>NC_134276.1:164249528-165648765 GCF_949628215.1 Phalacrocorax aristotelis
AGGTTGCCTCTCCTGCCACTCTCACCAGGGAGGCACGGTCCTCAAAATTTGAATGAAGGAGCCACTGTTGAGGAGACCTTAGAATTTGGCTAGCAGGCTAATGTGTACACATAGAAATAATCTTATCCCTCTACCAGGGACAGATTGTACCAGCGCCCTCTCACAGACACATTCCCTATGACACAGGGACCAGAAATCACTTCTCCATTCCCAATTTTGTGTGAGATGCGTCTGTTCTATACCAGCCATTCCCCGTGACTGTGAGGGCTGTGAAGAGCTGATGGATGCCTGCCTATGACAAGAGAAGGGTGGAAATTAAAAGGAAGGAGACCAGTTATCTACAACAAATACTAAGACTGAATGCAGAGCTGCCAAGCATTTATCTTCTCCATCCATTCCATTTACCCCATCCCTTAATGTCCTCATCCTCTGCTACAGCTGCAGCCTACCCTCCTTCCACTCTTTCCACTTCTCCATTCTCTAATCTTTCTCCTCTTCCAGCAGTCTTCTGCATGCCTTTGTTCCTCAACTGTGCTAAGATTGTAAGAATCTGCAAGTACTATTACCAGTTCATATTCAGGGGCTGCATGTCTTGTAAGCCCGGAATCAAGTGTTACTAAAGCTTGTTTTCCTTTGACCCCAATCAGTTCCAATGTTCAGGGGACAGGATTCATTATATCAACTATTAATCAAAACCTTCATTTTGTTTTGACAACAGCTATGAAATGTACCTGCTCTACAACTGTATACTCCATTGCTTGTGGCTAAACTATAATGAGCAGAATGGAAAGGGTATTCTGAGCTGTTCATCAACCATTTGCTTGTGCAACGGAGTTGCTGTGGACTGGTTTTATCCCTTCCATGGTTATGGGTGTGTTATTCAGATTCCTAGTTTCCATTCATCAGAAATGGCACTGGACAAACTTAAAGCTGAAAATATATCACGTTATTTCTACCCTACTATCCTGCAAAAGTGTCTTAAGATTTTATTTACAAAAGGAACCACTGAAGCCTGATTTGAAGCTGTGGTAAGAATATGGTCACCACAGAACAGATAGAGCAGCTGTTTTATTCAATATAACCAATCTAAAATATATACATAAAAATGATGTTTTCTGTAATTTCCAATAGCATACGGTATTAAAATCAAAATAGAATTATTAATAGTGAGCCTTTATGAAAGTACTTAAAAATCTTAGTCCTAGACTCCAAGAAATGAATGCCCTAGCTACTTGACTGTGGTGAGTTAGCTGAGGCCAGCAGACAGTTGCCCACCCAGCTGTGCTCTCACTCCCCCTCCTTAACAGGACAGGGGGAGAGAATTGGTTGGAAAAGCTCATGGGTCAAGATAAAGATGGGAATTGCTTTCCAGTTACTGTCACAGGCAAAACAGGCTTGACTTCAGGAAAATTAATGTAATTTATTGCCAATTAATGTAGATTTGCGTTGTGAGAGACAAAACCAAAAATTAAAACACCACTTCCCCCTCCCTCCTTTTCCCAGGCTCAACTTCACTCCTTCACTCCCAAATCCTATGAGCTCTGCCCAGTGGTGCAGGGGGGATGGGGGATTATGGTCCCTACAAAACAGTTCCTCTCTGCTGCTCTTTCCGCCTCACACTTTTCCCCTGCTCCTGGGTAGGTCCTTCCATGGGCTGCAGTCCTTCAGGATAAACCTGCACCAGCATGGTTCCTCCGTGGACTACAGTTCCTTCAGGATATATCCACCTGCTCCAGTGTGGGATCCTTTGTGGGCTGCAGCATGGATACCTGCTCCACCATGGTCTCTCCCACAGGCTTCCAGGGAATATCTGCTCCACTGTGGTCCTCTCCACAGGCTGCAGGAAATACCAGCTCCACCATAGTCTCCACGGGCTGCAGAGGAATCTCCACTCTAGTGCCTGGAGCACCTCCTCCCCCTCCTTCTCCGGCCTTGGGGTTCACAGGATTGTTTCTCACACTTTTTTTTTCCTCACTCCTACTGCTGTACAGTGTTTTACCCTTTCATAAGTATGTGCTCCCAGAGCTGCTGCCAGGCTGGCTAATGGGCTCAGGTGTGTCCTGCAGTGGGTCTGTTGTGAAGCCAGCTGGGACCATCTGTCCAGCACAGGGCAGTCCCTGACCTCTTTTCACAGGCCACCCTTGCAGCACCTCTGCTACCAAAACTTTGCCACCCACACACAATACATTCCTCCCCTTGCCTTTGTGAAACACATTTTTGTCATTAAAATATACACTCATCACACACTCTCCACAAACTTCACTTACAACATCAACAAAACATTCCCCACATCAAAATTAAAGTAACATCACCACAACACTGACAAGTGTGAACAATATACAAACACATAAAACTCCATCACTTATCCCTTCACCACAAGAAAAATTCCAAACACCGGTATCAAAGCTCCCCAATATTATTCCACTCCCTGGCAATGTCCAGTCTGAGTTTTACTGATTACCCCTCCCTATTGTCACTATCTCAAATTCCTTGAGCCCCATGTTGGACTTGAAAAAGAACTGTGGTGGCTTAGCCTTGTCTAGCAGTCAGTTGTCCATCCAGCTGCTCTCTCACTCCCCCTCTTCAACAGGACAGGTGGAAAAAACAGGATGGACAAGCTTAGGATAGTCAAGATAGACAGTGAAATCACTTACCAGTTACCGCCACTGGCAAAACAGACTTGACTAGGGGAACATTAATTTAATTTATTTCCAGTTAAAATAGATTTGGGTAGTGAGAAATAAAAATTAAAACACCACCTTCCCCCCTCCCCTGCCTCAAACCAAAAGGAGCCCAAAGTTCCTGTTGTGTAATAAATAATATATTTTCCTTTAGTCTTTGCTTTTTGAAAAAAATGCTGAAATTAGTTCCTTTTACTACAAGATGCTACTGATTCTTGCTTTGTGTTATTCTGCTGTAGTCTTACAAGTTGACAGTTTAATATTTTCTTGATGTAGCTTACTGTATACATCAAATTATTAACAAAACCACCTTTTCACAGGTACCTCATTTGTTTCAAAAGGAAGAGAACAACTTAAAAAAATTCTAACCAAAACATTATCTCATTACACTTGGCTTCTTCATTAGGATCGGGCAAAAATACCCCTCCTGGAGCAGGAGGAAGAGAAATAGATGATGCAGAAGATCCATAGATACGTGGAAGAAGTTATGCTGTCAATCAACAGCATGTTATAAATGCTTATAACAACTTCGAGCAAATTCAGTCTTTATTTTGCATTTTCACATTAGCCCAACTTTCAGATACCAATAACTCTTTAAGATTTAATCTGAAATAAAAACATGTTTTATATTAAGCTGTATTATATTAATAATACTGCTTAATGAAATGTTGAAACTACAAAAAATATATTTGATTGAAAATTCAGACATTTTAAATTTATAAATACTCATTGTGTGACCTCAGCTTATCCTGGTCTTGTGTCTCTAAAGGAAAAATAGAGGGATCTCTAGAACTCAACATACTATGCAGAGTTAAACAGTCCACCCTTATGATGCTAACGCTGAGTTCCCTGAAGTAAGAGGAATGCATCATTTTTAGTGTATCTGACACTAACACTGTCAGCTAACAAAATACACCTTTTTGTGTGATAAATGACAGAGAAGTGAATCTTTCACAACACTTAACACACTTTCTACACAGTATTTGATTAACAACACACCTGTCCAACAACGGAAATAATTGTCAGAAATATCACTTGAATGTTTGATACATTTTGAAAGAACATATCCATTAAAACCTGCTTCTGAAATTTAACCAAGTATCTTTTCTTTCTTTACATCCTCCTCTCCACAATCACTCTTCCATTCCTGTCCTCAAAATTTGACCCACAAAAATGTGTTTTGGAATTGTATTGGAATCTGGTCAGGAGTCTCACTGTCAAGCGACAAAGCTCTGAACAAAAGACATTAAATCCTCAGATGAATAGTCAACTCCTTTCAAATCACTGAGGTTTTTAGGTGCAAGTCTCTCCAGCCTCCTGTGAAGTTCTGCCTTTTGTACTTGTCTTACGCTAATGTCCAGCCCATTTACTCCTGAGACGTGTCCAGAGGGCATGTGCTATTCCAGTTGCTCCAGGCTCTGATATCTCTTTTGCTTTACCCTTTCCCAGCCTGTCTGTGGCTTTCACTTCTTCCTGACACATGAAACTGTTCAGGGCTTCTTGAATCAGTTCAGAAAAGAGCAGGGTCGCTCACATTTTTAGTCACCCAATGGCAAAACCAATGGGGAACTACATAGTTACCAATTGGCAAAACAGTAAGCTACAGTATTGGAGCAACAGCAGAAACCAAAATTGTTTTGTATATATGCATCATAACTGTAAGGATTGGCATTATTATACAATACTCCTCAAAAGGAGTTGACACTCTTTAACCAGGAAAGCCACCTACCTGTTACAAAGGGTTAAAATGTTTGCCTGATTTCAAGTTTTGCTTGGACAAGTAATTTTCTTCTGGTTTGCAGTTTTTTACTCTTTTTCACGGCCTTGCTCCCTGTACTTTAAAAGTGGCTTCTTCCAGTTACTCAAAAGTAATGTTTCTTTTTCTAGAGAGGTTGTGGTTTTTCACTATACCATTCTGCTTCTTGCTAAGGATTAGAACCATGGTTTTACTTACTAGATACTTACTAGTTCACCAGAAGAGCTGTAGGAGTAGCTCTCTAGAATAAGAAACTTGACATTTTTGGGGTTTTGTCTCCCAGTCAAGATAATCCTATCATGATGGCTCTGCTCTGGCCATGCACACTCTTCGACTCCCTCAGGCAGCTTTGGAGAAACGTACTTCCACCACCATATGGCGTGTACGGTAGTAAAACAAAACATATCTGCACATTAGCCTAACCGTGCCCGCGGTGTAGCCTGTGAAGGGTCGCTCACAGCCTGCCTGGATTCCTGGCCTCTGCTTTTAGCGAACAACATTTTTTCACGTTTCTTTTCAGAGCCATGGTGCAGGCGATGGGCCTGAAACAGTGTAAGGCAGAGCTGGGAGTGCTGGCGGGGCTTGGTGCCTCTGGCCAGACGGCGGAGGGGAGGGCGGCCTGGGGACGCCCCGCGGCTGCCAGCCAGCCCAGGAGGTGCGGGGCGTCCCAGCCACCCGCGCGGGGCCCCAGAGGGGCCTTCTGGCGAGGGGCCGCCATGACGGCCCGTTGAGCGGGGAAGGGCGCGCAAGGAGCCGTCACCGTAGCAACGCGAGTGAGGTAAGCGGTGTTGCCTAGCAACCGGGGCTCCGGGCACGAGGATCCTCTCGAGAGTTCGGAGCACGGGCCGTTGGAGGGCGGGGGGAGGGGAAGGGAGCTGTCGTGGGTGAGGGGAGGAAGCTGGAATCTGCCTAGAAAACGGGCCTGAAACCGGGCTGAGGTGGGAGAGGCACGACGGGTGTCGGTGGGACAGCGTGGGCCTGGCGCCGCGGGGCCTGTCTGCGGCCCTCCTCCCCGCAGGCGACACTTGCCATATGGATCTGTCGTGTGCTCCCCTCGTCGCTCCTGCTGGGGAGTATGGCCAGGGCAAGGCAGGGAGCGCGTGGGGGATGTAAAAGGGCATTATGGAAGGTCCCTGCCCCAATGTTCGTTATCTTGGAGGAGACTGAGAGCAGAGCTCATTGAACGCATTGCTGTCATGCAGCGGAGTTGCTTTCTTCTTAAAGCAATTTAAAATTAACTTTCTTGCTTTTTTTTCTAAAATTAAGCTACTGGGGCAGTACTTTTCAATTTTTTTCAGAACATTAGTAATCCTGATAGGTCAAACAAAATTCCCTAAAATGGAACGTGTTTACAGAGACTTGCTGAGATCTAGACTTCTAGACTAGTGGTTTAACACTGGAACAGGTTGCCCAGAGAGGTTGTGGAGGCCCCATCCCTGGAAACATTCAAGGTCAGGCTGGATGGGGCTCTGAGCAACCTGATCTAGTTGAAGGTGTCCCTGCTCACTGCAGGGGGGTTGGACTAGATGACCTCTAAAGGTCCCTTCCAACCCAAACCATTCTATGATTCTATATTCTACGATATCTCAAATAAAAATATATCCACTTCTGATCTTCTTGAGTTTAGTTCTACTCCAGGCGTTAAATTTGCGTCTCCTGCATCCACAAGAGAAATTAATTCTGAGCTGTTGACACTGATGTCAAACTGTGCAATGGGAAAGAATTTTCTAAGTGTTTTGTTAAAATCCCTATACAGCAATCTGAATTCCTGGTACTAGACCTATTCGACAAGTCTTCTGTTTAGCATTGTGGAACTGCCATTTTTGTATAAACTTTCCTAACTTTGAAGTGGGTGATGAGAGGCCAAGCTAGAAGCAAGTACCTAGGCAGCCTCACTGCCATGGTGCTAAAAGCAAATATGTGAAGTCCCAGACTGAGTGCCCCCTCACCTCCCAATTCATTTGCTGCAAAAAAAGCACAAACTATCCCAAATTCTTCAGACATCAGAGTTTTACTGTAATGTAAAAATCACTGTGGCTGTAAGTTCTTTTTATGAGTCATGAGCACACTTAATAGCATTTCTAAAGTGTAGATTTTTATTCCTGGTTTCTAGTTGACGTGATAAACTTCCTTGGCTTTCTATCTCCCTGTTTATCACTAGCACCAGCACCAGTTGGTCAAATTATGGTCTGCTGCATTAGAAAAGAGTGTATGCTATTCTTTATAAGATATATGGAAGAGAATAATTCCATCTGTAAAGAGACCTTGTTTTGCATTCACTTTGAGTTTAAACTGAAAACCCATTTAATATCAAGCATAGAACAGTAACATTTTTATAGTCAACTGTTCTATTGAAAGCACCATATTTTATTTTATATCCAACTTTTGCATATGTCCTCTTTTACTATTTAACAGTGCTAAACAGCTATATATGAAGGTATGGGTTTCCTCTGCCCCACACTTTACCATGTGTATGGATATGCTGATTTGTTAAGATATAACTCTGATTTTCTAAATTATGTCATAAGCTTGAGGGTAGTGAGGAAGCAGGCTTGTAGATATTTACACTGTTATCTGACCTTTGCACTAACAATAAAACATTTTAGGAATAAAAAGGCTATGGATCCCTGATTCAGGCAGCTTCAGGTTTACACAAAAGCTTCTCATCTCATTTTACATCACCCATAGCTCATGCACTGGTGGTACAGTGCTGCTGCCTCCTCTCACTCCAGCACCCAAGATCTTGCTTATCAGCTCTGCATGGCATGTGGTGAATGAGGAGTGGGAGAAAGCCTGTAATGGCTGTGTCCATGGCTCATGTTTCACAGTGTGCTGTTCTTCCCAAAAGCATATTCCTCACCTACAGCCTGTGATGTGCCTATCTAGGGGAACTTGGCATGGGGCAAAATGTGTCCTTTGAACCACAGGGTTTATTACAGCTGGTCTGTAGAAGCTGAGAAGCACATACTTGAGGAAAACAGTCAGCTGCTGGGGGTTTAAACTATAGCTGCCATGCTGTGCACTAAGACAATTACCAGTGATGCTCTAGCTCCTGATCATCCTAGGCTGGGTTGTTATACTTCAGGAATTAAAAGCTATTTTTGCTGTTTGGCTGCAAAATTAATGGGCCATTTCTTAGGGACGCATAACTAAAGTAACTGCCTGCCTTTCATGTGAAAAGCAACAGTCCTCCCTGTTTATACTGATTAATGATCTAATTGTATTTTTTCAAGTGCAAAGGTGTTGGGCCCAGTTTTGTGGCCAACACCAATGTAGAGATCTTCCTTATTCTCTCGTTCAGTTTCAGTTTCAAGGTGGAATGTGACTTGCATACATCTTCAGTAAAGTGACAGATGGAAATAATAAATACTAGAATTATTATTAGAGAGCTGGTCAATATTCAAGTACCACTTCTTCCAAGCTCAAAAATGGTGCATCCCTATGAAGAAGAAGTCAAGCAGAGAAGCCAGGGGACCCACATGGATGTGCAAAGAGCTTCTAGAAAAACTCAAATGGAAGAAGGAGGTTTATGTGGAGTATGTGGAAAAAGGGACTGGCCACTTGGGAGGAATATAGGAATGCTGTCAGGGTATGCAGAGATGCAAAGAGGAGGGCCAAGACTAAAGACACTTGGAACTAAATCTGGCAAGGGATGCCAAGGATAACAAGAAGGGCTTTTTCAAATACATCACTAGTAAAAGAAAGACTGGGGAAACTGTGGGCCCACTGCTGAACAAGATGGGTGCCTTGGTGATGCAGGATGCACAGAAGGCAGAGTTACTGAATGCCACCTTTGCTTCAGTCTTTATAGAATCATAGAATCATTATGGTTGGAAAAGACTTCAAGGAACATCAAATTCAACTATCAACCCAACATTACCATAACTACTAAACCACGCCCTGAAGTGCCACATCTACATCTTTTTGTAACACCTCCAGGAATGATGACTCCACCACCTCTCTGGGCAGCCCCTTCCAATGCCTGACCACTCCTTCAGTAAAGAATTTTTTCCTAATATCCAGTCTAAACCTCCACTGACACAACTTGAGGCCATTTCCTCTCAGTTTTACTGCTAAGGCTAGCCCTCAGGCATCCCAGCCCCCAGAGGCGAGAGGAGAACTGGAGAAAGGAAGACTTCTCCTTGGTTGAGGAGGATTGGTTCCTCTCCATTTGAGGATGATAGAGATCATTTAGGCAAACTGGATCTTCACAAATCAATGGTCCCCTATGGGATACACCCATGACTGGTGAGGGAGCTGATGGGTGCTGTCCCTAAGGCATTCTCCATTATCTTTGATAGGTCATGTTGGACAGGAGAACTGCCTGAGGACTGGAGGGTAGCCAATGTCACTCCAGTCTTCAAAAAGGGCAAGAAGGAGGTCCCAGGAAACTATAGGCCAGTCAGCATCACCTCCATCCCCAGCAAGGTGACGGAACAGTTCATTCTGGAGGTCATCTCCAGGCATGTAGAGGAAAAGAAGGCTATCAGAAGTAGTCAACATGAATTCACCATGGGAACATCATGCTTGACCAACCTGATAACCTTCTGTGATGGCATGACTGGCTGGGTAGATGAAGGGAGAGCAGTGGATGTTGTTTATCTCAACTTCAGCAAGGCATTTTACACTGTCTCCCATAACATCCTCACAGACAACTTAAGGAAGTGTGGGTTAGATGACTGGACAGTGAGGTGGATTGAGAACTGGCTGAACAGCAGAGCTCAGAGGGTCATGATCAACAGCACAGAGTCTGGTTCGAGGCCTGTAACTAGTGGTATTCCCCAGGGTCTGTGCTGGGTTCAGCCATGTTCAATATATTCATCAATGACCTGGATGAAGAGACAGAGTGTACCCTGAGCAATTTTGCTGATGATACGAAACCGAGAGGAGTGACTGATACGCCAGAAGGCTGTGCTGCCATCCAACGAGACCTGTACAGGCTGGAGAGCTGGGCTGAGGGGAGCCTCATGAAATTCAGCAAGAGAAGTGTAAAGTCCTCCACCTGGGGAGGAACGACCCCATGCACCAGTATAGGTTGGGGGTTGACCTGCTGGAAAGTATCTCTACTGAGAAGGACCTGGGAGTGCTGGTGGACAGCAAGTTGACCATGAGCCAGCACTGTGCCCTTGTGGCCAAGAAGGCCAATGGTATCCTGGGGTGCATTAAAAGGAGTGTGGCCAGAAACAGGTCAAGGGAGGTTATCCTCCCCCTTTACTCCACCCTAGAGAGGCCGCATATGGAGTATTGTGTCCAGTTCTGGGCTCCCCAGTTCAAGAAGGACAGGGAACTAATGGAGAGAGTCAGCAGAGACCTACAAAGATGATCTTCTCAGCGTCTCTCTTATGAGGAAAGGCTGAGAGGTCTGGGTTTGTTTAGCCTGGAGAAGACTGAAGGGGGATCTTATCAATGCCTGTAAATATCTAAAGGGTAGGTGTCAGGAGGATGGGGCCAGAGTCTTTTCAGTGGTGCCCAATGACAGGACAAGGGGCAATGGGCACAAATTCGAACACAGGAATTCCACCTAAACATGCGAAAAAACTTCTTTCCTGTGAGGGTGACAGAGCAGTGGAACAGGCTGCCCAGAGAGGTGTGGAGTTTCCTTCCCTGGAGACATTCCAAACCCACCTGGATGCGTTCCTGTGCCCCCTGCTCTAGGTGTGCCTGCTCAAGCAGGGAGGTTGGACAAGGTGATCTCCAGAGGTCCCTTCCAACCCCTACCTTCTGTGATTCTGTGTGATTATACTGATTAAAAGTAAGATCCAAAGGGATAAACATCTTATTATAGTATTTTATAAAGACGTGTTACGAGAAGTGTTGGACTTACTGTAAATCTCTTCAGAAAAAAATACAGAGTTAGGATTTAATAATTCTCAACTCTGCAATAGAAGGAAAAGGCTAATTTTCCATATTTTTTTCTGCCAAGCATGTTTCATATATATGAGTTTTTCAGTTGCCCCCAGATTCTTCTTTTTAATTATTAAAAAAAAACAAGAAATGCACTAGTGTGGGAAAGAAAGAGGAAACTTTCTGAAAATGAAATAAGTTTCAAAATTTTTTATGCAATGGTTGCACTTAAATGTTCTGTTTTGAAAGAGTACAGGTTAAAATTCATAACACAATCACTGTAATTACACTGAAATTATAGCATAGTTACACCAGCAAATTTTTATCCTACAATTACCACTAATTCATGTAACCATAAAGAGCATGGCTGGGAATAATTTTTGTGTGAACACAATGTACATCTGAGATACATACATGTACATATATATATGTACATGTATATGTGTATATATATGTACCTATACATAGGTACACATACATATACACATGTATATAGAGATGTGATTGTGTGTCTGTCTATACATGGATGTAGAATTCAGACGTAGAATACACAAACACATGTTGTGTAGAATGGGAACAACTGGAATACCGGTATAGTTACTTCATAGTTGTGTTGGCATCAGTTAATCATTAAAAAGCATGTCCTTACTGTAACCAGGTATCAACTATAGCTGAACTTTAGAGTGAAACTACACTGTAATTAACTGCTGTGTGATTATGTTGATATCCCGTATGCTTAACACAAAACATTTCTCTCAATTGCACATCATTTTAAAAGCTGACAGAGTGAGTTTATTCTCAGTTACTTGCAATTGTTTATAATGTGCATGTGTTGAAATGCCACATTAAAAAAATTATTTAATCATTGGATTGAGTACAATGAAATTATTCCAAACTTGGTTTTGATGCTTTTATAATTCACAAGTAGGTAAGATGTAGAATTTTAGGTTTGTAGTATTAGTTTTCTGTAAGAAATACTGAGCAGTCACTACAGTTTGAAGCTATTAGAAAGACTAAGATATTAAATGTTCCATATTATTATTGGAACATTTCACATTAGCTTTCATAAGAAATTGTTGAAAATATTTAAGTTTTTACAGCATGCTAACACTTCCACTATAGAGTGTAATGAATGCATATAATCTAAAGAGTAAGACAGATGTGAGGAGAAAAAAGACAAAGGTAGAGCAAAATAGTAGTGGTGATCTTTTTGGTTCCATGATTGCTATCTTATTTTTTCAGTTTTGGGGTGTGGTTTTGTCTCTCTGCATTATATGGCAGGAAACCAGAAGGGATTGGTGGCAGGAAACACAAAGAGAACAAGAGGCTGATAGGGACCATTGGAGGCAGGAAGTGCAATATTGATGAAAGAAGGAAGTGAGAGCCATACGGGAAACAATCCATCAGACAGGGTCAGGAGAGTTAAGAACAAAGAGTACTCTGGAATGACATTGTCAGTGAGCCCACTGAAATTGCTTCTGTGACTATGTCCGCCAACACCAAACTCTGGTGGAGTCCTTACAGGAAATTTTTAATCCTTCCCCTTGGCTCATATAAACACTGAATGATGGTGAGGAGGAAGATGACTGCATGGGAACTACATCACTGAATGATGAAGAGTGAAATAATGATTTTTGTCCTACAGCAAGGCTAAACTATAGCTGAAAACAGAATGCAGATGAAAAGGACTTATTTGCCAATGTCCCTGTAATTCTACTTCTGCACATTTGGTAATTAAAGTAGAAATGTGTGGCTAAGTAAGCCAAGATATGCATTTACCATTCAGGATGCCTTTGCAACATCATCTCTGTTGTGAAATCCCACCGGTCATGATAGTTCAGTTTTAACAGCACATTCATCTAACTTCCTCTCTTTAGTGATAAGAATGCTAATGCAACCTTGCACACTACATACTCTCCTGCATTATACCATTGCATCTGTAAGCAGAGGGTTATATATTCAAATCTCTTCCACAGCTGCCTGCCTGCACAGCAATATGGCAAAGTGATATTCAATACTCGGAATGAGACTGTCATTAGTGACTTCTCAAGAAGACTCACTTTGTAAGCTACCAAGCTTAGTCAGTCAATTAACTTCTAAGCCTAAGTACTATTGTGCTCACCTTACCTGCATGCAATAAGGCCAGGTTAATATATGTATTAAAACATGTATCTTTGGAGTACCTGACCCAACCCAGGCTTAGCAATATTTATGACCATTACACCACCATATATACATGCATGAACAGACCTGTATGTTCCTAAGTGGACCTTCAGTAAGTCTTTCGTATTCATGTGGTAATAATTATTGCACAGGTGGGTCTGTTTCATGATGGCATACATAAATATGTAATGTTATTGGTATGAACAACGTAGACAACTGAGGAATGTTACAACAAGTGTATAACAACTCATTTCCTCCACAGACTAATGATTGCAGTGCATAACTTCTAGTGCAGGAAAACTCTCATTCTGAAATGGAACCATGTCTGAGGTGGAATGGTGGAACGGTGCATAATTGTTCCCTCTTTTAAAGTACTTCAAGGTCCTTTTTTATCAAACTTATTAAAATGAAAGGCACAGGAAAATAAAATCTAGTCTTTTTACTGAAGCAAATTGGCTCTCCTTGGCGGTCTCCTGTATAGGCATGCTAGCTGGTGCGAACTGATTAACTTGAAACCCAGCATAAGATCCTGAAATATGAACAGCTCACTTTTATAAATATCCAACATCAAGAGGCAGAGAAGAGGGAAAATGGAATGAAAAGACAAATTGCACCATGTTAATGCTGGGGTATCTTACCTGTTGATCACTGGCTATTACAATTGCCTTCTGATCTTAAACAGTCAAACAGATGACAAGATATTTTTGAGGCCGCCATACTGTACGCGCCAAAAAGAGTAAGTGCTTAGGAAGCAAGAGCTGCTTAAAGACCTAGAAATATAGTGACACTATCAGCATCTGTACCTGAATCCAAGTCACTTCAGAATTTTTTTTTCCATTAAAAAAGAAAAAAGACATTGAAATCATTGAATGTACATGACAAGAAAAAGAAAACACAAACAAAACAGAAAACAAACCCAATTCTGGAGGCAGTGGTAGTAATGATGCCCAAGATATAACATAAATGGACTCCTTTTAAATTAATATGGCTAACAAAGGGAAGACTTGGGAGACATTTAAAAACAGACCAGTAAGCCAAAATGAAAGTACAGTAGCCTCAAGAGTATTTATTCTTCACCTTAGAACCCACTTATTCTTTATAAAGAAAACCAAAGGAAGAGTAATAAGTCAATATGACGCACATAGTTTCAGGAAATGGTCATATATGCATTGCCAGATTATATCAAGAATAGAAGGAATGACCTCATTGCTTCTGAAGACCAACACAGAAAAGACCTGTGTAACCTTCCTGCTGGTTTCGTGCTTCCCACAGCAGCACTGACGAATATATCCACGAAGCTATCACTGAGTCATCTCACCTGTTTCACTGCTCCACAAATGAGAGCCCTGCAGGAAACAGAGTCACACTGAATCCGTATATGTTTCAGATATGCCATTCTGCTGCCTATTGCTCTCCATCCAGCATCCCTCCGCACCTGGATCAGCTTCTCTGTATACTTGTGTACAACTTTCTCCTGTCCTCAAATCATCTTGACCTCATGTCATCTTCCTGTTCTAAACATGAGTGCACCAGGCAGTACAAGTGTTTATAAGTAAAACTTGTAAAAAAGTACATGCAGAAAAGTGTACAGATCTCCTTAGAGTGGCCAAACTTTTCTCTCCTTCTGTGCTTCAGTGTAGCCCTCTCAGGTTCTCCTGGATAGACCCGGGTTCTCTTGAGAGAGGATCACATCCAATCCTAGCTGAGCAGCTTCTGAAATTCCAAGATGTGCAAGCATTATTCTGCTCCTTTTTGCAGCAACTTTTTCAACATTTAAATTGTGACCACATTTCCCCTCATTCTTCACTAGACTAAACACATCCAGCTACTCCAACCCTGGATTAAGTTTTCTAGATTTCTTATAGTTTTTGTTACTCAACTTCAGTTTTTCTCCAGCTGACATGTATATTTGCTTGGAGTGTAGTGTCCATATCTGGACCTACTATTTTATAGCAAAGATTTTTAGCAAGCTTTTCACTTCTTGTAAAGTGAAAGGAAATTCTGTCATTGTACCCTATTCACTTAAAATGGTCATTCTTATGTTGAATAAATAATATTTTTATTAAGTAAAATTTATCTTAGGAATTTTATTTGGTGTTCGCTGACATACAGTTTCCCCCAATAACATCAATTTATATAGTATTTTAAAATAATTTCTTCAGTTTCCTTGGTATAAATACCTTTTTTTCCCATTGCTCACACCTCATCTCTGATCAAGAATAGTAAGCGCATAATTAAACAGGCAGAAATTGTACATATCCATTCTCACAGGTGCGGTGGGTTGACCCTGGCTGGACACCAGGTACCCACCAAAGCTGCTCTATCACTCCCTCTCATCAGCTGGAGAGCAGGGAGAAAATATGACGAGAGGCTTGTGGGTCGAGATAAGGACAGGGAGAGATCACTCACCAATTACTGTCACAGGCAAAACAGACTCCAGTCATGGAAATTAATTTAATTTATTGTCAATCTAAAATCAAGAGTAGGAAAATGAGAAATAAAAACAAACATTAAAGCACCTTTCCCCCACCCCTCCCTTCTTCCTGGGCTCAACTTCACTCCCAGCTTCTCTACCTCCTTTCCCCAAGCAGCACTGGGGGATAGGGAATGGGGGTTGGGATCAGTTCATCACATGTTGTCTCTGCTGCTCCCTCCTCCTCACACTCTTCCCCTGCTCCAGCATGGGGTCCCACCCATGGGAGACAGTCCTCCACAAACTGCTCCAATGTGAGTCCTTCCCACAGGCTACAGTTCTTCACAAACTCCTCCAGCATGGGTCCTTTCCACGGGGTGCAGTCCTTCAGGAACAGACTGCTCCAGCATGGGTTCTCCACGGGGTCACAAGTCCTGCCAGCAAATCTGCTCCAGCCTGGGCTCCTCTCTCCATGGAGCCACAGGTCCTGCCAGGAGCCTGCTCCAGTGTGGGCTTTCCATGGGATCACAGCCTCCTTTGGACATCCGCCTGCTCTGGCGTGGGGTCATCCATGGGCTGCATGTGGATATCTGCTCCACCATGGACCTCCATAGGGACAGCCTGCCTCACCATGGTCTTCATCATGGGCTGCAGGGGAACTTCTGCTCCAATGTCTGGAGCACCTCCTCCCCCTCCTTCTTCACTGACCTTGAGGTCTGCAGAGTTGTTGCTTTCACATATTCTTACTTCCCTCTCCAAATGCTGTTGCACAGCAGCTTTTTCATCTTCTTATATACATTATCTCAGAGGCACTACCATCGTCCCTGATGGGCTTGGCCTTGGCCAGTGGCAGGTCCATCTTGAAGCCAGCTGGCATTGGATCTATCGTATATAGGGGAAGCTTCTGGCATCTTCTTACAGAAGCCACACCTGCAGTCCCCCTGCTACCAAAACCTTGCCACACAAACCCCACACAACAGGCTATTCAATAGATCCAGAAAGTCTCTCCACCTTTATCTCCTGGTCACAGGCTGGTATCTCTGCCACTGTTACTGAGCAAAACACAGTAACAACCTGTCTCCCAAAGAAGATACTGCTCAGGAATTACCACCTGATCAAAAGGCCCTCTACCTGCCCAGCAGGTTTGTAGATGTATTGTACTGTTGCTCAGCAGATTATTAGTTTGTTGCCAAGCAACTTCTTAACTTTCCATAAGATCTGTAAAAAGCTGACAGTTTCACCCATAGGAAGTGGACGGTATGCTGAAATCTAAGTTGCCATATGTATTGTGTCTGTATATTTGTCCACTAACAAAAACCAAACTATTAGGACTTGCAAACTCCCGGTTTCTGACAACAGGAGAGAGTTTAAGCCTTTTGATTCTCAGTTTCAATTCAGTCAGCTAAAAACTGGCAACAGTGGTGGCTAGTGGGAGGCAGTCACCTAACCATTGGAACCTACAGTCCCTAACTTGTTTCCCACAGGGTAATAAACAACTCTCTGATTATAATTATTTCTGGTCACAACTGGCCACAGTTCCAAAGTCACTCAGCGTCTCCAGCATCCTGCGACCCTGATGATCTGGTCATTTATTCAGCTACTTTGCATAACTTTAGTTATTTTGAAAATCTGCCTTTGACAACTAACTGCTATTTAAACTTACTATGGATAAGTTCAAAATCAGGCTACTTTGTAATCTTAAACACACCCCACCCCAGGATCTGGAACACTGGCTGGCAGATTTACAGAGCAGAGAATTGGTTTTGTGTATTGTTATGATAGAAATGGTGTTATGATGAGCCTCTCCTAAATACAGAGAGTTCTGAAGAAAATAAAATTATATCCATTCTTGAACATCCAGCATTCAAACCTCTTGCCTCTCGTTCCCCAAAATTTTGCTGTCAGCAGAGGCCTGAAGGGGAGAAATTTGTGTTATTGCAGCTGAATGCTGGGGTACATACTTGTTTCCAAACTGTTAGCAGTATCTGAAGGCAGTCAGGAGACTAACCAATGGAGATTACCTATCAGGACAAGTAAGAAATTGTCAAAACAAAAACCTACACAATTTCTTAGGATGTTCAGGTCCTCAACTGGCAATGCTAAATATGAACAGCTCATGTTCACTCCACACTAGAACATGACAAGTAAACAGCATGCTACAATTTCAAGATGTCCTTGCCTGAGATACCCAGCTAATGCAAATTCTGTGGCTACCTAACAGCATGGGAGAAATGGTGCCTAGCAGTTGAAATCTATTGCAAAGCTGTATGGATCTATTTTAAAACCTGCACTAAAGTAATTACATAGAAATCAAAACTCACAGTATAAAAAAACAGATGAAAGCCTTTTCCATCACACAATGCAATGAAATCTGTTCCAAATCCAGCACAAACACAACCTGCAGAGGATGAGGCTGCGGTAAGAAAAACACACAGCTGAAAGGAATTCACTGATCTGATACCTCTCCTTGACAGGGCTGATGAACAAGAAGCCTAACTGGGTGAAGCCAAAGGAGCTGTGACGGATAATTTCCTCCAAGGACCTCAGCTGAAACCTTTTCTTTGTAGTACAGAGCTCATTTCAGTCTCTGCATAGTTCATTTGACCCTCTTCAAACCCTTCTCTGTGTGACTTCAGTCCAAAGCAAACAGTCCTATCTCCTCAGACGAGAAAGGTAAAATCTGCAGCCTAAATCGAGGTCTCCTGACCTTTGGATGTGACTTACATTTCCTAGAGACATTGTGTGCCCTTGATAACTGGCATTTTCTAACAAAGACACATTTTCAATGCTACTTCAAGGGAAATATACTGAATATGTTAAACAAGAACCTGCATCATTATTTTAATCTGGACCTTTCTCTCTCAGTGACTGACATATAAAAGAGCAAAGTTAAGTCAGACTTTATCTCTTCCTAGCATTTCCAACTTTACTTCCTTTAATCTTGTAGACTGAAGCACAACAGCTACAAACCTGTTGATTTTTGTGGGGAAAAAAGAAGCTCCATCTCTCCATTGTCTGTTCAGCCTCATACTCTTCATGTGCTACATGTGCACATAGGCACACATACACTCCCCATCATGGTAATGGAGGCCCTCCATAGTTACAGGATGGCCTTCCATCTTGTCTCACCATGTGTTGTGGTTTTACCCCAGCCAGCAACTAAGCACCACACAGCTGCTTGCTCATTCCCCTCTGCATTGGGATGAGGAAGAGAATTAGAAGAGTAAAAGTGAGAGTCGCAGAATCATAGAATGTCCTGAGTTGGAAGGGACACTCAAGGATCATCAAGTCCAACACCTTTCCCTGCACAGGACAACCCCATATTCACACCAGATCTCTGAGGGCACTGTCCAATTGCTTCTTGAATACTGTCAGGCTTGACGCCATGACTACCTCCCTGGGGAGCCTGTTCCAGTGCTCTACCACCCTCTGGGTGAAGAACCTTTTCCTAATATCCAACATAAACCTCGTCTGGCACATCTCCCTGCCATTCCCTTGGGTCCTGTCATCGGTCACCAGAGAGAAGACATCAGCATCTGCCTGTTGTGGTTTAGCCACAGCTAGCAACTAAGCGCTACACAGCCACTTGCTCACTCCCCTCTGGCAGGATGGGGGAGAGAATCAGAAGGGTAAAAGTGAGAAAAATCTTGGGTTGAGATAAAGACAGTTTAATAGGTAAACCAAAACAGTAATAGTAATAATAACAATAATAACATAAGGAAAAGGAAAAACTGTGCACACAAGCAAAACAAACCAAGGAATTCACTTACTACTTCCCATGGGCAGGCAGGTGTTCAGCCATCTCCAGGAAAGCAGCACTCCATCAAGTGTAATAGTTACTTGGAAAGACAAACACCATAACTTCAAATGTCCCTGCCTTCCTTCTTCTTCCCCCAGCTTTATATGCTGAGTATGACGTCATATGGTATGGAATATCCTTTGGTCAGTTTGGATCAGCTCTCTTGTCTGTGCCCCCTCCCCTCCCAGCTTCTTATGCACCTGGTAGGGCATGGGAAGCTGAGAGAGTCTTTGACTACTTAGGGACACTTAGCCGCTACTTAACAACAAGTAAAACATCAATGTGCCATCCACACTATTCTCACACCAAATCCAAAACAGGCTATACCAGTTACAGTAAGAAAATTAACTTTATCCCAGCCGAAACCAGCACACTGCCCCTCCTCCTCCCTATGTGAGGAAGCTGTAGACCACGATGAGGTCTCCCCTCAGTCTCCTCTTCTCCAGGCTGAATAAACCAAGTGTCTTTAGCTGCTTCTCATATGGTTTCCCCTCTAAACACTTCATCGAGTTCATGGCCCTCCTCTGGACCCTCTCTAGTAGCTTTGTATCCTTAATATACTGCGGCACCCAATACTGTACACAATACTCAGGGTGAGGCTGCACCGCTGCAGAGTAGAGTGGGACAATCACCTCCCTCAACCAGCAAGTAATACAGTGCTTGATGCACCCCAGGACATGGTTGGCCCTCTTGGCTGCCAAGGCACACCGCTGGCTCATGTTCAACTTGCTGTCGACCAGAACCCCCAGGTGCCTCTCCATGGAGCTGCTCTCCAGCCTCTTGTTCCCCAGTCTGTATGTACATCCAGGGTTGTCATGCCCCACATGCAAAATCCAGCACTTGCCCTTGTTAAACTTCATACGGCTGGTGACTGACCAGCTCTCTAGTTCGTCTAGATCTCTCTGCAGGGCCTCTCTACCCTTAAGAGTGTCAACAGCTCCTTCCAATTTTGTGTCATCAGTGAACTGAATTAGTATTCCTTCCAGTCCTGCATCCAGGTCATTTATGAAGACATTAAAGAGTACCAGCCCCATTAAAGAGTACCAGCCCCAAGAATCCGCAGGATTCCTGTGGAACCCTGCTAGTGACCAGCTGCCAGCCCAGTGTAACCCCATTTACTATAACCCTTTAAGCCTGACCAATCAGCCAATTGCTCACCCACTGCATTACGTTGTTTATCCAGCTCTATGCTGGATGTTTTGTCCAGGAGAATACTGTGAGAGACAGTACTGAAAGCTTTACTGAAATCCAAAAAGATTACATCACTGGCTTCCCTTGGTCAACTAAGTGGGTAAGGGTAACCTTGTCATAGAAAGAAATTAAGTTCGTTAAGCAGGACTTTCCCCTCGTGAACCTATACTGGCTGGGACCAAAGACTGCATTGTCTTTCAGGTATTTTTTTCAGTAACTCCCAGAAAAAGCTTCTCCATAATTTTACCAGGCACAGAAGTGAGACTGACAGGCCTGTACTCACCAGGGTCCTCCCTGTTGCCCTTCTTGAAGATTGGGACAACATATACCAGCTTCCGGTCAATTGGGACCTCTCCAGATTCCCAAGCGCATTGAAAAATAATTGAGAGAGGTCTTGCTATGAGATCAGCCAGCTTTGTAAGTACCCTTTGATGAATCCCATCAGGCGCCATTGACTTATCGGGATCTAGCTGGAGCAGCAAGTCCTGCACAAGTTCGAGTTGATTGGGAGTTTAGCATTCCCACAGTCATGGTTCCATAGCCCGGGGGGGGTTCTCTAGCTCTGGGGGTCTCGGAGCCCACCATTGGTGTTGAAGACTGAGGCGAAGAAAGCATTAAATGCCTCTGCTTTGTCTATGTCCTTGTTTGTGAGGTGACCATGCTTATCAAGTAATGGCCAATGTTATTTCTGGCCTGACTTTTACATTAACATATTTTTAAAAGCCCTTTTTATTGACCTTCACAGTACTGGCCAGCTTCATCTCTAACTGAGCTTTGGCCACATGAATTTCCTCCCTACAGTGGCGAGCAGCATCCATATAGTCCTCCCATGTCACCTGCCTATACTTCCACTGGCCATATACTTTATTTTTTCACCTTATTTCTAGAAGACCCCTGCTTAGCCAACCTGGCCTTCTGCCTTGCCTGCTTGACTTCCTACACTTTGGAATTGCCCACTCCTGTGCTCTTAGGAGGTGGTACTTAAAAAGTAACCGGCACTGATGGACCCCAGCACCTTCAAAAGCTTTTTCCCAGGAGACCTTACTAAGTAGTTCCCTGAGCAACCTGAAGTCTGCTCTCTTGATATCCAGAGTTGAGGTCTTGCTGGCAGTTTTCATCCCATTACCACAGATTTTAAACTTGACTGCTTCATGGTTGCTGTGGCCAAGGCAGCCACCGATCTCCACTTCACCCATGAGACCCTCTCTGTTGAAAAGCAACAAATCGAGGAAGGTGCCTTTCCTGGTCAGTTCCCTTAGTACCTGAACCAAGAACTTACTGTCCAGATGGTTTAGGAATCTTCTGGACCTGTTTGTACCAGCTCTGTTGTATTCCCAGTTGCCATCTGGCAAGTTTAAGTCCCTCATAAGGACAAGGACAGATAACTAAGAAGCATCCCTTAGTTCCTTAAAGAATAACTCATCAGTGTCATCCTGGCCTATAGTAGACTTCCACGACAACAGCCACTTTGTCTGTACCTTAACCTGTACCCAGAGGCTTTCAACTGTGCCATCACCAACTGCAAGCTCCATGAATTCCAGGTCCTTCATGACATACAATGCCACCCCCTTGCCTCACCTGCCTGCCCATCCCTCCTGAAAAGCCTGTAACCATCCATCATGGCACACCAGTCACAGGACTCATCCCATCAGGTTTCACTTATGCCAATGATGTCATATCTCTGGGCCAAGGCTTCTAGCTCCTCTTGCTTGTTCCTCATGCTGCATGCATTTGTGTAGAAACACTTCAAGTGTGGTTTATTGTACCTGTCACCACATGGAGCAGTGTGAAGAATTTCAGTAGCACAAAGCTCCTCGAACTTTGGCGTGTGAGAAAACTCGTGGTGTAATGAAAAGGAAGATAACAAAAAGAGAGAGAAACAAAACTCAGGAAAAACAAGTGATGCAACTGCTCACTGACCGACACCCAGCCGGTCCCTGAGCAGCAATCGCTGCCCTCCAGCCAACTTCTTCCAGTTTATATCCTGAGCATGACGTATATGGTATGGAATATCCCTTTGGCCAGTTTAGGTCAGCTATCCTGGCTATGCTCCCTCCCAGCTTCTTGTGCACCTCCTTGCTGGCAGAGCATGGGAAACTGAAAAGTCCTTGACTAGTGTAAGCATTACTTAGCAACAACTAAAACATCAGTGCATTATCAACATTATCCTCATACTAAATCCAAAACAGCTCTGTACCAGCGACTAGGAAGAAAATTAACTCTATCCCAGCTGAAACCAGGACACCATGGAAAAATTCAAGATCCAGTATTTATCCAGCAATTTTTTTGTAGTTTTGTTATCAAGAGGAACGGCAGATAAGGTTTTGCTTCCTTGCAGCGTAAGGGTTGTTTAAAAACATACTTCCCTCTGATTAGAAATTATTTCTGACAACCAGTGTTCACAGTTCCAAAGTAGCTATATTTGCTGGCACTGCAGGGCTGAATACATAGTAGAAAGGGTAGAATTTTTCCTAAATGGTCCCAGGAGAGCTTAGCTGGGAGACTGAAGCATAGGATCACCATAATTAAGTGGTATTATATTTATTCCCTACTGTCCTGGTTTTGGCTGGGATAAAGTTAATTTTCTTCATGGTAGCTAGTATGGGGCTATGTTTTGGATTCATGCTAAAACAGTATTGATAATGCAGAGATGTTTTACTTTTTGCTAAGTAGTACTTACACTAGTTTAGTACTCTTTCAGCTTCCCATGCCCTACCAGGTGCACAAGAAGCTGGGAGGGGAGGGGGCACAGACAAGAGAGCTGATCCAAACTGACCAAAGGATATTCCATACCATATGACGTCATACTCAGCATATAAAGCTGGGGGAAGAAGAAGGAAGGCAGGGACATTTGAAGTTATGGCGTTTGTCTTTCCAAGTAACTATTACACTTGATGGAGTGCTGCTTTCCTGGAGATGGCTGAACACCTGCCTGCCCATGGGAAGTAGTAAGTGAATTCCTTGGTTTGTTTTGCTTGTGTGCACGGCTTTTCCTTTACCTATTACATGGTACTATCTCAATCTCACTTTTACCCTTCTGATTCTCTCCCCCATGCCACGGCGGGGGGAGCGAGCGAGCAGCTGTGTGGGGCTTAGTTGCCAGCTGGGGCTAAACCATGACACCAGCTCGATGGAGAGAGATTATATATTTTTAACTTGTGAACTTACCATTTTATTCACAGTCAGAATCACAGTTTCCCTAATTTGTATTTTTGTACTATTGTACTGATGAAAAGACAATTTGAGAAACAGGAAAATCTGATTGTAAAAAGCTGCAATAACTGACATAGTAGAGTCACGTGTAGGATTAGTACTTGGAAAAAACAACTTTGAGATTGGCTGCAACGATGTCAATTTTTCTGTGTTGCTTTAAAGTAGTAACCAGCTTTACATCAGCCCAATGTCAGCTATCTGTAAAGTCCTCAGAAGTCTATTTAAGTTCCCCATGCAGGGATTGTAGCATGAAGTGGATTTCAGGGCTTTTTGGAAGTGAAATAGCAAACCAGATTATATTGTTTGGGCTCTATGGATCTGAACAACTCTAAAAATTTTTTATCCTCGTGGTTAGGGTCCATGTTCTTTTCCATGTGAATCATGGCTGATGCTGTTGGAAGATGCTTCTGACTAGTGTCTGGACAGAACCTCTCAACACATACAGGTTGTTACTCTATATGAATCAGAGATAATTATCTGTCACACAGCGAAGGCGTACAAGGCAACAGAAAGAGCTGGACAGTTGAAAAAGTTATTTGGTTCACCGCTCAGGTTTAGCATTTTTTTATTTTAAATCAGAATTTGCACATCACCTAACTTCATGGTGCTCTCTAGTTTGTGCATCTCTAGACAACTTAGCAAACAGTAATCAGAAACAATCTGAAAAATGATGGTTCCAGATCTTTCCTAGCAGATGCCATTCTTTGCTACTGGATTTCCCTTTTATTTTTTTCCGACACGATGTTTCACCAGTACTCTTAGCACTGGTGAATGCTTGCGAGTGTAAGCACTTACAATGGGTAGTGCATTGCATGCAAGTTTGCAGGACATTTTCTACGTGCTCTGTTGACCTACATATGCCTCCCGGCTCTTGCGCAAGGACACAAGGCAGCTCTGTTTCCTGCCATGAGTCATCACTCAAGAATGGTATTTAAATAGGAGGAAAAGGAAGAAAAAAAACCCGACCAGATTCCAGGGAAAAGCAAGTAGCAGCCTGTGGTTTTTACAGGCAGAATTACAGGGGTTTTTTTCCCTTTTCAGTAACCATCTTGCTAGGAAATCCCAGGAAAGTCAGAGCCTTGTAGCTTTTATTATGCTACAACTAGCCTGAGTGGAAAGACTGTATTAGAGCAGAAATGTTGACCTTGTCTAGCTGTAGCAAAGTAGATAATGTCCATGTGTTTGTCTCCACTAGAGTTTCACAGTGAGAAATTTTATGAATACACACATGCACAACCCCTTTTTATCTATGAAGATACAGTCTTAAGTTAAAGAATAAACTTTTAGAACCTGGATCAGTTGTGTGAAGAGCGCGCACTTTAACCTTTACAAATATCGGGTGCCTCAAGTTAAATGGCCATTAGTTAACTTGAGGTAAAGTCAGGTGAAGACAAGCTGCTGGGAGGATGGGAAGTGCTAAAAGAGAGTTTTTCTGGGTGAGTTCGTCTGCATCTTGTACCTTCCCCTGAAGCAACTAACAGTGAATACTATAGGAGACAGCATACTAGATTAAACCACTCTAATCTACCAAAGTAATGCTTTCCTTGCTGTAGAATGCCCAGAGAAACACCTTACTAGACCCCAACTTTTCCTGATGCTTTCTGGTTTGTTTCTGTCAAAGTGTTTTTCTGTCTTATAGGCAAGAGCGTTTTTTTCTCTAGGGACTGTGGGTGGGCAAATGAAATTACATAGTGTTTTCAGTGTTCTCAAAATTCAGGGGTTTTTGTTTGTTTGTTTTTACTATCATTTTTGACAGGAACAGAAAAAAATGCAGAGGGAAGTACATGGTAATTGAGATGTGGGGGAAGGGAGGAAAGAAGGTGAAGAACAGCACAGGGAAGAAATGGGACCCAGCTGGCTAAGAAAAACAAATAGAGCATGGAGGATAGCAAGAGGTAAAAGGTGCAGTGAAGGGATTTGCTCATGCTCTTACTGTGAAAAGGCAGGATAAGCATTTCACAGATGTTAAAAAACTAAACTAAAAGGATCAATGAAACAAAATATGTCACCCAGATTTTTCCAACTGTTCTCAGGCTAGGAGTGACTGAAATGGATGGTTGCTTGGTGGCTCTCAGCAGCCTGTACAAAATGAGCTGATGGTTATTTTCTGAGGAAGTAGTATTAACATCCCTCTGTTTCATAAGGTACTAATCAAGTCTTTGTGTTGGCTAGAATGCCTATTACAGCAAGAGCATGGAAACTAAACTGCTTTTTGCTTTAGTAGTGGTCTTGTGGGCTCAGAGAAGAACCACAAGGGGAAGGAAGAAGTATACTGGGTGTAAAAGTTCAGATGCTACTACCCACAACTCATCTCTTCCGACGACAGACAAAGATTTTCACTGCCAGTGTTCCATTCAAGGCAGAAGGTTCTCTTTTGAAAACACCTGCAGGAAAAAGTACCTTATATTAACAGTCAGCTGTACGGGGAGGACACCAGCTGGTACCATCACACCACAGGCTGGCTTTGGGGCTGAAATCAGCTTCACAGAGCCACAAAGGTCAACTGATTGCTCCTACCCCCAGCTGTCCGCCTCTGCCTTTATGGAGATGTACTTTACACCAGATCACAGAAATTATCAGTTTGAAATGTAACTCAATGGGGGGAGAATATGTTGGGGATATTTTTTCCCCACCTCTTCAATGACCTAATTAACAGTGCAGTTCCACACACTGTTGTACTGGTTCACTGAGGAGGGATAAATTGCATTAGCAAGAGAGAAGCAGTAGGGGGAATAAGTATCATGAGGGTCGGGATCTAATGCTGATAAAACATTATTTGGAGGGATGGCTTTGGGTCACCTCTGAAGGGCTGGCTGTTTGTGTGAGCACTGGGAGAAGCTGCATCAGACAAGGCTTTGAGGTCCTGAAATGCTCTGTGCCTGGCGCACCACACCAGCCAGCAACTCTGTTGTTTTCCTAACAGCTGTTTCCATGGTACTGTCATGCAGACAACATTAGTCATCCTGGCTGGAAAAGGTGGTGTCAAAGGTTCACACTCCGCTGCCAGTCACCTCTTGTGGGGGAGGGCAGTAGCTGGTCTCGGCAAGCATCTAGATGGGACTGGTTTGATGAGGGTGGAGCCTCTTCCAAGAGCTTGTAAGCACAAGGTCCATGTTAAGCTAATCGGCTGCTGATACTAGGGGATGAAGTTCTATGCCTTCAACCCATTCCTTCATTGGTAGCTGTAATAGTAATGTGGTTTCATTTAAAATATGAGATTGCATGAGCTTAAGCCACAAGGAGTAGTTAGAGGCGTTTTTATTGATAAAGAACCACTCCCCCCCATTCCTTGGCATTGAAACCTGAAATCAGAAACAAAAATTTAATGACTTCTGCCATGCACTTTTGGAGGGACAGGCCACATGCAGTACTGTGCAGAGGCATTCCTGCAGAGCTAAGATAGGAGGCCTCCAGAGGAGCCCTGGAGCATGGTAATGTGTGGGAGCTGCTATACTTGTTTTGCAGGTTTAGCTGCCCGAGACACAACACCCCTGGAGCTGTCGGTATTTCTGGCCCAGTAGCCATCACCTCCTGGCAATTGTGAACTGACAATGTCTTCCTCCCCACCTGGAGAAAAGACACAGGAGAGTCAGAAGGCTCCACTGTATGCCTTCCCATACAACGATTTGTGCATGGGATTGTCCCTCCCCATGTGCTGGAGACACTCCCTCCTAGCAATAAAGAACAAAAAAGATAAAGGCAATGGGAAACCTGTACATACAAGCTCAGACTTGTGTCCTCTCTAAAACTGTTTTCATCTGCTGAGGCTGGGAGGCAGCACTGACACTGAATATTCTCAAGCACATGAAGCCAAAGACATTTGTGACTCAATACTTCTGGACCCAGACTTTGTCAACATGTGTGAACTGCGCTTCAGGATCCCTGGCTATTTGATGCCTAGAAGATGACTCCTCCATGGTTAACTGTACCCTCAGACTTCTTTCAGTCACAAAATGGGTGGGTCTGGCTTTAAGCTGGGTCCAGAGGCAGGGAAAAAAAGATAGCTTGCAGACCTCCTCTCAGACACCTTGCCCACCTAATGCTCCAACTGCACTGACAAACAGTCTGGTTCAGTTTCTCATCCAAAAGCCTTGCTTAGATTCAGCTTTATAGCTTCTAAGTAGAATGAATAAACCACCGCCCTTTAACTATCAAGTTTTGTCATTTAGCCTCTAAGTAAATACTTTTAAGACTCATTTACACATGAAGCGTTTCCCGATTAAGTCCATGTGTGGGTACTTTTGTTGTGAATAAGGATATCCATGCGCAGTTACAGCAGCCATTGCACTTTTGAATTCATTGCCTCCCCAGCTCACATTAACTTCGAAGTGCTGTTCAAACAAGCGTATTTTTGAGAGCTTGTCTACCCGTCAATATAACACAAAACTGAAGACAGAATGAGTGCTCTTCATGTTAGTTAAGAAGGGGTGAGAATAGCTGTTGTGCTCTTAAATTCACACCCCAACTTCTTTCACAATATTTCATTTACACAGGCAGCCCTTGACAGTTTTTGTGGGTTTTTTTTTGTTTTGTTCTGGTTTTTTTTTTTTTTTTTGCTGTGTCACCCTAAAATACCTAGCTTTGGTAGGGAGAACTCTTTCCGTTGCACACTCTCTGTGATGACATGATGTAAAAAATGTTTATTGGACAAATATATTTCAGGGGAAAAAACATATTTGAATGGGTATTTGAATAAAAATTCCTGTATAGGAGCCAATGCCATTGGGCTTAATTACTTAATCTATTTATGAATGTTTAATGTTTAGTTTGTTATATTGCTATCATCTCACTATGTCCAGCCATTTCTGTGTAATTTCCCTTGGCTGTGTGGTGCTTAGTTGCCAGCTGGGGTTAAACCATGACACCTCACCACACCTAATTCCATGGAAAGGTCCTCCTGCAGTTAAAAGTAAAATCTATCTGGGAATCAAAATACATTCCAAGCACAGTGTGCATACATTGACACAGATGCTGTAATTATGGTTGATGATGAGTAATGAGTGAATATTTATTGGAAAAAAAAAAAGAGAGAAGCAATAATATTCTTGGCTTTTATAAGAATTTTGTAAAATTGGAGCATTTTTTAAGACTTCTACACCGTTCTTCCCAATTTCTGAAAGTTTGACTGACAAATCTAAAGAAAATCCAGCCCTCCCAGTCTCCATGACTAACGGAGCCACAGAGCCAAAAATTCTAAGAATGGATGCAACTATAGTGCAAGGGGCGCTGCTGCCAATTTGTTTTTGTTCAGATGGTGAAAAGAGACTCAGCTACTGATGCATGCCCACTTGCAAAATCTGCTGGTACAAACATGTAACTATCTTAATAAACATTTCTTAGCAGAGGCAAGACCTACTGTTAAAATGTCCTATGCCCTACAGCAACAGCGTAATCTTAATGTCCTTTTATAAACTTTGCTTTTATTGATCCATGTCTTTGCCTACCAGAGATGAGCAGATTGCCTAAATCACATGAGAACAGCAATCTGGATTTGGCTCTAGGACTCGATCACATGAGAACACTGGGACAGGTCAGCTGCCATGACCTACTTAGCTTTCTGGGAGGAGATGCAGCCTCTCGATCACAGTAAAGCCCTCATGTAGGTGGGCACATGTGATGTTTTTTGAGAGATTTGCTCTATCTATGAGGAATAGCAAGTTCATCTCTCATGTAGAAATATGTCTTTGCACCTCTGCTTTTCTTCTGAGCAAATAATGCGTTCCTCCTGGCAGCTTACAGTCTGCTGGCGACCAGCTCAGCTCTGAAATATGAGCTACGGTAGATGGGGGGAGGGAAGGTCAGACTGGAAGGATGTGGGAGAGGATTTCCATTCCAGACACAGGCTTTTGGTTAGAGCAGTATTGTTCAGTTGTGGGTTATTCGACAGATCAATAAGAAAAATTCTCTCTCCTCTCCCTTCCCCCCTCTTTTAGCAATCTTAATGTAAGCATAAAGGAAGATAAACACTTTTTGTTATATTTCACTGGTTTCATTGTCCTGATTGCATTGAGCATTTCACAGTAAGACTTCAAAGTGCTTCTGCCTTTTCGTTTTACATATGGATGTGCAGTTTGCTTGAAAATATGTGTCCTGCTCAAATTACATTAAGAAAATATTGGAACTATGATATACACCCATCAGCTAGACATAAATTAGCGCTATTTCAAATCCTTCTGCAGTGTCTCAGCATTTTTTCTCTCATCCTAGGAAATAGGTTTTTACACAACTCTGCTGACATTTGGAGAGTTTAGTCTCTCTGCTGCCAAACACTAAACACTCTGAAATCCAAGCGTTAAAGAACTCACAATGGAGAAAAACAAAAAATAACTTGTTTTAACAGGTTAATCGCTGTGATAAGAGACACTGTTAAAAAGTACGCATGTGAAATCCATGGCATTTAAGCACATATATTCCTTATTTCTAGAGAAGGGATATACAATACAAATATGGGGCAACGTGTGATCCAGAACTGGTAGGATAGCTTAAATAATTACCAAAGTTGTTGCTCAAACTAGGGGAACTGTGAATTACTTTTAGTAGGTTAAAAATGACAGTGGAAGCAGGAGGTTCTTTGATCAATTCCATTTCTTCAGAAAGACTCTACACAATAATATTGCCTGAAATCAGCACGAACATAGTAACAGGAGACACTTTCTTAGAAAATTGCCTCCAAATGTTTCTCTCCTACAGGTTGGACATTTGCCTGTTTTGTTTGCCAAACCATGCATATGGTTGGTGAAAGAGACCATTCTCTGGCACTATAATGGAGCCCAAACTTTCCTCATCTTAGCTGGAATGAGGTAGTTGTTGCTTAATTGAAGGGAGATACTCTTCCACCCTAATGGAAAATTAATGCTGAATGTTTCTTAGTCCAGTTCAGGAAAGGAAGTATTACAGAGCACATTCATTAAAACACCCGCCACCACCACCCCTGGGTAAACTACAAAAATCAGAAAACTGCCTTCATAAAAACTGTACAAAGGTGCATCATTTTTTGTGCTGCATATGAACTCTAAGATACACTATACCAAAGACTATACTTAAGACTAAAAAAACTTTCAATCATGACCATGCTGCCATTTAAAATTATGGAGATGTGGAATGCCTTGCTAATGTAAACTCTTCATCAGGAAATCCACAGAGAGGGAGTTCTTGATTTGTCTCTGACCTTCTTCAAGCAGTTTTTCAGAGGTGCTCAGGGCTGGATGTGGCCATGATGTTGATATCCCTAAGAAAATAGAATTTTTGGAACTGTCTGCTAAAGACGTAACAATGAACTATGCGAGCCTGGCAAAACAGAAGTTGAGGGCCAGAGACAACTGAGACAGGGGAGTACTTGTTTTACTACTATATCCTTGAGGAGAGCTGAGAGACTGATCAAAGCAAACATTGTCTCAGAAGCTGCTGAGAACGGGGTGATAAATTGTATAGTCAAAGAGAACAACTAATTGGGATGTAGATAAGAACTAAAACAACGTGCCCAGTAGGGGAACTATCGTCATTATAATACTAAAAATTAGGCCCGTTGGCCACGAACTGCCCCTCTCTAGTAAGTCCCTTAATCTATGAGCATGCCTAGTAAATTAAAAGGGAGCTGTACCTTTACATTGAAGTGAGAAAGAAATTAACCAATTATTAGCTGAGGCGTGTGAATATTGGCTGTCACTGACAAGTCTGACTGCATAAATGCCTTGTAGTGTCTCAGTGCAGTGTGCTAGCTTTGTGGGCTACCACCTAGCACCAATCTTTGCATAAAAATGACTTGAATAAAATACCTCTGCTCTGTGTGTAGTTTGCAGTTTTGCACACCGCGTAAATGAACCTGCTCTTTGGGATAACAATGTGAGTTAATTAGGTGCTTGTGCAGCATCTCAGGTTCCCTCCCTCTCAAGTAACCAAGAGAGGCCACCAGCCCATACCAGCTGCAGGCTACACAGTTAAAAGAGGAGACTACTGATCCCCTAAGCCTCTCCAGTAATTCTTATCTTCTTGTCAATAACCACAACTCAGAAAACATTAATGGGCGTTTTAGAGCATGGCACCGCTGGAGAAAAACCCAAATCCTTACTTTTAAAATTTATTTCTTGCAAGTCTCCATTATTCATTATTTATGATTCTTTGTATTACAGCAGACACTTGCTAGTGTGTCATAATTGAGGGTTCAAAATTGTTCTAATTATAACAACTTTTTATACATGGGACTTTTTAAAGTGCTTGGGTGTTTAAGCTTTCCACATTAAGCCTTTAGAATTTTCCATGTTTAATCTCAGCTGGAAGGTATTTTGAAATGCTCTAAGCGAAATTAATTCATCTGGGTTTTTTGTTTTGTTTTGTTTTTCTGTTTGACTTACCAGGAGGGGAGAAGAAAGCATTTTATTCTCTAAATATATTATTTGCCAGGGTTCTAATTGCTGTGGTCAAGAACCCAAAGTGGAGAGCAATCTCTCTTGCTCTCAAAGATTTAGAGAATTTTAAAGCAACAGTAAACTTGCTCTGAACCCAGACTACTGGTCTCCCTTATCCTGAACGTCATTACACTTCCTTTTCCAGTAAGAGGTGATTAGAATTCCCTAAAGCAAGTGAATAAGTGAAAATCTTTCTACCCTAGCTGTTGGAGAAAGCTAGACTAGAACCAAAGAATTATATGCAAAGTTTTAACAGTGGTTTTTATCTATACATTGCAATAGAAAACGAAAACAGAATAACCAAAATAAGCAATTACTCATCCCATTGTCTATCCTATTGTCTGTATTTCAATCCTCAACACTAACAATAAACAAAGCTTTTCCTAAATGCTACAACAACAAAGAATTTGGTTTATTTTGTACGCCTAATAAAAATGAGGAAACTTTGCTGAAAGCTTAAGAAGATGGAGGAAGCAAAGAGAATGTCAAACAAGTGGTGACCAGCCAGGATCAACATGTCCCCAAAGAAAGAAGGACGATGTACTGTTCGGATGTCGTAAAGAAAAGAACCATTAAAGAGACCACATTTTTTTGTATCACTGGTAAGTTAAAAGGTAAGACCAAACACCAAAAGCAGGAATCAGCCTTGTTTACAATTAAAACCAACAAAAGCTATTAGTCAGGGAAATAATCAGTCAGAAACAATGGAGGTAGCATGTTTTCATCCACTATGCAGAATGCCATGCCCTTGTGAGTGGTTTTCACTGCTATTTGCTTACATCTGAGGACTGGGGAAATTGAGAAGTCATGAGTTTTATTCCAGACCTGAAAAAGAAATCTAGTAGCTCCTCTTAAGCTCCTCTGCCTGTTTCCCTCAAAACTGATCCTTTCTGCTTTGGTCTTTCCATATTGACTCCCAAATCCTTGTTCTCTCTTACTTCTATTTCTAGCCCATACTTTCTTGCCCAGCGCATGGAAATTTCTACCATTTTCCTCTGAGGATGATTCCAGTCTCCTCCAAGATCCAAGAGAGATGATTTAATACTCCTTTTACTTTCATAGCATATATTATCCCTCTGCTAAGCTAGGCCCAACAGCTCAACAACCCCCAGACTACATCTTCCCCAATTCTCCACCTAATTTTCTTGACCAGCCAGTCTGCTGTACTTCCATATTAAATCACAGCCTCTGTTTTCTCTAGTTCCTTCTGCTCTCCTACTTGTACCCCTGGGACTCATGTGACTTTCTACCTCCCATATCTAGGTCTTGCCCTTTTTCCATTTAAATTAGGTCCCCTCTTTGCACTGCTTAGAAATCAATGGGGTAGAGAGTAACTGAGACAGGCATTTTGGTTTTAGTCCTGTTTTTTGGCCATAGTCCAGCCCACAAATGCATCAGGGCTACAACCAAAGATCACGCTCAGTCCTCGGCTGCAGTATGCCTGATGTGGGTGCAAGAAATGTGACAGATATATTGGTGTGCTGAGACTACTATTTATCTCACTGATCTGCAGCAGTTCATTAACTCTCTACTCCTTAACTCTTTCACCAGCCTGTCTATATCCATCTGCTGTTCTGCTCCGTGCATCCTGATCAGCACATTTCTGAGGCAAGGACTGCCTTGGAGTTGTGGTGTCCGTACGAAGCGTAGCACAGTGGGATCTTGGTTCAGAGTGAGAGCTAGATGAGATTATGATGTTCATGACGCTAAAAAAATTAGGATGCCTGCTGAAAGCACGAACAGCCTATGTTTTTTAAAAGGCCTTTAACTTACCACATGTGTGCAGAGCTTCACAGGAACAGCAAAAAGCACAACCCCAGCATAAAGGCCATTTCTCTCCAAAATGTCAAGTTACTCTGGAGCTTCCTCATGTAAGGGACATCAGAATTTCTTGACAGAGGCAAATAGTCTCTTCTTTTTCCTATTTCTCGCAAATAGAGGAATGTTCCTGACTGCAATTTTCTAAATAAATTAAAATGTAATCAATCCAAATACGAACAGGAGACATATGGCCAGAAAGTTTTAGCCTACATGGTTAATATTTTGTGACAGTTTTTGCAATTGGAAATGGGTTTACCATTGGAAGTGCAGTCAACTTTAATAACAGGTGGTGCTCTTAAGTCCTTCCTATAAGATAGAATCACCCACACAAAGAAAACTCTTATTTTCTAGAAAAAATAAGATTTTGTTTCATTACTTCCCATACTATAGGTATAGATTTGTTGGCAGACACATCCAGTTCCAATCTTCAGGTCTCAGTTTAGTGGATTTCTTAAAGACATTTTCAACTTCCGTTCCTTCATCCCTGCTATTAGTCCTTAGAATTTTTTTGAGTAAGATGATCTTAAATCCGCAGCCTTCCACAACACACTCCTGAACTAATCCTCTCTCTCAGCACAATGCAGTATTACACCCAACATCCACATCTAATAGGTGTTTTTGTCTTGGGGAGGGTGCTGGGGGGGAATCTGTGTGCATATGCACAGCTGTGTGGAGAATGAGCATGAATCAGAAAATCATTTAGGTTGGAAAAGACCGTTAAGATCATCAAGTCCAACTGTTAACCTAGCACAGCCAAGTCCACCCCTAAACCACATCCCTGAGCACCACATCTACACATCTTTTAAATACCTCCAAGGGTGATGACTCAACCAGTTCCCTGGGCAGCCTGTTCCAGGGCTTGATAACCCTTTCAGTGAAGATATTTTTCCTGATATATTTTGCTGGAACATATCCAAAGCAAAGCAAGTCAAAAATTGCATTAGCTTAAACCATGCTAAGGTATATATCTCTACAATGTTTGGTGGCTTTACTTCATGTCTTCCTTTTGGTATTTGTGTCCAGGTATCCTCAGGTATAAAGTGTAGGAACCAAACTTCTCTGCCTTAACTCCCTTTTACCTATGGCCTCCTCAGAATCTTAGTGCCATCACTGTTAATGCAAAGCTTAAATACACACTTTTGTTTGTACCTCGCTGTTGCATATTTTGAGCTTATATTCTACCAATAAGGTGCATTTTAAGGCATAAGACCAGAAGATGTTTCTACCCTGATGTGCAAAACAGATACAGCCGCTATAATAAAATGTTTGAGGAACATTAACTCATGTTAGGTAGATTAGCCTTAGGCAGGTTTGATAATTTGAAAGGGCTTCACACATCTTGAACATCCTGCTGCCACCATATATGCTACTTTTTATATGGTCAAGGATCTCTTGAGTTTTCACATCCTCTGTCTTGGCCGTCAGCAGAAAAAGAAAATGGGAAGCTGAGGGAAGCAGACCTTCTGAGAGGATGGACATATGCACTTTGCTTTTTTTCCTCTGCTATAAAAAGGAGAGAATGGGATAGTCACCTTCGGTTATCCCAGAGAGGTCTGTCCGCATGGCCAATATTCAGCCAGGTCTGTGGTAGAACAAAGTATCTCTGTAGTTCTGCATACACAAGGTGTATAACAGAACACAACAGCTTAGGGTAGGCAAAAGGAATCTCCAACTGACCAAACCTAATGACACAAATCGGAGTTTGATTGACACATTAGGTTCAAACAGCCATTCCAGTGACAAGAAAGAAGATACTCCAAGATACTCTGGAAGAACACCTTGTTAGTCCTCCAGTTTCATATTCCATTAAAAACATCTGGCAAATCAAGGACTAAACCAACAAATTCCATTTATATTGTTCAATTGTACTAAGCAACTGTTTACAGTATGCTTGTATATGTAGTGTTTATGCCAAAAAGACTGTGTTCCTCTTTCATTTATCTGTCAGGACCCATATTCAAAGTTCATTGTTGCCTAGGAAACAGTGGATAAAAGCAAGGAGAGCAAAATATTTCACTCGACATCCTACATTGCTTTAGATGCCTGTAGTATTCTCAATTGTTACTACAGACAGGCAATCCTCAATTCTAAGCTTTGCAGATAGGTGAACAATGGGTGGCAATTCAATTTTATTTAAAAATGTAAACCCCAGTAATTTGAGAAGAGTGGTATAGTCTAGTGGTTAGCTGTCAGATGATCAATGTCCTCTGCTTGACTTGACTTGCAGTAACCTCCAGCAACTCTCTTAACCTCATTCTCATGCTTGTGTGAACAAGTTTTTTTCATGCCTACCCTATAAAAGGATCTCTGACACAGGCAATGTGATGCTGTTTCTTAGAAGTGCAAGAACATAAGCTTGCCATGCAATGTATTAACCAAGATGTCCGAAATATGCAAATGACTAAAATAATCTGCTTAACATTTGACTCATAATATCTCACATGCACTCTTACAGTTCTGAGTGTCTCCCTGGAACACCAGAATGTTACAACAAATAAACATACTGGGGAGGAGGCATTTGGGAGAAAAGGAGAGAAAAATGCTGTTTCATAATTCAGAAACGTACTCTTTTTTTCTTATAAAAATGCAATACACTTGAAGTGTGACAAGGTTAACATAGCAACTCTGACTGAAGCAACACATATTCACCAATATTTAGCATGTGTCTCTACACATGCTTTCCAAGAAACTGCTTGCTCATCAAGTCACACTTCTCAAGTAAGTATGGGTAAAAAAATCTGCCTGTAACAAGAGTTCACAGTTCCTGCATTGGTGCCACAGATAATCAGGTCTGACTTTCTCAGTTGCAGAAATATTTCAAGATGCAACATCTACAGAACTGAAGGACAGAAATGTTGGCGTTGTCTTTTTCTTAGTCTGATGGGACACAGGTACACGTTTTATTATTATAATAGGAAAAAATCCCTATTTAGAAGAGCTAATACTGTGAGGATAAATTGTCCCATGCATTTCAATATAATTTTAATTTCACAGTACAGGATGGGACCCATCCCCGTCCTTCGGCAATACAGAGTATCAGGAGAGTGCAGCACAACTGGCGTACTCAACCAGAGACGGCTGTGCTGCAGCAACCAACATAAACACCAAGTAGCTCTCTTGCTTCATTATCCTTCATGTCAAGGAGAAAGAACAACTGCTATTTACTTGCATATCTCCTTGGAAGGAAGTAAGAATGTGAGCAACTGATGCATTTCTCTTACTGAAGTAGTCAGCATACTGAGCTGAAACACAAACACATCTGGTCCAGCAGTTCTAGCTGCACTGACATATGCCGATGCCTTTAAGCTTTTGAAGAGCATAATAAAGCTCCTCTCTCTTCCTATACCTTTAGGTTTTACCTGAGTTAGATAATCTCCTGTGTCTGCTTTGGAGTTATCAGAGCTGCTCCTCGTCTGATAAGACATGTGAGAATACTGCTGAAGGCAAAAATCTGTGCAGCCACAAACATTTTTATCAATACCCTCTCTAAATGGGTGAGATAACTAAGCAATGGAGCACCTTGTCCGCACCACTATTCCAGCTCTCCCAAAGCTGTGCCAATGGGGAAAAAGTGACATATGGTTATGCCCTGAGGGCCAAAAAGAGAGGGAAAAAAAGTAAAAACACTGTTGACAATGGATAGATGTTCAGGGAGCCTCCTCCATTTATTGGGGTTATCTGGAGAATATAACCCAATAAGAGGCAGACATGAAAGACAAACTGGAAGCACATCAAATGCTTATGAGGAGATTAAAGACACATGGAGAGATCTGACTTAATATAAGGAGAAGGAGACAAGGCTTTTCTTTTGCTGTTCAGTATGATGATATGATTGAGTTAGCTTTTAGGCTGAAACACCACGGCCCAGTTTACATTGCTGTTACCAGCCTCACCTGACAGAAAGAACAAAAGAACATGAAGACCAGGAATCGCATCTGTTGCAACTGCAGATCTCAAGTAATCTAAAGGTGAAAAGTATACCATTTGTGAAAAGTTGATTGATTTACTACGCTGTCAGTGGCCACTGAAAACTGATCTAGAAAGTACAATGTAACAGAACAATAATTTAAGCTGAAGAAAGATAAGGTGCTTTCTACTAGGTTAGGTATTAAAGTCTGCAATCATTTCGCAAAGAAAGCCAGGAGCCTGTGGCTCCCTGCTCCAGTGACACTTCAATAACAAGATTGTATCGGCCATGCAAGGGAAAAACAGCAATGGCCTTTCACGGGAGATTGCCACCTCTCCTGCAGAAGGGTTCAGATGCCTTTTTGTACTTCAAATGCTACCATGGCAGATGAAATATCGTGTTTTTATATTTGCAAATACAATGCAAAAGGAACACAAAAAACAGGTGTGGTTTGTCAGGCATTTCAAGGGAGATTCTACCAAGTCCAAAAACTCATGCTTAAGGGTTACTGGGGGGAAAAAACACGCTCCCTTCCCCACGCATGGCCAGTCAGACCACAGCTTCCCACCCCAGGCTCCTTCAGACCACTGCCCCTCAGCCCTAGCCCCCCAACAGCTTGCTGGCAAGACCCCGGCGCTGAGCCAGCCAGTTTTCTCGCTGCGTGGCAGGCTTGCGGTGGGCAGCAGCAGGCCGTGCGCGGCGGGAGCCCGCACCGGGGCTGTGGCGCAGCTCCCCGGGGGGTGCCTCGGCCGTCTGAGGGGTAACGACAGCCAGGGCCGCCCGGGGCGGCCTCGCCCCGCTGGGCCCGCGGGGGTCGGTGGCGGGGGTGTCCCTCCCCGCGGCGGGAGGCACCTCAGGCCCGGCCCTGAGGCGGCCCCACTCCCCCCACCACTCCCCTCCTCCACCGGCCGCAGAACCAGTCGCTCCGGCTGAAACCCGACACCGGGGGCCCCCCGGCCCCTCCGGCGGCCTGGGGCCGCGCCAGGCGAGGTGGAAACACAGAACTGGATTCCCGCCTGGAGGCGGCTCCAGCTCCGGGCTGCGGCGGGGCCAGGCCGGGCCATCCTGTGGCTGTCGGCGGAGGCCGCACGGGCCGGCGTCGCACAGAACCCCGCTCCGAAGGCTCTACGGAATCCAGTCCGGAGAGTAGCTCCCGCCCGGATGCAGGCGGTGACCTCAGCAGCTGCTGTCTCCTTCCAGGGCCCCAACTGGCCCCAACCGGCTCGAACTGGTCCAGGCCGGATCTGCTGGCCGCGGAGCCGCGCCCCTCACCCCCCTCCCGTCCTCCTCCCTCCTCCTTCTCCTCCTCCTCCTCCTCCTCCTCCTCTTCCTCCTCCTCTCTCCGAGTTCCCTGGCCTCCCTCACCGCCGCACGGTGAAACTGTACTCCCTCGGCCCCCGCTCTGCGACTTCCCCACAGCCAGGGCACGGCCCGCCGCTATGGCCCCGCGCCTGTGGGCGCTGCTGCTGCGCCTGAATGTCACCGGCGTATTGTCCCTCTGCCCTGGCTCCCTAACCATGTTCCCCCTCCTACACAATCAGAGAAACACTGCGTTTTGCAGATTATTTTTTATTTCCACTGAGGGAAGAGATGGGCACAACACGAGCTCTGCCGTTCTTGGTCAAAGCCACCAATGCAGTGGATAAGGCTGCACCTGGGCCCCTCATGGTCCCCTGCCCTCCCAGTTGTGTGCAGCTCAGAGGTGCTGCTCTCTTTCTCTGCCTGTGCTCATGCTTGGACTCGGCTTCTTGCTCATCCGGCACACGTACGCCTCCCTAAAGATGTGGGACCCCGGGTGCTCCGTCCCGTCTTGTTGCAGCCCTGCAAGGAGCAATGCAGCTCTGTTGCCTACCACCGCCATGGCAGGGAAAGGCACCCCTGCACCCCCCCATCCGCCCCCAGTTGCCGGTCATCCCCTGCCAGTACAAGAGACAAAGAAACCTGGGCGATACCCTTTCCCTTCTGCCCCACACAGCGGCCAGGAAGATAAGCACACCCTGGCTTTGTCATCCCATAAGCACTGAACACACTGCATCTTTTTTTTTTTTTTTTTAAACCCATCCCCCATTCCTACAGCTTAAAGGAAACCAGCCTGACTCCATTTTGGAGAGGATACTGCTCCGAGGTTTGAATTCCCTCTGTGGAGCAGTTTCTGTCAGCAGCATCTGGAGCAGGAGGGAAAGAGCACGCCTTGTCCTGCGGGCGCTGTGGGATGCCTCTTTGCCGTTTGGAGCCAGTGGCTGGCATGACTTCTCTGTGGCTGAGTGGTTTTGTCAGGCACAGCTTTGTGCCAAACTGGAGAGACGTGTGCCTGGGCTTTAGCCAGCTCTGCTGCACTTTTGGTAGTTTTGGTGAAAACTTTGTTTTCAGACCTGCGTGCTTCTGAAGGCCTTGAGGTAGCAACCCTACACACCTCAGGGGGATGTTTCCCACAACCTCAAAGGGAGAGGATAGTTATATGTCTGCCACTGTCTTCCCTGGCTTTGGTTTGATGATTCATCTGAGTAGACTTAGCAGCTGGCTGCTGAAGGAGTTCCCTCCTTTCACCTGTGCTAGCTCTGGCATTTGTCAGACACCACACTAGGCCAATTTCGTTTACTAATGTGGTAGATGCTACTCCCATCCTCCAAGAGTAATGTTCTGCCAGATCCGTGAGTTGAGCCGGCTCACCAAAGAGTCCAGCAAATGCTGCAGCCAGCTCTAGAGTAGGTCTGCTACAGAAGTGGGGTGTGGCAAAGGAGTAAACAACCCCTTCTGTGGCAGCAAGCTGTTTATTTGTCTCACTGATACTGTCAAGCTGTTCCTGAACAGTTCCTCCTTAGTGAGGAGAGGCAACCACATGTGATGACGTGTACCTCCACACATCTCTGGAAGTCATTCATTATCCTTAGGAATATAAGTGCTATAGGTGTAAAGACTTCTCCCATAAGTGCATGCTATTCACATCTGCATCTGGAAATAAAAATATGTGTACAACTCCTATTGGTTTTGAGGATGGCACAGACAACAGGCACAAGTCGTCTGCTTCATATGTTGTGACAAATACTTCAAAATGTAGAGCTTCCCCAAGGAAAGCAGGAAGAAAAGTTCATACACATGCATCTGGTTGGCCGTCCTCATGTAAAAGATTGTCCTGGTTTTGGCTGGAATAGAGTTAATTTTCCTCCTAGTTGCTGGTATAGAGCTGTGTTTTGGATTTAGTATGAGAATAATGTTGATAACACACTGATGGTTTAGTTGTTGCTAACTAATGCTTACACTAGTCAAGGACGACTAGTGTATCATCCTGAAAAATGCTTACGCTTTTCAGCTTCCCATGCTCTGCCAGCAAGGAGGTGCACAAGAAGCTGGGAGGGAGCACAGCTGGGACAGCTGACACAAACTGCCGAAGGGATATTCCGTACCATATGATGTCATACTTAGGATGTAAGCTGGGGGAAGTTGGCCAGGGGGCAGCGATTGCTGCTTGGGGATGGGGTGGACAACAGTTGGTGTGTGGTGACCAATTGCATCGTGCATTGCTTGCTTTGTATATTATTATTATTTCCATTACTACCGTTTTACTTTATTTTATTTCCATTATTAAACTGTTCTTATCTCAACCCATGAGTTTTCTCACTTTTACTCTTCTGATTCTCTGCCCCATCCCACTGGGGGGGAGTGAGTGAGTGGCTGTATGGTGCTTAGTTGCTGGCGGGGCTTAAACTACGATAAAGAAGTTGTGGTGGGTTGGCCCTGGCTGGCAGTCAGGCTCTTACACAGCTGCTCGTTCACGCCCCATCCACAGCAGGATGGTGGAGAGAATAGGAAGAACAGGAATGAGGACGCTCCTGGGTCGAGATAAAGTTGGGGAGATCACTTACCGATTACCATTGCAGGCAAAACAGACTCACCTTGGGGAAATTAATTTATTGCCAATTTCTAAAATAAATATATGCAGATATATTAAAAATTTACTGATTTGGGTATTGCAAAACAAAACAACAAACATTAAAACACATGAGAAAACTCCTTTCCTCCCGTTTCCCAGGCTCACTTCACTCCTCTCCAGATGCCTGTCCTACCAGCTTCTTACCACCACAGGTCACACTCAGTCCCTTTAGTGAGGAAGAGTGGGACAAGGGGGAGTGTTATGGACAGTACATAGCAGTTTCTCTCTGATACTCCTTTTGTCTCACACTTTTCATCTGATCTGGCATAGGTCCTCATGGGTTGCAGGGAGTACCTGCTCTGCCATGGAACACCTCCTCCTCCTCCTCTTCTTCCTCTTTTGGAGCCAGCTGGAACTGGCTGTGTCCAGTTCAGTGGCTTTTTCTTACAGAATCCACCCCTGCAGCCCCACACTGCCAACACCCTGACATCTGCACCCAGTACAGGACTCAGAGTTATGGAATCACAGAATAAATTAAGTTGAAAGGGACCTTTGGAGGTCATCTGCAGCCACCCTCCTCCACCCTCCTCCCACCAGAAAGGCCAGTTTTGCAGATTGAACAGGTTGCTCCCAGCGTTGCCCAGGCAAATTTTTGATGTCTCGGGAGACAGTGATTCTGCATCCTCTCTAGACAACTTATCCCAGTATTTTGAGTGTCAGTGCTGTGAAGATTTTTTTTCCTTTGTTTTACTTAAGATTTCCCCCAGGAACAGTCCAGTTCTGTTTACTTTGTAACTACCAATAGGTAATACAAGGCATCAATTTTGATTCCCCCATGGCCACCTTTCCAGTTTAACGAAAGCCAGATGTCTTGAAGAGGACAAAAGCACTGGTGTTACCATGAAAAGTGGGTTCATTTGCCTAGTGTACAAAATGCTACAATATTGCAATATTATTTCCCACATTTTATATCTTTTCTCCTACCTTACCTAATTCAGGCCAAAAACCATCTTGGTGGCCCTCCGGTGGGCTTGCTCTAGCTTGCAAATACCTTTCTAGCACTGAGGAGCCCAAACCAGGACACAGCGCTCTGGAGTGGTGCAATTTTGCACATGCTGAATAGAGGGAAATAACAATTCCCTTGAGCCTGCTGGCTGTGCTTCTGGCTAATGCAGCTCAGTAGCTGGCTGTGATTTCTGCAAAAGTGCACTGCGGAGCCATGTTTAACTTCTTGCCTACCAGGAGCTGCAGGTTCTCTTTTGGAAAGCTGCTTTCTAGTTGATTCCCTAAGCTGTAGAGATCAGTGAGGTAGTTCCGTTCCAGGTATAAGATTTTGCATTTGCTTTTGTTTAACTTTATGAGGTTTCTGTTGACCTGTTTTTCCAGTTTGTTGGGACTGCTGCTGAGCAGCAGCCCAGCCGTCCAGTGTGTTGACCTCTCCCCCTCCAGTTTTCTGTGCACGGCGTGTGCACTCCCTTCACCAGCTGCAGAGCGTTTTACAGAAGGGTGTTCACACACCATTCTCGCTGCCTGCTGAAGGAAACACACATACTCTCTGCTTTCCTCTGAAGTAAAAGCAGCAGTGACCTTGGGGGAAATCTATGTACGTGTACAAACATGCGTGTGCACACACACACTACAAGTAAAATCTGAACAAAGTGTATTCAGTGGAATTCATTACACTGTGGTGGTTTGCAGTTATGCTGCATTTTAGGTATCCATTTCAAAGACCCGCTGCTCCAGGAGTAGAAGAATGCTGCTTTTCAAAACAGGTAGTTCCTGCCTAGTCTTAAAACAGAGACGTTTTAAGAGGATAGGGGAAAAAAAAGTCTCACTCTCATCTCACAGGAGGCTGTCTGTGAACAACTGTCTCCGCTAAGAGAGACTAGCCCCTTTATATAAAGCACAGCTTCCCCTTCCCCCACCCCATCCATTGCCTCCAGCCCTCATGCCAACAGAAAATACTTACATTCTCACATTTTTCAGTAGAGTCGAAAGTATCCCTTCATTTTCACACTTTATAACTTTCAAAAGTTGGCAGATGTGGCTCTGGTGCTGGGAGGCCACTCTGACAAAGGGAAAGTCTCTGCCCTACCTGCCTGTCTTGCTCCCTTGGTCTCTCTCCCTGATTTCCTTAGAAGAGGCAGGTCAGACAGTCTCTGAAATACTCTAGGGAATGAGTTTGGATTTTTGTCTGTAACTGCAGGGATGAGAGAGAACAAAAGTAGAAACCTTCAGGAATTTAGGCAACCAGAAACCAGTTTACATTGGAACTGAATACAGATTATTTTGTAATGGGCATGTCCCACCCACCTTGAAACAGGATTTGAAAAAATTCCTTGTAATATATTATGCCTCATTTAGGGTGAGCACCAACAGTCCCGATTTTGGCTGTTCTCATTTGTCTCCCTCTCCTGGCCAATGGCGGTTATTGTATTTTTTTTTTCTCCCAGATTTTGTGGGGTTTTGGGTAGGGAAGTGTTTGTTTGGCTTTTGTCCATACACATCTCAAAGTGAATACGTGGCTGAGCAAAATAGATTTTATGCGTACATACTTGTTCCGGTGTATTGAAGGGTTAAATAAATATTTACCTACTTAAAAATTCACCTCTGTGGTCTTGAAATGAAAACATGAATCTTGCCATGTCTCTGAAAATGAGCCAGGGGAAATCTGCTAACAGGAGTGCTCACTTTCAGTCAAGTTTGGCGTGCTGGAAAGATGCCAGGAATAGTGCAGCCAAGAGGTGGCTACATTTCTGAAGAGGTGGTGACAGGGAGAAGAGCTGGAGTCAGTCAGTTTAAGGGGATCTGACAGTTTTGGTACAGTAAATTGAATTCTTCTGGCTTTTAAAGGCTTAGTATTGACATAATTCACTGCAGGCTGCCAATTTTTACCTGTTGCTTTAATGAGTCATATAAATAAAATGTGTGTAAAAACAAAGAGACAGAATGAATTTATCACTGTGTATAATGAAGAGCCTGGGAATAGACTGAAGGGTACTCAGATAATACATAATGTTCCTGTTCTGGTTCTGACAGTACCCTTTACGCCCTGAATGCAGTATCTATTCAAGGGCTACCCAACGGTCCCAGTTTTGGTAACTCACCTCAGTTGTGTTCCTGACCTACCACACAGTGCCAAACCTGCTTCTTCTGCATCCTTATAGCTTCCTGAAACTTTAGCCACTGTTTCACTCCCTTCCCTTTCTGGCTTTGAAATCCAACTCAGCCACGGTCCATGGAAACTGCTATTTAAGTCCAGACTTCCACAGACCTCTCTCTGGACTCTGGAGTCTTCACCCTCAGCACCCTGAGAGTCGAGTCAGGGATTTTCCATGGATGGGACAGCTAATTGTGTCTAGTTATGTAGTTTTTATAGATAAAATGTGTTATTTAGACTGAGACAAACAGACGTTCTGATTTAATTTCATTTATGAGCTACAGAATAATGTGAGTATCCTGTAGCCCAAAAGATTCCAAGTAGTTAAATATCCAAGTAATTACATATTGCAGTGTGTCACTAAGCTGTATTCACTTGTGGAGCAGCTATGTTGTCTTCCTGCCACCCTTCCACCATCTCCTTTTTCCCATTTTTTAAAAATGGAAACTACGTACAGGCTTGTTTCAGAATAGTCTTCTAGACTTAAGGAGAAACCTGTCCTTCAACTGCAAATCTGCCCTCCTTTTTATTTATTTATTTGTGACATTTTTGCAATTAGTATTGATGCATTCAGGAGAGAAAAGGGCAGAACTCTAGAGGTGAGCAAGGAGCGCCGGAGTCTGAGTTCTAAGAAAGTAGCCGTGTGGATTATTTTTGTATTTAGAAGGCAAAAGGAAAAACAGAGTCAATATAAAAAAGCTTTGAAAAATCACTTCACAGAATAAAGTGTAGAAGAAACATACTAAAAGTTCAAACAACTCCATTCCTATGTTTCAGTTTAACAAGCAAAATAAGCATTAAGCAACTGTATTTTTAATGAAGAGTACACTAGTGTTTGAGTGCAGAATATGTAGTGTCAGAAGATTCAAGTGTATTGGTAAATTAGTTAGAGTCCTTTAGGAAAGCCGTTTGTCAAATAATTTTTTTATTATCCTGGATTGTCTTGTGATAACTCTTCAAACTTTTTGGCTCATTACACTCACTCGGATCTCTTACTCTTACATAACTGTGACATTTTTTTAACGTGTTGCTTTTTCCATAATTTGTCATCATTGAATGCTTTCCCTTTAGCAAACAAATGTTCTACTATGGAAATTTTAAAGAAAAAAAATGTGCCTGAAAGTGGCCTCCATTCTTTGTTCAGAGTCATTTAAGCTGTCATTACACTGCTATTTTAATCTGGCAGAAGTACAGGCTGCTGTTGTGAAGAGCGATCTGGTTTCCTTTTCCCACTGTCTCGTGCCACTTCTTCCCACCACTTCCCTCGTGCCACTCATATGCCTGTGGCTGTGCAATGAGTTGCTTGAGGGAGCCACTCTGGTCGAAAGCTAATTTTTATTTTGCTAGCCTAGTTTTCCTCACTGCGAGGAGTACAAACAGTAACGCCAGCCCAATGACAGTAACAGGAAAAGTGTCTGAGCCAGGCAGGGAGGTGACCAGGATTATTCTTCAGTAGTCATTTAATAGTCAATTTAATATAAGCAGGAATTCCAAAAGTTATTATGTGCTGGCATTGGAGGTACTACTGCTGTTTTGAACAAAGTATTGATAACTTGATAGAAAACTGATTTTCAACAGAATTAATTACTCTGCTTTTTGCACCCACATGCCTTTAGTTTTCCAGCAAAAGACCAATTGCCTGAGAAACACACTGCTTCGCTTTGGATAAATTCAGTAATCGTTACAGCTGCTGGGTATATAATCTTGTCAAGCCTCTCAGGATCTAGTGGAATCCAGGTAGACTGTGCCTGCAGACTTCAGAAGTGTCTTGATCTGTTAGCGATCCGCAAGACCTAAAGCTTTGGCTGCTGGCTGAGAGAGCTGGCCACAGCTATAGATCAAATTAGTTTCAGCAGAATCTACAGGAGATTCTTGTGGCCAGCTGCACCTCTGCCACTTTGGCCTCAAATTGTTCCATGTAGTTGCCAAAGGTTTAATTAGTATGTGTATAACAAATGTATAATTAAGTGAATAAGAAACTATGAAATGTATTAGTACATTTAAAAATAATGGAATTGAAATCAATACTTAAATAAGAAAGACTGCTAGTTCAGAATTCACGTGTGAGTTCATGTCAAATTTTGTTTTAATACAGATACGTGAATTTGCCTTTGTTCTTTATCCCTATGATTTATTTCACCTGGCTTTGAGAATTCACTGGCATCTGCCATGACTATAGAAATTAGCACAGGATTTGAAGTAGAACAGGCGTTTGAATCACTACAGGAAAACCTGATAATACTCCTGGAAACCTAAGTGTAGAGGATAGCTAGAAGTCAGCATGGGATTTTTCTGCATCATCTCTCTATAGATTCCTAAGAGTGATACTGTCATCCTCAAACATCTTGAAATACTTTAAAATCCTCAAGGTGGTCAGTGTAATTTCAGCTGAAAAATATATGCAGAAGCAGATACAGTGTTGCAAAAGCATTTTTGCAGCACTATATTTCAGGTGAAAGAAACAATGAGTTTTATTCATAAATCTAACTTTGTCACAAAAATGTGGATAAAAATGTAGGAATGAGTACTGAAAAAAAATAGAAGGTCTAATTTACTGAATTTCTTCTGATAAACTTTCTCAAGAAAGTGTTCAGTTATATTCAGGAGGCTTGAGGACAGAGAAGTGTGGGCAACCTGAAAGTGGAACAGATTGATCAGGTGGTGCAAAATAATCTGCAAGGGAGCTAAGAGTTGAGAGGGGACGTGGAGTTGAGATGCAGGAGAGATGAGAAGATGAATGAACAGGAGGTAAGGAATGGGAAAAATAGGGTTTGAAATTTTCTCTTGGCAAGTGATAAAGCCTGCAGATCTCTGACAAAGGATGCTTGCTGAGAGCTGAATACGCTTGCGAGTTGCTGGCAGTACAATAATGCTCCCTGGCATGTTCCCATACAGCTGCTTATATAGGAGTAATAATGTTGGTCCTATACTTTTCTATGTATAGCTTGACTCTGCTTTCAGAAAAGAGCACAACAGTTCCTAAATCTGGAGAGATTGGGATTTTTTCTATTAAAAACAAAATAAGTTCTTGGAAAGTCATTCTGCTTTCCTGTCCTAAAATTGACATATTGCATATCACTCCTTTTTCCTGAGCTTGATGAAAATATTATAACCTTTCTGCTTGCATGTTGTTTTACATTCACAGTCAAGCTCCTGTGAAACCGGAGTTCATGTTTCACTTGTTTTTCAGGGAATTAGATTAAGGGCTTTGCATGAATCAAATACATGCTATGTGTTGACTTTTCGTGCTCCCTGACATTTCCTTCGTGTTAATTTCCGACTTGGTTACAGAAATAAGATTGGTGTTCTGCATGACAGCTAGGGAGACAGCAGTATCCCAAAGTTTAATATTAGGTTAATCAAGACAGAGAATCATTACACATGCGGCTCTAATATAGGCAGTGCCGCCTGTAGTTGGCCTCCGCAATAGTTGGCTTAAGTAACCCAGAACTGGACCAGCAAAATAAACCAGAAAGCAAAATAGCTGCTGTTGTGTGATTTCAAAGCTTGTAAGCAGGATGGAAGGAGATGAAGAAACCAAGGAAAGTGTCATTGTAAGGATATAGAAAAGAGGCAGGAAAAACAAGTGCTGAAGTAGGGGAAGGCATTGGAAGACTCAAAAGAACTGGAGAAAAAAAAAAAAAGTGACAAGAAGAAAGGACCCGTGAACAGTGAATATAAAGGAGCTGCATTTGCATGGATCTCTGCAGTATACCATCTCCAGGTTCCCAAGGCTGCTGGGCTATCTGATACCTAGGATTAGCAAGGTCTTGTTAACAGAACTGTGTGTCATTGCTTAGCTTTTTATAGTTGTATCCTGTGTATCCAGTAAGGCTTGTCAGTCAGCTGATGGAGTGTCTTTGCCCCAGTTGCTGTCTGCTTTACTGACCCCTGCCCTGATTTATTGCTTTGGTAACCGCAGGAGCGCAGACTGTGCTCTCTGTCTTTCCAAGCATCTTGGTGAGCTGGGGGAGGTGGGAAGACATACAACAGAGACTGTACCTAGGCTTGCGAGGTTACCTGGCATCTTCAGTCTGAGAGTCCAGGGAGCGCCTTAAGGGCACTTTATTGATGTTCTTATGTGCAAGGTTGTAAATCATTTGCCCACCAGATTGGTTTATGTTGCTGAACGCAGGAGCCACTCATCTTCTGCTTCATAGTTTTGGTGTTCATCTTGTCTGTGTTGGACATTGACTACCAAAACAGGAAATGTTATTTTCTTTGTTACTTATGACCAATGAAGGTGACACACTGACTGCGTGGTCAAAAGAAGAAGTGGTGACCTGAGTCACTGTGGGATGACATTGCCTTTTCAGTGGACTCCACCTTGAAGCTTTTTTATTACTTCCGTATCCATAATGATTGTAAACTTGTACACCACAAGTTTTACACCACAAGCTTATCCATAGTGCAGACTTATAATTAACTTCTCTGAGATCATGTTGATTTTGAATCCAAACTGTGTCAAAGTAATCTTTGTTTAAGCTTGCTCTGTAAAAACCTTGAAGAAAGAGGATTAAATGGAAGTTAATTTCTTTCTTCCTAGAACTTTGTATGTCACAACACTAAAGAGAGCCTGGGAACACATTCAAGAAGAAGCACTAAATAGCCAGAAGAAAACAATAACCATTATTTGCATAACATAGGAATTATCTGAAAATGGTAAATTGGGAATATCTGGAGACCATACTGGCTTTAGGAACTTGTTTAGTTGCTTCAGACAAGGCCCTCATTTGCTTTTCTTCACTCTGTAAGGCTGGAACAGGGTAAAAGATGGATTATAGTGATCTAATCTGAAATAGACAGAAATCGTTGTGTCATAGCATCTCCATGGCTTGCTGCCATTTGTAATGAGGCAAAGCAGCGTGTACAGCTCTTGTAGAGTTTGTTGAAGTGCTTCTTCTCTGCTGAACAGTATCCAATGTCCTCACTTCATCAAATGTAAATGTAGATGTCTTTAGCGATAGGTGTTCTCACACTGAAGGAGTCGGGCTTTTACTGCAGGCAGGTCTAGTTCAGTACATACAGCTTTTGCTTTGGTACCTGCAGTCCTCATCGTTACGTAGAAAGCGGTATTTTCCTTTTCAACATGGTTCAACATGCTGCATTAACATTTTCTGTAGCGAGTGTCTCTATGAGTAGAGTTATCTGATAATTTTGAATAGCTTAAATGTCACATAAAATTTCACTGTCATGAGGGAAGCTTGAAATGTACACGCTTGGAAAGGCTGCATGTTACTTGCAGTGTCTTGTAGAGAGATGTGGGGTACCAGTTGCATTTATTAATGGTTTATTGTTGCCTGAAGCCACCCAAAGGTTTTCTTGCAAGAAGTGCTGAAGTTGTTAGGAGTTAGCTGCTTGTGAGGGGGACATCTCTTCCAGGTAAAGTTGCACTTGCCCTCTGTTGCATCTGTTTGTCAGAAACCTCTGATATCTGGGTATCCATAGGTACAGTTGTATAGAAGACCATGCAGTGCACCTCGCACTGTGGAAGGAGGTAATTATTTGTGATTTTATCTGATGACTTATGTATTTATATTTATTATTTGTCTAATTGAATTCAGGCAGCTGCTTTTCCTCTCTGTGAAGAGAAGAGTTCACTTTGTACAGGGACCCCTTATGCTGCCTTCTGTGAAGATGTGTGGGAGACCTACATGCTACAGACTATTTGTTAGGCTGCCCTCCACGACAGTGTTTTTATTGACTTAATTCTTGAATTAAAAACTTTATTGAAAAGGGTGAGAGTTTGAAAACATCCTGTACTTTTGCAGACAGTGTTGTCTCTCTTGGGGAGAGGGATGTGATACAAGAATTTTACATCCTGATTTTGATATTATGAAAATGAAAATATTTAGATGGAGCAAGAATTGAGTTGTTCTTGAGACATCTGTGGCCAGGATTAGTCTAACAACCATTGATTGGACTAAGAGGCATGTCGTGGTTTAGCCCCAGTCAGCAACCAAGCACCACGCAGCAGCTCGCTCACTCCCCCCTGGTGGGACGGGGGAGAGAATCGGAAGAGTAAAAGCGAGGTAACTCATGGTTTGAGATAAAGACAGTTTAATAGGTAAAGCAAAAGCTGCACACAGAAGCAAAGCAAAACAAGGAATTCATTCACTACTTCCCATGGGCAGGCAGGTGTTCAGCCATCCCCAGGAAAGCAGGGCTCCATCACGCGTAGCAGTTACTTGGGAAGACAGCCACCATCACTCCCAATGTCCCCCCTTCCTTCTTTCCCAGCTTTATATACTGAGCCAATGTCCCCCCTTCCTTCTTCCCCAGCTTTATATACTGAGCATGACGTCATATGGTATGGAATATCCCACTGGTCAGTTTGGGTCAGCTGTCCCGCTGTGTCCCCTCCCAGCTTCTTGTGCACCCGGCAGAGCATGGGGAGCTGAAAAAGTCCTTGACCAGTGTAAGTGCTACTTAGCAACAACTAAAACATCTCCACAGTGTTTCCAGCAAAAATCCAAAACACAGCCCCATACTAGCTACTACGAAGAAACTTAACTCTATCCCAGCTGAAACCAGGACAAGGCAGTAGATGAGCGGGAATAGGAAAAATCTCCATTGACATGTAGCATAACAACATACTGGAGTGGAGTTTATGTCCTTGTAGTATAAAGAAACTCCATTTAACAATGCAGAGTTTTCTTATGGCTAACAGCTGTAATATAACTAGTCTAACAAGTCAAAGGAGATAAATTTGAGTGGGGGATAGCAGGCTGTTATTTATAGCACAAATTTCTGAGTCTGCAAGTGTCTCCTATGCCCTCACCATCTTTCTTGGAAGCATCATAGCTGATGTGTTTTTGAGGCCGTATCCTCTCCTGCTAATGCAGTTTTGGTTGGCCCAGGTCACTTGAGATTAATTATGCCCTTTTGAAAATACTTGACTTTAAACACTGCTTATTTGAATAATTGCAGAAATAATTGCCAGAGGACTTTGAAGGCTGAAACCTTGTCCACCTGCATGAAAAGGCGAGGGCCTGTGTGCTCCTGAGAATTTTGACCATCAGCACCTGCATTTAGATTAGCTTCGTGATTAATGCCCTCCTTTCCTGTATTACAAATGAACATGGGATACAGTGCAGGAATTTGGTATTTTTGGGTATATTTTCTGCTGTCTGTGTAGTGGGACAGGGATGTTCTGGCACGCATAAGCTATTGAAGGAGATTGCCTAATGATGTTGTATATTCCTCTATTTACAAGACTGTGCTGCTGAAGCATAGCAGCGGAACAACAAACGAAAGGAAAAACATGCTACTCTCCATGACTGCTGGTGAAATGACTAAGTTAAGAAAATAAGATATGTAATCTTGAGAATTATATGTATCATAATATGATTTAAGTCTAGATGTGAAAGCAACGTACCTCTGACCTTCTGCTTCAGGAGACTGTAGATCTGCCCTCAATGCTTTTTAAAATCAAGCTCAGTAGTTTCTGCTTACAGTTTCAAAATAATATTCATCTTGAATTAAGGATTTCAACAGATACCTCTAGAAACATTGTTTCTATGGTTAATTTATCTGATAGATAACATTTTGCACTGTGTTTCATGTTAATTTAATCTATGTTCATCTTCCGGCTTTCAGAATGTGTTCAACTGCTTTTCTGTGAGGCCAAAGGATGTTTCACTAGGGAAAAATATCTCACCACATAAGTATGTCTCAATTTCTGTGAAGCAGATTCTTATCTTTCTGTAGCTGCAAAATTTATATAGGTAAAGAAATTATTTTTGTAAAAATAAAGTCAAGAAAAAGATGCACCAGTATTAATTTCAATTTCAAGTCTTATAAAACCAGTGAAGAATCTTCTGAAAGAGAGAAGTGGAAAACCTTTTTTTTTTATTATTCAACAGTAATGCTCTGCACAAGTTATATTTTTGGGTTGTAGAAGAAGCAAATCTGTATTTTCACCAGCATTGAGGTAGAGTGCCTCTCCACTGTTTATATGCGAGAGAATATTTATGTAAAGGCCAATGTTATCTGTTTATCACTATGTGAATAAAACCAGCTATTTTTAGAGCAACTGCTGATTATTCAAACTGTTTTATAATAGAGGAAACATGTTCTCTCTATCTCTCTTAAAAAAAAAGATACAGGTTTTATCATCTGATCAAGGTTCACAAACATTTGGGCTTTTCTGCAAAGTAGTTCAGACAATTAAAATAGACTCTCTTAAAGAAAATTCCCTTCAGTATTTCAGCTATGGGGCCACTCCACACTGTCAAAAGCCTTTTCATCATTTAAAAGGCTTATGTAATTCCAGGAGAACAGAAATATGGAAGAAGGGACAGTCAACAGTTCCTTTGTTGTTCTGGAGTTAATCCAATGTGATGTGGGTTATGGGTTATCAAGTTTGTGTATTAAAACTGCTTTAATGCCATTGATCAAGACAAGTCAGGTCTATATAGCATGCATTCTTGGGGTAGTTATTTATAATTACAACTAGAAATACCCTGAGGTGTTGAGAATACCATTATAAAATGTGCAGAGTGCCTTGGAATTAGGATGTCAGAGTAGTTTGAAATGAACAGCCAGCACTGGTTGTTTTGTTATTAACAAAGTCTGTGTCTTCTGTGGAGAAAGCGGTTAATCTAAAAGCTCTAGTCACACGCCATGGGTGATTAGGATTTCATAATTTCAAGGAACTTTGCATGAGCCTAGCAATCTTTTTGCCAGAGATAACTGCACATGATATTTTAAAAATTTTCCCTCTTAGTTTAGAATGTCATCTATAGCAATCAGGTAAGTGCAGGGTTAGTATTTTACAGATTATACAAAACCCAAATCCAAACAAAATTCAGAAAGATGTTTCTTACCCCCACCATTTAAGAAATCACCCTTGGGATTTTCTGAGCAAGTCATTTTGAAAAACAATAAACCTAACTTTCTAGTCGAAGATTAGGAAACTGTTTACAAAATGAAAGACAGAGACATGTGCAAAACAGCATAGCTGTAAAATTTCATGTTCAATTTGTTTGCTGATGACCTGAGTATGTTCCTTCTGTGGATTGTGTTGTAAAAGGTGAACCTTCAGATGTTAGCTTTCTTTCTTCTGAAGTTGTGGGAAATACAGGCTTGAAAAGTGGGCACTGACTTATTATATTTATTATGTTATTTTAATTTACTTAGCCTGCACTGAGATACCTCACAAAGGCTGCTTACTAGCTACCTCTCGATGAATCTCTGAGATTTCTCTCTGAAGATGAATGTATGAATCTTGTTTTGAAAGGATAAGGATGGTATATAATAGTGTGCAGAATGCATAGCATAATCTTAATTTGATGTAGTTAGATAATTTGTTAAGATGATTTGATGTAGTTAGATGGGGTTGATAAAAACAAACCAATCATTCTGTTAAAACACTATATCATGGGTATATGACAATGCCCTTCATACAAAGGAAAGCAGTCTGTAGCGTTTCTGAACATGCAAAGAAGGACAGAAATATTTGGAATGAAGATTTTTGTACCATAAGATTGTAAGTCTACTGTGAGATTGTGAGTCTAAGTGGGTTGATGGGTCTGCTAAAGTTTGTATCATCACTAGCATAGAGTTGTGACTGATGTTACTTGAAGGGTGGGAGGGGAGGAGTGCAGTTCCCCTTTGGAGGCAGCAAGCTCTTGGACTAGCTGAGGTGGCTCACGAAGTCTCAACTTGAGAGCTGCAGAGGAAGAGCACCCCTTTCTGCTCTGCAGCCTAGGCTCCTGGTCCCCTGATCTCTCCCTCTAGCCCCATGTGGGTACATGCCTGGGCTCCCCTGCAGTGGGACCACTGGTTGCCCTTCCTAGTGCCTGTCCATGGATCATGGGCACAAACAGCATGTCTGAAGGGACTTCCCAGCCTCTCTGACTGGGCGCCTGTGTTGCACTTAAGTGACGAGGTCAAAGACAATATACCTAACTTGTGTGGCCACAGCATTAGCTGGATGACTGTAAGTCCCTCAAAGCTATTTCTTTAACTAAATTTCTAACACTGGTCATGAATACACTGCGTACCAGAAAAAGGTTTTCACAATAATGTTTATCATGGTGACCTCAGTCACCTGAGAAGCACGCAGGTGTTTATGTAGTGGGGTGAAAGTTGTGCAAATGTGCTTGATTTTCTTCAGGTCTAGCTCTCATGTGTTCTAAGTGCTTCACTATCATTGTATATCTTTCAGATTGAACCTGAGGTCATCTTCCAAGGCACAGCCCAAACAAATGTTTTCATTTAAAGGTAGGCTGAAGTCCTACTGAAATAAAAAAGGCTAGCTTGCACTGTGCAACCATTTTCCTGGATCTGAATAGGACTCAGATGGCTAGATTTAAAAAAACTGCTGGACACACTGAAGGGATAACTAGAGGTATTTTTTAATAAAATACGATTATTATTCTTAATTTTTTTACTGCATATCTTCATGTTGCTTCAAGTCATATGTATGTGGGCGGACTATAATATGTAGAATGATTTTTCTATGTTATCTTTGCACTCCTGCTCTCATTTTCAGTGATTTAGTGGGTTTTCATTCTGTGTGTACTAATCTACATTGTAAATTTCTTTGGCAGGGACTGCCTTGTAATACATGCTTTTGCAGCAACACTACAATTAGGTATAGTTCTGATTGGAACATTGGGGTCCTACCATAAGGCAAACAATTACTAATCTTAATTATACACAGAGCAGTAACGTGCCTGGCAGTTCCAGTCTTTGAGAGCTGGCCAGTGTTCCAGTAAGAAGAGTACTTACTCCCTCTTTTGTACTACTTCTTTTTTGCCAGACCACATACAAACAAGATCTGCAAACCGACAACAATTCAGGGAATACTTAATCAGAACGTGTTTTGAGGTTGGGGTTTTAGCACCGATGAAACAATATATTGGACAAGCCTGGTCCAGTACAGAGAAGGGATCGAGGTGGAGCGGTGAGATGCTTTACCAATGCTGCCATCTCTTGATCTTGTTTGGTACTGCCATCCTTAAAAATTCATGGGGAGTGTGTGGTCGGATTCTTAAAAGCAAAATCCCGACCAAAAACTCCAAACCCCGGAGTTAACAAATGACATAATTTTTTTTCCCTAAAGCCTCTCAACTTTTGTGTAAATAAACTCTTTAAACACATAGCTGCATTTACCTCAATAAAGGCTACTTTCGGGCTTTTATATTTTTAATAACTTCCTTGACTGGGTCACAGAAACTCTGAGGTTGTTCTGAATTGTTGTCATTCAAATTAAAAATCAACACTGCGAAACAGAGAGGTGAAAGGAATCAAAACAACAGCTCTGTCCAGTAGTAGTCTATGCTTTGTGCTTTGTGAACTCTTAAAAGGTCTCTTTTATGACTGGAAGCTGTGATGAGAGTAGAGTCTACATTATTTTTTTTTTCTGCATTCATGGAAGTTGAAAACCCACTCCCTTATACTAAGCAATGTTGCTGTGGAGTTTCTATAAAATAGGGCCTTAGCTTAGTTTCCAGTGGGCAATCCAAAATGTTGATTCCAAGTTATAATTCTGTGTGGAGATTCTAGTGGTGTTTTTTTTTTTTCCCTTTGGCTAGAAAGTTTGTCACTGGAAGATACCAGCTTCTGATACCTGAATGAATTAATGGAAAATGATGGATTCCAATAGGCTTATATTTTCCTGAAGCTTTACGGAAAGGTTAGCCTCCCCCCCCCAATTTATCAGTATTTTAAAATATGGAAGTTTAAGATTTTGTGTTAAAATGACAGTTGTTTTTAAGCTAGTGTACATGAAAAACACTGAAATCTGAAGGTATCAGTTTGAAATTATTGAGACAGAATATTTCTGTAGAACCCTACTGACATTATTTCTGAATTAAAAAAAAAAAAACTTAGCTTTAGTTATGTTCTGAACTATCTTGAAAATTAATATGGTTAGATATTAATTTGAATGGAAGGTAACATTTCTCAACAAATCTAATCTCTGCAGCCAGTTGAAAATGAACTTTGTCCTTGTTTCTAAATATACTCTGTCCTGGAGAGACTGAAACAAGCTGGTGTGATTATAGTCCCTGTCTTGGCAACTGCATTTGGTACGTAAAGACAATTATGCCAGCCTAGTTGCTTCCAGAAATGCTTTTAAAAATCCTTTTAAAATAAAAAAAAACAATAAAATGCCAATTTCCATTTGGACTTCTGCTGGTTTCCCTCTCATCCTTATAGTATGAGGAAGTACATTTCCAATGAGGATACTGTTTTCGTGAGAACTGGTCTGAGATTTCCCGTACTGCTCAAAAGTTATGTGTTATAGAATACTGATGTGTACTGGAACAGAACTGACAACTCAGAAATGTTTGGATCTGTAACACAGTTTGACATCTGTCCCCTTAGAAAACCCCACTGTAATGTAATTCTGTAACTTTGCTACTCTGGCATTTTAGGGACACAACTGTTTTTATTTTCACATTCATTTTTTTATTACTATTTTTCTTTTACTATTTCCACTTGTAGTGCTCTTGGCTAGGTAATTTATGGCCTAATATCAGAGCCCTAGACAACTGTGCTGGTTGCCAGAGGCTTGGCAATCAGATCTGAGAAGTGTTTTAAAGATGTGTCTTGTCTGAAATTGCTTTTCTTTTCTTCCCCAAATGAAATCCTGCTGCTACACACATTTATTTTGGAATGGGAGGAGCAGCAGTGGAGGAGAGATTGTATATGTTTAGAAATATGCCTGAAAAACAGTGCTTTTCATAGAATCATAGAAAGTCCTGAGTTGGAAGGGATCTGCATGGATCATCAAGTCCAGCTCCTGTTCCTGGCCAGGACAGCCCCAAATTTACACAATATCTCAAGAAGTCCAAGTGCTTCTTGAATATTGTCAGGCTTGGCGCCATGACTGCCTCCCTGGGTAGCCTGTTCCAGTGCTCTACCACCCTCTGGGTGAAGAACCTTTTCCTAATATCCAACCGAAACCTCCCCTGACCCATCTTCCTGCCATTCCCTTGGCTCCTGTCCTTGGTCACCAGAGAGAAGAGATCAGCGCCTGCCCCTCCTTCTCCCCTTGTGAGGAAGCTGTAGACCACGATGAGGTCTCCCCTCAGTCTCCTCTTCTCCAGGCTGAATAAACCAAGTGTCTTTAGCTGCTTCTCATATGGTTTCCCCTCTAAACACTTCATCAAGTTTGTGGTCCTCCTCTGGACTCTCTCTAGTAGCTTTGTATCCTTAATATACTGTGGCGCCCAAAACTGTACACAATACTCAGGGTGAGGCTGCACCGCTGCAGAATGGAGTGGGACAATCACCTCCCTCAACCAGCAAGTAATACAGCGCTTGATGCACCCCAGGACATGGTTGGCCCTCTTGGCTGCCAAGGCACACCGCTGGCTCATGTTCAACTTGCTGTCGACCAGAACCCCCAGGTGCCTCTCCATGGAGCTGCTCTCCAGCCTCTTGTTCCCCAGTCTGTATGTACATCCAGGGTTGTCATGCCCCAGGTGCAAAATCTGGTGCTTGCCCTTGTTCAGCTTCATACGTCTGGTGATTGCACAGATCTCCAGTCTGTCCAGATCCTTCTGCTGCTTTTGAGAAGCTGAAGCTTTCTGGAGAAATGTGAAGTGGGCCACTTGCGTTTGGACAAGAGGTGGAGCTTTCAAAGACTGGGATGGGCTTTAGGGTAATACTTCTGAGGCCATGGCTAAGATTTGCATTTGTACAGGCTAAAGTAGTGGTCAACGGCTGTCTCCCACCCTGATTCTCTGAATGCACATGCTGTAGCCCTGAGTGTCCTGTTGTCCTGAGATCTGCTGCAGAATAGCATCCTGGGTCTTTCTGTCATCGTACACTGATATCTGGCTGTATACTGCTGCCTCGGTGTATGTTAGCGCTTCTTACTTAGCAGGTCCCAGTGGCCTCTTGGCTTTTGCATCACCACACTTTGGGAACAGGATAATGGTGGTATTGATTAAGGGCTCTTTAGAAATGAAACACTTTCTTTGGCTGGTTTGTTTGGGAGAGAACAAGGAGAGTAAAAAAATGGTGTGTGTGAAACAGCAGGTAGAGCCAAGGCTGCTTTGGTTTCATGAGATCTTGTGGTTTAATAAAATGGATGAGCTTTCTAGGGAGCTCTAGAGGGAATCCTGGTAGCTTTTTATTCCTTTTCTGCTTGCTGCTGCTTTTAAACAGCAGCTCCCACATGCTCTTTCTTATTTCCTTTTGTTTTAGGATGGCTTTTCACTGAAGCTCCCATCCAGCTCCTCAGCTGATTTTTGCAGGTACCTCTGCAGAATTTACTAACCAAACTTGTTTTTCCTTTCTCACCTGGTTGCATTATCGACTTTCAGTCTCTCTGCTGCTTTTATACTGAGGAAGGGCATGCAGTGTTTGCAACGAACTATGTGAACTGATAGTGACCTTTCTGCAGCAGCATTTTATCTGGCTTCTCTTACCCATTAGCTGTTCTCTTTGTAAGAAGCAACTGTGTTTCAGCTCTGTGTCTTGTAATTGTCTTCCTTTTTCTAGAAATGCCCTTTTATCTCCTTCACCGACCACCAAACCCTGTCCCGCCTTCTGCAGGATTGGATTCAACTGCCATTCTAGTCCCTGTGCTTCCTTCCTCTCCACAGGCATTCTGTCTCCTCTGCACTGAGGTTTTTAGCAGTCACATGTATCACAGAAATCCCATTTTTACTTTTTAAGCATTTTTCCTGCTATTCTTTTTTTTGTGTGACTCATCCTTTTCCTGCTTTGGCATATACCTGGTCCCATTTGAAGAACACAGTGTGATTTCCCCCTCCAGTGTTCACAGCATACCTTTTGCTGACTTTTGACCTGGGTCCCCACCCCAGAAATGATGTGAAATTCTTCCATCGCTTTTGGGACCCCTCCAGAAACTGAGTTTTGGCTTCCTGTAAAGGAGAAGTTTCTTTCTGTTTCTGGGCTTTTGGTTGGGGTAGTGGTTGGTCACTTTTAAAACTGTAAGTATCTGCATAGTCTTCTTTAATGTATCTTCTTCCCTTTTCTCTTTGTATGTCTGGAGTAAATCTGGGTCTTCTTTGTGAGGTCTTTATTTCAGCTATATAGTTTCTTTGTTTTATGGAAACTTTGATGGTGACCATGCTACTTACTAGTACTCCTTTTTGCATCCCCCACTTGGAGTCTCCTTAGTTTTGACCAACATGTTACCACACCCTTAGCAGAGCATGACTGTCTTTTGCATAAGACACAAAGGTAGGATTTGGGCTTAACAAATAAAACCAACCCAAAAGGGGAATGCTTCATAAAGCCAATATTAATAGGATTGAATAAGGCCTTAAATTAAATAAAGCAAATATGTAACATTAAAAAAAAAAGTACATAGTCTAAACATCCCAAGGCCAAGTTGGAATTTCTACGCAAGAGCATTGAGTGATGCTATGTCTGGGCTGTGAAACCCTGCTGACATAGCCATGTTATGTCAAATTACGAAAAATTTCCCTCATTTCCACATGGGAAACCTCCATGATGTCAAAGACAGGGCTACACAAAGGGGAGGAACTGCCGTCAGTGCAGGGAGCGTTTACTGCTTGTACATAGGATGCTCAGTACAACCAGGACCATAATGAACTCCAAACTAGATAGGACCTTTTTTAGGGAACTAGAAAGTTAAGCAGGGTGTGGGCAGCATCATGGCTCTGGCAAACTAAAGGTAACTGCACTGAGAATTAAGAATAGAACTAGATTCTTCAGTCTTAACAACGTATTGACAGAGGAAAGAATATACTGGGAAAACAAAGTGTATTTTTTTGTTTTAAAATGTCATTGACTCATCTTTCTACAACCCTGAAGTCATGGGAGGCAGGAAAGAGGATGGCCCTAGTAGCAAATGGCTTGGTGGAGGAGTGACACTTTAATACCAAGCATGTTCAGAGCAAACCACAGGCAAATTAGTTCTCAAACTGTACTGAGAGCTGGGATAGTCTCTGCAGTAGCAAGTAAAGAGAGTGAAGCAAAGGCCTCTTTCCTCAGGGAATCGCAGGTATGTCTACATGGTGTAGTATGGGCCAGCATGAGCTTTTGACTACCAGAAATGTGTTGCATAAACATACCCATAACAAGCCGGTCCCTGAACATGTACATGTTTATTATGGCAGAATGTTTGCTTATTGGAAACAATGCTGCCAACCCAAACGTACAGAAATCATTTGCCAAGCCTCCCTTCCAAAATGAGATTGCCATTAAAATTGCAAGATTAAACCACTACCACCAACAACTTAAAGCAATACATTTTGGATTATTTTTATTTGCTGTCTGGTGTTGGAACATTCATTGTCTGCTTGCAAGTTTGTCACGTTGTCATGAAAGCTAGAAATGTGTTTAAAAAAAAAAAATCTCAGACTCTAGGCTAATTAACTGATTATAGCCTCTGCAATGCTCACAAAGTTATGAGGTATCACAAGGATTGTGCTGAGTGTGACTACTCGGGACTGTGTAACCAGGGAGATTCACACCTGTGTGCCATGAGGAACCAATTTGATTGCCAGGGTGGGACATATACCTGTTCACATATGTCGAGTAGAAGATAAGCCTTGAGTGAGTTGAGAAGACATGCAAGATGTTTCAGGATGTGGACAGGCTTTCTTTTCTGGGTTTAGGTAAGGTAGTTAAAGATGTTCCTATCCCCAATTGTTCAGCTTCCTCCAGTGCTGGAGACTTCTGCCTCCCTAGCTGAGCTGGTGTGTTGGGAAGGGTGCTGCAGTACAATGTCAGATCACCCTCCCCAGCAGTTTAAGCTCAAATAATGGGCTCTGAACAACAGCAGATTAGTGAATGGTTGCACCTTCTGTCCCCCTGGCAGTGGGAGTGAGGATCCTACTGAGAGGAGAGAGGAGATCGGGCATGACATGCATCTGAGGAATGCTAATGTCTTAAATCACTTCCCATTCTCTGTAGAATAAACATCGTCTAACCCAAGGCAAGGCTGGAAAGGTGCTGGTGATGTGGCTTGATATTACAGACACTGAAAGTTCCTGCCTCTAAGGGGCTTTCTGCTTTCTGAAGAGAGATTGCAGTAACCTGTAGCACAGCAAGGAGTGTGTGTGAGAAGCAGAGGATCAGGTGTTGCCTCAGTGAAAGGAGTGCCCTTCAGACTGGGGCTGAGCCACTGAAACTGTTTTGCGTTTTATCTCAGCATTGGGAAGGAGGCTGATTTCCAACTGGATAGTGACATGTCATCTTTTGCGCCATCACTGCTCTGTGTCTATCCACAATTAGATACAGATGGAGCTGTCTCATACACGGCTCCCTGTCCGGATGCTGCTGCTGCTGCTTTGATTTTGATGCCCTGTGTTTGGAATTAGATCCTAATCCACTTCAAAAAGCAAACAAACCCCAAGAGCTGGAGTGCAGTGGATATGTTAAAGTAGGCTGTCTGGATGTTTGCTCCATTTCTGACATTTATGCAAGGCTCTCTCTTGTACTGGGGATATTATTACCCAACAAAAGTATATAATGCATTTGGTGTTAGATCATCCATTTTATATTCATTATTATTTTAAATAAGACTTGCCTGACCACATGTGCTGGGAATGATCACAGCTCTGTGTGTGCATGTATGGGGTTATGCACTCCTCCATTCTGGCTGTCCTGCTCCTGTCCTTCTGTCAGTGAGCCAGCAAAATTGCTGTCTTGTTGGTGTCTCTGCCAGTCTCCATGAGTTTTCAAACTAAGTCCCTGGCTGAGATGGGAAGAAGGAAAAAGTGCTCTTCTCTGATCCTGTATGATAAAACTCAGGGGGCTACAGGAGAGGTATCGAGAAGAGGAGTGAAGTCTAAAAGCTGCTGAAAACAGCTGGGTAGAAAACAAATCACCGGGGCAAGGGAAACATCACTTTCAACGTGACTAAGTTTCATAAACTGAAATTCTCTGAATGCATCCACTACCATCTGAGAGAAAACCACACATTCATGAGGTTCACACAAGATGGTCATGTGAGACGAAGACTGCTCAAATCTTTTATCCTTGCAAGGAAACAGGAAAAGTGTTCCCAAGGCATGTGTTTTGTCCAGTCCCACCCAACTTCTCTTTGCCTTCTTCACTGTTGGAAGGCATGTCCTGGAAAACGCAGTAGTCTGAAATGAATATTTTTCCCTTTGACTTGTTATTTGCAATTAGATAAAGATTTTGTTTCTAAATAATGTTACTGTTCAGCATTCAGGTGTGTCCTGAGGAGGAATTGGTAATATTTTTGTGATGCCTCAGATGTGACTGTGAGCACTCCCTAATCTGCAGCAGTGCAAAATTGCCCGTATGTGATGGGGATGAAGGCTGATTTTTCAGGGTGGCAGATGAGGAGTGCTCGTCTGTTCCATCCCATCAGCACCACTCTGATGAGCCCATCAGAGCACTGAAGATGTGTACAATGAATGCTGAGCGCATCGTGCAAATAAGCACAATAATAATGTTGAAGATGGGAAATGAATAATTTCTCTAAATGAAGCTTGGGCAGGAATTCAGATAGAAAGTATGCAATTAAACCAAGCTGGAACTTGATCAAAATACTGAAATGGTACTAGGAAAAAAAGATAAAAGTTATTTGATGACTATTAAGAGGAAGAACCTTGGCTTTTTATTTCATCCAGAGAGGACAACTGCCGGCACCAGGAAAAGTCGGATTCCTAAGAGAATGTCCCTCCATCTCCTGTATGATTTTCCCAAGGAGAATTGCTATCTTGGGCTGCCAGGATAATATGTGTCAGTTTGAGAAGTGGGGCAGAGATTTCTGCAAGCAGAGACTTCTGGGCTTGAACCTGGTCGGATAGTAACTGAGCACAGCCAGTGTTGGTCCTGGCTGAGGATGCAGGGAGTGGAGATGTCTGGAGGCAGGTTTTAACACCTGGTCCTACTGAAGTGGATGAAATGACTGCTTACACAGTCCTGCTCCCCTCTGAACTCTGACCAGACCAGACCTTTGCTTAACTTGGACTCTTCAGTACAAACATTACTCATAGTCCTGTGAGAATCTTTTGAAGAAAGGCGAGCAGCAGGGATCTTTACCCCACCACAAAACGCAATGGCACATCACATTGCCATGTGATAAAGACTCAAAATGCTGCAGGTTTTACTGGCTAGTGATTGCCCCCTCTTCTGCTCCCATGGCTAGAGGACATAATAAATTACCCAGAGAGCACCTGTCTTAGCTGGGCAGGGGCTGAACTTTGGTTGTGTATCTGTGGAGCTCAGTGCACAATTAACCTGGTGCAGTCCACTGTGGCATAGTTCACTGTAAATCCTTACACAATAAATAGATTGTAATCTCTACATTTCAGTGACTACTGAAAGGCAATTTGAAGACTAAATAAAGCAGGATGTTGAGCTTTCAGATGGTAGGTCTTTTTAAAGGATTTGAGGCAAACGGAGAATACCTGCAGTGCTCTGCAATGCTTGTGATGTGGCTGTGTGTGCTGACAGGGGATGGTCAAGAAGTACATAGCTGCATGGGCTCATGGGGAGAAGGAAAGATCAAGCCTTTTTTCCTGGGCTGGAGGCAAAGAAAATGGGAATGCATTGCCGATCACATCATGGACCTACGCTCAGTAGTGGGGAGTGAGAACCCCACACCTTTTTTTTCTTCAATTCCTGTAAAAGGGATAGGTTGTTTAAAAGATGGTCTTATTCCTCAGCATGGGTGCTGTCTTGCTGCTCATTTGACCCTACTAAAGCCAGAGTGTGACTTAGCTGTGCTCATGGCTGTGAGGAACAGTTTTACAGCCGCATGCATATTGTTGATGTCTATATGAGACTCAGCAGGCAAGGAAGAGTTTGCAGACAAAGGCATTGTTGAATGCCACAAAGCCAGATCCTCCGTGGTATTAAGGTCAGTAATCTTACAGGAGCTTCTAGCAGCTGGCACTCTGCCCCTGGCTCCCAGGTGATGATATGGTGTGGTCCAAGGCTGTGCAACTGCCTACGCCTGCTGCTGTGCTAAGTCTGAGAGAAATTAAACCAGCGGGAGCAGAGCTGCTCAGCCTGGGGCAACTGGGGAAATGGCAGCCCAATACACGCTAATTACCTGGGGATCCCAGGATGGGAGCAGAGGGAGTTTACTACAGTGGCTTTCATGAGCTGATATAGGATTTAGGCTCAGTGAATGCGTGAGCATTGGGCTGTAACCTTCCCCTGAGTTGCTGAGAGGAAGTCTATAGTAGGAGCTGTGCTTGCCTCCCCACTGTGCCTTCGTGATGTGGGCTGCACTGGGGACTCTCCATGCTTTAGATGCTATGAATCAGATCCAAACATGATTTAAGGTGATTTTCTTCTAATTCACAGTCAGGCAATGGAATAGAGCTATCTTCTGAGAATCAAAAGTATTAATAACTCCCATAGATGCAGTTTGGAAGCAAATGCCCCCTTTTTTTGGTAAATTTTGAGAGCACTGTTTTACTGGATGGAGATGAGCTCCATTAGCAGAACACATGAATTAAAACAAAAGCAGCTTATTTGCATTGTGATTAACCATTCCTGAGATGAGAAAGCTCATCTAGTTGTGAATATATGGCAACAAAGATTATAAACGGTGCAATGGGGCTTAATATTAGGTTTTTTATGTTTCTACAAAATGGCTTTCATACAGAAACATTTTCTTCTTACCTACAGCTGAAATTTGTCACCATGGTAACCTTCTGGATTTGGAGGGGCGGGGTGCTCTAGGAAAATATGTGGCCGCAACCTCAGAAATCATTACCCAAATTGGGTTTCATTTCTCCTCTTTCTTTAACATCTATGAGGTTCTTACACACTGGGCAGCTGCTCACGTAACCAGATCAGAGGGAGGCCATATGGATTTAAACTCTTGTTTTCTTTCTTTGAAATGAGCAGTGTTTGGGGCAATTTTCTGCCTTATTCAAGTGGCTCCATCCTTCCCTGGCTGCAGCTCCAAGCCAGCTTGGCTCTCTGGGAGCTGCCGGACCAAGCTGTGCTCCAGTGCCTGCAGCGTCACCCGCTGTTGCTGGGGAAACGCAGAAATCCTGAACTGGGGTCCCAGCAGCTTGGCACTGGAGAGTATGCTGTTCATTTACTGGCTTCGATATACACATAGTCCTATTTTGGTTTGCTTGATATACATTTCTGAGAGTAACTTGGGGCCTTAAACAAGTTGGTTTTTGGCTGGTTTTGTTTTTTGTCTTTTTGAAGGGAAAAAACCTGACAAATGTGTATTAAGACTTCAGAAAATAAAATTATTAAAACCTTAGAAAACACTCCCTCACAATGTTCTGTCAATGCAACATGTTTGAAAGACATGTTACCGTCTTGATCATTTAACTTCTGATTTTTATTTCCCATTTTATGTATCAGTTTGCTTCCTACTGCTTGCCTCTGTACTCTTTCTGGCTTTTAGGTTGCAGAAAAAAGTAGGAGTTTATGATTAAAGGGGTGGACAAAGGCTGTGTAGACTGAAGTTGCTCTTAGTGAACTACTGGCTTTGCCACTAACTCCTCCGATAGCCATGGTTGAGTCATAGTACGTCTTTCTGCCTGAGGTCCTAGTCTGTAGACAACACATGGTCTTTCTTCTTGTCCTTTTGCTTTTTTGTGTCAGCATATAGTGTGGTAAGTGCTGGTGTTAATCTGTGCGGTAGTGCCTTGATTTTATCTGAAGCTTCTTGGTGTAGCTGATAAATAAATAGTAAATAAAAACCATTTAAGGAAGTGCAATAGTAAGCAAAGTGGTGACCCTACCTATCTGTTTGCTTTTTGGCCCACCACGTTTGCTATCACCATTTGGTCCTGGCCCACCACAGGAGCTATCAGCAAATAAACCCCTGTCACCTGAGTACACCCACTTATTTCTTCCCCTTGTGACATTTACACCTTTTCTTTCCCCTGTAGGGTGGGGGCAATAAAAAACATTCCTTCATATTAAGGCAGGGTATGATTTCAAGTGTTGTCTGGCCATGGCCAGCTCTGGCTTTTGTGCCTGTCTTTGTTCCTTGGTAGCTGTCTGCTAACCTGAAGTACTTCACCCTTAACTAAGAAGAGCAAAACCACCTTCGATTCATCCTGGGGTAAGAGCTTGTGAATCAGTAGTCACTCCAAGGAGCTGACCTGTGCTACAATACCGCTTATAAGAAGATTTATTTTTTTTTTTTTTAGAAAACAATGAAGCAGCTGGTTTATACTTTCTGAGAAGGCCCCATCAGCTCTTGGTTAGGGTGTATATTTGAGTAGACTGGAAGTACATCTGAATGTGGCTTCCTAATAGAGGTAAAGCCCTGAGAGGGGACTTGCATACACCAGCAATTCCTTTCTCAGTGGTTCTTAGCTTGTGTTTTGCCCCATGACATGCCTGACATAGATGAAATAGCTGTTGAAGAGAGCTGTGGATGAACATAATTTGTCTTGTGATCTATCAAGGAGTGTTCAGTGAGCAGTGGGGCTACTGCAAAGCTACCCCAAATGCAGCAGCGATGCTATAACATTAGGTGGCACATGTACTCTTTTCTGCTGCTAGCTCCTACCTGCTTTTCTTAATGGTAGAACATTTATAGAGTTTGGCAAAAACTTTAAAGGCCTCAGAGCCATTGGCAGGCAGAGCGAAATCTCCTTCAGGGCAGTTTGAGTGCTCGGTCCACTTCTTGGCACCTAGCACATGAGGCTGAGCTGACTATAAATATGCACCCACCCACTACACTGCTGTGCCAGTAGGGCCTGGGAACAGAGAGCAGCATTTTGGGGGCTTTGCAAGGCAGAAGAATGTGGAGCACGAAATAGCTGCATTCACAGGTTGCCATCCACCATCTTGCTTCCTTTACACCATCTTCTCTCTTTGTCAAGGGCAACACAGCATGAAATGGGAAAAAGACATGGTGTGCTGTGGCTGCAATAAGCTCTCTGGTGTCTCCTACCCCTTTTCCCCTCTTCTGTACGCTTCCCTCCTTTCATCTTGTTTTGAGTGGAATGGTGGATCACCAAGAGACTATTATTAGGAAAAGGACCTTGCTATTCAGACACTTATAGACATATCTCCCAGATTACCAATCCCTTGCATCTGCAGAACTGGGTAGGGAAATTTGTAAGAATGTGGTTTTTCCCCCAGAGATTTGTGGAAACACCTGCCTATCCGGCATATTACACAAACTACAAAATGGCTCCCTCCAAAGGGAGCATCTCCCAGTCGACTCCCTCAAAATTTAAGGCAGGCAGGGAGGTGAAAAGCAATGATTTCCAAAGTTATCAGAACTTTTTTCAAGTCACTTAAATTGTTTGCAGGCTTAGACTGACATGGGGGTTGAGCGGAAGTTGCGCTGGGTGCCTGTTGCATTCAAATAAATTGATCCTTTCCCCAGAGACTCATCTCTTGTGTGCAGTCAAATCATGTGTGTTTGCAGGAGACAGTATGCTTGTGTTTCTCCCACGACCCTGCTGGCTCATTAGTGTTATTTCTGGAGGTCTTGTTTCCACAGTAACAAGCAATTACCATTGTTCCTTGGACTGCCAAAGTTACCACAAGCAATGCAGAGGAAGATGCGTTATCCTCTATATTGGGATAAAATGCCTTCATATGTCTTGCTATTCACTGAATGCCAATCCTGACGCAGGTCCTGTGCAAATAGCACACTCCACCCCCTGCCAATGCTGCTTTTGCTGGTATTAAGACATGCCAAATTCTGAAACGATCCCAAATGATCTTGTCAGGTCTGTGGCTACACTGGCAACGACAGGGTCAGGATTTCAGCAGCAGGATGACTGTACCAATGGTAGCTCTGGTAGGAATATAAATAGAATAGCTTGGAGGCAGTTCTCTTTGCAATTGTGCTTAGCCCTGTTCTAAGTAATGCTGGCTAGTGACGTCAATAAAATATACTCTCTGTCTTTACCCTATAGCTTCTACCAGTACAGTGGTTGAGCTCCCACAGAGGAGTCTGGTGGTCTTATGCTAGCAGGTTGCTGAAGTGTCTGTATTGCACAATGCCTTCATCATCCCCGAGGGGCAATGTCTGTGCATCTGCGCCAGCCATTTCTTCCATCAATGGCTTCTCCTTTCCCTTTTACCTTTACATTGCACACAGATAGGTTCAGCTAGCATGGGCTTTAAACCCCATAGAACATATCCTGAATTTCACGTACACATCAAAAGATTAGGCAGCTGGGAAGCTGAAGGAAGATGGGCTTTTGCGGGTAAGAGGTGTGGGGTAGTGGGACACTGGGGCAGCTGCATTAGGTTTCATGACTTGGAGAGTTTTCATGGCTTTCAGTGACTCCAGTTTAAAAGCATGACTTGATTCTTAAAAGCTCTGGGGCCATGTTGTAATCTTTGAGCTCCTTAGCAGAGTTTTCTTGTGAACGGGTGTATGTATATCTAGGTACATATACACACCCACTTGCACAAATGACTAATAACAGATGTTGGAGGGAGAACATGGCCTGGCCTCTAGCCTCCATAAACCAAAGTGCAAGGAGGAGGCATAAGGAGTCTTGCTCCAAGGTAGCTGAAGGAAAGAGATTAAGAGAGGCATTTTAAAACCAGGAATGAACAGCCTTTTGCGAAAGGTCTTGGAAACACCTGCACTAGAGATTTTTAAAGCATGGACTTAACCAGACAAAGTAAAGGACAGTTTCATATCAGGCCAGTATATGAGGGTGACAATGAACAGAAAGGGTGCTGCTTTGGCAGCTGCCAAGATCGTACTGCTTCAGCTGCCCTTGAGGAAATAAAATCCCCCCAGCAAATACACTGTCGTTCTTGGAATGGAGAAAGGGGTAAGCAGAAACAATTGGTGCTAGGGCCCTTGATTCTTTTTTCTGCCTGAAGTCCCACAAAGTCTGTGAAATGGAGGTGAAGGAGGGAGTCAAACACAAGTGGAAAGAAAGTGCCTGTATATCATGTATCTGTTCTAGAGGCTAGGCCTAATTTTTAAGTGTCTGTCAGTAAGGATTGAAATATTAGAAAGTCCTTCAGTTTTATTGGGGGCTGACCATGGAGTGAAGGCAGCACCATTGGGTGTGGGAGAGCAGTCCTGCCTAATTCAACAAGTTTCTCTTCTCCATTTTTGTGTTGCATCCTCCTAAAGCCTTGGATTTTATCATGGCCTGTATGATGGGGGGAAAAAAAAAAGACAATCTTATTCGCCACAGGTAAACCAGAATCTAGTGTTTGAGTTCTAAGTGATGGCAAACGAGGCTTGGGTGGTTCATAATGAGCTGAGACTCGTTTTTGTATTGTAAGGAAAATATTTCCCATCTCGAAAATAAACCAAGCCTTTGCTCCTTATCTGTAAGGTTCAGGGCACCCACTGGCATCCCACGTTTTCAGCCGGGGAGGTGTGCCGAGCTCGCCAGCAGACGCTAGGTGGAGGCCTTGGGCTGCGGTTTCACCGCAGTTGCTGACGGCAGAAATTGATGAGAACTTGTGCTTGCAGAAGGGAGATCTTTTTCTTTTCTTGCCGCTCTCACATGCTAGAAAGGAAAGTCCAAGCTCTCCAAGTGCGGAATGGGATGAGTGGAGGAATGGAGGAGAAGTGTCTGTCCCATCCCAGGTCCTCCCTGCAACAGGATTATGTGAGCAGGGCTGTGGTTGGGAGGGTTGAAGCCTTCCTAGTTCTTGGGTGTGGTTGGGTTGCAAGATTGATTTAATTTATCCTGATTTATTTTATCCTCATTTATATAGCCTGATGGGGATGATTTTAAGATTTTCATGAATGCATATAAAAAGTATTAAAACTGAGATGAAAGTGAGTACTGATGAACTGATTTATCTAGCAACAAATGCTGGTAGAACCAGCTAAGTTGAAGTGCATGCTGTATTTATGACTATTGCTTTCGACAAGGCCTCCGATCTTAAAACTATTCCAAGTACGGAGATTTAGAGTTAGTACAAAGAATGAATCACAGGTTAAGTGAGAGCCAGATGGAACTTGAAATGTTCATTTTGAGAGAAATTTCGAAGTTTATGATTTCGAAGCTTCTTGTTACTTTTAGTGATAGAAATACTGTGTTTTCAGTGTATTCCTAAGAACTGAGAATTATGAACATTTCAATTATATACTTTTACAAAAATAACTGATGTTTTGTTTTGAAAATTAATTAAATTAATTAAATTTTGGTGCCAATTCACACGTCAATTATAATGCAAAGTTAGGTTATGACAAATCAAGTCTCATATGAGGGCATGTTATGCAGTCCTACCAGTAACATAGCATACCATGAATACCATAACTAAATATTCTGTTATACAATTTAGTACAGGTGATATCTTATTTTCAAAACAAGTGATATTTTTAAAACAAGTGATTTTTCTACCAAGTAATGAGTTTTCTATCAAAAGCGGTACCAGCTTTAACAGTCTGTGCTGAATGAAACAATTTAATTTTTTACACTATGAAGAAGAAATGTGCTGGGTACTAGTTAGGGACCAATTGTTTTTAATAGCCTAGAAACCTGGTTCCAGGCTAATGGCAGGGTATTGAACACATCAGTGTGTCTCCTTACTAATTGAAGAATGTAAAAATGATACAAGCAGTGCAATATGATATGAAAATATAAAGTTGCTTTCAAAGTTAGTATTTTAATTTGAAAGAAAATCTGGCATTTTTTTCCCTAAGGCTAACTTTCCAATATAGAAATGTTGTTTGAGCTTCGTTTTCCATAGGGATTATTCATTTGTACTTACGATTTTGTGAAAAATGTTGATTTTATCAAAATAGTATTTTCTGGTTGAAGACTGTTTCGATTAAAATTTTCTCACTAGTGTGAGCTGTTATGACACTCTCCTCCTCCACCCTCTGAGCTGTGGTAAAAGGGTGACTGAAGTTATCGATTTATCTTTCCTTATTTTTTTTTTTTTAGTGCAATGACTTCGAGAGCGCCATGGCTGTTCTGCAGACAGATGCACAATTGTGAAACATCAATATGGACTGCAAATCTCTACTGTCAGTCAGCTCCTCTTCCCCTCTGCATAACGTAATCCCTATCTTCACAATGCCTGCACAGATACATATTTGCAAAGATGTTTTTCTGAAGACACTGTGCATAGCAAGCCCTCCTTTACTTGTTCTCATCTCTAGCAACATTACATGGAGTTTCAGTTCACAGTTCACTGTGTTCCACCTCCTACCACTGAAATGCAGCCAACTCTGAGCTGCGGCTAGTAAGCATCACACAAGCAACACCACAAAACAGATTGTGGAAAGCAAAGGAATTCAGAGAAAAGCAACAAATTGAGTGAGGGCTGCAAGAGTTGTCTGGGAAGTGATATCAGAGGATTATAGGGGAAGACTAGTGGTTAACAGTGATGCAGAATAGCCACCACCCTGATATTCAGGTGGTACCAGCATGCGAGGGAGAGCTTTTGAGGGTGGCACAGAGAGGTGTCACTAGAATTAGTCAGGCTTCAGCCAGGGAGATGGGCAGGCCAGCTTCCCTAATGATGGAGTATTGTCAGACTGTCAGAGTCCCAAGGAAAGGGCTGCAGGCATCATTGCTTGAGGCTTTTAAAACTGGTCAAAGTTTCAAGACAGCACAAGGCAGTGTCAGGACAGGTGGAAAACAAGATGGATAAAAGAAGATGGAGCAAATAGCCATGTCTATCCCCACTTTGTATGAGTCTGAGAAAATAGTTGGGAGAAAGATACAAAGGTCTGAAGGAACCTCATGTACTAAGTTTGAAATAAGTGTGAACTGACATGACTAGACCTTGGACATGGCAAGGGAAAATTTTCAAAGCCAGTGCTCTTCTTTGACAGCATGATGACCTTAGGTAGGAAAGGAGGAAAAAGGGGAAGGTGTGCAACAAATCAGAGGAAAAGAAAAATGTGTGTGAATGTATGTAGCCATTTATGTGTGTGTGTGGCACAAGAATAATCTCATTCAGATTGGAAAAAGCATTGTAGGTGTCTGCCTCTCAGTTTGCTCAGAGTAGTGGCTGGAAGAGGGCACCTTGGCACAAAATCTGCACATGAATTTTTGCTGCTTTAGGTAAAGTGATGAGGGGGAAGGTTGCCAGACACTGTCACTGAGCATTCAATGGACAAACATGAAGCAACTGCAAAAGTCTGTTCACAACTCAAGTTGCATAGCAACACTAAATTGTCAGCTTGCTGTTACGGCAGTCCCTTACATTATCCCCATTATTAGAACCTTTTTTAGGAATCATGCAGTATGATGTTACTAGCCCACTCCCAAGCTGGTTGTCTGACCTTTGTCTCTTGCTGAATGATGCCATGTAATTTGCTGCAAAGGTGTCTTGAAGCAGTACACCAGAGAGAAGAGTCCTTGAGGATCCATCAACGTAGGTCTTAGGGAAAAAAAGATGTACCTGTGCAGGATGGGGCAGGAGAGACAGATCAAGGAGCAGCAATAACCTCAAAGAAGCCTAGTGTCTGACAAACTCAGCAGGATATATGTTACCCCATCACTTCTCTGAACTGAGTCTTCATTGATCCAAATACAAGGCTATTTTGAGCCATAAGCCACAGTTGCTCGTAAGACATGTGCTTCAAACTCTTCCAGTGCACACTTGCGCCTGGTGGTTGGATCATGGACCATTGCTGCTGTGAAATCCTAACTTGCAGCCAGCTGTTCCCTGCTTTTCAGTGTAAGCACCTTGTGATCTGTCTTCTGGCAGAAATGCTGAGGCACAAAAGCAGTCACAGCGTCATCATCCTGTGATGTTTCAGACACCGCCAGTATCTGAAACAATACCTAGAAGTTTGCTTGTCTTGCAGGATGTTGCTAGTGTCCTGCATAATTTTTTTTCCTGGATGTCTTGTATAACACAGCATCCTCCTCCCTGTTTCATTCTGATGTTGCTGCTTTTGCTGGCACAAGGTCCTGAAATGCCCCTGCCATCTCTTTGCAGCCAAGGCAACCAGGGTCGCTGGATACCAAGGTGTAGCTGGAATTTTAAGGATGCAAATAAACTGATTGAACTCCTTTAGTGCAAACATCAGACTGACACAGACTTAGGGTACCAGGTGGAGTGGAAATTAGCTTACAGGCCTTTTGCACTGGGTGATGGGGAGAGTGGCCTGCTTAAGCAAGTATTTCTCAGTGATGTATCGCCTTTCCAAAAAGTGCCTTATTGTAAACTATACCAGCTTTTTCGAGATCACCACTGCAAATTATGAACAAGCAAACATACCTCAGAAGGGCAAGATAGACTGCCTGTCCTCTCTGTATAGAGTAGTGGAATTATTCTGCTTCATTAAAGCAACTGATGAGGAAACATCCTTGAGATTCAGTGCCTCTATGTTTCTGTGCCCAGATCTCAGAGCACACAAATGGCATAATGCCCAGACTAGACGCTACAAGTCACTCTTGCTTGATATTAAGGGGATCAAGCTCTGACAAGGTCTAACAAAGCAGGTGATAAATGTCCATGCATGACATTACTAAAAGAGATCTGATGGCCATGGAGTTATCCTTGACAAAGGAACATCTCTCTGATGCAAAATAGCTTAGGAGCCCTTACAAAGAAGGAGCAAAGGGTATTCATCTGACTTTCTCCTTTCTTCCCCTGAGTATCTCCCATGGACAAGAACTGCTGGATGGGACACTCCAAAGAGCTTATTTCTTTTTCCAGGAGAGTCTCCTCCTTTCTGTCTGTGTTTTAGATTTATCTTGCTTCCCTCTGAGGGTGGGGGATTTAAGATCATTAGAGACACAGCATGTGTTGGCGTGGTCACTAGTACCCACCAGCTTTGTGGCTCAGTCATCCTGAGGGCCACTAGCAGGAGGGATTTATCCAAGAGCTCTGCAGAACAAATAGACTTTGATGTCTTGTAGCTGCTCTACATGTGCTTGGTGACAGCCCTGGTACTTCAATAAAGGAGTCAGTCCTGAGTTTTAGGTTGTGTCACCCAGACTGAAGTTTTGTATCACCTTGATGCCGTGGACTATGTGGAGGTACAGATACAAGAAGCTGTTCCATGGGGCTGGTTCATATTTGATAGTTGTTATGGCTTTCTCTTTTTAACTTGATCTTCTCTTTATGGTGGAGGTAGAGCTGAGGGTCCCCACTGAGGAGTGGAGGATTCTTTTATCAGACCCTACACTGTGGTCAGACCTCTTTAAGATTTCTCTCCATGTATTTCTATCAGTCTCAGTCTGCATGTATTACTAAGTACCATCTTTGCAGTTCCTCAACTTTCTTTGAAAATCTGAGTTTCCTATGACCTTCTGAGGATAACGTTTGCAGGTTAAAATGTGCTGAATAAGGACAAATGAGAAATGCAAAAGAAGTGAAAATAAGCAGGTTTTAAAGAAGACAATCTTCTGTCAGCATTGTTTGCATGTGTGCTCATTTCTTATAAACATTCAAAGGCTCAAGTTTCCTCTTGCTAGTGTACATGGAAAACAAATGTCAAGGCTGCACATGACTACTTGCCATAAATTAATATTAAATGTGCACACACACTTCATCTGGAAATGCTCGTGCACTCCTTGTGTCAGAAAGCAGAATAATTAACTATCAGAACCACCACCTAGAGCTGGTGCTTTCCATCTGTACAGAGGAAAATGGTCTACAAGGCAAGTCAGGATTGTAGCCTCCAGTTTTGGAAATGGGACACAGTTCTTCAGGAAAGTCACTTGTCTGGTAGTCACAGAGGTTCCACCTCTGCCTGCAGAGGCAAGCGAGGATGCACATTTGACTATTTTCTCTTCCATCCTTGACTGCCCCTTTTAAAAGGAGTCACTCACCCTTTCATTTACTGCTCAGGGCATGAGGTTATCCAACACTACCCAGTATGGGCCCATCCTGACTGTGCATGTGTGCTTACTGGCGTGTATTTTCTCTCTGTCTCCCTTCCCCCTTGCCTTGCAAGGTGTGCCTTGCAGCTTCCCTTCAGGTCACCTCTCCTGCCTTTGGTGCCCCACACTGCAAAGGATCTCTTCTCCCTTGCATCTCTTCTGGGCTGGCCAGAGGCCTCTAGCAGCAAGTTCCCTTGCAGAGCTGGCCTGACTGTGTGCTTGGGTATTCGGTACCTCTCCTACCTAGTTTCCCCTACTGGGAAACAAACAAAGGGCCATTCAGGGACAAATTGGCAAACGCAGTACTCAAGTACTTCATACAGTGGTAATTAAACCAGGACACGTGTTGCCACTGGGTGTTCTGGAGGCCACAAACTAAAGTGAAAAATCCCAGTGGCTCTACAGAGTGAGCCCGTTTCAAAATTCCTAGGAATTAAAATGGTTCTTGAGCCTCCTTCTACAACTTCTTTTCAGGGCTCCAAGGGCACCACCATCCCCTCACTGTCCCTGTCCAGCATCTCCTGGGGCTCCTTCCACCCCATCCAGGTCCCAGAACCCAATTTCAGTCCCCAGCAATGCTGCAGCACAGCTGATCTCCAACTCCTCACAGCCCTGCCTTGACCAGACACAGGCCCCGCTGCACCAGGGACGTACTGATGCCCAGGGCTGGGGCTGCTCCCAGTGTCCCCAGCTGACCTGCTCCCTGGCTGAAGTGGTGGGATGTTCTTGGGGAGTCCCCAGCCCTGCTGGTGCCCTAACAGTTCTTACACTGTTTGTTGTGGGCACTGCTAGACTGTTGGCTGCATCCTGCTCCATTTGTGTGGTTTCTCTTAAGCTCTGTACAGTCTATACCATCACATGCCACAGCCAATAACATTTTAAAAATGGACAATTCCCTCCAAATATACTGTTTTTACCTCCAGCAAGAGTGTTAATGCCTGCCAGGGTATAGAACTGGTTGCAGAGTTTGCAAATGCGATACTTGGACTAGTCAGTCATTTTACCAATGCACTTCCTCTTAAAAGTGATCATTGTTAGAAATCATTGATCTTTTCCTTGTCCTCTTAGTCCGACAATATCACAGCTCCAAAATGGGAAGCCTTGCTGTGTGAGCAGATACACAGATCAATATCCCTTCTCATGGCACCAAATGAAAATGAGTCGTACAAAGGTAGGCTTCCTCAACCCTGTTAGCATCAATTTTGGAGGCAAGCATCAAATGTCATGGCAGTTGAAATGAGAAGTGAATATAGATGTTTATGACATCAATCTGCCTTGGTTTGGAGCTTGAAGATTATTATTTTGAGGATAATTGCAATGTTTTGTTACAAAATTTCTAGAATTTCTGGAGAGAGGGAGAGGAATGAAGCTAGAAATATCTCACAGTGTTTGGGTACATCCATTTCAGAAAGGCAAGTAGTCAGAAGAGACTAAGGGACCCAGGCTTTTGTGAACGCACACTCCTATCCATACTAAAACTGCAGGCTACAATATATTTGCTCTAGATTTACCAGCAGATCTATTGCAGCTCAACAACCAAAGTCCCCAGTACCAAAACCAAAGTCCCCAGTACCGAAATCCATTAACTAAAGTACAGCCTTGGTACAGCCCAGGTAGATTTAGTTCTGGGTCTTCTACAGATGAGATATCTGTGTAAAACATGTCGCATCCATTGCAAGGTTTTTCTTGCACCATGCAGGACAGAGAGATCATGGACAGACTCAACTTTTTTTAAAAAAAATAACTTTTCAGACCAAAGAGTTAAAAAAAACGTTGGTGTGCTGACATCCATCCCTTCATTGTGTTGGGTTGTGGAAGGGAGAGGTTTTTTTCCCCCAAGTATGGAAAAGTCTTCTTGCTCTTTCCAGTTTTGATGCCAAGGTCAAATTCACAGCCCAGCTGCACAGGGGGATGGCTGGGCTGCCTTGCTCGCATGCTGCTTCATGGTCTTGACAAATATGGGACCTGCCTGTGCATCAAGTCCGAGGAATCCCGTAGGAAGCCTCTGCAGTGAGGATCTGACTTGTGATTGAAAGCATGACGAGATTGCATCCACATTAACCTTCTCTTTGCAAAAACCAAGAAGGTCTCCCAACTCTCTCCTCCCCAAACCCCCACCACTTTTCCTCTTTCCTTGGTTTTTCAGCTAAAAATAGGGTGACAGAGGGACTGTGGGGTAAGCAGCTGGAGTAGAGCGGAGCCAGTTGCCATAGAAACCAATGAGCCACTTAGCAGCACTTGCCTTCCTCCTTTGCCTGCGGATTTTTTTTCCCTCTTGTGCGTGGAGGGGCAGTGTGGGGGGAGCCGGAGGAGCCCCACATGCAGCCGGGGCCCAGCTCCCTGCCCCACGGCCACTCGGGCTGCCAGCAAAGCCGCAAATGAGGAAGGGGAGAAGGAGGATGAATGGCAGACGGAAGAAGGGTTTGGGCATCAATGCTTGGATGTACAACTACAGTCTCCCCTTCACCCTGGCGTCTTGCTCACCTCTCATGTTAGGTCACACCTGGGTGGTGCCCCAGATATTCAAAGAGGGCTCTCCAGGCCACTGGTTCCCTGCCCTGTCTTTAAAGATGGCAAATAGCAACGAAAGCAGGGTTTTACATATTTAACCATGTGCTGTATTACACCCCAGGCTTGAGTAGCTAAGACAGTAGTTTGGAGGGTTAGAAGTGGGGAGTGTTCCTCTCCTCTCAGGTCTTTCTTCCATCATGAAAAATTAACATTTGGGTGATTATTTAAAATAGATATCCAACCTACTTTTGGTTCACATGGGGCTAAAGTTGCTTTAATTTCACTGCATATACATTTCTCAGTGGGGAAAACCTATTTCCTTGAAAGATCTGAAGCTCTAAATGGGATACCTGAAACATATTAAACTATAATTTGGTTATACCCAATACTGGTTTGCAGTGCTTGATATTCAGTCTGTTTTTTTTTTTCTTTCCCTGAGACTGAAGAGACATACATTGTTAGGTAGCACATACTTCACTAAGTTTATTTTTAAACTTAGAAAATATTATCACTAGCAAAAAAGTACTAGATTGGCAGCTCTTGGAGAATGAAATCTTCTCTTCAGCCCTGGAGTGACAGAGCCAGTTTTGGTAAGACCTTCCCACACTGCTCCTCATCCATGTGCTCCAAGCATGGCTTGTAACCTGAAGTCATATGAAAAAGCCCCAGCTGCTCACACCTGGAAGCAAACCCCAGGTGTCTGTGTACAGGTGCTATCTTCTTTCACATGTTGTGCTATGTGGAAATAGTAGCAGCAAAGATAGACATGCATTAATGGGTGCTGCAAGCACAGTAAAGCTGTAAGGAATCTGCAGGCAGAACTGTGCCTGGTAAAGCTTGCTGATGTAGTGCTTCTCCTTCAGGTTGCAGGTTACCAGCATTTCTGAAACCTGGGAGAGAAAGTCTATCAGCTAGAAATCATAGTAGATAAAATTGAAAGCAGTTGCTAGAAATTGGGGCTGGATAGTTTTCCTCTTGGTAATCTGAAACTAGGTCTGTGTTTGATTTCTCTTAACATGAATGGAGGACTGAAGGATAATAAATGGCATCACACAGCAGTGCACGTAGGGAAGTATAAATGTTAAATAATGAATCCTTACAACACAACTGCCAAGTAAAATGTATCATTTAACTTCTGCTCATCAGAGAAGGTCAGGCGAGACACGTGTGACAGAGTTAGGACTGGAACAAAAGTATACCTGGACAGACCTGAAGACCTCCTTCACTGAGATGTGGCCCGGCTACCCCAAGGATGCCATTGTGCAGCTGCTTAGAAGAGGCTAATGGAAAGTCCAGCTTTGACTCTTGGTGCTGACTCTTAATATTACTCATCAGCACTACATCACCGGCACCAGCAGGACATACCTGTGCTCTGAAGAGCTGTGTGAGTGCTTGTGTAGCTAGGTGGGTTCACTTCAGAGTTGTACAGACCCGTAATAAGGAGCATGGCAGAAATACAGGCAGGGTCATGCTGTGGTCTGGGGCTGTCCTGGTTGGCACAGCCGTCTTTTTGCAGCCCTTGCCATCAAAACAATGCAAAACAACCTTGGGGTTTTTTTAATGTGTCACATCGGGGACATTCATTTAGTCACCCATGCTTTCTTCTCTCTCATCATTTCTGCACAGGGTCCCATGCAGTCATCTCATTAACTTCTTTCCAACATTTAACTGAGACTGGATCTGAATTAAAAAATGTTCCTAGATTTAGGCAGCTTGATCCAGGTTTGGTGGTGGCCCATTTCTTGGTGAAATGTGTAACAGCAGCCCAGTGTCTTCACTTGTATATTATTATGTTACTTAATTTCATGGTGTGTTTTCTTTGTTTGTTGCGGTAGCCTGAAGTCATGCATCAAAACTCTTACTGTATTCATGAAAACATACCAAAGGCGAGCTTCACTGGCTAATTAAATCTTCTCTGTTGCACACTGGCATGACAAATATAGATTTAAAACAACCGTAATTTGCTATTATAGAGCTGCTCCTATTCTATTCACCTGATGTTATCAGAAGGGTCTGGCCCAGGAGGCAGGATGTGCTGAGTGCAATGCAGGAGGCTGGAGGAGCAAAAATCTGGGGCAGGTGGGTAGAAAAATAAAGGGGTCTTTGTACACAGAGGAATTCCTGTATGCTAGCAGAAAGAGATAAGGGTTACAAAGCAAATACTTCCATCAGCGAGATCAGAAGCTGCATGTCTTCTGTTCTCTTTAGGAGTCATTCAGAGCTGCAGCTTGTTGGCTGCAGAAAGCAAATGAGATTTGGGATAAGGAGAACTGAACCCTACAGCAACAGCTTGTGGTGGAGGGGAACAGAGAACTGTCGAGCACACTGAACGTCAACAACAGATGGGTTTTTGTGCAAAACATGGTACCACAGTTAGACTGGGAAGGAAAAATGATGGCTTTCCATCTCAGCCTCAGAGCATTCAGGATGAATAGATGTATTCTTGATGGTTTGAATTGAGTGGTGCGGATAAGATAGTGTCTCCTTTCTCTTCTTCCTCCTTCCTAAAGAAACCTTTTCACTTTTTCTCTACTTCCCCTAGGACCTTTGTCCATGCAGAAAATCCTACCTCCAGCCTCCAAGGGACTGAGATTTTGGCAAACTCCAGCCTCAAACGCTACTCGCTACTGCCAGTTTAGCTCATCTGAGTTTGATGCCCTTTTCTTGCAGTCCACAAGCTAATGTCCACAACTCCTGTCTAGAAGCATTGGTGAAGAATGTATGCCAGTAGATGGGGTGTGCCTGGTAAGCAGAAGAGAGAAGTGACTGGGGAAGAACTGGCCAGGCTGGATTCTTTGCAGAACCAGGTCTGAGATGGCTTTTCCACCCAGCTGCTAGAAACAAAACTCATAGCTTTTTCACTGGCTGGGGCTTAATGCTTCTGGAAAACTCCCTACTTTCCACCAGCATGTGTAATTTGTAGAGGAATTCTAAAAAAAAGAAGGTGTTTTTACGTATAAATTTATAATGTTCTGGTTAATATTGTGTGCTTTTCATTAAGAATATTGAGGTTGCATTGAATTTGTTTTGCATAACACCTTTGCTTTCAACATGGAATGAGTTTTTGCACTGGTTACTATTCACTATTGAACCAGCTGATGGGGAAGGCAATGAGAGAAGAGATGGTAACCTGGGGTTTGGTAGATCAGCCACTGTCTGTACTGGGGCTAAGGAACCTCGGGTTCATTTATGTGTTTTATCCACTAGGATGAACATAATAGAGCTAATATTTTTCTTTAAATTAAGATTAGATACCAGTAAGGAAAAGGGAAGGTTTTATGCCTTTCTCACAAGCGCTGAAATGCCACAGAGCTAGCTCAGGCATAAAACCTCCCTGGAAGAGAATGGAAGAGGCTGCTTCCATGCTGACCATGGATTCAGGAGGACAGCATGGCATCAGATTATAGCTGTTTGGTATTTTAAGGTTTCTTTACAAGCACAAAGTAGAATCTTATTCCCTGAAGAATGCAGTCATGCCATTTAAGAAGAAATTCTCTGGCATAAAATGTATTCCATAGGAAATTCTGCTGCTGTGAAAAATGTGGGGCCTTGCCAGAAACCCTCCCACCCAGGAGAGAAACTGAATCCCAGAAAAGCGAATGGACTCCACGATATTAAACACTAGGGGAATGGGTTCAACTCTGTTGCCCTTTTCGGTGAGATTGCAGCTGACAGTTCAGGCAGGAAGATATGTGCAGTGAGTAACGTGAAGTGGGATAATGCATGCAGAACACTGTGTGCTGGAAGACTTACATACGGCTGTTGCTCAAAATAGTGTCTTCAGACATAGACTGTGGAGTATGTGCATAATGGCTCTTTGCTGAAGTTTTTGTAATATATAATCTTTGATGGGAGGTAGAGGCTTTGCTTCTGCACAAAACTGCATCTGCCACTGCAGACTGCTGGGCATGTTCTGTGCATAATGTTCTGGTGTTACTGCATGTGTACATTGCTAATGCCTAGATAGATTTCTGAAATGATGAAGATTTTTCCTTCATTAAGATCTGGTGTAAAGACAATTCCTCACCAAAGTGTTAGTCTCAACTACTTACACTTCAGTGCAAAAATATCTGATTAATTATTTGTTTAAAGGCAGCAAATATGCTTTCTTCTCTCTCTCTCCTCCATGCTCCTTGAATAACTCAAGCATAACATCTTTGCAGTTTTTTCCTTAGGCTTGCCAGAATACTTCATCACTGGGATGAGGCACAGGTATCTGCAGTCATGCTTCAGAACCAAAGGAACTGTTTGGTACTTTGTTCACTTTGCAAACAAAACAAAGCCCCGGTGCTTTCTATTGTTCTCTTTTCTCGGCTGTTAGCTCTGGGTATTGTTCACTGTCAGTGCTAGTAGAAAATTAATAAACTTAAAATATTGGTCCTTTGAGCAACTGAACAGAGAAGTTTAGAATGAGAGCCCTTTCTCAAATTTACTTACTGCAAACCATTCAGAGACTGCTAAATCGCTCCCTGTGCTCTGCGGTGCTTTGGATCGTGACTGAAAGACACTGTGTAAACGTAAGATATTATTATTAGCTCCGTCCTGTGTTCAAGCCAACTGATAACAGCAACTGTCCTCTCCTTTCATTGATGTACTTGTGAGATCCGTCAATCAGGGCTGTGTCAGCAGCACAAGAGGGGGAGGGTGCAAGTGTGTTTATTTTTACCATCAATTGTATTTGCTAATGAGAGAGGAGTCCATTACTAGAGAGGGAGCCTCTGTGAGTTAGTGACTGAGTCAATTTGTTATCAAGTGCTGGCTCTAGTGCCAAGTATTGCTTGGGAGAACTGAAAATCATAATTCCTCCACCCCCAGCTCCCCTCTGTCTAGCCTCTCACATTCACTCCTGATATTAACTGGAAATCACAGCTGCTGGGAAACTGGCAGATACAATTTTACAAATGGATGTTGTCTGATGTCAACCTTTCCTTCTCCCCTCCCCGAGCATCTGACATTTCTCAACCAAACAGACAGATGATAGAGCAAAACTGGGATTATTTCTTTATGTTCATAATAATAATGACTTATTTTCAAAGTGCTTTTGCACAGTAAGGAGGGGGGATAGAATAGTGTTTATCCAGCTTGCATTCTCCCATTTCATCTGCTGGCTTTTTCTGCCCTGCAGCATCCTCCTTTTCCCACTTGATCTCTTTCTCTTTCACCGCTTCTGGTCTCCTGCACATCATGGTGCTTTGGTGGTGGCCCCTTCACCTGAGATCAGACATGGTCCTAGTCCGCTTTGACTTTACAAACCACCCCTCCTTGCTCTCTAGTCTCTTTTGCTGAATGGAACGTTTTCCTGACCCAGCCTGCTCCTCACAGCGCATCTGGAAAATTTCTTTTTGCTTCGTCCCCACTGGAAACAACAGTGCTGGTAGCTGCCTTTGGTGTGAGCAGTGTTACTGCTACCTGCGAACGCTGGGGAGAAACAGCAGTCTCCCATGCTGAGAGCTCTCCAAGCCGTCTGCTTCACTACTGCTTAAAGCAGATGAAGCCTCATTCTGCATGAGGCAGGACATCATAGCCCTAAAAAAGGAGGAAATCACGACAAACTTCAAAGCTTTGGGAAGGATTCAGGGCCATCTGGCAGACAGCCTCTTCAGCTACAGTCTTACAGGGAGGTGCTCATCCAGATCCTGAGCTGTCTCCGGTGGCAGAGCGCTGTCTGCAGAGCCACCAACACAGCTCCTGCTTCGTCTCCTCATGCTGCTCATCCCACTGCTGGCCAAATCTAGGCTGGGCTGTTTCTGTGGGAACAAACCCTGAGGTTTTGTTCATTACAGGTAGGGTACTGTGTGTGACCTCCCTATGCCGATTGACTTAATTCTACCTCCAGAAAAGCCCTTGTTTTTAGTTCAGATCCTCTTTGTCCATTGCAACAACTTTCTCCAGGTTTGCTCTCTCTTTCTCTCCAACAGAGCAACTCCCATGTAATTCTGGAGCTGTTTTTTGCATGCTCTCCTTATTTCTCACCCTTTCCTGGCCTTGCCTAGCCTGCCCACCTGGGCAGGTCTATTTGGAAAAGGTCCCTGCATCACCTCATGCTACTTCTCTGTGGTCTGGGCCTGTGATGCCTTACATCTCTGGCCAGGTCATGGCCCCGAACCATGACCCTTGTTTTACTGAGCAGATGGCTACTGTTTTTTTGTAGATTCTGAAAAACACTGGAAAACCTCGTGTGTTAACCTGGGAGAAAGGACAGCTGACCTGTCAGCGGACAGTGGAGGGAGCAGATGTTCTGTGCCATGCACCTCCCTTGCCACCTTCAGAGAAAGCAGGTTGACTTCGTTTTGCTCCACTCACTTTTAACGTTGTAGTACCAGTCTTGGAAAAGATTAAAAGGGAGATTCCAAACTCTTTTGTTCCCTGGGCAAGAAAGAAGCAGGAATGGTTGAACACGGCTGTGGTTGTGTTGTTTTACCCCATCCTATTCCACCATGTTTCACCACAACCTACATGGTACGTCACGCAAGGGGTAGGAGAGCAAAGAAGAATCTCAGCAGAGGTGTGCCAAGGAGTAAAGGGGAGAAGTGGGAAGTAAATCCTGTAAGATGGGACAACGGTGGGAGAGGTGGGGCTGAGAAGTGAATGATTCACTACTGGTCTTGCAGATGGGGAGGCGTGTAGTGGGGAAATCATTGACACTTGTGGAGAGAAGCTGGATTTTCTGGATTGCTAGAGTGTCCAGGCAGAGTCACTGCAGAGATGATCCAAAGTCACCATCTGCTTTTGGGAATGCTGGTGACTTTGTGAACGTTACACATTGTGGGGCTGGGAACAGGGTGCTCCAAAGGCAGTTCAAACAGAGCAGCATTTCCAGAAGAAAAAAATATGAAGAACTCTCTGGAGTCCAGCTCCTGTTTTTTTGTTTCACTCCTTGCGGCTGGCTGTACTGGACTTATATTCCTAAGTCTCTTTCCACTATTAATCCTCGCAGTACGCCATTTGTAAGATCCACCACTGTCCCTGCCCTGGTACAAACAGAAAAGCTGTCAGACAGAAAAGATTAAGGGACTTGCCCCTAGACCCAGTGTGAGGCAAGTTTCTGATTCAGGTTCCTTGCTCTTGTCTATTATATCTGCTAGGCTATAACCTGCTTCGCATCCTTTCCTTCATGTGTATTGCCTTGCTTTCTTCTACTTATCTACCACAGTTAGTGTGAAACCCTCCTCTAGTGTTGATTTAGACATATAAGAACAGCTTTCCTGCCTTTCTGCCTCAACTAATCACTTTTTAAAACATTTCAGCTGAAAGTGCATCTTCATAGCCTACGCTCTTGAATTTTTCTCTTCCTCTGCAATTATTTACCCCTCGAAAGTGGTTTTATTTAGCTACAGTATGTATATTAAATATGAAAATGTGGTTGGCTTTTTTAGAATACTTGTTATTGGATGATTTCAGATTGCATGATGAAAATGAAATAAATAAGTCTTGCTAAGTATGTAGGCAGTGTAATAGTCAAGGGTCAGTTCAATATCTCTCACAAGCACCCAGCTCTAGGTACCACAGTCTTTGAGGGTATAGGCTGCAGAATATAGTTGGGTTGTAATTTACAGGTGGATGTTTTCAGGACTTTGCCTTTCTTTTGTAGTTTCTTTAGCTCCTATATGTCATACACTTTGCCGCCAGCATGATTTATGGAACAGCCCAGAAGGTACGTTGGTGAGGCAGTAAGAGGACTTGTGTCCTGCAGAGGGGATTAAAAAGGCAATATTTTGTACTTACCTGGGTGCAGGAGTACAGAAAACCCCAAACTCCATACTTGGAGAATATGCCTCCGAAATTCAAGGTAGTTTAAAAACCTCCTCAATTAAGCTTGATCTAAGATCTAAGCCTTGCTGGAGCTGTAACTTAGATCAGATTTCAGGCAGTCAGAGCTGCTTTTGCTGAATGGGTTTCAGCGCCACGTGGAGGAGGCTTTGTAATGTGCTTGATAGAAATACAGCAGATATCTGATCTCTGTGGCAGTGCAGCTGACTCTGGGATCAGTTTAGCTGAGCTGAAACCAGTTTGAATTATGAACAAATGTTTGCTTTTATTGCTCTGATGTAACAACATCCTTCAATAGAGGGGCAGGCATGGTTTGCCCCAAGCACATTGCTCTCCCCAAGGTTGGTTGGTTGTTATCCTGCCCAGTCTTCATCAAGAGCTGGTAATGGACTGCACATGCTATTTGCATTAATATGTTTGTATAATGGATATCTACTTCATACCACATCTGTATAATTTTCTATACTTCTACAGACTTTTCAATGTTTCAGCTCATAAGGCAGCAAGATTTGAACCCTCCCTTTTATTTGCTAGGGTGTTAGGACATTTCAGCTTGGAAGAGAGATGTCTGAGTAGGAAATGACAGAGGTCTAGGAGGATCACAGAGGGGGGTTAGGAAATGGCTGTTTTATCCTAATATGAAAAGTAGGAATCCCCAGTAGATTTATCAGTCAAACCCGAAAAGGGCACTTTTTTCATCTGGTATATGCTTAAACTGTGGAATTCACTGGATGGTATGGAGGGCAAAATTATAAATAGTTCTAAAAGCATCTTGACACATTTATGGAAAAGAAAAATGCTATTAAGATCTACTAAACACATTGACGCAGATGTGATCTTTGGCTCAGGAAATCTCTCAGCTGTGGATGGCTGGCTGCTGGGAGAATACAGTGGGAGAAGGATCACTGTATATTTGTGCTCTCTTTGCCTAAGCCTTTGCTGTTTCCTGTTGCAGTCAGAGCACTGGGCTGGGTGGTCCTTTGGGTCTAGTACCAGACATATGCTTTTGCAGTCTTAGCAATATTTCTTTAAGAACATCCAAACAGCTTGTTTGGAGTCAAGTTAAACATTGGTGTTTAACTTCATCAGCAGAGAGGTTTTTTCACTATCTTGTCGGGAGTTCTTCCTAGATGTGATCAAAGGACAACAGCAGCATCTCTAAAGTTAGGACAGTCACTAATAATTTGAAAGAAAGAAATGTTAACATATCTTAATTAAATATTAATGTTATGAGTCATAGCAAGTTCTTGGAGATTGGGGAGAATGGGAAGAAGGCTTAGCTCTCAGTGGAACCCTGTGAGGGAGCTATGTATTTGAGATAAGTAACATATCCAGTATGTGTCTGAGCAATACCCAGGACAAGGGTCTTGCCTGAAATTTGGATCCCTGATACAAGAACTGTGTTCTCAGATCCTTTTAACTGAATAAAGCAGGGAGTGAACTTCTTGCAGCTCAACTGTAGCAAAAATCTGTTTTTCTTTAATTGTTGTATCCCTGTCTCTAAGCTTAGTAATTCTATTTTTAATATATGAATTGCAGCAAATACACTATAGCTTTAATTTTATCTTAACCTCCTTGTCTGCTGTTAGAAGTGCCTCCAGGGAAGGTTGAACCCCAGAAGCTCTATTCCCAAGGGAATGTTGAACCATAAACCCCTCTCATGCTGGCCTGGGACAAATTCAAGCTCCCTCATTAAGCTTTCTGGGCTTGTGTGAGAGCTGGCAACAGAAGATGTTGATCTGGAAAAGCTTCCAGTTTCCATCTACAAAATTTACCCAGACCACCTTTAGTATGAGGTGAAACAGTTTGATGAGTGCCTGAACTGTAAGGCTCTTCCATGAGTTTACAAAATCAGACCAAGCAAATTTGAAATGGTTGGGAGCTGCAGTGGAGGCAAAAACTAGAGAGAATGAATGTAGTTGGGGGGGTGTAATGTGCTTTTTTGGTGCTTTTGGTTACTATGGTGGTTTTTGTTCTGACCAGCAAAACTTCTTCCTTCCTTACAGTTAGCAAAGGCATTTGGTTTGAAACAAGGGTGCCAGTGTTGGTGTGGATGGGAAGCAGGAGAGTAGAGGTGTGGTATAGAGGCAGATTTTGTAACCACTTATGATGTTCCTAGAGTCTGTTTAACTTGAGAGCTGGCATATGTCACAAAAGTAATGAACACTTCATGACTCCTGATGACCTGAGCTTTGATTCGCGCTTATGGAGGTGCCATGGGAACACCAAGAACTACATGCACCATACGCCCCAGCTCATTGCCTCCCTGTCTGAACTCCTTTCAGCTTTGATCTCTTTTGCCTTTCTCCAAGTTTCCCACCAAAAGGGCTAATCTGCCCGACAAGTGGTTGTGTTTGACATGATACCCAGCTGCCCTCTCCCTTCCCTTCTTCATGCAATATATACTAAACAGATTCTCATTATTGTTCTCTGGTAACTAAGCAACCATGAAATGTCAGCTTGGCCTAAATAAATAAAAAAGGGATATGCATCCTCGTAATGTATTTATATCTACATATGTGTAGTTACTGATACATGTGGTCATCTGAGCATGTCTATAAGTGTGTATATGTGAAATCCAACTAAATGTGACAATACTTTGCATTTCTGCCTGTGACTTAGAAGCTTTTTATTTAAGCATACCTATGCTCTTGTGATGGAATTATTATCACTACCTCCAAATGACAGGTAAGTAAGCTATGGCATAAAGAAATAAAGTGACATTTCAAGGTCGCAGAAATACCCAGCTGAAAATGCAGGAACAGCTTCTTGAAAAATGCATGCATGAATATCCTGTACCAGATCCAAATCCTTCACCCCATCACTGTTTCCAGTATTGCAAACAGCAGACTGGCGTCTCCCTGTCTTTTCTCTGTGCATCTGCTCCTCTTTTCCTCTCATTTTGCTCACTCATTGCATCTCTGTCATTGTTCCCCAAATTTTTCCTATTGTTCCCCAATGACTCTGCTCCCCTTCATCAGGTGTCCTTTTACTTCATATAGACATACTTCCCTTAGACTCTCTTTGGCTTCTTCTTCCTCTTTCTTCACTGCCACATCTCCTTTCTGCTCTCTAAGTCTCCTCCAGCCCACTCTTCTTCCACCCTTCACCTGCATATACAGAACTTGGCAAGCTGCAAAAAATGGTAATTCCAAGAGAAACTGGTGATGTGTCCTTGCAGCTGGGAGTGGTTATAGGCTGCAAGTGAAAAGGGCTTCCCAAGTTGGAGGTGGAGAATCCCTTTTGATGAGAATAAGAGGCACAAGGATTACCTGGGGACGAAGAAAGAAGACACACCAAATTTTTGTTGCTTTCCGTAGCTCCTTGCCTTTCCAGAAGAGGAGGATTTCAGGAAGTTTCTCCCATGTGAAATGCATCAATGCAAATATTTGCTATCAGCCAGATATGAGTCCTTGCTCTGGCAGTGCAGGACTAGTACTTTGGTACTTCAGCCCCACCAAGGAGTTTCATGATGTAAAAAAAACCCTTCAGAGACTTGTGGGCTGCTCTCAGCACCCTGCCTACAGGATGAGGCCAGAGCATCTTTGTGCATTGACAGTCCCAATATCCAGTCCAAAATAAAGCTTGCCTACCCTGTGAGTGCCAGGGAATTCCCCAGGATCTGTCCATGTCCAGCTAGCGTGTGTTTCCTAGAGGCTTAACCAAAATACAGTTTGGATGCTGTTCAAGACCTGGGGCAAGAACTGAGACAGGCAAACATCAGGTCTCAGTAGATATCCTGTGCTCTTCCTTGGTTACCTAGAGAAGGATTCAGGTTTCTTAGGTTAAGGATCACTGCGTTGGGTTGTTCAGCACTGAGAGAAACCAGATCCCTGATCTAAACTAGGGATCAAGGGCTGGGGAGTCCAGTTTTTTTGGTCGATGTAATGTGCATCTGACAAACAACAGCAACATACAGCTCTATGCTTGGGGTATTGAATTTTAGTTAGATGTGTGTTTATGCAGTCAAGAAGTTTGCTCTAACATCATAACTACAACAGCTATCCTATGTAAGTTGAGTGGGCTTAAAAGAGGAGTGGGAGGAAAAGAACTGCAGAGCTGGAGGCAAAAAGGGCAGGAACAGCTACCTTAAAGCATGACTATTTAAAGTTTCCTGACCCATGTGGGCACCACTCCCCTCCCATAGCTGAAAACACACATTAAAGGCTGTGTGTCTGAACAGACTTTCGATCACCCACATTCAGCCACAACAATCTTCAGCAGGTCCACTGTAAGCCAGGACAGAAACCAGGACAGATTTTCAGCTGGCTGCAGAGACCAAAGCTGCCACCCTCCCTCCAGGGCTGCTGCCAGAGCCCGTTGATGACAACATGCCAGCAGCAGGCTGATGGGACTTGGTGGGTGAATCTATAAGAGATGCAGTCTTTCCAGCAAGGCAAAACCTCATTGCCTCCAACCCCCCTGCTTCCCCCACTTGTGGTTTCTTGTCAATCCATGGTGGGTGCTGAGAGAGCAGCCTACCCTTCCACCTCTGCTGGACTTGGGGAACGACAGCAAATGCTGATCTTGGGAGTCTCTGTGAGTAGACTGGGCATGGCCAGGGCACTGGCTGTCCTGGGATCATCCTGACCATCACATTGTTAGTGCAGCCCCCAGCACAGATTAAGCTCTTGCCAACTCACAGACAAAGCCTGGCTCCTGCTCAGGGGCGATTTTGTCCAGGGACTGTTCCCAGGAGGTATGGAGGGGTAGAAGAAGAGATATGAGAGACATGAGCCATACTGTGCCACTTGCCTTGAAAACCGGGCCCAGTCCATTTTAGCTCCTAGGATTGACTGAGGCAGCTGATTGATAGCAGCAGAGGGCCAGGATGGGTGTAGAAATATTTCCTTTCTAGATCACAAGGGAAGGCAGATGAGCCTTGTCCCTGACTTGGCCAGTCAGGCTAGGTCACCCGATGATGTTAAATTGCTCAAAAAGCAAAGTAATGGCTTTTAAACGATGCTTCCTACAGTAATTCCTCTTTTGCCTTCTACAGGGAAAGATTTGGGGCAGCTGGTGTTGTAGCTCCATCTACCAGGAAGCAACGAGTCAGGCTCCACTGTCAGTCACAGATGGTGTAATTAATTCTTCTAGGTAGTGTAATTAGTCCATCCTATCAGCTACATATTTTCTCACTCAAAATTATGCTAAAGCTAATAATACATAAAACACAGAAAACAAAAAAGAAACCCAAAAAAGGGGAAGCAATAATGGGAGTAGAAGGGATTAGAACAAAATTTACCAGTGTATAATTTTTTCTTGTTGTACATTTCCTCTTCCCTTCAGCTTCAAACACAATTCAGAACAACTGGTGAATGTAGCAAGCAGAATGAATACAAATTGGCTTACTTTAAATAGCAGCATGTAGGACTTAGCCAAAGTCTGCTTTCAGATGCTGAGGCAAGATAAGGCACAAATCCTGCAACGAACTCTGTGCGGGCATTGTGTCAGGGCTGGGCTTCTGCACCATGCTGTGCCCAAAATTCTGGGTGCAGGAAGGCAGAAAGAGGTGCGTGCCCACTGCTGATGTGTGTTCTTCTTTGACTGGGGTCCCAGCAGGGCAGACCTGCTGGCAGGGCTGTGTGAAAATCCGGGTATAACTCTCCTGCAACACGGTGTGGTGTGCATTGGATGTCTCCGCTTCTAAGCACGGAAGAGGCACCCAGGAACGGTGGTCACAGGTTTGGGAGCAGGTCCCCAAAGCAGGAAAGGGCTGGGCTACCTGTGATGGTGTCTATAAGAGAGGTCTCAAGGCCATCTATGGGTGAGGGACTCTAGCCCAGAAGACCCTTGCAGGCTGGTTTCCTTTCCAGCTCAGATGCCAATGCCGAGCAGCTCTCTCAAACGGAGATGGGCTTGTGGGAATAAAGAACCACTCCAAAATGTAGCTGCTGTGGGAATTTCCCTGGGGCTCAGATTTGAGGATGGAACCTAGAGATGGGAAATACCGAAACTGCTGGGTGAAACATTCTTCCACCATGACATGAATTGCTTTCCCAGAGGTCGGGCAGGTGGGATAGGAGGTGATAACTGGCCAGAGCAAGCTCGAAAAGGTGCCTGTGGGGCTCTGCAATGAGCTCAGCCTATTGTCATGTCACCCCCTCTCCCCCTGAGCTGTTTTGTCCCCCAGCTTGCCCAGAGCATCCTGTAGACTTGCAGTGCCCAGCTAGGGAGAGGCTGGAGGGGGAGTGTGTGGGGGGATGGTGGTGCTGTAGTGCAGCTGGGGAGGACTTCTGTGAGCAGGACATGTCTGGCTCTCTGTGGTGGGAGGGGGGCAGTGAGCAAGTTTGCAAAGAAAACTGATGCTGAGAACATGGAGCTATTTTGAGCAGAAAAGAGAAAGATTCAAAGCAGACTGCACGAGTCAGTCTCAGTAATGAGAGGTTTCTGAGCTCAGTCAATCTCTGTAATCACTCCTGTGTGAGCTCTCCAAGCATGGGCAGGCTCGTGAGATGGGGGAAGGTCCTGTGGTGGCCCTGGCTCCAGCATGGAGACCAACATATGTTGGCTCAGAGCATCCTGCTCTTGCAGTGCTCCTGGCTTGGGGTGGCCCCATGAGCCCAACGCCCCATGGTGACTGCGTGCCACAGCCTCGCTCCTGAGTGACCCCATGGCAAAAGGAAGGGGGAGCTGGCTGAGTCCCTGCGAGCGCAGAGAGCCTGTTTCCCTGGAGATAGAGTTATCTCTTTCTAAGAGTGGATTTAGCCCAGATGGGAAAAAAAATGCTGAGCAGGAACAAAGTCCTTTTTTTAGAGCTTGAGGAGGCACAGCCTTCCCTAGTGCTGACCCCCTGAGTCTCTGAAAGCATCCTCTCCTCTGGGAAGAGGTGGTGCGGCAGCCTGGCTGTTCCCCCTGATCCTGAGCCTGCCACCAGCAGCGATGGCTGCAGCATAGTGTGTCCTGGGAGAGGGTGCAGGGCTCTGGCCCCTGAGGGGGATTGTCCCCTAGAAAGCATTTGGAGTCACACCTTCCAGTCCTCCCAGTGGCTTCAGTTCAACCAGCTGAAAATCAGGTATGGCAGTGTCACTTGCTGTACCTCAGTGGGCATGGCGAGGACTGGCTCATGGCTACTCTTTGACAGAGCACTTTGTGCTGCCTTGTAAGAAGCAGGCTCGGGGTGAGCTCATGCACAGCAAATGGTAAAACCTTTTGGTCACAGCTGAGCCAGTGCAGAGCTTCTGATGCACAGGTCAAATCTACAGTATCTATGTAGCAGATCTGCAGTATGGCTCAAGGGACAGCTGGATGTGTCCCTTACCCCATGAGAGTTGGTCCTGGTGTCCCAGGAAGGCTAAAGTGCAGAAGGGACTCTGCTATCCGCAAACTGGTCTTTGTCCTTTGGAAACTCACCACACCCACCTCTTATTCTCCCTGACAATTTAGTTTCTGTCTTTCTCATCTCATTTTGCTTCAACGTCTCTCCCAACACCCCCCCATCCATCCGTCTCTCTTGTTGCTAGGTGAAAAACTCAGAGCAGCAGCCATGGAAGCTGACTCATGGCCCATACATGGGAAATGGAGACACTAAGTATTGCTTAGTGCCTAAAGTGAGCCACTGTCAAGCCTTGACTGCCCTGATGGGCTGTAATTGCCCTGAGCAGCACCACCTGGGACCCCTGGCCACTCACCCACTCTGCTTATTGGCTTGGGAGCACTATATAGCCTTAGGCTTACCTTATGCCTGAGCTGTGTAGTGAGCAGATCTACTCTCAGCTATAATGCATCTGGTTGGGCTTCCTGGACTGACTTTGGACTTCATTTGTGGTTGTTGGATGATTGCTCCACTGGCCTTGGACAGGGGCTGTGCCTGTGTTGGTGACAGCATGGACCTGCAGTTCCTCATCCTTTCTTGGTTTTCCGTGTAGAGTTGCCTGTACCTCCTGCTCCCTGAGAGCCTGAAGGAGAGTAGAGGTCTTGGAGGATGCTTGGGTCTTGTCTCACGAATCTCCCTGAAATGCTTCAGTTGCCTTTTCTTCATCACAGGTACTTTCTAGGTATTATTGGAAGTAGCACTGGTACTTCTTTAGCTTTCCTTAAGTCAGTGCAAGTACATTCATGTATCAGAATGTGGTTACTTGGAAAAGGCTGCTTCCCGGAGGCCAAAAACTCAGTATAGCTATGAGCCTCCTACTATTTTTCTGGTAACCTTGATGTTCTTGCTAATTCTGGATTGCTGTCCTTTTATGCTAGCGACCTGAAAAACTTCTGCAGCAGCATGGATAAGATTCCACCTTGAACCATGTTCTTCCTACAACAGGGTCGTGCAAGGCATCTCACTTACCCTGTCATAGCGGGTACAGGAAAGTATGAAGAGATGGGACTTAGGACACTGATGCTGAACGTTTCCAGAAGAAATATACAAGGCAGAATGTGGGAGAATCATAGCCAGGAAAAATGGAATTTAAAACTCTCTTCAGATTTTCCTTGTTTTACTTTAGAGTTCAAAGTATGCAGTAACTTATTGTATCCATGGTGATCTTCATTCACATTGTTAAGGAAGACCTGATAACCAATTAGGCTAGCATGGCAATTTTACTCTTGGTAGGTAATGTCAGACATTTAGAGCGCTGGATCTGTCCAGGTTTGACACATCTCTAGAAGGCTGGTGTGACAACTAAGTGCCAGCTCTAGAGCTGTCAGTCTGGCTTACAGAGGTTGTTGGAGAGGATGCAGGGGCATATAGCTCTTCATTATAGCTTTCCACTCCTGCTTCTGATCTCATCCAAGTACTAAGGGTACTTCAAATTCATGCTCTTAAATCTTCTGGAGTGCAGGATCGAAGACTTGATTTGGGGGCAGGTTAATTTGGCAGAGTAATTGCTTGAGCTCTTCACAGGATCATGAGAGGAGAAACCAATTTATACATGTAATTTTAGGGCTTTGTCATGACTACTCATTGCACAGGACAGGAGCTTGTTACATGCTGTCAAAGCAGCCTGGGCAGAACTGGAAGGGATTTGCACCAGGGTTGAAGAATATGCTGCTTTAGGGTCTTGCCCCACTCTGGGAAAAGCAGTGCTGAAGTGGCTAGAATATATTGGCTCACGTTGCATAGTGGCTGGGCTAGAGTGCTGGGAGTAAGACTGAGTAGATTAATTGAGCAAGTGAAGGGCAGTTCACTATCAGCTTAGTGTAGAGATCTCCACTTAGGTGCGTTGCACTGTATGTTCTCTTTGGTCTCATGTGTGGCTCTCCTGTTGGGGACCATGGGGGGGGTCTCATACCTTAACTGTGGCTTCTAAAATGGACCAGACCTTGAGTGCTGGTCAGCTGTGCACATGAGGACAGGGTCTGTTCCTTTCTATGAAAAGGGACTTTAATTTGGCTCTTCCATGAGGTCCAGTATTGTGATGTATTCAGACCTTATGTCAGTAAAATGAAGTCTCTGTTCTGTCTCTTACTTATGTGTATAGTGTGCTGTTTGAAATAGTAGATATTTTTAATGTTTCAATAGCTTTTTATTAAAAGAAAATGGAAATGGAAACCACATTTCTTAAATGAATTTTATCTCTCTGGCAGTTCCAGAGATACAGATCTGTGTCAGTGCCAGTTTATTGCAGTCTATTTTCTCCTCAGTGAGCATCTGCTTAACAGTTCAGTGCAGATACAGACATATAGGAACATTCTAGCATGCACCTAACCACCCTGGGGCACGGCAGAAGTTACTTAGGATACTAATTCATCTTTTTTTTTAAAGCAAAAAGATTTTCATCAAGTGACATGTTTTGTCCGCTGAACGGGTTAAAAAGATCTCAGAATACCAGAAAATGAGGATCATTCTTTCCCTCCCAGTGTTATTTCCCCGAACTTGTGGGGTATTTTTGTAGCAGCGGTATTTAGAACAAGTTGTTGTACCAGTTTTATATTAATCTTTGTATGCTTTACCCTGGTCTACTTATATTACTACACAACACCTATGATAACCCAACTGCTATGACCTGTTATGACAAGTTGGAGAGCAATAAGCCACGAAGCTTCCCAACCTATTAATTTCTCTTTCCTCTTCCTTGCTATTGAATACAGGATTACAATTTTTTTAAAGGATTATTCACTCTCAAATCAAGAAACAGATCTTAGTATCAGGTGTGAAATAAGTGTAAGATTGAAAGATAAGTGCTTTTGTCCGTGTTTATGGAATTGTTTAAGAAATACCACTTCAGCTAAGCAGAGCATGGAAACAGGTATAATTATCCATGCTATCTAGACTGGAAAGAGTGCTGTGAGGGAGGAGGAGGATGGCTTCCTGCTCCAGTAAAGGCAGGGTGGTTTCCCACAGTGGAAGAGCTGTCCTTGCTGCAGAGTGGTGCCTAGTGAGCCATAGACTTGTGGAGCAAAATGAGGCCAAGGTTCTTTAAACAATAAAGAAAAAATAATAGGTATCTAATAAGACTCATGTGTTTTGCCTTTATGCTCCTTAAAGAAGCTGCTTTTGAAATGTTCCTCTGTCAACAGGCTTTGTCTGAGCAGTGGTCCTGGAATGGAAGGATCTGCTTGAGTGGGTCCTGCTGCAGGGTTGCGACACCGCTAAAGGGACCTCCTAGGTAATTGGGCACAGTACTTGCTGATGGCTGTGCTCTTTCTGGCATGCATATGCATAGCTATACTTACCTATAGGGGTGCTTGCAGAGCTGGAGTCTGCATATTTGGTGGGGAACAGGGATGTATCCAGAGCAAATGGACCCATTTCCATTCCATCTCCAACATATGCTTCAGATCAAGGGTTTCCAAGTAATTTTCAGGATTCCTACCCCTGTGTCACAATCTCTTCTCAATGAAGGGAGCTGGCTGTTCTCTCCCAGAAGAGACCATTGCAAGGACAGGGCACTGTACTTGCCAGCAGAAGGTCTGGCTACTGGAGCTGCATGATGAAGCAGGGGGATATCACATGGGTGACTTGGGGTCTGTTCCTGGCAGCACCAAGGGCAGCTAGGCCAGGGTTTTCTGTTATACCGTGTGTGGTTTTTTTTTTCTTTTCCTAAGCCTTATCTTACTTTGTCTGTAGTTTTTTTTTCTCCTGATACTTGTCACAGCAGTAGGAACTAGGAGGGGGTTTATTCAGGTTCACAGCTCCCCATCCTCCCCCCTTAGTGAGCTGTGTCTCTTCCTGTCAGGGAGGTGTCACTACCCCAGTGCTGGTGCAGTCCCAACCTTTGGGGTTCCTTTGAGGCCACCCTCTGGCTTCTGATGGAGCGTTGCCTTAGCATTGCCCACACTGCTGGCTGCTTCTTTAGGTACTCAAGAGAGTCTTGGGAAGGCTGCCACCCACTTCTCTGCTAAAGGTGTGGTAAAACTGTCTGCAAGAGCCATGAGGTTAGAAATCCCACTGGAGAGGGGAAATAGGGATGGGGAGGATAGAGTGGGGTCCCCACAGCAGAGGAGCAGCCCTTGAGACATGTGTTTTGATCACAGGGACCCCTCTAGGAGTCAGTGGCTAGTTCTTCTAGGTGTGCTACAAAAAGCTTTGAGGAGAGAAAGCAATTTCACCTGCAGAGCCCTTATAGCACTGACCCCACACTGACTTACACTGGGAGACTGGTGTAGGGAGAGGCTCCCATGGGAGGTGTGTGGAAATCCAGCCTTGGAGCATCTCTGGTTGAGACTCCCGCTCCCTTATAGTGAGAAAAAGTCTTTCAGCTCCTTGCATCTCTGACCTTAGTTTGGCGAGGAGCAGCTTAGTGCTCAGAAGTGTAGCTAGCTAACTACAGCTGTCTTGGATTGCCCTTCTGCAAGATCTACAGATTGCAAGGCAGGAATGGGGGTGGGGGGAGAGGATTTAGTCAGCTGATGAGCCTGGCTTCTCTGTCTCTCAAGAAAGTGGATTTATTGGTATTAAACATGTCTCTCTTAATGTGGGTGATTTAAAATGGAAATTGCCTTTGAAAGGGGATTTCCTATTAACTAGCTGAGAAGGAAAAATAGGATAATACTGTCATCCCTATACAGGGCCCATAGATGAGATGCTGGAACAGAATGATCTGGTTAACTGCTGCATCTTCAGAAATTATAGAGTCTCTCTGAGTGAACCTTGCCCAAATTCCTCTGTGAGGAATGGTTGTATAGATACTTCCATAAAGTAATTTTCTACGGAAAAAGCATCATTCTTACTGGGTCCTTTGGGTTTCAAGGAAAGAACTTACTAAATATGAATTCTGAGGGCAGGATAAGGAGTGTGCCCAACTCTTCCATGTGTCATATTTGATGCTAGATGGAGACAAAGACAGTAGAAGGCTGGACTGAGGATCACATTTGTTCCTAGGCAGTTAATGCCAATCAAAAGTTGATTAATGATTTTAATACGAAAAATAAAGAATTGTCTATACCCAAATTTGCACTGCTTTAATCCAGGTTGGACCAGATATCAATTTAATTAAGTCTATGTAGCCCCTTTATGTGGAGGAATTGATTTACTTAATCTGAACCCTTTCAGTTGTCTTTGGTTAAAAAGAATCTGTATAAGGGGATGTTTGTACAGCTAATGGAGGTAGATATATATAAGCTAGGTCTGGACAGACCAAATCCAGAATTCATGTCAACAGGCTACTGCACCTGGGCTGATCAGTGGCAGGGCAATACCACATTAACATCATCATACATGTCAGTTAGGACTTTTTAAATGTCAGTGTACTATATCATGGAATAGTGTAGACATGCCCTGTCAAGCCTGTCACTTGCTTTGGGGACCAAGGCCCTTCCCCAAGTCCCTCAGTTGGGATATAAGGCAACACACACTGGAAAGAAGCAACCCCTTGCTTAGGCTGAAACACTTTTGCTCTCATTACTCATGTGGGCAAAGAATGGGTCTCTGCAACCTTGTTTCCTCATTGCCCTCCCTGGTTGTGCAGATGCTGCCCAATGCTTGTGACAGGGAAATCTTTGTCTTCCTAGTGGGGCCTGGAATTTGGGCTATGTGTGATGTGACATGAAGCAAAACACAACTTCAAGAGAAGAAGGTTCTGCCATGGCCCTCCTGGAAAGCTCTTTTTAAAACTGTGTCTGGTGTTCAGCTTGTGGCCTTGAACAAGACAGAGCCTTCCTCTAAGGCCTTCTGTGCTTAGATAGTCAAGTTGGAGCAAACCATGGGGGTGATCCTGGTCCCTAATGGTGATACATCTGGTAAAAACAGTGTGTTTGAAGAGTCCTTTAGCTGTCTGGGCTGCCCTTGAGTGCCATTCATATGAGACAGATGGTTCTAGCATGTGAGCCCCTGAGCTCAGTCTTTTCCTGGGGTGGTTTCTGAGATTGCCTAAGGCAGCCTGGGGAGCCTCTTCCTTGGGCTGTGCTGAGTACAGACAGCACTCAGCGCACCCTGAGATCTCTATGTCCTCAGTTTCTCCTGAGTGCTATGAATGCCCTCCAAGAGTTTACTGCCTCCCACTTGCTCATGGTATTTGCTTAAAAACTCCAGGACAGTGAAGCACAGACAGGACCTTCTGCATCCACCTCTCTTGTATAGGAAGCTAAGTGATGGCGAGACAAGGAATTTGGTGTTTGGCAGTCACTGATGCTGGTTCCAGGAGGTGCTGTGACTGCCTCCTTAAGGAAAGCAGAAGAAAGAGCAGGGAGGGGCTGCAGCAAATAGTCACTTATGGATGTTGCTGCTGTGTGTTTGCCTCCTGCTGTCATGGTCTACATCCCCTGGGGAGCTTGTTCCAAAAGTGCCCAAGAGAAACTGGGCACTGCCTGTCCTCTGTTTGGGGTGTCTGGTTGAACCACCCTCCTCTACAGGATGATCATGCTATTGCATCTGCTGAGGGCCTGCAAGGACCAGGTATGTTTCCAAAGGCAGATAAAAACATTTTGTCTTCTTTTGAAAGACTGAGGTGAGGCTGGAGGAAATACTCTGTGTGTTACAACATCCCTGTTGAGGGGAAGAAAAACATGAGGCAGGTGGTGGGCACTTGGATAATTTCTTTGACATGGGGGAGTTGAACCCTGGTATGTAACATGATTATGGGAAGGGCAGAGAGATGGGGCTAGGCTGAGAGCAGTGCTAACGCCTCTTCCTCAAGTCTCAGCCCTGGCTCTGGAGACACAGGAGGACAGCCTGTGGCAGCTGTTAGAATGTGGAGAAGCTGGGGTTTGAATGGGGGATAGGTGGAGGTAGGGGTGGGTACACGAGTGTAAGGCAGATATGGATGCTATCCCAAGTTACCCTCACTGGTATTCTGCATGCGTGCAGACCAGGCTGGTCAGCACGCCATCTGGAGATGGGACAGCTCTGTGTGAATGATGTGGAGCAGTGTCCTGACCACCTGCAGTGTGTGACCACCAAGGCTAGGGAGAAGAGACAAGGGGTAAGACAGACCATGCAAATAGGGAAGTGCCTGGTTGCCTGTATGAAAGCCATTCCTAGCTGGACTTCCTTGGCCTCTGTGCTTTTGTGTGCTCTGTGTATATGTTGATTAGTTGTGGGCATATTGGCTGCTTGACAATGGCATGAGTGCCAGGGCTAATGCTTTTCGACAATGAGGGAAGAGAAGAGGATGGAGCTGAGTAGATCCTAGCTACGGCTGGATAGAAGAGCTGCTGAGAGAGACAAAATGGTGGCAGGCCCACCAGCTTTCAAGTTGATCTGCAATGGGTTGCTGAGATCCACAGTGGTTGGTTACTTGGAGGATCTGTGTTGCTTGGCAACCCTATTGTCACGGTTCAGCTGGCAATACTGGAGGAGGGGGCACTTTGGAGGACACTGTTATTGGGAAGGGAAGGGGGAGCCAGGGGAGGAGGGTAAGTACAGTAACCACGGTGGTCCACACTGGTTGTGCTTTGCTCAGGGCTGTGTGGAAGAGGAAGTACTGGGTCTGGTTATGGCTGTGTGTGTAGTCCCTTGTGGGTTTGGTGGGGAAAGGGAGCTGGTGAGCATCTTGATGCTGTACAGGGATATGATCAGAGCAGTTAAGGGGCCTGGGCACCCTGTCTTGATACCGACCTGGGTTTTGAAGAGATCATAGAATGTCTTGAGTTGGAAGGGACATGCAAGGATCATCAAGTCCAACTCCTGCCCCAGCACAGGATGACCCCAAATTTACACAGTATCTCTGAGGATGTTGTCCAAGTGCTTCTTGAATATCGACAGGCTTGGTGCCATGACTACCTCCATAGGGAACATGTTCTTCTGGGTGAAGAACCTTTTTCTAATATCCAACCTAAACCTCCCCTGACCCATCTTCCTGCCATTCCCTTGGCTCCTGTCCTTGGTCACCAGAGAGAAGAGATCAGCGCCTGCCCCTCCTTCTCCCCTTGTGAGGAAGCTGGAGACCGTGATGAGGTCTCCCCTCAGTCTCCTCTTCTCCAGGCTGAATAAACCAAGTGTCTTTAGCTGCTCCTCATATGGTTTCCCCTCTAAACACTTCATCAAGTTTGTGGTCCTCCTCTGGACTCTCTCTAGTAGCTTTGTATCCTTAATATACTGCGGTGCCCAAAACTGTGCACAGTACTCAAGGTGAGGCTGCGCCAGTGCAGAGTAGAGCAGGACAATCACTTCCCTTGACCTGCTACAGTGCAGTGCTTGATGCACCCCAGGACATGGTTGGCCCTCTTGGCTGCCAAGGCACACCGCTGGCTCATGTTCAACTTGCTGTCAACCAGAACCCCCAGGTGCCTCTCCATGGAGCTGCCCTCCTGCCTCTTGTTCCCCAGTCTGTATGTACATCCAGGGTTGTCATGCCCCATGTGCAAAATCCAGCACTGGCCCTTATTAAACTTCATACAGTTGGTGATTGCCCAGCTCTCCAGTTTGTCTAGATCTCTTTGCTGGGCCTCTCTGCCCTCGAGAGTGTCAACAGCTCCTAAGCCTATTGCTCAGCCGTTGCATTATGTGTTTACCCAGCTCTGTGCTGGACATTTTGTCCAGGAGAATACTGTGAGAGACAGTACTGAAAGCTTTACTGAAATCCAAAAAGATTACATCACTGGCTTCCCTTGGTCAACTAAGTGGGTAAGGGTAACCTTGTCATAGAAAGAAATTAAGTTCGTTAAGCAGGACTTTCCCCTCGTGAACCTATACTGGCTGGGACCAAAGACTGCATTGTCTTTCAGGTATTTTTTTCAGTAACTCCCAGAAAAAGCCTCTCCATAATTTTACCAGGCACAGAAGTGAGACTGACAGGCCTGTACTTACCAGGGTCCTCCCTGTTGCCCTTCTTGAAGATTGGGACAACATATGCCAGCTTCCGGTCAACTGGGAACTCTCCAGATTCCCAAGAGCATTGAAAAATAATTGAGAGAGGTCTTGCTATGAGATCAGCCAGCTTTGTAAGTACCCTTTGATGAATCCCATCAGGCGCCATTGACTTATGGGGATCTAGCTGGAGCAGCAAGTCCTGCACAAGTTCGGAGTTGATTGGGAGTTTAACATTCCCACAGTCATGGTTCTGTAGCCCAGAGCCCACCATTGGTGTTGAAGACTGAGGCGAAGAAAGCATTAAACGCCTCTGCTCTATGTCCCTGTTTGTGAGGTGACCATGCTTATCAAGCAATGGGCCAATGTTATTTCTGGCCTGCCTTTTGCCATTAACATATTTTAAAAAGCCCTTTTTATTGACCCTCATGGTGCTGGTCAGCTTCATCTCTAATTGACCTTCAGCCACATGTATTTCCTCCCTGCAGTGGCGAACCGCATCTCTGTAGACTTTCCATGTCACCTGCCTATACTTCCACTGGCCATATACTTTCTTTTTTCTCCCTATTTCTAGAATAGTATCTCTGGTCAGCCAAGCCAGCCTTTTGCCTTGCCTGCTTGACTTCCTACGCTTTGGATTTGCCTGCTCCTGTGCTTTTAGGAGGTGGTACTTAAAAAGTGACCAGCACTGATGGACCCCAGCACCTTCAAAAGCTTTTTCCCAGGGGACCTTACTAAGTAGTTCCCTGAACAACCTGAAGTCTGCTCTCTTGATATCCAGAGTTGAGGCCTTGCTGGCAGTTTTCATCCTGTTACCACAGATTTTAAACTTGACTGCTTCATGGTCGCTGTAGCCAAGGCATCCACCAATGTCCACTACACCCACAAGGCCCTCTCCCTTAAGTAACAAATCGAGGAAGGCGCCTTTCCTCGTTGGTTCCCTTAGTACCTGGATGTGGTACAGGGATGTGGGGAGAGCAGTTGATGAGGAGGCTGGGCACCCTGTCTTGATACTGACCTGGGTTTTGAAGAGATATATGGGCTGTGAGGGAGTGGGGACCCTGGAGTATGCTGGTAAACATGGGGGCTATAGTCTGTCTAGCCAATATGGGCTTTCTCAGAAATTCAGGCTCAAAGACCTTGCAGAGCGTACTTCTATACTTCTGCAGGACTAGACTGAGGACAGGAAGGCAATGGACAGGTTGCCCAGAGTGGCTGTGCAATCTTCATCCTTGGATATTGTCAAGATCCCACTGGTTAAAGCCCTGAGCAAACTGATCTCACATCTGACCCTGTTTCAAGCAGAAGGTTGGACTAGAGCCTTCTGAGATCCCTCCCAACCTGAATTATCCTATGATTCTATGACCTCCTGATGGTCGATGGTCAGGAAGTCATGGGACTGCTGTTCCTCCGTCACTGTGCTCTAAGATGCCCACAGAGCCAAGCACTTCAGGTCAATACAGCACCTCTGCAGTTTCCAACCCTTGCATCCATCAAGACAAGTTTTAAAATAAGAACATCACAGGTGTAATGACAGTCAGATATGCAGTTAATAATGAATCCAATTGTTCCTATTCGCCCCCTTGAAGGGGATTACACTCCCTTCATTATGCCACACTGAGACACCAAGTAATTCTGACCTCTGTCGGACTTCAAAAGACAGAACAGATTTTTAAGAAGGCAGTCCTTTCTGATGAAAACTCTGAAATTGGTCTTTTGGGCAGTAACTCTAGGGGACATTTATCATCTGTACATATGCTAGATGCTTGCAATCATAGAGCTTGAGGCCTACCATTATTACCTGAGATTGTGTGATTAGTTATTTCAATTCTATTCAGCTGAGCTACAGCTGCTGGTAGCTACACAGAAGAGTAAGCAGATCCTGGTGACAGTCTGGGGGAGACAGAGGTGTCACCTGCCTGGGGTGTTGCTGTTCGGTGGCCCAGGAGGTATTGGTGGTCTTGTCAGGCTGTTTTGCTAAGCAAAGAAATGCTTTTATGACTCAGTGTATATTTTGTATGAGCCCATTTATTTACAGCTGGTCTACCTAAGGACTTGTTTCCCTGAGTACTGTAGAGATACATGATAATAACCAGTTTCCTTGCTCACAATTTCCATGACTGCCTTACCAACCAGCCCTGAATCCAGAAGATACCTAATTCTGTTCCATGTTGGTGTCATGTCCAAGTGCACCAGTGCCTCTTGGAAAAGCTGCCCTTTCAGAACACCAGGTTACAAAGTGGTGGTATCATGTGTAGTGGAGACCTACTCAACACTAGCCTGCCTCTAGCTCCTCGTGACTAGAATGGCCCACTTGGGTGTAGTGCTCTGTGCCAAATATGGCCATTTCAGATGAGGATTCATGCAGCCACTTTTGCAGTCCTTCTAATTGTTTCTTTGGAGATGTGTTACCCCTATCAACGAGAAAGGCTTGAGGGAGGATCCGGGTAATTATAGGCGCATCAGTCTTACTTCAATCCCTGGGAAGGTTATGGAACGAATCCTCCTGGGGGCCGTCACAAGTCAAATGAAGCACATGATTGGGAAAAGCCAACATGGCTTCACTGAGGGCAGATTGTGCTTGACAAACCTGGTGGTTTTCTAAGACAAAGTGACTCATCTGGTTGACATGGGGTTGGGTGGTGGACATGGTCTACCTGGACTACCCCAAGGCTTTTGATACGGTTCCCCATGGCCTCCTCCTGGAGCAATTAATGCATTATGGCCTAAGCAAGTGGTCTGTGCAGTGGGTGGGGAATTGGCTGACAGGCTGCACCCAAAGGGTGGTGGTCAATAGCTCTTTTTCAAAGTGGCAACCTGTCACAAGTGGAGTCCCCCAGGTGTTGATATTGCGCCCAGTTTTATTCAACATCTTTATAAGTGATCTGGACAACGGGATCAAGTGTAGCCTGATGAAGTTTGCAGATGACACCAAACTGAGTGGGGAAGTAGACACTCCAGAAGGGAGAGCTGCTCTGGAGGAAGATCTGGATAGGCTGGAAGAGTGGGCCAAGAAGAACCTTATGAAGTTCAGCAAGGACAAGTGTAAGGTCTTGCACCTGGGAAAACGTAATGTGGGAGTGCAGCACAGGCTGGGATGCACCTGGCTGGAGAGCAGCTCTGTGGAGAGGGACGTGGGGGTCCTGGTGGACAGGAAGCTCAATGTGAGCGAACAGTGTGCTGCTGCAGCCAAAAAGGCTAATAGGATGCTGGGTTGTATCAAAAAGGGCATCACCAGCAGAGATAAAAAAGTGATTATCCCACTCTACTCAGTGCTTGTCAGGCCACACCTTGAGTATGGTGTACAGTTCTGGTCCCCGCTATACACAAAAAAGATGTGGGCAGGCTGGAAGGGGTCCAGAGAGGGGCCACCAAGATGATCAAAGGATTGGGAAGCTGCCATATGAGGACAGGCTGGGAGAACTGGGTTTGTTCAGCCTTGAGAAAAGGAGGCTTAGAGGGGATCTCATCCCCATGTACCAGTACTTAAGGGGTAGCTACCAAGAAGGTGGAGACTCCCTTTTTACAAGGAGTCCCACGGAGAGGACAAGGGGAAATGGACACAGGTTGCTCTTGGAGAGGTTCTGATTGGACACGAGAGGGAAATTTTTCACATTGAGGACAGTCAACCATTGGAATAATCTCCCCAGGGAAGTGGTTGACTTGGCCACATTGGACACTTTCAAGAGTCATCTGGACAGGGTGCTGGGCCATCTTGTCTCGACTGTGCTCTTCCTAGGAAGGTTGGACTAGATGATCCCTGAGGTCCCGTCCAACCTGTGATTCTATGAACAATGGTAGCTGAAGCCAAACTTGCTCTGTGGCAGCTATGGTCCCTTTGTCTTTCCTTAGTATGCTTGGAGAGGAAAAAATGCTCAGTTTGCAATTTTGGGTGATAAAGGTTGAGGGAGACAGTGGGGATCACCTGAGGAAGAGAGAAGAGCTTGAACCCATCTACTAACTTTGCATTGCATGCATGCCCGCACCAAGGCCTTCTATGACCCCCATCATCATCTCCTTTTGCATGCTTTTTCTCAGGGATCCTATGTGTGTGGGCTGCTGGTTTTCTTGCGGTGAGGACCTGGATCAGGAGCAAGGACTTTTCCAGAGTCATATCTATCCTCAACTCCAGGACCCTGTATATCTGGAAAAGAGAAAAAGCAGTTCTGGACCCATCGTTTTTGGGGAGCTATTTAGATTTTTGCATGACTAACCAAGTGCCTTATCCCTGCCTCTCTGATGTAAAGCATAATTTCTGGGAGACAGGGACCAACAGTCCATGGGACCATGCTGTTTTCTGCCTCTGGGAAGGTCAGCAGCAGCAGGTACAGGGGTCTTGTATACATGTGAAGATCTTCTGCATGCCATGCTGTGAGCTTGCAAACATTTCAGACTGTCAGCATATGCCTTTTAAGGCAAAGGGTGCAGAGGGACAGCCATCAGCTTCTGTCAGTGGGTAGCAGACTAGTTTGAAGCAAAGTTCATCGCTGAGGTTATAGGAGCAGTAGGCACTGTCATGGTGTAGACTTTTTATCCCTTCATCATGTACCCAATGGCACTGCACAACTTGTAGTGTCCTAGAGGGAGCATTAACAGTTTTACTCAAAATGGGTTTTCCAGCTGCTGGGAGCGGTGGCTCTACAAATTGTCAGCCTGAGGTGACGGCTCACCAAATGAATAAAAAGGGGCCCTATGCCATTATAACGAAAGGACTGATGGATGGTTGAGTAGGATGTTTGACCCACTTCATGGGCATTAACACAGGCAATGTTGTATGTATGTTGGATGCCTGCATCTTCCGAAGTCTTTGTCATCATGGCCAGGTCAGGCTTTTTTCTGCCTGTGGACAGAAACTTCTGTAGCACACTACCAACAACCTGTGTTCCAGATGATGCAGCTTACTTTAATTCTTACATGTCTTTACGAACATCCCTGGACATTGCAGATATTGAACAAGGCCTTCAGCCTCTGCTGAGTTGCCATAATATGTATGTTCGGCCAGCTACCTGTAACAGCTTCCTAAGGTTTGCTGACATTTCTCAAACCTGTTGCGGGTAACACAAGACAGTGAGGCCAATAAGGAGACATTCCATCAACACTGTATTTGCTGGAGTCAAATCTGTCTTTGCTTAGCCCAACAAAGCCAGCACTGGGTGACTTCTGGTAGGGAAAGACCCCTCTTGATAATGTATGTGTCCATGGCAGAAGAGGGAAATTTTTCACAATGAGGACAGTCAACCATTGGAATAATCTCTCCAGGGAAGTGGTTGACTCAGCCACATTGGACCTTTCAAGAGTCGTCTGGACAGGGTGCTGGGCCATCTTGTCTCAACTGTGCTCTTCCTAGAAAGGTTGGACTAGATGATCCCTGAGGTCCCTTCCAACCTGTGATTCTGTGATTCTGTAACATAATTCAGTTATAATTAACAATTCATGGCTTTGCCAAGTACTGCTCCCTCCTGCCATTCTCATTACCCTGTCCCAGCATCTCTCTTCCTCTCTCTCTGCATCCCTTGAGGTGCCACCAGGGAACAATGTAACTGAGAGACAGTTGTCCTCTGATGGTTCTGAATATAAAAAATATGTGGGAAAAGCGGCATTAGTGATATCCCCTTTTTCCTGTGCTTTCCCTTCATTAGGCCGTGGAGTGTCCCTTGTGTCCTCTGTGCCACTGAGACAGTGTCTTCTGCAGAGGCTGTGCTCCAATCTGACAAAGCTGTAGCTGGCAAAGGCAAGAAGATGGGGGCCTATGGAAGTTGAGTCATTGAGAGACACAGATCAGTTTACAAGAAAAAATGTACAATTCCTTCAGGTGGTATGAAAGCACATGGTCATCCTTGACCTAGAATAAAGAAAGACGTGACCAGCAAGGACACAACAGCCTACAGGCTCACTCTTTGTCAGCATGAGAAAGTCTGGTAACACGGCAAGCCCAGAGTACTGACTCCTGACCAACACAGGGGCTGAAGCAGAGATACCCAGATGTTCTTTTGCCAGGGGAACAAGCCACAGCTCCACAGGGGCTTTATGTACTTGGGTCTAAAAGGCACAACAAAGGACAAATGGCCTTGTAAAACCAAATAACACAACAGCATAAATATGGGGGAATGGCATGAAGAGAGTACAGAGTATAATCACAGATTTCCCCCTTCTCAGGCAAACCTCTTTACGAGGACCAGAGGAAGCCGAATTTTCACTGTGAGACACTTTGAGCTGTCCTTCCAAATAAATGTTGCCTTGCTTTAGTGCCTGGCCTCTGTCCTTGGACTGGGAAATTTGCCAGAGTGTGGCCAAAGCTCTAGGTGGACATTTTCTAAAGACGATGAGGGGAGAGGGACAGAACAGTGTGTGCCTTTCTGAATTCAGTGCTTGGTAACAGATGAGAAAAAGGCATACCCCATGCATGGGAAGGGTTCATACTTCCCATTTTCTCACTGTCAGGCCATAGAAATACAACCAGCACTTGGGTCCTGGCACTAATGTGTTGGGGGAGGGTGAACTTGTGGGCTTACTGGAGGATGGAGGCTGACCAGAAACTGGTGGAGCTGAAGTCAGACCTCTCTCTGTTGAGTTCATAATCACTATGGATATGAAAGAGAACTCTCATTTGAGTAAGGCCTGGTCTTGGGATCAGGTTTACAGCTGATGTATGGCAAAAAAAAAATGTAGCCAGAGCATGAGACAGTTTGTGGGTAATGCATGCAATCAAGATGCTGAGACTTGTGTTTGAGTCAGACCTAACATGAGAGTAAAAATGGACTGCTGGGCTTCAAAGCAGTTGAGGTAAATGTCCTCCATTTCAATTTGATGGTAGATTAAGAGGCAGCTGAGGTGTACCAGAGGTATTTTGCTTCTTGCCTCTTCCTAGATGTCTAAGTAAGGGGATGACTAAGAAAAGGAGAGAAGAAGGTGGCAGTTTTCTTTAGAATAGAGAGCAATCTGACAGAAATCTTAATGCTTCTTCCAGCCAGAGGGCTGAACTATTGAGTCAGCTGGCTCACTTGGAAACAGTTTAGGCAAAGGAAATCTGTCTCCATTGGCATAAAGTAATTTGCCAAGGGTAGGTATCTTTTTTTCAGAAAGGTGTGGTGGTGATCGGGAGCATGATAACCTGGGTTGCTGGGGGTAGATATTCTCTCCCTGCTCTGTAAATATTCAGGTTTAGCACATGCTTTTCCACCTTTTCAATTAATGAGACTACTAAATAAACAGGTACAGAAGCAGGTGACCCTGGTCCTGCTGGCTTTTGAGTGACCATGGGCACAGTGGTTTTCAGAGCTACTTTTAACCTCATGTCCTGGTTTCAGCTGGGATAGAGTTAAATTTCTTTGTAGTAGCTAGTATGGGGCTATGTTTTGGATTTTTGCTGGAAACAGTAGTGATAATGTGGAGATGTTTTAGTTGTTGCTAAGTAGCGCTTACACTGGTCAAGGACTTTTTCAGATACCCATGCTCTGCTGGGCGCACAAGAAGCTGGGAGGGGACGCAGCCAGGACAGCTGACCCAAACTGACCAGTGGGATATTCCATACCATATGACGTCATGCTCAGTATATAAGTGGGCGGAAGAAGGAGGAAGGGGGGGACGTTTGGAGCGATGGCGTTTGTCTTCCCAAGTAACTGCTACGCGTGATGGAGCCCTGCTTTCCTGGGGATGGCTGAACACCTGCCTGTCCGCCCATGGGAAGTAGCGAATGAATTCCTTGTTTTGCTTTGCTTCTGTGTGCAGCTTTTGCTTTACCTATTAAACTGTTTTTATCTCAACCCATGAGTTGCCTCACTTCTACTCTTCTGATTCTCTCCCCTGTCCCACCAGGGGGGAGTGAGCGAGTGGTTGTGTGGTGCTTGGTTGCTGACTGGGGCTAAACCACGACACCTCATTAACACCTCTCTTCTGTTTGCCCCTGGGCATGGAGCTATCTTGGGGACTACAGCTGCATACTGAGTTAATTTTTCACTTTGAAATGTGTCTAGAGAAAATATTTGTCTTAAATTAGATGGTTGATACAAATGTACAATACATGCTGGAGTGAGCACCTAACCCAAACCCTGTGGGATCATTCCCAGCTCACAGGCTCTTGGCTTGCTGGTGAAATCATTCATACTTCTGTTCTGAAGAATGCTTTCAGACCCACATCTTTGTGGTAGAGAAGTGATCTGCTTTTCTAACGTCATGTAGTTCCTTGTTCAGAATCCTTGTCAGTATGAATAATATTTTCCTTCACTACCATTTCTCCCCCCGCACCCGCTCAGTGAGTTATTTGCAATACCATCTGCTTCACCTGAAGGAGGAATGAGAGGAACAGAGAGACTCAGCGTTGTTATCGACTGTGAACTTCTCTGAAAAAAAGCTGGGTCTGTTAGGAGGTCATGAGGGGCTTTTCAGAACTGCTGAACTGGCAGGGAGCCCGGCTGGTGACACTTACCAGTGCCTCCACTTTGCCACATTGCCATTAAAGTGAATCCACTTGCTGGATATGTCCCACTCCATATGTACGTGTGTGTATTAAATGGTATCAAAAGTTCTGACAGAGCTTGCAGGTGAAGTAGGACATGGGAGGTCGGTGGGATTTCATCTTTGCTTTGTGTACATCGTTTCCTTGTGTTAAGGACTGAAAGGAATCCATGGAGAAAAGATATGAACCATGTTTCTGGGAGGAAAAAAGTAACGATGCTTTGATGGCAGTATTTTTAGGTCATAAGGTGTTTAAACGAAGAATACATTATTTGGGAGAAAACCAAATATTTGTGTACACTGCTGCTGACAGCTTTTGCCTCAGTAGTGACATATATTTTTCAGAGGGAAAGCTTTATTTTTTACCTGCAGTAACTTAATGTTCTGAGTGAGTTTATAATAGCACTGATTAACTGGTAGCGTTTAGCTTGAGTGAAACCTCAGCTCTGATGTCTGTACTCTTCTTTGCTCCAGACACTTTTATCAGTCTTGGAGCTATTTAACTTATTGCTTCCACAGGAGGTGGTTCATGTTGTAGCAATGTCCCATTGAACAAGCATTAAGGATTTGAGGCTGCGTAAGTGAAGGTGAGGTATTCTGGGTAGCCTGAAGAAATCTGTGGAATAGCAAGCGAAAAGCTGGATATGTCCCACTGCTTTGTCTATTTGAATGGAGTAGGGGTTGCCTGCTACTTAACTAGTGTGTAGCCTTCTGTGTAAGAAAAATAAATGCGCTTATTTATGGTAGCTGATACTGTAGTACTTTGACCCAGCTATAACATTCAGAGCAAAGAAGTGGCATGTTATTAACTATTCTATTATCTACAACACAGCAAGATGAAAGGTGAAAAGCAGGGAGTTTAAGTGACTGAACCTTATTACTGTATATTTTTGTAGTGGACAGTTTCCCTGTTAATATTGGCAGCTGAGAAGCTAAGTTTCTTGGAATGTGACTGTCTGAGCTTTTGCCTTTATGTGGGTATTGTGTTAAAGGGGAGACTGGCTAGGTAGAATCGCAGTATCCGATCCCTCAGGGTGTGCACAGCAGCTCTCAGTAGCATGAGCTGTAAACTAGATAATTGGTGTGTTGGTTCTCATCCAATAATAATTTATTTCCTGGGAGCAACTTCAAAGCTTAATCCTAGAATTAAATCTCCTATTCCTCCTTGGGATTTTAATTTAGTTTTGAATGCTCTGATGGATCCTCTGCTAGAACGTTGAAGACGGCTTTCAGACATAACGGTGATTTTCCTGGCTGCTCTGTGCCCTGTGTGGAGAACAGGTAAATGCAGGCACTTTCCTGAAGATACTCCTTTCTAGCTTTTCATCATGATAAGCTGGCAAAAGCTACCAGTTTCCTTTAAACCATGAAGGCAATCTGCCTAATCCATTTTGCAGCTCCTCCAGTAAAGAGAAGAAACAGTGTGATCACTTAAATCTGGAGAGAACCAATATGGTTTTCATCAAGCAGAAAGTTGATTTTAGAAAAAAACCCAGATAATCTGTTTGTCTCATTAAGGTTGGAACAGGATGGAGGTGACTGCTTGGAGAGCTATGGTTTCCCATTCATTCAAGTGTGCCAGGAAACTGTGCCTTGTTAAGACCAGTGAGGTGGGACAAAATCTCCAGCCACTGGAATGATCTTTGCGCCCCAGAGGTGGAAGAGAAAGGCTTCTTTCTCAGAGTGGTGCAAAGCAGTGCTTTGACTTTTCCTTCATGCTTCTGAATGGCATGTGAGAAGGGATGGCACATATAGCTAATGTTTGTACAGTGCACTGATGATATACAATACAGCGTCTGATGATAATTACTATTTATTATTAAACGGGATGGCTTTTGACAGATAGGTTCTTCAGTCTGGGTATGCTATAGGTAGAAAGGCCATATATAATCTTAAAAAAGTGAAAGCGTCAGTTTGAAATCTTGTCTGTGCTTTTGCAGTTTAAAAATAACACATTTCCATTTGAAAGAACGAACTCCACAGTTTCTTAGTTTAATGTGTATGTATTTCACATATAAATGACCATCCGGGAAAACCAATTCCAGTGAGCCTGACGTTCCATACTCAAAGAATGAAACAAGTCTATAAAGACACAGAAGAAACTATTTTTCCTTTATTCTACTTCACACTTCTTTTGATTCTGCGTGACAAAATCCCAGTCTGTTAGTTGTTTAGGGTTTCTGGGGACAGACTGACCATGGCAAAGACAGTAGGGGATGCTGCAATTATTGCGATGTAAAATGATGAGAGCTCAGCTAAGTGTCCTGGTATGACAGCTGAGAGAACATGTATATCATTTCAAAGCAAATGCAACAGCACTCACGATTCTCTTCTGCAGGGCTGCTGGCAGGATGAGTGTCCTCCGAGATAGCAAACAAAGTGAGCTGTCTTGTTGTGCCCAGGTGTCTTTGCAAGAGACTGACTGGAACCCCCGCTCAGTGGCTCCTGGCTCAGTCCTCCTCTAGCATCTCTTGGTCCTGAGCCATGTGCAAAAGAAGGGATTAAAGGTTTCATGCCTGAATTCAGCTGAGTCCTTCAGACAGGTGGTTGTGACACTGTCAGGTTTGTGTGCTTATTTCTCTGTTTGCTTTCCCTTTAATTATCCAATAAAATTTCTTCATGCTGTTCTTTATGCAGCATGACATGCCATCCTTGCTTGCTTGTGGACTTGTGTGTCCAATGTTATGGTCATCTTCCAAAAATGTCATAGGCCTAGTACCTGAACACCAGGACTTCCCACAGTGTTTCAGGCAGTAGAAAGATCTGGGATTAGCATAGAGGTATTTGGCCACTTCATAATCAGGTTGCCTCAGTGGAGCAGGGCACAGAGCACTGTATAAAAGCAGCTGGAGACTTGGTTACCATGCTCTGCAGCCCATATGCAAATACTCAGAGGAATGCCATTACAAAAACCTTTTCATGGTGTGAATTATCCAGAGCAGTCGATCCATTTCATTGATTATAAGGAATTGCTCTTCATAGACATGGCTTTTCTTATACTGATGCAACTGCATCTGTGTTTGTGCGAATGACCATGAACTACCAGTCTTTTCCCTTTGCTGCAGAACCCATTTATCTAGGGACATACTGCACTGGAAGTGGGCTCTGATTTTATGAAGTCAGCAGGGTGTTTATGAAGGGTTAAAGATACTGTAGGGCCTCCGGTCCCTGTCAGTGCTGGCTGATGCTGTTCTGTGGTGACAGAATGGCTCTGCTGCTCCACATCCTTCCCAACACTGTCACTGCCACATCCAGCTCTGGTTGCTTTTGATATAAGAACTTTCATCCACATTCTTTTATCTTAGGCAGGACAAGGATAATATGACCCTTAATTTATAGTAAGCATGGACACATTTAAAATAAATCCCTCAATTTGTCTTACAAATAACATTTAAGTGTTTTTGAATTGAAGAGATGTTTGAAAAACCAATTTCCCGTCAGAGATGCTATTTGTTTCATTTTATGCAGTTCATTCATCTTAGTTGATTGGAGAAAAAATAAAAGCCAACCCCAGCTAGTGAGAGTAAACCCTGTCATAGTAACATGCTGCTGGAGATTTTGTAACAATTTTTATTCGGAGCCTACCTCCATGCCCATTATTTACAATAAATATTGCACCTCGATGTAAAAGTAATTTGGGGGTTAGATGCTGTGCAGAATCTTGATAAGAAGATAATTCTGAAGCAACTGGCATTTTTGTGTGCCCAATTTCAAACTTGTGAGCCTGATTTCTTTGGTCAGGGAGAATGGACTCCTTTCTCTGAAAACAGTATCAAATTGGACACTCGGGCCCCTAATCACTATAGAGATCTTGGCCCTTACGGTTTATTTAAGACAGAATGATACATATATGTATTTATAATGGTTATATAAGATGTACATATACATCTATTAAGTAGAAAGGCAACTAGCCTTATCCTCAAAAGCGAGCAATAACACAGGCTGCCATGTGCCATGTAACTGTGGAGTTGTGTACTTTTAGAAAGAAAATGTGTGGTTGATGAATTCCTTTGTCTTAAGGCCACAGAGCATGATAATCTTAAATATTGCTGACTTGCTTAAAATAATTGCAGCTGATCTCTTCTGATTGATAGGCCCCTTTTCAGAAATTGTTCCTAAGATACTTCTTAACCTTCCATTTTGTGTTTCTAAGTAATATTCTGGATGAAAAACCATTCCTTCTCTTTTTTGTCAAGCTCCTTCTCCACTTGTTTCGTCCAGAAGAATGCAGGAGGATCTGCAGTCTAGTTTATCCCTTCTTGCCATGCGGAAAGGAAAAACATCCCTTGGCCAAATCCTACATGCTATTCTTGTATCATTATTATCAGTGAAAGGAATGGGAAAGTCAAATGACTAATCTCTTCAGCTATTAGCAACTTCTGTATGTAAGTATCACTCTATATTTCTTTCCTCCAACTGTGCTGAGATAATTTCAGATTACTTCAGGCTTTGGCTAATATGTCTTCCATTTTTACTGAAATTAGAATGAAAAAGATCATAGTTACTTTTTTAAAGCATGCCTAAAAATGTTAGGAAAATCTTTCTAACAGAACAGACCTTACCAGCACCCTGAAGAAGATCCTGGCTGTCAAAATTAAAATCTTGGTGTCTGCTTTTGGCAAGGAGCTCAAGCACAGATTGGTATTGCTTGTGGTCACCGCAGCTACAACAAGTACACCAGTGTACGTAGACACGGCAACTCATTCAAGATCCAGATGTCATGTTGATACATGCACACAATGCTACAGTCACGTTGCCATCCATAACCTCCCCTACAGACCAGCAAACCCTGTTTGAACCATGTGGATGGACTCTGAGGTACAAACTGGCAGGGCCTGGTGACTGAGCTTGCTGTGGTGCTTTCAGGAGGCTTTTCTGCCTCAGGAACCTTGGCTGTATTAGTGTGGACATTTGCCTTACCCATGTTTTGCCCTGCAGATACATACCTGCAACAAAGGGCCAGCACTGAGTCAGAAAGTGCTTGGCTGATCGCTGGAGCACAACCCTTTGGCATATAGGATCCAGCCCTCCTTACCTGTCTGTTGAGGGCTACCTTCCTCACCGCTCCTGGATGTAGAACATGCCTAGGTAGGTAGGAGCTACTGTGTTTTCCTTGGAGGGTGCTTCTGGTGAGAGGGGTGCAAAAGCTGGACAATGCAGCCTGCATCAGCACCAAAGCAAAGCATGCGGTGTTCAGCCTGGGGTCTGATTTCCTGCAGAACAAGTGTAGCTGGGGGTCACCAAGGCCTGGCTGAGCCCTTCCAAACCTCGTACCAAGACCCAGCCAGTGGCAGGGTAGACGTTTGTGACCGTAGACGGACTACGTGTCCTGAAGGGTGCACTTGGCACATCCACTTGGAGGGGCTCTGCCTTGGTTTCCTCTCCAGCTTGCCTGGGTTTGGGGCACGCTTCCCCGCAGGGCTGCTTTGCAGTGCTGTGGAGGGCAGGTGGGTGCATTCTGCTCTGCTTGGGCCACCCAGAGCTAAACCCAGGCATGGGAGAGGACAAGGATGGATCCATGACCACAGAGCAGATCGCACTGCAGGGGTGAGGCTGAGAGCACCCTAGGTAGCAAGGGTTCAGACACCCGTGGGCAGGGCAGTGCAGGCAAGCAGGAGTGTGCAAATGCACGTTGCTTTCCATTCAGACTGATTTCACGTTGCTTAGCTTCCAGGGAGCTCTGAGAATAGCAATTAAAGCATCGGGCTTAATTGTGGAGTATCCAATTTGGATATTAGCGTTATCTCCGCTCTCGCTCCTTTCTTTTTGTTCAGATCCAATTGAGCTGCCTGCCTGCTGGCTGGGCGCCTGTTCCTTTCTTCTTATTATTACTATCTTCTGGTTATTGATAAAAAAAAATATATATATTGAAAGCATTCCTTCTCTCGGTCGCTTCCAGCCACGCGGGTCGCCGTCCCGGGGGGCCGGACCCATGGAGCCGCTCGGCGCCCGGGCAGGGGCTCCCCGTTCGCCCCCGGCGGCCGCCGGAGGCTGAGACCTGCCCCCTCCGGCGGCGGGGAGGGGTTGATCTCCCGTCCCCGGCATGGTCTGTCCTCCTCCTCCTCCTCTCCCCCCATTTCCCCCCTGCTCACTCACACAGCCCCCGCTTCCCCCGCCCCCCCCACCCGAGCCCACTCCCCACCATTTTCCGCGGGTATATTTTATTATTATTAATCATTAAACTGCTTTATTAGTTCACCTTCCCGTGCTTTCTCCACCTCCGGGAAGCATTCTCGGAGCTTTTATATTGCAGAATACGTTTTTTTTAAAATGTATTTTTAGGGTGATGCTCTGAACACTTCCCCCTCCCCGCCCCATATCTCCTACCCTGGCAGTATCAGAGAAGAGGCTGAAGAAGTTGAGCATGTCTGAGGTGGATCAGCCTTGCAGGGAGAGAGGGGGGCAGTAGCTGCTCAGAGCAGCCCGAGTGCTTGAAGCAGGATTTGCTGGTATGTATGTGGGTCTGTATTTTATGACAGCTCGAAGTGTGAATTGTTTTCCGTGCGAGATGGGAGGGGAGAGGAAGAAAAAATACCTGCGAGTTCATTAAATAAATGCCTGCATAGCTGTAAAGCCCTGTCCGCGCGTGCTGGAGGTTGGTGCGTGTGTGTGTGGGGCAGACCCCCAGCCATTTACCCACCCCTAGGAGGAAAAAAAAACCCAACCCAAGGAGCCGAGGGTTGTGTTCCGGGCGCGGAGGGGGGGGCAGGATGGGGTGGGGGGCACGTAGTGCAAAGCGGCCACGTCGCAGGTGAAACAGTCCCTGTGTGTCCCGTGTCGTGGCCCCCCCCACCCCCCTCCGCGCCGTGTCTCTGCGTGTGTGTGCGCCCGGCTGCGCGGAGCGCGCCCCACGCTGCCCACGGAGCCGAGCGCGGCGGGCAGCGGCGCCGGCAGCACTGCAGAGGGGTGGGCACGGCCCTCGCCAGCCCTCCGGGGGCCGGGCCCGGGGGTGGGCGAAATGCTGTGCGTGCGTGGGGAGGGGGCCGCGGGGCTGGGGGGGGGGCGGCTCGCTTTCTCTCCGCGATTCACATCGCGCCCGCTTTCCCGTCTCGTATGCATGCCTATCCCGGGAATGGTGTAGTCAGCCCGTATCTGAATTATTTATAGACTCGTGCCAGCTGGGTTTTTTTTTTTCTCCCCAATTTTTTTTTTTTATTCCGCTTGTGTGCACCGTTGGGAAATGCGTTTTGCCTCCCTTTCTTCTCAATATATTAATGTCTTTGTGGGGAAGCGGTTTTTATCCCCTTCAGACCCCTCTAATACAAAATTGATGCTTATTTTTCCCTTCAGGAAGGGGACGCTTTGAGGATAATCATGCTTCACAGAAGAACGGCACCGACCTCCAGTTGCTTTAAACTCAACCTCCTCCACTAGGGCTCCAGGAAAAAAAAAAAAAAAAAAAAGAATAATTATAAGAATAATCATTAAAAAGGCGAAAGGAATGCTTACTCTGGAACCTGCATTTGACGATCCTCACCACTCGCGCTGAATATCCTCTGAAGTGATTCTCTCCGGCTTTTCAATTTGCACTGCTTCAAGACGCAAGATTGCCACAAAGAATCCTGTATATTTTTTTTACAGCCAAATAGGATTTTTTTTTAAACTCATTCCCCCACGTTTGCCCCCGACCCTTATTATTCTTATGTGGATATGCAAGCAAGAAGAGGAGACTGGACATTCCCAACATGCTCTCTCCCTTGATCTGTCCGTCTAGAGGTTCTGCTTCTACAAACCAAGGTAGGGAAATTCCTGTTTCTGTGGTTTTGCTGGCAGCTCATTTTGGTGCACGGGTTTGCCCAGGGAAGACCACTCACGGTAGAACAAAACGTTTAGTGATGCTGCTCTTGGAAGCAGATACAGCACAAAAAAGAAAAAAAAAAAAAAAAAGGAGAAAACGTTCACCAGACATGTTGATTCCCTTCTTGGCTTATCAAATAGGACATGGAGAGAAGGCGAGAGGGATGCTTTGAGTTACATACGGCACCGTGGATCGGGGGAAAGTCCCTTGTGATTTTTTTTCGGGGTGGGCAGGTGGGGTCATGGGAGACACGGGAAGAGGAACACAGCTTTGGAAAGGGGTGAAAACTAAGATAATTTCCATCCATCCATACCCATCCATCCATCCACCCACAAATTGCCTCTTTCTTTTCACTGGTCCAGCGGCTCCTTGTCACGCTTTGATGTGAAAATAGAGCTCATTAGGGATAACAGTACGTAGAAACCTGCTTGTTGCCGAGGAGGGTGGTGCATTACTTAAAACCCACGCCGGCCTCCCGATCGTGAGCGGCCTAACGCGGGGGCCGGGGCCGGGGGCCCGGGGCCGCCCCTGGCACCGCGGCAGGAGCCCGCCCAGCGCCGGGGCGAGTGCGCCTGCTTGCGTGGAGGTGAAGGGCTATTTTAAGTCCAAGCACGTCAAGAGACTTAACCTGAACCTACGAGGCGCTCTATTCAGGCAACTTCACGGGTTTTAATTTATTTCCGTCCCCCTGGTGCCGTCAGCGGGCATCGTGGCTCCTCTCCACCGCCCCCCACCCCCCCCCCCCCCGCGCGCCTTGCACCCCGCGTCCCCACGCAGGCAGCCCCTTCCCCAGCCCACTTGGGAGGGATGCAAAATGGCTATCGTGCCGCTCGGCTGTGGATACGCGAGAGACACCGGTGCATCCGGACCGTAACGTAACATGTGAGTCTTTCCGTAAGATGGTGGCAAGACAAAGGGAGCGGAGCGCCGGGGGGTGCGGGAGCCCGCGGCCGCCGCGCCCCGCCGGGAGCGCCGGGCACAAGGTGTTGAACGTGTCGGGGTTATTTTAAGCCTCAGCCTGTGCCCGGCACGCGTGGGGCTGCGCGCCCCGACGCCGAGAGAGAGGCGGGGGTGGGGAAGGGGAGAGCTGCTGCAACCCACATCCCCACCCCGGGGCGGACCCCCACCACTCTTACCCTCACCGTCAACCCCCGACCCGCCTCCTCCTGCCTCTCGTCCCTCCAGCAAACCGTAGGCCTGGTAATATATAGCAGTGGGCTCACCCCACAGCTGGAGGAGGAGGAGAAGGGTGGGGGGCGGCCCCCCAGCCCTGCCGCCACGCGAGCCGGGGGGCCGGGGCGGTGGCCCCGAACCCTTGAGGCAGCCGGAGCATCCTGCGGCGGGGGCGTGCCCCTCCCACCCCCTCCCTCGCCTTGGTCCTTTCAGTGCCTCTTTCCCACATTTCTGAGGGGGTTTCATCGTGCTATTGTTAAAAACCAGGAGCGGTTCCCCGTCGAGGGGTTGACAGCCACCTTTCCTGCCATATTCTGGCTGTGCTTCTATAAATATCTAAGGCTTCCCAGGGTTTATCCGCGCCTGGATCCTCCCTTTCCAAGCGCTCCCTCCCTCCCGCTCCCTCCGCAAGTGGGAGTAGAAAGTTTACCTGTGCGGAGAAGAGGGCGTGTGGGAGCCTTTCTCCCGTTTTCGGGAGGAATTCCGCAGGCCCCGCAGCTCCCGCCGGATCCACCCGGGACCCCAGCACCGCCCGGGGTGGGGGGGTTGTAGCCCCCTCCCTCGAGTCTCATTGCCCGGTGAGAGCCCCTAAAAGCACAAGTCCCTGGGGGGATGCCAGCAGGGTGCGGGGGGGGGATGGACGCCCACCCCTCAAAGACCAGGGCAAGGGGAGTGGAGAGCAGGTGTTGGGTGAGCCCAGCTCAGCCCCTGCCCCTCAGCCCTCCGCCCCGAGTTTTGCAGGCAGATCGGTGGGAAAGGGTGGAAGTTGCCTCCGATGTCCGGCAAGGGGAGCGGCCTCCGGCAGCTGGGCTGGGGTCTGTGCTCCCCTGGAGAGGGGTGCCCAGTGCTGCCCACCCAGCGCCCATCACAACCACCAGCCCTGCCTGCAGGGCACCGGGCCCAAGTGGGTGCCGCATCCCTGACATGGCCTTTCCCAGCCGCGACCTGGACCAGGTTTCGGCAGAGATAGAGCAGGGTGGGTGGGAGTTGGGGAGGGGTCTTGCAGCTTTGATGCTCAGCCGTGGGGGCAGTGACTGTGGGCCCACATCCTCATCCCTCCTTTACCTCCCAGTCCCTCTTGCTGTTACCTTTACCTAGGACGTCTCACCTTTCCTGCTGGTTCCAACATGGGCAAAAGGAGATGCCCTCTAATATTGCCCCACACCATCAAGCACAGCCACCTCAAGCCTTGCAAGCAGTGCAGGGGGGGCAGCTTGTCCTCCTGAGCTGCCCCTTGGGCAGGCAGGGAGGGCTAGGTATGCAGCATCCCCCATTCATGGGGCCCTTCGTGCTGCCCCACTGCCCAAGCCCTTGGGGAGCAGAGCAGAGGCATGGCACCCCAGAGTGTGGGGTGACCTGGTGTGCCCAACTGTAGCTTTGGGGAGAGTGGCAGTGCATACGTGGGTGTGGGGTGCTCTGTAAGAGAGGAGGTGTGTGTATGGGCGATTTTCAAGCACTCACCCACGCCACCCCAGAGCAGCAGCTCGTGTTGCCTCCGCATATCCTGGTTTTCTCTGGTCCCCCACCATACCAGCTCATCTCCCAGTCCTGTGTGTGGGTCTCAGAGGGTTGGGACAGGATGAGGCAGGTTGAGGGCAGACTGGGGGCAACGAGACACACTTCAGCTTCCCCTTGGCTCTGCCTTTGGTATGCAGAGGCAGATCTCAGCAGGGAAAAGGGAAGAAGCATGGTCAAAGCCACTACACCTCTTGCTGGGGACCCTGAGCTCTGGCCTGGTGACACACACCTGCCACACCAACCCATCTCAGCCTGCGCCAGTCCTGGTGCCTCTTGCGATCCCTTGTCAGTGAGACCACACCTGGGCAAAGGAAGGTGTCTTGAGCAGCCCCCAGCCATCCTGGGCTGGGCAGGGTTCTCAGGATACCTGCGTTGATGGCTGGGTTTTACATTGTACCTCTGCATCAAGAGTACAAAGAGGTCACGAGGAGATGGAAAATACAGAGCAGGGGCAAAAATCCCAGCCTTTTATCCCCATCTACTAATTTAGGTTTTGATTTGGTTTATCCTCCTTTTGGATTACCAGCTGCTCTTGTATACAACCCCTATCAACCTATGAACCCATCCCTAAACCCTCGCCTACAGGGGGAAAAGGTGGTGGCACTAATTTCTGCATTTCATCTGCTGTTGGAGCTCAGCTGAGGCTTTTCCTTGTGCTTGGTTTGGAAGGGGGCAGGTGGACTCTGGCTCCAGTGCTGGAGCCTTTCTGTGCTAGTGCATGGAGCTGTGCTTGGATTCCCACGCTGAACTCGCATTGCCTGGGCTGGCACCAGGAATCGGTGTCTCTGCAGTACCATGTGGGAGGCCTGGATTTGATTCTTAGTGCTGTTTTATCATTCCTCCAAGCTGGCAGAGGATGGGAGTGCTGTACAGACAGTGCTGCTTGTCTCTGCAATGGGCTCCATTCCCTGCTCCTGTCTTTTGCTCCTTAAGATGTTCAAAAGCTGCCTGTGAGAATAGTCCAGACTGAGAGCTGGTACCTAAAGGTTTAATCTGCTTGGCCTTTAGGGGGGCCACAGCTCTACTCTGCCTGTACTCTACTTCTCAGCATGGCTTGGTGGACACTGGGGAGAGTTATCTTGCAGCTGGAGAATATGCAGAGGGTTTTTAATTTTTTTTCTTCTCTTTGTGTAAGCCGCAATTTATCACAAAGAAATGGCTTAGTTAATGGGAGAGATGGACTAGATGATCTTTCGAGAGAGATGCCTCCATGTACCATGATCGCCTAATCTACAATGGGATGCTAGTAGTATCCGCTCTGCCTGACATCAGGGCTCTAGGACTGCTTGACTTTTTTGCAATTCTGTGATTAACCTTCATGGAGATATATTTATACCTGATAGAAAAGCAGGGAATGGTTGGAAGAAACATGGCTGATAAGTTTTCTGCTATTACCCTGATCCATCCTCCACCCACCCATCCATCCAGAAGAATTCTTTAAACCACAATGAATCAACTATTCATTTTGTTGCTTCGCCGCAGTCAGATGGACTAGCTACTGCCCTGGGTGCCTCACTGCATAAGATGAAATGGCAGTTTGAAGATCGCAGCACTGAAATATGTGGAAGGGGAACCAGAGGAAAATAAGATATTTAAAGCTAAGCACGGCCCTTCTGCTACCATTGCCTTGTTCCTTCCTCTGAGCCTTTTGTTTCTGCTTCAGCTAAGTGCGTCATAACGGCAACTAAAAAGGCAATTTCTCCAGCCACGAAGGGGGCTCTACCATCCCTCTGACTTATCCATCTTGCTTGTCTGTTCATCTGAAGACAGGAGAGGAGGTTCCTGGCAGGTATGGACTGGCGCATGCTCTAGCAAAATTAGTGGCATGTTGCTAACTGCCCGGGAATCAGGAGACTTACCCAGACAGGTCAAATGTCAAAGCTACCCTTTCATGTTGGGGACAAAAAATCCAAATAAACCCACCCTTTATAGTTCCAGAGCTCATGGTTTCCTTAAGCAGCAAACCACCAGCTGCCAGCTAGAATTGTGCATTGGTGTGTGAACTGGTGTGTGTGTAAAAGTCAACCAAGTGCACGGTGGTGATCTGTGGAGGCCAGGCAGCATACCTCCATGCGCCTGAGGTCAACTGAAGAGAAAAAAAACCTCTTTATGTGCTCAGAAACAAATGCGTGGCACAGAGCAGTGTGCAAACTGTGCTGCGATCAAGTCAATTCAAACCACGGCTAATTGGGACTTCTCAAGGCAAGGCTGCTTTTTGTTTAGTGTTTTGGTTTTCTTAGAAACAGGAGAGAATGACAGCTCTGGGTAGGAGGAGGGACTGACTTTTCTTTCTTTAATTTTTACACATATGCTGAATATACGTAATGTGAGGGGAATAAAAATATTGGGTCTTTTTCTGTACTCAGGACCACTAAAAAAGGGGAGAGCGAAAGAGTATGTGTTCTGAGACTCACTGTCAGCTGATACTTCCTAATACAAAGGGTATTTGCAGACTGTAAAGTATTCTGGGTGGCTCTCTTTCCTTTCTAACACAAGCAATCAATAACTGTGTTTCAGAGCCACCAATATAGATGGATTGATTAAGTATATGGGGAAAAACAGAACTTACAAATGAGAGAGGGGTTACTGGCTCAAAGTGAAAGGGATACTAAGCTGAGACCTCTGTAGCCTTCACATGCCTCTAACCCCATCCACAAGGAAGATTCAAAACTGAAAATGGCTCAGATAAAGCATTAAGTTGCCAGCTCTGAATACTGTAGATGTTTCTGTGTTCTCAGAGCATATACAGTGTCATTAATATTGGTGTGCATGGCTGTGGTGCTGAAACATTTATAAGGAAGAAACACTTTGAGGGGGAAAATGGGGATTTGGTCTTCATGGTCTGTTTGGTGGCTTGTCTCTGCCGATTGCTCATCCACCAAAGCAGGTGTGGGGCCACCAGTTTATCTGACCTGAATAATCCATGGGACATTGTTCTGTTGCTCCGACTCACCTCTACTACCAGAAACATAGGAGCTCACATCCAGTTAACTCTGCATGTACAGACTCATAAGTTACTTCTCAAGGTAGCAGTCAGCCTACACTACTTCATCTATGTGTAGCTATCTAGTTGTGAGATGGGAACAATTCTCACTTACTGCACTCCTAGTTGAGACTTGAACCATTCATCAAGATTTTAATCATTCTAGCTACCACCATCCTCTACTGGACCTCCTGTCCAGCCAGCGTGTGAGCTCTGTATGCAATCCCTTTTTGTTCGAAATGGTGAAATGATATATCTAATACCTATTTACAGATGTGGTTAAACCCTGCTTAGATAACTGCGTTCTGTTTGGGGGCTCCAATTCCAAGAGAGGGAAGGACTGGGGAGAGTGTAGGGGAGCGAAAAAAGACAATGATCACAGATCGGAGAAAACAAGACCTGTAAAGAAAGGTTGGGAGGGCTGGGCAAGTTCAGTCTGGAGAAAAGGCAACTGTGGGTGGATACCTAACTGTCTGCAAATGCATAAAAGACCGTTACAGAAAGAGCACAGGGGCCAATTATTTTCATTAGTCACCGAAGACAGATCAGAAAATAAATGAGTTTAAGATGAAGCAAAGAGAATACAGATTAAACATAAAATTAAATGTTTACTGCAATAATGGTTTAGTGACAGCAGAAGATGCTTATAAACGTGGCAGTACGGCTGTGACTGAAGATATTTAAAGCTAGATACAGGTGCTGAACTATCAGGATTTTGTATCTAATAAAGTCCATCTCCAGTGAACCATAGATCATGTTATTTGCACGCCTAACCAAACAACTTCGGAAGAAAGATATTGAGGTTGACCTGTTCTGTTTGTAGGAGGGAGGGACTGTCTGTCCCATTGGAAGAAACCCTTCCCACCTGAGCGTGTTTGGCCCTGTGCTCCAACTCTCATACGGAGTCAACAAGATGGTGCTTACTGGTGATGCAGCTTGAGCATATAGAGAGAAATCCCCAAAGATATCTGGTTTTTAAAACCTCTGGTACATTGTGACAGCATGTCCTGTCCTGCGGGATGGCTAGGGCTTCAGTATAGAAATCTGTGCAGAAAAGACTTAAAAATCGGCCTCATGTGAATGATCCTTTAACATGTGCAGGGGCAGTTCTTGAACCATGGGATAAGCTGGGCTGTTCTAGATTGAGATGATGTCCGTTTCTTTAGGAAGCCTCACCCATCTCTAGCCATTGCTTTCAAGCTTTTATACTATCACAGCATCTGAACAGCTAGTGTGCCAAAACCTGATACTGCAAGGGGAGGTGATGTATATCATCACATATTGAATGATGTGAAAATACATGCCTTGCTATTTCATGATGTCATTCTTTTGTCTTGGAAGATGAGCTACAGTTTAAAGGTGCTTTATTTTTACTCATCTTTGCTGCTTCCAGAAGATAAAATGGGATTTGGGGAGCCACGAGCATTGTGGTTTCTGAAAGTCATCGCTTCACTAGCCAGCCTTTGCAGTTGCACCTCTCCCTGCCCTGAGTTAGAGGAGCTTCCTGTGCATGGTTGGGGTTTAGATAGGTGGCTTTATTAATGGGTTCAGAGGAGGGTCTCCCTCCTTTGACTCAGTAGAGATTCCCCTGCCGGTAGCTGAGAGGGCTGAAAGTGCCATTTTGAGACTGAGTTTGGCCAGCATTGGGAACGTACTGTGTGTATGAACTATGCCAGTTTATAGCCCCCTGTGCATCAGCAGAAGGGGGGACCACGGTACAACCTTGCTGGTGGATTACACTGTTTTTTAGCCAAGCAACAAGCATGTAATCCTGACCTCTGGTGTTTTTCATAAGAACCAGAAATTTTCTATACAGGTGTCCAGCACAAACTCAAACTCAAATGGAGGAAATGACATGTTAAGCTCTACTTTTTCATTGTACTTGGATTTAGCATTTTTATTTCACCTCTTCTTCTAATCTCTTTGTTAGGGTTGCCGCGCGCTGGCACATGCATATACACAATTCCTTTTTGTGGGTGTATTGTTTCTTGCATGTATGACGTCTGAAGAATTTGGAGGATTTTGCAAAAGGAAACAAATGTAAAACTTAAGTTCACTATTTCAAAACAGACTAGGAGTTGAGATGGTTACTAGGAGCCAGCTGAGACAGATAAGATTTGGTGTCATGAACCTGCTGATAATTTACTAGCACAAATGCCATGTCCTACATCACAGCTGATTGCCTAATGAACAGAAAATTGTTTTCAGGTGATAGGCATAATAGTCTAATGATAGCTGAAGACAGCAGTGGCTGTGCATTGCCTCCGGCTGTGGGCTGTGAACAGGACACAAGGGGATACGGGTAGGTGAAGGGTTGTAGTCTGTCATAACAAGGGGTCGTGGTTTTCCTCTTCCATCTGGGACCTCTGCTACTCCAGCATCCCCAGCTGGGAATGAGGTCCTGGGAATACACAGTGGATGTTTGGAATGTGAAAAACGAAGGCCCTAAATCAATACCACCTGGAAATAAATTGCAGAAGATTTAAAGCCTAAAGCTGGCTCTGATTCTAAGGGCACTCATAAATCTTCACAGCATTGGGGGTAGGTGGTTTTTGAAGCCTGTGCAGTGAGAAGAATGGCTCCACTGCTGCATGGAAAGGTGTAGAGATGCTGCCGGCCACTGCAGGAGGAGGATGGAGAAAGGGTTGCTACTGTGAATCTCTTTGACCCAGGTAAAGTGGGATGTTAATTGCACGTGACTGGATTGCTGGGGAACTTCTGTCATGGGACTCTGCTGATAAATGCATTTGAAATGCATTGTGGCAGAGGAAATGCACAAAAATGCACTAGTTTGGGGCTATTTGCACATAGGCACACACTTGCATGCAGGAGGGGTTTGCATAAACCTGCACCCTTTTCTCTCCTCTTCTATAATTCTCTGGTATTGCTGGACGCTGTAGTCAGCGGCCTAAGCATCTCGGGGGAGATTCCCTTGTGTCAGACGTATTTCAGTGGAGGCAAGATGAAACATCAGAGGCTGACAGTCCCCAAGGGAGAGTCTAATGAAAGCGGCAGAATGACATAATCTGTTCTCGCAGTCTCTCCTCTTCAGGTCTCCATGTTTTCGGTGCAACTTGAAATTGCCCTCTAATTTATTTCTGAAAAAAAAGAATATTATATATAATTGAAATTGCAAAGATAGCAACCTGAAACATTAAAAGTCAAACTATAAAAGCAGCTTGGATGTGGTCTGAGGTACCACATATTCGAGTATCTGCTTTTGAGACTCCATCTGGAAGTAACAAAGCGGAAAATGCCACAAAAGCATAAATGGCATCTCAGAAAAGGCGTTGCCATTGTTTCATTACATGATGGAAGGCCTGTCCTCTAAGTAGGAGGAGATAAAAACTAAGGAGCTTAGAGAAATAGGAGAGTTGTGGGATGGCTGCCTTGAAAGACATAGTGACTCTTACAGAAAGTTCCCTTTGAATCCCTGGTTTGAAAGTTTGCAAACTTTCAAACCAGGGATTCAAAGAGAGCTGTAAAGATCATGCTTTATCCACTTTTAATTTGCACCATTTCAATAGGGACCAAAGGGGCTAAAAGGCTGTCTGAACTTCAAGGCTCAGAGAACTTTGTAGGAGCTGAGTGCTTGTGCCTCTATATTCTCTGAAGCAGAAGCTGGATGCCCACAGTGGGTATCTTACATGAGCAACCCTTTCTGTGAACTGTTTTTTTTTTTTTTTTACTGGAGGGAGGAATAACTTTCAGAAACCAGGTGACACACAATCGAAGATGTTTCTTGGTTAACGACATACCTTGTCTTAATACTCTTATAAATTTTTTTTTTTTTTTTGTTAGGACATTGAAGTGAAATCATGTTCCTTGCTCACAGCTTGTCAGGGAGATCCCCGACTTCAGCTTTTGATGTTAGAGAATGGTGATTAAGGTTTTTGACGGGAGAGGTTTGTAATGGAGTGAATGTGGCAGGAAATGGCTTTACTGCCCCACAAAAAAAAAAATTAATTTCATAAGTTTCACTAGTTCTGCAATGCAATTAATTAGAGCATTTGATGTGTTTTCCTGAAAAAGCAGAGAAAAGCCCAGAATAGCTAGCAGCCTGGTAAGCAGAAAAGTAACTGGGTTTTGGGTGACGCATTCCAATTCTGCATACTTTGGAGTGGGGACTTGTCCCTGAGGCTGTCCTAGCCAACATGAAGGCCCAGACTACTGGGTCCTCTGCAGTAATGCTTTCTCAGCTGGAGCTTTTCCAGTTGGAGCTGTTCTACTTTATATAAATGCCTATTCATTGTGCTGGAGAGAGAGTGCTCTAACGACTGGGCTGAGGAGGTAGGTTTTTTTGTTGGCCCAATATAAAGTAATTACTTGTATAAAGGTAAATGACTCCAGTTCTAAAGAAATGGAGAAGCAGGCTCCATAGCTCAGAGGCTATGGAGTCTTCTCAGATGCGGGAGACAGGGGAGCTAATTCTCTCGCCAAATTAGGCAGTGTGGGTTTGTTCTTATTCTGCTTTGGATGCATTTGTATTTCCCAGTGACAACAAAATGTTTTGTTTAGCATCCAGCTCCAGTGTTGACTCCAGGTGGGAGAAAAAGTGACAGGAGGCGGCCGGTTCCCAGGGAACAGACCTGATCCTCAAGCAAATGCTCTTAAACAAAGGATGAGGGATGAGAACTACAGAGACTCTGTAACAAGAAACCAGAGTTATTGCTTCAATGCAAATTTTTATCATTTCCTAAACAGTGCAGGTAGCTCTTTAAAGTTGTCTCCAGATCTTTAAAATCACTTGGGATTTTCATTCCTGCAGTTCATATCCCTTCATATATCCCCTCTTGTTGTTCATTATACATTTGCTTTCATAAGCTTGGTGAGATGTTTGGCTTTATATGGAAAGGGAAGTGTTTCCAAAAGCTAATGCTAGCTGTGGGAGACTTGTTTCCAGAGGATCTCCAGGGAATCGGCGGAGAATGAGGGGGTCCTTCGAAGGGCAGCGTAGAGCAGGAGCCTCATGGATGTGTTCCAGGGCCTCCTAATCGTTGGTCTTCTGTCTTGTATTTTTCCACTGTAACAAAGCTGGCTATCTGATAGTCCATCTCTTTTTGAACATGAAGGCCTGGAGATCCCTTAGTCTGGATTGGATGTACATGTTTCCTGAACTTGATTTGAATTTGCAAGAAGCATCAATGTCCATATAGCTGATTCAGTCCACACAGTACATTCATGATCTCTGGATTTCTCAAACCTTAATTTCAAGCCAGAGAGTGGCAAAGTGGCATAAGAGGTCCCTTGACATGAGCAGGTATCATAGGGCTTGTCCTTGGCACGCCACGGAGGACTGTCCCTCAGGATGCTGTAGGAAGGCTAAGGAGAGATGGCCAGGGCTTGCTTTTTCTATAACCACTGTGTCCCAGGAGGGAGTTGGTGTATGAATGACATTTAATTATATGTCCTTGTACATCTTTGCCTGCATACATTTACAAGCATTGCCCATTTCCGCCAAGGAAGATGTTTCATAAGAAAATGTTGCATGATGAAGCATAAAAATCGAACACAACAGAAAATTAGAGAGAAGCTTTGCCCTGTCAGTCTAACTGTGTCCTTTTAAGTGCACAGGGTAATACAGAAGTCTGTGTATCTACTCTGACATGACAGTCTTCTGTGATACCATAGTTTGGCATCTGTGGCAGGACAAATGGCAATGTGTAGCCACACAAGGGTTCAGCTGCAGCCCAGAGGCTACATCCACTGTCCCTTTGAAGTCAGGCAGAATCTTGGCATTGGCTGTGATGAGGACTGGATCAACTTTGGATGTCTGCTCTATAGTATGAGATGCAAGGGCTTGCAATATTTCTTTGAATGAGCATCATTTAAAAGTATTATTGTTTATAAACTACTTCACTTTACTGTCAAGGTTGCTATTTTGATGCCTGCAATGAACGTTGCATAAATCCTTAATGTTAGCTACATACAATAGGTGTTATTTTTTTGTCTTTGTATTTGATGATTTCTTTGTTTTTCAAGCAATACATGACGTGATTTTAAGGATACCAATAGATTCATCAACATTTCTTTTGCTGTATAAGTTTTCAGGTGTTTTCTTGATGGGCTAATACTGCAGGAAAAGCAATACATAAAACAGCAATAAGTATAGAATCTGGTTGACGTTCAGTTTTGGGATCAGGTTAAGTTGTGTTGAGTTTCCTCCCCCAAATCCTCATGGACTCTGCCTGGAGGAGAAAAATCAATGACTCTTTGGTAAGAACTGCTTAAAATGGCTGTATTTGGCATAGCTGAAATTTCCATTTGAACAGAATTTGAGACTTTTAAAGCAACTTAACAGTATTTTCTCATAATCTGAATGGCTTTGGAAGAGTAATATAAAACAATGGTTTAAGAGTTGCAGCACAAAACTTGATGGAAAATCGTAGAACTTGATTTTACTGTCAGAGATCTAGAAGGAGAGAAAGAAAGAGTCAAAGACCTAAATTCCCTTTAAAACCGTTAATTTCTTTTATTATAATAGGTCTAAATATTTAGTGAACTTAAAAGGAGATGGCAGAAAGACAGTGCTTCGTCCAATGTTCCTCCTGGATATAACAAACCTACACGTTCTTTAGCTGAAGCCTGGGGTTTACAGGAGTTCATATGCAAAAGCATTAACTTGAACCTTGGATTTACTGAAATGCCACATTTATTACACCAGCTAAAGAAATACAGAACTTGGGTAAAAGCATCCGGAGATAGTCTGTTCAATGAAAGATCAGCATAGCAATGTAAAGAGAAGGAAAATTTCACTTAAAAGCAGCAGGTTAAGCTGTGCCTCCTAATATAACTGGAAATGAAAGATTATATGTTCATACCAGTAAATAAAAGAACAAGCCATACAACCTTGCGCACCACTCGCAGTGCACTGAAAGGGTGGTGTTCCTTGGTGCAAAACTGGAGGGCTTGGAGAAGATGCAATTGAGAATTGTCTCATTGCTTGCTAGACCAAGATGGTAAGAGTCACACTAAGATTTTTCTTGGCCATAGTCCGCTCCCAGTTGGCTGAAGCCAAGCTGACCTTCTCCATCCTGGCTGAGCCGGTCTAGTATATGCTGATCAACATTTGGCCGAAAACGTCCATCCTTGGTCTGTGCCAGGAGATATGGTCAGGTGTTTTGGCTGGCGTTCCTCTCCTCTAGATGTATGCATAGCTCTGGTCTGTCTTTTCAGGCTAAAAGCATCCCAAGATCTTATGGACTAGCCTCCTGCAAGGAGGACCCATGGGCTTCAATTAAGTGCAAACTGTAGCAGTAGGAGAGGTGTATATGTGCATCTGAAAATGTTGCATGTCACATTTTTTGAACATCCAAAGGATGGGTACTCTGCAGTTTTGTACTTTTATTCAGTCCACTTTGTTTTCCCTCTGCTTGAACTGATCCTGTTACTCGTAGCAAGGATCTTTGTGGTGGTGCTAAATGCTGTCATAAATCCAGGCAATTTGCACACATTGCAGCTTTTGAAGTGACTTGAGTTGTGCTAAGCCTTTTCTCTCATTTCTTTCTGTTGGCACATGGGATTGGAAAGTTAAGCAAAAGGCCTTCTCCTGCTGATAGTGAGGAGGAAGTGGGTTGACATGGGTCATGAGAATAGGTGGTGGCAGGAGGGCAGATTTATACACCTTGTTGGACTCTCACTGGCAGCAAATTGCATTCTGGTCTTGGGAAAGCCTGGACCATGAGGGACTGAGAGCGCTGACTCATAAATTTACCTGCACTAGCAGTACATATGCACAGGAGAGGGTGGGAGGGAGTAGCCAGTGCTTTATTTTCCCTTGTTTTCTGGAGGGAGGGAAGCTGGTGCTACAGCCTACTGGATGTGGGTAGATGTACCCCCCTTCATCTGAGGCCCAGAGCAGAGAGGGAGTTGAACAACCATGGAAGCAATGCATCTATGCTGGCCAGGGCTAGCTCTCCATCCACCCCCAACCCTGTGGCACCCCACCTTCTTCTTCCCCTCTCCTCCAGGCTGAAAAAGCCCAACTGGACTTCATGACATCACCCCCAGCTCAGGGTCAGGCGAGCCCTGCAGGCAATGGGTGTGGCGGGGGAAGGGGGGCAAAGCCACCTTGTCTCAGTGCCTTTGAACTAGTCTGGGAGCTGTTGGAGGCTCTGGTGTCTTTAGAGCAGATGGGGTGGGGGGGTGGGCAGGGAAAGAGTTTTGGAGGAGATTTCAGAGGGACAAGTTTTGGAGAAGGGAGAAAGGTGTTTTTCTTCTGCATCCTAAAAAACCTTTGCACCAAGGTCCTGCTTCTGTGACTTCCAGGTGCTCAGGCAGTGTCTGGGGTGCTTTGTACCAATGCGATGTCTCACAGAAAGGCTCTGAAGAAGCATCCCTCACTCCCCCAGCAGTGTACATTTGGGTGATACTTAACTGGCGCTTGCCCGGTGCTCCCAGTTGTTCTCACAGGGCCATGCATGGGCATCCAGGGGCCACTGCTTTCTCTGAGAGCAACAGGGCCTGATGCAAAGCCATCACACAGCAACACAATGTTGGTATGCCACCAAAGCCAAACTGCAGCGTTTGCAAAGCCTTTGGCAATTTTCAGTGAGGGACTGATGCTGGGGACAGGTGTGTGAAAAATCCATATTGTCTTGTGAATTTAGGGATGTGCCTTGACTTTACTCTGATGACAAACCCTGTGCCTTTTGCTTTGTGAGAGTATTTCCATTGGAAATCAAAGAGATTTGAGATATATAGCTAGCTAAGCAGTCATACCTCAGAATAGGATTTGGGGATTAGCAGAGTGGATAATAAATTGAATAGTAGGAGTTAAAATCAGACTGCAGTCAGAAAGAAAGCAGAGATGAGAGGTACACCCCTGGAAAGCAGTAATGCCAGAAATGACACTGGGGTTACACTGGCAAGCAAATGAGATATGGGCTCACAATACAACGCAGCAGCAAAGAAGTTGATGTGATTTCTCTATTGCATAAACAGAACTATTGTGTCTTGGAGCAAGGAAATGTTTTCTATGTGTTTCTAGTCATGTTTTCATGATGTGCCTGATGTGAGTGTACCTAGGCTATTGAGTTCATTTCCGGAGAACTCAGTGGCCCAAAGATGGCAGCAAATTAGAACAAATTCAGTGGAGGAACAAAAATGATTAAGATGCTGGAGGGACTGAAGATTAAAGTAACTAATTACATTTAGCTTGGCCAAATGACAATTAAAAGAAAGATGTGATGACTGCCTCAAAGTGTGTGCTTAAGAATGTAAACACTCAGAGGAGAGAAAGACAGTGAGGAATTGTTTAGTGCTGTTGGAGTGGCAGTTGGTTAGATGCCCTGGTCTGCACTGCTAGGGGAATTGTGTAGGACGCTAACCAGAACTGAAGAAGAAGTAGCTGTAACCAAACAATAGCAGCAAACTGAACAAAAGGAAGCATGGAATAGACAGCACAGTTTGTTCTGTGAAGCATGGCAGAAGCGTAAGTACCATTCCCAGGGAAGCGATGGCAGTCTCTGAACAAAAGTAGCCCTGGGAGCTTTGCTACAAGGAGTGTCCAAAATCCTCCAGGAGAGGAGGGGAAGGATGTGGTGTTCCCACAGGAGTCCTCCCACTCCAATTTGCAGGACTCATAGATCATTTCTTCCCCATCCTTTTGGCTGTGATTGTGTGGTGTTGCATCCATGTTGGGATGTGGTGTTTGTAAAAAGACAATTTGCAGGCTGGAGGGGGACCAAGCAAGGGGGTGGGGGTAGGTGACAGTAGAAAATAAGAAATTCTAAGAGCCAGGCATGTTCAGTCTAGAGGAAAGATAACTGTGGGTGGAAACCTAACTGTCTGCAAATCTGTAAAGGACTGTTATAAAGAGAGAAAAGGGGCCAATTATTCTCTTTGGTCTCTAAGGGCAGATCTGGAAGAAAGCAGGCCCTTAGCTGAAGCTGGGAAAATCAGGATCTGTATGAAGGAGAAGCCTAAGTGTCGGGTGACAAGGAGGCTAGGAGGGAGTAGGGGAATTGCCATGAGTATAGATACCCAGGGATGACATTAGACGCCCACTTATCAGGGGACGACACAAGCATCAGGAAATGGATCTTGTTTCAGCAAGATTTTGTATGATTTCATAGTCTTTAAAAGGTTGCAGAATTTGTAAATGAGTCAGTGCTCTAGTGCTTTTTCCTTGCAGGTTATTTGTTAGGGACGTGTTTGTTAATAATTATGATTTCTTCTTTGATTATGGATCTGTTTGAATGGTGCCTTTAGCAACTGAGGGACTAGAGGTGAAATGCACACTGAGAAGTGTTCATTTCATCATGAACATTTTTATAAGAATAAAAAATGCAATGAGGAGCTAGTTCCAGCAAAGTGTGGATTAGCTGGAGTTCTTTTTTGCCCCTTCGGTGTGAATCTTTTCTGAGGTATGAAATAGCTAATTAGCTTTAGAAAAAGAGTCTTTGTGCAGTACTATATCTCCTTGTTTTGACAGGAACAGGAAAATATCATGAAGCAAGAACTCTTATCACAGTGTTTCTCATCCAGTTGTACTTAAGAAATCTTGCACATTTTTCATATAAATTCCATTTTCAGATGGTAGGATATTCTGTACCTGGAAATATTAATTTCCTGATCTGCTTCTAAGACTGAGCACATTTCCAAGCAAAATGAAGAGGGGAGGATAAGAAACAAAGCTATGCACCTGTGCAGTATCTCAGCTGGTGGCTCCAGTCACTCTGGGTAAATGGCTCGGTCGAGCCTGATGTGAAGAGTATCCTAAATTTATTCTTTTGTGATAACTGTTTGGAGGGTTATTTGTAAAACAAATGCTTCAGCTTAGTTCCCTGTATGGCAGTGACTGTGTCCCAGTGACACAGCTAGCTCCTGGGCAATTTTAAGGAGGAGTTCAAAGAGTGACAGGAGCCCAGGATCAGAGAAACAGGTTCTTGTTGTAAACTCAGAAGAGCACCTTTCAAGGCAAAGGCTAAAGCACTGCAGGCAAGTGGGGCTGTGGTGTCCTGGGCTACAGCAAAGGCTAGTCTTGTAAAGATAGGAGGCAGGTCATAGGGTCCCATAACTGACTTTTCCATGCATTGGCTCTTATTCAGTTAATGGCTAGCTGTGGTCAATAAAGTTGTTTCTCGTTCCTGCAGCAGTTCAGTGGTCTGGCAAACCCACCTTCGTTGCTGTTTGAGGATAGTGTGTCAGGCTGTCAGCTGGAATGGCTGAAATGCAAACACACGACTCCTGCCTTGCTGACTACAGGCAGCACCTTCTCATGAGCATGGCAAGCTGGGGTTGGCCAAGCCTTAAACAGTAGCAGGGTTTGTCAGAGCTCATGAGCAAGTTGCTCAGCATACCTGTTCATCTGTGAGCTGGGATGATGGACACACACACCATACAGCTGTATTCAAAAGTCACACTTTCTTTTGTGTTTGTGAGGTACCCTGAGACTTTTCAGCTGATGATGCCATACTAAAATACTTACTCTTTACTTGGTCTTGACTTTCAGAGCTCTATCCTTGGAATTCTTCAGTGATTTGGCAATTACTGAAAGAAATAAAGCAAAAGCATCGTACAGAGCAGAAAAGCACTTCACAAAGCATGCTCTGATGAAGTCAGTTCCTTGAACAGCTGTGACAGGGACAGGGAAGCATCCAGAAATACAGAAAGGGGACTATGATGGGAGATTTACGCTGGTGAATACCAGTTTGATTGAGCCCCAGTCCTGCAAGATCTATGCCTAGAGAAGATTTCACCGCTCAATGCTGTTACCTGCAAAGCCCTTGTCCCAGACTTCCAAGACTCCGCAGCCAGTGTTGGATTTGCAGATATCTGGCATGATACGGGATTTTGGATACAGTAAAATCCCATGTCCTCTGTGAATAAAAGTATGGTGCATGTTGCTTTTCCCTGCATTTCTGTCATGACTTTCCACTTCTTATGTATTTATTTACCTTTCTATTTATTCATTTTTGGAAGTCAGCCAACGGGCTCATGCAGTTTATGACTTGTCGGTGCTGATGCAGTAAGTCAACCCCATGGCCTGGACCTGTAGAGTCCTTGGGAAGAACTGCACTCCTGTTGCTGGTGTATTGGGTGATGGTGAGGAACTTGGTCTGGAGTTCCCTACAGGAGAGCAGAATATTTCTACCTTTAAGTTAGCTTTGGAAAATTTAAAATGTTACAGTATACCTAAAGAAATAAAACCCCTAAACACCTTCATTCTAGAAATGAGTTGTTTTGAACAATACAAAATGGTTAAGAAGAAAGACTTTCCCCAGAGTATCTCCGAGTGGCCAGGTTTGCCTTTGAGTCAGAATGGAGTTGTAGTTTGAAACTGCAAAAGCTTTGCCCAAACATAATCCTTCTCCTTTGCAAAGCTCCAAGAAGTGGCTGTTTGGGAGCACAGACTCAGCTCAGATGCCGGCTAATGAACACTAGAGCTGACACAGACAGCAGCCACTCTGCAAGTTGCATGGGTGGAGTTAGCAAAGCAGGAGTCTGCACTGGATGTGCAAACGTATGCATGTTTATGCCCCTGTTGGCTGTCCTGTTGTCCCCTCACTATTGCTGCAGTGCTGGCTAATGAGGTTTCCTGCCCCAAAGGGCTGCATACCTGCATGCACCCAGCCAGCCCTGCTGTGCTGTCATGTGCTGGCATTAGGAGGCACCTATATAGGACATTCTGACCTGCTTCATGCTTGACAGACGGTAGAAGCTGATTGCTGGAGGCAGCCTTTGGTCTGCTCACAGATTGGCTTTAGGGATTACATGCAGGGAAGTGTGAGCCATTAGAGCTGCAGCCTTGATGTACCACAGTTCTGTGTGACTTTATGGTGCTTGAGAGGCATGAACTGCATCATATGAGATTGTTGCAGCAGTTTGGTGTCATTTCTGAAGATGACAGCACATCCACCTTCTGCTTGCCTCTAGCTTGCAGTGGGAGCCAAGGTACATTAGCTGTGTCTTTCCTGTAGTCCATTTCTGCTGTTGTTAATATCCATTGGCAGCTTTTTTTTTTCTGTGCAACACTGCAGGTTGTAAAGGCTGATGGCACCTCAGGTGAATCACTACATGTTGATATATTTACTTTACCTGTTGCACTGTAGAAGCCTGAGATACAGACACTGAGGTTTTAACAGTTCCCTGCCAATCAGATTAAATATTTAGCAGCAATAGGTTCTGGGCTTCACATTCCTGAGAGTGTATTTCATGCATCATTTGCTGTAAACGTTGGGAAATTTTTAGCTACCACTTGCAAAGTAACTCCCTCTCTGCTCGCTCTCCCATCCTCCCATCTCCACTTTTCACAGTCCCTCTCACTTTTAACTTTTTTTTCTTGTCCTTACTTTCTCTGACCTGCTGCTTCCTTCCCCTTAGCTTTTCCCCTCTTTCTTTGATAATTGTTCACTGGTGTGTGTTTACGTACGTTGCATCTGGAATGGATGTCAGCCTGTGATTGAGGAGTAGAGGCACTGACTGCATCTGAGTGTTCCTACCTCCTCAGAAAAGCACACACAACTAGAGGAGGGTGCAGGCTGATGGTCTTGGGGAGTGGGTACCCCTTGACTCAGGGAAACAGCCTGAGGACAAAGAAAGGGAAAGCACCTCTATCATCCATCTTCATGATGCAGCTCATCTGTCTGCAGGCACTATCTGTCTTGCTCTTGGCGCATGCAACAGCTGCTCTGGACTGTCACTACAGGGCAGCCTTTTTCCTTTTAGTCCCTTTCTGCCCAAAACCTTTATAGGAGAATAGTGCATGGGCTCAGTCATCCAACTGGAAGCATGGTCACATCCATCCCCATGGGATCCCCTTGTCCCACCAGTTGGTGGGCTTGCAGCAGATGTCTGTGCCAGCTATGTGTCATACACAACTGGCTGATAACTCCAGTGCTGGGATGAGGCCCATCAAAACCAAAAATCTAATGAAGTGGAAAAAAGGTGTATCTCTAGGCAAGGTTTTGATATGTGGTGGTATTTACTGTACTAGCAGAAGGTTGTTTCCTGGGACAGCAAGCAGTGCACAAGGGGCAAGGACCTTGCTCCACTTCCTTCAGCATGCTGAACAACAGCAGGTTTCACTTGTACAAAGTACAGTTCTCTGGTGATCATCTGAGTTTTCAGGCATGATGTCTAAGGAGGTGGCCCTTCAGAGGGGCTGTGCAAACAAGAATGATCACTGGCACTGGTGGTTGTTCTGGGCTGATACTGTTTTGGGGAGGGTAAAGTCTCCTGGGCTAGTGAGGTCTGTAGGCAGGCTGGTGCACTGCATGTTTTGGGCTGCAGAGCTTTCTCTAGAGCTTGCTCTTCTCCTTTTGCCCATTCTTTGAAATGATTTGATGATGATTGTTATAAGCTGTGGTCAGATGGTTTGACTCTTCATGACTGTGCCCTCTTGACTGTTTGGTACTTGCATGTTTTCCTCTGCTCTTGCTCCAAGTGTGCTGCCTGCCTGAACATGTTGTTGCAGTCCCAGAGGAAGCTCATGGTTCTCAGTGTTTCCATGTTCACCCTGTGTGACTGCTGCTCTGCATTCCAGTTGTCTCACATCTTGTACTCAGCCCCAATTGCTCCAGCAGTCCTGCAATACCAGTCTAGGAGGTTGATTAGTGCCAGGGCCAGGTTTTCCAAGTGGGTTTCTCCCCCTGTTTTGACAAGTCCAAAGTCATCTGATGAAGCATCATCCTCTTCATTTCACATTTCTGTTGGTATGGGACATATCCTCTGTTCACCTCACTGCTGCTGTTACACCAGTGTGGGCTTGAGGATGTGAGGGAGGCAGGACTGTTTCCTCATGGTGGCTGACAAAGGGATAGTTGGGGAGGTGCATTGCTTTGAAAGCTGGGATATGTGTCCTTGTGCATGAGGTTATTTTTACTTATGAGAGAAGTGGGGGCCCTTTAGGTGGAGGGGAGAGTCAGGTCACAGTGGCTAGAGAAGATGGCTCTTGTTCTGCTGCAATAGGCCCTGAAGCCTGGGAGTCTGCTGAGATGGGGTATGGCAGGCCAGATGGTTTGAAGCAGGTACAGGGACATTAGGGAAGCTGCTTCAGCAGAGATAAGGAATGAAAGACACCTGTAAACTCTGTAGAGCATAATAACTAGTGATGAGCAGACCAGCCTGCTTTATTTCTTGTTTTATTCCTCTCTTTTTTTTTTTTTTTTTCCCTCCCCCCGCCTTTTCCCTGCATTGCTCTGGGCCCCTCCACTCCATTTCCCTGCATCTGGTGGCTTATTTCCCTACAGATGTCATCTTGGCAGTAACTCACGCCTGAGCACCTCTCTTGGGGATTTTGTGCACTGCCTGAGTGCTATTTCTCTCCCTAATGTCAAGGCACCTGATTTTTAAAACTTTTTTGGTATACTTTTAGGCAATTGCCCTTTGTAAATAAATTAAATTTTAGCAGTGGGGGAAGATGTAAGGCAGATGGCTCTGGAGAGGACAGTCCCTTAGCCACATGCCAGCCCAGGCAAATGAATCAGCCAGAGGGGCTGCACAGCTTGCCCACCAACTTACCTCAGCTCCAGGGCCAGGAGCTCAGTTGTGGTCTGATACATTCTCTGATCTCTTTAATTAGGAAAGGAGAAGTGATAAATGGGTATTGCTTTTAGCCTTGCTGAAGTATCCCTGGCTTCTGGATGGGGCAGTGACAGGGCTGCGCTAGGAATATGGTTAGGGAAGTGGTTTAGGGTCCCTGAAGCTTTGTAAGCTCAGAAGTTGAAGTACAAACAAGAGGAAGGGGATCCCAGAGCAATACTGAGGCAATGTAGTCAGGTGATAATACATACATGACTTGTTTCTTCCATCTTTTCCCTCTCCTGAGACAAATATCACAAGGAGCATGGCAAGAGGCTGCTCTCTGGATGTGTGCTATGTTTATAGATCATGAGCCCCTTCCCATGGCATCCAGTGCCTCACAAAGGCATTAACACCTGTACAAAGCAGGTTTAAAATGCTGCACATTAGATCAGAGGAGCTTTACAACCCTCTGGCACAGGGGTTGTGGAAACTCATGGTGCAAAGGTCTCCAGAAACTCTACTGTAATTGTACAAATTCATATATGTAATAATCAGTGCAGCTGCATGCAAAAATGTCTCCTGGCTTGGAAATGAGGCCCTGTCACAGTGTCATCCTGACAGGACACCAAAGCAGAAGCTGTGTCAGAGAGGCTTTGCAGGCATGGCAAAGCCATGCATGGCATCTAAGGATTGATTTCTATTTTTTTTAATAGAAACTGGTGACCATGTGGGGCTGTGGTTCAGCCCTGTGGCCTGGACCTGGCCTGGAGAAGTGTCAAAGCGGCAATGAGAAGGAGAAACAAGGAAACCCCAAAGTGAGCGTAGCCCCAGGAAGCTCCAGGCAGACGAGTGGTGTGCTTGAGGCAAAGTTTGGAGAGACAGTTCATACAGGCAACTTGGTTTGCTTTCTCTACTTCATTTTAGGGGTTGGGTGATATTTGCAGCACATAATCTTTGGCTGTTCAGGATGTCAATATTGGTACTGTCATATACAAACAAGGGTGAGACCTAGCTAAAGACTGCAGCCTGTTGCTAACTGAATGCTTTAACTGGATGGTTACATGGCACTGTAACTTCAGGATTGTACAAAAGTCCTTCACAAAACAGGACTGGCATCTCAGTGCTGCTTTAGCACTTCAGGATGGGCAGTGTGAAAACAGCCTTGACAACACCAGGAACAAGTCTCAGGAGGGAGAGCAGCTGCTCTGTGCCAGGGTCTGACCCCTGGCATGGCAGCAAGTTTTGGGTTTCTGTCTCGGAAGCTGATTTCCTACAAGGACCAGCCTGGATGTAAAAGGGATACAACTTGAATGTTGACTCTGCCGTTTTTTTTTGTTCTTTCTCTCTTGTGGGCTTTTATTTTCCTTCTTCCCCCACCCCCCACTGTTTTTGAGTTTCTGTGTTTTCAGGAATACAGGAATTTAATTCCTTTAGGAACTGGTGGCATTTCAGATCTGGCAGAAAGGGATAACTGGCCATCCTGCAAAGAGCTCCTTCTCCCACCCGATTTCCTTGTTCAGAGAAATACATCCCTGTCTGCTGGTCCAAGATGAGATGGAGGGCGTATATAATAATTTTATATATATAAAAATAATCAGCAATAATAAATACAAAATTATATATACTATATATAGTCTTTGGGTATCTATATAAAAACACATATGCACACCCTCATTTTACTTTGGGGTGTCCCCACTCCAGAATTAAATATAGTCTTTTAACACTGCTCTGTGGCAGTGTAACCCAGGAAATGATGGGAAATGGAAGAAGAATTTGGGTTGGGGTGGATTACAACATCTTTTTGCTTGACTCCAGGACTACTCCAGTCTTTACTGACTGTCTCTTGTCAATAAAAAAGTTCCCCAAAGCAGAGCGGTTGTTCTCTGTAAACTTGTCAATGACAACAGATACCCTGTGGGTGCCAGCACCCCTCGAAACCCCTTGTGTTTCTTAAGAGGTCTCATTCAGGTGCTCAGCAGGTGCAGCGCAGTGTAGCTTGTGAAGTCTGGCAGAATCACAGGGCAACAGGCTGCAAGCAGGTCTTCCAAGCAGGGGGATGTTCAGAGGTAGAAACATAGTTTTAGTTTGAACTTCATGGCAAAATTCCCTCCTTCTCCCTGCAAATACTGGGAAACTACAAATTCAGAGGAACTGATAAAAGGAAACTGTGGTGAAACTGTCAAAGCTATTAGTTTATACCCCGGGCTTGTAGGGTTTGCAGCTGTGGGCCGCTTTCACTAATGGCCTGACCCAAGGCCATGGGCCCTCAGAATTACATCTGAGGACTTCTCTATGAACCCCAGATTTCTGGCACCTCTGACACTGTAGAGAGTCCCAGCCAGGCCTCTCGGGGTCTCCAGGCTCCCTGGTATAAGACTAGGATGTCTTTTAGGAGGTAACCTGAGCTCCCAGGACTTTCTGGCCACGTTATAAAAGCCTGGTGACTCTGACCTGGCAACCTTCCCCAGATTTGTTTAAATCCAGTGTCTGAGGGTCTCCACTGCTGATAGCTATGGCAAGCAGATCTTGTATTTTGAGTTTCTGCAAGTGAATTAAGATGGAGCTGGACTTTACATTTCCACTGTCCAAGAGCTGCTGGAACCAGAATCCCTGGCTCCATGGCAGACCCACAGGGTGGTTCTCTTGGTGAAACAGATCTCCAGGTCTGGAATAAAATTGCCAGATGGGGTGCTCAGAAGAGCTCCACCTTCAGCCCAGATCATAGAGGCTGGCTGCCCACTGCAGCTCTGCCTTACTCTCCAAAGCTCGGCATTGCTCTTGCTCTTCCTTGCCAGCAAGGAAGCTGCTTCGGAGTGGGTGAAAATGTGTCACAAGTTGAGATATTTTCATGAGAATAGGCTTAACAAACTGGCATTTGCTGACAACATGTTGTTTCATCAGAAACTACTGATCAGCAGTATTTTGCAGTTTGAGTCAATGTGGCAAAGTCGATATTGAATATCAGGGATTTTGCTTGGAAACCGACAACTATTTATGGTATTACAGCAATTCCTTTCTCTCTGCTCCTAGCTAAACTAGGATTTATTGTCCTGAAGATCTTGGACATAGAGGTTTTAATACATTCTCTCGGGATCCCGTGAGTAATGTTGGGTATGATCTCACAAGAAGACTTTGCTGCCTTCAGGGAAGTGCAATGGAAAGCAATAATAATAATCTCAGCTCCTGTAGCTTCTATCACTTGAGAGCCAAACATACGTTAAATACCATAAATAATTAAACTTTCTAACTCTAGGAAGCAGAGAAGATGCATCTCCATCTTTCTGATGAGGAGAATAAGGCAAAGGGTGAGGAAGAAAACAATGGTGTTTACACTTTCAAAAAATGCTTATTGATTTTAGATGATGGTATAAGGGATTAGAACAAGGCTTCACTTGTAGCTCACTCACTCTATGGTTTCAAGGTTTGAAACCTAATACCTAACAGTGTGAATCAACTGAGCTATGAGGTATCAAGGATGGACCAAAAATATAACAGTGCTTAAAGTGAGGAATGGAATGACTGTGGGAGCCATGGAGGACAAAAAATTGTTGGATGGATGGATAAAGCTGAGAAGGGCAATGGATTAGGGCATATATTGTAGTTTGAAGGAGGTTCATAGGGAATATTGAAATTCTGGATTTTCTTTTACAGTAAGTCCTCTCATGCTGTTTTAAAAGTGTAAACTGACTTTAAAGCATAAGTAACTCAGGCTACACTTTGTCCGTAATAAAGGTTTTTTATTTACTGGTAGGGTAGTTTTTATTGTGACAATTGACTGGTTTTGGTGGTTGTTCTTTCTTATTCTTGCTGCTAATGCTTTTTTTCCCTTGCTGAAAATGTAAGATGTAGTGACTTCTGTGTAAATGAGGTGTGACCCAAGGGGGCTGAGCTGCCCCCTGAGGAAGCCAGTGGTGGACCTGGTCTGGGAGGAGGCATGGGCTTGTATGTCCTTGTATTCATTGGCCAGCACATGAGGAATTGATAGCCAGGTGAGCTACCGGGAAAGGTGGCTGAAGCAGCCAGCATGAATGAATTTGAGGGGCTGGAGAAAACAGAGAGCAGAGGAAAAAAATGCATGGAAATGGCATTCAGCTGAGCCAAATCTAATCTGTTCGCTTGTGCTGGATTGGGCCTTCCTGTCCCTGAAGCATCAACAGCCAGTGACTAGCTGTGGTCCAAATGTGGCTTTGCCTGTGTGTTTCCATCATTGCAACTCTAAATATGATCGAGTGCTGAGCGGAGGGAGAGGTCAGTGGCTGCTGGGCTGGGTCCCTCCAGCTGGGAAAGCTTTCTGGACGCTATTGATTAAAGGTCTTGGTAAGACGAATCAGCCCTGACCTGTCATACAATCGCAGACACAGCATGGTCTGGTGCACAGCAGTAATGTACTGTGAAAACATATTGTATCCAGCAGCTTGATGGCTGGTGCCATACTGGTTATTGAACTCAGGAAGAGAAAGATAGGGAAAGGGGAGGGTGTTGGGTGGGGACAGTAAAGAGAGAAAGGAGAAGAAAAATAAGACCACCAAAAAAACCTCCTGATTTGCAGCTGTCAATTCTCCCTTCATCCTGGCTTTAGTATTTATTGTAAAGATCAAGTTTTTCTAAAGGGATGAGTGTTTTTTGGGATTCTTCTAGTTTGGGAGTGTACAACTCCAAACATCTCAAATGGATTTTTGGTGTCACATATTGAGTTTCTCTTGTTACTTCTTCTAGGTACATTTTGGTTGGTTTTTCTATAAGTAGTGATAATAGGAATGTAAAAGTCCTTTACTGAGGCTCAGAGTGGGGAAAGGGAAAAGACAAGGGACAGGCAATTACAAGGTTTTCTGGGTATTCATCCATCCTTTCTACGGCCTGACCAGAGCCAGCTTTTGAGCCATCTTGGCTCCGATGGCTGTGGCATGCCTTTTTGTCCCTGCTAAAAACACCTCTTTGTCCCTCTCACTTCCAGATTAATTCCCTGTCTCATTTCGTGAGGAAGGCTGGCATTCTGGTAGGGTCCTTTGGTGTCTAAACCCCATTTTCCAGAATGCTGCAGTGGAAATCAAGAGGTCACGAGGCTCCTGAGGGATGCTCGCAGTTTGCAAACAATGGTCCATCAGTATCTGTAGCACTGAAGCTTTGCCCTGGACCAGCTTATAGGATGTACGTCCCTCTCCCCACCCTGCTGCTTCTACTTAGCAGCTCCAGTGCTGCCCTCACATCTTGGTGGTTTGGGCATCAAGCCTTCTACTCTGCCATTTCTGCCATCTGTAACTCTCTTATGAGGGCTTGACCAGGTCTGGTGAGCTCTGGGCACTCTGCTTGGGGTTTTTCAAAATTTGCTATAGTGGTCCCATAATGAGCAGAGGCAGTGCAATGAGGTATGCTGCCTTCCAGGAGCCAAGGTTCGAGACGTGGCCAAGAGGAGGCCACAACTCATCAAGAGAACGGACTACTAACCACTGCTACTATTTCACGTAGGCATGAATGACACTGAGAGCTGTAACGCGGGTAAAATCAAGGAATACTTTTGAGCCCTGGGGAAGCAAGTGAAAAACATTGGTGCCCAAGCTGTCTTCTCTTCCATTTTGCCAGTTCAAGGGAAGGGAGCAGCCAGAAACAGGTGTATAATGTATATCAACTCCTGGCTACATGGCTGGTGCCACCATGAGGGGTTTGGCTTTTATGACAGTAGGGTGTTCTTCAATGACTACAACATGCTAGGGAGGGATGGAATCCACCTGCCCAAAAGGGTAAGGGAATATTCAGCAGTAGGCTGGCTGACTTGATGAGGCGGGCTTTAATCTGGAGGACGTGGGGGGTGGGATCCACTGCAGAAATGCTCATGCCACCATGCCCAATGGGGGAGTAAGTGAGGCCAAGCAGTGTGGTGACAAATATTCTGTAGCTGTCTCCCAAGATGTGAAACAGAAGAATAATCACCTCAGGTGTATGTGTATGAATGTATGCAGTCTAGGAAACAAACAGGAGGAACTGGAGCTCTGTGCCCACTCAGAAGGTTATGATGTCATAGGAGTAGCTGAAACATGGTGGGACAATTCAAATGACTGGGGGATTGCAATGGACAGTTATAGGCTCTTTTGTAAAGACAAGCAAGGTAGAAGAGGAGGAGAAGTTGCACTCTATATTAAGGAAAACGTTGAATGTATCAAAGTCAGCTATGGTGTTGCAACTGCTCTATCAAATGCCTCTGGGTTATAGTCAAAGGGGTCATCTCCAAACAGGACCTCACAGTGGGCATCTGCTACCGACCTCCTAATCATGATGACGATGCCAACGAAGTGATGCTTGGGGCTCTAAAGGAAACTTCTGGCCAACAGGACCTGGTCCTTCTGGGTGACTTCAACTACCCAGACATCTGCTGGAAGAACAGTACGGCAGCTCACATGTCATCCACCAAATTCCTGGAATGCGTAGAGGACTGCTTCCTCATACAAATGTTAGATGTGCCAACCAGGAATGAGGCACTGCTGGACTTGCTATTCACAAACCGACAAAACCAGCTTTGTAATATCTCAGTTAGTGGTAGCCTTGGCTGCAGTGATCATAATATTGTGGAGTTCAGGATCCTGCTGAGCCTGCTGAAGGTCAATTCTAAGATAAGGGTTCTGGATTTTAGAAGAGCAAACTTCAGTTCACTCAAGGCTCAGTTGGGAGGGATTCCATGGATGCTTCTATGGAAGACAAAGATGCTAGTGAGTGCTGGGAGTTCTTCAAGAATTCTCTATTGGAAGCACAAAACCAGTTTATCCCCTATAAAAGAAAGGGAAGTAAGTGGAGCAAGAGGCTCCCTTGGCTCAACCATGACCTCCTGGGTCTACTCAGATCCAAAAGGGGTGCATACCAGAGATGGAGGAGTGGAGGATTATCTGTTGAGAGCTAAAAGGGCATTGGCAGAGGGTGCAGAGATACAGTTAGAAAAGCAAAAGCCCAGCTCAAATTGAAACTGGCTGTAGATGTCAAAAATAACAAGAAAGGTTTCTTCAGGTATGTCAACCACAAGCAGAAAAACAAGGAAAACACAGGCCCACTGTTAAACAGAATAGGAGGGTCAACACTTTCTTCACCTCTGTCTTTACCAACACTGTCGGGTCCCAGGCTTTGGGAATGAAATTGCCAGTTGATCCAAACACTGACCCACCATCAATGAAGGAAGAGGTAGTACGTGAATTATTACAGGAGCTCGACCCCTACAAATCGATGGGCCCTGATACCGTCCACCCAAGGTCGTTGAGAGAGCTGGCTGCCGTCATTGCGAGGCCACTCTCCATAATCTTAGAGAAGTTGTGGAGAATGGGAGATGTCGCAGAGGACTGGAGGAAGGCAAATGTTACCCCTATCTACAAGAAAGGCTTGAGGGAGGATCCGGGTAATTATAGGCACATCAGTCTTTCTTCAATCCCTGGGAAGGTTATGGAACGAATCCTCCTGGGGGCCGTCACAAGTCAAATGAAGCACATGATTGGGAAAAGCCAACATGGCTTCACTGAGGGCAGATCGTGCTTGACAAACCTGGTGGTTTTCTAAGACAAAGTGACTCATCTGGTTAACATGGGGTTGGGTGGTGGACATGGTCTACCTGGACTACCCCAAGGCTTTTGATACGGTTCCCCATGGCCTCCTCCTGGAGCAATTAATGCATTATGGCCTAAGCAAGTGGTCTGTGCAGTGGGTGGGGAATTGGCTGACAGGCTGCACCCAAAGGGTGGTGGTAAATAGCTCTTTTTCAAAGTGGCAACCTGTCACAAGTGGAGTCCCCCAGGTGTTGATATTGCGCCCAGTATTATTCAACATCTTTATAAGTGATCTGGACAACGGGATCAAGTGTAGCCTGATGAAGTTTGCAGATGACACCAAACTGAGTGGGGAAGTAGACACTCCAGAAGGGAGAGCTGCTCTGGAGGAAGATCTGGATAGGCTGGAAGAGTGGGCCAAGAAGAACCTTATGAAGTTCAGCAAGGACAAGTGTAAGGTCTTGCACCTGGGAAAACGTAATGTGGGAGTGCAGCACAGGCTGGGATGCACCTGGCTGGAGAGCAGCTCTGTGGAGAGGGACGTGGGGGTCCTGGTGGACAGGAAGCTCAATGTGAGCGAACAGTGTGCTGCTGCAGCCAAAAAGGCCAATAGGATGCTGGGTTGTATCAAAAAGGGCATCACCAGCAGAGATAAAAAAGTGATTATCTCACTCTACTCAGTGCTTGTCAGGCCACACCTTGAGTATGGTGTACAGTTCTGGTCCCCGCTATACACAAAAAAGATGTGGGCAGGCTGGAAGGGGTCCAGAGAGGGGCCACCAAGATGATCAAAGGATTGGGAAGCTGCCATATGAGGACAGGCTGGGAGAACTGGGTTTGTTCAGCCTTGAGAAAAGGAGGCTTAGAGGGGATCTCATCCCCATGTACCAGTACTTAAGGGGTAGCTACCAAGAAGGTGGAGACTCCCTTTTTACAAGGAGTCCCACGGAGAGGACAAGGGGAAATGGACACAGGTTGCTCTTGGAGAGATTCTGATTGGACACGAGAGGGAAATTTTTCACATTGAGGACAGTCAACCATTGGAATAATCTCCCCAGGGAAGTGGTTGACTTGGCCACATTGGACACTTTCAAGAGTCATCTGGACAGGGTGCTGGGCCATCTTGTCTCGACTGTGCTCTTCCTAGAAAGGTTGGACTAGATGATCCCTGAGGTCCCTTCCAACCTGTGATTCTGTGAGTATTTTCTAGCTTACTCTTGCTGCATGGACTGCAAGACTAAAATATGCACCCATGAAGAACTTTCCTAAGGGATGGGCAGATTTATATTTTAAAGCTTTATCCCATGTCATACATTATATCTGAGGAGACTGACAGCAAACTGGATGGCTGTATCCAAAGCGCCAATGTAGTTTAATGCTTTCTCCCTTTGGTTCAGATGTTCTTTTTGGGATCCTCAGTATTGTAGAAGGAGGAATCACTCAATTTCTGCCTAAAAGAATAAAAATAATATTTTCTTTCCCACTTATGGTATGTTTTAAGAAACATTTGTGATTTGGCTTTTACAGTGTTTACATCTGGCATCCAAAGATCTTAAGACTGTCTCTTGATGTGAGACTTCGAGTAACCCATGGGATTTCAGCACTGACATGGTGTTTGGCAGCTGCCTTCAGGAGACAGTGCAGTTTTTGTCTGCCTGCTCTGTGTTTTCCCTTTAAGGAAATGATGCGGGGAATGAACAGGTACTGAGGGGGTGCATGAGAGAGTCTAGGTAATGGGAAAGTCTTTGGAAACAAAAATTCTTCTAATTTTTAAAATTTTGAAATTCAGTATAATAATTGCCAATGCACAAAATGCAGAGTTGATTAAGGTTTAATAGAAAACCTCAAATTAATACAGTAAATTATGAGAAATGCAGAGGATGTGCTTCCCCAAACCATCCAACTGAAGTTAAATGTGTATTTCTCATGGATATTAATGGATTTTAGGCATTTAAGTCCCTGGTTTTTGGAAATCACAGCCTTTAAAGCCATCATGTTATTAACATGCTGGTGATTCCTGCTTGGACATGAAACCTGGAAGTGGAGAATTAGAAAGAAAATAAGTGATTGCAGGATGAATTACCAAATTATTCCAGTTTTATTTTATTGGCAAAACTGGTGTTGCTCTGGTACAGCGTTCTGCTGCCTGTTAAACTGAGTCTTGCACTTCAGGAGGCAAAGCTGCTTTCAGCCATACTGAAATCCCTTTGGAGGGGCCACATGCACACAGTGACACATCCCTTGCTTTGGATGATCTCCCTCTGAGCCTGGATCCTGTTCTGAGATGGGGCAGACGACAGTCAGAAGTGGGAAACAGGGCACGTCTCGTAAGCTTTGAAACCCTTGTTTCAAATGGAGCATGCACAGAGTGACAGCTGTGGCAACTGAACCCTCCAGGTGGTGAGGATATTTCAGTCCCTGGCAGGGAGGGCCTGTCTCATCCCTCTAACTTGTCCAAGTGGGATGCTGGGGGGGGTGTGAGATCCTGGCAGGGGAACAGTGGCTCCAGCCTGGCTCTGCAAGCCAGGCTCACAGAGAGCGGTGGCCATGCCAAGCCTTTATGCCCTGGCATTTAGAAGCTGGCACTGGGCAATGCCAGACTGACCTGCTGTCTCACTTAATGGCTTTTGTGTGTGTGACACTGACTCCCGCAGCTCTGCACGTGTGTGCCAGCCTGGGTAAGCAGGTCAGATTTGCTCTTGCTTTCCCTTGCCCAGCTGTTACCTTCATCCTCCCTCACTCATCCTGCTGAGGACCTGAGGGGACTCAATTTATGAGGAGGGATGAACACAGCTGAACTTCTGCTGCAGCACAGGGAAGTCCCAAGGGGTGATCAGATAACCGTCTACAAGCATTTTCAGGGTGGAAGCGGTGAGTTGAGAGGGAGAAGTTGTTTAGGCTGAATGAAGGAGATATTATTAAAGTAACAGGATAGCTGAGCAAAGTGGAAATTTAGGCTCAGTTTAGGGAAACATTTCTAAATGTGAGCCTTGGATCCATCTCCTAGCAGTGGTAATCCTATTGTTTGAGTTGTTTCAAAGAAGGTAGTGTGCTAAAGCAGATGCGTAGACAGCAATCCTGAAGTGTCTGGGGGAAGGGCAAGACTATTAAGCAGAGGATTTTAATTTTTAATTTTCATGAATCACTTGGTGTTGGTCTCAACAGAAGCTTGCAGGCTGTGGCTCTATCAGCTATCGCCCGTGATATGTAAAATATGTGGGTGGGAGGAAGTGGGAAGGACAGGGGGAACTTACCCTTGGGCAAGCTTACAATAATGAGACATAGTTCTTCATCTGTTGGGAATGATATGGGTCTAATTGATGATCAAAGCATTCTTTGTACCGCCTTAAGTGTAGGGAGAGAATTGCTCTTCTCCTTTGCATGGGGCAGAAAAAGGGACAGCACTTTTTCACGTTATCCTTGGATAGACCTGTTGGACAGACAGAGGCAAACTAGACATCAGAGACGGGGAGGAATGAGTAGAGTGATATATAGGATAAATCTGACACTGCCCAAGCCAGGGAGGAGTTTGTACCTGGTTTAGTAAAGAAAGATACGCTTGAAAGAAAATAGAGAATAACACTAAACATATATGCTACTTTCCTCCCAATGCCCATGGACTGAAAGCTAATAGCGAAGTAATGAGGGAGCTCCAAGGGCTTTGAAGGCTTTGGCTGGGGGTATGTGATACATTTCCCAAAAGAAAAAGGCTGACTTGGGAGAAATAAGGGAAAAGAAGAAGCATTTTCTAAGTTAGATAGAAATGAGTCTGTAGGACATTAGAGGTATGGACAAAGGTACATGTTGGAGAGGGAGTGGCTGTGAAGAGCAGAAAGAAGACCTGCCCAAAAGGCCTTGGAGAAATGTTTCTACCACTGTCATAGGAACATTTATATACCAGAATGATAAAAGAAGTGATGTTAAAAACTAGTTAAAATAAACTAAACTGCACCAGTTTTCATTTAAAACTACTGAAATGTCCTTGGGGTGGTGTATGTGTTTACTAGGAGTCACCATAATGAACCATTTTGGTCTAGGTACTGGGTTGCTCTTGCATTCATCACACTGCATGACACTTTCTGATATCTATAGCCTCTGCCATCTTCCTACTCTGAATGTTTGGAGATTCTCCTGCAGCATCATTCTTTCTGTTTATCAGCACCTGAGGCATGCAGGTGCTTCCGAGACACATCCATTGTGCCCCAGATTCACCCCCCTCTTCTTTGTGTAAAAAAATTCCTGGAACAACAGGGCTGTGAGCCAGAAGATGATTTATGGGCCCTTATGTCACCTACCTGGTAAGCAGTAATATGGGGAACAGCAGTGCAAGAGTTGTCTGCGTATGAATAGCCTGTGCTGAAGGTGTGGTAGAACAATGGTTAAAGCGGTGTTAGAACATGATGAATGCTTCTTCAGATGTCTACAGTACGTACTGTGTCTGGACTGGGGAGATGGTAGTAACATTAGAGAATGGGAGGATGTCCTAAGCTGAAATTAGGTTGCCAAAAATCAGGGAGCTGGAGAAACTTGGGTGTAAATTATGTCATGATTTACAGCTTTAAGCCCCAGCTCTTAAGAGTAACAGTTTAGGGGGTTTCAGTCAGTCCTGCCCCTTTCTTTGCATGGGTCTTCTTAGCTCCTGCAGTTTCCCTGTAAGGCAGGTGGTAGGTAAAAAGATTAAATGTCTTCTGCAGTTGGCAAACACAGAAATAGTATTCTTCTTTGGTCTGGACATGCAGCTATTTCCTTGCCAGAATGTCTACTGCAATGTTAACTTCCCTACAGCTTCTTCTAGTGTACTTGCTATTCCCTGGTGGTGTGTTGGATACCAGGCACAAAGCACGTTCCAGGTTTGTAGAGTATCTCACAGGTGAGGTGGATTTCTTCCTACCCCCAACTAGGGCCTGAAACACGAGCATTGCTTTTGGATTCATTGCCTGATACTGCTCAAACTGTCTGAGAAATGAAGCCAGTGTGAATTAAGATGCTGTCAAAGATAAGCAAATACTGAAGAGCACAGTAACACTGATGGCTAACACTGGGGCTGGCAGGACATCTGCCTCTAGGTGGTAGTGAGACTGAGGGTGATTGCGAGTCCTGGAATTGGACTAGTGATCAGGGATGAAAGTAGGGCTGGGAATTAGCATTGCAGTTGGTGCAGATGCAAAATTACCTGTTGAGTTCAGATTCTGTGTCTTGAAGTCCTCTAACCAGTGGTGGGACCTCACCGGAGCTCCCAGTGAGCAAAGTCCAGAAAACACTGGGATGTGAACTTTCCCATGGCCCTCCAGGGGAGTAAAAGAGAGGGAGGCTGGAGGTAGGTTATGCTCTTCTTCCTCCAGAATGGAACCAATGTCCCTGCTAAGTTCCCTTTGCTGGTGGCTAGTACATACTGTTCAGCCTCCTGTCCCAAACGTTGTCTTCCTCCTAATTAGGAAAGCTGCTTTCAAGACAGCTTTTTGTCTGGGACTGCAGTATTACAGGACTTCATTTCCTCTTGCTGTCTTGAGCTTGGAGATAGGGTTTTGGGGGCCTGCAAATACCATCCCAAGGGGTTATTGTGCAAGGCTGACCAACTGGTGCAATTGCAGTAGAAGGAGGTACCAGCATCAGCACATGACAGAACTGCTCCCAAACTCCTTAGACCAGCCTGTGTTCTACCTCAGTTTTATCTGACCTGAAGATTGCCTAGTTTTGCTGTCCACTGCCTGAGTAGTACTTTATTTACAGTTAGCCTGGTTGAACGCACAGTGACCTATTTGTGTACTTTCTGTATTTTGAAATATCGTCCAGAAATATCTTTAAATGCTGAGCTGTATTTTGCCTGTGCAGCCTAATAGTTTTCTATTAATACTTACCTTAGATCTGATCCACATAAAAATGCAGTGTCAAATAAGGTTCTTACGATATTTTTAAGCAATCTAACCTTTGGTCCTGGCCAAATTCCAATCTGAATAATTACTGTCTGTCTACCTATATTCCTCTTGCATTTTCAATTGGAGAAGTTAGCTTTCCCTTCCCATTTTAACAGTGATTGTATAACATTGCTCTGCAGCACTAAGTAGATGCTGCATTCCTCTACAACAGTGGATATGTTTTATCGGTAAGTAAAATGAGATTATATAAAGTTATAATGGTTTTACAGGCATGTTTATACATAAATATAGATATGTCTCTCAAACTACTTTATCTAATGGCCCTGTTGTATATTATTTTCCAGGGAGTAAGGGACAATATAATAATGTGGAGTAACGTATAAAGGATTTTACTTGCCAGACTGGAGTTTGGGATTTGCTAAATTGTTTTGGAGTGGCAAAATCACAGAAAAAAACTCCAAACGCTGTGTTGCCCCACACCACTACCAAGGGAAAAACCTGCTCATGTAAAACACTTCATAATAAAATATCCTGACATGTTTTTAAAATCATTCTTGAGTGGTGAAATTAGACTCTAGCTATATTAAAGTTACTTGAAACAGCTAAGGGAAAATGCCCTGTTTCACAACTGTAGCCTTTTCAGGTGCCTGTGAATTTCTCAATGTATATTTGCAAGTATTCACTGAAAACAAAAACTCCACTCAGGAGGAGGTCCACATGCTGCCTCCAGTGCTTCCTTGATTGGGTGCGTCAAACTTTTGCATTTGAACAGTGTAGAAATTAATGGATAAGACTTGCTGCTGTGTATGCAAAAGCACATTTTCACAATAGTTCTGGGGTCACTGTAATCTGATAATAAATCTGTGCTTGTTCACCCCTGCCTCTCCTCTACTAGCACACATTCAAATGAGGATTGTAGCGAGCCAGACCAAAGAAGGAAAGAGAGGTGGGGTTGATGCTGGGATCTGTCCCTTTCTCAACCAGCCAGCACTTGCATGTGAGCAGGAGTGTGGATAGTGGCTACTGCTTGTGAACAGAAGTCACCCCCAAGGAGGATAGAGAAGGGACTGTAAGCACCATGAGTACCCCTGTTGCAGTCTTTGAGCACCTCAGCTCTGCACTGTGAACTTGCAGTTGCCTTGTGGGAGTGTGCTAGGGCTGAATGGTAGAGGCCACCACTCAGCTAACGGGGTGCCACCAGCCTTGTGTTGGGTGTGATTTAATGGAGTTCCCCTGCCATATCACATTTCTGGGTCCCATCCTACCAGGGAACCCAGCCTGGACCCGGTTCCTCCTTATTCCCTCAGAAGGACACTGGTCCCTGGCATGCAGACTGCCCATGGAGCACCTGAAACACATTGTGAGTATGACAGAAGTGTTATGTGTGAGCGAGAGCTGTCTTGGGCACTACAACACAGGCTACATAAGCATTGTTCTGCCTGAACCAGCTCATGGCTGAGGATCCAATTTGGAGATGTCAGGCTGGCTATGGAGGCACTGATGACCTCCTTTTTGCATTAGCCTCTTCCTAGCCCTGGCTGCTCCCTGCATATCTGGCCAAAGCCTGAGGATCTGGAACTGTACAGGGATCTCCATCTCTTGTGTTGAATGGAAATATCTCCCTTGGGGGCATAAGATAGACGCCCAGCAGACTGGTACCTAAGTGTTCTTCACGATCTGGGCTCTTTTCTGCTCCTTGGAGGTAGATGTTAGAGATTTATTGGCTTTGATGCAGATGAAGAGAAGAAAATGGGTTTCTTGGCCGGCATTTTTCCCAGTGGGAGAAGTCTGTGTTTGGGTGTGAAGGCACACAGCTGCCATGATCGCTTGCATGGCTCCTGCATCGCTGCTATCTGAGCCCTGGGTTGGAAGGCCCTGTAAAGTATTCCTGGTGGGAGAGCAGCTGGCAAAAACCTACACTCTGCTGCCTGGGCATCACAGCTAGCCACTGCCTAACCAAGCGTAATACACTGTGTGAGACTATGCAGAGAGATCTCAGGAGACATATTTTAAAGAGAACAAATACAGCATTAAAGTGAGTGAGCAAGAGAGTGAGAGACAGAGAGCGTATAGAGTGCATTAAAGTTAATAAAGCATTGCAGGAGTGGGGACTGCATTTCACTGTGAAGGAATCTAATTTAGTGACTCGTAATTGGAGGATAACAGTCCTGCTGGAATGAAGTTAGCTGTTCATTTTGCCAAACTCTCAAAGTCTCTTGGTTCTCCTTGTGAGCATCTCTCAGAAAGTGGATCCGTCAGAGAGTTTAGAATCGATTGGCGCTTCACACCTGCAGTCCCTTTCAGCCTCCTAAGTGGATTTGGTTCCTCCGGTGCATATTTATTATCTATTTTATTATCTGCTTATTTATCTGGTAATGTCAATGCAGGATATGTTCTCTCTGCTTAGCGTGGCACTGAGGGAGCAGGTGCTGAGCCTACATGTTCTCCTGGGCTGGGCAAGATGGGGCCCCTTGAGCCCTTTCCCCAGGGGTGACTGGTGTTAGGTAGGGCTGTTGGACGGAGTGAACAGTATGGAAGGGTCCAGTTTCTGGATCCCCAAGAGCAGAGGTGTAGTGCAAAGCAGCACAGGGTTGGTATATTTATTCCAAGGGTGCCTAGATGCTGAAGAACAGAGTTATGGGCATGAATAGCTGAGCAGGACCTTTTGCACTAAGGGACAGCCTTTAGTTTGAAATGCCTGAAATCTTTTCAGGACAGCAGCATGGCCCTGGGTGGGCACACCATGCAGTGTTGCCTCCCACAAGGGTGGTGGGCAGCTGTGGGGATGCTACTCTTTTTTTGTCCCCAGACCAGGGAGGGTTCTGATATTTCCACTTCATAGGTGCTGCAAGGATTAATTTGATAATGTCTGTAAAATGCTTTGAGGTTGAAAAGTGCTGTGGAAATGCAAACTATTATTACAACGAGACTGAATAAAGAAAGAGCTAGGAACAATCCCACAGGGAACAGTCCTGCTCAGGAAGGGGTTGGAGAGATGACCTCATCGTGTTTTTCCATTTCTACTGTTATGATTATAAAATAAAGTCGACATGTTCAGGGAAAAGATATAACATCCCTGGCTCTAGTAGCTGAGGGTGAACTTTTGTAAGCTCTGTGGGTTTTTCTGCTTCTGGGCAAAAACAGCTGTTGTATGGATTGGAGGGTATGTCTTCCCCACACTACACTGATCCAGTTTTGGCCACGACCACCGGGAAATTTTGTATTCCTGTTTTTTTAAAAAAGAAATTAACCTTGTATGGGTGAAAGGCATATGGCTGGCTGTACTGCAGACTGGAGCTATGTGTGTCCTCATGGTAGGAAGGTTATATGCAATAGATACATATATATACATTCAATGGCCTTGCTTATTTGTCCTCACTTTATTCTGGAGGGATTTTGCTGGAGAAAGTAAAAGGCAGTCCTTATCTGCTGGGTCCCTTCAGCCTCCCTGCCTCCAGCAGAAGGCCAAACTGATTACAAGCACCAGTAATTCCTTTGTGTTGAGGGTGAGCACTTAGACATGGACTTGACATAAGCAATTAGTTTCACAAAGACAGCCGATCAGCTGTCAAAGGACAATTCTCGATCACTTTTGACTTGGGTCCTGAGACATGACATGATCCCATCTTCTGCTGACAGCTGTTCTCTGAAGTGACTTCAGACTCTGAAGTAGAGGCTGGACTGGTCTGATCCTGCCCCTGGCTTTAACAGAGCCCTGAATGTAGTCAAAGGGCTGGGCATCAGGCAAAAAGGACTGGTGGGAGGAGGGCCAGTGGCTGAGAAATATCAGTGGATATGCCTTGAAGGCTGAGTGCATGATTGTCTTGCAATTAATCACTTTCCATTTCTCTTACTTCCCCCCTTTCTTCCTCCTTCTTCCTCACTCAGGGAGTGTAAGAGCTGAAGATGAGGCCCAGGGTGGAGTGCTACTCTCCAAGGTTTTGGCTGGTGCTGGCAGTCCTCGCGACAACAGGGAGCGGGGCCCATGCCCAGAAAAGCCACCCGAGCATTGGCATTGCGGTCATCCTGGTGGGGACCTCAGACGAAGTGGCCATCAAAGATGCCCACGAGAAAGATGACTTCCACCACCTTTCAGTGGTGCCTCGGGTGGAGCTGGTGGCCATGAATGAAACAGATCCCAAGAGCATCATCACCCGCATCTGTGACCTCATGTCAGATCGGAAGATTCAAGGGGTGGTATTTGCTGATGACACAGACCAGGAAGCCATTGCCCAGATCCTGGACTTCATCTCTGCCCAGACCCTCACTCCCATCTTGGGCATCCATGGAGGTTCCTCTATGATCATGGCAGATAAGGTAAATTTGAGCTTCCTTCTATTGCAGACCTGCAGACGGAAACTTAAACCAGAAAGAAATATCTTACTCTGTGATCCTCAGGTGTAGTCTCATGGGGCTGAAGGGTTGGGGGATTAGAGTGTCTAAGATTCAAAGAGAGATTAAAAGAGCTAACTGTGTGTAGCACTGCTGAGAAGAGCCTATTAATCATGTGGAATTATCTGCAACAGAGAAAAACCAAGGAGGGAAAGGAGTAGGTAGAAGAGAGCTGCAAAAGAATCAGCCCTTTCCTTCGTCCTTAGGAAGGGTAAAGAGCCCCTAACAGTTGTGATTTTTTTTTTTTTTTTTTTTTTGCCTGTGTTTTACCTTAGAAGAGCCAAGATGCTAGCTTGGGTTTTTCCTGCACAGAGCTGGAGGACATTGTGGTGTTTTCAGGGACATTTAATACAGCTCTTACAGCTTAATTGGAAAATAATTGAATCTTTAATAAAGCCATCCTCTCTCAGAAGTGTTCATTAGCCCCTGAAGTTAAATAGGTGTTAGCTAAAGCAACTAACCAGTCTGAACCAGTCCAGCTAAGTCATCTTTGTTTCCACCGCACTACTTTATTCCTTCATATCACTGACATTTTGCTGTTTTCCCAGGCCTCAGACAGTTTTCTGGGGAATTACTACACAAACAAACCTTCCTACCACTGCTTACGAACAGGACAAAGTACAGACAAAGCAGCATCTTTAGCCATAAACTGAATACCCTCAGTTTAGGGGAGCCTCCATGAGGTGCAGCTAGACCTGATTGAGCAGGACCCAGCAATTCATGCCTGAGTGTGCATTTGGCCAGCCAGTGTGGCTAACAGTGGCCTCTGGGCTGCTGTGGGCCAGTGGAAATATTAGAGAGAAGTGAGCTGCCCTTTCCCCTGCAGGCTCAGTGCCAGGCAGAGTTGGGGACAATCCCTTTATTGAGAAGACCCTCTTAACGGCACTTTGTGCGTTGCAAAGAAGTAAACAGGGATGCAGGCTAACAGCCTTTTTCTTTTACAGGTCGCTCTTAAGCAAGTCTGAGGAATTTAAGCAGAATCAGGTTTAACTGAATGAAGGGGGAGATTTAAGCTGGCCACTGTGGCAGCTTTTCTTCAGAGAGAGATCTAGTGGGCTGAGAAATCCAGGCACTTTCTGTTTTATTTACTTTGTAAATAAATAACCCAGTGCAGGGTATCATAGGCAAGTAGGTGGGAATAAATTAATCGCAAATTATTTTCTCACTTTTTCACCAACCTTTTAGTTGCCAAATAACATAAAGTTAACATGCAGTGTCATTTTCTTGTATCAACGTTTGAACTAAAGTAGCTATTGAATAAAATAATCACAAGCATTTTTTTCTCTCTCTACTTGAATAATTGCACATGTGATTAAGTCATTCTGCCCCATTCCATGCACAGTGAAGCTTTTCTGTCTTGGAGGACAGTCAGGCAACGATGCTGCATCTTGATGTTCTCCTGCCTGCTGCATTGCACGATTATGGATGTCTGTGTAAAACAGGTCTGAAGCATTACTTGAGTGCTGCATTTCACACTTACAGTGGCATTCTACATTCTCTTTGAACAAGCGTAAGTGTTACTGATACCAGACCTCCTAAGCACTGGGAAAAGGTCCTTGTGACTTTGAACGTGGCAGGCCAAATTCTGATTTCAGACTCCTGCAGTGTAAATCCAGCATAGCCCCATTGCCTTTGGCAGGATTAGATCAGATTTTGGCTGCTGTAATTCAAAGAACAATTTGGCCTATTGAACTTTGCAAAGATTTTTCTTTCTGCCTATCTCTAGTCTCTCCTTGGGAAGGCAGCATCTCTCGCGACCGCCCTATGTACCCCACTGGCTTGCTTCTAAAAAGCGTTCTGGTGGGCAGGCAGCCCACAGGGAGCTCAAAGGTGGAAGCCTTATGAATGGAGACCTCTGTTTTATGAAACTTCCCCCTTTTTTTTGTTTTGCAGACAGGAGAATTAGGTTACATACAAAGATCTGCAGTTTTAGGAAAGGCCAAGGTTTCTTTTAAACATAAATTGAAAAAGGCTGACCTTTACAGCTTCTGATTCACAGGTGTGTAATCTTTAATGGATAATATTTATTTGATGAATTGAATTAAAATATGGTAGAGAGTAAATACATTGATATTCTGCTAAAAATACTGAAGTTAGCCTGGTAAGTCCTTAAACAATCTATTTGCCACAGAGGTCCTTGACAGGGGCTTTGCTTTTAATGATTCTTAGTCATGTTCTTTGCAGATGAGTTGTGTGGCTGGGGTTTGATCTTGCAAGCATGGATTGCTTCTTTCAGCATCCCCTCAACACCCACAGCAGTCAGCTGTGACTGAACTTGCTCAGCATTTCACAGGTTCAGACCTGCACTTACAGCTTTGTTATGCTCCCTGTGTGTTTGTGATCAGTAGTGCCAACACAAACCTAAAGAACACTCCAAACCACTAATGCCTTGGTGTGACAGATAAGCCCCTCTTCTCTGGAGGTTAATGCAAAAAAAACCCCGCAGTCAAACCACCTTCACTGGAGTACCATGTGAAATTCTGTTTCACCCTCAATGAGGGTTTAATAAGTGTGTCTGGGAGGAAACTTGGGTCCGTGTGTAAAAAGGGCTTTGTAATATACTGTGAAGCTTGTAAATTGAGACACGAAAGGGCAGGTAAAAGTTAAAAAAAAGAAAAAAAAAAAAGAGGATTTCAAGCCTGAGTTTTCTTTCTCCCCTGCATGTATACACAGAAATATTTTATAATGTGCACCGTAGGCTGGCTTCATCTCAGTTACATGCATCTGGAAGTTTGCTACCTGCCAGCTGGAGGTCCTAGGCACCGTTACAATCAGTGGGGAAGCAGGCACCACCGGAGGACAGTTAACCTCACCCATCTTGGGGTGCAGTGAAATGCTCATGGCATAGTCCTGTGTCTCCCCACTGATTACTGAAGAAGGCTGTACCCTGACTTGCTTGTGATGCCTCAAGTTAAATGCCGTGGATCCTGCCCTAAGTGTAACATAGCAGGTGGAGGTATGTTGCTGAAAATGTAACATCTGGATTTCCTGATTGTTTTGTTCAAACTCATGCTCTTTAATATTGTATTTGATTAGATTTTGTAGTTAATGTTTATATCTTCTTGTTTTCCCCGTGTTTTGTCTCTTTCCTCTGAAAAATAAGTGTAGTCATTTGCATATGTTTTTGGTGTTTCTCTCCTCAGTGCTCATGTCTCTAATCCCACCTGTTTAACTGTTACAAAGTGTTACATGTAATCTCTGCCTAATTTGGCATTGGAAGAAAATGATCAGATGATATATGTGCACACTGCGATCTGGGTTTAGTTGCAGGAAAACAGTGAAGCACAGACACACGATATACCTCACTCGAGCTCTGGAGAGATCGCTTTGCTGAGGGAGAGCCTTGTCATAGCCAGTTCAGTCCTCTTAGTCTCTGATAAGTGTGCCAGCAGTGATGCCAAACAGCAGAAACTGCAGCAGTCATTTCCTCAGGGCTGGGGGGCCTGGGAGTGATGTCTGAGGGGGACCAATAGGGCTATTAGACCTGAATTAGCTCCTCTCAGAGGAGCAAGCCCTGCAGCTGTGGGGCAGGGTAGGAGAGCAGCTGCACTGCTTCAGCCATACAAGGAAGTCCCTGGTCCTTGTTTTCATGCTGACACCTTGAAAAGGACTAGGACCATAACATCATCTCACTTGGACCCCTGATGAGAAAGGGAATACAACGGATCATGGGTATTTAACCTGGGATAGATGAGACGGAGAGGAGAGAAATGTGCACCACTGCCAATGCTAGGTTCTTGTGATCCAAGAATTCTGTTTGTTGAAACTCCCTGGTCTCTTTAGTTTGCCTGAAGTTGCTGCGCTGACCTTTCTTTTTATAGCTTTGTGTTGCCTGATCTTAAGCATTAGTTTGCATTGTCCAGAAGACTGCCGTACGCTTGTGACCGGTGAGCATATCTGCTCCCGTTCCAGTGTTTAAAATAATTTCTCCTTTTCCCCTAGTTGATTTGAAAGCAGAAGTTAAATCCTACCATGGTGTGGAAATAGCTGATGGATGAGGATGCTCTATGTTAGGAGCCTGATGGTGGAAGGAAACCTTCAAGGCTGCAAACCAAGCTTCAGTTCAGATAAGCACACAAACCTGTATCTTGTGTTTGCAGATCTGAGATTGGAAATCTGGGCTGGGCTTTTCTTCATTATATTTTCAATATTACCTCTATTACTTCTTCCCAGAACTAGGAGGTAAAGGAGCAGTGACAGAAAAGGAAAAAACCAATAACAGTGTACATTTATAGGTATCTTGAGCAGAGGGAATTGTTGTTCAGATTTAGCACACTTACTGTGTTGGAAAAGATTTAGCTACTTGCCTAAAAAAATGACCACACTGTTTGGCTGAATGGTCTGTTTTGTAATGATAGACTATTTATTTTTTTTAAAAATAACAGAAAAAGTCAACTTGATAATAACAAAAGCAGAAAAGGTAAGAGCAGAAAATGCCTTGGGTTCTCTTACAGCACAGCTGGTGACCATCATTTTTGGTGGAACTGTCCCTTGCTATTTCTCCATGGTCACATTCTTTTGCCAAAGCTTCTTGTCCTGTGCAGCTTTATAGTAACACAATGGTGCACAGGCAGCACCCAGGAAGAGGAAGGATGATTATGTTTTCCCAGCTGAAAATCATTCTTTTCTGCCTGTGCATCCCTTGCTATTTTCTCCAGGGCTTGCCTATGGAGGGTAGCCATAATGATGGAAATAAAATAGTAGGAAAGAATGATCTATTAAATTGGGCTGTGCCGATATCAAAATCTGTATAAAAGCTGCATGAAACTAATGTGAAATCTAAAATCTGTGATACTTTCTAGGCCAGATTCTCCCTCCCTTTTTTGCACAGCGCAGACCTGACTTTTCTGCTATTCCCTCCATTACTATGCTCTTTTTTCTGCATTTACACCAAAGCTGAAATTTCTCCTCTGCCTTTCCATCCCCACTTCAAAAATCCCTGTCCCCTTTCTTTTTGTTTTGTGTCAAGGTTTCCAAGGCATGTTGTCTCTTTCTCTTTCAATACTGAAGGTTGCTGTGATTGCTGTATGCCTGGGCCGTGGTGCTGTAGCAATGATATTCTTCGGTATTTCGGTGGGGAGCAAGTCCACACTTGGACAATAGGTGTAAAGCACAAGAGAAGAAAGCTTAGCTGCCAGTCAGAGAGGAGCAGAATGATACTGCAGGTACAGGGAAGCCAAAACTAGCTGGATAAGCTGAGCACCTAGATACACACTGAAACCAGGACAAAGTCAAAGACACTGGGACAGTACTGCTAAAAGCAGAACATCTGTAATTAAAAGGAAAGCACTTTCACTCTCAGGTTTCCAAAGGGTAAATAATAGAGATGCATGGGCAATGCAAACCTCATATTTTGGATGTAAATTTGTTTCATTTCCATTAGGGATGACAACTGAAATTTTTAGAGCCCTTGTGTGAAGGAAATTCAGTATATATATAAAAAAAACAAACCAACAGAAAAAGTTATCTTTGAATGGGTTATATAAACGGAAGAGAAATAAATAAAAAAAAAAATGCTGCTTAGAAGCAGGAAAAAAAAAAAAAGATGCATTTTGATCTGCAAGCATTGAAGGAGTATGGTTCAATGTTGTTAGAAGATTTCTATCCTTTTTTTTCCCTCCAAAGCAAAATTATATGCAGTTCATGTAATTTCACAAAGCATTTTCATTTCCATGAAACTGCATTTGATGATAGTAATAATTTAAATGTTTCTTAGACTACTCTAGTGATCAGCAAAGATGAATTTGATTTTAAAAAATAAAATAAAAACCCTAGCAGTTTCCCTTCAAGCTTTTAATAATTTCATTGAGGACATGATTAATACACTACTTTTGCTTTTGGTACTTCATTTCCTTTTGCTGCCAAACGAAAGCTCTGTGTGGCTCACAAATAATGAACTGGATATCGTGTGTCCTCAAACTACAAGTCTGCTGCAGAAGTTGGGGAGGGAGAAGAAAGGTAGGTCACAGAGAGAGAGAGAATAAAAGTCAGTATTGTATGCCAATGTTGTTTTTTCCCTTGAGTATACACATGTAATAACAGGCCAGGTGGAGCCATAATTTACGTTTACATCTGCACCTAATCTGTCCGTACAAAATTAAATTTTTTCATATAAAGAGAGGGAATATTGGTAACATACTTCTGTGGAGTTTAATTAACATCTAAGAATTTCCCTAGAACAATTTTTATTACTTTACAAATAAATTACAGCACTTAAAATCCCTCAGATATTAGGAAACCTGGAAATGAACTTTTAAGAGCTTTAACTTCTCCCTAGGGCCATTAAATCCTTCAATGTTCACTTTCATTTTCTAAACAAGAGCTCAAGTACTATTGTCAAAATTATTTCAATGAAAAAACGACTTTTCAAATAAATGTATTGTTTCTTTTATTAAATATCCTATTAAAATAGTCTTTTTAAAATTTTTAACATTTCCTTCCACTTTATCTCCCATTTGCTTGGGAAGAACTCCATTTCAAGCCTTCACTTTTTTGGGTATATTTCTTTCAAGACTCACAAGAAAAAAACATGGAGTTTGATTTTTTTTTTTTTTTTTGGCCACTTAAAGAGCAAGAAGAAATCCCCTTTAAAAAAATCTTATTGAAATGTAACTTTGCTTGAAATATCCCTCACTTCCCGCCCCCCTCCCCCCCCAAATAATTGCCTGGATGCCTCCCCTCGGCAGAAGTTGTCCCAGACAACAAAGGCCAAGCAAAACTGAAGTCTGATTCCTTTACATCAGCCTTTTGTAGCTATTTATAAGCTGCTTTATTTTGGGTCATAGAATTTTTCTTCCAGGAGTAGTGAGTGTTAGTTTTCTTCTGTTGTTACAGTGATGTTTTCTTTCGAGTGACAGAAGACCTTTCCTTGCCTAGCTCTGAATGCAACCACTGCAACCTACCTGAGGGAAAGAGAAGCTGAATTAACCTCTTTCCTACTAATGTTTAAATGTGGTGTTGCTATTGTCTACCTGGAGGTAGGAGTATTGAAAAATCTGTGAGGAAAAGGTTGATTTTTCACCCAGCTTGGACCTGGCAAGCAATAGGGTTTTTGTGAAGAAGTTCCTTCTTGCTAGATTTCTAACCTTGATTTTCACGCTGAAGATGTTTAGGTAGATCTCCGAATCTGTGAGCACTTATCTAAAGGAAATCTGTGAGCTTGATGAGATCTGGCCCACAGTTATTTATAATCATTATTATAACCCCTTTCTTCAGAAAAAAAAACCCAACAAAAGTATTAAATCAATTTGTGCCATCCCAACCGGACAAGGAGATTAGTTTCTTCATTCTGGAGCAGGCAGTCCTTTATTACAACCCCAAGCGGTTACTTGTCTCACAAAATCTAAATTAATTACACTCAAATTTGTCCCTACCCTAAACTGGCCTCAAAATGAAATTGAAAACATGGAGTGTGAAATTGCCCGATGCTGCTGCTTTAGATCTGCATGTCATTCCCCAGTAACTGCAGGACAGAGAGAAACAATTTTTTTTACAGGGGATCTCTTATTCTCTTTGCCTTTTATTTGCCTCATTAACCAAGTTTGGAGGGGAAGGATTATGAAGGTGTCATGGCTTAACCCCAGTCAGCAACTAAGCACCACACAGCTGCTTGCTCACCTCCTGCCAGTGGGATGGGGGACAGAGTCAGAAGGGTAAAAGTGAGAAAACTCGTGGATTGAGATAACAAGAGTTTAATAGATAAAGCAAAACAAGAAATTAACTCATAACTTCCCATTGGCAGGCGGGTGTTCAGCCATCTCCAGGAAAGCAGGGCTCCTTCACATGTAAAGGTTTCTTGGGAAGACAAACACCAACACTCCACATGTCCCTCCTTTCTTCCTTCTTCCCCCAGCTTTCATATGGCTGAGCATGATGTCATATCATGTGGAATATCCCTTTGGTCAGTTGGGGTCAGCTGTCCCAGCTGTGTCCCCTCCCAGCTTCTTGTGCACCCCCAGCCTACAGGCGCGTGGGGTGGGGTGAGAGGCAGAAAAGGCCTTGACTCTGTGTAAGCCCTGCTCAGCAATAACAAAAATATCCCTGTATTATCAACGCTGTTTTCAGCACAAATCCAAAACATAGCCCCATGTTAGCTACTATAAAGAAGATTAACTCTATCCCAACCAAAACCAGCACAGAAGGAAGTTAAGGGAATTACATAGACACAGGCTGGAAAAAAGCAGGGTACAGAAAAAGATATAATTGTAGTCTGTGACTCTTAAGAGCTTGGAAGAACTGGTATATGAAGAAAGGCTGAAACAGCTATACATGTGTATTGTAGATTGATCAGGGTATGGTATATATATGCAGTGCTTAGAGGTAGACTAAGATTCGAGAAAATAATGCTTGGTGTTGCTGCCAGAAGTAAAAGTAGGAGCGACAGGATAATGTTGAGAAAATATATTGAACGATATATGGCGATATGTTAAATGATAATATTACATGATATATATTTGTATTAAGAAAAAAGTTCAGATGCTGAGTTTTATTAGGATGTGCTCTAGTCTCCTTAGGGAAGAGTGTGGAAACTATGTTGCTTCAGCTGTTTCCAACCAGGACTGAGCTAAGTGCTGGAGAATGTGTTATATAGCTAGAGAGGAGGAGGAAGAGGATGAACAAGATGAAAGACAGGAAAACTTCCCCTGAAACTAGGATTGTGAAGGAAAAAAACAGCGGGGGAGGGGAAGAGAGGATTTGATTGAAGTTCTGAGAGTGACTGGAAAAATGATACCCTAAAGACTCTGTTGAGGCAAATTATCTCTGTGCTTTGGCAATAGCTTCTAGCTGTGTATTTATGAGGTTCCTGATAATAACAAAAAAAGTACGTTTCAGAGGAAAGAGGGAACAAAGAATGAAGGAGGTGGAGACTCTAAAGGTGGGCAAGAAAAAATAAAAAAAAGCAGGCGCATACAGCAAGGACTGATGTACAGGGTACCAGCAGAATTGAGCAGGTCTGGTAGACTAGAGAACTCATTGCAGCTCTGCTCTAAAACAGGACTTTCAGACAGTTGCTCAACTTGTGTCTACAGCAATTTGCCCTTTGCAAGAAGACTGTAACAATGTTTTTGTAAAGTACTTTGAGCTCTACAAAAAGCAAAGGCTGCCTAATTGCTAGGGAGCAATTAATGGATTTTTCTAGCTGAAGTAAATACAGTGCTTGATATGAAGATCTGTACTCTGGGAGGAGAAGCTGTAACCCCCATTAGAGGTGGCTGAATAGCTGCGGCATGCAGGAGAGCTTATTGTATGCAGGGCTGATAGTACCGTCTATTGTAAGCTTGCCCAGCATTCCCCATTATAAAGTCTCTTGGGGGTTTCCTGTAACTTTGCCAGACTATGACTGTTTGAGCAAAGTTTCCTATGCCAGGTGTATGCCTCAAGCTGATTGATTTATTTTGCTATTTATTTGGAAAATAAAACAACGCGCTCTGAAAAGGTGGCACAGGACAATACATGATTTACCCGTGTTGCAAGTGCTGGCATGTTTTCCTTCGAAGGTTCTGCCTGACCACCAGTGGTCCTCAGAGCAAGGGCCCAGGTCTGGAGAGGGTATCTTGCAGGGGAGGACTATTAACCAGAAATGTGCTTTTGGTACCACTGCATAGGTTGCCCCAAGTTTGGCCTTATTAGAAGCATGAGAAACTGCATATGGTAGCAGAGTCTTTTTAGGTGTTTACCACATATCTTTCAAAGAGGTCTTGTCCTTGCAAGCCGTGCTTCAAAACTGCACTTGGACCTGGGGGCTGCACAGGCTGTGCTAGGGCCATGGCTCTTCTGTGGGGTCCCAGTAAGGATCCAGCCAAGAGAAATGCGCTGTGCAGCAGGGGTTCTGTGTGAGGTGGGGGGGGTGCAGAGGCTGTGATGAACCACTGTGGAGAAGGAAGAGATCCTGAAAGAAGGAGAAGGGAAGGGGGGCTGGAAAAAGGTGGGAAGCAGGAAATGGGAAGTAGGAAAAGGCAGAGGGGGAGAGGAAAGAGGAAGAGACATACCTGCCCAGGTGATGCTGCCTGGCTTGCCACAGGAGCAAGAGCTGGGGAGTGGGGGGGTGACAGAACCGCTGAGCAAACAGAATGTGGGGTGTGAAATGGGTGGAAACCAGGTGAGGAGAGTGGGCCTGGGCTGAGGCAGGGCACAGGGCAATGGGATTGGGCAGCAGTCCTTTCCCTCCGAGTGCTGTCTCCCCCTCCAGTCAGACAGAATTATTCCCTCCCCACTGTGCACTGATCCACAAAGGAAATCAGAAAAGGCTCCTGGGGTCGGGGATGGGGATACTGGCATCAACGTTCCCCCCTGGGGAAAGGCCAGTGGTCTCCCAAAGCATGCCTGGGGTTGGCTCAGCTGCACCCTCCCTTAGCCAGCATGCCCTGTGCTGGGGCCCCAGCCCTGATGGGGACAGGGAAAAGCTCCTGGGAGGAGGGGGTGAGCCCCCCGCAGCGTTCACTGGCTGCCAGCTGCCTGGCTTGGGTCCAGCATAGCCACTGCCAAGCCTCTGCACTGGAGATGGCAGACGGAAGCTGTTAAGAAGATGCTCTGTGATGGAGCTGCTGTCTCGTCCAGGTGTGTGCTCATGCAGCGTCGTGCTTTGTCGCAGCTCCCACTCGGGATCTGCTTGCTTTCTGTGAAGGCAGAGCTGTGTCCTTACCCCCTGGCTTGCTGCAGCAGTATGGAGAGGTGGGCTGAAGAGCCACATGGCATGGCCTTGCCATAGGGCTGGGCAGTGTGTCCACCAGGCTGCCAGCCTTTCTGGTTCTCAAATCCTGCTCCATGCCTTCCCCCCTTCCTCTCCTCTCGCTTCCCTTGCTTCGCTTCCTCTCACCCTCTCCTGTCTGTCACTCTACCCATTTCTTAATTATTGTTTGCACTGTGCTTTGAAAATGCAGTGTACTGTATAAATGTTAAATATTTTTATTATTGTTATTATTTCTTATTTTTCATTTGCATCCCTCGCCCTCTCTTCTCTCGCTATTGTGGCTTCCAGAGAGAACGTGTGGGCTTACATTATTTATAGCTGTGTAAGAGTAATTACAGAAAAGATTTAATTACTCAGTTAATACCGTTCTCCACATCACCAGCTTGTCAAGCTGGTGATCCCCTAACTGCAGCTGAACGCAGTCTAACATTGTCTATATCACGTCATGGATGAATGAGTAAGGGGAGGCGAAGCTTGGGGAAAGGTTTGTGACAGCCTTGCACATTGCTGATTACTCCCCTTGGGCTAAGGGACAAGGTTGCTGAGCCCATGGGGACCTGGCCAGAGGTGATGTGTGGTGCCATCTCAGCTGGGGCAGAGCTGCCCGTGAGGATGTGGTGTGTAGTGAGGGTTCGTGGCTCCCAGCTGACGAGTCCTCCCTCCAACACAAAACTGCTTGAGCTGAAGTTTCAGTGTTTGGTGTGTTGCATTAACCATCTCTTCACATTTATCCAAGGTCAGAGTTCTGGGAGGGATTTATTGTCTTAAATTCTATTTAAGCCTACCAAATCATAGGGTTCACACACCCTGCATGGGGCTGAGTGTGATGTAAAATTACTATCGCTAGAACTGTTCCTTTTTGCAAGTGACCGCATGTAGCTCTGACCCTCTTGAAATAAATGAGTTTTCCCTCTGAAGGGGATGGCGTCCTCTTGCTGAGACTCCCCCATTGGAAATACAGTGTTTCCATCACCTCCACTTCATAAAGGCTTGTGGGGAGCAGGGAATCTCCCATTTCTAGTGCAGTATGGAAGGACGTTGAGAGAGGGGAGTATGCATTTTCATTCAGAGATGCTCTGAGCCCATGGTTACCAATACTTTTTAGTTTTCTACTAGAGACAGTTAAACTGCTAACACCCCCCCTCCACCCCCCAATCACCTAGTGAGCTCAGGAGAAACGTAAGGAAGACAATCCTCTTCTGAATGTACTGTAGATAAAAAGGAGGGGTCAATAGATTCTTAACAAAGAGACAGTCACTCAGGAACTGGAGAGAGAGGCTCTTGTTGGATAATGGTGCGTTTGTCAGATGACGGTGTGTGGAGAGATCATCTCTCAGAAGTGCCTGGCTTCCTTGTCTCCAAGTTGCCTGGCTCCATTTAGGCTCCTTCGTGGCCAGGCTGTGGGCCAGGCTCAGCCTGTTCCTTGGCGTGGCAGGGCTGGGTGGGCGGTGGGAGGGTTGGGAACAGGTGGCATTGTGGCTGGTGGAGTGGAACGCCTTTTCCACGAGGCACTGCCTGCCAAGCTGCCAGACTCAGGGTGCTTGGTATCTGGATGGGCTCTTTCTAAAAGTGATGGTAATCGAAGAAGTAGGCTAAAGTGTTTTGAGTGTGAAGAGTATTATAGGTACCTTTTCTGACATCCAACATGAGGCATGTTAAGGCAGCCCAAATTTGAAAAAATGCAGGGCATCTCCACCTTCTGAAAGTTGGGCCTTTCATGTTGTATCTCTGAATGGACACCCAGAGTCCCTCATCACTTTTGCAAGTCCACACTAGAGGCTTTTATTTTTCTTTCCCCCATCCTGCCGCCCTCTCCCCCCTCCCCCCCCCAGCCATCTGGCATGCTTGAAAGTGAATTTTATGACCTGACGTTGGAACAGCTTGTTGAGAAGACTGAGTACGTGGAAGGGCAATGGAACAAGTAATTTTGTCAGCTCCCAAATGAATGAATCCTGTTTTCATTGGATTCACATCTCATGGTTAATTGACTCTTTAAGCAAATTATATTTTAAGACTGTAATGTGAGCTCAGCCCTTTAGTAGACACCAGAGAATCCACGGAGGCAAGAACCTGAGCTGGGTGAAGAGATTTCAGATGAGCTGAACACATCCTTCCCCCAGTGGTGAGGACTGGGGTCATTAAAAGGACCCAATTTCTCCACCCACTGTCCTATTTCAACTAGATGTCCAGTCAAAATAAGTGGGTATGCCCATAGCAGCTTCAATTTTTCAGGAGCTGGCTACACCTCCTCTCTACAAGAATCCCATTTCTCCAGGTCTCCTATTGCATTTCTCCCAGTTTCCACTATGTATTTTATGCCCGCTGGCTGGGCAAGAGAGATATGTACTCCTGTGGTGCCTGGGAGCTGTGCGTACAGGGGCTGCCCCGCTACAGGCATGCTGCCAGGTCAGGATAAAGTTTATTTGATTGCCCGGTGAGCCTTTGACTGTGAGCGGGTGAATCATGCACGCTGCTGTGGGGCCAGACAAAGGCTTTGGGACTGTGTGCCATTGCAGGCTGTATCTTGTGCATGCAGCACTGTAAGAATTTAATTCTCTGTGAGTCCTCTTCCCCTTTGTCAAATCAGGTGGAAATTGGCCAGGAGGTTCAAGAGTTACTGGGAAGCCTGACTCATTTGTACACACAAACACACACACACCAGGTTTGCAAGAGCCTTGTTTCCTAAAGAAAACAAGCTAAAAATGCACACAGAAGGTGGGCAAAGACCTGCGTTGCAGTGTCTCGGGAGCTGTGATTTCTGCACAAGTGACCCATGCACAGTGTGTCCCAAACGTGCTCGTCCTCCCTGCCACGTGCTCCCACGGTGACTCACTCTGATTCACTCCTGCACGGTCCTGCTCTGTGACTCGCATAGACCATGTAATGTGAGCGGTGCTGTCTCTCGGGGTTGGACGTTCGCTTCACACTTATGCTCAGTGCACATGTGTGTACTCTGTGACTCACGCTACTGCACCGTGGTGGCTTGGGTCGCAGCAGCAAAAGAGACATAGTCATGAACAGGCAGTTGCTCAGTGTCGTGTGCTCCTATCGGTTAACTTTTGAAGAACATGGCACAAGGCTTGGAAAATTTAATATTTCTATCCAAAACCAGACCTCTTGAGAAAAAAAATTAGCCTGATGACAGCAGTAGTGATTGGATTATACCATTAGTATTCTCTGTGGAAGAGGAGGGCATGTGTCTTTAACTATATTTTCAATGCAGAGGCTTAAAAATTACACTTAAAATGTGAATTGCACCTTGGTTTTTTTTCATAACTGACAAGCAGACATCTGTTTTCTGCCCCACTTTTTTCTGCCTTTGGGCTGGCTGAGCTTTCTGTCTAGCCTTATTCTTAGCCTTGTGGCAAGGCTACAGCAAACTGTGGTGATTTGTGTTCCTCAAGTGGCACTGAAGAAGATCAAGGCATGCTCTAACCAGCAGGTGCCTTGGGTGGGCTGAGGAGAAGCCAGCCTGAAGGTTAAAATAAGGGAGTACGTATCCCTTCATCTAGAGGAGGTGGTGTGCTGAAAGGGCTGAACCCCTGCGAAGGAGAGAGACGGGAAGGTCCAAAAGGTGTAGTGAGATGAAATGTGGGGCAGGGAAGTGCACAGCAAACTTTGGACCTGTCTCTGAGCAGCGTGTCCTCCTTGGATCTATGGGCAAATCTCCTGCAGTTGCAGTCTGAACACCAAATTAATTTATAATAGGACTGACAAAATTTTGGAGTATGTGCATGCCTTCAGGAGACAACACTGCTGGGGTGGAAGGAGATAGGGAGGAACTGGACAGAGGATGAACCAGCCAGCCTTCTATTTCTGCTAGTTTTGGTCATCTGACAGTCTCTCCAAACTTATATGGCCTCCCTCTCTTCTGTTTTAAAAGTCTCTGATTATCTTTTGGTAAACTTCAGCTTATTTGGAATCTGCCAGGTGAGTTTTGCTGGGCTTTGGGCACATCCAAATGATTGATACAGCCATTACCTGGCCAGAGATGTAACCTTTTTTGCTAGTCAGTTGGTTCCTTAATTTACATTTAATAAGTCACTTTGTGCTCCATTAATTAGGCCTTCATGCAAAATGTTTAATGCCAAAGTGTGTTTGCCTGCAGATGGTGGAACAGCTTCATTTAGGGAATGGCTGGAGACCTCACTGGGCTGTGATGTTCCTCGTGCCCATGGTCCATTCTCCCCCAATGAGCCATGCTGCTGTTAACCTTCGCTGTCTCCGTGTCCTGGCGTGAGGCCACGGGGCTCATCTTCACCAGGGCTTGTCCCAGCCGTTCTCTCTGTCTGATCCCTCTGCCTTTGCCTGAACTCCCTTGGAAGATTTTATGTGTTCATGCGGATTTTAAGTTTCATCTGCGTAATTGTTATAAACTGAAGTTGTGGCTGGCAGCTTTCTCACCAGAGGCAAAACAGTTTGGCAAAAACATGCTGTGATACTGACCAACGGGAGGAGAAACAGAGGTTGTGAGTGGTATTAGTTTCTTGCTGTGCTTAGGGCCACATTTCTGTCCGACAGTATTGCTCACTGGTCATGGTACTGATCCAGCAGAGTGTTGCTCTATGTCTTGAGACATACCTGTTATAATACTCAGTAATATACAATACAAGCTGTGGGGAAGCATTTTGTGCTTCCAGAGTGCCGGTAGCCAGCCAGCAGCTCCTGCCGTGCCGCGGCTATAAAATACACAAATCTCTTGAATCATATATTGCTGGCTTTTTTTTTGGTAGTAGAGGAGCGAGGTTAGCTTTTCTGTTTCCCCCTCTCCTGGTCTAGTCTAGACTGCAATGCTTGGAAAAGGATTTTCTTGCTTGGCGTGTTTGGGTTTCTGTGGCAAGGTAGAAGTGATTTTGTATGGGAATGGGTAACAGCATGGGGAAGTCATGTGGCTGTGCCTCTGTGTAACTGTGCCTGTGCAGAAGCATGTCCTGTCCCCTCCGTGCTGCATGCACCCCTGCTATCAAGGTATCCTTTTGGCCAAACATTTTGCTGCTGTTTGATGAATAAATTGGATAGGAAAATAAGCTGACACAAGTAGGTTAGACACTTATGAGGTGACAAGGATCTTGTTGTGACAATCAATTTACCTCTTCACACTTAGGAATCTGTAGGGGATGGTCCTCTGGGAACTCATCTCCTGGGTTTTGTTCCTTCAGTTACAAGGAGGGAACCTCCAGATGATAAAGTCTATTCTGATATTCCTTCCTTGCTGCTCACCTGGCCTTATTATTCTTTGTACTGGTCCACCTCCATGTGCTAGCACCCTTTGAAGGGTAGCCCCTGCAGAATGGGTGGGACTTCTCATGGCGGCTGAGAAAAGGTGGCAGATCTGTGCTAGGGGTAAGAAAAAGATGGGGAGATCTGCCAAATGGGGGTGTTCAACAAGAGGCAGCGTTGTGGAGGAAGGGCTTAGGGTACCCCAAGAGTGAGGGTGGAAGGAGGTGAGGGTGTGGCAAAAGGAGGTTTGACATGATGTTCAGAGTAATTCATAGACTAAAGCAGACAGAAAGGACTCAGGGTGAGATCAGATAATTAACTTATGACTGCAGGGATACATCTTCCTCCCTCAGCCAGCAATACATGCATTGTGTGATTTCTAGTGAGCATACTTCTCCCACTTCTCTCACTTACCCATGGCCAGATGTGCTCAGCAGCCCTCAGCTCTCTTGCAAACACCCCGTATGTGCCTTCTCAAGGACACAGACAAAAGGCTGGAGCTGCTGGTGGCTACTGTCACTCTGTACCCTGTTGAGACCTCCTTGGTGACATGTGCTGCCACATGCACTGTCCCCATGTGGTTTGGCATGTGTTCCGAGTTTCTGCCTTTACCTGGGAGGTCTTTGTAGGGGGCTTTAAAGAAAGGAAAGGGGGTTCTAGGTGCCTTTTTCCCCTTGTTACCCAGGAGGCAGGATCTGGCCCCACTGCTGGTGAGCATCAAGCTGGGGAGGGAAGGCAGTGCAGTGATGACAGGGTGACTCATTCTCCAGAAACAAAGCAAATGCACAAAAATATGTCTGCACCTAAAGATGGGGAAAAATATACAACTTAAGACTCAAAAGATTTACTTCAGTTGCTTGAGTAAACCCAGAGGAAAACTCTTTGTTGCCAAATACTTTCCCTTCCACAGCCCCATTATTTTTTTCCCCTTAGTATTTTCCCTTAATGGTTGGATCATTTAACACCACATACAAAGTCGGATCTGGCCTCTCTGGGGCGATTCTGGGTTGTCATAGCAATGAGGCCTGTCTCTCCAAATTAGGACATTTTTCCTGCTGCCTTTTCTACGAGAGGCTTCCTCTCATCTCTTTTACTCTCCCTTGATGTCTGAAGTGTTGAGCACTGCCTCCTCTCTCGCACACTCCCTGAAAGGGATCAGACTTTGCCCGTCTGAATTAATTCCTCTGAAGCCCGTGCCAGCTTGGTGTGTGCTGGCTTTATGAGGACCAGCTTTGTGATCCTCAATGAACCCGCCACAGGGTCAGGGTGAGGAGGGGTAGGAGAGGTATAAAGGTGGTGAGGTTAGCAGGGGATGGCAGAGTGTAATTGTAGTGTGCTTATTCCCTGCTCAGTACACCATTGCCTCATCTCTTCCTGGGTGCTGCCAGGGCTGTTTGGAGCTTGGTGCTGGGGTGAGAGCTGCTTAGCTTAAAATATATCTTAGGACTAGAAAAGCTAGTGAAATAAACCTGGGGCAATCATAAATATGCTGGCTTGCACAAATCTGTCAGACAGCCATGGCTCCCTAAGGTCCCATCCTCTATGGGGCAGGCACCTGCAGGGAGGCCATAGGAGTCATCTGTCTCTTTGGGGCATTGTGCTGCTGGGCCTTGTCCCCTGGATATGCTGATCTGTGCCTGGTACATGTCAGTGTGCTAAAGGAGACAAGTGGCTTTGCACCACTTCTGCACCTGTATATTCCCCTTGTGGGTTGGGATTTGGCCTGAGTCAGACCCACCTCAGTTTATTCTGGCTGCTGGCAGACTCCCAGGGCCCCCATGGCAGCTGGGATTAGTCTGACACAGGGATGCCCTTAGCCAAACTGTCTTCCCTGGGCTATGCCTCCAACCGAAGGGAGTAGGAAGAGAAAGCAGTTGGCACAGGCAGCACTAGGAGCTCACAGAGATGGAGTCATGCCCGTAGTGGGCAAGTCCACGTGGCTGAGTAATGTCAGGGACTGGGAGCAGATCCACTGTCCTCACGACAGTGTGAGGTGATGTGTGGCAGAGCAGTACGATACAGCATTTTCTACTCATCAGGCAGAAATGAAAAGGTTATGTGAGTTGATGATGTTTCCTCACTCCTTCTTCCCCTGACCAAATGAGCTACTAGTCCAAGAACAGTTTCCAACCTTGTGGTAGATTTTGGGACTTGCATGTATAGCAGAGGGCAGAAAATCATGGGAGGGCAAAAATAATGGATTGTGAATGTTTGGAGTGAAGATGAAGCTACAGATTTTGTTTGAGAAGATGGTTGGCCTCAAAGCATGTTCTGTCCTGGCCATGGCACGGTGTTGCTGTTTTTCATAAAAGATGCTCTGGAGCTGGGGGCAGTTGGCTGTGAAGTGAAGAGCGTAGCAGAGTGATGTGCCATGGCTGAAGTCCTTGGGCTCAATCCCAGGTGCTCTGCACCTTTGGCTGCCATGGGACGGCAGTAATGTCCCACTGCACTGATGGGGTGATCAGACACACTCCTCTCCAAAAAGCCAAAAGTCTTGATTCTGTTTAATGACGCAGTGTTTAAATAAAAAGAGGTGGGTGGACTTGTAAATTGGGTTGACCCATAGTGGTAGGCACTTTGCTATACTGTCCCAGTAGACTTAAAGTTGTCCACTAAATGTTAATTTAGAAAGCTTTTTGTAATGATGTGTGAACTGGTTTAGATCAAAAGCTGATTTAGCCCAGTATTCTGCATCCAACAGCAACCAACAAAGGATCAGTTAGTGATATTTCCTCAGAATATTCTCCAAGCATCCCATGAGTTATGGCTCAGTACTTTCTAAGCTAGTCAGTGTATCTTTGTATTTAGTAGCACTGCATAGGTTTTTCTTCCATACACTTAGTTGCATGCAAATTCTTGGCATTTGTGAACCCATGCATATTTTTAGCATCCAAAAGACAAGGAGTTTCACCATTTAACTGCTCATCGGGAGAAAAAGTTCTTCTTTCTTGGAAACTTGCCACTTGGCATTCTTGTTTGATATCCCCTCATTCTTTTACTGGAAAAAAGTAGCCAACAGTTATTCCCTCTTCACCTTCTCTATCCAGCCCCTGAGCTTAAGTGTCCTTACCATATTCCCGCTTAGCTGTTGCTTTTCTGCAGAAGAATTGTAATGTATTTAGTTGATTCTCAGGAAGACCTTTCCAGTCTTGTCATCCATCCTCATACCTTTTTTTGCCTCTTCTGCATTCCTTTGTGGGAGGAATTCAACAGAAACTCTCCAGTGAAAACAAGGGAGATCTGTAGACCATGGGTATTACTTGCAGCATCTAACTGGGCTGGCCCTGTCACAGATACAACATTACTTGTGCTGTCCCAAGGGATTGTTTTTGGCTCAGCCATCTGAGATGTGGGTAAGAGGTGTAGGTGCCCATCACTGTTTGAAGGGCAGGTACAAAGACAGTGGAGCCAAACTGTTCTTGGTACTGCCAGACAGTGTTATGAGAGGCCATGGTAGCTCCTTGGACACCAGGAAAAGGTTTTTCAGTAAGTGGGTAGAGCAATGCTGGAACAAGGGCCATAAGTTCAGCCACAGCTGATTGGATCTAGTGTTGGTGATGGTCTCTTTGTGAGGGGATCCTTCAAGGCCCTGTCCTGCCACTGTTTCTGTGATGCTGTGAAGTGGCATTAAGATGCTACAGAAGTGATATGTGAGTCTGAGGTGCAGAAACTTTCTAGAATTACCTTTATGGTATAAAAACTCTTTCTGACTCTTTTTCACTGTGATGTCAGTTTATATTGGCATTGGTCTACTAGATTTTTGTCCCTTTGCTGTGTCCCTCTAGCAAGCTCACTGCAAGCTTTTGGGCTGTGATGCTGAGCAGGAAGGTGTTTAGCACTCTCTGAGCCAGGAGCGGATCCTGTATCCCTGGGAAGCTGCAACATGCTGAATAGCTGCTGTAGAAGTGTCCTGATGTTACGGTCAGCCTTCTGTCTGTGGCACACCAGCACTGCCTGCCCAGCTGCATAGGGATGCTCAAGCAGACCCCCACTAGCAGAGAGCAAGGTGTGGGTCATGGCTTGGAGTGAGCTTGGTTTGCCGAGCAGAGCAGCAGCTGGGTCACAGGGGGGATGCAGCAAAGGTCTTATAGAAACAACTGACACCTGAACCATTGCATGCCTGAGAGAGGGAAAAGCCAATTAAAACAACAATTGAAAAAAGTTCCTAAGACTACCTTAATTGCAACAGGTGTATCTGAAACTTCCTCAGGTGATCGGTAGGGTTTGGTGGTGCAAGCTAGAAAGATGGCTGAAAACTTAGATGTGCTGGGTTGTGGGGGGTGGGATGCTTCCCAAATGCCAATTCTGCTTCCTAAACTTTCAGTACTTTCTTCTTCTAGTTGTTCCTGAGATATCCTGAAACTTGTCTTTTTTGTAATGCTATTATTTCAGGTGCTTGCCCTGTCTGGAATGCAGAGGTAGCTTCAGCAGTTGGAATGGGCAGGATTTAAAGGATGAATTTTTAGTCACCTTATTTTATGTCTGCCCTGACCCTAACTGTTTCTGGCCCCAGCACCTTCACTGTTGTGCTACTTCTGTATCTTCACAACGTAGAGAGTATTAAGAGTGCAAATGAATGGAGAACAGGAAAAAGTATCTGGACTTAGCAAAATAGTGGTGGGGTGTGTGTGTGTCTGGGAGAGGTTACTGTAAAAATAATTTGTTCTGAAAGGGTATGGGACTTGCAGAATGGAGGGGATTTCAAAGGCTTTGTTTAACATTAAGAATGCTATGTTATACATGTAAATGCCATTATTAAAGGCTTCTGGGTATTTCAGCAAAAATAATTAGAAGGAAAAGTTTGGGGCAACTTGTGTAAATCAAACTAAGAGAATGAGCTGATGGCAAGAATGAATAATTATTCCCTTGCCCTCTAGTGCATCCCTGCCTTAATTTCTACTGCATCCTTTCCCCTTGTCTAGAAAAAACAAATAGCCCCAGAACAAAACAAGAGCACTCGGTGCTCTGAGCATCATCTGGAAAGAAGGAACGGAAGTTCTGTCTCTGAGTGGCTGGGAGAATTGAGGGAGGACTAGAGGAAAAGCACCATGAAGAAACTCTCAGACCTCCCTAGAAGTGCAAAGAATTTAAATCAGTGCTTGTAAAATGCAATGATGAATAAGACAGGAAGGTAAAATTCTTGCATGTAATACCCAAATACTTAAAGCTTTTGCCAGAGGGGAACATTTTCACCCCCTTGCTTTCCTTGAGAAACAATTCCCTTTAAATTGGATTGAAAAATGCAAGATGACTCTTTATGTGTGGATTACTGCTACAGGATGACTGCCAAAACAGTCAACTACAGTGAACAAAATAGGAAATATAATTATTGCTGCAATTTCAGATCACAGAGAAAGAATTGTAGCCGCCTCTAGGAAAAACAGAGACGTAGCATTTGAAGGAAACAAAATTTTAATTTTCCCAGCCATGGAGTCCCATAGGAGAGAGCTTGTGGGGATGAGGAGAGCTTTCAAAAAAAGATGAAGTTGAGACTGCAATCCAATATATGTATGCAATATCCACATGCTTCTGTGCAACAGAAAACGTACAGGGACAGCACACTTAGATTCTGCGTGCTGATATAACGATATAATGTATGTGTCTCCAGCTCCTTGGCAGAGTCTTATGGACTCCAGTGAGGCTCTTCACAGGCATGGCAGAAATCACTATGCAGTCTGCAGTGGGATCAGAGCCCAAAGCAGCTAAATGCTGCTAACTAAGACTGAGGAGGGAACCAGAGCCTTTGGATGGAGATGACGGGAAAGAATGAAAATTAGAGTCTACTTATGAGTTCCTGTTGCAAAAGCTTGGGCTGGTCATTTGTCATTTTAACTGTTATCGGCATTTTAAGGGGCATATTCTACTTTGTTCTTTCTTTGGAGACAGGCACTTTGGTCTGAGACCCTAATCTGGAGATTATAGCGTGAATAGTGTATGAATATATGCTCAGTGTACTGGCGTATTTGAAACATTTCTAAACGTACAGTAGAGCTGCCTGAAAGGTTTTGCAGTGGAACAATTTTCTGCTCGAAAATGTTAATTCTACAGTATTGAAAAGTCCCCTGGGAATGTGTCAGGCCTGTCACAACTGTGGATGGAAATGAGGCAGGTTGGTCGGTCTGCGGAAAGGCCATGTGGCTTTTCCAGATCCCTTGCCTGCCAGCTGAGGAGACGACAGCCTAAAAACAAAACAAAACAAAATCTTTTTTGTGATATCCTGAAATTGAGTTTTTCAGGTATTTCTCTTTTGTAAACTGTGTCAAATATTTTACTTTTTGTATATGGTAATGGGAGAAGTCTTTGTCCTCTGGCTGCAGACAAAATGGCAGTTCTTTTTTTCTTGCCAGCTCAAGAAATGCAGTGAAATTACCCCCACGTGTGCCCCTTCAGAGAAAGCCCACTGCTGGAATGCCCCTCAAACTGCTCTGGTGCCTTTCCCATCAGCAAAAGCCCAAAAGACGCAAGGCCCGTTGCTATTGAAACTCTCTCTTGATCCTGGTAGTCTGCAGCCTTTTCAGCCTCACCTACCATCACCACCCACTACACAGATGCTTCCCCATCCTGAAGACATATTTAGGTGCAGAGTATAGGGTAGGTTGGGCAAAGGGGAAGAGCTGGCTACCTAGAAAAAGCATGGGGGGTGGAGGAGAGTGGCAGAAAAGTACTATGAATGGTTCCCTGGTGCTTCTTTCTCTGCTGGGAGTCCCCACTTTGGTCTGAGGACCCATATCCTTTCTTCTGAGGTGCAGCGGTGACCTGTGGATCTTGTAGCGGGGAGAGAGGGCAGGAGATGTGGCAGTGGGGATTTGTAAGTGCAGGATGATACAGTCCATGACAGCGATACTGGGGAGACAGAGGCTGTGTTTGCTAAGGGCAGTAAGGGGACTTTAATCTGAACCTGTCAGAGATCTGGGGAAGGTAGATGGGTTGGGGGAACAGGATGGGCAGAGAAGCAAGAGATTTCTGTTCTGAGGACACAAGCACAGTATGTTGGAGAGGGGCTGTGCTCGGCACTCAGTGCTGATGTCTTGTGTAACATCTTATTCTGCTGCATTCAGTGGGAGCTTGTGTGGGTCCAAGATGTCATGTCTGCATACTGTGTCTGCAAATATATCTTTGGAAGAGTCTAAATAAAAAAAAGGATGCTTTTTGACTTTTCTATGGCATGCTGCTGCCTGGGCCTTGTGTATCTAAACCACACCCCAGTATATCTAAACTGCACCTATGAAAGAGTTCTACCCTTTTCCCACATGGGTCTGTGTTCTTCTCTCCAAGTCCTGATGAGTAGCACAGTGGGTTAGAGAAGTGCTTTCCTTGGACTCTGTATGGTGACTGTCCAGGATGCTTATAATTTTACTTTCTGCAACTGGACTTACCTGCAATTTGATGCATTGTGTGACTGTGAGCAGGGTGACCTTTGCGGATCTTCTTGGTCATCCTGCAAAGCAATGTCATTCCAAATGACATTGCTGTGGATAATATCCAGGGAATATGGGGGTGCAGAAATTACAGCTCTGTGAGGGGCATGGCTCGTAAAATAACTGAGCCAGACATGCTTGTTAGAGGGATTCTGTTCTGCAGCTGTGCCTGGGTGACTGCTTCTGCTTCCAAAGTTTGTAACGAGGATGGACAATCACTCACCAATAGCATCTGCTTGTGTTCCTGCATGACCAGAAGCCCTTGGAAAATGGAGCGATCACCAGGCCTTTCCAAGGAAGGTTCAGCCATCACCAGAGATGTATTCTAAAACAGGCTACACATGGGCAAATCCCACATATAAGGGCAATATTGATTTGTAATGTGTGCTTCATTTTGAGTGGCTTTTGACTAGTCATTTCTGAGCTGCCTGAGCAAGCCCTTGCACAGAGGACATGTTCTCCAGGGCTTCTGGGGACATGCAACTTTAAGATGCTTTGGCAGGAGCCAGCTGTAGCCAGCTGTTGTGTTACAGGGATGCTCCCCTTACTCCTCTGGAGCAGCCTGTGAATTGGTGCTGAATGAAGCTGGCTCTTTGGCTCTAAGCAACTGCTGGAAAACACACGGCACCAGGAGTAAAATGAGCTAAGAAAACATGCTGAGTAGAAGAACAGAGCAGACAGAAGCCTTGCCAGAGCTGAGTTCCTCTGGAAATGCAGGTGATGCAAAGGAACACTTGCATGGTAACCAACCCTAAACCTGCAAGCAAAATGAAAAGTGTGGGTAGTGGGAGCATGGGGTGTTCTCAGGGGATTTCAGCCATATGAGGTTTCCTTTAGAATAGGAGCATATAAATGGAGCGATCCTGCAGTCAGTGCAAATTCAACCTGTGGTTTGAACCAAAGTATTAAACAGAAGACAGAAATCTTGAGAGGGCTTGTTAAAGCAGAGAGGATGAAGACGTCTGGCACTTCTGAGAGGTTAAACCAGTCCCTAATAAAGGACTGGATGGTGGTAGGAGGGGACAAAACTCAGTGAAGATGGCTGGAGAGAAAACATGAGCACAGGACTTTCCATGGTAAACCTTGGAAGAGTACTCTGAATTTCCTGAGGGGAGGAATCACTGAGTACAGAGAGGGCCTGGATTTGGTGAGAAATCTGATATGCTGCAAAAGGAGAAATCCGCAAAAAGTGCTTTGGCCACCTTTCTCCTTCAAAGTCAGTGTCCACCAGGAATGACACAGGGAACTACTGATGCTGCAGCAAACAGCAATAACCAACACAGTGCCGACATTTGAGAAAAGGGTGTAAGAACTGCAGTGCTGTGCTTTACTTTGCAAATGCATTCCCAATATAGTTAAAGAAGATGCCAACATCATCATTAAAACTGGGCAGCTCTTTGTAGCTGCAAAGGACAATTTTGCAATAGCAGATGATTTTGTTGTCAACGTCAAAGCAAGTGGGATACTTCTTGAAGTGAAATTGCATAGGAGTATGTTAGTCTGATGCCAGAAAAAAATGACAGTAGCCTTGAAAGAAAGACTAATGGAAGGAAGTGATAAAGTAGGGAAATTCAGGATGTATGGGGGTGAGTCGTTCTTTTGCAGGGAAGTGGCTGAATTAAAAGTATGGCTAAAAGCCCAACAACCTTGAGAAAGAATGATCTGTAACACTATCATTGTAAAGTTCAAGATTAGCTAAGCCAAGGTCTCCTCAAGGTACTATTAGAGGATATTTTCCTGGGGTGAAGGAAGCTGTCTGGCTACAGGGTAGAGTGGTAGGAGTCAAGTCAGCCCATGAATCATGACCCTAGAAAATTTGCTTTTGGTATAAGTGGAGATTAGAGTAAATCAAAGAGTTTATTCCTCTGGAAATCATCAGGTGATGAAGTATGTAAAGCTGGACACAGGATCTAAAAGAGTAAATAAATGTTTAAAAATAGATCAGTTCCTGCTACTGCAAGGGGAGGAATTCTGATATCAAGGGCATGAATGTGTAGATAGTGGAGATTTTGAGCTGCATTAAAACTCCATAAAGCTATTATTAGATGATCTGAGAAGCTTTGTGAGGGACCAGTACCAATATAGTGTAAATGACATACTCTGAAGATTTGTTAATGCAGGTGGATTACAGTATCACCAATACTGCCCCACAGACAAGGGAAAAATACCACGATCTTTGTAAGAAAAATCAGTACTTCATTTAGTTTCAGCAGCCCTGGTCTTGACAGCACTTCTGTGCAAAGATGTCCAGTGAATACAAGATGAGAAACTGAAGAGTATATGAAGGTAATTTAGGGATTTAAAAGGAACTTGAGAGGGGCCAAAGAGGTTTTATCCTGAGCTCAGAAGAGCAGTGATGTTGAAGAGGCTGTCAAAGCTTTTCACACACATACCAAAAATGTAGGCCATGTCAAGTGAAAAAGTTAGTGGTACAAGGAGAACTGGCCCCTTGCAGCAAAGCAGCCACTGATCTTGCTGCCTGGAAAAAAAAAATCAACACAAAAATAAAACAATTCAGTATGTACTTGTCCTAAGCTATTATTCTCACTTCCTCGAGTTAACGTTATTAGAAGACACTCCAGCTAAGTAGGTGATCATGCATACCAAATTTGTTTTTCCAGACATGGTACACCTAACTTAGTAATATCTGACTATAGGCCAGCTTAGTAGGCATGAATTTTAAGTAGTTTGCATGGATTTTGACATGTAACTGCTAGTTTTCTTCATCCATGAGTTAACAGATGGGTTGAAAACCTCATTAAAATAATAAAGAACAGAGTGAAAAGGGTGGGGGTTATAGTTTGATCTGTATTAAGCTCTTTTAAATCACAGCATGACATCAACGGAGTGAGAATTGCCTCCTGCAGGCTTTTTGTTCAACAGAAATCTACAGTCCAGAACTGGGGTCAAAGTCACTTGGGATTTGTAGTTAGTTACATGAAGGGAAAAGTAAGGCAAACCAGAAAGCTCAAAGCATTTGGGGTCTGAGAAGCTTCCTTTCTTCATGAAATATTATGCACATATATGCTGAAGAAGAAAAGCTAGAGGTGGGCCTGACAACACAAGAAAATACTCTCTTGTTGTAGGAAACTGTCAGGTCAGGTGGATGCATATGATGGAAGACAGGTGACCTTCTTCACACTCCACAAGGGAATGCAATGAATCAGTCATTTTGCTCAGCAAGGCTTCAGATGTGTTACAGCCACAGCAGGTGAGAGAGATGTGGCCCTGGTCACGATGTGACTGATAGACTCAACACTGCCTCGCACATGGAGAAAAGCTGGTTCATGTGACAGCATGAGTCGCCTCAAAGAGTAACTCAATGTGCTTGTTTGAGTAGGCTGCGGACAGGTTATAAATATGCAAAATTTGGTATTATGTTGATATTTGTTGATTGCTGTTATTCTGACACTTGCTTGAGAAAGGAAGATGTGAGGGTCTGTGCCCTTGATGGACTCTGACCTAAGACAGTTAGAACTGGTCCCTCTCCCATCCAGGGGCTCACTTTGCTCCATGCATGTCAGATGAGGGCTGCCATTTTTGACAGTACATGAAGAAGCTCATCAGCTGTGGGTGATTTCCAGCCCACTTGGAACAAAATTTTCTAGCCTAACCTGGTAAAACAATATTCTTTTCCATGACTGTACCAGTGACCAGGGTGTTGGTAAAGCAGAGACACTAGATTTCCCTCTTACTCTAGATATGGTTCTTCCCTCAAGGTCTGGGGCGGAGGGTCATAAGAAGAAACTTTTGGTTTTTGCTCTCTGTCAGTTAGGTCTTGATTCTCACTTGCTTCTCTGGAGCTACCCCTCTGAAATTTAGACCTTAATTTTCCTGTCCCACTCCTGGGGTAGTGGGTCTAAGCACTACAACCCAAACTCCTCATGATGACCAAGGCTATTATGGTCTTACCTATCAAGCTGCTGGGTGGACATGTGGCCTTCCAGCCAGTGGTGATGCCTTGCTAATGCTCATAGGCTGTATCTTTTTGGGATGTTAAAATGTTAGCTCCATGTGCATTGTAGTGTGCACTTCCCCAAGCAGTCAGCGGATGCAGGGAGAAAATAATACAGGTCTTGCATATACCCGTTGTCTGACTTCTCTCTCCATTTTATGGAGCCTTTGCCACGAGCTTTTTTTTCAGTATGAGCCATGGGATGGGAAGCAAAAAAAAAACCACCAAAAACCCAAACCCAGAAAACCAACATATAACCAGAAAAGAAGATTAAGGGGAGCCTGTTCTACTTTCTAGCAGTTAATTAAATCCTTCACTTCTGGAAGCTGGTGTTCCAGGCAGACAAAGGAAAATAAAAGAACCCTTTGCATGAGATTATTGGGTTTGCACCTTAATACATTACCAGGCAAAATTTTACTCATGCAATTTCAAGTTAAGGAATTTTCTACTTTTATATATATGGAAAGGGGGGAAGGAAGTATGCTATTAGTATTTTTCTTCAAAGGACACCATTACACATTATGAACCAGGGAGGAGCCAAACAGGGTCCTGCTTTTCTTATGTACCGCACCCTTTAATCATCTAAGACATACAAGGAGTTTTGGGGGCTTGTAGTGTGGAGGTGGGTGCTGGGGAGGAGCAGAGAGATGTTTCAGCCGCAGAGAGGCCCGAAGGCACAGATTCGCAGAGTGCGGTTTCCATGGCAGTGCTATGGAAACCAGGTTCTGCCGCTCACTGGTGCTCAGGGTGGAATTTCAATGCTTCATGCAGCCCTGGTACCCAAGAAATAGCAAACCCACAAACAAAACCGCACCAGAATTGTAGATGGTCTCATTGGACCATGGTTTCTCATTCAGCCTGTATGCCCTGCCCCCCACCCTGGGGGAGGAAAGGGTGAGCAAGCCCAAATCAGCTAAAATTAGAGCTTGTTACACACCTGTGTCCCTGTCCCCATCTGGGCCCCTCAGAATAGTTTTGGAGGTTCAAATAAGTTTGGTCAGCTCTAGGATCTTTGATCTGCTGTTATATGTGGCCTTCTGAATGCAGTATGGAGCTGAGTGGGAGTGGTTGTATTGCAAGTAGTGAGTATGCAGAGGGCTAAGGAAGACCCAAAGCAAGAAAAGCTCTCTTCTGCTCTTGGCTTGTTTGCAAGACCTTTTCTGAATCACTTGGATTCCCCGTGCATCAATTTCTCCATCTGTAGAACAGAGATGATAATACCTCCCCGTAGGCTGGGCAAGTTTGACTGGACTAGTGAGTGCAAGCAAGTACTTGGAGGGTTTGGGCTACTGTGAACTTATTTAATTAATGTTTGGAGAGTAGTTTGAGGCGCTTTGATGAAAGTGGTTAGAAAACTGCCAGATTTTGCCAGCTTCCAGATCAATAGCCTGTAACCTGTTGCACTTAAAGCTTATACAGGCTTCACCCTCATGTTCCCCCTGATCCATATTTCTCCTGAAGGACTGAGTACTGGCACTATGATGTGGTAGCACACAGAGACTGGAATACTGTCGTTTTAGTAGCAACACTGGGAGCATTAGGCCTGCAGTATCAAAAACATCCCTTGCATAGGAAGGAAAAGGAAGATAGTGTAAAGGTCGATCTTTGATTTTACAACCTTTCAATGCTGTCTGACTTTGACCAATGTAGCTTGAAACCCAGCAATCATTTTAGCCTACTTAAAATTTGCCAGTGATTTGCCTGGGATGCTGGTGAATATGTGCCTATGGCAGTAACTATGTCCAAGCACCCTTTGGCTAGGGGGACCAGAGTCAGAAGAAGCCATAGGAGGCAACCTTCTACTCTCTCTTGTCCCACTTCTGTACCAGCAGTGACGGTTTTGGGCTCTGGAGCTTCTGGATGACACCTCCTAGGGGAAGGTGGGCTCTGAAATTCTCTGGGTGCTGTGAGAGCATCCCTGGGGTATCCCACCACCCACTCCAAGCTCTCCCTTCAGCCATCCCAGCAAGTATGGCACACTGCATTGGGTCAATGAGTGCAGTCCACACCTACAGTGAAGCACTGGTTTCTGAGTGTGTCTCCTATGGAGTGGAAAAGCACATAGCTGCCTGTGATGACACGCAGTCACAGCCGTGTCATTTGTGATGCTGCGCAGAGCTGGAGAGGAAGCAGGGACTGAATTGTGGGTGCCAAAGGTCCCATGTGCAGGTCCTCTGGTCCTCCAGTCGCCTTGGGGAGTGCTCCCCATCTGGCTGCATTTCCTTAGTGCTCAGGGAGACACAGGCAGGGGGGACATGGCACATCACAACCATTGAGAGATGTCAGGATGACAGTAATAATAAGTGATAACTTGCTGCAAGAGCTGTCAGCCTTTTAAATACCAAACCTATGACAGTAACAACAGGGTGGGCCTTAGTCATATGTTGGGGGGAGGATCTTGGAGAATCCTTGGGGGACCCTGGCCTGTGTTGTCAGAGCAGCATCCCCTTGGTTGTCATGGATGTGGGTGAAGCTGGGGGCATTTCTTATCCTGAAAGCAGCCTTCGCTTGGGAATCAGCTGCCCCTTTCCCCCTGCAGAGGAATTGCCTTCTGCTTAATAAATGTCTGCTTGTAATATTCTGAAACAAGGAGGCTAATCAAAGACCCCGTTCTGTGGAACAGGGATGCTAAGTGACAAGATTAATTTCAGTAATCAAGCCTAATTTGGACATTTTTTTCTCCTCTTCTCTGTTGCTGATAGAAATTGAGGGAAATCTCATTCTATAGAGACACTCCTTCCCTGTCTGGTAGCACCACTCTCTGGTACTGAAAATGGTTGTGTAGGGATGGGAGGATTGTGGAAGAAAGAAGAGAGGAGTAAGAAAGGGTCACAAAGGACAGTATCAGAGAAGGTGTGTGGACTGCTATGACTGATGTTTCTCGAGTATCTTTCCTCTGGAAAGCTCCCAAAGTGTTTTATAGACTGCATCACAAAGGCTCCAGTCAGCACTGAAATTCAGTCATCTTGGCTGGATCTCAGCAAATCTTTGAAAGGACATGGAAATTTGACTCTTTAGGAGGGGGCAGGCAGGCTGGAGGCTAAGATACCACCAGAGAAATGATTAGATGAAAGCCTGTGTGATGGGGTGGGACTTAATCTGAAACACACCTGTGGCTGAAAGGTCTCACTCCTGCAGTTAAGAAAGAATTATCCTTCATCCTTTAGTGATGTGTAGAGGGCCCCTTCCTCAGCTCAGCCAGGGCTAGTACCTCTGGCACAGCCTCCTGCAGTGTTGGGACCCAGCTCTCCTCCACCTACACAGCCGCTGCTGCTGCTGCCGCCTCACCTGCCCCAGGGTCACCCACAGACATTGCCAGACATGATGTCACTGAGCTCTGATGTCATGGTGAGCTGAGAACATTTGTTGGTGAGCACCTAGGGAGCCTCAGCCCATCTTGTCCCTTCCCTGGTGACAGGATGGTGGAGGCAGCTGGTGAGAGGGTTGGGAAAAAACCCAGAAAATGGGATTTATGGTGAAGCAGGAAAAGCTGGGTCCTTGCTCTGGGCTTGTGAGGAAACCCTTCTTCTTTAGTTGCAATTTAGATGGGGTAACAGATTCCCAAGGGATATAGCGAAGCTTAGGACTGGGTAAAGACCTGGGAGGGTGTTTTCTTGGGGGTAATTTTGTGCTGGCCTGAGGGTGAGGGGGGTGTGTGTAGGCGGGCTGGAGAGGATGTCTAATAATAGCTATTTACTCATTGAAATGCCCCTGATCTGAGGAAGCCTGGACAGGCACCCAGTGGCGTGTGACAGAGCCCTCCGGAGGGAGCTGACTGGGTTTAAGCGAATGACGTCCTTGCCCGAGGCAGTGAGGTTTCAGGTCTGGCAGCTTTCCATGCCGGCCTCTCCAATCCCCCTGCCATCAGTGTGCTCCTCCAGTGCTCGCACCTCTCTTGCATGTCCCCCCCTCTGTCCCTTTCACTCTCCCTGGGGGGCATCTTTAACTTGACTGCATCCCCTGCTATCTTCTGGCAATCAATTTTTCGGAGACAATTCGTGACGCTCCTAAACCCCCTCCTTTCCCTCTCTTCCTTCCCCTCTCTCTCTCCCTCCCGCTGACTTGTTATTATGTACTGCAGCTGCCCGGAGGATTTTTAAATAGACCCATAATCACACAGCAGCTCCTCTTGGAAGTTTAAATATAACCTCCTTGTTAATCTCGCGTGTGGCAGCAGCACAGCACCTGGGGAAGGGAGGAATGGACAAGCACTAACCCATGGCTTTACATCAGGACCGGAGGACTCAGGATTTTCTTTTTAGTGAAATTATCAGGCAATTGCGTTGTTTCTTTTAACCAGCATAGCTCTAAGGCTAGTGCAAGGTGCCAAACTGATGATTTCTGCAGCATGAAACTCTTAGTTGTCATCCCAGGTACAGCACGACAGAAGGCTGCCCTGCAGCAGCCTTCCCATTGCCCCTGGTTTGGGCTAGTCTCTTGCCCCTGCTCCAGCAAAGCCCCCCTGGGAGACAGTGGGCAGCTCAGACCTCCTCCACCCGTCGCCTTCCTGCAACAGGGTAGCGGTTGTGCACATCATGCTGAAGGAGGTGTTTCAGAGAGATCAATGGGGAGCTAGGCAAAGATCCTGCAGATTACTTCCCAAATTAATTTTTGGTAATGGGCTGATTTCAATCTCATTTCTAGCTCTCCAAATAACTAGTTTATGCTGCAGACTGGAGTATGCTGAACATCATAGTTTGGTGGCTCTACAGAAGAGATCACAATTAATAATGGATTTTCCCAAAGGAGCTGTTCTGAAAGGGCAGATCTAGTGCTTGCTAGCCCATTAAATGTGGTGAGATGCTTTCAAACAATAACTGTTGCCTGTTGCTTTAGGCTAATAGGATCCCTACCCTTCCTGCATCCCAAATGCAGCCAACTTCTCATACAGAGGGTTGAGGGATGTGCATGAGGGATCATGTCCTAACTAGTTCTTGTGCTGTTGTTGGAGGGATGATCTAGCTGGCTGTTCAGGGATGAGGGTTGTATTTCCTCCAGTCCGCTGAGCTGGTACATAGCGGGAAGTTTGGTACATGCAGGAAGGTTGTTTCTCTACTTTATTTTCCTCCTCTGTAAAAGAAAAAAAATGGGGGGGAGGGGAGGACACACTGTCATTTAATTTATTTTGAACAATGCTATAGAAAACCTGAGTATTATTATCTGGGTACCCAGAACAAAAAATAGTATATTGATGCTAAATTATCCATGCATTTTAATAATCCAGCCATAGTAATTGGTAGAGCTGGGGGACTAATTCACAACACATAATTTATTCAGTGAATTTAGCTTCTTTTTCTGCTCATGGAATATCAATTGTGTGGATCATAATTTCCTCAAATTTATTTGAATTTGTTCAGTGAACTTCTTGGAAAATATTTACTCTATGGATTGATACAGACTGCATTACTTAATTATGGTTGGTCAGAGAGATCTATTCGGTATTGTTTCTATTCCCTTGTTGAATGAGCACACAAGCACTTCTGGCTTGAGTACTTGCATATAAACACAGAAGATGTACACTTCTGCAAGTGTTTTGCACATTTCCATACATGAATGTGCAGCTATATACATGAGCACTGACAGCAAACAAACACAGGCAAGCCAGGTCTAAGCAATTTTGCATTAAAAATGTGAATGAATATTTTTAAAGGACCTAAATTACCAAGAGAATGTCTAATTTTACAGTGAAGTAACCTGGTCCTTGGTAAATGGCATCCTGAATGGCAATAATGGCGTTTGAATCAGAACCTAATAATTTACCTCTTTGCCTCTTTCTACTGCTCAGTACAATGATTTCTTGTAGTAATATAGTCCCCAGCTTGGATATATATTTTATGAAGATAGTTTTCTGTTTTTTTTAACTGGCTGTATTCATGTGACGCTATAAATGTGCTCATGTCCTGCAAGGGGTAGTGCTTGTCTGAATGGGAGACCCAACTGTCTCGCTTCTATTAGTTATCCATTTTTAACCTGTCTCACTCATTCCCTCCTCCCACATCAGAAATGAGAAGGAATGCAGTGTGGCTGATCTGAAACTTTCTAAAACACAGAATTGTAAATGTTTCCAAATGTGAGGCACTGGTTTGTGGTGTAGGAGTGTGAGGGATTGTGTTCATGAGGACATTTGTGCACACTCGGGAGTAGCATGATCAACACAGAGTGGAATAGGGAACAAGCAGGAAGAACTGGACAGTCTTGTGGACTACAGTATAGAAAGAGGGTGAAATGCACTGGTGTGAAGTCCAGAGACATGCAGATAGACAGGTCTATGGTGCCTGGTTTGGAGCCACGTGGTAGAATCTACACTAGATCTGAAGGACTTGAGCAGCAGAAATTGTTTGGAGAATGCAGCACTAACATATTTCTATTTCTTCTAGCTGGTCTGGCTGACTTTGCACCGTCTGCTGGCCTGTATGGGAAGATTCTTTGCTACTCCTACTAATTGATCCTAAAAACAATGGGATTATCAGTTAGAAGCAAATGAAAGAAAGAAAAAGTGGGAGTATTATTTACTGATGTGATGACTGAGCCTTCGATATGAGACATCAGCATAAAAGGCAATTATGTTCTTAGGTGCCAGGCAAGATATTCCCTGCCAAGGCAGGGAAGTATCAGTATCATTGTAAAAGGCTTTACTGTAATTTCTTCTGTGCACAATTCTGTGTATAATACCAGTTATTCCAATTAAAGCAAAATGGACTTTAAAAAGTATCTGGTTGGTAGAGAGAGGAGAGAACACATTTTACAAGAGGAGACTAAGACAGTGTAGCTTATTTAACCTGGCAAAATGCAGGCTGAGAGAATATAAAAGGCTCCCTTCCATTAAAGTAAGAGTGAGAGGAAAATACCCTGGCAGAAGGAGAGCTCATCAAGGTAAAGAGAAACTAGGTATTTACTGGCCAGGAATGGCTTCAGCAGAAAGTCATCAGTACGGTGAGATTCTGCCCCACCTTCCAAACCACACAGGGAAAGCAAGAAGCCTAACCCCTCATCTGTGCAAGCATGATAGTTTCCTGAAAAGGCAAATACAGAGAGGCTGTCTGGGAGACCAGGGCTGGGACATCCCTTCCAGACTGCTGTTTCCTTAATTACATCAAACCCCATGTAGGCGCTCTGTTCTTCAGAATTAAAAGGACCTTAATTCAGTTTAGTTCAATTTTCTTCTAAGGGTTGCTTTAATTTGGAAGAACTGTGTCCATTCGAGGCTAATGTGATTTAATGAATTCATGCTAAACTCACAACTTTAGTTAATTTGGATTAATTTTCCCAATCATTCCTCAGCAAACAACCCTTAAGACATGTAGTAGAAATGGCCAAGAAATCATGAGCACTTCAGTCCAGCTTGTGATTCAGTTCTAAGCTGGCAAGTAGATTTACTGACTGCAGAAGGCCTGAAGAAACATCTGGCCACATCTAACACGACTGTCCCTGGAGAGGTGCTGAGAAGGGTGCAAGCTCCCAGACCCAGTGTCTCGGCTGTCATCTTGTGTTTCACCTTCCTACTGTGTGGGCAGGGCAGAGTGGCCAAACAGACCGGGATTATCCTTGTTTGGAAGGGCTCTTAGTACTGTCCCACGGGAACATGGGCTGTGTGGGACAACCTGTCAAGAAAGGTGGACTTAGCCTTGCTTGAAAGTGGATTTGGCAGTAGATCCAGGGGAGTGTTGGCTGCTTGGCTGTGTGCTAAGAAGCTACCTGTGCATATGAAAAAACATCTTCTTTTAATTCCCTGAACCTCACTCTGTTGATTATCATTGCCAGCTTCCAGGAAAGAAAATGCCATTCTCTGTAATGCCGTTCTAAGGGGTTTACAGCTCGACTGCGATGGATGGTGTTATTTCTGTTTCTGTTATTAGTCAACACATCCTTTTTTGCCTGTTTCTGGATGGCACATCACGAGTGGGAAATCTGTGAGCCCTAATCTGCTGGGCTTTGGAAAGCGCATAAAGGGTCACTGCCGGCAGCCCCTGGCAGTGGCTGGGAGCGACAGGAGGATTTAGCGGTGCAGAGCGCGGCTGCTGCTGCCGCGTGGGAAGGGACCGTGCTGCCGCGGCTCTGCATGTTGCCATGGAAACAAAGCTGGATCCTTAATCGGGATGCGCGTGTATGTGGACGTGAACCCACCGTCTGCTGTCATTTTGGCCTTACCTCCTGCTGCCCCAGTCCCAGCACAGTCATTGCTGCCCTGTGCCCAGTGGGTGGGAGGGGAGGCAATATGGAAGAACCCTGTGGAGCTGGGGGTGTGCAGGAGAATGGTCCAAGATGGGCCTGAGAGAAAAGGTTTAAGATGTTTCTTTGGCCCTGGGGAGCAGAGAACAACATCTGCTCTTGGGGCAAGGGGAGCCTGAGGAGCAGACAGCAAGGGTAAGTCTCCCGTGGCAGCTGCGGTAGGAAGCACTCTGAGATATTGGGGTGCCCAGCTACTGCAGGAAGTGAGTGAGTCTCTGGGAGGTCATAGCTGCATGGCACAGTTTGTAGACCTTTAGGTATCACCCAGCAGGTTAGCTCCAGCGTTGGTACAATCATGTCACTAAAAATCTAGCTTGGGGACTGCACTGCAACCAACCTTCAGCTTCAGGGATCCAAGCTAATACTTCTTCAAGGTATTGTTGTGCCTTGCAGGCTTACTGGGTTGTCCAAGTTCTCTCTGGCATCTCTGATGTGGAGCTGTGGCATTGCACAATCCAGGCATGGTTCTGAGAGGCCTGGAGGTGTGAGGAGGCTGTTGTTGGGAAGTTGAAGCAATCATACAATGTGCTTAAAACAAGCTTATGCAGACATGGGTGAGCAAAGAGATCTCATCTGTCATATTCCCTCTGCACTGAGTACATCAGCTGAGAAGAAAAAATTTTCTAAATGAAAATCTTTTCAGTTGTGATGCCTAACCCATTCAATACCTGGAGGGGAGCACTTCAGGGAAAACTTAGAAGCTGTAGCAAAAGCTCTTGGCCCTTCAAGAGGGAGTAATCTCTCTTCTGAGTCCATGAAGACTGCAAGATGCTGTTAAACTCTGAAGAGGTGGTTTGGAGTAAGCTGTAGGATGGAAGGTGTTGCCCACTTGCAGTCCTGAAAAATCCCTTACCAAGACTCACCAGGAATGGGACCAGTTTATGTCTACTGTCCACATCCCGGCAGAAGGGATTATAACTAGCCTGCTTAAACTCCTCGTGCTGCTTCCATCTGAAATGCTTTTCATTTTAGTTTAGACTGTAAACCGTTGGGCAGTATCGCTATGCACTGTTAAAATGTTGCTGTCAGTGTGCCCAGAGGACTGGTGGCTTCCTTCATCAAAGTCCAAGACACGCAATTTACCTTGTATAAGGAGGTAAACTGCCCTGTTTATAGGAGGACAACCTAGTAAGGCCACAAGGCACAACACCACCTTGCAGAACCTGCAACCTTTAGAACGGTCAAGTCCAAGGCCAGGAGGACTTGTTTAATCTGCTGAAACAGACATGCTGGTGCTTATGGAGTGAAGTAGAAATCTTCTGGGGACCCAGCAATTTTCTTGTTGCATAGCAATGAAATAGGGGAATTATCAATGGGCTGTACAAAGTCCTCCACACCAGACAACTGAAGGGGAACTCAGGGCCCTCAGAAAGCTCCCTGTAAAAAAAAAAGTGGATTTAGGACCCTCAACCCTTTATGTATGGGTGGAGTATGTACATTTTAAAACATGAAAAATGCAAAAATATTGCATGCTTTTCCTTCCTTGGGTATCCTAGAGCTACATTATAAAGAGAGATTCCATAGGAAGGAAGGCCAGTGAGGGATATCTGTAAAGGCTGTGTTTTCCCACTGATGAATAGAGAGGTTGTGTCCATAGCTTACTGCTGAATGCACAAGGATTCTGACCACATTCTCGCTTCTACCTAGAGACTATGGTGTTACTTTGAAGTTAATGGGATTAGCCTGATGAGTGAAAGGAGAAAGAGATCTGCTATCAGTCCTTAGAAATTACTGGGTAACATAACAAGAGCAGCTGGACACCAAATGAGCTATAGAGCACTGGTTTGATATCTCCCATACAGTGTGTTTTCATTCACCAGGCATGCACACTCTGCAAGGCTGCATGCCTTGAAGGGCACTGATACCAAGACGATGAACATACATAGTTCTTAAATTCTGTTTCTTCTACTCTTAGCTCAGAGAATGTCCTCTGAGATAAGGGGTGCATAGCGACTGCTGCAGGCTCCTACGCAGTGCAGATTGATGCATAGTATAGGAATGTACACATTCTGCATCCATTGAGATAATGAAAAGGTCGAGCTTCTTGCACTAACCACCAGACTTGAAGGAAAGGTTTTTCAGCTCAGTACTTCTCAGAAGGCAGTTATTCAGAGGTTTTGCATGAAAAGGAGAAAGGGCACTTCTTCCTACTAGTGAAAAAAAGATTCCTGAAGCTAGATGACCAGAGCGATGACTTTGTCTCACCTTCCAGAATTACTTACCTGCACCCTGAAATAAACCTTTCTGTGGCTATTCCCTTCCCACAAGTATTGCAGCTTCTGACCTGCCTAAGGGAAAGACGGGGTTTTTTGTTTGTTTGGTTGTTGTTTTTTTTTTTAAACCAGATCATCTTGGTGTATGTTAATTAGATGACTACTTCCCTCCATGAAAGATGAGTCTTGAAGGACTGTACTTTGTCAGGAAGAATAAAGTATGTTAAAAACATGTCTCCAGTGCTTTCACCCACAATTTGAAGGCATGCAAGCTCTCTTCCTCTGGGCTGTGGCCAGGGCTGTGTAGTGAAGCAGCCTGTGTAATCCTTGGCTTCTCTCTAAGAGCACTAACCAGAGGCTTAATTAGCTCTGAATGCATGTGTTGTGATGTAGACACTAATCTTCAGTAAGGCTGGACTGCACCATCACCTCATTTCGTAAGGATTGTTGTCAGATGCTAATCCACTTCAGGTGCTGCCAGGCTGAATTGGAGTGGAATTGGCATATTGGAGATGAGGCCTATCGTGAGCCATCCTGCATGTGTGTGTGTATATATATACACACCTGCATGCACTGAAGAACCTGGAGGGACCTGTGCGCAGGAAGACAAGAAATAATGAGAGAGTGATACAAAGTGGAAGGGAAAGACAAAGCATTACAGCCAACGGCTCTTTCCTTGCAGGAGGTGCAGTCCTGGACATGGCTTTTTCTTTCCCCTCTCATATTCTTATTTGTTCATCTTTTGTCATGGGGCCTGGCCAGGCAATGTTCTGACTGTATAGCTTGTTTCTCCCTGGCTTGCTGTAGCTCCTGCTGATGCTTCCATCTATTTCCCACTCCCCCGTCGTGACAGAGTGTATGGTTAAGAAAGAGGACAGACAATGGGAGGTGCAGGAAAACAAGATGCATCAGCTTTGCCTTTGAGCCAGTCAAAGAGCTATTTCTATACCTTACATGCCTCACCCTGGCTTTTATTCTCCCAGATGCTTTTGTTACTCTTATTATTGATGGCCAGCAGAGGCAAATCGTTGCGCTGCTCCATCAATCCCTTTCTCTGCTGTGCCGATCCTCGACAGAAATCTCAGTGCCTCATGCGCGTGTGTGATCTTGAAAAAGATATGGCAGTTCAGTCCCAGCCTTGGGTTTTGTTTAAAAAAGTACAAAGCCTAATATATAGAGAAAAAGTTGAATTCAAGTACAAAAAGAGCATCTTATTTATTATGCTGCTGCTTTTAAGTTATGTCAAAGGCATATTGAATATATAGATGGCACCTTCTATTAATGTGCAGGTAAGTATAGGAAAAACAGTGAATTCAATTGTGTGTGCTCTGGCACAAAGTTAAGCTGACTAGGAATGGGCTAGCTGACTTTCATCACCCAACCAAAGAAGTACAGAACTGAAACTCATAGCACCCTTACTGCAAAGTTGGATGGACTGATTCCCTCTCGCAAATCCTCTTCATCAAACCCTGAGGAGTGTAAATGTTCATGTGCTGAGATTATGGAGGTGGATATAATGGTCCTTACAGCACCAATCACTGTAGCAACCATTAAAGTTAATTGTTTCTAGAACTGCAGGGAGATTGCAAGCTCTAGCTCTGCAAGTCCTCTATGGTCCAGTCTTTTACCAAGAACAACTTCCGATTCATTGGAGTTCAGAAATGGCTTTTACTTGAATAGGAGGTTTGACACAATTTCTGCCTCAGTCTCATAGCAGCAAGGGGTATGGCAAATGGCTGTTAATCATCAGGGCAAAGAAAAGGAACTAAAGAGCTATGATCCCAATACGAAGTAATAGGAAGCGGTAATTCAGCAGGTGTGGATTTGGCAGAACATCCTGCAAATGTTTGGATGGGCATGCGTGCGTACAGGGGACTTCATATATTTGTGAGTGTTTCTGTCTGTAAAGCTGTAGAAAACCTCCTATTGAGTTTCTGAGACTTAATAGATGGGAGCTCAAGAAGAACATTTGAGGGGTGAGCTTCTTTCCTTTCTAATATCTGTGTAAATAATTCCATGTGCTTTATTGGTCTTAGAGTCTCTACAGTGGGGAAGAGGAGAATCAATAATAATTTAAAACTTTGTGAATCAATTAGATAAGCAAGACAGGCATGACAACAGCTTCCTAACAGAGGCACTGCTCACTGGTTGATTAGGAAGGAGAGCTGGGTAGAGAGGAGGTAGGTGCTGCCGTGCATTCATCCACCCTGGAGCACAAGCGGTAACTAGCTATGGCCAAAGCCAGCTCTGATGAGGATCAGACCTTCAAGCATGACAAATAAGGATGCATATTGAAATCCTTATTGCTTGTTCCATCCAAGGACTCTTGTAACACAATGATACAGTCACTTTTGAAAGCAGAGACTGAATCCAGAGTCATAGAATCATAGAATGGTTTGGGTTGGAAGGGATATTTAAAGGTCATCTAGTCCAACCCCCCTGTATTGAGCAGGGACATCCCCAACTAGATCAGGTTGCTCAGAGCCCTGTCCAACCTGATCTTGAATGTTTCTAGGGATGGGGCCTCCATAACCTCTCTGGGCAACCCGTTCCAGTGTTTCACCACCCTTATTGTAAAAACTTTTTTCCTTATACCCAGTTGAAATCTACCCTCCTTTAGTTTAAAACCATTGCCCCTTGTCCTGTCACAACAGGCCTTGCTAAACAGATTGCCCCCATCCTTCCTAAAGTCCCCCTTTAAGAACTGGAAGGCTGCAATAAGGTCTTCCGGCAGCTTTCTCTCTTCCAGGCTGAATGACTCCAACTCTCTCACCCTGTCCTCGTAGGAGAGGTGCTCCAGCCCTCTGATCATCTTTGTGGCCCTCCTCTGGACCTGCTCCAACAGTTCCATGTCTTTCTTGTGCTGAGGGTTCCGGAGCTGGATGCAATACTCCAGGTGGGGTCTCACCAGAGTGGAGTAGAGGGGCAGAATCACTTCCTTTGACCTGCTGGCCATGCTGCTTTTGATGCAGCCCAGGATACGGTTGGCCTTCTGAGCTGCAAGTCCACATTGTTGGCTCATGTCCAGCTTCTCGTCCACCAGTACCCTCAAGTCCTTCTCTGCAGGGCTGCTCTTGATCCCTTCATCCCCCAGCCTGTACTAATATCAGGGATTGCCCCAACCCAGGTGCAGGACCTCACACTTGGCCTTGTTGAACCTCATGAGGTTTTCACAGGCCCACCTCTCCAGCTTGTCCAGGTCTCTTTGGATGACATCCCGTCCTTCTGGCGTGTCAACTGCACTGCTCAGCTTGGTATCATCTGCAAACTTGCTGGGAGTGCACTTGATCCCACTATGTTATTGATTAAGGTATTAAACAGCACTGGTCCCAGTATGGACCCCTGAGGGACACCAATTGTCACCAGTCTCCATCTGGACGTCGAGCCATTGGCCACTACTCTCTGGATGTGACCATCCAGCCAGTTCCTTATCCACCAAACAGTTCACTCATCAAATCCATATCTTTCCAGTTTAGAGAGAAGGATGCTGTGGGGGACTCTGTCAAGGGCCTTACAGAAGTCAACACCCATTGCTTTTCCCTTGTCCACTGATGTAGTCACTGCATCATAGAAGGCCACTAGGTTGGTCAGGCACGACTTGCCCTTGGTGAAGCCATGCTGGCTGTCTCGAATCACCTCCCTGTCCTAGGTCCAGGGTCTCCACCTCTCTGTCCTTAGTCCAGGTCTAATGGCTCAGAAATCCACCTCTGGTTCTTCTCCTTAAGCTTAGAGAGTCCCCAACTAGATCTAAACCAGAAGGAATGTCACCACAGCAGTGCAGGCCAGGATTTGAACTAGTTCACTCTCCTGACATGGCAGCTCTACTGGACCTGAGCTGGAGTTTCAACACAGTGTTAACGCATAAATGCCTTACGATAAGCTCACAATTTCTGTGCCTTGCTTTGCCTGGTGCACACATACATGTTACGTGTTAATGAGGCAGCTGCTCACCAGTAGCATGTCCAAACAGAAATGGCCCAGGGTACTGTTCCTTCATTTTATGCCCAGGCTCTTTTATACTTTGGTGGCAGCACAAGCAAGGTAGAAAAATCCCTCTTAAAATGCACCACACTGGGCTGCCTTCTTGCCTGGTACACAGTGAGGGTTTGACATTGCTCCTGTCCCAGTCCATGTTGTAAAACACAGGTTGGAGTGAGCTGGGGTGAGTCAGGTTTGTGAGAGCTCAGGGCAGGGAGGAGGTGTACTCTGAGCAAGCACCACCTCCTTTGCAAAGTGATAGGATCTGATCTGGAGGGTGCAGTGAAAGGTAGCGTGGATCCTCATGGTCTCAGAAAGCTGTGAGTATGAAATAGCTGAATGCTTACTCCCAGGTTTAGGAGGAGAAAAGGTGGGATCACTTCTTTCTGAATTTTGGGGCTGCCTCACAGCATGGAGCCAATGACCCGGGCTAACTGAATAAACCTCACTGGTTTTGTGGGTCTGAATCCCCACAAAAGAGCTATGCAGGAGGGCTGGGAAGCTAAGACAGCAGCACATATGCTTCACACCTTCCTCTCACACCACAAAGTAAAACAGTGCCGAGGAGCATAGAGGCAGTCAGGAACCCCTCCTGGAGAAGGAGGCCTGGGTGGGCAGGATGAGGGGAAATCTTGACTTGACTCCTGCCTGCCCCTAATTACCTGGCACAAGAGGTCCAGGCAGGTGTTCTGTCAGACCCCCCTCCTCTTCCTGAGCATCTCTGCAGTCCTAGCAGGCTGCTGGGGATGAGTCCCTCTTTGGGGTGAGGATAGCGACGGTCAGCCCCATCCTTTTCAGCCTCAGCACAGGTGGGTTAGACTGTACCGCGTGCAGGGCTGCAGGGAGCAAGGCGCTGCAGGGAGCAATGGCTGCCAGCACTGGCTGTAAGGAGCTTACATGGCTGTATTACGTGTGCGTGGTTGCCAGGGAAACTCCACTGCTGAACTGGTACCAAAGCGGTGGGGGCCAGAGCTTTTTTTTTCTTTTTCTTTTTTATCTCCTTTCTTTTAATCTACTCAGAGCATCAATTACGAGCCTCTTAGAGAAGAGGCAGACAGGTATGGGGCACTGGGAAATCTGGAGTTTGTATAACCTAGTCAAATCTCACCTCTTGGTTTTGTCCCCTTGCTAGAGAGCTCTTCCATTTTAAGTGGTTTTGTTTTTTTTTTTTTTAGTTTTTTCTTTTGAGTAAGAGTGTTGCCTATTTACTGCTGGGCAAACTAGATAAGGCTGAAGCCTTTTACTGCTCCTTGCCTTAAGGAAAGTGTTGGGCACATCTACACAGGCTTTGCCTTCAGCTGCTTGCTCACTTGCACTCTGAGGCAAGCCAGCTCTGATTCAAAGGGTATGTAAGCTATATCAATGCATTGAAAATTATCTAAATGGGCTAATAGGGCCAGCCTCTAAGGAAAGATTAAGTGCTGGCACATTACCTTAAATTGACTACTTTGCTTCAGCTGTGGTCTGGCTAGCTCAGAGCATGGCCACAGCCAACTTCACTCTGTCCATAAAGGCTAAGTAGACCTTGGCATCACCAGGACTGCAGATGCCACATGTCAGGATGCAGAGCAACTAACAGTCTTGCTTGCAGAAGGTTAATACTTAAAGAAGCAATGCAGAATTTGAGTGAAAGGGCATATCAGTACTTCATGAGACAGAAGGGCCCTCATGGACACACTCTGACCTGTCCACAACTGGGCCACAGTGAGAGGAGATCTTCAGCTCCTGAGAGGCTCAGAGGTCTTTGGATGCAATGCTGAACTTCCAGGGCTTATCTAAATAGACTCTGTGCACCTTTGGAAGTTCTGCTCATAATAAGGTTTGCTCATAATAAGAGACCAAAGGCATACTTGATGAAATGGAAGAGCAGTTAATTTAGAAATGATAAAAAGAAATAGTATTTCACCCTGGATAGTTGATTTGAGAAATTTATTCAATGACATCTTGCCAAATACTGTGATTGCACTTTTTTAAGAGTGCTAGACAGTTTTATGGCTGCTATTGATTCATATGGCTGTACCAATGACAATGTTCAGCTTACAGTCAAAATTCAGTCCTTAGTCTGGAGGTTAAGACAGCCAGAAAAGAAGCCCCAGGAAAACACCATGATGTAAATGGATGATGAGTAATGGGACAGTCTGACTTTCCTCTGACTGATATGGGCTGGCAATGCCAACCTAGTGGGCTTGTCTGAGCTGGGACAGGGGAGCTAGGCCTGGGCTGTCTGGATTTCCAGTGTGGTATAACATGGCATCTGGTGGGAAGAATCTACACGGAATGACCAGTGGTTTAATCTGTCCATGTAAGCTCATCAAAAAAGGAAACACATGCCTATGGAGGTGAAAATGGAAATGCAACAAACCTGGTGTGAAAACTGTTTATCCTCACAGATTGCTAACTGCCATTTTCCCTCTGTGGAAAAGTTCTGGCATCCATATGTGATGCTCTGAGAAGCTGGTATGGTGTACCATCATATACTAGCCTGCTTTGACCAGTAATTGTGTATAAAAATCACAAATGGTGCACCCTATTCTTAGCCAAACAACTTTTGGGTTTTTCTCTGAATTGTATATGTCAGACAATTGCCCTGGTGTGTTTGTCTTTCATCTTTTTTATTAATTGCATGTGGTATGGAGTGAAACAATCCCAAGATCAAGATTACAGAATCTAGGGTATCTTGTGTTTCCTGCATTGCAAAATGCTTAGAATTAATTATTTCTGTAGACCCTGAAGTGGAAAGTGGAAATCACTTGGTTGTTTTCAGACCTTGAGTCATCTTTAATCGGCGACCTTTTTTATTGCACCTCTCAGGAACTCCTCGGTGCTGGAGCACTTGCATGGTTGTTCCTGGGCTAGGGCTCTGCAGCAGATCTGTTTCCACTGCTACAGAGAGATTAACGTCCAAGCCATGACTGGGATCTGTGTATATGATGATACTGATGTGTATAGTTAATGCCATTATACATGTGAATCTTTGTATGTTTGTTACCGTTTACCAGGGTGATAAAATTCAGCTACACTAGCGACTCTAGATTCCTTATCACAATTATTATCAGAGGTCGCCAGGGATCATGGCTTCCAGAGAAGACCTGGAGAGCCATCAACCATTTTCCTCATTGCCACAGACCTTCTTTCTTGGCCACCTCTATGTTCTGCTTAGCAGCGATCAGGACAGCAATGTGCTCTCCTGTATGAGAGGGCTCTTACAGCCTTCCACCAATGGATCACAGTATATCCTGCCTGCCTTTCCATCAATGGGGACACTGAACTGGGTCTCTCCCTATCATTCATCCACCAGCTTCTGTAATCACATTTCTGTAACTATCAGGAGCTGGCAGATGTTCTTGCCAAGCTACTCTCCATCATCTTTGAAAGGTCATGGAGGACAGGAGAGGTGCCCGAGGACTGGAGGAAAGTAAATGTAACTCCAATCTTCATAAAGGGCAAGAAGGAGGACCCAGGAAACTATAGGCCAGTCAGCCTCACCTCCATCCCTGGAAAGGTAATGGAACAGCTCATTCTGGAGGTCATCTCCAGGCATGTAGAGGAAAAGAAGGTTATCAGAAGTAGTCAGCATGGATTCACCAAGGTAAGATCATGCTTGACCAACCCAATAACCTTCTATGATGGCGTGACTGGCTAGGTAGATGAAGGGAGAGCAGTGGATGTTGTTTATCTTGACTTCAGCAAGGTGTTTGACACTGTCTCCCATAAGATCCTCACAGACAAGCTAAGGAAGTGTGGGTTAAATGAAAGGACAATGAGGTGGATTGAGAACTGGCTGAACAACAGAGCTTAGTGGGCTCTGATCAATGGCGCAGGGTCTGGTTGGAGGTCTGTAACTAGCAGTGTTCCCCAGGGGTCTGTGCTGGGTTCAGCCCTGTTCAATATGTTCATCGATGACCTGGATGAAGGGACAGAGTGTAACCTCAGCAAGTTCGCTGATGGTACCCAGCTGGGAGGAGTGGCTGATACACCAGAAGGCTGTGTTGCCATTCAGCGAGACCTGGACAGGCTGGAGAGCTGGGCTGAGGGGAACCTCATGAAATTCAACAAGAGCAAGTGCAAGGTCCTGCACCTGGGGAGGAACGACCCCACGCACCAGTACATGTTGGGGGTTCACCTGCTGGAAAGCGGCTCTGTTGAGAAAGACCTGGGAGTGCTGGTGGACAATAAGCTGACCACGAGCCAGCACTGTGCCCTTGTGGCCAAGAAGGCCAACAGTCCCCTGGGGTGCATAAGAAGAAGGGTGGTCAGCAGACCGAGGGAGGTTATCCTCCCCTCTACTCTGCACTAGTGAGGCCACATCTGGAGTATTGTGTCCAGTTTTGGGACCCCAGTTTAAGGACAGGGAAGAACTACAGAAATGATCAGGGGACTGGAGCATCTCTCTTACAAGGAAAGGCTGAGACACCTGGGTTTTTTTAGCCTGGAGAAGAGAAGACTGAGGGGGGATCTCATCAATACTTATAAATATATGAAGGGCAGGTGTCAAGAGGATGGGGCCAGACTCTCTTCAGTGGTGCCCAACGACAGGACAAGGGGCAACAGGAACACAGGAAGTTCCACCTAAACATGGGAAAAAACTTCTTTACTGTGAGGGTGCGAGAGCAGTGGAACAGGCTGCCCAGAGAAGTTGTGAAGTTTCCTTCCCTGGAGACATTCAAAACCCTCCTGGATGCAGTCCTGTGCCCCCTGCTCTAGGTGTGCCTGCTCAAGCAGGGGTAGTTGGAGAAGATGATCTCCAAAGGTCCCTTCCAACACCTACCATTCTGTGATTCTGTGTGATCATCTCTGAGCTATGTATCTTTCTGTCAAATTTCTGTCCAGTGTGTTCAGTAGTTATTATGACAACAAGGGAAGGAACTGATAAATGATATGGTTATGTAAACCACGTTTCTGCATCTAACGAATTTGAACTTCCCACTGACGGCACGTTCCTGGGCAGCTCTGAGGATTTTCATCAAGAACGAGCCACTCATCAGTGAATCAGCGTTGGGAAAGGATTGCAGGAGGTCATCTGCTCCATCTGCTGTGCAAGCCAAAATCAGTAATAACCCAGGGAACCTGTTCCAATAAGACAGGAAAGTTTTGAAATCCTACTTAGTATGAACTAGGCAAAGAGTCATTAAGAAATGACGCAGTCCAACATGCTCCAACCTTACTTTGAGTAGGTTTTGCTGTGCATATGTGTATTTGTGGAAATGTGAGCGTGTATGTGTGTGAGAGACACAGAGTTGCTGTTCTAGACACCAGTCCCACCACGGGGACATTTTGCTAGGTCTGTAGTGTCACCATGTTCTCATAATCCCTACTGCAAGCACTCAGGGAAAGGACTCACACAGGGTGATGCAGCATGCAATATTAAAAACAGAGTTTTATTGTATTGAGTTGTTGAAAACTAAATAAATAAATTAAATGTGGGGAGAAAAAACAAATAGGCAGAAGATTCTGACTGCAGGCTAGCCTGAGGCAGTGATGCATTTGTGGTAAGAATAAACAGGAGTAAATGAACACTTAAGCAACAAAGATCCTGATTTCCTGTCAGTTCTGTTATAAAAAACAGGACTTAGAAATATAGAAAATTTAACTATAAGACTTTGAACTGTTGCGGCATTTTCAATCATGAACAACAGAACTCCCCGTGAATCAGGTATCCCACCAGGACTGTCACAAATAGGTACACAGTGGTGTCTCAATTTTGAAGAAAAGAAATACATAGGTAGAGAAATTAAGCTCTGCGTTTTCCCAGAAGTTATTTGGTGCTTGCCTGCTCCTTTTTGCCTCCACAAAATGTGTGGTAGGCAGGGCTAAAGTCTAAACAAGAGGCAGCCCTATGTGATTTGTCTGTAGGTCATAGAGGAATTTTGCAAATCAAGACTGTATTAAAGATACACGAACAGCTTTTCTTCTAAATCAGGAAAATGAGAAGAAAGCTCTAGAAAGTGATAGTGGCCTAAGTCATTAGGATCTTCTAGGATCCCCTTTGCAAACCAGAAAGGAAGGGAAGGGCAAACCCCTGTTGTTAAATATGGTTGCACAGGAAGCTTAATGCAGCAGCAAATGGGGTTAGATATACTGATGTTCCCCAAAGCCTAATAAAAAGGGGCTACTCCCAGAGCAGCACAAACTGTATTTCTCCTGCACCTGTGCAGAGATAGCAGCTTAGGGCATTTTGCAAAACATGGTTTATTTCTCTAAATTCGAGAAGCAAACACGTGCCCTTGACTTGCTCCTCACTCAAATTTCTTGTGCATAACTTGACAAACCTGGCCTTTGTGAGGTCTGGCACTTGGGCTGGAGCTGAAGGAACTTGCCACCAGTAGCAAAATATCAATTTGTAGCCCAGCCACCAGAGCATGGCATGCAGAACCAGATTATATTTAAATAGGCTGCTCTGGGGAAACATAAAATACTGATCTTCTCATTCCCCAAGTCAGCAGTTACACTATGGCTTGGTGGAAGGCTCTCTAGTTCGTCAGGATGACTGCCCCACTGCAACTGTTTTTGAAGATCCTGTGTTCCTCTGCTTTAGGGATGTTCTTGGGTCTGCCCCATGCTGAGAAGCAGTTTTGCTCTGGATAGTAAGATGTTGTTTGTAAGGCAGTTATTGCTTTTGCTTTCCTGGGGAATCCAGAGTGGCTCTGTTAGGAAGGAACTTGTAAGAAAAGCACCCTAGGGACCTTTCTTGCCACATCTGAGGTAAATGGTTTGTTAAATGACAGTGATTGGTTTCAACTGGTGCAGCTGCAGGAGGGTTCCAGGAGAGTCACCTGCAGCCTTGCCAAGGGCCTGCATCCCAGGTGTGGGGGCCAGACCTGGCCTTTGTGCAATATCTGCATGGGCCTGCCCTTGAGGGACAGAAGTCACTGGTCAACTCAGAATTGCTGGCAATAACACTTGGCTACTCTTTAAACCTTGTGCCACCTCCACAAATGCTCTTACATCCACCTAGGAACTCACCAGCCACCAGTCTCCAAGAGGAGGCTTCATGGTGAGTGCTTTTGCACCTTCACTGTGTGCAATCCAGCCTCCTTATGTGAGGGGTTAAACATGCAGGAGGGGGAGGCAATACTTGTCCCAGCAGCGGTAAACTCAGAGCAGATTTTCTGTGGGAAGCCATCTGTCAGTTGGGGAGTGGTGCTGTGTCAATTGATCGGCTCCACCTCCAGCTCAGCTCTGCAGACTACAGATCCCTGACCTTGCAGGGTGACAGTGGGGGAGTACTAGGATCTTTAGAGTCATCGAGATCCTGAAATGGAGCCTCTACTCTTTCAGACTGGGTGAGGGACACCCTGCAGGATCTTGCTGTCTCTTGCAGCAGTTAGCTATGGGGAGCCTGGGCTTGTAGATGAATGGGCTGCAAAAGAAAGACAAGATTTTTCCCATAGTCAGGGGATCGTATGGATGATGTTCAGTGTAAAGGACTACTGCTTTGAACTCAACCTGTCCCTATCCCAAACTTAAATCTGTCTCTCAGTGGCAACATTGAACCATGTTTTGGCTGTTCCAAGGTGAAAGGGGGAGGTGGAGGGTGTGAAATTTCTGCAGGAGAATAATAGGAGCTTCTAATGTCTGGAAAATCCCCTTAAAACCCCCCTTAGACCTACCTCCTAATTTAAAAGCTTTCACTGTAATGCCACAGTGAGGTCAAATTCCTTCTCTGTCGAACAGCCTTGTGGTTGTCTGTCAGTTCAGCTCCTCTTTTCCCCTGGCTTTCCACCAGGTGTAGTCAAAAATAAGGAAAGGAAGGCAATTGTGGCTCTAAGGCATTTTTATTAGTTTGCTTTTTGTCCCCCAAAAGGCACTCACTAAGATTCCCATCCAGCTCTGTCAGCAATTCTCCTGAATCATTATGAGAGGGGCACTTCTACACTGTTGGTTGTCCTTCTTCCCTCGCCCCTCTCTTTTCCGAGTGCTCAGTTGGTTAGGGAATGAAGAACATTTGGCTAGCCCAAGTATGGGGGTTATCAAGTGTCAAGAGACATCTTCACAAGCCAAAAGCTGGACTAGCTTGCACCTCCTTAGTGCTCTCATTTTGAACAGAAGTTGCCTCTTCTTGCTGTTTCTAAATAAAAATGCAAGCAGTTGCTCAAGAGCAATTATTACATGCACAGCCAAGTGGTCTGTGCTGTTTGATTTAGGGAGGGGTGCTTACGTTTCTTGGTGGAGAGGAATTGTTTAGCTGAGTTACGATAAAGCTATTTATTTGGTGTATTGATTTTTGATGTTCTGGTACACTCTGGTTAGTGAGGAGCTCTGAATTTTCTCCCTGAGTCTTTGGGGCTGAATGCCCTTCAACAGTTGGGCTGTGCTCTGTGTGTGAGTGTTGCCTTGAAATACTAGTGGATTTACCATCTCCCATCCCCTATTTATCACTGAGGAAAGCACCCAGTATTTTTTTCAGACAAGACTTCAAGATGCAGTGTCGAATATTCCTGTAATTCAATAGCCAGGTCCTTCAGATCTTAGACTCTCTGCTAGAAACTGTGGAAATTCGCAGTCAGTTCAGAGGTTCTTATGCATAAGTACAGAAAACCTTCTGTTGAATTTAATAAAAAAGTAAATACTAGTCATCAGTGTAGCTGTCTTGCCTTTTTGTGTTACAGAAAGGCTGAGTCTTCACACTCTAGCATTCAGTTTGCTACAAGTGGCTTTCAAAGGCACAGTGCAATGAAAGGTATTGGAGATGCTTGTTCAGGCTTTCTTCAAACTCTGGCAGATGCTGTGACAATAGTTTAATCTTTCCTCTGGCTTTCCTGATTTTCTCCATAAGCTTCAAAGCTAAAAAAAAAAGTGTCTTTTTATTGGAAGAGTAAGGTATTTTTCTGAGCAGAGTTCTCAAAGTGGGCGAATTCCAGTGATAGAAAGTATGAGCTGTTTGCCACAGATTGAGAGGCTCAGTTGCTGCTCCTGTTTTTTTAACTTGTCTCTAATTTGTTGCTGCCTTCTTTTCCTTTTTCTTTTTCTGTACATTTATTTTTCCAGAGAGCAAAGAGCAGCCCTAAGAGTACTTTCTCAAGTGGGTCATGAGCTGTGTGGAGGAAGTGAACAAAGTTTAATCACCAGACCTCATAGAAGAGATGTGAGGATCTGGGAGCAAGGACTCTTTTGTATAGGATGTGACCTGTAGGTAGTTCAGAAAAGAGAAACAAACAGCTTAAGCTGGATGCAGGATCAGAGCTTTTTTTTTTTTTCTGCAGTTGCTGAGCTATGGCATATTTTGCCAACAGAGAAAATGGCTATAGGTAATCAAAACCATGACTGATGGAGGTATGTATGGATGGTTGATTAACTGGCATCCCTGCTGAAAAACAGCTTTACCTGCCAGGCTGTAGGAGAGTCAGTTTGGTAGAGAGCTGTTCTGAATGTGAATATCTTGAGGTAATGTCTTGAGGCATTTGCACAATGAATTTCCCCATTTGAATACTCCTGATTAACTCCTTTTGGATATCTGGTTCACCTCTTCTGGCTTATTGAAAGAAGGCAGGGCTGCTATCTCATTCCTAAAAGTGGTAAGTGGTGATTGGATTTGGAAGAATTTCCTATTGTAATGGGAATTTCTGCAGAGATGTATAATTTAATTCTGCCCTTTTTTTGTTTGTTTGTGGTCTAATTCTACACAAGTCAGTGGGAGTCTGCAGTTGATTTTAAAAGATAGACGATCAATCCATAAGAAAGCACATTGGCAAATGCTTTTTCCATTCCTTTCCATCATGAATTGGGCAAAAGCAGGGATTTGGATTTTAATGGATCTGTCACAAGTTGAAAACCTGCTATCTTGTGAAATCCCAGGAAGAAAAAGGCTTACACTATGCAGTTGGAGAGCTGAGATCTGTACAAAACTCCCTTGGAATCTTGGAGGTTATAGAATGGTACAAATTCCGATTCTTGCAAAGATGAACTTGGTATGGTAGAAGGATATGAAAGCAATACCAAGAGAAATATTGAGCTGATAGTTCTCTAAAACATGCTATAAACAAAAAACATGATAGTTCAGAATTTTATTTTTTCTATTTTTTGTATGCTTTATGTTGTTCTGAGACTTAGCCTTCACAGTTGTAGCTCTCTGTTGTACTGCTTGCTTTGAGAGGAGCTTGCAGTGGAGGTTCTCAGAGCTATATGTGTCCAATGGTTTTGCCTACTCTAGTTGTACTTCAGTCTGGATACTCAACCTAGAGTGACTGTCCCAAACTAAATCAGTATCAAAGCTGCTGTGTATCCTGTTTATACTACATAGAAGGTTATGAAAATCCCAGGATTAAAGATCTTAATTTCTGCAGCCACAGAACATTTTGTGCATACTCTCTTTTTCTGTCCTTACTTATGTACCACTTGTTCCCTGTCTGTTATAATCATGCCTAACATTTGAAACCTTTAAGTAATTTCAGCAACCTGCCTTTAAAAATAAAGTAAGGACAGCTGGTCATAAAAAGGCTTTTACTTCCTTCCCACTTGCTGCACTTAAAATTTAAATTTTTAAAAGTTAAAAATCCTTAAGCTCTGGCCAAGACATGAAGTGTAAAATTCTGACCACATGCCTCCCTCTCCATGCTCAATGGGTTGACTTGGAATGCTGTTTTATTTCCTTTGACCTATTGTTTTCTTTCTCTCTTCCTCTCTTTAACTTCCTATTCTAGGATGAGTCATCCATGTTCTTCCAGTTTGGCCCATCAATAGAACAGCAAGCCTCTGTCATGCTCAACATCATGGAAGAATATGACTGGTACATCTTCTCCATTGTTACCACTTACTTCCCTGGTTACCAGGACTTTGTGAACAAGATCCGCAGTACCATTGAGCACAGCTTTGTGGGTTGGGAACTGGAGGAGGTCCTCCTATTGGACATGTCCCTGGACGATGGGGACTCAAAGATCCAGAACCAGCTCAAGAAGCTCCAAAGCCCTGTTATCCTCCTCTACTGCACAAAGGAAGAGGCCACCTACATTTTTGAGGTGGCCAACTCTGTGGGTCTGACAGGCTATGGTTATACGTGGATTGTGCCCAGCCTGGTGGCAGGGGATACAGACACAGTGCCATCTGAGTTCCCCACTGGGCTCATCTCTGTCTCATATGATGAATGGGACTACGGTCTTCCTGCCAGAGTGAGGGATGGAATAGCCATAATCACCACGGCTGCTTCTGATATGCTGTCTGAACACAGTTTCATCCCTGAGCCCAAGAGCAGCTGTTACAACACCCAGGAGAAAAGGATTTACCAGTCCAACATGCTCAACAGGTAAGGGAAGGAGCCTTACAAAAGAGGGGTCAGAGAGGACCTCTGAGACCAGAATAATTCTGCTAGGGCACATGGTGCTTCGGGGCAGTGGGCAGTGTTGGACAGAACCTGGGCAAGGGGAGGCGTGCTGATGGTGTGACCTGCATTGCTGTGTGTCATGAGTGCTAGTACTGTCACCCCCTTAGAAAGCCTCCATACAACACGAGAGGCAGGCCAGCACCAGGAAAAGGAACAACAAATGCATTGAACTTCTTGGACAAAATTTTGCTTTTATAGCAGCGCTGACCTTCTTGGGGTGTCTTTGCATGAATGGGTCTGTAACTCTCAGGTGGGTTCTTTCTGCAAGCAGTGGGGATGTTTGTATTGAAATCTAGAAGGTGGAAGGTTCTGTTCCAGGCACCAGCTGTATGTGAATGGGTGTCTATAGATGATGGCTGTGTAACCCACCTGGAATAGTTTCATGGCACCTGTTGTATGAGGACCAAGTATCCTTCTTCCATCCATTAGCCCTGAATTACAGGAGAGAAGGAAGTGCAGCGAGATCTGGAGAACTAGAGCTGCAAAAAGAGTTAGAGTCAAGAACTTTGCTTAGCTCCTGCTTTATATTGGAAGCCTTTAAAGCCCTTGGGTGTCTTAAGTATCCAGCTTACCTCAAAGAGGAGGACTTGTGCTTCCCTGCTCATTGGCACCTTGTTGACCATTGTCAGCTGGGTGTTTTGGGTCCCATTCTCTGTTGTACACGTTATGTAGAGAGCCTAAGCACGTCCATCAGAACGGGAAGTTTTTCTAGATGGAAAAAGGTATTTAAAAATAGGGAAAACCTATTAGGATAAACATCTTCTTTTGATCCAGATTCAGATTTTCTTAAGTAACAGTGCTAGGAAGCCTGTGGTGGAACAACCTCTAGAACAGCACTCTGATTACTATATCTTCCTTTTTGTCCCAGCTGGAGTTTTAGTGTGTTGCTAAGCAACCCAGATAATTAGACATGGGAAGAGCTGGGGGAGGTGCTATCTGCAATTAGCCAGATGCCCCCTGACCTCTTCAGCTGTTGTTCTCCAATGGTTTACATATAAAATCCTTGGGCAGGTTGGTCCCTTTGTGGTAGGAAAAGGGAATCCAGGCAGTAGCTATCAGGAAAGGTGGTCACACAGAGCTTAGTGTCTTTGTTCATTTGTCATGATGAACCATGGAATGCTGTAAATGTGATGGATTGGTTTGTGTGCTATGACCCCTCACTGTCAACTGTACTAGGCAGATAGAGGGACTGGTGGAAAAGAAAGCAGATTTTGCTGTTTCGTGAAAATTGGGGACTGAAAGAAAAGTCTATTCTTTGACCTGTTATGTTATCCATAATGCTATCTGCTATTTGTTCTTTGTCTTTATGATCCATTGGCTTATTACTAGGTCTTATTGCCTTTACTTCCTCTTCTACATACTGGCTTTTTGCTGTCTGCAAGCTTTTGAACCACTAAAGGTACCCAAAGCTTTTATCAGTTTCCTTCCCAGCTAGGCTTAGGGGCAAGGGGTGTTTTCTGCTGCTTTTTCGAGTCATCCCTCCTGGAATGATTAAGCAGAGAAAAAATATAATATATACAAAGTTGTCAGAAGAAATATCAAGGCAGGCTGCTGTTCTACCTTTCCAAATGAATAAGGATTTCTGGGGAGAGCTGTACTGTGTCTTTTCAGCAGTTATCCAGAAAACAAAACTTTGTTCCCTGCTATGTGATGCAGTGTTCTGCAGAGACCTTCTGCTAATTAGTTCTGTTGATGCTTTGTTAACCTGTGCATGACATCATGCCCATATAGCTACGCTGCTTTGAGGACCCAATGTACTCTCTCTGCATATCACTTCTTTGCATTGTATAGAAGTTGCCAGCTCAGAGACTCTTGAGTCTCTAGATATGACAGTACTGTTGTGCCATGTGAATATGCCCTGAAGCCTGGGCACCCCACATGAAAACAGTTCTTGTCACCTTTGAAGATATTAGCTTTCTTCTCACCTTCATGGCCCAAATCATGCTGTTCCTTCTCCCTTGTCTGCTTTCGGTACAGCATTCACAGGAATGACTGCATATACATGTAGATATCACCAGCTTAGTTTGGGTAGCGACATCAGTGTCGCTGAGAAGCAGTCAATTAGTCCATGCCAAGCTTCATTCTGCCACTGCCTAGATTGCTGCAGGCACCTGAGCTAGCTTAGAAATAATTACACTGTGTTGCAGTTGCTTCTGTGACCACAGTGCAAATATTCACTTTGCCAAGCACAGTGGTGGCCTGTGCTCTGCCAGTCTGAGGTTCTGACCCCCACCAAATGTCTCTCCCCTGTCTGTACCGAGTGAGGTGGTTAAAAATTGTGACTTCAGTGAATTGGGTCCTTGGTTTTCTGCTTAAGTGAAATTACTTTTGGGCACCTTTTGTTGTATAAAAGCTTGTGGTGTCCGAAATAAGCCATTGCTTCTACAAATCCAAAAGTTCAGTAGAAATGTGATAGCTTCAAGTTCAGCCTCACAGCCTGGAGTCTGGGCAGGAGGAAAGGTAGAGGACAGGGAGAAGAAGTAGGAAGAATCAGACACGAAGATATGAGTTCACATCACTGAACCAAAACCCATAGAAATTAATAGCTGTAATCTGTGTTCACGCCATCAAGTCCCATTGAACTTGCTGGAATTTACTGTGTGCTAAGCTTTAAACCTCTCTTGATATACTTTGTCTATCTGAAGACTTTAAATGTCTCTTGAAATGCTTTGTCTATCTGGTTATTACAGCTTCTGCAGGCCTGGGTGTTTTGTACCTTCCCTAACCTCTTCCACCTACTAAGATCCCACAGCACTTGTGCATTGTGCACAGCAGGCAGCAGCAATACCTGCACGTCTAGGACATGGTCTGGCTCTCTTTGGACTGGACTGAAAGTTCTGGAAAACTAATTTTAGTCCTGCCCTGGACCTGGCAATACTATATTCAGCCATCTGCAACTTACAGTTCCCCCTCCGCATGCCTACACAGAAGAGAAATGTATGAACGTGGGCTTCATGTCTGGGGAGACTGCGAAGTGTATGTGACCTCAGATAATACATCACCATGTATCTGGTTTTCAGAAACTCTTGAAGCTAATCCAAAGGGGTCCAATTTGCTTCAAATCCATAGCTGGGAGGCAACGCGATAAAGGAGTTTTCCCATTTTATTCTTCAGAGAGTGACACATCCAACTAAAAAAATGTGTAATTTAGTTCAGCTGGGGCACATTATACAGTGAGACTGTGAATTAGTCATTTCCCAAGATCTGCCTTTGAACTCTGACCATTTCTTACTTTTTTTTTTCTTTCTGAAAGTGGAGTAGTTCTGAATGCAGATAAAATCAAATGGTCTTGCTCAATGTGGTCTCACTTGGTGGTTGATCTGGGTGTAAAATGGAGCAAGGAGGAAATGTACTGAATGTTGCTCAAATTTAGAAAGAAAGCTCGGTTTCCCTGTGTCTTTCCCCCTTCTTACATTGACACTCTTGCTCATTTTTGCAAGTGCTTGGCAAACAAACTTTTGTTTGAAGTATGGCTGCAAGCACAAAAAGAAACAAGACGAACCATTATCTAAATGGCATTTCTTGCCAATGTAGGTGTTTGGTCTGCATCTTCTCATATTAATAATGGTCTCATAGCAACTGTTTCTTGTCTGTCTTGAAACAGATTCTCCTTTGTGTTAGGCTGGAACTGCAGAAGTATGGTCATGTCCATTGAACATTGCAGATTTTGTCCTAGAAATGAGCCCTCTGCCTTGCTAGTTTGTTTTTTGAATGATTCTTGAGGAAGTTTTCCTCTAGTTGAGGGATTTGTCTCGATTTATGCTGATAAGAGGCTTAGGTGATCATTTGGAATCCAAATATCCAAATGCTGTTTTCCAGCCCAATTACACTCTTTAAATCTTTGTATCGTTTGTAATAATTACCTGTTTGTTTATTCCTTCATTGTACCAGAAAGAAATCTGGTTGGAATATTCCAGTCTACCAAGTCTGTAGTTATCTCAATAGCTGGTCTCCTGGGCATCCAGCAAACCACTGTGCTCTCTACTCCCTTCGAATGGATGAGAAGATTACAGAGGTTGAGAAGGAGTTTCTAACAGAGTTTTCCTCTAGAGAGATGTTCAGATGTGGAGTTCTTCCCTCTTGGCCCTTCCAAGGAGAGTTGCTATCCTTCTAGGCATTCTGCAAAGCTCATCTATTCTCCCTTCGCTATGGCTGCAGAAGAGTGAGTGGGCAGAGGTGGATGTGTTTATAGGCAGCCTTCTGCTTATTTCGTTATTTTAATTGATGGGACAGATTTCCTTGAGCTCAGGATTGGTGCTTCTCATTACATTTTAGAGATGGGAAGAAATAACTAAATGACAGGAGCATTCTTGGGACTGGAATTCAGGGATGAGTCATGAGAAAAGAATATGATTTCTGGCACATATTTGAGGAATAGAAGCTCAGCGGTTTTGTATGGCTATTCACAATCATTGGGCTACATAAGCTGTGTTTTTATTACAGCCTTCAATGAGACCTGGGTTCTTCCTACTGGTTGTCATGGCTGCTTGTAAATGCTGGGCCATAACTACTAGTTTGTTGTTGTAGGGTTACTAATGAGTTCTCCACTGATTTGCTTTAATAGTCTCTCATTTAACACCAGGCTGCACACACCAGATTTCATTTTAATAAAAAGTGCAGTGAAGCATTTGCTTTGGAATGAAAATACAAATGTGGAATTATACTGCCTTTGCAAAGAAATACATTGAGAGGGGAACAAAGGTAGGTTCAATTCTGCACCTCAGATTCCTCAAATATGAAAACAGCTGGCAGGCTAGCATTATTTGGACATGATACTTCCACTTTGGGGGAAATACTGACTTTCATCTGGAGCTTTCCATGCCAATCAGTTAAGAAATGCAAAAGAGCCATTGATGAATGGTTGGAAATTGTTTTCGCTGGAATACCCAGTTCAAGCTCTGTCCTCACATGGCCACATTTGCCTAGTGGAAATGAGGAATTGCTGGGGCTTAGACAGCTGAACAGTGAGTCAGTGAGCAGAGAAAGTACTTGCAATAGGGTTGTACAAATATATTGCTTCCCTGGAGACTCAAGACTATAGGGGCTATGTGTGTCCCTGGAAAGCTGCAGTGCCCTTTCAGGGTGTTGTGCCACCCTCATACCCAGGAGCAGCACCATGCCCATAGCATCCTGGACCTGCTTTCCCCAGGTCAGTGCCAAGGGCAGTGCCCACACAGCACCCTCCCTTCTTTTCCAGGCCTCTCCCAACCCACCATCCTGTCCTCTCCTCTCCAGTCATGGCAGGTATTGCCTGCCACATCAGACACAGGGATCATCGTATGTCATTTGCAGGTACTGCCACGGAGTCACTCTGGGCTGTCTCCCAGACGAGTGAGCCACACACCTTCACACAGCGCAGCAAGGGAGTTGAGAGCAGGAACGGAGAAAGGATGATTTCTGTCACCCTTTCTCCATTTATAAGACTGTCAAGTTAACCTTGTACTAAGAGACAGGAGCACTGGCCAGCACTGAGGTCTCACTGGCCTTTGTGGGGCTGTATCTACCTGCTTGGCAGCTGGCTGAGAAGCCCTCCTCCTGTCCTTAAACGCAGCGCTGCTCCAGCAGTGGGAGGTGCAGTGCTGGGACTTTCTTCTTAACTCCAGGGAGGAGGGGAGAAAAGATATAAATGGCATGTTCCCACAGATGCAGAAATTACCTTTTTCAGAAACGTGGAGGGTGAGGGAGCGTATGTAACTTTTGACCTTTTGGAGCCTTTAGGCCAGTGTCTTGTTAGCAGCTCGTTATGTTCCTGCTGGTTGGTGTGTCCAGCTGCCGTCAGGCTGGTGCTAGCTGGCAGCACATGGCATGAGTGCTGCTGACGGATTAGAGATCCCTGCTGCTGAAATCTGCTTGCTCCTGTCACCGCTCCAGCAGCAGCTGGAGGCCAGGCCTGGCCCGTGCCTCCTGCCTCCACCGGGGTCTCTCTGCCTCCCTGCGTCCCTTGCTGTACATCACCTTGCTATCTGCTGCTTGCATACTGCCATCGCTTTCTTTTCTTTTCCCCTCCCTGACTTGCATTTGCTGTTGCATTTCATTTGCCCTGCCTGCTTTCCTCCCTGTCGTGGTGGTTCAGTGCTGGTGAAAGGCAATCGGTTCCCTACTCTGTGGCTACAGGTTAGTCACACTGCCTGCCCAGGAGGTGAGCAGTGGATATGGGGGGAGCATTTCTCCATGTGCCACCAAATCTCGGGGGCAGTGTTGGCTTCCTCTCACTCCTTTTTTTTTTGAAGGGGAATGCTGAGGGTAGCTTTGTAACATGCTCTTGTCCCAAACCTCCCCCATACAAGTGGGCTGCTAAGGGTGCCCGATGCAGAAGGGCACAGTCTGTGCCTGGCTGTCATCCTGGCTTTGCCCAGCCTTTAAACAGTGCTGCCTGGGCAGTGGGAGGCATGGCTGTCTTGCAGGGGATGGCCTAACATCAAATCGACTCAACATGCTGGTAGGAAACTGCAGATCCCTGACTTCTAAAAGGGAGTATATGATGGGGAGACAGCAAAAATATTGGTTCCTCAGCTGGCACCACAGGATGCCTTGGTCCTGCAGAGTAGGGCTTTGTCTGAGGGGGAGAGGAGGCGTTTGTTCTGTGCGGACAGCTGGATTTTTCATCGTTTTTGAACTAAAATAGGATGGGAGGGTTCAAGTAAAGTGATGGGTTTTTGGCAAGGGTTATCTTTTGATTAGAGGACAGACCCTTTCATAAAGGCCTCCAAAATCCACCAGCTGGGAATGAATTTTGGTATGCGCCATCAGTTTCCAGATGGGAAAATGTCCATGTTCTGCTTCCAGCCCTCTGAGACATCTCCTGCTCCGTAGCCAAGTCCAATTAGTGCTAATACCGTGGCAACTTCACTTGCTGGTGACAGTATGTTTTAACTTGTGCATTCAGGCTCTCTCTGCTCTTCATGAAAAGTGAATCAAAATCCTTCCTCTGAATCCTTCTGCTGAAGGAAGCAGTGCAAAACTGCAAACCCAGCTCTGGCTATGGTTTAGTGTCAGCTACAGCACCATCTTCCCCTGATCACAAAACGCAGTTGGGGTCCTGTGGGTTTTAAAGTGCCCCAGGGAATTTGAAAACCTGCTTTAGCAGATCAGCAGAGGGTAGGTGAGAAATAACCTCTTTCCTTCAAGGACTGGCTTGATGGGGCTGTGGATATTTTCTGACTTGCACACCTGCAAATCGATGGTTAGCCATATGCAGTTTCATCACTAGAGACTATGAGGAACACGTAGGGTTTTTTTCTTTCTAATAGAAATGTGGGGGGTTTTGTGTGTCTGTGTGGTGTTTCTTCCTCCCCTCAGACTTAAAAACTTGAAAGATAGTAAGAACTGCCATGTTGCTATGTCTTCCTGTGCAACTCTGGAGCAGTTTTTCTTTTCTCTTCCTCTTCTCTTCCTCTTCTCTTCCTCTTCTCTTCCTCTTCTCTTCCTCTTCTCTTCCTCTTCTCTTCCTCTTCTCTTCCTCTTCTCTTCCTCTTCTCTTCCTCTTCTCTTCCTCTTCTCTTCCTCTTCTCTTCCTCTTCTCTTCCTCTTCTCTTCCTCTTCTTCTTTCTCTTCGATGCAATTTGGATTTGCAGTTTGACAAGACACCAGCCCAGCTCGCCGCCTAGTGGCTCTCTCCCACGGGGAGCGGGACATGACGACGGGACCACGAAAGTGTTCGCTTGACAGAAATTCACGACTAACCGGGTAAAAAAAAAATTATCAGATGGCCCTTCTTGGCAGAGAGTCGAAGCATTAGCACTGGTGCATCCGGGATGAGATTTACTTGTTACATTCTGCAGTCTTAATGCCATTCCTGCAGTTTAACTTGCGATGGGATATTCTTTCCCCATTTCTGTCTCTTCTGTGATGGAGCTGAGCCCTCTCAAATAGCTGGTCTGTTCCCTTACAGAGGAACCGGCTGTTCAGTGGTCTTTGCCATATATGCTTCATCTAAGAAATCATTGTGCATGTTTCAAGCTAAGCTCGTGGTTAAGTGCTTTGCTGAATTGAGGCTTAGAGCACTCCTGACTGGATGCTGCTCACGAAATTCCTCTCAAAATTATTGCTTTAAGGGTGTACTTGAGTCTTGCATCCATTTTTTGGGAAAATGTGGATCTGCATATCTGTGGGGCAGCTGTATACGTGTCTCAAAGGGATCAAGCTGAACTGTGGATTTGAACACCTGTTACCTGTGCAGAATCCAGACCTCCCTCTGCAGCTCACAGACCTCTCCACTGGCCTGTTTTCAAGTAGCTATATTTTTAAAGGATGTTTTGTTTCATGTTGCAAATTTTGTTTTCATTCTCAGTCCAAAGGTGACCATTTTGGACAAATCTGAGCAAAAAAACCCTGTTCATCCAATTTTGAGTTATGAGAGTGTGAAATGAATGCATTTGTTCTGCTTTCAAATAATTATTCAGCAGTGGGGTTTCTGTTGGTGTGGACAAAAACTCAAAGCTAGCTTCAATTCAAATTTCAGAAATCAGTTTGCAGCATTAGGCAAGGGATTCCTGCTTTGTTAAGGTTAGAAAATTTGATTTTAAATTAAATATGAACATTTGAAGGTGGTGTACTGTACCTTACTGTAATTTCTTTTTGTATTGTACATCCACTGTGCACTATATTTATTGAAGTATTTGAATGAAAGATAATCTATAAATGTGGTATTTAAAATACTTAAATGTGAGGGAAATAGTAACAAAGAAAATAGAAATGGCAGAGACCTGTCAGCTTGTCTGGTCCACTACTTTCTCCATCATTCCTGCAGCATATTCTCTCCTGATTTAAGTAATAAAAATGTCCCTACTCAAGCCTGCAAGCACCTTAATATAAAATGAATATTAAAATCTAACCATAGTGCCCTTGAAATGATCAATCAGACTGAACGTTGCCAGCCGTCTTCCTATAAAGCAAGCTCTTTTCCACCCCTGTGGAGAGATTTCTAAGCTTGCTATATCACACTGAACAGGTCTCCACACCTGTCTTGATTGAGTAAAGATTTTAAGGTGATTAGAGCTCCCCTCTGCAGTAACGCACCATGAGAAATGCTTGAAAAACAGATTTTGTGAACTTAGGTTTGGTCTTTATTGAGGGTCTGGCGAGGTGGCAGGTAATCGGATGAAGAGTTCACCCACTAATGGTGTAGCCAGGGTGGAAGAGAACTGTCACACTGGACTGAAAACCTGTGAATCTCTGTGGCTTGACAGTGGTTAAAAACTCACAAATGCTGACTCGAAGCCGAATTTTTTTCTGGTTTTCAAAGCTGTATTAAAACAAGATGGAAATGAGTTTTCAGTGTCTTGCCCAGCATTCCTCCCTGTATTATTAGTGTCACAAATGAAATCATTTTTCAGCAAGATGGCTACCTCCAGTAGCAGTGTCAGCATCTTACACTTATTTATGACAGGCTGTAGTATCTTTTATCTGCAATTCCAAAGCACTTTACAAAGTAGAAAAGGATGGCTTAATTCACCGCTAAAATTCATCCATCTCTGGGGTGAAATACAGCTACTGTTTAACAGCACATAGTACGAAGCGGAGATGAATACTGCACCTCACTGGAGCTGCACGAGGAATTTCAGCTGGCAAATGAAATTGCTAGAGGTGGATTTTCGCCAAGACATCGGGGCTGTTTAATAAGCACAAGAGATTAGCAGCAGGGCCACACATGCCTCTTGTGTGCCTATGTGAAGCAGGAAGGCAGCAGTTCCAGAAGTGATTTCAGGAAGGTGGTTGGCAGCTTTTCCAGTGTGCAGACTTCACCAGCAGATGATAACTGCTTTCAGAGGCCTCCTTCATCACAAGACCATGACATGTTTTGGGCAGATACACCTTGATTCTACACTGATTACCTTCTTATTTCCCCTGGAAACACAGCCCTGGGCAGAGGGAGACATCCAACAAGGCCATTGTGTACCTGCAGCTGGGTATATACAAGTGATAACCAGAACTGGATGGGGAGCAAACGGGTCAATGGCAATGAAGCTCTGGGAGAAGCCATGTAGGTAATAGATGCCATAAATAAAAGATGGTCCCCCCAAAAGGATGTTTTTCATCACTTTCTTCCCCTTTAAAGTAATGCGTCACTGGCAGATTAAGCCCTGTGAGTGACATGAGGTACCTCAAACACAGACTGCTGCAAGAAATGCTTTTCACCCTTTTCTCAAAGATGCTGATGCTGCCCTTCTGCATCTGAGTGGTGACGTGTGGCATGGTGAGAGCTTAGAAGAGCTGGTGCTTAAGTCATGACGAAATGCTCTCCAGCATCACCAAGGGACTGTGGAGACTTTGAGGTGCGAAGTACAGATGCTTACAGCCTCTGAATAAATCTGAACATCTAGCAACTGCTCTTCAGTATGCCTAGTATGTATTAGTGTCAAATAGCTCTTCTGAAGGGGGAAACGTGGGATGCTGGACTTTACAGCATTTGACTTGCCCAGATCCAGGAGGTGCAGCAGGACCAATCTTTCAAGGTTCTGCATGTTCTTCTGCCCTCATGTTAGTTTTCTTTTCTTTTTCTTTCCTTGCAGGCATGTAGGTGAGATACTGGGGGACCTCTACTTGCGGATCTGTTTTGGTTTTAATGTATCTGTGAGGAGGAGGAGGTCTTGCTTTTTGCCAATGTGAGACTACTGGTCAGTTGAAACAAGTACCTTGGAGATGGTGCCAAGTCACAGTTTCTCTGGCGGCAGTGGAAAGATGTTAGTTCTGGGAAAGTCCCCACTTTGCCTGGCTAGAGTGAGAAGTTTACTTAATTTACTGATTTGTATTTTTTTCTCCAAGCAATTTTTCATGGAAAGCTCAAGTTTGAATTGATGAAGGCACAAACTTAGCAATGCTGTGAAATCGATTTAGGATAGTTTATTATAGTTCCATGAAATCGCTTAACAAGAAAGTTTGGCAAAGTGAGGGAGCCAAATGAGAAGAGCACTCCTGACAGTGTGTGGCACTGGAAGTACCATGTAAGCAAGCCAGTAAGGGGTGTACGTAGTCATTCAGGAGTAGAATTAGCCACAGGGTAGTGGAGAGCTGCTCAGGTGAGAGACGTCCGCTGCCTTCCTTTGGGGATCAGGCTGATTTGGGCTATTGCTGCTTGTCTTCCATTTTGCTCCCCATTTCTAGATCCTAACAAAGCCCAGAGGAGAAATTCTACATCTTGGTGCTCAGTGCTTGGCAGCTCTGAAACCTTTGTCACAGCCATCAGTAGGCAGTGTGGAAGCAGATCCCTGGAGAAGGGCACTGACAGAAAGGCAATGAAGGACCATGGGGATGTGGTGCAGAAGGAGTACCACTGGGCTTGGTTTTACGGTACTCACTGAGAGGGGCATGCAGGCTACTGCTGAGCTCGGCACACAGCCGGTTACCCAGGTGGGAGGGCTATGGGTGGCACTGACCTTTATTCCTCCATGTGGTTCATAGCTTACCTTTTCAGTTGCCACAGGTCAGAACAGCAGCACTAAAAGCCAGAGAGCTGAATGGATGCTGTGACCTTGGCTATGGCCATTCTGCTGAAGCCAGGCAGTGGGGACTCCTATGCCAGTGAATTCCCACAACCTTCTGTTGTTGCCTGAGAAGTCAAGGGAAAGCAGCAATGTATTTTTCGTACTTGTGACAGAGGCTCACACTGGAAGTTTTTTTAAGTCTCAGAAAAGAAAGCTGTGTGGTAGCACCTAGGGGTCTCATTTGGAGACTGCTGAATAAAAACCAGTACTTGATCCTTCTACCCTCACCATTATAGAAGAAAGGAGATGCGGGGCTGGTTGTGCCTGTTGCTATTTACTTAATCGTTATGCCTCCAGGAGGGTGCTGCAGAAGGCCACAAGCCCTCAGCACTCAGGGTGTTGAGGGTGCACTCAATGTAGCAGTGGTCTGGTGAGGTGCCAAAGAGACAGTCTGGTGCCACCAGGAAGCTGTGGAACAAGTTCTTCTGCAGTGGCACATGCTGGTGGGACTGTGAAAGATGGCGATAAACTGAGGGAGGTCTGTTTTACAGGAATGGCTCTCTGGTAACAGCTCACACCTTTACGCAGGTAGACCTATGCCAGAAAGCTTATTTTCCTAGTCAAGTCCTCGGGTCTCTTGGTTTTGCAACGTCTGCTGTGTATTTCACCATTAAAGATGGTGTTTCTTTATCCTACTTCTTCAGGCCAGGAATCCCTTTTTTGCCCTCTTGTCTTGTTAGCAGGCATGGGAACAGTGGGCTTGTTCTGGCCAGAGGGCGCAAGGGCAAATTTGGAATATATTCTGCAGTATTCAGAATACGTTCTGCTGAAGTGCATCTAACCAAGGATGTAAATGGTGGGTAGCCAAGGAGAAGAACAGATGATTGAACAAGTACATAGATGTTTGAACTAACCTTTTTTTTACTTCCTCCTCAACCCACTGATCCTAATGGGTTTCTCACTGTTTGCCTGAGAGAACGCTGAGAGGGGTTGGGAGTGGGACTCTTGTGAGCTTGCCAGATCAACAGTAGTCTTTGCTAATTGACTTCTCCTTTTTCAACATAATTTCTGGGCAGGCTTGCAGGAGTACATTGTGGAAGGGGAGAATAGGAGGGGTGTAGGGGAGGCAATAACCCATAGGCAAAGCCCTAAGATTGCACTGATATATCCATGCCTCCATGCACGTGGTGATTTGCAAACAGCCAGGGATGAACCCACTGCTCTTGCTACCAGTCACATCCCCTTTGTGTGTCTCTGTGTCCTTCCTTTTCTTCCATCCTCCGTTTTTCTCATCCTTCCCTCAATAGGTGATTCTTTTCTACAGAAATATTAAATTTTCGTTTAAAACAGAAGAACCACCCATTTTCCCCACCCCCTTTCTTTCCTCTCTTTCATCTTTTCTTCCCATGGTAGTGTTTGAAGTAGCACAAGTTCCTGAGAAAGGCATTTTTTTCTCCCTTTGTGCTTTAGCTCTGTGTCCCTTCTTCATTATATCTTCCCTTTGTTATTTTGTTCTGCCTGCCTCATCTCTCTGTTTTCTCCCCATCTCTCAACCCTTCTTCAAGGCTCTTTCTTCATTAATATGTTAATTTCTAGCCCAGGAATGCTTCTTGCGGCTCGCTCTTCACCAGGGAGAGCCAGAGGAGAGAGCCAGGAGAGAGGGAGGAAGGGAGAGAGGGAACAACAAAAAGGAGGAGGACAGTAATTTACAACAGGACAGGAAAAGGAATGTCAGCAGAAGAGGAATCTTGCACTGACTGGTGTCATGATGCCAGGGAGAAGAGGATTATCCATGTTTTGGACTGGGTTGGTCTTTTTGTATTGTTTTGATCTTTGCAACTTCTGAAACATATTCTTAGTAGAAAAAGTAGAAAAAGAAAAGTTCAAAAATAAAAAAGCCCTACACTCTTTTTTTCAAGTAGTTCCTTTTTGGCAATTTCCAAATTATTTTTTCCTATACATAGAAACCATACCAGAAGTTCTCTGAAGGGGATTTTACCCCAACAGAAGTTTCCAGAGTTTTTGTCTTCTTCAGGTGAGAAGCAGGGGATGATTCAGCTTCTGTTCAGATAAAGAGATATGGATAAAGACTACAAGACCACGAAAGCTGGATAGCAGTGAAAATGTTAGGGAATCTGGGGCTAGAAAGAGCCTGAGAACTGCAAGTGGAGACAAGTGTGATGAGTCAAGGATTTTCTTTCTGCCTCCCACCAGTACAGTTACTGGGTGGAGGGTCAAAAGGAGCAAGTGATTGAGGCAGGGACCTCTGCAGCATGGACCAGATATGGGGAGGATGCAGAAAGGCCATGTTCACACTATTGAAATTCTACCCTGGAATTAAGAAACTTCTAACTATTGTATTTGCTGCTTTACATCTAACGTAGCAAGACGCCTGTCTGTGCTTGGAGTTCTACGATCACGATTGCCCAAGCAAATAATTAACAATGCATCAGTGACAGCACAGGGGAGCTGGCTGGGTGGGCGGCTGGAGGTGAGAAAGCAAGTCTGAGGAAGGGCATGTGGTAAAGCAGTGAGACAGGAAGAGACAGGCTCTAATAAAGTGCTGCAAAACTGGTATGAGCTGGAAGCAAAATAACCAGGGAGGAAAACTCAGGGGGACTGCTGCAATGTTCTGTGAAGTCCAAGGCCCCCGAGCCAAGAGCCTTTCATATATTACGTATGCACAACTGTGTCAAACGAATATTATTTAGGTTGCAAAGGCAAGCACTTCAAACGGAAGAAAATGCCAGAATTAAGGCTGCAATCTTAATTTGGCACTCTTGTGTCTATGCATTATAGGGCAGTCATTTCAAAACTGCATACTATCTTTCAACACAGTACCCCTGCATCCTTCCACATGCAGAATGCGTGACATTTCCTGACTGAGCAGTGATTCAGTATTTTGTTTTCTTCACCTTGTTTAATGTGTAGCCTTAAGCTTTGTATTGTGCCTGCTTTCACAGGATGCTGAGAAGAGAGGATTCTTCATCTCAAGGTGTTATCTGTGGTGCACCTTAGGGCAGTAGCTCAGTACATCATGAAGTTCATGGATTTTCACCCTACCCTTGTGAGATAAGAGGACAGAACTGCTTTATGTAAATCCATTGTATAGATGGAGAACAGAGGTGAAGCAACATTAAGGTCAAAAATGTCTATTAATTTTTCATGGCCCATCTGAGACACCTAGAATCTCGTTATTCAAAGTACTGATCATTACAGACGCTTTCTTCGTTCAAAGCAAATTTCTCGTTGACTCAACCCTGCAACTCCCCGAATTGCCCCCTGCCAAATCTTAATTAGGACTGAAGACCATTTTTCACTAATTTTTTTTTTTTTAAGCAAAAATGGAGACTTGGTGACATGCAAGTCATATGGGCTGTTTGTTTTTATCCTGTTTAATTATTTGTTTTGCAGAAGTCATCTTGAACCCAGGAGAAAAAACAAGACAGCCTCCAAACTGTTTCCTTTTTTAAATTTTAATTTGATTTATTTCTTTCGATATATTTTAGATGAAACATTTAATTTCTTATTCAAATTAGTTTATCGTTTCAATGTGTTTCTTCCTTTTATTCAAAGAATGATGTTTAAAAATGTTCAATTTCAAAAGAGGGTGGTCGGCACTGTATGTTTTATTTCAACAGAGTCAAAACTTTATACTTACTGATTTGCCAAAATTAGGATCTCAGTACAGTACTTATTATTGTTTTGAATTGCCACCACACCAAAAAGGGAGCCGGAGAGTTTGTTCAGCTTTTGTCAAGCATCCAGAAAATGAGGCACACAGATAGGAGTAACTGCTTACAAAGAATCTGGTTTAAGAGATTTTACTGGCATCACTGTGACCCTTGTGCAGAGGTAGGGATTAATTCAGTCTTGCAGTACAGCTTTCAGTTGACTTAGCCATATGATTGTCTTGTTTATCCCAGCCATCCTCTGCCTCTCCCTTGATTACCGCCCACTTTCCAAACAGCTAAGTTTGATTCCCAGTTCAATCCATCTGGTGCATTGAATGAGAAAGGGGTCCTGCAAGAAAAATTGTTGTTGATGATGTCATTCAGAACTGATTCGTAGTGGTTATGCAAAAAGAGCTGCATTTAGTTTGCTTGAACAACTGTAATGCTGACATTTCCCGATTTCGCAGTGCTTGGCTTTGTATAATGAATAAGCCCAGACTTTGGCAAAGTGCGTGGTTTAGAGGCCACAGACTTTTCAGCTTTTCTCTCTACCACTGTTCTCTTTTGTCTTGCCTCCTCCACCTTGCCTTGTCTCTTCTGCCCTTCTGGTTCTTTGTCCCAGTCCCGTTCTTACCTAGCAAAGCTGGGATCTGCCTCACAGATGTCTCATCTGAGCTCTAGACCCTGGATCTAGAAAAATGCGACTTCCACCTCTGAACTCTGTTCCCCTTCTTTTCATCCAGTTCCACTTTCTCACATTCTGGTTCCTTGTCCCACCCATCTTCCCCTCCACTCAGCCCCAGCAAGTCCCAGTCTCTTTGCCCAAATGGTCCAGGTGTCACAACTCCGGTTTTTTTCCCATGCAGCATTTCAGCACCATACTTCCCCCAGTGTCCCAAGTCAATGTATCCTGATCACCTTCCTGTCTCTTTCCCACTACTTTGGAATTAGCCAGCCTCCTTTTCCGGTGATCCCTGTGTGTGGGGAGCAGGCAGGATCAGGGGAAATGCAAACCAAAGAGGTGCAATGCTCCTTCTCTTGCTTCCTCAGTCCAGAGGTAGACCTTCCTTGAGCTAATGTGTAGAGAAAATCCCTTAGACTACAGAAGGCCCAGTGAGGAGAGGATTTTAGAATTTTTTTTAAAGCTCTATTAAGTCTCTGTTGAACAAGTGTAAATTGTAGTTTTTCCAAAGGCTTATGACCTGTCTAGGTTTTCACAAGTATGGCAAAAATCAGCATGTGACATGAAAGGAACCTTTTCTTTCCCCTCTCATCAAAATTCAAGTCCCTTGAAAGCAGAGAACTTGCTGGAGCTTTTTAAAAAGGTCACTATTTTTTTCTTAACATTGGTAAAATAACTTCTTTCCTTTAGCCTGTTTTTGGAAATGGATGGACCACTTTTCCTTTGGTTTTCCTCAAACATCAAACCTGAGATAAGGATCTGATATGGAAAATTTCAATCTGAAAGATAAAATTTGGTGTAGCTAGAGGAATCTGTAAGGAAGGCTTTACAGTAGGAAGCAGAGGGCAGCCTGAAGAGACAGTGGTAGCAGCCCCAGCAATGCAGATCTCACCTCTGTCTGTAGGCTTCCTGGAGCATTTTCCGGAGGTCAAGCAAGGTCTGCTCACTGGCTGAACATGTCCTTGTAGGGGCTTAAACCTGGGGCTCAGTCAGCAAGCAGAGAAATGATTTGTTTTATTTCAGTTTGAATTAAAAACATGGTTTCTTAAAAAAAGTGCCTACCGCAGGCTTTCAGCACCTTTAATACTAATTTAAAAATGCATGTCACACAATGAAAGAAAATCAGTGCCAGTCCCCAGCGTGGAACTAAAACCAACCAGCCAAGCAGTTAGAACAAACAAGCAAAAGAGTGGAAAAAATCCAATCCTCCACAGGCTGTCTTTCTTTTCTCCTCCTTCTCTTCCTCCCTCCTTGCTTCAGCCATGGGTGTTCGGCTACGGGGCTGTATTTTGCAGTCCTGCCTTCACCAAAGCGCATTAACCCATGCAGCTCATGAATCGTCCCCAAACATGGGAAGCCTTGATGAGAAGAAACAATGCCAGAGTTACTGTTTTTGCTCACTTTCTGTGCAAAATTTCTAGGAGCCCAGTGGCATGGTGAGGTTACAGGCTCCAGCTGAGCGCCCTGGCTATGGGCTACATAGTGTGGGAGGCTGGAAGAGGGGACAAGTTTGAGGTCAGGATGCTGAGAGAGATTTGGCAATTTGTTTCAATAGCCAAACATCATCTGATACTTGATGCATTCTCCCTTGGCTTCACCTTGGAGAAAGCCCAGTGGAAAGCACCACTTCTGTGGACTCCAGGACAGGCATTCTTTGCTCTGGGAAGAGATTTTGGAAACAGAAGCCCTGTGGCTCTAGGGAATGGGTGGCACAGCCTTGAACCTCACCACTAACATTGACTATTTCTGCCTACTAATGGAAATGTGGTGGGACTTGTGAGATAAATAAGATATCTCAGCCTGGTTCAGAGCTGATATTATCCCTGTCCTAAGCCAGTCTGCTTCTCAGATAGTTCCCGTGAGTCATCTGCAGCAGAAAGGGCAGGGGCTGGAGGAGGCTGAATTATGAGTTGCCGTCTCCTGGCAGGTAAGTGATCCTTTCCGACTGGCATTCAGCAGACAGTGGAGGGAACTTCCCCAGCTGCTGGCCACTTTATACCTTTCTCAGGGATAAACAAAAATCTCCAGGGCTATTATGATGCCTCCTCACACAAGCCTGAAATGTACTGAGTATAGATTGAAGAAAAAGAGGATATGGGAAAAAACATCAGCATCTCAAATGATGTGCAAGAGGGCTGGTGCCTGTGGCACTGCGTGTATTCAATTTCAGCGTGCTGTATTTACTTCTGTTTCTCCTCTCTGAAAAGGCAACCTTCAGGCACTTCGCTAAATGGATTGAAAGGTTTGTCTGGTTTTAATGATGCTTCTGAAAGAGCCTGTGTGTTATTCCTCCACTCAAATACTTCTGAGAGATTTTGCAATGCCTCTTGGTAAATCAGAACGTTATGAATACCTTGGTGAGTAGGCAATGTTCTGTTCTGGGACTACTTTAGGGGGAGTGACTGGGGTTAATAAGCTAATGTTTTTTAGGAGAGGGTATCCTAATCTGGGCGAGTATGGGAACAATCAGCGGATTAATTAAGGTGTGTGTAATGGAGTGGTATGAACATTTAACTGTAGCAACTGGATGAATTGGAAGCACAGTTTCCATCTCAGGTGGGATCCTTTAGGGAGACAGAATCTATTTGCCCCATGAAGTACAATTCCCTGTACACTTTTACAGCAAACTTGCCTTAGTGGAGACAGACTCAGGCTTTACCCTTAATTATCATGGTATAAATCTGTAACACCAGAGTGTCCAAAATGAGGAACACCGAGTGCTACAGAACTGGGCAGCTGAAGAAAACTAAGTGGAGTCATGGTGGTTTACCTGCACAGCTGCTATAAAATCTGGATCTGTGTCTTTAGCAGTGAAGAGGGGAACTCAGTGAGCTGGCATAAGTGAAAGAAGTTCTGGTTCCTCAGCATGACACTCATGAACCAGCATCCATGGAAAAATAGTTAGAGCATTTTGGTTTTGCTCACATTCCTGTGTGGCCTGGGCTACATACCAGTGGAGAAGGATTGAAGAGCTTGAGAGAGAAAAGATTAATTTGGTCCCACTTACTGGTATCACTTATGCACACAAAATGCTTGGATTAGGAAAGAAATCCTACCTGATACTTCTGTGACCTCAAGGAGCAATCACTGTAGGCCCATGTATTTCATTATCAGTACAGTAACATCTATCCTTAGCCAGGCTGAGGCTGGCACTATACCCCACTGTGAGGGTACTCTGCTTGGGTACAACAGACTCAGACTTCAAAGGAGATCTAAGTATTTTCTATGATATAAAATTATTTCAGAAGAAGAGTTTTGGAGAAATTCTTCTATATCAGTATAAATGACCTTCAAATTTAGGGGGCTTTCCCAGGGAGACCTTGGTTGACATCTTTATCTGAGCAGTCAGGTGTTTAGGACTTGAGACCCCTGTGCTTTAACTACTGTGTTTAACTAGTGGGATCTTTGGAGGGTAAAGGAAGATCTTGGTAACTGACTTGAGGAAGGCAATGGAGAGAGCAAAGGATGTGCGTGTCCGAAGGCCTGTGAATAATCATGTGGAAGAGTGGATGTGAATTGTAAAATTCTCTGTCTTCACAGAAGCATCACCTTCTCTTGAGTTCTGAAGAGTGTTTGAAGCCACTTTCCAACTCACATCTTGTAAAACTTGACCCTAGTGTGTTAGCACTAGCTTTTAGAAATGATGGCCCAGCAGCTAAGCCCCAATTCTTGGCGTGGCATATAGCACCGCGTGGGCATAGAAAAATAGCCAGGACTGGAGTCCTGAATGGGTCTATTGCCTGATTTTCACTCAAGCAAAAGTTAGTGATACAGATAGCAGCAGCTATTCTATTTCTAAGAGGTATCATATTAAAGAGCTTGTTAGTACCCTCCTGCTTCCTTCCCATCCCTTAGGCAACCAGCATGGGCAGCAATTGTAAATAAGTAAAGATATGCAAAGGGTGAAATTTTATTCCAGCTCAGGGCATGTTCCACAATGAAATGAATGAGCAGTTAGAGGGAAGGCTGGGATGCAAATCTGCAGTGCTCCTTCCCAGAGATGGAGATAATTGTTAAAGGCAGACAGAGTCGGGGTGTGGATGGAGCTGAGTGGGACTGTGTGAGTGGGAGAAGAAACATGCCTGACCGACTCTGGCAATGGAGGGGGTGCCTATTCTGGCAGCAGGTGGGTGAGCATGTGGGCTGCAGTGACAGCATGGTGAATATGCATGACTGAATTATTAGTCTGTTATGCATGTGGCTAACTCAGGTGGGGGGAGGAAGGTGGTCAGTGGAGCAGATTTCTTCTGTCCTTCTGGTCATGGTGTGAAGAGAATACTGAGACCAGTATTTTGATTGGGCTGTGAATCTAGAAGCACTCCTGGTGAGCTCAGCATTGAATCCAACCTTTGAGCTCTCTGGGACGCTACAGCATCCTAATTCCCTCTGGGGCTTTGTGGACCATTTTTCCAGCTATTGTAAATTGCTGCAGGGCAAAAAATCCATTTAAATCTGGGTAATACAAAATATAAATTTTCCACTATCTTCCTTGTCTGTCCATCTGTCTTACTTTACCACCCTTGCTGCTTTGTCTTCGTTAGCTCTCCCTGGCTGTCACTTGAAGCTAAAATGGACTTTCTTATTACCCCCATTGATTCTTCCTTTCAAATGTGGTTAGCAGTGATCCTAGATTCTGGGCCATGTACCACCACGCAAAAGGCTGCACTGTGCCTTGAGGAGAGGGGGAAGGCAGAACAGGACCAATTTATGATGAGAAGCATCTGGAAAATGGGGTATAAACCAAGCAGAAAGCAGTGGGGATAGCTCTGAGCATGCATGCTGGAGCCAAAGGACTGGCAGTGACCAGACCCAGAGCTACACAGGATGGAGGCTGGGGATTGGCAGCTATCTTGGCCTGGAAAGTGTTCTCCTTTTGGCCCTTGCTGTAGGTGAGGTCACTGTGCTGAAGCATGGAAGCTAGACGCTGTCAGTCTCTTGAATCATGGAGATTGTTACAGTAGGAGAGCCTCTAGCACTGAAAGAGTGGGAAAGCTGGAAGGTTAGAGGGGGAGTAACAAAGAGAGATAGATATGGGGAAGATGTGGGTGTTTCCGCCCTGCATGTGCTTCCCATGGGGACTGTAACTCCTCTCCAGTTTGCAGTGAATGGCTGCATGGTTGATTGGGGTCTGGAGATGGCTGGCATCAGGAAAGCTGCCCTGAGCCCTGGAGTTGGAGGGGGTGATGATTTCTGGGCTAGGACCAGTCCTGCTCTGTGTTAAGCGCTCCTCTCTGCAGAGCTCTTCTCTTTAGTCTATCGTTTGGATATCCGTTCCTCTTTCCAGCTGTGGGAGGCTGAGACTGATGGGGTATGTCGTGCATGTTTCTGGTGTGTGTGTGAAGAAAGTACCCCAGACAACTGGGCTTCCAAGCACCAAGAGGCTCTAGGGCAGGAAAAGCAGATGATACTAACCTTGGACATTCTTTAGCTGTTGGTTTTCTTTTACTGAATGAATATCACATGTCTTCCCTTCACGTATCATCCCCCCACCCCCCTGCTCTGGGCTTTACATCAGCCTCCTTAATAAGAAGTACTCTGTTTTCAGTCCCAAGTGAGTGCCAAGCCCTTTGCTGCAGGGCTCACTGTTACCTGAAGATCTTGTCTGAAATAGCAAGCTGGCTCTTCAGGCATGCTGCACACCCCTGAAAAGCCAGTCAGAGATGGGGTACCCTGCAGTGATGTGCATGGGGGCTCACAGGCCCCTCCTACCCCACCCCAGATCCTTTTATTCAACATCATCAATGACTGGAAGGTAGGAGTAAAGAGCAAATTCTTCAGGGTTGTGGTTTATAGTAAATTCCTTCAGGTAGTCAGCTGCCATATTGATGACTCTAGAAGAACCTCCCAAAAATTCATGGGTAAGAGGGCCCTGTTATTAAAGGGAATTGGCAAGGACACACCTCTGCCAAACCTAGCCCAGGACTGCCGTGGATGCAGTGGGAAAATATCTCCCTGTCAAGTGGCACTGACCAGAGCATACAACAAGAGATGCATCCTTTCTCTTACCTATTCCCCCTCTGCCATGATGATGCCTGTTGCAGGGTACTCTCAAGGTGTTGTTTTTCACACATATTTCCCAGACCTTCAGCTGCCTCCACCTTTACCTTTGAGAGAATTTGCTTACCTTGCTTCTATCTCAGTACTAATTTCTTGAGACTTCCTTGCTTGACCCTCCCATAACTTCTTCAGTAGTCCAAGAACAAATAGTATTTCCTGGGGTTGAGATAGAGCAAATGTAAAATCCATGAAGGGGAAAAGGCAAAAAGGAGAAGAATTAAAAAACATGGTCTAATTAAAGAATGGAAATAGCTACTTTAAGGGAATATTATGGCACATAGCTTAAAAAAATACCAGAATGGATTAGCCAGCTTTCTGAACAGGACAACTCCCAGCTATTACACAGGGCTTGATAGAAGCAATAAAGGCTCGTGCATCAGTTCTGCAGAGACAGGAAGAAGTTCATTTGGGCAGTGATGGGAGGGAGATTCAGATGCTCTCATAGCTCTGTTCCAGGGTGGGAATCCTTTGTCACCATTGTTATGGATAATGATGAAACTGAAGCACAGGGCAGGGCTGTGAGGTAGAGAACAGGCTCATCTTTAAGTGACTCAGCCTGGCCATATGCTCACTGCTCACTCTGGGACTCTCATCCCTCTTTATTTTCTCCTGTGTGTCCTGGTGCAAGGAAGGGAACTGCAGCTCTCTCTCCAACGTCATCATCAGCTTTCTTTCACCCTTATAGCTGTGCAACTGAGCTGTTTCTGCCGTGGGTCCCTCTGCCTTCACCTAGGGCAGCTCCTGACTGAAGTGGTAGGAGAGCAGATGCTATGGTCAGGGACCCTGCTGGGCATGGCACCCACTGAGGCTCTGTGAGAAGGAGGCTAAGAAAGCAAGGAGGCTCCCTTCAGTATCTAAAACATGGCTACTTAGCTCAGCTGTCCATACCCATTTCCTCTGAAGTTCTGGGCTAGGAAACTCAGAAAAAGTAAACCTTGCTTGCGAGTTTTTAATATTTCTTACTACTGCTAAAACAGATCCAGAGGTTCCCCTTACCAAAACACTCTGCCTCTCCATCTACCCCATCCTACAGTCACAGTTTTTGCCCTTTACTCTCCTTTCGTGGCCCAGCTTCCTTCCTACTCTTTACCCATCATACCTGACTGCAGGGTGAACCAGTGTTTTTGTTTGTTTAGTTGTTTTTATTATGCTATTTGTTAGAGTAACTGGAAAGACCTATTGCTTCTGTTCACACTTGTTTGAAGGTTGGGCTAAAAAACTCTGTGTGTGTGTTTTGTGCAGGTGTGTAAGAATGGGTGACTGTGACATGAAAAAATAGGTGACGAGTAAGTTAATGGTCATAGTTCAGTGTTTGATTATATCACTGGAAAATGGATGTGAAAAAAATTACCTAAGCTGGCCCTCCTTTGAGTGGAGGGTTGTACCGTGTCACCTCCAGAGTACCCTTTTAAGCTGAATTTTTCTATAATTCTAAAAATCTTGTTTGCTGTAGTGATATTTTCATCCTGAGCTGTGTTTTTACTTGCTTGTCTCACAGTGCATGGCGTGGTGGGACTGGGCAGTATCTGGAATCTTGTTGTCTAGGCACAGAAATCCAATCAAATGTTTCTCCTTTCACAGCCTAAACAAATCTTACTTTGCAGGAGAGCACAAAATTACAATTTGAAGAGCTCATCTGGCAAAATGTTTTGCCAATCAAGGGCTGCAATGCCAAATGGGGTCAAAGTCGTTACGTTTTCAGAGTGAGTGTTTGCTAAATGAGGGCTTGCAGCTGGAAGTGAAAATGTAAGGCTGAAACTGGACCCATAGGTGAATGTTTCAGCATTTTACCTCTTTCCCTGTCAAAATGGTTCCTGTGAGCTGCACTTGGTCTTCTTAGTCTCTGAACTGCCCACCATAACACCTCAACTCCTTCCTAGAAACCCAGCTATTCTCGCATGGTTTTTCCCACGTCAGAATAAAATGAATCAGAGATGAGGGGGTCATGATGGCAACTTCAATGTTCCTAATAATTTAATATTTTCTGTCAAAGACAGTGTGATAGCCACAGTAGCCTTGATTCTGGCTTTCTATACGGTCTCTGAGAAGGATTTTCACACATATCAAACAGTGTAATTTTTTTAGACATTAAGAAAGCAGGGCCAAACCCCCTATTTTGAATGACTGGCTACTTGATGTACCATGGCAATTGACCCTCTGGAGGCACTGCAGGCCTAGCTAGCCTCTGATGTCTCTTCTCAGCTACCCCTGTCAGAACTGCTCTGGGAGGACTGAAACTGGGATTGACAGATGACATTTGCAACTTGAGAGGCCAGGGATGCTCAGAACATTATTCCAGGACCCATGCAACCAAGCTGCATCCCTGCACAACCTCCACCATGCAAAAGTCCTCTTCTTCAGTCACTGGCTACTGGTTTTGGTGGCAATGTCTGCATGGGATCCAGGAGCCATGAGGTCCTCATCTCAGCTCTCAGCCTTCCCCCTGCCCTGCTGAACAGACTCTAAAGAAACCTGTAGTGTTGCCACCCTGACTCAAGCTGTTTTCTAACACCACTATCATCCGTGGCCATTTTGTAGCCAGCTGAGGCAGCATATTTTGGAGTGGGTCAGCCTCCCCTCTTCCACAGGAGCTATTGGAAAGCTGACTGCAAACAGATTTTCACTGCCCTGATGTGGACTGATGTCAAACAGTGCCCAATGAGAGCTGACAAGCTGACAGACCTGATCCGTCAATGGAGGATGATGAAGGGGGGAGGGGGGTGTGAAGAACATCTCTTGCACATGCCTTCAAGTGACACAGAACAATTTCACAGATGGGCCAGCAAAGCTCTTGTGTGTGACACAAGTCCAGATTTAATAGCCTATCCATTTCTGTGAAGGCAGGTGCAGGTGCAGGGGATACAGGGATAAGAAAAGTTCAGTGCCAGACACAAAGTAGCCCACAGAAATCCAGCTTCAAGGGGCAGGCTTCTGTTTGGTGCTGTCTCTGACCAGTAAATAAATGGAGGTGGGCTGGCTGGGAGTGCTTGCTAAACTCAGAAGTAGAAGGTCTCTGGAACCAGACTGTGGGCCACAAGAAACTGGTCTTTCCTCTTTTGACTCGGGCATCCTGTGTTGCAGAGTACTCTGGTAGAGTAATTGTGATGGAAGAAAATATTTGGGATTGGCTCCTTTTATTGGTGCATGGTTAGTTGTTATATGCACAGTGAAGGGCTCAGGGCTGCGAACTGTCCTCTCAGGAGAGCAGTGTCCTTTGGGTACTGCCCTCACCTTTGATGAAGTCGAAGATGCAGCTTTGCTGAAGAAAGGAACTTTGGGTAGGGATCCCAGTGTTGTCTCAACTAGCGGGTCAGAATTGGGGCAGAGGGGGAGCCTTCACAGCTTTCTCCTGCCCATGGGGCATGGTACATTGTTCAGGCTCAGAATCAGACCACTTCTCACATGACCTAAACTTGAACTCATCTGGGCCTACTACATTGCCTCATATTGGCCTACAGAATGACACCTATCACCTTACTTCAAGCTTTTAAATCAGCCCAGCCTGAATAGAAACATTCCTTGTGAGCTCACCTGTTTGATGCTGGTCCCAGCTGAACAGGCTTACCAGGATCTTCTCAATATAGATCTGGAAATCACCACTGAGCTGGACTTGATTTATTGGTTGCTGTCCATGTGAAAAAACTAATCCTGGGCTGACTCTTTTCCACATTGACCAGTTTACTACTTAAGTCCATAACAGGTCATTAGTATAATTTCATTTTTCTTCCTCCAAAATGCAGACTGGTTTCAGGTCCCACCAACAGTCCAGGTAAAAGCCTAGGCCAATACCGATGATTTTCACCCTGACGCTGAGCTCACGAAGGCATCATTGTGGTAGCTTTGTATCAGACACCTAGGAAATTATAGAGCTCGGAAGAATCAGTCAGCTGCTCTTCCCTTATCAGGAAAGCTGGGAAAAATTCTGCCACTGTTCATGCTCTTTCCTTTTATCCCAGGTAACATGACTAGTGGTGAGAGTATCTTCGAGGTGGTCTGGTGGCCTGGGCTTTGGCTCCAATCTCAGTAATAGGCAGAGTAATGCAGATGAATCACTTGGTGGTCCAGCAGACCTGTGGTTGGGATCTGTGCATGGAGCACAGGGGTAAGGATTTTGCTTCTGCTGTTGTATTGCCTGGGGAGACTGGCTGCTTTGTTTTATCAGTGCAGATGATTTAGAGAGATGAATGGTCAGAATGCAGGGCACTTTGGGATCCCCTGCTCTGAAAGACATGTGGGTAAACCAAGCTACTGTTGTATTAAAAGTTAAGCTACTTCATTGGTGCTATACTATCAGTAGAATTGAAACATATAGTTTGAAAGTATACAAACCAGACCCTTTCTGTTTGGTCCATGTCCTTTCCTGTGACAAAGTGGAAACTGGCATCTCCTTGCTTTATAACTCTCTGATTTGCAATCTTTCTCTCCGTCTTCCCCCACCCTCACAGCAGCCTGTCCTCATACTACTGATTCATTGTGCAATCAGATGGGTGATAACAGATGCTTCAGGAGAAGGGAATCTTCCTCCACAATTTGCTTAGCCAGTTGTGTGGTTGGAGTAGGAGTCAATTCCTTCCTGCCGTCTGCAGCCGTCTGCAGCCTGAAACGACTCATCCATCCCTTACCATCCTAGGGGTACAACTATAAATACTAGCAAGGGTTCAGAGAAGTTGCCAGCCCTTTTTAAGTTCTTTTTCCAAAATCTGTCTTTGACTGCTCCTTATGGCAGCAAAAGGCTTCTGATGAAATACAGCGTGCAAAGGGGTGTGAATGGCTGATCATTCATCTCGTCGAGCTGCCTGCCCTCCGCGTGTTGCAGAAGACGGTTAGAAGGCAGTACTAACTCATTTTCACAGTGTGCTTCATTTCCATTAGCAGAATCTCCTCTAATTTTTCACTTGGCCGCAACATGGTGGCACCTGTCATGTCTTAGAGAAAGGTTGGAACATTTGCTGTACAGAGTGGGATAGACATTGTTGAAAGGAATGTGGCCCTATGCAGAGGTGGACCCAGCAGCTTTTAGTCAGGCACAGCCTTTCTTCTTGCCTCAGTATCTAAGTTTGCAGGGAAGTAACACTTTCATCTTGATTTCAGTGATTAGGAGTGACATCCTCTTTCTACAACCATCTGGGGTGTGAAAGCAAGTACATCTGTGTGGTTCAAATCGATCCAGAAAGGTGGAGAGCAAACCAATGGCTATTAGAAAAATTATCCCTCTCTGCCTCGCTCCTTTCTGCCCGCCCCGGTTGTTTCATTTGCCAATCCGTATTTCCTCCCACTCTTCAGCTGGGCCAAATTTGGTTCTGTCTGGCAAAGGCGAGGGCACCAAGAGTCTCATGACTTGTGGGGAAGGGGGAGAGGAGTGGGGCTGGGGTTCGTGGGGGATGGGGTACCCTCAGGGCTGGCCAGGTGATGGCTCCTACCTCCTCAGGCCCTCCCAGGCCCCTCTCCAAGCCCATTTCTGGGATTCTGACTGACTTTGACAGTTGGTTGCTGATGAAAGAGGGTTTCCATGGCAATATACCAGCGCTGCTCACTCCTTCCTCAGTGCTCTGCCTTCCTTTCCCTCCTTCTCCATCTCCTCGCCCCCCTCCTCAGCCCTCCTGTTTCTCAAGCATGTTGCCATGGAAAAGTCATAATGCACAAAGAATTTCAGATCCCCCCTCCACCCATTGGGTGGGTTTTTTCTTTGTTTTAAAAGTTTGTTTTTCTGTTGAATGTGTGGGTAGCGGAGACTCCATCTACCTCTTCAAAACCTTGTCCCTGGGCAAGAGGGAATTCTCTGTCTTGGTCTCGTAGGTCCTTGTAGAGGGAGGGTGGTGGGAAGCTGCAGAGGGAAGGTCCAGCTGATGGACACCCCAGCAAGGTTATGGCTTTGAGAAGTGCTTACGTGACGCTGGAGGTTATAACTGTTTTTTTGAAGGGACAGTGTCATTTGGAGTCTGCAGTCTGAATCTATGACGTTTAAGCACCCAAGAAACGTTGGAGAAAAAGGAGGAGTGCGAGATTTCTGAAAGGTGCCTCCTCTGGAGGCTGCTTTTTCTGAAGTGATTATAGTGACTGCTGCCAACAGTAAAGGGTGCAGACAACTCATACGCTACCACAATATATGCACAGCAAGAGCTGTGGAAATGATGCAGCCGAAGATACTGAATGAGACCAGAACTAGAGCCCACATTATCCCACCTGGTCCTCATGCTAATTCCCAAGCTCTCAGAGTATGTCCACACTCTGTCAGGATTTGTGTGTGAGGTTTGTGGGTTACGTTTTAGTTTGTTATCTTAAGCACCAATTAAAGGTAAAATTAATTAAGTTTCTGCTCAAATTAAATAAACTCACCTGGAGAACTCTGAAAAGCACTGGGTTACTTTGATAGCTTTGCATCTCTGGGTAGCAGAGCTGGTTGAACTGGAGGGAGCTGTGGTATGGTAATAGATGTGGGAATTAACACTCTGCTGCACTCTCCATGGAAATGTTCTGGTCTTGCTCCCAGCATGCTTGTTTTTCCATCTGTGCTGTGTTCATGTTTCCCTGCTGCGGGCACTGTGGCCTGGGATCCTCAGATATATGTTGGAAAACCTTATTCACAGTATTTCTAGGTTGAAGGAGTCCTGGAAGCCTCCTGAGCAAATAAATATTCTTGGGAAATTTCCCACTGTGACTGTTCAGGAGGTAGAAGGGAAAGGATTCAGATAATATATCCCAAATTTGGACCTTGTACTTATTTCAGACCTCCTGGGAGTCTTTTATTGGACATGATGTTAGCATCACATCTGAGGCTGCTTTAAACTGACCTTTTCCTGGAGAAGAAGCAGAGGAGTAATTCAAGATCAAATGCAGCTCTAGAGTAAAATGGCACATTTACTTCACTGGAGATGCAGCAACATGGGCTGAAGTTGACTCCTTCTCTCTCTTTTCTTGTTCAGGAAACATTAAGGATGCACATTTTGTTTCTTTTTCATATAGACAGCTATATTCAGGCGTCCTACTGCAGACACCTAACCTACGCATTGTGGTTACCTCTCCCCATTGTTTGTGTGTACCAGGCATCTGAGTCACTGGCTGCGCGCCTGGCCTCAGATGCCATAATAATCACAGAGTCTAAATTGGGCATGTGGAGTAGGTGATGGAGTATAACCTGGAGTCTTTACAGGCTGTTAGAAAAATTATTGATTTACAAAACCATAAAGTCACAGTGCTGGGTCATTGTAGCTCCTCTTCGTTTGCATGAATTCCTGGAAGGTGATGGATTTTCAGGTGCCACAGACTGCAGTCTGTCCCACAGAAAGAAAAAGCCTGATCTGTCAGCAATGCTCTACCTCTTTCCTTGTTGATATGCCTTTTTTTTCTGTTCTAGATGAACATAATTTCTTCAGTCCCATGCCCTGTGTTGTTTATCTCCTTCTGTCCTCAACTCCTTTTCTGACACTGCTGAGGAGGAGGTCTGAGTAATCGGAGTGCCATATTGGGCACCTGTCAGGTGAACCCCATCTGTATGTTTCACAGAGGCTCCTGAACATCCAGCAGCAGAGAAAAACTCTTCAGTCACTACCATTCTGGGCTAGGAGTTGAACTGTTGACCAGAAGGCAAATATTTCCTTTCTTCTTACACCTTTCAGGCCCCAGGGATGGATCCAGAAAGGTTTTCCAGAGCACTGTGTGAGAATGTAGGAGTGCACTGACTGTATCAGCAGATACAGTAGCCCCCCTTATGCTTAGCAAGACCTCGTGTAGCCCCAGACATCACTCTCTCTTTTACCAAAAGGAAGAGAGAGAGGGCATGTAACTTTATTTAACAGAGCCTGGACGACAAACTACATCACAAAACACTCTACAAAGTTAATAATACGAGGCACAAGTCGGATGTGATATAAATGATGTAAATGTGTGAACTCTGAGTAGGACTTTGGCAGTGTTCCCAGCCGTGTTCAAAATGTACCCATGATATTTCTATCTCCCATATTGGGAACCCACTAGAGACAGGCAGAAACGACTTAGGTTGAGTTTATTATCCATATTTATCATTCATTTCAGAATAGCATCTTCCTCCCACACTGATCCATCCTCATGGCACTGCATATGCACCCAGCTCAAAGCAGGAGGCTTCACACTCTGACTTTTGGGGCAAGAGTTGAGAACAGTGAGATATGTTTGAAGCATTCAGTGTGTGTTGGAAAACTCAAAATAGATGGTGTAAGAGAATATGGACCTTGTAGCTATGCAGGTAGAGGTAATGAAAGGGGTTTGCAAGCTGTCGAGTCATGGGACTTTGGGGCAGAAAGGAGGCATGTCTGAGTGTAGGAACCCAGGCAAAAGACTTGAAGGAGATTCTTGGTATTTATCTCCCTTTTATATTTTCCCAGTGCTTGAAAAAGGGATGTTGTCAGTGGAAGAAGAGCACAGAGGGCTTATGGCTGTGACCAGGGCAGGGATAAGCAAAGGCTGGGGGCTGAGGGTTTGCAGAGTATTTTCTGAGCTGGAACCTGGAGTTCAGGGAGCACTTGGATGGGTACGTCTTGGCTTTCAGAGCTTTGCTGACCCACAGTGGGAGCACAGAAAGTGCCAGTGGTTATGCAGTTGAGCTGGCAGCAGTGCCCCGGGAATGGCTCCGTTGGAAGTGTTGACAAAGGCAATAGCTGGCAATAGAGAGCCAACAGGAAGGATGGTAGAAATGGCAGTTTGGGTGGAGAAGCAGCAGCACAGGGAAGGATGCTGATGGTGAGGAGGGTACTGACTGCAGCAAGTGTTACAGTAGCATTTGGAGTGACAACTGCAAGTGAAGACAAGGGTGGCTAATTACAGACATGATTGTGAAGAGGAAGAGGAGGCAGGCACAAGGAGGAATGGTGGGGTCTGCGATTATGGCACTTTGAAGTGAAGAAGCTACTGCTCAGTCCAGGCCTACAAGAGGGTCAGTTCTGGTAATAACTGAAGCTGTGTTGTCCATGTGTGCCAGCTCATGACTTGCTTGCTTCTGTTTCTATCTCCTACCTCACTCTTCACTTTCTTTGCTACTGCAGCATTTTCCCTGTTTGCATGTAGTGTGGAGAGAAATGCTTTAATTGTTTCATGTAGAAAAAAGAAAAGAAAAAGAAATCTTAAATTAGACACTACCCCACTGGTGATGCATCCTGTGCCCCTTGTCAGGCAAATGCTAGCTGGGAGGTCTTCTCAGGAAGAATGAGGTTTTCCTAATGCTGCAAGGAAAAAAATCACGAGGAAGTTTAAAGGGGAGGGGGAACAAAAAAAGCACCCCAAGACCTAATTGTTCTGAGACCTTCCTCAGCCCAAGGAAGGGTTAATGCTTTAAATGCAATGTAATTTCAGCAGCACTAAGGAACACGTTTCCATGGAAACATCAACCCACGGAGGGAGAGAAAAAAAGGAGAAGGGAGAGGGAGAAGCAGTGGAGAGAGAGCAGCTCCTCTGGCAAAAGAGGAGCAGCCTGCAGACCCCCACACAGTTACCGATGGGAGTGTGTGTGTGTTTGTTTGTTTGTTTGTTTTAAACGACCTGCCCCATGGAGATTTGATAGGGGATTGAAGAAAGTGATAGAGTGCCATCTTGGCCAAACCGCTACAGACCCAGGAAAATCCAGTCACACTTCTCTGACTGAGTCTCCCTGCCAGCGATAGCTCTGCTCCTGTGAGCGCTGTGAATTCACTGCCCTTGCAAATGTGTGAATGCTTTCAACACTTGATAAACGTTAAATAGCCCCCAAATCACTTGTGGTTTCTTGGTGTGTTGAAAAAGTTAAGTTAGTCTGGTGTTTCAGAGAATGTAACAAAGGGATTTATTTCAATCTCTCTAAAAAAAGCTAGTTCAGCCTTGTCTGGCTTGTGGCAGCAGTGAGAGGGACCTTTCTGGCAGATTTGAATGATTTTCCACAAGCAAGAAAGCCTTGAAATCTCTAGAGGAAAATTGGTGTGCTCACCTCCTTGCTGGTCTTGAGTCCCAGGACAGAAAATAGAATGAGCTCTGGCTAAATACAGATATGTCCTGATGGCCAACTCCCAGCATACCAGCCACCTTCAAAGACCAAAGGGGCTATTGACATGCACGTCTACTCGGCCAGTTGTTTTAAGCTGTGGTCCACAGCTATGTGGGTCCACAGGAGATTTCTAACAGATGTGCAAAAATAATTAAGCAAAGTAAGGCTGTTGTCAGTGGGATTAAGTTCACTGTATGGGGACAGTAGTTCAATTGGAATATTTTCTTAAGACTCTGCAAATTGACAGACCTTGAAAAGCATTATCCTGGGTGAAAAGTCACTGTGAAGAGCCTCATTTGACTTCTGTTCTGTGACTGCTTGTCCTATCAACGTTTGTATGACTGTGCCCTAAGACAGATAAAGAGATTTGAAGGACATTGCTTAACCTTTCAGTATTTGCCTGTTCCTAGTGGTATGGCTTCCATCAGTGACCTGTTAGGTGGATGCCAAGACATAATTATGACCTGTTGTCAGTTGTTCTGACAAATGTAATTTTCTGTGCTTTTACTGCCCCATGTAAGCAGACTTTTAGTCCTTTCAAATGGGAGAAATACCTTGAAGACTAGTTTTACTTTGGAGAAAAGTGATGTTATCTGCTCCTAATAAATAAGGAAAGATGGAAAGGTATAGAAATAAAAATTAATACTTCAAAAAAGTAATTGGCAGGAATTTATTAACTCAGAAATGCTTTGCAGCTTGGTCCAATTTTGGACTGAACATTTAGGTTTTGTTTTATCCAGTCACTGTAAGAATTTTGACTTTAATTCTATTACTTAAAGGTTTGGTGAGTCAATTCAGAAGTATATTTGTTTTTATCAAAGCTTTTTGGATTAAAAAAAAAACTTTCTAAGAATAGACTGATTTCCTATGAGATTTATAGATAGTTCCAGCTTTAACCAGAGTATGCTCTTAGAAGACTTTTCCTTGTTTCTGTTTTATCTCCTGTGAGGCCAGGAGGTGTAGAGGTGTATTCTCAAGCTAGTTAGGACTCTGCCAATTTCCCAGCAAGAAATACAATTTTGGAATAAAAGTTTCAAATAAAATATTTTGGGTTTAAAATGGAATATGTTGACATAGAGATCCTATTTGCTGTCTCTTGTGATTAGGAGCATGGGAATTTTATACTCCTGTTTCTCCTTCATAAAACTTGGATGGATGAAATCTCCAGTGACAGACATCCCTTCCCTGATTGAGATGATGCTGTTCCTTGTGTGAGACTCTTTCAGGGTGGCACATTACAGATGTATTTTAACTGGGGCTCTTGTTCATAAAAGAAAGGGCAGAAGGTATCACGCAACAGACCAGACTGTATGGGAGCATGACCATGCCAGAAGCTTCATTTTCTGTCCAACGTCATTACAGCTTTCAGATCTTCTGATTCTCTTTCTCTCTGACAAAATGTTGACCACCTCGTGAGAAAACGTTGTTGCCAAATTCTTATCCCCCTTTCCCATTTAAAAAGTGGTTTTGATAAGTATTTTTTCCTGGCTCTGGCGTTTGTGAAAATAGGTCGGTCAGGATGTGTGTGATAAAAAATTGGCTTTGCTTGGGTTTTCAAGATATTGCTGTGACCGACATAGCAGACGGGGCAAAATGAAGATTTATCCTGCCCTTTTTTCCATAAACAGGTCCCCTCATCCTAATTTATACTTACGTTTCTTACAAGTGACCTAGCTCTCACAGTCTGGCCCTGGTACTGTGAGCAGCACCCTGTCAAAAGGAGTGTCAAATACCACTAAACCTGAATGGCAGCACGTCTTTTCCCCTTTCTATCAAAGGCAATGACTGTACAGGACCAAAAACAAATGGGAGATCAGGTTCTAGATTATATTAGGTACATGGAAAAAATGGTTATTGTGAAAACTCTGAAGCTCACTGAGCAGCCTTTCACCTATGTGTCATTACTGTAATTTCTGCTCCAGGTTGGAGCAGACCCCATGTTCCCCATTGTGGAGGTGGGGAGATGAGTAATTCAGTGACTTTGTGCAGCTGAGTCCCCCCTCTGTCCACTTCCTGACAGACATCTGTCTGTGCTGCAAAACCTGTGCTGCCATGCTTGAGTTTCCTTTTACATTTTCAGGAGGGAGGCTGGGGACTACACAGGCTGTGGAAACTGAGCTTCACTTCTTGTTCTCAGGAATGGTCCCGTCTCATTAGGATCAAGCAATGCATGTAGGAAAGCAGCCCTGCCGTTGCTCTGGCTCCCTACGTACTCTGAGGATAGATATGCTCTTGGTCCCCAGGAACTGTCAGCTCAGAGTCTTTCTGAAATGACAAATTCATGGTAGATAAATAGAAGAAATGGGAAATAAAGTGGAAGTACAATTTTTTTTATGATTAAGAGATGAAGTGATGGGAAAGATTCATCCTTCTACTGTGTATAGGAGCTGTTGCTTGGAAGTTTCAGCACACCTGAACGTTGTTTTCAAAACAACTTTGCTGAATATGATGGAAAAACAGCAAGCACAGAGCAGTAGAAATTTCTTTTCCACCAGAAATGGGTATTTCACAGGTCAGGATCAAACACCAAGAAAATTCTTCTTCCTAGAGTTGAGGGGCCAGAATCTCAGCAGATCAAACAGTATCACTCCATAGATGCCACCTGAATATAACTGATTTATTCCAGTCTGGTATCTGCCCTCTTGTCTGCTAAAAAGGTGTGGACAGAAGGGAGAAACCAAATTAATCTCTTATATCTCTGTTATTGTGGCCTGAGGGATATTTCCTAATCTAGATGGCCTCCTACCTTCTTTGTTTAGTGAAAACAATCTTGAAGTCTGGACATTTCTCTCAGCCTGCTGGTCAGGTGGGTTCCCAGTAGTATGAAATGGCTGTAGCTTGGACAGTTTTTCTGGTGCGGGATGCCCGCACAATTTCGAATTTGGTTGGTCTCTTTTCAACACTTGCTTGCTTTCTTGCAGTGCGTCTTCCCAGATTCAGTGGTAACACTGACAGTAAGAGAGGAAGGAGCAGAAGAAGAGTGAGATACTGTTTCTTTAAGATTTAATGTCCCTGGTTGCTTCTATTTTTTCCGATCTTGTTTTGTTTTTGTTCTTCATGACAGCAGAAAGAACAGAGACTGTGCCCCTTGTTATGTAAAATCAGCTGCACTCGTGCCCTTTGCATGGCATCCTTTTGCTGTAAATCCTACCTGACACCAGACAGATGTTACACAGACACAGCCAGATGTGCCCGCCTTTCACAACTCCACAAGCCACCGGCACTGCAGCAGCGGGAGGCAGTGCAGGAGGCTGGGGCAGCGCCGGGCAGTGAGGGATGGGAGAGCCTTTGAAAGGTTCAGCCAGGGTCATTACCACTATGGGAAAGTTTGATTTAAGGCCCAAGCAGAGCCAATTCTCACCTTTTTGGGGGTAAGCAATTGGATTTGATATCCCATGGAGACTGCTTTATCTCAGGAGACCTCATGGACTCGCAGCTAGGTCTGGATGGCTGTTGTGCATGTATTGGCTGTCCTCTGAGGCACAGGCAGCCATGGAAATGTTGAGCAATGGTACGGAGAAAAAATATCTGTATTATTTTAAGCTTCCTATGGGTTTGGAGAATGGAGGTTTAAATCAGAATTCGAAGGGATCAGTTGTAGTATTCTCATTAAAAAAAAAATCTATACTGTTTCAGTCTCTCAGACAAGAGCAGATGCTATTAACAGCATAGTTAGTGCTGGTTAAACCTTTATTGGTCAATCACTTGCCACTTGAAGGTCAGATTTCCCATTTGTAGATAAACACACTGGTCCTAAACTCAATTTTGCTCTCCTTTGAGTCCACCCACCTTTCTGTCTATCCATCCTCGTCCAGGAGCAGGTGTGTGGGCCAGGCAGGACATGCTGCAGAGCAGGACTGATGCATTCTGCCAAGGCTGTTTGCATCAGCCCAGGCAGGGCAGGTCTTGCTGGGGCTGGGTGACGGAACATGGTTTTTTGCTGTGGGCACTTGTGCTGAGATGCAGTAATGCGCTTGTCTACATGTCTTGCAGTAACACACTTTCCTGGGCATGAAGTGGGTCTGGGCAGGCAGCTATGCCTGTCTGTGGTACCTCTGGCTGGTGGGGTTTAAATGCTGCCTCTAGGAGAAAGAAGACAACTATTTCATCGCGCAGATTCTGCGGGGTAAAACCCTTACACTGCCTTTACCTCACTGCTGTTATGCTGCTTAACCAGTCTCAGTATTTCATGCTACAGTGAGTTTCCAAAGTCTGCCTCCCCATCCCCCCATCTGGCATCAAACTCTACCTGCCTTTTACCTTGCAAATCCTCTCCAGCCGAGGTATCCCATAACCTTTCCTTCCCCACACTTTACCTACACCCTGTTTTTCCCTTGTGTGCTGGACTGCTGAGATGACTCCTCAATGTTGATGGTGGAGAGGCTGTATCATTTATATGGCCTGTCTTATGCAGGGAAGCAGTCGCTGTTAGTATAATCATGCCATTTCAGACAGACTGCTTGTCCCATTGGAGCGTAACGAGCACTGACAGGGTGCAGGGGAGTGTGTGTGCACACATGAGGCAGGGAGTGCAATGGGATGAACCAGGGTATTGTCCAAATTTGCCCACCCAGTCAGCAGCTTCAGGAGGAGCTGATTCCCAGCAAGGCACTGGAGGCAGAAATAGGAGTGGTTAGTGCTGATTCTCAATGCATCTCCTTCAGAGCTGTCTCTGGGGCAGAGAAGAATTTAGTTTACACCCTCACTGACTCTCCTCAAGTCCCCTCCACTTGACACATTTGCCTCTCCGAGCTTTCCCCATCACTAGCTGAAACCATTTAAAATGTCATCATCTCTCCGCTGGTCCTAAATTGGCCATCTGACGTGGTTTTAATGCCCTATTTCCAATGCCAACCAGCTTTGGAAACATTCTCTGTTAGCTTGCAGGGCTGTCAGCCTCACATCTAGGGTAGGTGATGTTACCTAGTGGTCAGAGCACAGGATGGGAAGTCGGGTCCCCCCAGGTCTGACTTGCTTTGTGCCCAAGGACACATCACTTCCTTCTTTGTTCCTGCCTGCTCGTCTGTACCACGAGGCTTACAATGTCAGCCTGTTTCCACAGTGTCGTGTGTGTTTTGCTCCCACCCAGCTGAGTTTGGGCATTGCGGCTGCTGCATCTCCACTGGGCTGGGGAAGGGCTTGACCCTTCCGTGCATGCACTGAGCAGCTCCAGAAATGCCCGCATAAGCAAAATTCTTTGCGGAAAGGTGTTTCTAGCAAATTAAATTAAATCGCTTGTCTCTGTCCCCCATGACCCCTTTCTCTTTCTCTCTCCATCTTTGAGTCCAAAACATCCAGGCAGTCATGGATTAAGCCCTTTACAGGCACAGTTTCATCTTGGATTACCTCACCTGCATGCACAACCTGCTGCCCTCATGTTGTGCCACTGTTGCAGATGGTGGTTCAGTGGTGGTTCGGTGCAGGCATGCCAGGCATCTCCCAGCCCCCTGTTTGCCTGTTTGGGGACTGGAGTGTGTGTAGACTGTAGGGAGGAAACAAATTCCCCTGGCCAGTGCAGGCAGCAGCATTGCTGGCGTACCAGGGCAGCGCTGCTGCTGAAGGGGATGACTCTCGCTGTGGTAGTGATGGAGGGCAGAGCCACTCGAGTGTGGCTGCCTTACAGCATGCTGCTGACTTGGCCTGCCAGGGAGTCCTTCAAGCCCTGATGCTTTGTCATGCAGGTGTTCCTTTCCCTGAGCAAGCCCCACAGTGCCTGGGGTGCTGCTCTCACCCTGCATCCCGTGTAGGTGCTGGGATGTAGCAAGCTGCAGGAGGGCTGGAAAGCTGTGGGGGAGCTGCTGCTTCTGTACTCCTGCAAACTTCAGTAAACATGTTGTTAATGGGTTCAAGAGATAACTGAATAGTTATTGTGCCAAATTTGGAGACTAATTTCAGTCATTAAGGTGCAAAGCGAGGGATTTTAGTGCCACTTTAAGTATAAATCTCAAGGTAGCTCCAAGGATCAGAGTTGCTGATGATCCGTCCTTGATTATTATTAGTGGTTCTAATCTTTCCGGTGGAAATTGAACAGAAATTATACCCCCTTGTGTCATATCTGTTGCTGATTTCTGTGACCTCTTCTTGTCAGGCTGTGCAAGGCAGATTCCCATAGTGGCATCATTCTCAGGTGGGAGGGGAAAGAGGGCTGAGAACTATTTAATATTGCTGTTTGTTTAATTAGATATTGGCACTGTTTTCTAACTACTGACATATAAAGCTGCAACTCCTATCAGGCTAATGGCTTCCTCATCTTCTTGGAGCCTTGCTTTGTCTTTGCTCTGGTGCCCAGTGACGAGAAGACATGAAATGGGTGTAGCAGTAATCTTGGTCCACTGGAAGGTCTTTCCCACCACCAGAACCTTAGGTCTGGTAGGCTGCACATACCTGGCAATGGTCTGTGCCTGGCATTCCTCAGTACCAGAGCAATGCAAATGGCTGGAAAAGAAATGCCAGAAGAAGAGCATGTGTGGTCCTGACATGGAATCTTTTACACCATTGCAAACAATTGCATGGCTAAGATTTTCCACATGGCTGATGTTTTGGGGTTCTCTCAGTGTTTGGGTGCCAAATGGGTCTAGCTTTTGGAAAATAACCAATAGTCTGCCTTTGAAAATCATCCTGTTGCAAATGTTTCATGCTGGGCTCCCGTATGGCTGTATTTCCTACGCTGTGCATGTCCCCTGAAGGTCACAACATGGAACAAGTATGGAATTTCCTTTAGAAGTAAAAATAATTGCTGATTGCACTTGGTAATGGGAATTAGTGGATGAGTTTGGTTGATTAATGGAGTTAGGACAAAAAAGTTTGTGAAAAGGTATAAGCTAAAATCATGACCTGCTTTTTTATATGTTTGAAGAAGTTTCCCTCTTACTAATGCTTTCATTAAATTAGTAGGGAGTTCTCGGTGTGCAAGTAGTAGGAAAGTGTGAACTCACTGAAAGAACACATATTTATTTTCTTTTTTCTTGAAATTAGTTCAAATCAAGTTCAGAAGGGGCAAACTGAAGCTGAATATCAGGAAATGTTTCCTGGTGTCATGGGGTAATAGAGCAGAAAAGCCTCTCATGTCTGCAATGGAAATGTTGCTTGTGTAATTTATAGGAGAACTGGGCAAAGCACGGAAGGGCAGAGTCCTGGGGCTAGCCCTGCAGGCAGATTGGTCACCTCTGCCTCTCTTAGTGACGTGATGCTACTGGTGCCAGAGCAGGTGTATAGAGGCGAAATCTACTTCATGCAACAGGATTGTGAATTGAAGTGAAATATATGAACAGGGGAAGCTGTCAGAGTGCCATGGAGATGTCATATAAGCCACTGAACTGTGAAATGTGTATTTGCCTCCTCCTCTTCCCCACAGTGTCATTCTGGATGGCCTGACAGTTAAGAAAACAATAGACCTGATTCTCATTTACAGCAACACTACTTTAACATGCTTTCATGATACAGCAAGGCCTCGAAATGAGTGTAGCTGTAATCTCAGTCCACTTAAAGGTCTTCCCCACTGCCAGAGCCGAGTGAAGAGGCCTTAGGATAAATAAGATTGAAACCCGGACTGTTTAATAGTCCATTTGTACAGCTGACATGAGATGCCCCAAAGGGGGGTGCCTTGCACAGAAGTGATGGGGCCTTTGCAGACAAAGAGAATCATTAATGTTGGCTGCAGGGATTTGCGGGGCTGACCACCCTTTAGTTTGATCTTGCTGAGTATAAGGCATGACTCTGTCCCTAGGGAAAAAGATTTTCACTGGACTATCTCAACAGCCACTGTCCCTATTCCTAAACTGCTTGAGAGGGTTGCTTTGGGCCCCACAAAGTGTGCTGGCTCTGATAGCGATGTGTCTTGCAGGTGTGCTTCTCCTTTCTCTGCTCTCTGCAGCTTCCTTTATCATTGCCTCAGTGTTTGGGCTGGGGGGAGGCTGTCTCCACTGCTTCTTCACCTGTAGGCCATTGCTGTCCTCAAATGACATGTGAAATCCCCTTTGGAAAGTGAGCAAAGTGTAAGTGTAGGCTGTGCAGCGTGTTTACACAGATAATTGCTATGAATCCCTTTGCTTTTTGGGGTAAGGGAAATCAAGGACCGTGGACACACGTGTGTGCATGTGACTCAGTCATACTTTCGGGAATTCATTGAGAACCGATGTGGGACATTGCTTCCCTATCCCTGTTACAAAACAGGGGCAATTGCCTTGCCTTGCGTGATTGTCTCAGTTCTTGGAGTAATTGTCCTGCTTCTCCCATCCCTTTCCACTTAGATTTTCCTTTGCTGTCCCTAGCTTCATAACATTGTTTGCACTGTGCTCCTACCATCCTGGTGTAAGCTACAGGATGGGGCACAGGCTCTCATTTTGGGTTCAGTTCCCAAGCATTAACATTCTCCTCGCTCTTTTCTCTCTCCTGCAGGTACCTGATCAATGTCACTTTTGAAGGCAGGAATTTGTCGTTCAGTGAGGACGGATACCAGATGCATCCCAAGCTGGTGATCATCCTTCTGACCAAGGAGAGGAAGTGGGAGAGGGTAGGACACATTTGGTAATTCTCAAACTGTGTCAGGGAGGAGAAGGATGGAGGAAGGCTCCAGGCGAATAATACCCCCCAACTTTCTGTACTTCTTATCAAGGGCTGGCAATCTCCTCCTTGCATCCTGGATCACTGGTATGTCCAATACCCAGGCTGCTGTCTTCTCCATGCAGGGTGCCATTGCATTCTTCCATTAGTGTGCATAAAAAATTAATTGGCTTCCCTTCTGTAACCTCTGAACGTAAGTTTTCCTGCCTTTCAGAGAAGAGTCCTGTGCCATGGGTTTCAATAGCAATGACAGAAAATATTTCTCTGTGTGGCTTGGAGGCAGTGAAGTTCTGTATGCTAAATGACTGTGAATGAGCTACAACCACACTTAGTAATATATGCCAGTGTTAACCGTGTTTGATATATCTGGCCACTGTCGTTTGCAATGGGATGGTGCATTAAGTAGGATGTGTACGTGAGATCATATTGAGCTGTTCAAAGATCCAGATCTGCATATTTCTAAATAATTTGCATGTAAGCCAAAGCATTATTTTAGAAATGGTGTGGATTTCTGTGTTAGTGCAAAGCTTTGGTTCATTTCACCTCCCACATAAATGTCAGTGGTCCAGGCTCAGAAAAAGCACTCTCAAAGGGTTTGGATTGAAGTAGAGGGGGTAGTTTGAGGGCTAAGAAAATAAGATATAAAAAAGTGATGGGGTTGAAAAGTCAGAGCAAAAGCAAGGAGAATTCAGCAGAGCACTTGCTAGATATGAAGTGGAACTTGATCTGGTGGTGATCATGTGTATGGCTTAGAAAAATGCCCCTTTGCCCCACCAGGCAGAGAAAGCTTTCTCTCCTTGGCTGCTTGTTCCCTGCATGGACTTGCAAGTGGCCTGCATGGCCAAGGCCAGGAAGAAATTAATGGGGAAATGAGAATGAAATAGTGGGCTGTCAGAAGTGCATTCAGAAGAGGGCTGGAGGAACAACTTTTGAAGGAGGCAGAAGAGGCATCTCATTAGTGCCTGGCAGGCACTAAGGTCTCTGAGCAGTTGCAGGAGTTTGAGAGGAGGGTGAAAGGCTCCAGCTTGTGCCTGGTTTCCAGGAACACCCATCTACCTCATTGTCTTGGCACTGTGCAGGCCAGATGAGAGTGTATGGTCTGGGAGAGTCAGCAAAGGTCTCAGTTGGACAGGAGCATGAGGAAATGTATGGCATGGCATCAGAATGTGTGGACAACCCTTGGATGTGTTTGGAGGCAGGCTGGCTGCTCAGGGGGTGGGCAGGCAAGCCTTGGGCTGCAGAGACCTCACTTCAAGCTCTGCCCATCACAAAGCTTCACTGAAGTCCACCAGGCAAAGTCCAGGAGGATTTGTTCCTAGTGGGTGCCACATTTGTTCTCACAGAGGAAAACCCAATCATCAGAGCAGGAAAATAAGGCAGTAGCAGCATGAATCCTGCTAGGGATTCTTAGCAGGGCTAGCTGTCGGGAATCTCTTGCTGGAATGCTTTACAGTCTCTGGGGAGGTGCAGCTAAACACAGTCCTGTCTTTATCCTGCTTCTCACACGCTTTACCCTGTTACAGTCTCAGTGAGGGCTCGGGGGCTTCCATTAGTGGTAAGAGGGGTTGTTCTGTCTCTGACAGCATATCCGTGGTCTCTCAGATGAACCAGACAATTAGTGGAAGGGATGCTGGTGAGCTAGAGTGTTGGGGTTAGACCTGGGACCTGCCTGAGCCTTGCTGTCTGTGGGGACAGCTTGGCATCCATTAAACCCAAACAGATATTCATTTCATAGGAGCTGGAGCTGGATTGAAATAAGACTATGATGAACTATGGTATCAGTGGTATGAAAAGCCCATAATGCTTCCTGAACACAAATGTTTTACCTTGAAGTGGGTGTCTCACTCAGTGGGAAGATCAGATTATTATAATCAAACTCTGAGGTGTTTGAGTTTTACACTGGTGAGCTGTTTGAATTTTACTGGCAGGTTCTTCCTGGAAAATGCAGAAGTCATCTCCAAAATGCTCTGAGCACAGAGAAATACCTTTCATACCTCTTTTAGTTAATTTTCTCCATTCAGTGGAAAAGCAAACATTAAAATATAAGGGTGAAACTGAGCTCTTTGTGGCAAAGATCATAATTTTGTTCTGTGTTTGCAAAGAGTCAGGCAAAACAGAGTGCTGGTCCTTAACAGCAGCTCCCAGGCAATGCCACAATACAAGTCATAAATTATTCATATATTATTAGCACATAATCCCAATACCTTTGTAAGTGCATTGCTTTGTAGTTTAAAATCCAAACTCTCCCTAATTTTTACTAAATTAGCAAGGTGCTTTCTCCTGGCAACTTCTAGGCAATATATAGAAGAAACTGCGCAAAGTGCAGGAGATTTTCCAAGTCAAACACTCAGGCTGTAGGAGATGAGAGATGAAAGGCTGCATGGGAAACACTGATTCAGTCCACTTATGTGCATTCACTACAGCTCAGTCTTTAATTACATTGCTGCACACTTTTATCCATAATCAGATGCTATGCCTGGAAGGAATATCAAGAGGTCATTTCGTCCCTCCCTGTGCCCAAGGGAGGGATCAACTAGACTGAAATTATTCCTGACAGATGTTTCTCTCACCTGTTCTGAAAGTCCTTCCATGCTAGAAACTCCATGAAACCCTGAGGCAATCTCTTCCATGGCTTCTTTCTCCTTACCCTGGAAAGTTTTTCTAATGTCTAACCTAGATTTCCCTGACTACAGTTTAAGCCCATTACTACTTGGCATCTCCCTAGTGGACATAGAGAATTGTTTATTCTCTTCCTCTTTTTATCTTCCCTATGTATGTTTGAAGGCTTCTATCATGTTGTCTCCCAGTTGTCTCTGCTGTAGATTAAACAAGAATTTGTTCAGTCTCTCCTGGTAGGGCATGTTTTCTAGTCTTCTGATCATTTTATTAGTCTCCTCATGATTTAGTGACACAGTTTGCTGCTCTGTACAGCTTGGTGCAGTTGATTCTTGAAAGATGGCAAATAGATTGTGAGGAGTACGTCTTATGGGGTATATGCGTATAAAAAACTGTTTTAAAACTGGTGCGACGCCTTCCATTTTCTGAGCAGCAAGTGTACAGACAGTGACTGAACTGTTTCAGGATTTCAGGTCTGTGAATGTTCCTGAGATTTTGATTTTTCATCCCAATTTGGGAAGAAATACCTTCAAAATCTCACCAGTTATTTCAGAACAGGAATTCATTTTCCAGAAGAGCTACAGCTGTCCCCAGCCTCTGATGATGATAAATCTTCTCCCGCGTCCTTCAGACAGACTGAAGCCTCATAGGGCTGACAATCATGAAAGAATATGTAGAACAACCACTTTCCGGAATAGGGCAGTAACCTGAGCTCTTCTGCTCTGGTAGCCACAAGTAAAGATTCCTCTTGTGATAAGCAAATATGCTGCATTTCATTCACTTCTGTGTTCTCTGCTCCTTAAGGGCAGAATGCTGCATGCCTTCCCTCACTACCTCTTAATTAGCTAGTTAGTAGAGCTCTTCTCTTCACTGGTCAGACAGCCTAGGTGTGTTTTGAGTGCCTAGATGCCCCTGTTATATTTACCATAGATGGGCAGGTATGCAGGTGGAGGTGGTGAAGGAGGTCCACCCTTATGCCCCATGAGGGCCCTGCCTCAGTGCAGCGATGAGATGGGGCCAGAGATCTCGCAAGCTGAGTCAGAGGCTTGGTGCTACACTAGGTTTTGTGCATGTGGATTGTGGTGTTTTGTGTGGGAAGAGTTTTCTCTCAGGCTTTTCCTTTACTTTACTGGTTGCCTTTCTCCTCTGCTCTCCTATAATCCCATATATGATAAGGACTTATTTCTGGGTTCATGATCCCTTTGTGAGAGCTGGCAAGTGCTGCTGTCCAGCTCTTGCTTACATCCACCTCCTCTGCTGAGGCAGGATGCAGCAGTCCTGTCCCATTAGCTCCCAGCTCCTCCTGTCTGCTGCCTCACTTTCCCCCAGCAAACCTGGGAATGACACAAATGTTACTATCTCTGAGGCTCTCTTTGGGATTCTTTCTCTACTTCAATTTCTAGTGAGTTTTGCACCAATTCTATCACTAGGTTGCTCTCAGCCTCTCCCTTATGCTTATGCTTCTCTGCCTCTTCCCTTAGGTGTGTCACTGGGGATTCAGAGCACCTTTCCATGCGGCTCATGACAGCAACGTCTTGTCTCATCCCACAGAGCCCTTTGATTTTCAGGCTCCTTGGGGCATCTTTTACCAAGCACGTTCCAGTAACTCCTGCTTATGGCTGGAAAAGCAAAGCCCCAGGTGATGGGTTTGGTCAGGGTGCCACTACAAGCCATCTTAGAAGAGAACAGACAGGAAACTTATGCTGAAAGATTCATTCTTCCTGCTGCATATGCTCTATCTTCTGCCCCTATCAACCCTCACCCCCCTCAGCAGATAAAGTGTTTGCCTGCTGCTGCTCCTGTAATTATCAGTGTTTGACTTTTGAACTCTCAAAAATCAATTAGCAGCATCTGTTCTCCTTCCTCTAGCCATTGGTGTGGCCATGATTACAAATTCACAGGCAGGCTGCTCTTAGTCTGTTCCCCTACACCACTGAGCACATTAGTGCTCCCTGGGAATGGGGGCCATTTGCTGTGACATGCTGTCAGCTGCCTCAGTGACTGTAGACTGCCAGTACTTCCTAATGCTGCAATAGGGTGAAAAACAGTCCTACTGCCCACTGCTGCATGGGCTTTCCAGAGGTTTGTTCAGCCTGGATCATAGACCACATAAGGTGGACTTGTATGACCCTGTCCTCTGCTTGGGACAGAGCAGTGTGATGCCCATCTGTGCTTGGGAAGGTTCCCTTGGGATGTTGGAGGGAGCTACAGAAAGGAAAGAAGGATTTAGAAAAAGAAAAATGGAAAAATAAGGTTTGTTTTATCTAAAAAAGAGGAAGGAGAACAAGTCTTTGGACATCTAAATCATTCTTGAAAAAAAAGGACATTATGGTCAGTTGCTTTTCATGTCCACAGTAGAAGGCGACAGAAAGAAGACGACATCTTACTAAATTTTCAAGCAGAAAGATTTCAGTTAGATACATAGGGAGCTGTCTAATTGTTAGCATGGTGAGATATGGTGAGGCTCATTTGCTGGTTAGGCTCATTTGCTGGAGGACACATAGAAAAATATCCAGCAGCGTGGGGTCTAAATCTATCTTGTCCTACCTCAGAGCTGGTGGATGCAGTAAGTCATCTCTTGTTGTTCTCTACCAGCTAACATTTCTGTGATTAGATGAAGAAGATGAACCTGAAGAGTGTCTCACAAGAGACCACTTATTTGATAGGAAAGAAAAAACTGGGTTATGGACAAGCTGATCAGCAAAAACTTCAAACCCGGTCCAGTGAGGACATAATTTCTGCAAGCTTCTACCATGTACCTTTTGTAGGAGCAGACAGTTGGTGCGGGAAGGCTACTGTGAATGACTGCAGACAAAACCCCTTAATGGAGGCACTTGTCACCTCCTGTAGTGTGCAACTTTGGAGGGCTGATAAATGCCACAGAGATGCTGAAGAGGCTGTAGCTTTTGATGATGACACAACCTTCAGGCCTGGTCTCAAGTCTTTCTGTGCATTAAAAGAAATATTCAGTCTTTTCTTTGTGTGCTTCAGTGTCCCAGTGGCAGAAATAACAGGGGAGGGGGGAAGACGACTGAAAATCTGAACAGTATTCTTGGCTTTTAGTAAGGTCTGTGTGGTACTGACCACTCCACAAAGAACCAATATGAATCATGTACCTGTTATATTGCCTAGCAGAAAGAATGATTTAGATTTCTTTTATTTAATTTTCTGAAGAAGACTTTTTAAAAATAAGAGAGGAACAAGAATGTAGGGTTGTGAGGTGAAAACTACAGCTGTACAAATCCAAGCATTTTCTCTGAAGGCCCTCCCCTGCCTTTGGAAAGATGACTAGATCATTTGAGACAGTTTCCTCCTTGTGTTGTTTGGTGCCCATCTGAGCAAGCCTTTCTGATCACTTGCACATGCATCCACAGGTATGCTTGCCTCCCTGGGGTAGAAATTGTTGCCTTTGGTCAGGTTCTGCTCTGTGTGTGGAGTTTTGGCACCTTGACAGCATGTCCAGGGACTTCAGAGAGGAAATGTTTTTTATCCCACCAACTCCTTTTATGGTGAGACGAGATTGGATTGTTTTTGCCAATCAGTCTTGTTTTGCTAATTTCCCTGTGTACATGGGGATTTATGACTCATTGTCCCTGAGGAGAAATGGCATAGGAGTTTGCTTAAACCTACTCAGAGTTAGTGACTGATTCTGTTCCCATAGAACCAGTTTTTAGAAGGATATAGCTTCACTTAGGGCAGATGAACCGTTCTGGATTTAAGCACATATGGCTGAAATTAGAATGGGAGTCTGTAAATGCATTACCCCCCTTATTTGCAAAGTGTTCTTTCTGAGCGTTTCTCTAAGAGACTGTAATTTCCTGAATCCCTTGCTTCTCATTAGATAACAGCAGACTTGCATCAAAGAATACATATTTTATGGGCACCCTACTCCCAAGTCAGTGTCCCTTAGATACCTGATCTAGGTCACATCTGATGGCTTTGTTGATGACCCTGATTCAATCAGACAACCAGATGGCTTTATTTGTGCACCTATGCTGCACCCACTGTCAGGATTTGGCCTGGTTTCTCACAGTTGTCCAGGATGTAACTGTATGTAGTTGAGGCTAGTTATGGCCATGTTAATCTTACACTGACTCCAAAGGGCAGATGCAAGTGCTCCACAAAGCTTTCCTTATCAGGCAATAAATGGAACCATCTTTCTGAAAAAGCCTTCTACGTAAATCTTGTGGACAGGCTGATCAAATGGTATCTTTGCTCACTGATCGTATCAGACCATTAGATTAGATTACTGTGTCCTACAATAATGAGCTAGTCCATCTCTTTGACCAAAGAGGCCACTAGCTGGGTGTCTTCTAACCACGTATATTATGTCAGTATAAGCTGTTTGCTCTCTTTGCCTCTTGCTAAAGTGGTTCCTGACTTTGTTTGCTTGAATTTTGGAGTGTATTTGTATGATTCATGAGCCTGCAGAAAAATATTCTGGCTCTTCTCCACCAGGCCCTACTCCTTGGCTACCAGAGGGAATTCTTACATTGAAACAATGACAGCTTCTTGGAGAGACCTTGTCCTCTAATGCAAATCAGATATTGGAAAATCTGGAGATCTTTATTAAGCTTAGGCTGTAGTTAGAATGCCTCCTACCATTTCCATGCTAGTGTAGCTGATGAGGGTGATGGTAGCCATCTGACCTTTGCTGGGGTTGCCAACCTGACTCCTTGGACAGGGAAACTTGGAGGACTGTGCCCAGTGTACTAAGGTGGTAACACCACCCAGCCACAGGAGAAGACTGCTCTTGTCTTGCTTGCATTCTGGATGAGAGCTTTAGCCTGGGGCTTTCTTCTAGCTGACTTGCCCATGCCACCCAGAGAGGGGGGTCATCATTCCCCCCTTGCCACATGTACATGCAGTCACCTCTTGCAAGTCATCATTGCTGTCCCCAGCACCCAGTTACAGACTTGGGACTCTGCCCTACAGGGAGCCGTGTGAATGCTAACCAGAAAGGTGGCTCCTACCCCAAAGTGGTTACACTTTAATTAGAAGACAAAAGGCAGCAGATGGGTACAGATGGACCAACGGGGGAGTATAAGGGAACAATCAGACAACATTAGTCAGCATGGTAGGCAGCAGGATTTACACACCAACTGCCTAACTCTTGTGAAGGCTTTGATAGGCAGCGGAGAATTATAACTGGCTTTGTGCAAGCTTATGGGGGCCTCATCAAGAGTGTGAAGGGCAGATGGGAAAAAGCAATAAAGGTGCTTTTGCATGCTTGGAGAGCTGTGGCTGAGAAGGTGCAACAACACAAAAATACCCAGTGCTGCTGGAAAATTTCCAGTCATCTTAACATCCAAGGGGATAATCCTAACTTTACAGAGAACCAAAAAAACCTGTGGTAAGACTACATCTTGCAATGCAGCACTGCCTCTCAGTCCAGAGCTGGTGCGGTAGTGTGAGAGCCACATTGCTTCTGGTTGAAAACCCTCCTGCTTGCCACCAGCTTGGAGGTTTCCATGGCGTGTCAGATGCTGCTGTGTATCTGTGTCCCATTCATCATGATCATTTTGTTGACTGCAGGAATGTGTTATCCCAGCATGTTGACAATAAACATCCATATCTTAATTCAGGTGATAGCTGAGCTGCTGCGGGAAGATGAGCTTTCAAGCATGGGTACAATAATTAAATATTCCTATCACAATGCAGTATCAAGGATCCGTCCTATCATCACTGATCAGTCCACAACATCCTCAAAAAACCAGGAAGGGGATGTTGATTTGGTTAGAAAAGAAAGATAGAAACATAGCGCTGTTGTTCTGTATTTTTTTGTGAATGAAAGCAAATTCATATTTCTTTTTGAGTCCACACAAAATGTTTTTCTGACCTGAAAAAAAATTTCAGGTCATTTAAATGTAGTAAAAGCATTTTGTAACATAAGCATAGACCAGTTTTGATAGAAAAATGTCATGAGAAAAAGAAATTTTCTAAAGCTTTCATTTTGTGCATTGCCTTTTTTTAAGCCCTTGCCCTCCCTTCAGGCAAAAATTCTTCTCTAATTTCAATCCGAGCACAGGAATGACTTTTTCCCCAAGCTCCATTTACAAGTGAGCTGACTATTTATCAGCTCAACAGTAATTGCTCCAGCTGACTCCACTCAGGAGTGACACAGGCAGGTTGTGTGTCCTACAACAGTGGATGGATACCCAGCACAGCAAACTTCACTTTCCCCTGCTTTGTCCCCAGCCACATACTTGAAATCACTTCAGGGGCTCTGAGGCAGCCAGAAACCACACAGGTTGCCCCAGTGCCATTGGAAGAGGCACTGTTGTCTTTGGCTTGGTTTCTCTCCTCTGGTGTTGGTTCTGGCCAGCATTTCTATGCTCGATTCTCACACACTCCTTGCTTTGGGTTTGAATCCTGACTGTGTATGGTTGACTTGGCTTGATGCTGACCTGCATCTTGGCCATAATTTTTACTAGACCATGACAGTCTTTTCCTCTGGGTTTTTTTTCTGCTTTGCTACGTGTTAACTTCTTTAATGCTTTTCAAAGGTATCTCAGTGTTAAAACTGTGGTTATCACTGGAGCTACTGTGTGCTTGAGTTATTCTCACTGCTCATGAACTCTGGCATGCGTTTAGTGTCATCGATTTGAGCGTACAATATGTTCAGCGTCGTTTGTTTTCCCTCTGCCTGAACTGTGTTTTCCCCGAGTCTGTAATTTTTTCAGACTGCCTTTGGTAACATTAGATCCCAGCACTCACTCTTTCGTTGCCTTGTAGTCGTGTCTGAGTTTCTGTCGCTAGCCTTTGGCCTTTCTTCCTTGTGAAAGGCTCTGGAATTTACTGACCTAGGTTTATTTCTAAAATGTGCTGGGGGTTGTGCTGTCTTCTGCTGACTCAGCAGTTTGCCAGGCTTATTTAATTTCTTTCTGCTGGGCTAGCTGCATTCTGCAACGTCTCCCACCATGCCAAGCCTGGAAGATTGTTTGACAGCCTTTTTCTTGTTCCTGTTTAAGCTTTCGACTTGGTCTGCATTTTGTGTGACAGTTTCTGGTGCTTGTTTCCCTTAGGTTTATTTCCTCGGTTCCTGTACACGATAATGACTTACATTTCTATTGTTCCTTCCTTCGAGAAGGATCCTAAGCACTTTGCAAAAATAACATACAGGCAACATTTCACTATGAATAACATTCAGCTGTTTGTGTGGTGGAATGGGGTTAGGCTGTTTAATACTGCAAAACAGTGCTGCACAGCTGTGTAGGGTAAGAAAGAAGAGTCTCAAACAGAAGGAGGCGAGAAGTTTTTAATTGGGCTATGGCCAGTTTTGTCCCCAAAATCTGTTTTTGGCAAAAATGACATAGATCATTAAAGCCAGAAGTGATAAGGCCTGTGTCCTTCCCTTTCCAGATGATAATGCCAGAACCTCAGATATACAGTGGGAGGAACAAATGAGTCTGTGAAAAAACATAGTTTGGGATCAATGAAAATATTCATTAATTTTGGTCAGATATGGAGGATTGATTTTGGAAGTTTTATTGCTGTAAATGAAAACTGACATTTTGGTGTTTTCATGTAGACTCACAAAAGCCTTTAGATACCATTCACAGAGGCGACGTGGAGGAGGAAATGGCAGCATCTTCCCCCAGATCCCAGAGCCTTGTTAGCCAGACGGTGAGGACAGACTCCTAGGCAATGGGAAAACTGCATTCAAAACCCTTCTGCCTGACTCAGAACAGAGGTTTAAATTGCAGTTCTGTCACCTCTCAGGAGAGAGGTCTAGCCCTTGGGACTGGGATTTTTAAAATTTATTTTTCTTTTTTAATTGGAACTTCTTTGTCAGTGAGTACTCGAAGTGTCTTTGCAGATGTTTGTTTGGATCCAATTTTCCATCACTTTTATTAATAATGTCTGATAAAGAACATGATTTTTGTGTGTGTATTGAATGGATGAGTTTGATTAATGGAAAAATCAGAAAGCAAACTAACCTGGGTTTAGACCGAAGCAACACGTTTAATTATTTTTTTTTTCTGTATTGTTCAGACCCTGCTTTGAAAAATCATTTTTTGTGCAGCTTAATCAGAACATTATTTTGGTCAGTGTTGGAGGGTGCAGGGCTGGCCCTTAGGAGACTGGGAAAACTGTGCAGCAGGGCAGCGTGCCATCCACCACATAACACAGGGTGCACACTGCAATGTTAATAGGTGCTGCAGATCCTTTTGTTCTCCCAGTAGATTCACCCTGTTATTATGTAATCCTGTGGTTTTTGAGAAGAAAAAGTGTTCGCTGGTAAAGCAATTTATATTGGGTGCTGCACTGGACAGCAGTGTGCTGCAAGTTTTCCAGTTGAAGTAGTGTCATACAACAGCCTCACCATCCAAGCTGGGAGATCTGGGAATAATAAAAAGAGTCCCTTTTTCTGCTGTCTGCTGCCTGAGATCATCTCCTGCACGCCAAGTGTAACTGTTTGCTCCGAGCATCATCTGGGTGTTTTAAGAATTCAGGATTGCTCAGGTCACTTCTTTCAGGCCAGTGCTTTACTTTTGCTCTTTTTGTTGTTTTTAGTGGGAGCTATTTGCTTTCCTTCTTAGGTGTGTGCTTATTTTCACCAGATCTGGAGTTCTTTGTATCACTGCATTTAATTATGTTTGCTTTGTAAAGACTGCTGGGATTATGGCAGCATCTCATTTCTGTAGCTTTTCTGCCTCTGACAGGGGCTACCTGTGGACAGCTGCTTTCCTTGAGCTTCTCCTATGTATAGATCAGCCTGAATTTGTAGTTTCCACCAGCTTCATGCCTTGTCCTTTTTCTTACAGGTGACTGCTGTTTGAGGTCTTGGCTTTTAGGATGGCTGAGGAACAGAGCTATAGAGAACTGTGTGTGCCTGTATTTGAACAGTTGTTCTCATCCGTGCTCTATCTCCTGTGTTTGGTCCCAGAATAAGTACTTGTGTGTATATATTTTCCTGCTCATTGCCCAGACACCTTGCTCCAGTCTGGGACTAATGGAGACACTGTCTTACAAATAAAGATTAAAAGAGTACAGTCTAGTGCAATCTGCACTAAGAACTTTCTCCATTAAGAAGTCCCCCATCTCAAATAAACACTCTGAACTATTCCCAGGGTTTACTGTGCAACGTTACTTAAACTTTAGTTAAAACCTGCAGTCTCTGGGTAGCCTGTCTCTTACTGGACCCTTGCCTGGTTGCTGAGGATAGATTTGTCCCAAGTATATGTTTTTGCCAGACAGGGAGTATGATAATTTTCTGCAAGTATTTGAAGGGAATAATCAATAAGGAAAATAAGGACTTCTTTAGGACAATCCTAGTGAGTGTAATTAAAGAGTAATGGGGAGGCAGGAGGTAGAGCAAAAGTGCATTTAGATTGAATATCAGGGATCAATATGTTCATTTAGAAGATGCAAAAGAGTTGTCTGCTGCGAGCCTGATTGCTGCGGCTGCTGACTATGGGGTGGGACAGACCAAATAGGAGGCAGGCGGAGAGGAACTGACCAGATTTGGATCCACCAAACTTTTTATTTTCATTGTTCCATATCTGTCTGTGTGTTGCTCTGGAGGGCAAGAAGCACAGCACCCCTGGGGGAAATCCTCCCTCTCCCAGAAACGCTCTCCCCCCAGCCACCCTGTCTGCCCTCCTAGGAGTGGGAGCACTGAAGAAATTTCTCTTGCCTTCTGCTTGAGGGGAGGGGGCCCAGTTTGTGCCGTGACAGAGGAAGAGGGCTGAGAAGGTTCCCGCACCCTGAGGAACCCAGCGGGGCTCTGCACTGCCCGCCCTGTGCCTGTGTGTATGGAATTTTCCAGGAGCATTCCCCTCCGCCACCACCATCGCTTTGCAAACTCCAAGAAACGCAACTCATGAAAATGCATTCTTAGCACACAGCTGACATGGTCAACATCTGGTTTCCAAAGAGAGTGCTGTGAGAGATTTGAAATTGCTGTACTGTGGAAAAAATGACTTGGGGTAATTATAGATACCTAACAATACTATTTAATTTCTTCTGCCGTGTCTTTCCTACATAGTGTATCTGGTAATGCTTCAGAGAGCTGAATAATTCTGACAGAGGGCAGTGAGAGGGGTAGGTCCCTGGGAAAAAAACTCCCCTGTGATTTCAGTTAGGATCTGAAATGAAGGAAATGTGAGTGGAGGATTAGATGTTTTCAAGTCCTGCTCCAGAAAGGGGAACCTTTGCCTGTTTTGTGCATTGACTATGGGAGGAGGAGGATGTGGAGGATGATCAGTGAAGCTAAGGAAGACAGGACCTCCAAGCACAGACTCACAAGCCTCAGTGGCAGCTGGGGTGCTGCTTGGCCCCACTTCTGCTGAGCAGGCTCAGAGCTTGGGACCACAGGGGAAAGGGAGACGAAATTTATAATGTTGGACCTGTGACCAGTGGCGAGAGTGACTACTCCAGGAGGCAATTCAGAGTGGCTAAACATCAGACCTCTGCTCAAAAGCACCTTCACTTCCTCTGATACAGAGGAAGCCTGTGAAGACCAACCTCAGCAGGTTAAGTGAGGATTCCAACAAGGTCTCCTCTCTGCTTCAGAAGTGCTGTCACTCTCCTGGCACTGCAGTCCGGAGGTCCTTCCTAGGCTGTGTGTGTCCACAGCCAAGACGCCTGGCGGCACAGAGCCAGCTTCAGTGATGACCTGTCCCCCAAGTGAGCACATTCCCTGGGGCTGCTGCACTGGACAGGGCACTGCAGGGGGGCCTTAATAAGAGGCTCAAGGTCCAAGTAGAATGACCTGTTTGGAGGTCAGAACATGGAGAAGCCCTCATAGATGAAGTAGCATATGTGAAGGGGCACAGTGAGAACCATGGAAGACAGAACTGGGGAACAGTGGGCAGAAATAGAATTTGGGGACATTAGATGCTGGTTCTAGCATCAGGGTGGAGGCACCCAAGAGAGGGAGCCTTAGGAACTATTGAGTCTTTGTGTAAAGCCCAACAGCAGGAAAAGGATGTTATAGGGGGTTGTTGTTTGATTTGGCCTGCAACACAGACAGGGTTGCAGTGGATAGACAAGGATGCAAGGCGAAAATGAAGCCCAAGTCTCAAGACCCTGACATGTTGCGTGCTACCTAGAAGGATACCCAGCCCTTGTGCTGGGTGCTGTGTCCCACCTCTGTGGCCAGCTCTGAGACAATTACAGCTGTGCAGAGGTGAAGTGAAAGGCAGCGGAGGTTTTCTGAAGGGATGATGGAAGGTCAGCAAGAGACTTCAGGCTGAGGACTTGTCAATTGGTATAGCTTCTACTGGTAAATTGTCCCCAGAAGGCAAGCTTTTAGTATAATTTCATTTAGAGAAATGCACTGAAAGGAGTATAATGAAGATATTCATATTATGATCATGTGACTGTTATCCTGGAAGTAGCACTGTTTAAGACTAATTTGTCTATCATGCTTATTGGGGCTTGTCTCAGTGATATGTAGTCTGAAGAGCTGTTGATGCTGATGTGTTACAATACTTAAGTGTAGGCCATGGGAAGGAGACCTACATAGACAAACATATCTATCTGAGTGACTCTGTCCAAAAGCAACTGATATTGAGTTAACTTACAGAAAATCCTCTGAAAGGATTTTTGGTGGAGAATTAGTATTTCAGTTAAAATACATTTTTCATATGAGGTGCTTGTTTTTCTTGAGAGACTCCAACTTTTTGTGAGAAGGCTGAGAAGTTTGAAAAGAGGCATTCCGGAGTCTTTTTTTGCTACAAATGGATACAAATTGATTTTGGTTTTTTTCCCTCAAATTTTTGAATACTATTTTGAAATTTTCAGCAAAAGAAGGGATGTCAGGGACCTCCTCTCATTTATATTCAAATGGATATTTCTGTGTGTTTCAGGAAGCCAGAAACATAAACCAGATGATTCTGGTATTAAAAAAAGAACTTACTCTTATCCAGTGTACCTCCTTCAGAGGAAATTACCACGTCTCTCTGCTCCAGAAGGTTCTGCAATGATAAATGCAAAGCTGTGCAAGATGCTGAGGGAATAACTGAACCTTCATCTCTAAGGAAAGAGATAGGGATGGATACCAGTTCAAGGTCAAGGTCCTGGACAAATCTGAAGCTGTGATCTCTTTCTGTATTGAGGGCTTATGAAGGGTATGGTGAACGTGGGCACAGCTATATGGCAGGAAACCCAGACATAATTGGAATGGGGTATAAGAATTAATCATAAGTATTTAGACAACATCACAACTTCAAGATGGTTTCTAAAAATTAAGGCAAAGAAGCGGTGTTTTGTTCTTGAAAGGCCTTTCTCACAGGCCACCTAGATACCATCCTCTATAGTGTCCTGCAAAGTTCATGTCTTTTCCTTTCTGCCGTGCACCCTCTCTCTCTCCCACTTCCTTACTCCAGAAGCTGATCTGTTGCTGCAAACCAGACTATTCTGAGTTATACTGATGCTGTAAAATCGGTACTGCAGCTCCTGACCCAGCCCCTCCTTCTGGGGCCTGAGCACCATCTTTGTCCTCTGTTGCATTGCGATGACAGTCCTTGCCTGGTTGTTCAGGTGAGGTGTGCATGCCCAGAAAGTCTTTTCATGCTCTCCCAACATTGTCTCTCCAGCTACTGCTGGACAGGATAGTGGTGCAAAGCTTATTGAAGCCAGAACATGAAGATAGCCAAGAAAATTGAGGAGGGACTGTAAAAGGAAGGTAAATAACTCTCGTGAGGTCTGCGCTGAAAGCAGATTGAGTACATTCTTGATTACAAACTTGTATTTTAGGGGAGAGACTAAACCAAGGTTATTTCTGCTTAGAATTTTGCTGTAACTGGTCATCCAATTCTGCAGCACGTTACAGAGCAGTGATCCAAATACTGCCACACAGCTATCTACCTGCAACAGATAGTGCTGGAAACTGGAAATGGCTTCAAGAATTTTCTGACATCACCCTGACCTCTGTAGAAAGAGGAGACGGGTTACCAGCCTTCTGTGAGCAACTCTAAGAGATACTGCAAACAGCTGTCTTCCAAAGTAGATGAGCTCTCCCTTTACCTTCCTGCCTGTCAGAGGGCTTTGCTGCAGGGAAAGGCTGTTGCTGCATTGCCTGTGCAGAATCAGATCTGAAGACCTCTGATTTTCTTCACCTGTTTCAGCCTAGGTTTGGGAAGCTGTGAAGGTTGTAGTAACTGGGATTCAGTTGTTGAGTCAGACACACACCTTCTATTAACACTTCTGTTCTGCTTCCTTCAGCTACAGGGTAGTTTGAGGTAATTGCTTGTCTACACAAGGGCTCTACATTTGGGGGATAAGGCCTCTGTAAGAGGCATCTTTCTGGTAGTTTTGGAGGATGAGGCTTGGCTGGAAGAGGCCACAAGGGCTCAGAAAAGCACTAGACAATGTTCTAATTTGCCTACAGAAGGAGCCTGGATGGCTGACCTCCAGGTACCAGGGTGTCCCATCTATTTTGTGTTAGACATGTGGACAAGAAATAGCACCCTAGCTGTTTAAAAACATCTTTGTTTTGATTTCATTTGTTGTGTTTTGTGCCCTTCTTGCTGCAGTCATTACCCCTCTTGCTACTCGGTGCCACCGAGCACTGTACAGGGTCCTGTGCTGAAGTCATAGTGAGGTTAAGCCATTTCACTGCATAATGCTCATTTTCAGGGGTGGGCCTACCTTCTTTTATGTTTCTGATGCAGCTGAAGGTACTGAATTTGTTCTCCACAGCCCTCTGTGGCTTTGCATCCTGAGTATTTTGTAGCTTTATGCTTCAGCCTGGATTGGAATTATCTAGGTTAATTGAGCTAAAAATCTGTAGATTTGTACATGTAATTTACCAGTGTTGTGATCTTGGCACAGGGTGGTAGATACTGATACTTTCTTCCATGCCCTTGGTAAAATGCAGATGAAGGTTGCTGACCTTTAAGACAAGTTGCACTGCCTGCCTGTTTGCTCAGGCTGTTTCTGAGGAGAATGGTAGTATAGGGAGGTGTTGGGTGTATTTCTTCTTTATGGGCTGTGGAGGTCTCTAGTGTCATTTTGTGACCTTGTGTTAATTGGAAGTGTTTCCACAGATGCTTTTCAATTTTATTGCTATTGCACTTGGAGAGATTGAAATAATACACAATACAGAATAGAAAATAAATAAAACCAATGATCTTATGAGGTTTGGCAAATCTTATGTCTGTGGTGCCTGGAGCCTCATTGTTGGCTAATAAACTATTTGTCCTTCTTTCTCTGGCTTTTCTTCTGGAGAAAGTGTTCTCACAGGATCCCTCACAGTGAGCACCAGAAGCACTAAGAATGGAAGGCAGGGCAGCAAACAGGGAAGACACACTTTGACTGGAGAGCATGCAGGGGGATGAGGAACAGTGAAATTTGGAATGTAGGAAGTGACAGATCAAAGTTGAGGGATTTGTTGACTCCTTTGTTAATCAAGAAGTCAAAAGAGGATCAGATCAATCAGAAAAAGTGGCTTTCATCTGGGTTAGGACAATGCCTTTAATTTCCTTAGCAAGATGACTGATGGGCTATGGACAGCTTGTTCCAGGAGAAGTCCCAGGAAATGGGACTTGGTCAATAAGGGAGGAGCAGCACAGCAGCCTGGGGAGCTCCTCAAGCCCTTGTGCTGCAGCAGTGCATGAGGTCAAGTTTCCTCTTTCTATTGGTACAGCTGCAGAAAGAGGAACCTTCTAGCTTGTGAACGGTCTGATCTACACAGGCTGCTTTAATCAGCGTTTATTGTGGAAAATGGTGCTTCATGTTGGGGAGACAACACTTTCCTTCCTGTTTATATCATGGTCTTCTGGAGATACTTGCAGTTGTGTAGCCATGGCTATGGAAGAGTCCAGACCAAAGCTCACAATGATGTCCCTTACCTCTTGCAGTTTGTCACATCCAGAGGAAGTCCCTAAACTGTTTTGATGCAGTTCACTAAAACTTTCTTTGACAATCCTTTTTCTAAATCCACCTGAAGGAGACAAAATTTTATTTGCTTTGATTTCCATCCTTAGTCTTTTGACAATAGTTCAAGATTTATTGTTCAAGAATGAAAATTTTCTCTGTACCCCCATTCCCAGCAAATTTACTTACTTGAGAAAAGGAAAGTCTTGATATTTTGTAATTCTCTGATCTGAAGCCATGCTGAATATCAGTGACCTTCTGACCCATGGCCTTAGCCAAGTGTCCTTTGCTTACTACATGTTTTGCAGCAGTGGTATTTAATGCAACATTGTAAGGTGCAGCTGCCTCTGCAAAGGTGATGCTCGATTGCTCTAGCTCCTCCTGGTAGTACCCCTACAGTCTGTGATGGGTGGCATGTGGTATAGACCAGTTCATTCCTCCTTCAGCTTTAATCTGTGCATAAACTCCCCATGAGAAGATGAGGGGAGGAGAGGTGGAGCTGTTCTTGTGACTATTTCCCTTCCCTCCTCTTCACATGGGGCCCAGAACCCAGCTTTCTTGGCTGCTGAGAAAGAGGTACTTAGAGAAATAGCAGCTGAAATTAAACTGTGGCAAGAGAAAGGGTTGATAGAGACAAGTACTTTTTGAAAGAACATGTTAAATCCTAAAGATCTCCTTCAGTCCAACGCCTCTCCCACTTAACTTCATGGTGAACACACATCAGGGTGCTTTCACTGGTGATCAGAAACTGTAGGGGTTTTTTCTGCAGCCGCTAAGAAACCTCTGCTCTATACTGTAGGCTTTTCTGCCCATAGCTAGGAGCATAGCATCTCCACAGCAGGTTATGAGTTCATTGTGTTTTAATATTGGCAGTAAATGATGTGGGAGACTTCAGAGTGGTGCAAGATACAATGTCCCATTTTCTCAGTAACAAGGTAGGACTGCTTTTGCTTATGCTCTCTGGAGAGCAACGTGAATTTGATCTCTAGGCTGTCATTCCAGGCTCCTCCACAGATGCTGAGAACAGTTAAAAATGCTGGTGGAGTTATTTAAGTGCCCAGTGATTTGGACTAAGAGGACAAGGCCTTGTCCCTTGGATATTTTAAGTGTGTGGTCCCCTGGGGCCCAGGAAAAGAAAGAAAACTTTGTGCTAGTGACAAGCACTTTTCTGGCAGAATTCTTTGTTGAAAGCTCTGTTCTTTCAGAGTTTCCCTTAGGCCAGGACAGTCAGCAGAGGCAGATTTATTTGCAGAATGGCTTAAACGTAATTATATGGGCTAGCCTCCCTATCAGTATTATGTCTTTAGGGAAAATAGTCCAAGTTTTTAGTTTTGGGGTGATGGTTTTTTCCATCCTCTTTACCATCTTGTTTTGGCTGCTGTCTGGGACTTCTGTTCAATGGCCAAACATCTCAGGCATCCAAAATGCCGGGTGTGAAATTCTGATGCAGCAATCCTGTGTCCTACTTGACGCTTCTCACCATTCAGGCTAGCCTCTGGCTTTTGCCTGCTGCTGCACCCAGTAAACCAAATGTAAGTCCAGAAACAAACCTCAGCATGGCTGTGAACAGGCAGTGGTTGGTACTGGGTGGGAATCTAGACCTATTCCCCCAGTGTTTCCAGGAGATGCACACTTTAGTGAAGTGCCTGCAGGGCAGACAAAACTTTGCACGTGTTATTCTGTAAGGGCATCAGGTGAGTGGTGTTTGGTGTCTGCAGAAAGCTCTGCATATGGGTACTTGTGCTTAACAGGGTACATGTGGAAGCATACTGGTCCTGTGTGTATTTCTACGTGTGAGTTAGAGATACTGGTCCTTTCAGTGTGTGTGTAGCACTGCCTCTTTCTCTATGCATGCATGTGCACTGCCAAATGCCACCTTCACTTCTTTCAGTCTTAATTTATAACCTGTATCACAAGAGTTTTTACCACTTCCATAATGCCAAGTTTCTTTGTCTTTGCTTCTTTCTCATCATTGCCGTTGCAACTTTGGGAATGGTTCCTGATCTTGGGAATGCCCAGTCCTTTCCTCGTTGACATCAAGCCACATCCCTCACTGTTGCACTATGACAGCAAGTTCCATAACCTGAATCTCCAGCGTGTGGAAAAGTATTTCCTAGGTACCAAAAGCATGTATACATGATCCTAAATGAAAGACACTAATGAAAAAAAGAAACTTGTAGCTACTTTTTAAAGGCTTTGGATTAAAAAATAAGACTCTATTTCTTTCCTGGATTGTAAGCAATTTGACTCTCCAGGCTTCTTGTATTGTCTGCTGTAATTGTATCTAGTCCTCCACAAGCTCGTAGTTTAGAAAGTTCTGCTTTTAGGGGATCACGATAATCCAAAATACTCTTATTTTGGTATGTGCTTGACCCAAAGTTTCTTCAAGAGCTCAAAATTACAACAAAAATCTCAAACAAACAGTACTTAGAATTTGACCTTACTAAGTATTTTTCAAGTTATATTATTGTGAAGAAAAAAACTACCTACCTCTTTTTAATATAAAGACACTTTTTTGGTGCTAGGATAATTCCATTGTTGGTCAAAGTTTAGCTTTATGCTTGTTCAATGGCATGAGTGACTTTTTACATCCGAGGAAAGCTAGTTCACAAATAGAAAATTTCTGAGTGATTGTGAATGAATATTTCTTGAGATTGCAGCTGTTCCCTGAGATTTATTCTCATTTTCTTATTCTTAATGCACATCAGCTGTGGATCTCCTGAGAGAGCTGCACCTAGACATATGACTTTCTGAAGAGTTGTGCTTTGTTTCCAAAGCAATAATGAAGATTAAATGCTGTCTATGGCCAATGTGCATGGCGAATTGCAGTGAATGCATGGGCTTGTTCTGTTCAGGAGACAGTCTTCTGTTGCAGATCCATGTGAAGACGGATAAGTGATAGGTGAGAGTTTGAATGTTGGCATCTGGTTTTGGGTAAGAGCTGTCTTTTTCCTTAAATGGGAGTGTCATGGTTTAACCCGAGCCAGAAACTAAGCACCACACAGCCACTTGCTCACCCTCCCCTGCCTGGTGAGAAGGGGGAGGGAATCAGAAGGGTAAAAGTAAGAAAACTCCTGGGTTGAGATACGAACAGTTTAATGATTGAAATTTAAAAAAAAAAAAAAAAAAAAGGTAATGAAAAGGAAAACAACAAAGAAAGAGAGAAACAAAACCCAGGACAAACAAGTGATGTGACCACTCACCACCTGCTGACCAACGCCCAGCCAGTCCCCCAGCAATGATCACTGCCCCGCAGATTACTCCCCCCAGTTTATATACTGAGCATGATGCTGTATAGTATGGAATATCCCTCTGGCCAGTTTGGGTCAGCTGTCCTGCCTATGCTTCCTCCCAGCTTCTTGTGCTCCTCCTTGCTGGCAGAGCATGGGAAGCTTAAAAGCCCCTGACTTGGTATAAACACTGCTTAGCAACAACTAAAACGTCAGTGTGTTATCACATTATTCTCATGCTAAATCCAAAACACAGCACTATGCCAGCTACTAGGAAGAACACTAACTCTGTCCCAGCTGAGAACAGGACAGGGAGTAGTCACAGAGAGCCTAGGATGTTTCATAGTCCACTGAAACGGGTAAATATTGCAGCTCTTGAGAGTTGTAAAGTCCACTGAGGTCTGGGGCAGTGGAGCAGTTAGGATGTTGTAACAGTGCTGCCGGGACAAGAGTGTGTTCTTGCTTTGACCTGTCTCCAATCCAAGGTCTTACCTGCAGTCTAGGAACTGGCCTCAGAGGGTGTGGGCTGCATCCTGAGGAAAAAGGAGATGCTGTTTTCATCCCAGAAAGTACAAATGAAGGGGGTGATACTACAGGAATGATACTACAAGGCAGCAAGGAGGCCTCTCCTGTACCATGTGTGATTTGCTTTGGCAAGGGGAAGGCTCTACTGGATTCTTCCCTTTCTCTTTCTCTCCATCTCTATTTACTTACTTTTTTTTTCCTCTTTCTCTTCCCTTCTCACTGGCTGGGTTTCTAAGAGCAGCCCAGCTGGGATTGAGATAGAGCTGCAGACTGGCCTCTTGTGCACTCTCCTAAATGCCTTTTCAAGCAACCTCAATAATTGATGAGCACCTGGGTCCTTGTCTGCATTGAAGAGTGCACATGGTATTTAGTACATGAAAATGCTATTTTGCCCATCAGAGCTCATCCCTGGAACAACACCGTTTCCTCAGGATACAGTTAATTGTTCTCTCAGTAGTTTTAGAGGAACTTCCTTCCTCCAATGGTCTCAGCTGCTTGACTTCTTCCAGCCTAGAGCCTGTGCCTGCTCTCAGCATATGGGTGTTGACTTCCACTTGGTACACCAGAGCACAGTTCAGACTTCTTCATACAGTGGGTTGCTTCCTGACCACTGCTGTCTAGCCTGTCCTCTGTACAAGTGAAACAAGTGCAGCAGGCCTTAGGTCATCTGCTGGGTTTCCATGGCCTGGACTATCATCCTGAAACACTCCATAATTCATTGCCTGCCTGGTATTAACTGCTCTTCATTGGCATGGAAGATGCACTGACACAGCTGCAGGTGCAGGAGGGAGCAGGAAGTCAGGGTTGAAATGTCTCAGGAGCTGGAGAAGGAGGAGGAGGAAGAGCGGGTGAGAACTGTCATGTCAGGGAAGGTGCAGGCCATCAGCTTAACACTGGTTCCTGATGAGCACATGGTTTGGATAGGGTAAGCACAATGGAGTAGCTGGGGATGCTGCTGAGGAGGACACAGGAATATTGGCAAACTGAAGTGTGTAGTGGGAGGAGGGACTAAAATACTTGAAGTGCCACAGATGGGATCTAAGGTGCACTGGCTGAACTTCTTATTGCTGTCAAGGGCTGAAATGGCACGATGTGCCACAGGCCAGGACTGTGGGACAGGAGGTCTGGTGTGTGTCAATACCAGTCTCTATTCGCTGTCAGCATGACAAGGGAGACGAGCAAGGGCAAGAGTACATGTTTCCCAAGACAATGTAACCACCTGCTTTCTCCTGTCGCAGCAACACATTGCATACCCAACCTGCCCCTTTTCCTAAAGGAAATTTACAGAAAGGGTGTTCTGTGAACACCTGTAAAGCTGACCCAGGTAGTAGCTGGAGAAACATGGAATGCCTGTCTTTAAAAAACAGCAGGGAGGGTGGGGCAGAGTGGGAAGGAGCTTGGGAGTTGCAGATTTATGGAATCACTGTTGCTTAACCCTGATCTTCAGCAAAAATATGAAATGAATTATCAACTAAACTCCTTGTCAGCACCTGAACAATAACAAGGAGACATGTAAAAGTCCACCAGAATTTGTTGAGAACAAGTCATGTCAGAACAATCTAATATCTTCCTGTGACAGGGTAACAGGCGCTGTGGACAGAGGTGAAACTGAAGGTGTCATCTGCTTTGACTTCAGTAAGGTTTTTACCATCTCTCTCATCATACTTTGTTAGCAATCTAGAGGAGCAAGGTCTCGAGGAGAGCTAATAACAAATGCATGCAAAATGGATAAGAATGTCAAAATGGAAGGGAGCATGGACTGGGGCTCTGTGAGGGTCTGTCCTGTGCTCAGTTCAGTTCAATGTTTTCTTTAACAGCCTTGGTGATGGACGGAGAATTTGCATATCAAATTTGAAGATGACAGCAAGCTGGGGGGACTGCGAATTTGTTGGAGAACGGGGTTAGAATTCATAATGATCTTGGCAAATTGGAGATACACTCTGAAAAAGTGGGATGTAATTCAATAGAGACAAGCACAAACTATTGTACCTTGGCAGGAATAATGGACTACATAAATACAGTGCAGAGAAAGATCAACTAGATCACAGTTTTGCAGAAAAGGATTGGGAGAAGGATAAAAGAGGATCACAAGCTGAACATGATTGTGTGTTGTTGAGAAAGAGGCAAATGCTGTACTTGGATGTATAAATAGGAGTTTAGCCTGCAAGGCGCATGATGTAATCTCTGTGCTCTGCTGGGTGATGGTAAGGCTGAAAACTCTGTGCAGTTCTGTGGATAGCACTTCAAGAAAGATCTGGACAAACTGCAACGCGTCCGGGGGAAGCAGTGAGAATAATCGGGGTGTAGAAAATAAGACATACAAGCAGTGATTTAATGAATTGGGATTGTTTAGTTGTAAATTGAGGGGACTGGGGAGAAAGTGGGGAGAGACTGGACAACAGGCAGTGAACTCTGAATCTCAGAGCTTCCCCATTTGCAGCAATCCCTTTAACAGTACTAAGTGACAGTATCAGTGACTATGTCAGTGCTCTTACCTGGTCCCTGATGAGGAAGGCTTTCTATGATCGGGTTTTTATGGCTGGAAGTTCAGGTGGTTCCTGTTTGTTTGAACAGTTCTGTTGGACCATGGTCAACCCAATGGCACTGGAGGCTGTCACAGGAAAGAAGGGGGTACAGGGCTAGTGAGCAGAGCTCACGAGAAACCTCTCTTACTTGGCACAAGTGGGTGCACCTAGGCCAAGGGGCCACTTGGGCCCAAGAGTTCTTAGAGCCACTCATAAGTGTGCTGCATGCCAGCTGAGGTCTTCAAAGTGAGGGTGAAAATATGGCAGGTCATTTTCTGCACAGCATCTGTAACTTTGGAATAGGGATAAAGGCTTCTTACTATCTCTTCCATTTCTTTCTTTAAGCCAGGTTTTGCTCTTTGTTGCCTTACTTGGTCTTATCATTGACCTTGCCTTTTTCTTTCATCTGCATCTTCTGTATGTATATACCTGTCTATGTCTCTCTATCTATCTACATATCTATCACCACTGTACATCCACAGTGATTGAGCTTGTCTATCTGTGATACTGCCCCAGCTTCTACTCTTCTGGACATCTTGTACATGTCTTCTGTCCTCTTCCATCTGGGCTACCTTAATTCCCTTGGACTTCCAGATCCCAACTCTCTCATCTTCCATGTTAGTATTATGGTGCGTTGTACTAGGCACCACAGAAACACCTTCCAGAGGTCAGTCTCTCAAAGTGTTTAAAGGAGATGGTGTGCACTACAAGTAGATAAACTAAACATGCATATGGAGAGAGTGGAAGATCTTGAGGGCAATGAGGAAACCAGATATCTGTATTATAGCATAACAAATGGTGCTTGTATCTTGCTTCTGACTAACTGCTGTAAGCTGGCTGGCAATTCTTACAGACGTCATGGCTGAAGAGAATTTGAAGGCTGAATCTCATGGTATTTAAAATGATGTCTAGATTTCATTGAATGCCAGAGTGCCAGATTCTGCATTCTCAGAGGAACTGGGAAACAAATTTATCCTTCCATATCTGGAAACATATCCTATTCATTCCTAATTTTCAAATTCCAAATGTATTCACCATATAATGCCTTGACATCCACATTTTTCTGTTGGGTATATTCATAGCCTGTTGTCATGTGCCGTACTTTTAAAATATATTATAAGTCTGAGGCCCTGTGAACTCTTGGACTAGTCCTGTCTGATAATATTTAGGAGCTATATAAAACAGCCTTGAACTGTGGAAGCAATATTTGGGCATGGAAGGACAGGTGTTTGTTATTACTCTTTTGAGAAGATCTGAAGTCTGTAGTTGGCGATAAAGGGGGCAGGCAAGAAAGCTCCTAGGAAGGCAGAAAACAGAAACGCAGCATTTTTATGGATGAATGAGCTTTTATGCCGTTGCTTTTAAAAGGCAAAATTATATGGCCATTTGTACTGCCTCTTGATTGCTCAGTGCACCAGCTATTCTTTATGTCGCATGCCATTTGCTGTCTTGTATTTAACTTTGCAAATATTCTGGGATGCAGTTTGCATGAAGGCACCTGTATTAACACATCTGTACTGTTTTGTACTGTTAGACTGGGGTAAGATTTCCTCCAGGGGTGCTTATTAACTTCCAGTATTTCCTGCCCTTATTATATACCATCCTGGGTTAGCTGAGCTCTAGGCTTGAGTATGACAGATGGCTATTCTGATGCAGCCCTTTTTTGGCCCTTTTTCTCCCACTGCCACGCTATGACTGCAACATAAGCTTTGAAGGGTCATTATCTAAATCATTGCATAGAAAAGTCCTTTGAGAGCCAAATTCACCTCTGGTATAAGTGGCTGCAATTCCATTGACTTCAAAGTAGGTTCACTGCTTGACGTCAGCAGTAAATTTTTGCAATGTAGATATCAAAATGAACAGTACTAAGGCATAATGGAGTGGTTGCTGTCCCGAAAAGGACCCATTCTTGGGCTTTATTTGGCTTGTTGACAGTGCTGCACCCCCTCCTTGCATGTTAAGAGCACCGTTTTCTGTTTGCTTCTGTCCTGGGACCTTCTTTTCTCCTCCCTGTTGTCTTCCTTCCAAATTCTTTTAGATCTGCTTGTCGCAATCACATGCTCCCTTAAGCTGCATGCTCCTCACCCTCTGCTCCCTCTTTGCAGCCAGTTGTGCTGAGTGCTTGCAGCAGGCACTGTTGAGACAAAGCTAAGATAGCTATTCCAGGATGATTATTGCCACTAAGTGTTTGGAGGTTGTGAAAGGTGTTGTAGATCAAAGCCCACCATTGGTGTCTCACAGTTATTGCAGTCCAGGACTCCCATATCTCCCTTATACCAAAGAAGGGAAACAGGGAGGACCTGTGGAAGCCTGGTTTACATTAATATTACAAACCTGAGGTATTTCAGCAACCGGTACCCACTCTTGGCTGTATTTAGAGACTCTCAGCCCTTCTGGAGGGGATAAGTTGTGTCAGCAGCCCCTGAGGTGGGGGTGGGGACAGTAGAAATGCAGGTTGGCAAAGCCTGAACCAATTGACTTTTGTTGGCAAGGAACTATTTTTGGGAGCCAACGATGAGAACACCCTGTACTGCTGCAAGTTTGGCGTTGCCTTGCAAGGTTATTATCTGGGAGTTTAATCAGAGTCTGTCAAATGCATGGAGTGAGCAGCTAGTGTCTTAAAGGGTGTGTATTCTGCTGGGACAGGGACGGAGGGATGGGGAGAGAGGCTTCTGAGATATGAATGGAAGAAAATAGAAATCCATTTCTTGAGTTTCTGCCATTTTTAAATTTGTGATTAAATATATATAAATTACTTATATAAATCCAGGACAGACTTTCCACATCTCTTGCAATGATAAGGCAGAGGCAAGTCTGTGACACTGCAGACTTCCTATTTTCCCTTAGTCTAGGGGGTCCCTGAGCTCTCTGTGAAAGTGCTCTATTCACAGAGATTGTTCTGCCCTCTGTAGAGATACAGCCATACCTTCCTGGCTTGAGATGTGGCAGCTGTTTGGCAGTGCAAAGCCATTCTAACCGGCAGTTTAGGAAACAGGTGAAAAGGGAGGGGTAATTAGAAGACAAAGACTGTAAGCACTCAGGCTGTCATTCTCTGTCTTGCAAAAAAGCAGCCTGGTTAGTTTGATTCAGGAACCATGCAGAACAAGCTTATGGTTATTTTGATTATTTATATTACTCTAGTCTCTGAAAAGGCTTGCCATTAACCAGTGCCCCATTGTGCTGGGAGCTGCAGAGAGACCAAGGTGATGGCCAGAGCCACTAAACACTTACTGTGTAAGTATCTGCTGAGAAAACATGGTCACGTAGACAGATGAGAGGGTCAAAGCACAGGGAACACAGGCAAGTTAAGAACAGCAGTAAATATCCTTGCTGTGCATACTTTAGGGAAAGTCTGTAAAGAGATGGCATTTTTATCCACTTATGGCAGTGAACAGTTTTGCATTGATCTGCTAGAGGAATACAAGGGGGAAATAGGTGAGTATTAGTATATTTTGTGGACTGTAAGCTTAGAACATCAGCAGCCTGACTGTTGTAAATTATCTGCAGCTATCTGGGAAAAAAAGAGACTTAGGGCAGGCTATGAAGAAATGTAATGATATAGCTTCACTGGTATTCATGGGATCTCCCTCAAGAAGGCGGCCAAACCTGAAGAAAGCTACATGGGTCTCTGGAATGCTACTGAAGAAAGCGGAGCAGATCAGCATTCGCATCTTTATACTGACTGAGGGATTAGAGGCATAAAGTGGCTTGGAAAAGAGGCACATGATGCAGCTGAGATGGGAGGCAAAGGAAGATGGAAAAGAAAGGGAAAAATGGTATCTAGGCAAATGATCTCTGAAACAGCCTTTTGAACGGATGTGCAGGGGCTGGGGGGCTGAAAGGCGAGGCGTTTGTCATGGCCAAAGTGAAAAGATGTTAGAGTAAGGGTGAGAGCAGGACCATGACAGTCTGTGAAGGTCAACAGGCCTGGATCCTAATCCCATACCTCAGACCCACATCACTGACAACAAAGTGGAGTCAGGAATGTGGCTGTGTTCCCCTCCAAAAAGCCAGTCTGTCCAGCAGCATGGTTTGTTTTCCTACACCCACGAGTTGGAGCACAGAGCTCTCCTTCACTCAGTCCCACTGCACTGCTTCCTGTATGCCATCGGACTTCTATTTTTCGGAAATATCTTGCCTGGCTCTCACATGAGACCTGACTTTTTCTTAACCTCTAAGATCCTAGGCACCTATGACAACAGGTCACAGTGGCAGAAATGCAATAACCTCCTGCAGGAAGCAGAAAAAAGTTCTTAGATGCAGGTAATTTCATCCATAGTGAGTGGAGCAGGTGAGCCTGTGAAAAATTGCTGTTTGTTCTCTATATTAGTGTCTGCTCTGATAGGAAAGTCTGTGTTTTTAGGAAAGAGAGTTCTGTAAAGTGATAAATGAGAGACCCGGAAACATACATATCTTTACTGCAGTGCTGACAGGCAGTGGTAATCACAGACAAGGAGAAGGTGATGGTGGAAAGGGTGTGATGCCACAGAGAAAGCAAACTGAAAGGAGCTTGACAATGCAGCAGCCACTTTGGGGAATCATCAGCTGTGACGGCTGTGTGGGGTGAAAATCTCAAGGGATCCCAACTGCGCAAATGTGGTTATGCTTTGACATCTGGACGACTGTGGGAAGGGTGTTTTCATTTTCCACTCTGCTTACAGAGAAGTGGGAATGGATGGAAGGAATAAGATAGTCTCTTGTGTTCAGTGGTACACACCACACCGTCAGGGCACTTCCATCTACTGCTCTGGTAGATACTGCTGGCTCTTCTCACTCTTCAAATTTCTGAAAGATGGGGTGCTTCTCCCTGTAATGCAAGAAGGCTGCCTAGGGGAGGAGGTACATTTCTTTATACTTATTGCACAGACTTCAGGTAGGAAACCATCCCCTCTCTCATTCCTGTTGAGCATGCTTGTTTGCATATGTGTAAAGGCTGGGTCTTTTTGATGTCTGTGTACGGAGTGGGTACATTATTTCCTCATTATCAATAAGGAGCTTTTTCCCCAATGTCTGCCTTCCCCAAAGGACATTGATGTGAAGCAGGGTAAAATGGTGGTAAAGATACCCTGTTGAGGCAGAAGAAAACCTACAGAAATTGCTGAAACAGAGGGAAGAAGTGGCTTTGGCTGGTTGCATTCACTTTGGACCCAAAACTCTCATTGATGGTTTGCTTCCTACCGCAAATCCAATAGCTGCCAGCATCTTTGTACCTAGAGAAGAAAATAAAACTAGTGAACCTGAAAGGGGGCCTTCCTTGACCTTTTTGGCTCTCTGGGGAAGTGAAGAATCTGGGACATACTGAAGGAAAGATGTCCAAATCTCTCTGAAGCATCACCCTCCAACAGCTGCATGCCAGTGCACAAAAAATGTCCTACACTGACCATACAAGTGGTCCTTCAAGTCCGGTGTCCCCTGCAGGCTCTGTGTGTATTCCAGAGTGTGCTCCCACTGCTCTGCAAGAAGCTGGCTCTTGACTGGATTTTCTGAGGGCTTTTTAGCTCTTCTGGGTATGTTGGGAAGCATACAAATAGTGTGTAGTTTCCTGGAGTATGGCATATTTTATACAGCTGTTACCCCTCAGACTACCATCTTCCATGGGTCACACAAGTGGCCAATTTTATGCCCTATTCCCTATAATATGCACTTTGAAACCAGTGTTTCTCAAGTAGTCTAGAAAGATCCAAGCTTTATTCTTTGATATCTCATAGAGACTTGTGAAATCTGTAGTGCTGTGGGCGTAGACACAAATAATTCTGCATGGGTATAAGATCCACAAGCTGGTGAGCCTGGAAGGAGCTGTTGATACAGTAACAGAGCTGTCCTCTGCTGAGCCATATAGCAAGGATGAGGGTGGCCAGCTGTCCTTTCTGGTACCTAGCTTGGGGGCCAAAGGAGGAACCAGGACTGGGGCTCAGGCCTGGCCTCTGTCTGTGGCAGACTCAACCGGTCCCTAGAAATAGCCTCCAACCTGCTTCTGGGCATTTAAAACCACTTCCTGGAGTGGGACAACAAACTAGGAGATCAACGGAGCAGCTAAAATAAAAAAAACTTAGCATTTGAAGTATGGTTATTTAGCTGTGGTTTTGGTGTCTCAGTTAAAGGCTTTTTCCTCTACTAGCATCCCAATAAGGCACATTCTTGGGTTTTCGATTTTTGCACCTGTACTAACACAGACCTGTATTATATCAGCTCTGGTCTCACAGTGAAAACCAGCCTGCTATGCTGGCTGGGTCAGGGAAGAGAAAGGGATAGTTGTATTTCCAATTCAAATTCTCATCATCATTTGTCTTCTCCCAGCCCTCCAAGCCAAGCCTCCGTTCTTTCCCCTCTGTGCCCTGAATACTGCAGCCAAGTCCCTCATATACTTTTCTGCATCTTCTGTGGTTTAGTGGCTACTTAAATATTTATTTATGTGGAACTTGCCCCTGGGGAATGTCTTATGAATGCAGAGGAGGTGTATTGTGAGAGAAGGAGGGAATGAGCAGTCTGTTGCTGAGGCAGAAACTGCATGAAAAAGCCTTGTACTGGAGAAGATTAACGTACAAAAGAACACACGCACATGTGCACAGAAACAGACTTACACACACATAAACACAACCAAAAAATTGGGAACTGATCACAAAGAGAAAGAAAGCATTTGCACCAGTCAAGTGATTAGAGAGCCAGCTCTGTTCAGTCCTGGAATTTGCTTTCTTTTGACCCATAGGACACCAGCAGTTTTACAAACCTGCCATCCAGAAAATGCTGTAGAAAGGTATATAAGAAGGCAAGAATGGTCTGAGGTGCTGCATGCAAGAACAGGCTATGATGAATTGAAGGACAGGCTGTGTGTCTTTGGAAGATGAGTTTCCCAAGGTTTGCAAACACACTTGAATTTGCCCATTGATTTAAGTGTTAACAATCTCTTTGTAGATAGCACATAGGAAAATCTGGAATCTTTTTGCTGTTGTGATTGATATTGCTTGAACTTTAATCGTATGCAGGAGGCAGCTCGGCTTGTTGAATTCATTAATTGCTAAGGCGTAACATATTCACTTAATTGGATTCTCTGCTAGATAGAGACATATTTATATGTATTTATATATGTGCTTAGTGTATATATTTAGCTCTACAAAGACTGATATTAATGGAATGTTAAGGTTGCCTAGTGAAATAATCAGCAGACTGGAAGGGATAAATGTTCAGTCGTAAGCATGATCTTTTCTGTCGCAAGTGGGGTAAGGCCTGACTTACTGAATATTCTTGACACAGCAGAAAAGCAGGCAGGGCTAAAGTTGGTGCTGAGGCAAATTTGCACTTGTCCGTGCCTCAGGCTGGCCATGGGGCTGTTCTGCACCTGGCAGGCCACCCCACCACAGTGCCTGTCTTGTCACCAAGGACTGCTGCTCAGCCGGTCCTCCACCAAGGCTGTTTCTCCTGCCCAGGTCTCAGAGGCTCCCTCTGTTTTTTTGTGCAAGATTGCACCATGTTGGGGAGCCACAGCTCTCAGCCACAGCTGGGGAGCATCCTTGGAGGAGGGCTCCAAGTTGGGCAGGATAGGAGAAGTGATCCTGCCCTCTGAGGAGGTTGCAGTCTTCCTCCCACCCACATCTCACCTGTGTGAGAGGAAACCTGCTGCATGGGGTCCTGGGGTGGCAGAGAGGCTGCTTCAGAGCCACCAGGGAGAGCAGTAGCTTGGGGCATTAGCAGGTTGAGCTTTATGTTGAGCATGGGAGGTGAGATGGACCTGCTTCCTAGAGGCTGGAAGGGGCAGGGCTGAGTGCTGCTGTGCCAGCTCAAGCGTCACTGTGCTCCCTCTTCCAGGAAAGGTATCTTCAGAGATCCAGGAAAGACAGCTGCCTGGTCGCTTGTGCCACTTCAGCCTCCAGAGCAGCTGGAGGGAACCCAAGAATGTGCTCTCAAGCTTTAGTTAATCTCCTGATCCTAGACTAGTTCTTAGTGAGTACCATATAAAATCCCACTGTTCCTTTTACAGCTGTCGATCCACATGCCTGACCTGCTGTACTGCTGCTCTGTCATTAATCAGCACGATTTCCATTGCTGACTGATGGTGTGCACAGCCACTCTGCAGTAACTAGCACCCTTCTATGGCAAGTCTCCTTCCTCTGATGTGGGGTGTGAGGGTGTGGTAGGTGCAGCCCTAACCTGCACAATTTCCTCTAGGGTGGATGAGCTGAGGCATCTCCTTACTACACTGACTTTTGTCATTGCTTTCAGCTGTTACATCCCTGTTCATCCCCCTTGAAATGTAGGATGGATTCTTAAGAGCCTTCTACAGAGGAGAAAACTGAGCTTCAGAAAGCTTCAGTGGCTTTCTTAAGGTCACAGAATAAGCACAGGACAAGATTACACCCATCACTTTGGTCCCTTCACTCCTGGGCATTTGGGGAGAAAGCATCTGTGCTCTGCATAGCTGCTGCAGCTGCTTAGGGCAAGTTTGCCCTGTGCAACCCAGCTATGCATTGCCTGGGCTGGTGCAGGCTTGCGATGGTAAACCCATGCCATGCAGAGCAGCGCCCCAGGAACACAGTGTGATGCAAGACAGCTGTATAAGCCTGGCAAACTGCCTCGGCTCTCAGCTTAGCCCTGAAAGGCTAATGCGGCTGGACGGCATCTGGACCATAACTGGCTTCATGTCCCTATGTCATCTACCCCCAGCCCTGTGCTTCTACTCTAAGATTACACAGACTAGACCAGCTTGGTCCTGTCCATATGTCCCATGCAGACCAGCCCTCTCTCTCCCTTAGCCTGGTACAACCGTATTGCTGTACCATAAGAAACCTGCCTGCAGCATAATCTCCCTTATTAGTGCCTTCCTTTTCCCTCACCTTCTGGGCACCATGACCATGAGGCACCTGCCAGCTTCACCTTCTTCCACCTCTTTCCAATGCTCCCTTCCAATTTGGCTTCTACTTTCTTTGCCCCATTCAACCCCTTGGCAAGGTCAGTGCTGCTTCTTTCGTCATAAAATGGGATTGCATAATCTCTACATTGGTTGATTGGTTTGCTGTCCGTCTCTGTTTCTTTATTCCTCTCCTCTCTGCCAGTGCTTGGTGATTCATGGATAGCTATTTCTCCCTCTTCACTGATACTTTCTTGGCCCATTGATTGGTTTTGTAAGAGCTCCTGCACATTCAAGCTGTCTAAGCAACTACATGCAGAAAATAAAAGAACAGTGATTTCATTTTTAGCTTGTGAAGTCAAGCTAAGAAATGCCAGTCTTGTTTCCGTGGCCGCCTTAATTCTGCTCCTTCAAGTTTCTTTGCAGTACAAAGATTGAGGCAGGGACCCCATGGAGAGAGTTGTGTGCACTCATTAATTAAAACTTGAATCAAAATGTCCACACACAAGTGGGGTGGAAGAAAGGCTGAAAAGGAAACTGTAAACCTGCCATTTCCTAGTATTTCAACATAAATAAAGTTCCTTTACTGTAGTTTACTTTATGGTTTCTTTTGTGTGCATTTTGTTTTGTTTTTAAGGGAAAAACCCAAAGTCTTTTCTGTAGAAATGTATTGTTCATTCTCATGCATGCTGAGCCTTCAGCACTGAGTCTGACTGCTCAGCCCAGTGACTAACCTATACTTGTTACTCAGACAGGTTTGCCTTTCTTCTGCATCCTAAATGGTGGAGTGCAAGCGACCTTTTCACAGTGGATTGCATTTAAAAGATAGAGGAGAACCTGGAGGGTTTGTCCACATTTTGTGGGCAGCCTGATAGGGCTTTTACCTTTCCTTGCCAAAGCTGAGGTGTTCCTTGTACTAACTGTGGTACTGGTGGGGATGTCCCCACTGATTTACTGGGTTGACCGGCTTAGGTCTTAAAATGTTTATGGTTAGATGCCATTTGGGCTGTCTGCCAGGATTTCTGTAAGAAAGTGACAGAAGAGAAATGATGATTATTTAACAGTTTATAATGCAGTTAAGAGTGAATGAAATTTGATGGGCCAAAGTAAAAATCACGTCCTTAGCCTTAGGGTTTTAACCCTGCTGACTTTCAAATGCCTGTTGCAAAACATGGAGGTGGTGGCTTTTCTCAGGGAACCGACCTGAAGACTTTTGTAATGGAAAGTGTCAGAGAACATAATTACAGGCTTACTACTAACTCCCCTTATAACAGAGGTAACTACACAGTACACACACATTTAAATTCACATATGAAGTCATCCAGCTAATTCCAGACTGCAAGAGGTCATTCCATGTGTGGACTTACATATGCCATAAAAGACTTTTTGCAACCTGCTGAGAGCCTTAGCTTCATCTTACGTCTCCAAGATTGCCTCTGTCATGCCTGTTCTTCTACTTTTAGGCTGCAGAAAGGGAATGGCACAAGATGTGCTTTGTGTTGACATGTTTAGGCACAAAATGACAGACAAATCTTTGAAAAATAGGTGCACCTGAGGTCCATCAGGGCTGAAAGAAGGGGAGGATTTTATCTTCCTAAGGCCATGCTCCCAAGAAAGCAGTCCTTGGTTTAACCCTTCTTTGCTAGCTGGGGTTAGCAAATACATAGCTTCCTCTCTCCTTCCAAAATCGCTGATTTCAAGGTTACTTCTCTCTCTCTCCATATTCAGGTCTGATTGTACTCCTTTTGCACAGAGATGACTTGCAGCCCAGATGGCCTCAGCTGGGCCCTTGGCAGTTCTGCCTAGACTCCAAGCCCAGATCAGTTTAGGATAACTGCTGCTGGGGGTACCTCTGTGTGTGTCTGTGTCTCTGTGTGAGTGCATCTGCACCTGTGTATGGGATGGGAAAGGGGCAAAATCTTTGGCAGAGCCACTCCCTGCTGCTCACAGAGTGCTCGCTGGCTCCAGTCAGCATGGCGGTAATGCAAACCTGTGCAGTGAACCAGCTGTCCCCCTGGTGGGCTCCATCCAAAGTTTGGGTCTTCTCTGTAGGGTGTAGGTAGAGCTGATGGGTCTTGTCTAATGCTCTGCCCAAAAAGGGCAGAGCACCTTGTTTTTCAAGCAAAGCCCAGAGCTTGGCTATAGCAGTGGGTCAGGTGGGGGTCCTGCAGCTTGTGGGCTCTCTTTCTGGAGCCATCATCCACCAGAGAGGCTGAAGCATGTGTTCCTAAGGCAGGAGTCTCCAGCTGGAAAGTACAGCCCACACCAGCTCCTGGGAGCCCCTGGCTGGCCTGGCAGCCTCCCTTGTATGCCAGGTTGGTCTGCAGCAGCATGGACAGAAGTACCCCGGTAATGGTCACAGTCGGTGGAGATGGACAGCACTGACACTGCTGTGGTTTGGGCTGGCACTTAACTTCAGGACAGAGGTGAGACTATCTTTTGGGCACTGTTGGGATGGGGGCAAAGCACCCAGCCCAGCTCTAAGTCAGTGAGAGGTGAGATGGATGTGGAAATCACACCATGAGTTACTTCTCCATCTCTGTAGGTTTCTCCACTGCTTGCACTGGTTTCACTCCTGCAGCCTGTCCTGGCACAGGGGCAGCAGGGCAGCAGACTGAAAACATGATGGAAGCAGTGGTGAGGAGACAGATCTGTGCAGTGGGGACCGTGTCCATGGGTGCACACCAGTGGCAGGGGCAGGCCTGTGGGTAGGCAGGAGGTGGGGTGCTGATGAGCAGGGGCATGAAGGGACCACTGTTCCTTTCTGCTCACATAGGTGAGGTGGGTGCCTTTGCTTCCCCCGCCCCTATCCCCTGTCCCCTATATTTATTGGGGAGCACCTGAGTGAATAAGAGAAAGAAGGAGGGAGGGAGAAACTGAGTCAGGGCATGAGGTTATCTCCATGCCTTCTCCATAGAGACAGACAAGGGAGACTGTGGATAAGAAAAGGTGCAAAGGTGCCAGAGCAGCCCCCTCAACCACACACAGGGCAGGGGGAAAGCAGCAAGGGTGTCCCTGGTTGCCCCTATCCCACAGCTTTGCTTCCCAACTGACCCCTTTGCAAAGCCGAGTGAAGAGACCTGTCAGAGAACCAGGGTGCGGAGAAGAGCTGGTGCTTCTAGTCTGTTTGGAGATCCAGTGACAACCTGGCGCAGTGGCTCTGTTGGCTACTCCCTGGGACGGCACTGGTGCAGTGCATGAGGCACCCGCCTTGTGCCAGGCTGGGTGGGCATGCAGACATGCACCCTGAATGTGTGGAGGCAGTGGGGCTGGCTGTGGCTATGCCAGTGTGAATCCAGGGCCAGGTTCCAGACAAGGGGTGTGTGGCAGGGACAGCACTGGGAGTCACTGGCCCAGAGCTCTCAGTGGTGCGAGAGGAAAGGAACAGGGGCGTGTAGCTCTGTAATTGCCTTCCCTGAAATCTTTCTCTCAACATGTGCAGCAATTCCTCTAGAGGAGGCGTGTTCCTCCCCTTTTCTCCAGTGAGAGAAAAGCTGAGAATGCTGTGTCTCTCTGTGGAGGGGCATGCATGTGGCCATGCCTGCCTGTGTCTCTCTCGGTGGGTGTGCATCTCTGCACGGAGGGAATGCAGGGCTGCCGTGAGGAGGGCAGGGGCTCTGGCTGGTGTTTTCAGGATGAGGAGGTGTTTGACCCACTGCGACATCCCCTGGTGAAAGTTAAAGGATCTCTCTGATATTCTCGGAGATGCTTTTCAAAGCGGTGCTTTCGGTCTTGCTTGCACAGGTCAGAAAAAAGTGAGATTTAGGCAACTCACCCCCCCCTCTCTTCATGTTGTCTCTTCTTCTACCCCTCTGCCAGGGCCCGCTTAAACATTTATCTTTCCTCAGCACAAGGAGATGTTTTCGGCCTTCCTCTGGATCTGCATTTTTAAACATTCATTCAGCCTCAGGTCCCAAGAGATTCTGGGAGAGACATTCGCTCTGTGTAAAGTGTAGGTGACACTGCACAGGGGACACATGTCAGGGTTTTGTACACTGCTGTACAGGGCCCACTTACCAGCCGAAGCTCTAAACCTTCTCCCAGACCGCAGTGTGAATTGGCAAACCCATCCCTCCCTCTGTGTAACACGTTTTAGGGGAAAAAAACATCTGAGTGAAAGAAATGATAGCTCAGCAAAATGCAAACCCAAGCCCAGGGAAAGCCAAGGGGAAAAATCATTAGATAGGGCATTACATGCCTTTATACACGTACTGGATGCAGACATACACCTGCACAATGAGGATGCATTCCTAGAGACTGTGAAATGCTTTCATAAAGCATTTAGATGCCTACACATGCACATGAAAACACATTTTTTCTTTAAATCTCTGTGACTTCTGAGCCGCCTGTGACAAAAAAAACATGCAGTCTTACCAATATCCCTGCTACATTTTCCACTGCCCCATGGTTCTCTAGCAGGGAGCAGTAGTGATGCTCAAGGTGAAACCTCCTATCACCTTAGATGAGCAAGGGTACAAGCAGTGTAAGCTCCCTGGCTTTAGATTTTATTTCTCAGACTAGAATCAGAATGGACTGCTGTTGCTGGAGTTTAGAACATTGTATTAAGCTCCCCTCTCCTCACAGAGTCATTTCAGAAGGGCACGATGGCTCTAAGGATGCAACATTATTGAAGTAGGAGTCTGAGTCAGGTGCTATCACTGCCTGTTAGCAGGAGGTGGGTTATGTTGAATAGTACAGTCAGTCTACAGCATTTGTTAAGATATAAAATTTTTCTAATTCTTCCAAAATCCTAATACCTGATTTGACCCCCCAGAAGCTATGGCTTTGCCGAGTTACATCCTCCAGCCTACTCAGATCACAGTCCACACTACTATGAACAGCTTCCTCTAGTCTCTCCCCTGATGTCCCCTAATTATGCCTGTGTTGATTGCAGTCTGCATTTCCATAAATCATGGTTATGTGTACATCAGGTAGCACTGAGGACTTGCAACAAATATGTGCCCCTGGAAATCTTGCTGCTCCTGCATGAGCCAGCCTTGCCTGGATGAACCATTTCCTGGGCTACCAAGTTAGCACCACCACCAAAAGCAACACCATCTCCCAGATGGAGCTATCAGGTGATCCTGGCTGGTTTTGTGCCTGTAGTGCTTCTCTCCTGGTACCTTCTGGTTTGGAGGAATGATTTACCACAGCAAACACTTTGGCATTCTCACAGCCCTGGCCTCTCAGTGACACCAGTGGAACTCCATAGTTTACTGACTTTAGAGAAGTCAAAAGTGCTCAAAGTATCTCTCATTAACCTTCTCAGGCTAATCATGGAAGGGGACAGGACCTCAGCAACTGCAAAAAGCATATATATGCACCAGAAAAGAAATGTTTTAGCAAAAATGGCAAGAGCTGTGTAAATACCAGACCTCAGCGAGCTGCGGGACTGTGTTTCTGCAAAGAGCTTTTATTCCCAGAATGAGTTGTAAAGCAAGAGCAAGTACTTCACCGTGTCTGTATTCTAAGCCAAGCCTCTCTCTAGCATATGCTAGGTGCTGTATAAATATAGAGGGAAGAAAATTCCACCATCTCCTGCAGCCTACATGTTTAATTGAAAAGCTATTAGAAGCAATTCCTGCTTCTGCAGGTGCAGTGAAGAAAGTAGCCTTCCCCAGGTGGTTGTGGAAGGTGAACTTGAGGTTCAGGAAGGAGTGTTGTTTCTGCGTTAATTAATTTTGCATGTGGAGCATTCACAACCATTTCTTGTCTGCTTTGGCTGATGTGGCTAATTAATCACCTTAAGTGCCTGTAAACAAGAGATTTTTGCTCTCTGTGGCATCTCTTATCCACCTGCTGTAGACCAGCCTATGTGAGGATACAGACCTGTAGCATCACAGGAATTATACATTTGGTAATGGCTGTGATGTCAGCATTGTAAGTGTGAAAGCCATGACTTCACCAGCTTGGGTGAAGGCTGAGAGGAATGTTCTGCCCTTAGGACACTAGAGAAGGTTTTGCTGCTGAATGAGAGAAGTATGAGCATAGCAGGTGGAGATATCAATAATGAGTCTTTGTGTTCGTGTGGGTTAGTTGGGGGACAGGGATATAATGGTTAAGACTGAATTTTGACATCTGTAGACTGGAAAGTTGAGGAGAAAAGGTTTTCCACAGAGCAATTCCTCCTGTCTCTGCTTATTTAAGGCCCCTGAATTGAGAAGGCTTATGTGGTCCCATCCATGCTGCTCTAGGCAGCAACATCATATAACCCTATATAAACCAGTTGTGCTTCTTCTTGACCCCATTTTAGCTGTTTTCACAGCTCCTTTTAGGTAGCTGTTCCAGAACTTCCCTCCTTTGATGGTTAAAATCCATCTTATTTTCAAGGAAAATTTCCTCACAGCCAGTTGTTCTTGTACCAACGCTTTTTTTCTGCTTAAAATGCCCTTTTCTTCCTCCCTTGTGTATCTGTCCCCCCTTTATTTATACAGAGCAGTCATATCCCCTCTTGGCTTTCATTTATCTAGGTTAAACAAGCTTTTTAATCTCCTCCTTTAAGGCAGACTCTCTGTTCCCCTAATCGCTCAATCCAAGGTTATTGCTGATAACTAGCTTTTCTGTAAGGTTCCTCACTGCTTTGCCCAAACTGAGTGTAAACCAGCATGACCTATTGCCTGTTGAGTAATTTTGGGGTGAAGGAGTGTGTCGACTATCAGATCCAGAAAAAAAGACATCAGGATGCTGCTATTAAAATTTGCGTTTTTTTCTCCACCTTATCTCTATGAAGCTAAAGTCTCCCATAGTTCCTGATATAATTTCTCTTTAATAACAGTAATGACATCTCTATCCAGACTGGAAGCCAAGCCTGTGAAGCTACAGTAGATTGCTGTAGTTCAGTTCTGGTGGAATACCTTGCACCAGCCTTCTAAAAACTATCTCAATGGGGAATGATTCCACTTTATTTATGCAAGATTTATTTCTTCACAGTCTACTGCAGCATTAAGGTTACAATTACAATAGCACCCCCCAGGTTTACCCTTACTTTTAAGTATCCTGAGCAGTGCATAATTCCATTGGCAGTGTCCCAGTTATAATTGCTATTTCTATGGTGTTTCTATTATTCCTACAGTAGCCCTTTTCAGGTCCTGCCCACTTGTTCTGGTTTTCCCATGTCCTCATTCAGGATCTGTATGAAATGTACTGACAAGACCCTTATTTCTCCCTAGACTCTCCCAGCTTCCCAGAGGGATTAGGTATGCTTTTCCATCACCTATATTACTTATAGCACTAACCTTTTCTGCCTGCTGCCCAACATCCTACCTTTGCCTTTTCTATATTTGATCTTCCCTTTTCCATGTCTTAAAATCAGGTGTAAGAGTTACATAAAACTTTCCCAGTTAATTATCTGTAGCAAAGGTAAAAGGCAGGAAGTTTTCATGTTCACACCATTTACAGATACATCCTGTATGTGTTCCCTTATGTAGCTCTAGACACGTGTGTGTGCGCGCGCCTCCTCATTTGCATACTATTTGCGAGCCTCATGACCTTTTCTGTATTTATGTACCCAGTGTACCCCAGAGTTGAAAACATACCATTATCTCCATTTTATATGATGTGCAGTGGAGGCACAAGGGTCCAGATCAGTTTCCAGAGGTCCTTGGTGGAATAGGGAATTTTTGCCTTCTAATCCATGCTCTGTGTTGTTGCCTTAGTGCATCCCCACTGGAATGAATAAGCCCCTCAGCACCTGGAAAAAAAACCAACCAAACAAACCAAAACCATAATAACGGAGGGAACATTGAGCATTGAACTTTTGGGGAAATACAGAAAGCAGTTCAAATCCTAAGTGAGTTTGGAAAGGTTTTTCTTTTATTCTGTAAATGAAACCAAATCCCTTTCATTTGTTTTGTATTTTTTCTATACCAGGAGTGGTAGGAAGTGAGAGATTTTAAAGGAAAGGAGAGTGGTGCAAGACACGGTGCAAATGGGAGCCTGAATGAAATAAAAACTATCAAAAGACTTTGCTCAGGCATAGTTCTCCTGCAGCCTGTTGAAATACAAATGTCTGAAGGCTCAGGCTTTCCCCTGAACCTTCACCCCAAATACAAATGCAGTGCCTCTGAGCATCTTGCTTAAGAAATGTATCTGAACATTTCTGGTTTTATCCAGAATTGTATTGTGCTGCCTAGTCCTTGAAAGGCAAATTTCTAGGAGTTTTTGGTTTTCCATCTGTTGACATTAGTTAGAGATTTCTCCAGGTGCTTTTGTGTTTTGAAGTCCTGCCTCGGCATACAAGGAGGAGCTCAGAGATGGGCTTCTGCCCGGGGTAGAACAGACAGTTTTGGGAGTTCATGGGAGTAACTTGTACTTGTCCGTACTACCCATCTGGATAAGGGTTTTGTAAATGGTGAGACTGGGTGCTGGTCATTTGAACAGGGAGTTGTTATTGCCAGTGGGATAAGATATCCGCTGAATGAGACTACCACCTCCTCTGCGTTATAAATATCTTACTGACCTGATAACACTGAAAAAAAGCACATGTAGAAGAATAAGGAAATATACTCTTCTGGTATAAATTGCAGCAAGAATATTTAGGTTAGACATCAGGAAAAAAAACCCCAACCTTTTAATGGGAAGGATAGTTAAGTACTGGAATAGATTGCCCACGGAGACCATGGCCTCTCTGTCAGTGTAAGGACAGGTTAGACAAACATCTGCCACAAATGGCTGTTACAAGCCTTAGTTTCCCTTGGGAGGACAGAAGAGCCTCTGTTAAGAATTAGTTTCAGGGAACTAATATGATACACCTTTCATTAAAGATGTGCATTAACATACTGCAGAACACTTTTATTCTGGCTGCATTACACTGTGGTTGAGGCAATTTGCCAGCCTGCTGGAAGGCTTTCAGAAGGCTCTCACTTATTTTCCCCTTGCACAGGCAATCTTATCCTTTGTCTGCATGGGATAGCTTATATACTTAGGCAAAGCTATAGCATATAATCGACTTTTTGCTCTACGATAACTCTCCCTTTCTTTCTTTGCAAATGTATTGGACTTCTATTTCCAACAGCTTTTTATCCCAAGTAGGATCTTATATTTAAGGTAGAAGTTAGCTCCTCCCCTCCCTGAACACCTCCAAATTCATCCCCAAAACAAAGTGACTTTCCTTTCTTGACTTTCCTTTCTTGATAAGATCGGATGTGGTACAGAGAGAGCAAGGGGAACTTAAAGTGAAATTCTGGCTTTTAGGAGCCCTGCCCTGGCATACAGGAATATACCTAGGGACTGGAGAATATTATTAGAAAGGGGATTTTAAAGATCACTATCAACCTTACTTTTGCTGATTCTGTGACCCCTCAGGGCTCCTGGTGAGGATTTGGATGACTAGACTCTGATTGCAGAACGCCCAGTGGGTCTTGAAACTGCAGGGTGACAAATATGTAGGATGCCTGGGATGGTTTATTTTTCCCCTTTTTGCTGAGGCAAGCACTGAGCAAAACCTAAGTAATAACAGTTCACAAGCTGTTAATACCAAATACCCTGAGAATTCAGAAGTGCCTTGCTCTGCTCTGCACAGCTTGGCAGGTTATATTCTTCAAGGGTAGGCGTCATTACCTGGACAAATCTGTGACACTTAATTCTGTTGTGGCTAACGTCTGTCCCCACAGTGAATTGCTCCTTCCCTCTCATGGCAGGTTATCTAGCATACGTTGCATATTTGTATTTTCTTTGTCTTGCTTTGACTCCATCCTCTGAACCTATGGTGTTTCTTATCCTTACTACCCTTGCCCACATGTTGCTTAAGCCCACTCTTTAACTACATCCATACACATTTCACCCTTGCATGCATGAGCATGCAAAGAAGTCTGCCTCCTCTTAATTCACAAAGCTTTTCTTTTCTTATTCGTATCTATACATGTCTGCAGGTATATGGCATGCCTGATTGTTCGGGTTAGCAGTGAAATGTAATATATGCACGTATTTTTGAGACACTCCATACTTAAATTGAAAATTTAGGTAAGAACATTCCCTTACATCCTGTTTTCCCTACTTTTTGGACAATTTAGAATTATTTTATTGGGACAATAAGGAAAGGATATGTGCAACTGTATTTGCAGGTTAGATGCTTCAGCATGCAGGAGGCTGTGGCAAGACTGTCATTGTTATCCTAATTTCATAAGGTTGTCCATGTAGTACAACACTGTGAAACGTGTCTGGCACACAGCCTTATGAACTCCCCTTTCTGTTCCAGAGAACTTCTGGGTAATTACGGGTTGGGTTTGCCTATCTGATCTAATTTATCACTTAGGGGTTTATATCATGCCTATTACTGTGATATCTAAGTGCTGCTGAGATACTGCAAGATGTCTCTTTCATCAACCACTTATTTCTATGATAAGTTAATGTTACTGAGCTGAAGTCTGGGCTGTTCTGTGCAGCATCTTAATCACTGGTCCCTACTGAGGGATCGTGTGTGCAGTTATTCTGCTTGTCTGGTGGCTTCACTGAACTGGTTTTGGGGATTTGGGCTCAGTTATTTGAGGGCTAAAGATGCACTACAGAAATATCTAGCTCAGATGATGATAAATTGACCTGCTTGGTCAGTGAGTAGGAGGTCAAGGGCTGAGCAGACCCTGGGTGAGCATGTGAGTATATGCTCTTTATTCCCTCTGAAATACACTCTCCACATCCAGGCCTAGATATTAGCATGACTACAGACCATATGCTGCCCTAGACAACACTACCTGTCTTTTGTGGCCAAAAGGGACCACCAGTTCCTGGGGATCCCAGTCTGCCAGCTTTCATCTGCTGCTCAAAGTATATTTAACAATTAAAACAACTCCCCTTTGACCACTTCAGTAACAACAACAACAAAAAAGAACACAAAACAAAACAAAAACAAAGAAAAGGAAAAGAAGAAAAATTGTTGTGTGCCCTGCTTGCTGGTCTGAGCAGTGTGACTCCAGGGATAGCAGGAACATCAGGGGCAAGCTCTCCCTGGCATTTTTTGCCAACTGCTGGTCATAAGCACCCTTGGGAAGGTAAGATCAGCTGCCTGGCCACTTCACCCCCTTCTTAAAGAACCTACTGCCTTGCCCTCACTGGGGTGCTGTGTTCATGCTGCAGGGATGGATGGGGAGGCTGCTCTTTCTGGGTGATTTCTCCTGCCTTTCTTCTCCCTCCACAAGCCCCCAGAGTGGATTTTTCTTTCATGTCCAGATGAAGCATTTGTTTGTTTGTTTTCAAGGTGACAAGTGTTTTATGTGAATTCTAGCTGCTCTCAAATGCCAAACCCCAGCTGGGCTTTGAGTTTCACAGAATAACCGCTGACACCTAATGAGGCTGTAATAAGTGCTTCTCCCTCCTGTCCTGTCATTTAAATAAATAAATGACTGAAATTTGGGGGTGGTGGGAGGTGGTGTTGGATTGCAGTGGAATGAAGCTTTTCTGTTTACCCACCAAGCGGGTACATGGCTAAGAGCAGTCATGCAAGCTTCCCACACACCCACGCTGCCTCTGCCACCAAGTCAACGTGTCTCAGCCCTGGCCTGGAGGGCTTTCTTTGAGGATCATGCAGGAAAGTTCCTTCTAAAGCCCAGTTAGTTTCTTGCCCTCTCAGCTTCAGCTGCCAGCCAAGGTGCTAATTAGTGTCAACTGGGATGGGGGAAATTGAAAACAAAGGTGAGACTTTGATAGTTGAAAGTGTAGTAGATGTTCAGGGTTTTTTTTTTTCCTGGAATTTTTGCAAGGAACGGTCTCTTTTCTGGCCACTGAAGATATGTTCTCTGTTTGCTTAAGAAATGGAAAATGAAAAGATATAAAATTGCAATATATCCTTATGGAAAAATAGCAACATTAAAAAATCATAGACGCTCATTGTTTTTATTTTTCATGTGTCAGAAACACAGAACAATTCCTTGTTTCCAGCTAGGGTATGTGAAAGGACAAAAGCAGGTGTTTCAGTAAGCCTTTAGCAGGGTATAGTGAGAACTACTGTTAGCAGGTACCTCTATGTTCTTCTCCTGTGAAGACACTCCTGAAAATGCAGAACATCTCCCTTTTCAGTTGCTGGTCTCTTGGAAGAACTCAGTCCTGACTGACTAGGAATGGGCAATCTTTTTCTGGAAGAAGGAGTTATATGCTGACAAAATCAACTTCAGTTAAAATGAATTATATATTTGATGAATTGCACTGAAAACAAAAGAAGACAAAATTTTGAAAAAATAAAGAAGTTCTGACTTTTTCACGTGAAGTACTTCAATTTTTCTGTTTCACAATGACATTTTATTTCAGCATTTGTATATACTTCTCTTTTTTTAGCAGGAAACAAGCCCATTTTTATTGTGGCTAGTAGGCTGAAGTCAGCATTTCAAGACAGTCTCTGTTGCTGTTGTTTGTCTGAGAAAGTTGAAAGACATTATGTCTGTTTGACCATGGTGATGGTACCTCTCTGGTCATCCACTCACTGTCCCTGAGGGTAAGACCATCAGAGAGATGAGACAACTCAAACATCTTTCTTGTTCTCCACCATGGTTTGAACCCACTTACTCGGAGCCAGAAATGTCCTCATCTTACATGAGCCACGAGCCTGGGTACTCCAGAGTGGTTCTCCTGCCCAGGTCTGTGGGAGATGTGGTTGATGTAGAGGGTTGGGGCAGCTAGACGTCTATCTTCTGTGGTTTGTGTCTCCACAGGTGGGGAAATGGAAGGAAAAAAAGTTGCAGATGAAGTATTACGTGTGGCCCCGCTTTGAGCTGTATCCTGACTCTGAGGAACGTGAGGATGATCACCTGAGTATCGTGACCTTGGAAGAGGCACCATTCGTCATTGTGGAGAATGTGGACCCCCTAAGTGGCACCTGCATGAGGAACACGGTCCCTTGCCAAAAACGCATAGTGACTGAGTATGCACCCCTAGGTTTTTCTCCTCCTATTGGGCTGTCCCTTCTTAGCAGATTATAGACAGTCTGTTGGGCCAATACCATCATACCCTGATAATAATTTTTAGAAAAGTCACCTCTGTTTGCTCAGCCTGCCTTGTGTCCATTCATGACTGGCCCCATTGGGCAAATCATTGTAGTGTGTCCCTTCACCCTCCAGTACAGATAGCACAAGATAAATTCTCCACATCTGGGAGGGGGAGTGCATACTGACAACAGAAGGGAATTAAGGGAGATTTCCCGAGTCTTTTAACCCATTATTGTTGTGATGGTTCAGGAACAAAACTGATGAGGAGCCAGATTACATGAAGAAATGTTGCAAGGGGTTCTGCATTGACATCCTCAAGAAAATCTCAAAGTCTGTCAAGTTCACCTATGACCTCTACTTGGTGACTAATGGCAAGCATGGGAAAAAGATCAATGGGACATGGAATGGAATGATTGGAGAGGTCAGTAGCAAAGGGGGGGCATGGCAGGCTTTATCCCTGGGCTGGGTGGCATAGGTGAAGTCTGGTCTCCCGTCATTATTGGATCCCTTTCTGGGGAAGGGACAGAGGTGCCTCTATAGAAATGATTGGCCTGGATCCTTTCTGGGCACTGGGTGAATTAATCTGCTCTGACACTCTGACCATGACTACCTTTCCTGCTTGATGATTAATTATTATTCTCTGTAGTGTCACAAATTTGGCTGTCACAGTCAAAGAAGGAGGGTAATATCCATGCACCAGAGAGGCTGCAATCTAGATTATGCTTAGATCATATATAAGGTACATTAAGAATGAAATAAGACTTTGCAGTGTTAGGAGGAGGAGAAAGCAAGGACAGAAAAATGAGATAAGACATCTTCTCAGTGGATGATGTGTTTATCCTAAGACCTATGTGGATTTATTTTTTATACACATACCAGCTTTGAGGGGAAGATTAATGTCTAAAGATTTCCTGAAAGAAGAATGTGTCCTGATGAAAGATTATAAAGGAGAGATGATAGGAACAATACAGGGAATGGGATTACAGGAGTAAAAGTATGATGTAGGAAGGCAGAAAGTTGAGAAGGGGATTGGCTGTGGTGCTTGAGAGGTGCCTTGGGTCTGTGCGTGATCTCTTCCTTTCCTTCCTCTAGGTTGTCACCAAACGGGCCTATATGGCTGTGGGATCCCTCACCATTAATGAGGAGCGTTCAGAAGTGGTCGATTTCTCTGTGCCCTTCATTGAGACGGGAATCAGTGTCATGGTGTCACGTAGCAATGGAACTGTCTCACCTTCTGCCTTCTTAGGTATCATTTTTATCTAAAATTAAAACTTCACCCAGTGTTCATAAAAAATTAGGTGAAGGTTGTTTGTGATTCTTAGCCTGAAAGTCTCTTTTGGGGAGTACCTGAGGGATAGGTATATAAAAATAAACTGTGATGCTTTAGTTCTAAATCCCAAGCAAGCAAAATCCAGGCAAATTCGAACAGGCACTGCCTAGGAGTTCCAAGGCATTTCTCGGCAATTGTATGCCTAATCCCAGCAAAGAATGGGCTCACTCAGAGCTGTCACCTACTCTGCAGCTCGTGGTTTCTCAGTGACTCAACTAATAGCACGTTCAAAGAGTGTAAGCCAGAAGAAAATTGATTCAAGCCTTATAGCTGGTATGCCATAGTAGTTAGTGATAAAAATTAGCAATAAATTGTTGCAATTTGAGGGACATTATTTGTAAAGAAGGTATTAACTTGACCCTCCCTTGACAGAGCAACTGGTAGAAGTTAGAGATCTCATAGAGCTTTTCAAGAAGAGCTGAGCCATCTGTTCTGTGTTGACAGTGTCATCCAATAAAGTGATTTCTGCTGTCCTTTGGTGGTGGAGGGTGATCAGAGCATGCAGAAATGATACTGCATTTCCCCAAGACATCCATGCCTTCCTAGAGTCTACTATTGGGCTTTATAAAATGCTTTATGATGCATCAAACACAGTATATGTGTTATATAATTACTGTCAATCTCTGCCAGCATCCTGAGAACATTTACAAACAGAAACAACTTTATATGAGTAAAGAAATTTTTCCAAACCACTCTAAGTACGAGTTTCATGACTACTCACTCTTCAGGAGTTTTTGCCTTTAGCCAAGCCCACCAATATTGCTGGGCTATGTAAAAGAAATGATAAAGTTAACTCCAAAATTTTAAATTGCAATTTAACATTATTTGTTATAGTCTAGAGAAAAGTTCTAAGTTTCTTTGATCTGATTCAGACTCATCTTTATCTGTTCAGGCTTGGACAAGGAGAAAACCTAGGAGAGATTAAACACTTGTGGAATATGAACACTAACATTTCTAGAATGAGCCAGTGTTCCCATTGCTACAGGAATGGAATAGCTGAAAAACTACTATCATTATGGCTGAACCTCAGAAATTTGGAGATGCTCTTTGGCTCAATAGTATCTTGAAAGTTGGATGCTTATCTGAAACTCTGCCAGTTCTGTTTGATTTTCCTCACTCTCTCCAGATGGTGCTGGAGGACTTCCTGGGAACAATCTTTTATCAATGCATTTTATTTTATCAATGCATGCAACAATGGCTGCTTGTAGGTCCAGATGGAGCCATGTGTCACAAAAGTAACAGTAAGAAGGAATGCAGTCATTATAGAGACGGAAACTACACTTCTCCCAATTCAAGAAGTTTTCCAAACCTGGGTCAAAGGCTTTGTTGTAACTTCTGTTTTTCCCTAGCCCAGTTTGCCCCACACTCTCATTGGGGTGCTCTGGAGAGCAAAGGAGGTGAGGGAGGGGTGAGGTGTTGTATCAGGTCTTTCACCATGGTTTTCTCTTTCTCTCCAGAGCCTTTCAGTGCTGACGTATGGGTGATGATGTTTGTGATGCTGCTTATCATCTCTGCGGTGGCTGTCTTCGTCTTTGAGTACTTCAGCCCTGTGGGCTATAATCGGTGCCTTGCTGATGGCAGAGGTAAGGGGAGTCCCTCCTTGCCATGATCCTCTCTCACTTCCAGTACCTGCTTCTTTGTTGGGGCATTTCCTTTGCCTTGAACATGCTACGGATCTAGCCCACCCTGAGCTGTGCATTTAGACTAAAGAGGGCAGGGATGGAAGTGGAAAAAAGGCTCTGAAGAGAGCAGATGCGTATAATGGATAATTTGCTTGGCTCAGGCGATGGAGCTATATTGCCTTTCATCTCTAAAGAATGCACCAGCTCCAACTCATTTCTCATTGAGGGGAAATGGGTCCTGGTAGCTGGTGCTGGCAGTGCCTATGCTGCTGTGCTCTCTGAGGCAATCAGAGGGCTCAGTGCTGTCAATTCATCCTTCAGTGCCACGTTGCCCTGGAGAGCAAGTTGCTCTGCTGGCCCCCCAGCATAGTGCTATGTCCTCCAGACTCCACATTTTTCACCTGGGCATGTGCGTCCCCTACTTGGCTCTCTGGCTTTCTAAGGCCAACTGAGAAAGCGAGAAGCTCACTTTCTTAAGAGTAGGTGATGGATTATTTTGCAAGGGCAACAGGAATGATTGATATCTGTGGTTCTGATCTTCAGAAGACAGCCTGATGAGTTAAAGAGAGGATGGACAGACAGCCTTTTTTGCCTTATTGGCATGAAGACAATTAGCAAGTTGAGCCTTCTGTCAGCTCTATATCTTCACCCCCTGATGAATCAGGCCTTCAAATCCTCCTAGGCTTCTTGGTCTTTTCAGAATAGTGGAAGAGAGACAGTTATTGGAAAATGCACTCAGTTGCTCCCAAATCTAGTGCTCTGAGTGAACTTAAGCCACCAAATTAGAAAGGAGTGAAAAAAAAATGTTAATGAGAATGAAGGCAGAACCACGTACATGGGGAAGTGTAGAACTTCTCTCTCAACATGGAGCTGTGGAGGGCCTTTGTGGCAACTGATCATAAACACATGGATCTTTGGACACAAGTAAATACTATTCAACCTGTGAGTCTCGTGAGACGTATTAACACAGATGTGGAAGTGGAAGCAGTTCTTAGTACAGGTGTGCAGTTGTACAGTTAAGTTAGCTGAACTGCAGCTGCAAGTATCAATATTTCTGAGTACTCATGAACAGTACTACATGATCAGGCAGATATTATCCCTGACAGATGTAACTTGAGGATGTAGAAATCAGCTGCAGAGACTACAATGCTTGTTTGCTAATGAATGCTCTGGCTAACATTACTTTGACTGCATTCAGACTAGTCTGTGTCAGTATACCCCTGCCTCCCACACCTGCATTTTCTGTTTACAGACACCAGGATTTTCTCTCCAGGATCAGGTGGGCGTGCCCTGATCTATCCCCTAAATGATGTTGGGTTGTTGTTGGGGCACTTAAAGTTGGAGAGCTTAGAAGGATTCCGGGTCCCTGGTTTGGATTGGAGGTTCACATTGCTCGGTTTGTGGCTGACAAAGTAACTGTGAAAGCATGTGGGATGATCAGTGGAGAGGGGAAGGCTTTAGGGGGAAACGTCTCAAGATTTCCTTACACCTTACAGTTCCCACTGATGTTTTTCAGGCATTACACCTGCATGTCTTAGGGCTCATTAGATAGAGAGGGATATAAAGCTACCACTCCTGCACGTAAAAAGAAAAGGACTGCCAAACCATGTTTCTTATAACAACTTTGTCTCCCTGGCATCTAAAGGCTCCAGTTTTGCCAGATGATGATTCTGCTTTGAACTTGGTGTGCAGTTCCCAGGGTGCAAAATGAGTCCCTTGCACCTTTCAGTTTTATTTGAATAACACAGTGTTTTCAAGAACATCTATGCTATTCCATGCTCAGGGGCTTAAGGTGTCAAAACTTTCCTCCCTTTTGTTCCTTTACTGGAGCCAACCTTAACGACAGGCAGCAGCACTAGGCACCAGTCAGCCTACCCAAAGGAGGAGATAAAACATGGGATGCTAACCCAAAAGGTTGCAGAGCCAGGTTGTCACCACTGGGAAAGTGACAGACCCTTGAACTGTGCCACAGGGTTGTCATCCTAAGAGGGACTTCTCGGTGTCTGAAGCAGGATCCTTGGAGTAATTGCATCTGCAGTCTTCCTGACAGCTCCTCTTGTGCTTAAGTTGAGCAAATTTTGATTTGGATTCCCGCTAATGGAACCACCATATGCTGGGGATCTGAGACTGCTGGGAGACCAGCAACATTTCACAAGTTTTCAGACCTTCATGAGGACACATGGCTTTTGGGATATGAGTGATCTTCCACACTGAAAAGTGAATAAGGGGGAAATAGTAGCTTTAAAACATTGGATCTGCTCCTGGACTGTCTAAGGCAGAACTGCTGATTTTCCTGAGATAGACCAGAGTATATGTCACTGTTATGTCCCTTAGTAACAGAACATGGGAAGAGGGAGCTGTGTTCTTCTCTGGCTTGTGTGTCTTCAACAGACTGGGTAATGAAACCCTCTTGCAGAGGTATTTGTAGAGCCCTGTTATTTCAGATGATGCTCTTCCTTGCACCTGTACAAGTACAGTGAAGGCCACGTTTTGCACAGGTGTATGCTGGGAGTTCAAGGACAACATCACTGTTGAATAGTTAGCAACAAGGATAGAGTTTTTCTGAGCAAACTATTTCTGGTGACAACACTTGATCTGAAATGGAATGTTTGGTCTTTTAGATACTCCAGTCAGACACAAAAAAAAGCCCTTGTATAAGGCTTTAGCGGAAATCTTTGAGACAGAATAAATATGGAAGCCTGAGGACATTTTAGAAAAATCATTTTTCAGCATTACACTTTGCTGGGATATGGTGTCATGAACACTGGGGAGCGCAGCTGTGGACGTTCATCTCACATGTGTGAACAGATGCTGCTCTTAACTCTGAAGTCAAGATGCATATGTGAATAGAAATGCAGACCACTTACTCTAAGATGCTGACTGTGAAATCATGTTTCTCAATCACTCTAGAGCCAGGAGGTCCCTCTTTCACCATTGGCAAAGCTATCTGGTTGCTGTGGGGGCTGGTGTTCAACAACTCTGTGCCAGTGCAGAATCCCAAGGGTACCACTAGCAAGATCATGGTTTCAGTGTGGGCCTTCTTCGCTGTCATCTTTCTGGCTAGCTACACTGCCAACCTGGCTGCCTTCATGATCCAAGAGGAATACGTGGACCAGGTGTCTGGCTTGAGCGACAAAAAGGTAATGGATCCACCAAACCCCCAAAGCAGCGTTTTCAAGAGAAAAGGCTGCTTTACCTTCTCTTCTTTGCTTTTAATGGGAAAGTGTTCAGCTTTTTTCAGAGTCACATCATAGCTTTAGTCCCTCGTTTAAATAACACAACTGCTCTTCATTGGTATTCAGTGCATTTTTACATGTTTTAAGCACTTCAGAAATGAATTAGAAACAGAGCTGAACTGTGCTTGCTTGCATGATCCCAAACCACACCTTGAATGTCAGCAAGAAATGAATTAATGGAGCTTTGGAGATGCTGTGTATAATGGCGGTAACTTGGTTTTTTCAGGATGAAATAATTTGTCTGTGAGGAAACACTAGCCATTAGGCTAGCAGATATGATCTGTTAGTTTATTCTGGGGACAAATTTTGCCCATGGGAGTAAATCAGTGCAGCTTTGATGATTTACTATTGCTTGCATTTGAAGTTATACTGTCACTTTTCAAGGCCTGTGAAAGCTTAGCACAAGAAATCATTTCCTGTTCAGTGTGTTTCACTGCCTTGTTTACATGCACTGCATTTTGTCCTCACAGAGCATTTGCTTTTGCTGGCTCTGCACACTGAGGATTTTGAGGGGATTGCTCATGCATGCAGGGTAGCACTCTTTGGTTCATGAGGGTCTGAAGCATTGCACACTGCTTTATTTTTGTTTTGTGGCGAGGTTACTCACAAGAAATTGAATGTTGTGAGGCTCGATTGCCCATTCTGAATTTGTTACTCAACCACTGAGGCTGCTTAAGGGGTCATGCCATTGTAGGGCAACCAAACAGCAATAGGTCGCACACACTGCTATCAGGGATAGCAGCAAGAAGAGGACTGCAAGTGTTGGTTTGCTACTGCCAGACTGGTTATAGTTACTGTCTTTCATGTTTCCCATGATAGTCTAGAAATAAATCGTGGCCAGCCCCACTGTGTATACAGTGTCCTGTGCAACAGGCTGGAAATTCTGTGGTGGATTAATTTTTAAGAGGTTTTTTTTCCCTTTTGTTGTTTTTTTCCTGAAATTATGTATGACACAGAATAATACAATCCATGAAGAAGTGCTCCTGTTATTTTTTTTAATTTCAACCTTGATATGTTTCATGCTGTCTCCACATTTGCATTGTGCTGTGTTGAGGAGGGGGTGGTGGGGAGGATGCTTTTCTGCCAGGTGGAGGTTGCTGAGGAGACTCCTTAGAAGCTGTGGACTCCCTCAGACTGAAAGACACTGCTCAAAACCAGCCAGCCCTATCAGCGTTAACATTAGTTTGTCATCATTAGGTTTTCAACTGTCTGAGCTAAATGGGATAGTTCATACCTGTGATCTATTGTTTCAGGCTGTGCCTAGGCTCATGGAGAGAGACACGCTTTCATTCTCATGTTTTTCAAGATATTCTTCATACCTGCAGAGATATGTGCATGAAATATCAATTGAAAGCAGTAATTCCTGGAGCTTCACAGAGCCTTTGGATACAGGTCTCTGGGTGTATTTTAGTCAATTTCATTTTAGGGCTGTCTGTGTGTATTTGATTGAGGTCATTTTCTTCTCCTTTTCTTTGCCAACATACCTGCAGTTGCTTTTGCTATCCTAAAGCACATATGCTTTGTTTCTTGGGGAAGAGAAAGGCTACAATGCATAGTCAGATTGTCGTGGTATGCCTCAAACACAGCTCCTGGTGCAAACGCAACATTTGGATAAAATTGTGATGTGCCAGAGCGTCTGGAATCAGATGAAAATTGGCTGATAAAAACTGAAGGCCAACTGCTGTCTCTGGAGAATAAAGACAGGTGGGAATACCTCCATCCAAAAGGTGTGAGTGCATGAGCTTGATCTACTGGGCTCATCGATTTCCACTCTCCAGATGTACAGAGAGCCTACAGAATTTGAGAGCGCCATCCAGGCATCTGTCGTGCTGCTTCAAGATGCCTGGGTTTGGGAGCAATTCAGTCTTCTGAATCTCCTCTTTTCCCTCTTCTAAAGCCTGCATACTGCTTGCAATTCACTCATCCCTGTCAATGCACTGCTTGGCCAGGATGCAGGGTGCGGCCACATGCAGGAGAGATGGAGGTGGGCTGTTCCTTCCTTTTCCTGCCTCCTTAAATTAGCTGGATCAGACTTTCAAAGGATGTGGTCACTGACCAATTCCAGGTGGCTTCCAGTCTCTTTTATCTCCAATGTGTGATCTGGTGTCCACAACAGAAGTGAGGTAGATCAACCTCCTGGCCTGCTACATCAGCTGGCAAGGGCAGCTGTGTCCAGCACAAGGAGTCAGTGGAGGATGTAATCCAAGCCGACAGGCAAAGGGCTAGTTATTTTAAGGGATATTGTTTCTGCTTGCCTAGACCCAGATCTGCTTGCAAACGTCTTTGTAGCATGGCACTACCTAGGGAATGTGTCCCACTGGCACTGTACAGCAGCCAAAATACCATATGCACTCACAAAATCCGTTACCGTGCCTGGCTGGGGAATGCTTGTCAAGGTCAGGCTGGCTACACCCTGCAACAGCCACCCTGAGGGTCTCCTTGGGCCCTCTTCCTTGAGCCTTGCCTGGGAAGAGCTGCTTTGAGAGGTGTCTATGGCTGCCAACCTGCCAATTCCCCAGAAAAGTGGGCTGAAACACCCCAGCTAAGGACTTGGACGGTGTCTTGGCTATGCCCCAGCATTTACTTCCTAACGACATGCAAGACAGTGACTAACGTCATGTCCCTGCTCTGCTGTGTCGATGCTTGAGCAGGCCTGTCTGAGCTGGTCTGGAACAGATACCTTTGTGCCAGGGTAGTACATTGGACTGAGGGTGGCTGGAGGCTCCCTGTACTGAGCTTAGTGACCTCTGCCACTCTCTGGCCCAGGTGATGCTCACTCTGCTGAGTGCCACCCCTTCGTGCTCATCTGCCCCAAAACTGGTGCCAGAGCTCACCCAGGAACCCACCTCACAGTGGGTGTCAATTCCCCAGTGTTAACCCTTGCAGCTGCTAAATCATGCATCAAGCGGCAGCTCTTAACACTGGTGCAGCCGTGGGCAGTTTGAGGGAGGATAAACCTGCTGCTCACTGGGAGCAGCACTAGTCCCTTGCATCCTGCAGGCGAAGAGCTGTGCTGACAGCATCCCCCTTCCAGCTCTCTGTGCTTGTGGCATGCTGAACCGCTGTGCTCCTGCACAGATGCCAAGCCAGCACCCACTGCCTCTGCTGGCCCACCTTGTTCAATGGAGCCAGCTGGATGTGGTCCTGGCAGGGGCAGAGCCATGCTGGCTGGGTCAGGATCCTGGCCGGAGCTGTGCCCTTCAGTGGCAGTGACAGTGAGCCCAGACAGAGCATCCTTGCGTGTGCTGCTGGGCTGCAGCTGTCTGGGGTCCATGTGGGGGGCTGCTATGGCCTCGACCCCCTATGAAAGCCCTGCTGGTAAGACAGCCTGTCAGAGAATACTGCAGTCAGCTCCCGGGTCTGGATTTCATCTGACTGTAATCAGGAGGTATAACCCAATTTCCAATAACGGGAGAGCTTCAGACACATTAGAGAAACAAGTGCCTGCGGTATTTCAGCCTAACGAAGGCAATAAATAAAGGAAAGATTATATAAAATGAACTAATGTGTGAAATAATCTAATAGCTATACATAATTTCCATTCATATACAGTAGTAATAGAATAAAAGCAAATGTGGACAGCCAGCAGGGCGTTTAAATAAAATAATTTAGAATGCAGTAGGTTAATAATAATAATAATAAAATAGTATCCATGCCTATAAATTAGTTGGAAATGCCAAAGAAGCTAATAAAGTATCAAAACGGTAATTTTGTAATTGACTTAAAAGGGAGAGAAATGGATTTCTGCATGCCTGCAAATTAATATAGATTGCTGAAATTTCACACGTATTTGACTTATTTGCTTTTTAAGATGTAAATGAAATGTTGAGACAAAGGTCCTGTTTCTATGCATAGGTCAGCTATTTTTTTCAACAGATATTCTCTTTTTTTCAAAAAAATTAAGTTTGAGAGTGAAAACTGGCCAATATTTTTACTGAAAGAAAATCTGAGGTGAGCATAAGAAGGCAGAGGGAAATTCTGATATTTGCCAAAGTAGCTCATTTCAGCATACAAAATACTTTGTTTGATATTTCTGACGTATTTTTGACTTGTCATTTTCTAAAGGCACTACTCATAAAATTGACCTACATTTTAAAAAAAAAGGAAAATAAAGATTTTTTCTGTAACAAAGGAAAGGGACAGAAGGACATAATTGGAAGACAAAACAACACACATTATTCTGAGGTGAATGAAACATTTCAGGTTGATACAAAGCAAAAAGTCTCTCTGGAAGACCTGCGAAAAAAGGATCTGCTGTATTTCTGCAATAATAGATGCTTGGCCGTGAAACTGAAAAATGAATTATTTCCCACATTGTACTCTGCGGCACATTAAATCTAAATTATACAAGGATCCCAGATAGGCAGAACACTTAAGCATGTGCTTAACTTTGCGCTCATGAGTGCTGACATTAAAGTCAATGGGCTATTATTCACATGATTGAAGTTAAATGCTTTTCTGAGCTTGCAGCTTTTGTACAACAAGTAACTGTTCTGAAGAACTCTAGGAAAAACACAGAGCGGGTATGTCTGCGGGTATGATTCCAAGGGGACAAAAAGTGGGGCTCAGTCTTGTACCTTGTAAGGTCTGTAAGGGGAAGATTGTCTAATCGGATGGCTTGGAGGCAGTACAAATCTTCCACAGGGTTGCACATTTACTATCAACAGACATTTGGGGTACTTTCACATATTTCTGCACAATACAAAGGAATTTTTATGTGGCGGTGTCCAAAGCAGAAAATACGCAGTCCTTTCAAGAGCAGTATGATTTTTATTGTCAGGAGACCTTTGTGGAGTTATGAGTTAGACAGAAGTAAGACCAAGCCACTTCCAACTCTGTCTTCTTGTGATAAATCAGAACCTTTTTAAAAATGTGTAGAGTCCGATGCACTTTACTTGACAAAAAAAACCCAAAACAAAACAAAACAAAAAAAAAAGATGAAGTCTCCAAACCCCCAAACCTTGCATTGTGGGGTAGAGCTGAAGTTCTTTCCACAGTGCTTCTCTGGGGGGACATCTTCCTGTAAATAAGTTGAACTGTGTTCAGGCTTTTGCTTAAGTATGACCTTTATATATAACGTTAGTGGCACTGACTAGTGCTTAATATAACAAACATTGGTTCATAGTGAAGTGTAGAAAATCTCAGAGCTCTGATAGTCTGAAATCTTATGCCTTAAAATCTGATGATTTCTCTGCACCTCTTTGTAAATCATCAGTTAGTATAATATGAGCTATTTACAAATACTATATAGTGCAGTATATTTCTGTGTAATTACATATTATGCTGAAGTCTTCATATTAATAAATAGCTATTAAAATAGCTACAGCATATCATATATTAGTAATAGATCTTTCTAACTAGTGACTTAAATTTATTGTGTACATAAATATGATTTCAGAGAATTTTTTACAGTTGTAGATGGGTACATTTACTGTAGATTTAGTCATTCTGCACTCTTTGGATTGTTCCAAGGATCTCAGAAAGCATAAAAATCATGCCAAACCTCTGTGCCTGTGTGCTAAAAAGTGATTCTGTAGTTTTAAAGCTATAAATGTTTAAAGTCAGGGGATTTTCAAGCATGCTTTTTCTCCCCCTGCTTCAGTCCTGCTTTCTTTCTCATTCTCCCTCTTTTTTCAAGCTCAGTGCTGCGTAGTGCCGAGCAGCAAGGAGGCTGCGGTATGCTTTAGCCTTGACTCAGTCTCTCAGGATTCTCTCTTTTCTGTTGATCTGGAGGGATTTAATGGCAGTAAAATCTTGTAATGGGACCCTCCAGGATTAGTGCCAGTTAAAATGCAGTTTAATTGGGAACTTAAGCAGGTAAGATACAAGGGGAGGGGATACTCAGAGTCAGACCATAGGCTTAATTCATCCTTGCTGAAAAGGGAGAAACACAACCCGTTGGGCTCTGCTGGCTGGTGGGAGTTGCTGAATGAGGGATGTCGGCGATGGGGTTGTGTCATGGTCCTTAGCGTGCAGCTTTTGCATTCCTGCTGCCGTGCCGTCCTGGCCTTCCCCAGGCCTTGGCCACCGCTGACTCCTTCTTTTCATCTTCCTTTTAACCAGCTCTTGGAGTTAACCCTTTGGAAGCTCTGGGCGAATTTGGTCACTTCTGTGCTAATTGTTTGGCAGTCTGGAAAAAGCCATCTTTGGAGAGTTACGTAAGGCGGGGAGGGAGAGGGGGAGCAAAGGATTGTCCTGCTTCTCACGTCAGTATAAGTCAGTGGAGAGGGAAGCAATGAATATTTTTATTTATTATTTATATGATGCCATAAATGTACTTGGCACTCTGCAGTCAAATAAAAGACAATGGCCCTGCCACCAGGATTTGGCAGCCTGAGAGATGAGAGCTGGCCTCCTTCATCTGAATGCTCAGGACCGAATTGCTGGTGGGGAGGAGATGGGAGGATGTGACCTACAGGATTAAAAAAAATACAGCAGTTGGTGTGTCTTGTTCCCCCCTCCACCCCTTCATTACTTATGGCTAGTGTCTGTGACATTTGAAGTTATATGTACATACATATACTTGATGAATATTTGGCAGATTGTATCTTCACCTGGTGTAAAGGAGCCCTGCTTCCCCCAGGACTTTGGCTATTCAAGGTTAAATTTCCCCTGAGTCTTGGTGGCCCAGAAGTCTTGCTTCCTTCAGGTGTACCCGCTCCAGTGCTGCAGGACTCAAAAAGTAGTGATACGGCTTTCATTCCCCTGCTGTCGTCCACTTGCAGATAAGATGCAGCTTTCCGCTGAAGGCTAAAGGAAGACATTATCTCCCACCTCTGGAATGGTGTTGGGATGCCCCAGCTGCCCTGCCTTGAGTGCCCTGCTTTTTGCTTTGCCTCCATGCCTGCAGAGGTGCTTAAGATATTTCACTATGTGATGACTAATTTTCTAATTACTTGGATGAAAATTCTGGCCCCAGTGAAGTCTTTGGGAGGTTTGCCAGACTTGTGCAGGGTTTTGCCCTACTGCCCAGTGGTTGGTACCCACATACAAGGTGCTGAAGCAGGCGCGCTATTATTAGTGCTCAGAATACAGGAGGCTTTGATCTGCCTTTCTTAGTGAAAATGGATGAGAAGTGGAATCACTCTTCGACCAAACCACATCACCTGAATTTCTCAGAATGTTTCATAATTTGTTAACCAGCAGTCTCATGTGCAAACAAAGCAGATTTCAAACTCCTCAGTACTCAGCTGCCACCTCTCCTCCCAAGGTCTTTTTCATTAGTTAATTTTCTCTCTCTTAATGAACACTTCCAATGATACTAACATGAGTGTACCAACCAGCATCTTTCTGCCTCACTAATTTCTGTTTTATGCTTGCCTGTGATTATTCAGTAGGTGCCTTTTGCCCTGTTGTGTTTAGCTTCCAAGGAAGCTGACTTCCAGGGGTGGAATACATGGCATGATTTGATGCTAGGATAAAGAGACGCATCCATCCTCCACATACATGCAAGCAAAAGTTAAGTACACTGTGGCTAAGATCCCATAGCTCACTCAGTTGCCACAGATATGATTGTGCTTATCTGATACCACACCTACTAATATTAGGGCTGGGCAAGGAGCTTTCATCTCTCAGTAGTGAAGCACAGTTATTCCACTACAGATGTTATTCTCTGGTCGAGCTTGATAGATACCTAATAGTGTGACTGACTTGGAGCCTATAGTCTGCCAGCTGTGTCCTGAGGAAGTTTTAAAGCCTTAGTGTTACCTTTTGGGTGGAGAAGCTGCACAGAGTCTGCATAATGCTCACACACACACTTGGCAGACACAGAAGACACCTGGTTTGTTGGTGGTGGGTGGTGGACTCTGTCCTCATGTGATGGTCTTATCCTGGAGTGGCCTCAGAGGTCTGGTGTATCTGTAATGCCTGGGTCAGCAGAAAATCAGTGTGGTCCCAGCATGCACATGTAAGTCTGGCTATGGAAGATACGGGACCCATGAAATGCCACCTGTTTGGGGCAACGCTATGCTGCTCGAGGTTTGCAGTCTTTTGCTCTGTGCAGAAGTGGCACAGAGCAGGTCTACACATAGCATTCCAGCTTGTAAAGAGGTAGCACAGTCTTACTGTGTGCATTGTTTTGGTAATAACTGCATGTGATGGTGGCTTCTTCCACCAATTGGATGTCTGCTCTCATCTCAGTTATTTTACAAGGGCAACTATTTTTAAGGTTGCTATATTTGAACTCCTTTCTTTTGCTTTCACCTGCCCCCCCCAGCTCTGCATTGTCCCTAGGTTGCTCTGTTCCCTTTCCTGACCCACACATGTCCCTTTTTCACCACCAGACATTCATAGATACTTTTCTTCTTGTTTGTGGGTCGGACCCACCCTATGTTTTCCTTTAAAAATGACTTTAATCTAATTCTTTGCCAACTTTGCTGCAGTCAGTGGCACTAACAGATAACTCCTTTCTCAGACTTCTCTAGAGGAATTAATGGGTGAAAGCACTATGCAAAGCAAGACCAGAGAATTTGAAACATCACTGGGTATTGAATAATAAGATAAACCGCAAAGTCAAAGTCTGAGGCAGCACAAGGTATTTTTATGCTCTCCCAAAACTAACTTATATTAAATTTCATGCTGTTCATTCGTTTTTTTGTTTGGTTGGGTTTTTGTTTTTGTTTATAAATCAAGGCATGTATTGTTTGACTGGTGAAGACAAGAAACGGGTTTTGCCACTACAGTCTTAGGGGTGATTTCTGTGACTGGGCCCAACAATCAGGAAGAGGTGATGTGGCAACTGGATTGTGAGCTATGAGGAGTCCCAGACACTGCTGAGGAGGTGGAGGGTGTTATTTGTGAGGGAATGCAGAAAAAGAGAAGAAATCTTAGCTAGGGTAAAAGCAGGATCTGAAAACTTGTAGTCACTTGGAAATGGCTGTGAGTTCCACCTTGGGAGCAAAAGATGTCTGTAATGTCAAAGCTAGGTGACTGTGCAGAGGGGAGAGGGATCCTTTAGGAGCGAAGCTTGAGAAGTATCTGTACAAGATATTAATGAGTAATAGAGGAATGAGCAGCACTGCCTCTTCAGTCTGCTCTCCTCACAGATTATTATACCAGTGCTACGACTGAGATTTGCAGTATGATTTTCTCCCTATGCTGTTGGGCTGGCACACTCCTAGCAGGGATACTGTTGTAGCAATGTAAAAGTGCCCTGCACCAACATACCGACTGAGTACACACTGGGAATCTGTAGAGAATTCTTTCTAGAGAAGGTTATCTACAGAATCCTCTGTAGAGAACCTTCTTCTACCAGGATGGGTGATGGGGCACAGTTGTGTGGATGTGCCTATGTACACAATAAAGCTGGATACAGAAAAGAATACAGTAAAAACCCTGAAAATAGTGCTGGCAGTTATGATTGACATTCCAGAAACAAACTGGTCAGCACCTGAATGAAATTCAGGACAGAATTACAGCTTTGAAAAGCTTGCAAGCTGCAGATGACAAGACTAAAGGACAGAGGGAAAAGGATATAACATAGAGAGGCACTGAGGAGAGTAATAATTGGCATTAACTCTCACTAGCAACGCTTTTATTGTCTTGCTGCGAGCTTTTTTTGTGCGATGTTCTTTCAGCATCTTGGGATCCTGATCAGATTATTCTTGGTACAGTGGAGGTAGAGAGCATGTCCACCAAACAAAGGCAAGTCAAGGAAGGACCTACTGGATACAGCCAAAGGACAGCAGCAAGAATGGTTGGAGGTCTAGATAATACAGTTTGCAAAGAAAGACTGAGGAAACTGGGCCTCTTTAGCCTCAATGCAAGAAGAAACAACAGCTCAATGGTCCTCAAAAACATAAATACACCTTTAGACAGAAAGAGAGTATTCAGATTCCCTGTTCATGGTGAAGATAACAGAAAATATTTCAGCTGGATTGCAGCAGGAAGGCTTTAGTTAAGACACTTGGAAGAACTTTCTAATAGTAAAGCCCCAGCATAGGTTGTGCAGGGAATGGGGAAGTCTCCAGCACCAGCCATCTTCCACAGCAGGCTGAATGAAGAGCTGTCAGGAATGGTGACATCTAGGAGAGACCCACTGGAGAGAGAGGGGCAGAGGAGACATCTTCTCAGGGCCAGATCCAGGTTTGTGATTCTGTGGCATTGTTCATAGTGCAGCTTGGGGGACAAAAATGACATATTTTGGGAGTATGAAAAGCACAAGCCTCCTTTCTTTGAGAGTCATCCCTTAGCTGCAAAGGAGTTGATTTCCTGGCTGAAACAGAGGATGCAAAAGCAAGGCACCTAGAGCAAGACATGTTGCTGTTGACATGCGTAGTCTATCAAGATTTAAGTGTAGACATAGAGCTAACTCGGAGTTAGACCTGAAAACCACTAACCCACCTTTTAATTTTAAAAAGCTTCTGGGTGAAGCTCCTGTGCAAACAGCCTGACTAGATTCTCAGGCAATGAAGAAAGGTGCAAGCTGACTGCAGTGACATGCAGCTGAACCACAGCACAATGGGACAATCAAGGAAGTTTGGGCAGTGCAGAGAGGTTGTGCTAAAATTATGCACTTGAGCATGGACTTTGCTTTTCTATCCTGTTGTCACTAAATCTTACATTGCAGCTCACTAATAAGTGCCATCTTTTTCAGAGATACTTGGCCTGTGCCACAGCAGACATCTGCTGGTTTTATGACTGCCGAAAGAGCAAGCAGAGTGCTGCTTATAGGTGCCTGCACAAAAGGTTGTGACTGATGCCCTGATGGGCAAGTTCAAGAAAGTGATGGGCACTTTGGGCTTTCTGCTACCCATAGTGGCGGGCTCCCTGTACTTTTGGTGGGAGAAGCTGTCCTGGGGGCCAAATGGTCCAGTGGCTAGACTCAGTTGTGCAAATGTAGATGTTTAGAGCCAATTTAGGTGCACCAGAGTATCCAAAATACGTCCAGGTGCTGGCAAGTCTAACACAGGGGCTATGAGAGACCTGCTTCCAGGGAGAAATCCCCTGAGGCATCTCAGCTTGGTACTTAACACCTGGTCAGATATACCAAACCCAGAGTATCTAACATGGGCTCAAGCTGTTTTGGACTTGCACCTAACAGAGGAGCTGAACCTCTGGACCTTATTTTGGTGGGTCAGAGCTGTGGGCCATCCCGTGGAAGAAAATTTAAACTGGTGGTCTGGGCCTTAAAATGTGAAAGGACCCCTCCTGGAGAAGCTGAGTAAGGGTAAGGCACTACACACGTACAAGCACACACACACCAACTTTTGCTAGCTCATTATGTTATCCAGCAGGGGATTAATTTTTTTTTTAAAAGCAGAGTAAAAGTAGATCAACTGATAAAAAAGAGCCTTTTTGTTGTGAGAGATTGCTGAGCTTGGGAAACTGTTTTCAGAGCTATTGGCAAACACTTTACAGTGTAAACAGGGCCTACATCAGTCAGATAAATAAGTGCAGATGTGCTTTTCTGTAGGAACCATTTGGTAGTAGACAATATATTGAAAAAATTTCCCATCAAATTAATGGTGGCCAATTAGACATAACCCCTTCCCCTCATCCCTGAATCCCCTCCAATCTCGGCTGCCTGAATGCGAAGAGCTCCTATCACCTGTTTCATTATGCAGATTGATATTCGAACATCTGAGAACAATGCTGCTTTCTGCACGGCACGGCTCCAAATTGCTAATGAAACAACTCTGCCAGACAAATCAAACCTGCTCTCGCTGCTGCTGTTGCTGACAGCTCTCATGGCAAGTTGCGGAGGGGGAAGCAGGAAAGGGGCTCTCCACTTTGAATGTGTTAATAGCCCCCAGCCTGTGTGTTTATCGCTCTCCAGAGCAGGAAGATTTCTGCTCTCTGACTCTGAGAGGTTACTTTCCCAAAGCCATGGTCCTATTTGGACTTAATGCTTTAATTCAGTGATTTCAATTTGTGGAGTGAGGGGCTGAAGAGGTGGGTAGCTGCTAGGCTTTGAACAACTCATGTCCCAAACCCACCCCAACCCTTCAGGCACACCTGGTGTTTGCTTCCCACCCCCATCTCTAGCATCCACCTCCTACCCACAGTTGATGTGAAGCCAGCTCCATAAGGGATTTCTCTCATGGGTGACAGTGTGTCACATCACCGTGGGTACAAGGGGAGCATCTCCTGACCAAGGCCCCATGGTGGGCGAGTGGGAGGCTGCAGGTGGGGTACGCCTCCGCCCAGGGCTCTTTAGGTGCACGGCTGCAGCTGAGCCCTGCAGGTTCCTTTCCAGGCAGTCACCCCTCAAGGTAGGTAGAGCTGGGCAGTGGGACAGGGCTCCTGCTGCAGGGAAGCATGAGGTGGGGCTCCTACAAGTGTGGACCCTGTAACAGCCCTGCTTGCCTCTCCCTGTGACTCTCTGCAGCTGGGTTTGCTCAGCAACCAGTGAAATTTTTTATCTTCCCCTCCCCTGTTAGAATCAGTTATTTTTTTTTGCCAGAGCCTCACAGGGCTCCTCTTTGCAGATGCCTGGGGTAGTCTAGTTGTGACTTTGGGCTCTGGCCACAGAAACATTTACATGAAATGATGGGAGAGCTCTCTCATTAATCTAAATTCTGACCCTTTCTGTCAATAACTGCGGTTAATTCTTTTGTCAATATTTTCTGAGACATTGAGATTACCTCTGCACGGGTTGCCTCCACGTAATGGCCCCTGCATTGTGTCTCAGCTCCTGTCTCATGTGTCTCAGACTTCTTCTAGACCAGCCTGCCAAAGTCCCCTACTTCCCTGGGGCTGACACTTCTGACCCAGGCCCACTCTCCCAGCCCTTGGGAGAAGCCAAACAAGTGGCTTTTCTTAGTGAAATCTTTGACAACAGTGTCAATTAACTTCCTTCCTCATGGACCTTCTCCAGTTCCTCCGCATATATTCTTCCACCATATTGCCAGTAGAGGACACATTCCTTCCCCATCTGTCCCATATGTTTTCTTGGAAGGCTTGTAGGTCTTCTTGCTCCTTCAGTATGAGCTATGTGGGGCAGAAGTGAGCTCAGAAAGATGCAGCAGTGTTTTGGCTCTGGAGAGCTCTTTGGAGATCCCTCAATATCTGGACTGAGCTGTACCCACCTACTAAAGATCTCTGGCGTGGGCCCCGTATGGATCCTTTCAGACTGTTTCCTGTCTCATTGTCCACCAGGCTGTGATTGAAGTGTGTGTGTGCATGTAGGTGTGTGCAGAATAATTTGCATTTGCAGATCTGAGGAATGAGCAAGGGCTAAGGGATGGTGAGTGAATGGACAGTATGTGGTTTTGTAGAAGCCATCAGCCTGGCTTCCTTCTCTAGAAACATGCTTTTCCAGTTGCTGAAAACAGTAATTTCCTTCAAGAGGAAAGTTTTCATTTATTTACTGATTGCCCAGGAGGTTAAAAATTATATATGGAGCCTTTCACCTCTGGCTGCTAAGAGGGGCCCTGGAACACAGCAGGAGCAAAGGATAGTTCAGAGGTGGGATTGTTTCACTTATGACAGCCCTCCCTGACTCTATAATCCTTTTTACTCCAGTTCATAGACACAGTGATGGAAGCAGACAAAACTAGAGATGGTGTCACTGGGAATGGAGTGTGGAGACAAATGGACATTGGTTGAAGCTTTCTTTTCTCTTAAAGCTCTTTGGGCCCAGAGGGAGGCTGTCACAGCTGCTGCCCCTCCAAAGGGCATGCTGAAGCTGAGGTCACACCAATGTTGGTTGGGCCTGCCTGCTGCTTGCCCTGCTGACTTTACTCTGTTAGAGGGCTCTATGGGGATGGGCGGCCCCATCTGCCCCCTAGGCTGGATTCTGCAGCCTCTGAGGAAGCAAGATGCCCACTTTGCAAACTCCCATTTTATCATGTTAGGGGAGAGACTGTGTTCCTTTTTGCCTAGTATAGCAATACCATTCTTGTGATGGGTCCCCTAAGCTGCTGCTATAATCAGTTTCGTAAAAAAGAATAATTTTAGCATGCTGCAGTGATTTTTCTCCCATCAAAGTTTGCTTTCATCACAGGTTTTGATAGCTATGAGTTTGTCTTCATCCCTAGGGGGTGTGACAAGGTTCTAAGAGCCACCTTACTGCCTGTTTTATGCTATGTGAAACCTCTTTTGGTTTTTTTTGGTGATGAGCCAACCTGTGTTTCAAAAAACAACCCTGATGTTTTCTATTTGCTTGAAGAAGTAGGACATGTGTTCTCTCTCATACATTCATGCATGCATATACAAGCCAGCCCATCTTGCCATCCAAACTAGGGGGATGATTCCTTGCACAGCCAGATGAGTTTCCTGGTACACAGAAACAGGTGATGTGAATGGTGTATTCGCCTACTGACAAACACAGCTCCTGCTTGGCCTTATTGCTGAGATGTTGTGAATGGGATTGATATACTGCTTTAGTGGCTTTGGCCTCCTCAGCTGGGTTGACCAGGTTCCAAACTGGCTTTGATCACAACTCAAGAACAAGCCTCATCTGCATGTTTTTTTAAGCTATAGCTATAGACCAGAGCCACATTTCCACTGTAGAAGGTGACAGTACATGACTGCATATATTCATGTACCAGGTGAGCTGTTGCTGTTAAATGGGTTTGATCTGACCATAAACGTGTTCCTAGCATGCTTCTCTGTATCATCCAAATATACGGTCCCAATTGGGAGTCAAGAATTAGCACCAGGCAAGCTACTGCTTCATATATCAAGAGATGAGGGGCTTGCCTCTATCTAGCCTACCTTTGCATCTTTGTCTTTACTGCTTATTCAGTTCCTGGCTCACAATTCTGTGTTCCTTCCCATCTGCTGGTTCTAGGGGTTTTAAGCAGTCTTGATAATTGACAGTCTAAATTTTACTGCTCATAAAACCCCAGAGAGCATTGATTATGACTTGAGTTAAGCAAGTGGCATATAAAATCTCATGGCCTCGCAGCCATAGGGGAATGTTATGATGAATGTATTTCTTGGGAGCAGCAAAGGTTTTAGAGTATGCTGCCAGCTCTGTTCTGGGCATCAAATGTTACTAGTGACTTGCAACCACTAATAGCATTTCATTTGGGACATTTGCCCAAAAGTTTGAAAGCTGATCATTCATTTGGTGAAGTGGTTGTGAGGTGTTCTGAGAAGCATCTCTCCTCATTAACTACGTTTCTGCTTCAGTCAGAATCAGGAAGTGCAAAGACATCCACAGAGCTGAAAAAGATACTTAGAAAATAAATGACACTTTGGCTAAAATGCATATAGATTTTACTGAAAATCTTTGCTTGACTGTGTTCTAAAGCCAGTGTTACTTCTTTCCTTTCCTTTTCCTTTTTCTGTTTATCTAACTTCATTTTAATCTTTGATGACTGGTTATTTTATGCACTTAATCCAGAGTGGACAGAAAGACCAGGTTGCTCAGATTCACTTCTTGGTTCTTAGGCACTAACAGGAGATGTTTGTGTTTGAAAACAGTGAAATATATCTTCTCAATAATGTTTTCTACCTGATAGTAAAATAACATTAGAACTACCTTCTGAGGAGAGTGTGTTCTCCCATTCAGATGACTGCTTCTTGCTGAAAGATTGTAAGAAATATTATGTTTCTGTCTCTACAGTTCCAGAAACCCAATGACTTTTCGCCCCCTTTCCGCTTTGGGACGGTTCCCAATGGCAGCACAGAAAGGAACATTCGCAACAACTATCCTGAAATGCACAGCTACATGGTGAAGTTCAATCAGAGAGGGGTGGATGATGCATTGTTCTCGCTGAAGACTGGGTGAGGCTTTCTTCTTCCATGCTTACTCACCACAGAAACCTGACTTCCTTGCATGCTTCTCTGGGAAATTTTTTGTGGGATTTGGAAAATGAGCCTCCGTAATCATTCCATGGTTAAAAGTATAGCAAAGCTACACACAACACAGAAGAATAATGTTGTGATTCTCTTAGCCAGGTTATTCTATTGACATCTGTGTAAGAGTTTTGGCTTTTGCTGTGTTTATAAGACTATTCGGAAAAAAAAAAAACCCAGAGGATCTTCTGTACCCTTGTATACATTAGCCTTGTGTATATTAGTCCTGAAGACCTTACTTCATCAAGATGTTTCATGCTGATGGGTCCTTATGCATACACCTGAAAAGCTCACAGATCTCTGGGGACAAAGTTTTTTTCAGAGCATTTATATTGTCATCTGGAAATTCCTTTGATTTCCCTCCTTCTGAATATAAAAGATTATGTTAATCAGGAAGCTGAAGCAAGCCTTGTCAGACTAATCCCACCCCAGTGTATCACTAGCTAATATAGTGTAACGGAAGGTGTGCTTGAAGCAAATAGTCTGGAAGTAGCCCTTCTCTCTGGAATATTTTAGTATTAAGGGCTGAACAAAATGTTGTTTGAATAATAAGGAAGTATATAAAATGGGAGCATTTCCTTGGGTAATTTGGGAAATGTGGGAAAAATCATTAGCAAAAACTATGTTTGAAAAGCTCATTTTAATAGCAGTGAATCTGTAAAGCAGCAGACTTAAAACCCCGTTTTGCAGGCCTTTGCCCTTTGTAATTAAAGACCTCCTCCCAGAGCTGACCATTTTGGTTGTCAGAGCCTAGCCCCAGTGAAAAAAAACATTCTTGCTTACACTCATGTTGCACTCTTATGAGAAAGTTCATTCCAAAGCACGAATGAAGATGTTCAGCCAATTTAATTACTAGATTGACTGAATATTCCTAAACCTGTTTGCCAGGTTCAGAGGCATGCAGCCCATTATAAATGATTGTACCATTGTTGGAAGCCATCCTGGGAAGGTATATTTGCCAGCGTAGTCATCATCCAGGAAATAAATATGTTCTGTCCTGGAAATATATGGATGAAATAGAACTCATCACTTGTGGTAGATGTCATCCTGGCTTCATATCCACCCTTGGACAGACTTCCCCACAGATACGCACTTGAACTGAGATAATCACCATACTGGAAATATATGTGCAGGAGGTGGATTGAAAAGATAGCGTAGGTGTGAGAATGTGCAAGGTGGAAGGTCTTCGGTCTTTTATTGAAAAGTGCTTCATTTCAGCTCTAGTGGGAGGATTTACTCATCAGCTGTCTTTGGTTATGTGGAAGATGCAGCCCCCTGAGACTGCCCCCCACACCCAAATCAATTTGTTGCAGTGAGAGAAAGGCTCTCATCAGTCTGTCGTGCTGTCTACCCATCCTAGCCCATAATGGGGATTTCTCTTTGTTGAAACAGATTTTTTTCTTGTGGTTTTCAGCTAAGCACTCTTTACCAAAAAGCTACTCAGCATGGTAAACCATAAAGCTGCTATTGACATTGGTAAAGATCCAGTAGTGCTTTTCACAGTAACTGAGGAGTTAAACATGATGTCTTGACTTATTTAATTTGAAAAAAAATTACATTTTGCTCAGCTAAGTCATGCCAGCAGTTTGAATCTGAGATAATCTTTTCCTTACTTCCACCCCTGCTTTGCTATCTAATATCAATACATTTTATAAGGATTGTAGGTTCCTTTGAGATGAAAGGCAGTCCAGAAATATAAGCCGTTGTTAGGACTGTAGATCCCCTTGACTTGCTCTTAATTCACCTTTGTCTTGCGTTATGTTTATATTCCAAATTTTCTTTCAGATCAGAAATGACGATTATCACAGAGTGAGAAAGAAATAGTCCTCATTTGTAATCTAGCTTCACCTGTAAACAGGTTCTAGGCTCAGATTTTAGTTAACTCTGAAGATGAAGATGCAGCCTATTGTAGTCTATATGAAAGAGGTTTGCTTCTGCCTTAATTACCTGAGAACACCTTTGAACTCATACAGATTCTATCTTTTCTGTACTATGCCCCTCTTGTTTCTTGCACCTGTGCAGGAAGTTGGATGCTTTCATTTATGATGCAGCAGTGCTAAACTACATGGCTGGCAGAGATGAAGGCTGCAAGCTGGTGACAATTGGGAGTGGGAAAGTGTTCGCCTCCACCGGCTATGGCATTGCCATCCAAAAGGACTCGGGCTGGAAGCGCCAGGTTGATCTTGCCATTCTACAGCTTTTTGGAGATGGTGAGTGACAAGAAAAAGAGGAGCTGGATTTTTCCTAAGAGATACCAGGTTTTGCATGTAAGAAATAGAAGTTCCTAGCTCTGTTGCTGCAGATTTGAGTTGAGAACAGGAAATTATTAACAAGGGTTTGTTTGAGGCATTACACTGAATATGTGAGGATGTCACCTATTTTATGTTGTTGATGCAGGGTAGAAGTATCATCAAAAGCAATGTCAAAAACACTAAAGGTTTCACAGAACCAGCTCAGATGTGTGTTTGAAAAATATCTTGTGTGAAGAATGCCTTGTAAAAACAAGATTTTTGTTGTGAACTTTTCTCTACCTTTGAGGTTTTGCCATGACCAAACCCACTAATTATACTGGACTTTCTGTGGTCATCTCATGCTTTATAGTTCTAGACAGGAGCAACCCATGCAGAGTTTACAAAATTAAAGAGTGAATATTTCTGGATGGAAGAGGTAACTCAGATTTTCCAAAACTTAAAAAAACCAAACCAAAACACAGGGAAGGACTTGAGACTCAGAAGCATATTTTGGAGTGAGTTTTTAATCAGAACATTATAGTTACCTAGTTCATCTTATCCTTTACAGAGAAATCGCTATTATTTAAAAAAAAAAATCTTTTGTGGGATAAGGAATTCCTGCTTAGAAAATATATTCCTGGCTTTCCCTTTCAATTCCATATTACATCTTGCTGTGTCCTTTTTTAGAATAAGTAAAATTCACCAGTTATTTTATTTATAAGTACTTCTCTTTTTTTCTGAAATCTGAAAATAACATACAGTATAATAAATATGGGAAGAAAATATTTGTGATATATTTCAGCAGAAAATTGGCCACCTGACAGATAGGGTGTCCTGTCTCCTAAACAGCCTAATATGTATTATTTCAGAAAAAAATATGTAAGTTCTCCATAAAGTTTTAAAGACTGTGCTATGGTGCCACATAAATATATGGATTCCCCCCCCCACCCATCACTGGACTGGAGGTTGAAAATGTGAAAAACTAACTTTCCTAACAGCATGAAAAGAATTGCCAACCTGCAAAATTAGTTTGTTTCTGAATGTCTCAGTATGCATGTGTGTGTGTGTGTGTTTATCTCTGTCTCTCCCCTCTTGAAAATACCATAATGGGAGTAAGTGGGGTATGAAATTAGACTACAGAACATTTGTTCCTAGCTGATACAAATTAGTAATATTTTTGATCAGTCAAAGGGCCTGGAAGTGTTGAATTTGGACAAAATTGAAGGGAAGAAAACCAGGTGAAAATGCACAAATATTATTGGGAACATTGCACTTAGTTTTAATAAGCTATGGATATGATGGAAGCAAATTCAGAATCAGACATTTTGATTTAAAAAGATCAACGTTTTGAGTTTTCCGCTGGAAACATACAATGTTTTCATTCAGAAGTGACTCATTTTTGTCTACCAGTATCAGTCACTGATTTTTCCCTTCATTGACCTAATATGAAAGTGGAAGTTTGTGAGGCCAGGTCTTCAGTCATCTGGTGGACAATTTTTTCATTATCTCACTGTAGACGTTTGGCAAGTGTGATAGCTGTGTCTTGTGGTACGGCTTTTTGTGGCTAATACCTGGCCATGGAAAAATCCTGTTGCCTTCCCTGTGACAAATTGCACCTGCCCCTACCAGAAGGGCAGTCAGGATATTTCATGGACATAATAGCAGTGGAAAAAGCATAGCCATTGGAAATTACCTTAGATCAGCTTCTTGCTTTCAGTCTGCCCCCACCTGAGCTCTTTAGTCATTGCAGGGTTGTCTAACCTGTTCCTTTCCTTCTCTCTGTCTTTCTAGGGGAGATGGAGGAACTGGAAGCGCTTTGGCTTACTGGCATTTGTCATAATGAGAAGAATGAGGTTATGAGCAGCCAGCTGGATATAGATAACATGGCAGGTGTCTTCTACATGCTGGGAGCAGCCATGGCCCTCAGTCTGATCACCTTCATCTGTGAACATCTCTTCTACTGGCAATTCCGCCACTGCTTCATGGGTGTCTGCTCTGGCAAGCCTGGTGTGGTCTTCTCCATCAGCAGGGTGAGTGCCATTAGCTAACAGGGAGGAACAGAGGATTTATTCAGACAGTCCTAGGTACTGGAGATGTGGAAATCCACAAAGACCGTCTAATGCACAGGTGGCATAGACTGGTGGTCTGCCAGGATAAAGGCTGGCATCTTTTCACTGTTAATGTTGCAAGAGCATCTAATGTTTTTCTGTGACATCTCTGGCCTCTGCTGGATTAGCGTCATGGAAATGGAAATTTCACATGGAAATGAAAATGCAGTATAAGAAGTTAACCATAACTGTCTGCTCCTCCAAAGTGTGTTGTGAGGAGGCCAAATTTGGGGACAATAAGTCAAGTAATGGTGGATAACATGATTAGAAATTCAGTTTTTCATTGTCCTCTATATTACAGCTGTTCAGCTGACCTTATGTTAACAAGAAGTATGCTATCATGGACAGTTGGAAGTCCCTAAGCAAAAGCAATGCCCTAAACCATGCAGAAATCCTTCCAGAGAGGATGACCATATGAACTTGGCAATTGCTTTATGCAAATCTGCCTTAGGATAGAATATTTACATTTAAAGCAAATTCTAGTCATTTCTGAGTCATCTTTCTGCTATTAGTGTAGCTAGCAGTGTCCCATTTGGAGCTTTTTTCCTTCTTTCAAGCCACTGGTCCCTTCTCCTGATCCATTCTGCAGTGAGGTCAAGTCTCAGCATTTTTGACCTCAGCGTCAATGTTACGGAATTAACTTTGATTATGCAAAGAGTATATAATTGCTACATAAGATATTGTTGAGGAGAAATGACAAAGCCTTGTGAATGCAGGGGCACAGCCTTTCTTCTATATTGTTTGTTTCTAACCTGGTTTAGTCTGGAGATGAGATGGGGGATTGTGTTTGGTGATCCTTAGCTAAGTACAGATTCTTTCGTTCTGGGGTTCTCTGTTAGGCCTGGGCCAGGCTGGTGACAAGCCTGAAAAGTGTTAATCATCTGCTAGCTGCTGAGAAATCATGGTAACATGATGTGATGGTGTCCATTTCACAATTTACATTAATCAGCAGGTACCATTTGGCAGGCCAGAGAATAAATGAGCCCCTTTACTTCTGCTCCTAGGGGTGGGTAGCCCTTGGAAACAGTCTGTGTCATGGACGAAATGAGCTAGTGGGGAATGTGGAAGAACCAGGCACTTCTGCTGTCTGATTTGAGGTTGAATAGAGGACTTTCACTTTCAGGATGTCAATTTGGAGCCTGTTATCACTGTTAAATTTAACAGAATGCAATTAAAAATTCTATTGTACTTCACTCAACTAGATGCAGAAGACCTAAATACCTATTCAGCAGTCCTCCTCTTTCTCAGTTTCCTTTTCTAATCTGTACTGGTGATTAATGTAGCTAAGTTTATGACAAATGAAGCTGTTCCCTTTCTAAGATAGCTTCTGTCTCATTGATTCACTGGTGTCCAGATGAATTTCAAGGGCCAAAACAGACTTCCTTCCTCTCATCCACACAGAATCATTTGTCCTGATGCTTTTGTTCCCAAGGATATTATTTTCCCCATTTGCAATTCTGTGTTACACCTACTAGATTTGAGTAACTCTTACATAGGCAAGCAGGTATTCCTGCATCCCACAGATATGACATGAAGCAAAGCAGAGGAAGAGCAATAGAGGGGAAGGAAAAAATGTGAGGGGCAAGGGTTGGTAGAGCAGGTCTGATTTTATTTTATTTGATTTGATTCTGCTTCATGATGCAAGGCTCTCCTACAGGAATACACTGTTGCTGCACAGAGTGCTTCCCAGTCCGGGTTGCCTTTTCTATATTTTTTGCAGGACCACCCACCTTCCTGCTTTCTCTCATTTCAGGGTATCTACAGCTGCATCCACGGTGTGGCCATTGAGGAGCGCCAGTCAGCAATGAACTCCCCCACGGCAACTATGAACAACACCCATTCCAACATTCTCCGCCTGCTTCGGACAGCCAAGAACATGGCCAACCTGTCAGGGGTCAATGGCTCACCACAGAGTGCCCTGGACTTTATCCGCCGTGAGTCATCTGTCTATGATATCTCTGAGCACCGCCGCAGCTTCACCCACTCAGACTGCAAGTCCTACAACAACCCCCCTTGCGAGGAGAACCTCTTTAGTGACTATATTAGTGAGGTGGAAAGGACCTTTGGCAATCTCCAGCTGAAGGACAGCAATGTGTATCAGGACCACTACCACCACCACCACCGCCCCCACAGCATCGGCAGCACCAGCTCCATCGACGGGCTTTATGATTGTGACAACCCACCCTTTAACGCCCAGTCGCGGTCCATTGGGAAGAAGCCCTTGGACCTGGGGTTACCCCCTGCGAAGCACAGCCAGCTGGGTGACCTTTACGGCAAGTTCTCCTTCAAGAGTGACCGCTACGGAGGCAGTGGGGCCCACGACGACCTGATCCGCTCAGACGTCTCTGACATTTCCACTCACACGGTCACCTACGGCAACATTGAGGGCAATGCAGCCAAGCGGCGGAAGCAGCAGTACAAGGACAGCCTGAAGAAACGCCCAGCCTCCGCCAAGTCCCGGCGGGAGTTTGATGAGATAGAGCTGGCCTACCGCCGGCGCCCGCCCCGCTCACCTGACCACAAGCGCTACTTCAGGGACAAGGAAGGGCTACGGGACTTCTACCTGGACCAGTTTCGGGCCAAGGAGAACTCGCCCCACTGGGAACACGTGGACCTGACGGATATCTACAAAGAACGGGGAGATGAGTTTAAGCGCGACACAGGAGGAGGAGGGGGTGGATCATGCACCAACAGGGCCCACCACAAGCATGGCTCGGGTGAGTTTGGTGGAGGCAATGACCACAAGCATGGTGTTGTGAGCGGGGTCCCAGCGCCATGGGAGAAGAACCTGACCAACCTAGACTGGGAGGACCGGCCTGGGGCTAATTTCTGCCGTGGTTGCCCTTCTAAGCTGCACAACTACACACCATCAGTGGTGGGGCAGAACTCCACCCGCCAGGCCTGCATCCGCTGCGAGGCCTGCAAGAAAGCGGGCAACCTGTATGACATCAGTGAGGACAACTCGCTCCAAGAGCTGGACCAGCCACCTGCCCCTGTGCCCGTGGCCACCAGCGCCACCTCCTCCTCCAAATATCCTCAGAGCCCTTCCAATTCTGCCTCCAAGGTGCAGAAGAAGAACCGCAACAAGCTCCGCCGGCAGCACTCCTATGACACCTTTGTGGACCTGCAGAAGGATGACTCGGCCCTGGCTCCCCGCAGCGTCAGCCTCAAGGACAAGGGCCGCTTTTTGGAGGGGAGCCCCTACGCCCACATGTTTGAGATGCCAGCCAGTGAGACCACCTTTGCCAACAACAAGTCCTCAGTGCCCGCCACCAGCTACCACCACCACAACAACCCCGGCAGCAGCGGGGGCTACATGCTCAGCAAGTCGCTCTACCCCGACCGGGTCACCCAAAACCCTTTCATCCCTACTTTTGGGGATGACCAATGCTTGCTCCACGGCAGCAAATCTTATTTCTTCAGGCAGCCTGTGGTGGCAGGAGGGCCCAAAGCCAGGCCAGACTTCCGAGCCATCGTCACCACCAACAAGCCGGTGGTCTCAGCCCTTCATGGGGCTGTGCCAGCCCGTTTCCAGAAGGACATCTGTATAGGGAACCAGTCCAACCCCTGTGTGCCTAACAACAAAAACCCCAGGGCTTTCAATGGCTCCAGCAACGGGCATGTTTATGAGAAACTCTCCAGTATTGAGTCTGACGTTTGAGTGAGAGGGGAAGAGCGCGGGGAGGGACTGGGGGTGTATGTGGAGTGTGGGAGGGTGGGGTGGGATCAATCCCACCTGCTGCTCTCCTGGGTCGTCCTTATGTTGTGGGATACTGGAATTCTGAGTAGTGCAGCACTGGTGACAAGTGCCACCTCTTTGGTTTCCCCTCTTCCTCCTCCTCTTTCCTACCCCTCCCCTTTTATCTCTTTTTCCATGTTCTCGCTCCTCCCATTCTCCTCCATTCCTGGCCATTGCACTTTACAGTGACGTCGGAGTTGGATATCCTCGCTCGTAATTTCAGGAAGTGGAGAAAAAGGCAGGGAAGGGGTGGACTGAGGGGGAGCGGCAGTGACTGTAGCGTTTCACTTCTGCTGGCTCCTGGCAGAGAAAGGCATGTGCACACACATTTGTGTGGCAGGAGGAGACAGCAGAGGCAGTGTAATGGACATGCAGGAAAATATGCTTGCTCAGGCAACTCTTCCTAAAGCTGCCTAGAAGAGATTAGTGTTTGAAGATGTGGAGAAAGTGAAGGGGGAAATAACACGACTAACTTGATGATGCACTTACATGTTAGCTATACTGAGGTTCTTGTTACATTATTTTGTGAAGACTATGGGGGTTTAGGGCTGAAATATATCTATATATATATTTGCGTATATGCTGAGAAATTTTACGCTAAAATTTTGAATTGTCTGCTGGGGGGTGTGGAGGGAGGGAGAGAAGGCTTGTCTGCAGGTCTGGCTAGTGGTTTCACTATGGCTATTACAGCCGTTGAATCTGTGGCAGACCAGTGGGAGAGATGGAAAGGAAGTGGGTTCTGAGTTTGGTAAAGCAACTCTGGAGTCAGAGAAGTTGTTAGGATCTCTGACAGAGGATGCTGGTTTGCACTGAAATGAAAGGAGACTGGGGAAACGGGTGCAGGGTTGGTCCATTAGCTGTGAATTGCTCACTAGTTGTGACATACTTCAAGGGTGGGAGCAGTGTATAGTATGGGTTAGCCTATACGCGAGTATATACAATAACTTTATACTTGAAATGTCTGTGGAGAAAGCAAAATAAACCCACGATCCTATAAGGTGTCTGGATAACACACATGGTGGAACAGAGCTAAAAAGTAAGGAAAGGTGGGGAGTTTTGTCACTGTTGCTTCAGGGTACACCAAGCCTGTTTTGGCATGTCCTTTCAGTGAGGAGGGCAGGGAAAAAAGAGTTTTCATCCTTCTGCCCTCCCTACCCTTGGCCAGCAGGTTGGAACAAAAAGAATAGGGTGCCCGCTGCCAATGCTGGCATGGTGCTGAAGAAGAAAAAAAAATGCCATGGAAGGGTGTGTGTGGTGACGGTGGTGCTGGTGGACTGTTTCAATGCCTCCTTGCACATGTGGAAATGGGAGGAGGGTGTTTGCACCCATGGGAAATACATATGTATATTTACTATTGAATGTACAGGGGAAGTACACGGCTTGTCTTCCTGGGAAGGGGTGTGCTTGAATAAATGCCAGAGAGCACAGAAACTTGTGCTGAGGGCTGAAGACAAGACTTGCAAGGCTGAGATGTGTGTGTACATGTACGTGTGCCTCTGTGTGTGAGAGAGATACTAGCACAGGTGCAAAGCTGGAATAGCCTAGGGTTTCCCATCCCTGCAGTTGTAGTGACAGCTTTCCTGGTGCACCTAGTATCGATAAGAGTGGTTTTTTCTTTCCATTGTATCATTTTAGATGCAAGTTAAACTAAAGGAAAGGGAGCAATGGTAGGAGTGAGAAGCTGAACTCCCCTTTCATATGTCTTCTTTCTCCTGAGGTGGGGGTGTGGGCCAACCTCTCCCGCCCTGAGAGATATGGCAAAGTGTCTCCTGCTTATCCTGGGTCTGTCCCAGTGTCTCAATGGCTGTGGCTCATCAGGGGAAGGGTTGAGACAGCCCTGTGCTGAGGGCATGGGGACACTGCTGGGGACTGACTCTGAAAGGAGATGGCAGCCCCATCTTTATGAGCCACATTTCTTGGAGCTGAAAGCCACCTCTCTCATATCCCTCACCACACTCTGGTTGATTTTATCTTATCTTTCTCTTTTTAAGCCAATAGAAGGCCTTTTATTTATTTACTTATTTATTTTATTTATTTTTTAAATCTGGGGCGAGGGGAGGGTGGGATTTGCCTGTAGAGTCAAAGAGTGTGAGGGGAGGGTGGGCAGGGTTGGTGAGGGGAATATTTTCTTATATTTCACTGAGGAAATTAAGGAGCAAAGAGGGGGAGAGTCTTTGTAAGGGAACTTCTTATTCTTTCCCTCTCCTCTCATTACAAGGACAAAAAGGAAAAGAAAAAAAAAAGAAACCAAACAAATTAACAGAGCGATCTGCAATCTAGAACACATGGCAGCTTGTCAGACACCTCTGACAGCAGCCACTGAGAAGGCGTTCCTTTCATTTGTAAATATTTCTTTTTTATTGCGTTTTTGTATAAATTGGTGTTTCTCTTCTCGTGAATATTCAGGTCGTGGGGTGGGAGGGAGGGGAAGTTTGTTTCCGTTCTGTTTGTTTTCTACGACTTTTCAGGCTGCGTTTTTGGAAGCGGTTTACGCGGGTCGAGGCCGTATGAATGAGGGGGAGAGAGAGAGAGAGTGAGAAACCCATGTGTGTTGTGTTCCCCTGAGGCCCCCCGTATTGCCCTGTCACCTTTATCTTCATGAATGGAAGACGCCGGAACGTCACTTCAAGCCTTGCCAGCAGGGTTTCATGTTTTGATGGGAACACCCCTAATTCCTTTTTGCATATAAACTCTCTGTACCAGCATCTCTCTGTGGAGTTTGGGCCTCAAGGCACTACACTGTCTTGATAGTGGTGGGGTGAACCATCAAGTTGGCCGCTCAGGTTGGACCATCACTTTGACATTAAGAGACTTCTCCAATGCTACTTTGGTTTAGAAATCTTGGACCTGGGAAAGCTCGTGATAATTTCTGGTATTTCCTAAGGGCTTGGGGGGGAGCTTGACAGCTGGCAAGGGCAGCTAATCTCTTTGGTGGTTATCTTGGTACTTTTCTGTCCCTCCCCACCTGGAACGAGGAAACCTGGAGGGTGGCTCTGCAGGGAAATTAAGCTGAAAACAAACCAAAAAGAAGTTAACGGAACTTTTTTCAAATCTCTTCTTAAAGGTTCTGATTTTTGTGTTCTGGGGTGAAAGTTGGTTCGTATTTTCTCCGAACTGGTCTGTCCCTTGTTCCACTGATTGGCAAATGATAGTTTGCCAAAATCATTATCTAGTGTTGATACTGTTGTAGCACTGTTAACACTCCGAGTGCTCTGCAAATATTAACTGTGCCACAAACCACTCAAATGAATGCTCTAGGGCAACCAGAAAAGAAGAACTGGAAATTCTGGACTGAAGCACTGGTCTAACCACAGGAGCCTGGTATTTTGCCTTCTCCCATAATAGATTAGGCCATGTGTCCATCAGGTTAATCCTTTCTCCTATAAGCGATCTTTTCTGGTTGCTTTGTTTATTTTAGTTCTGACAGGTCAACAAGTTTTGGGACAGAGATGAAGGGGAGGGGGTGGGAGGGGGGAGGGTGTAATTCATAATCCAGAAAATAAATTGATGATGTTATTAAACTCTGATTATATATTTAGAATTTTAGATTTGGTGTATTTTCATTCTAAGTATTCAAGTGAATCGATCAGGTAATATTAGCAGCAGGTGTTGTCTATACTAGAAAACCACCCATGTGCTGTTTATTACCTGTCCAGAAAAGAATGGAATTTCATACCAGAGCCTGACAAAACTCCACATCCCCTCCCTTGCCATTTCTCTCTCTCTCCCGTAGAAACACCAGTATTTTCTGGGGCAGTGGCTGGGAACATTTCCCCTCTCTGAAGGTTTCTGCACGCAAGAATACTGAGCAAAAACCATTGTGTCCTCTACAGTTTGGTGACCTCTACTGTATATTTGCAGCCAGCCTCCCAGGAAAGATTAGGCGCCTTTGGCAATGTTTCTGACATTTACCTCCTCACTCTAGCCTCAGACATGGCTCTCTGAGAGGTATTTTCATGAGCCATGTTCTTCTGAAGTGGTACTGGAGTGTATGTACTCAGCTGAAGGAGGATGTGTGTGAAGGAGACAGAGGAAATATTCAAAAAATATCAGAAATGTGCCATGCATAGTGGAAAGCAGCTGGCAGGTAAAACTTGCAGCCGTGGACCGCCTCATCATAAACCTTCTTGGAGTATTCACACCAGCTTTTTACCATAACACAACACAACACAGGCTGGTGTAGTAGTTCTCTGTCTCCTATCATGCCTCCCAGTGAGGGCAATTTCAGAACTTGCCATGTCATATCATAAGTAGGAAAGAAAAGCTGCAGTCAGGACTTGTTGTCAGTTGAAACAATGAAGCACACCAGCCCCACCTCCTCAGCAAAAAACCATCCCATTCTCTCTGAAATCCAGCATGTGTCATCAGAACTCTCCAGGCAAGAACCCCAGTGGGTTCAAAATGCTCAGCAATATGCAAGAATGAACTTTGCTTGTAGGGAATTGATATTTCAATTTCCAGTGCATGGAGGGAGGAAGGTTCCTTTGCAATGTCCTGAAGGATTTGGTGGAGGAGTTAAGAGTTGCCACAGTGGGCCTCTTTGCTTCTGACTTCTTCAGCAATGCATGCTAACATTGAGCTCCTCACTCCAAGAAGACACTAGCATCCATCTTGAATAAAGCCCCTTTCTACCTTCAAATCAGGGTTGCTTCTAACAGCAACATTGCCAGCAAAAGAGAGAGGGGGAGACAAAGAATGAACATGATGGTGGTGACAGGTTAGAGTGATCAGAGATACCTCAGGGATCTTTATAGGCAAGTCTTTGCTTTAGAGCTTTCTATCAAATGTGGCATATCCTCCCACCTCCGTTGCTTATCAACAGATGGAAGCAAGCCTGGGAACACAGCCAATGATCAGACTTAGGCCTTTCACACATCCTCCACTCCAGTCAAGCAACCTTTGATGAGCCCTTCCCATGAAGAAGGGTGGGAGGTTGCACTTCCCCACGTATTTTTGGTTGCCAAAATGAAAAGAAAAAGGGGAGGGAATAAAGATGAGGAGTGTTGATGAAGGGACTTCGTGCTGACTCTCTGCACCATCACTTTAAGGAATTACACTTCACCCTTCCCGCTCAAACCAGGCTAGCAAAGCGTAGGGTCCAATTATGCTGCCTCTCCGTGGCATGTGCCTGGCTAACCACAGGAGCCCCTGGGAGCTGTGTGCAAGGAAGGAACTGGATTGATGGAAACAAATGGGGATGGACTCCAAGCCACGATTCCCGTCAGCACCCACTCTTTTCCATAAGTGCTTCCCTGCTGCTGAACACACCTGGCGTGTCCACCTGGAACACACCTACCATGCTGCTGGATGCTGCAGGGCACATTGAGATAGTAACTAGTGGGACACGATTGTTGTCCCCACAAGGGCTTACTTTCAATTTGCAGCCAAATAGATTTCCAAGCCATAGCCCCTCGCTGCATTCACCCACCTACACTTCCCTGTGGCTCCCTCCCTCCTCCTCCCCTCAAAGGCAAACTGGGGCGCTGACTGTCTCACTGGCAATACGAATACTATTGCTTCATCTTCATCACAGGCTCTCTGGACCTCCCTGGGGCTGACTGCAGACAGACCTGGGTGTCTGCCATTAGAATGGCAACAGCAGCAACAACAAAACCCACTTTGCAATTGGCTTTGAGCTCTTTCTTCATCTCTTGAGCGTTCCCAAATTCCTCTCCTAGCCATACCATTTGAGTGAATTCTGGCACCCTTCTGTCATTGCTGACAACAAAACTGACACAGCATGACTCTGCTTGTGTACAGAAAAAGGCAGTGAAACCATATCACAGAGAGCAGGACTGATGTCTGCCGACGTCAAGGGTTTAGACCCCTGGGTGCTGAGGTAAAGGAGAATCTCTGTGATGTGTCAGTAGTTGCAGATCTCTTATCCTGCTGGCCTCCTGCCATTAAAGGTTCACAGCAAGCACCGGTATACACTCCAACAGGTCAGAAAAATATTCCACGCTGTGGGACAGGATTCCTCTGGGCACGTGCACACACACGAGACATGCTGGGGAAGTGAAACACACATGAACAAACCCGACACAGCAGGAACCTGTGAGTCTTGCGTGTCTGTACACACACACAGAGACACAGACACACGCACGGTACATTGCAGTATGCTTAATGACTCTGTCCCACAATGCATTTTTGCCAAGTAGGAACGACGTGACCTTTCCTAATGTTCTGCTGGTAGTTATTTAATTTATGTATTCACTTTGTGACTTTTACATCATCTGCTTTCTTGACTGCAGCATTACTGTGTAAATATGTGTGTATATATGTACAGAAACTAACTCAAGCAATTATATTCAGGTTGGGAAAAGGGTGGGTTTTATATCTGTACAGTATTTCCTTATTAAATAATGGCATGGGGGGGGTTGGGAAAGTTAACTTCTAAATTGTGGTTTTATTGGTCTGTGGTGTTTGAAGTTGTTTCAGTGGTTGCTTTTGCTGGTTCGGAAAGTTTATCTGGATGTTATATGTGTGTGCCAAGAAAGGGTCCCCAAACGGGGGAGGTTTGGGATTGGTGAGGGGTGGTGGGTAGCAGAGGGTGTTAATAATTTCCTGTAATAAAAGCTGTGTTGATTGCTAGGGACTGTTTGTGTGAGGCACAGGGCTGTTTCCTTCTCTATGTGCTTTGCTCTTTGATTATTTTCTCTTCCCTGGTCCCCATTGTCTTCTCCCTGGGACACCAGCAGAGTACATTTGTTACTGTGGATTACAGGGATCTCTCTCTGGGCCTTCATCTCCTGACCAACTCTTCCATTTCCCTGTCTTTGTGGCCTTCCCAGTACCAGAGGGAGGGGAGGCAGCGTGGTCTCAGATCCCCTGTGCCACTTTTGTCCACTTTGCTTCCTCTCCTTCAGACCCTCTCTGTCCTTCCTCTAAGCAGAACCTCATTTTCAGGTGTTTTGATCTCTCCAGCAGTTTACTGCCTCGTCTCCCTGGCCTCTTATCTACTTATTTCTCATCTTACTCACACTGATTCTTCAATTTCATCTCTACGCCTCTTCCCTCACAATGACTTCTGCTGGCTGTTTGCCTGCTCTGCTACTCTTATTGCTGTCTTGTTGCTCCGTTGTCTTCATCAGGCTGTGCAATGCTGTGCAGAAGATGAGCGAAGGACAGGCCTCTACTTCTCCTCTCCTGGAAAATTCTAGCCCTGACCAGATTTTTAGAAGATGGTATTTGGCAGTTATTTTTGCCTTCTCTGACACTTTCACTGAGGTGGTGGTCTGCTCTTGCCCACTGAAGAAATAAGAAATGATTGGTCTGGCAAATTAGTCAGTGCAAGGAAGCAGTAAAATTGTCTTTTCTGAGAAAGCCAAGAGGAAGAACATAATTTCCATCCTCCATGGCTGACTGGTGAATTTAGAGCAGGGGCAGATACAGTTTTTATCCACCCAGCTTGACCCACATCAGGGTCAGTAGAGTTTCTTTGCTTTAACTCTGTCTGAATAAAGCAAGGCTGCTGGAGAGAAGTAGGCTATCTTTTAGCAACACAGGGCTACCTTCCTTTATTGCCTAGAGGCCATTGGCTTGTAAACAGCTACATGGTGTTCTGCTGTGTTGCAAACCTGAGGGTGAATGTCTGGTAGTATTTGGTCCCTTTCTGTCTGACAAGTCAATATAAACTGGCGTGTGGCACTAGCTGCCTAGAGTTTGTGGTCTAGTCTCATGTCAGGAGGAGAGTGACAAGGTGTGACGTGGTGAATAAGCAGAGACAGAGTCACTGCAGAACTGGTAGGGGCTCTTGGCAGATGCCAAGATACCTCCCTCCTTCTCTTTTGGACAACCTGCATTGTTCTTTTATGAACATCCATCAACACACCATCCTCCATAGCCATGGCACTGGCTGCTCATCCCTGAAGACACCTGAGTCTGCTGGTCACAGTCTGAGAAAGGACCAGTCAGCCTCTCCGCATGTACATGTGTGTTGCCATGTGCCATGGTCTCTGAGGGTTTAAGTTGAACTGTGTGAAAGCATATGGGCAGCGCAGGGAGCAATGGAAAAGGTCAGCATGACCAGAGGTTATCCAGAGCAGCAGTGTTCTCCCAGCTGCTGCTAACTCCTGCTCAACCTGCCATTGCAGGCCTGCATCTCTGATTTCTGGGTGGGTGAAACCACTACAGCCACATGGGAATGGAGCTCTGCTCAAAGGTGTGAGCAGGGTAGACATCCCTCCCATGTACCCTTCCTATGTCCTTGGTATTTCTGTCCCAGCATGGTCCACAGTGGCCTGTGTACTTGTTGAATACATGGCTGAAAATACTTGTCAGTCTGGGAAGTGGCATATGTTTGTGCACTTGCGTGATTCCTGGCAGAACTTTAAAAATAAGTGAAGTTGGAAACTGCTGGCCTGTTTGGTGCTAACCCAGTGATGTGTGTCTGTATGGCAGGCATCTCCTTGGGAGTACATCCCATAGATTACCTTTTGGCCAAAATAGTGAGTTACCATTCTGAGCATTACCAGGCTCCTTGCTGTGTTTCCTTTGCTTATTCAATGTTCCATAAGCATGACAAACTTGCAACATTTGCAAGGCATCCAGAGAGGATACAGCCATCACATAAGACTTCTATCTAGGCCCATAGGCACTGGCTGCTAAGTCCCATATTAGCTGGAGAAAGATTACACCTGTCCCTGAACAGACAAAAATCAGTCAAGGGAATAAGATGAAAGTTTTGTGCTTTCTCCCTCTGCTTTCCTTCCAGGCCTTGGAACCAGATCCATCTACACAGGCAGCTATGAAAATCAAGGAGCTTTTAGAACAGTTACTTAGGGGTTTAGATGCCTAGAATGCCTTTTGCGGATTTTCTTGCCTGTGTGGGCCTCTTCCTGCAATACATTTTGCCAGGATTCACCTCCCAGAAACTCACCATGCTTGAACATAGCTTAGAGGGGTTCCCTCTGCCTGGGATCACCATGTGTATGTTGCATGCCTGTTGCTACTTGTCTGTATTTCTTGCACGTGTCTACTTGCGGGGGGCAGGGGTGGGTTCATATTGATATATATATTTATGCAGCGTGCGCACATTTGTATGTGTGGTGCCACAGTCTGTATGTGTGCTTAGGTGTTTGTATGCATGTGTTTGAGCTGAGAGAAGTGTTTGATGCTGTATGCTGCTAAAGCCAGGTGATGAGAACCTGTAGGTACCTTGGCAACCCTGTTGTTGCTCTTGCTTACCTGGTAGGCCCTGGCATGGCTGCTTTGTTTGGACTCTGGGGGACCAGCTCTGAATCAGTGACAAGGCTGGGACACAGACTCCTCCTGGAGATGGTTTGAATACAGCACCAGAAACCCATTCCATGCGTTCATTCACTTCTGTGCTGAATCTGCTGTGCCACGTTTTCAGACTATTGTACCACACTCATTACCCACTTTAGCCTTAACTGGTAGGTGGAGCAGGAAGACAATCAGGCACTGACTGGTAAGGTCTTTTGGGAGAGATCTGGTCAATCTGTCCTGTGACTGAAACAAGAGGCTCCCTTGCTATTCTTTTTACTGCCTCCTAGAACAATGCAAGCACTGGAATTCCACTTGCAAGAAAGCACTAGCCTGTCCTTTCTTGCTCTTGTGTAGGATAGACACAGGCAAAAGCTGAGCTGTGGTGGATTGATCTCCCATTCCTGCTATTTGGAAGAACCTCACCATTGCTGCTTGGAGCTGGGTAGAGTTTGCAAATCCCAAGTTCTGGAGGGGTTCAGTTTCTTCAGAGGGGACAGTACATAGGGAGGGTGGGAGGGAGTGAACTTTCTGTAGCCGTTCTCCATCCCATTCATTTCCAGGAGCGATTGCTACACTGCTAGCACCAGAGAGGATGACCTGGTGAGAGAACCCTACAGTGCCAACCAGCACAGCACTTTAACTGTCCAAACTGCTGAACAAGACACTGCTGTCCTCTGTCAGCAGCCAGAAAAGACAATCAGGACCTGATGAAGAGATGCCATGACTAGTCAGATAGATAAGGAAGGAGCAAAACTTGGGGGCTAGGGTCCTCATTGTCTACATTTTGTTAAGTCTGCTTTACCAGCCCTTCAGTGCTGGTGTCACTGGACCTCTTTGATGGTTTCTTTTTATTTATATATATAAAATGTAACAGAATAATCAGTGACTCCTTCTATCAGGCCACATCTGTCCACCTCCTCTGCTTTCTTCCATGTTCAGCCACTCTTTTCTCTCCATCAAATTGTACCCTGTACTCTGCCAGGCTTTTCTTTTATGGAAGAGGAGATATATGTGTGTGAGTGTGTGTACATGTGTGTGTGTATTTTAAGTATTATTACTATTATCAACATGCTATACACCTAAAAGCTCCTAGCAAGCTGGAGCCTTCAAGAGGTGCTGTAGGAAACAGCCTTCCCACTAGACAGTGGTTAGTGAGGAGGTTAGTACAGAAAGCTGCTAGCTTTGGAGGCCTCTTTGCCTGTCTGGTTGCTTTTCTTATCTTTGGAGCAGGCTCTCTCTCACACGGTCAGAAATGCAGCAAACTGCTCTTCTTAGCTTTGCATTTTCAAAATTTCTAATGTGGAAAAGAAAATATTTGTTGATTTCTTTACTTCGTTTGTTTGTTTACACAGTCCTTTTAGTGGGAGCAGGGAGGTGTTTTCAGCAATACAACTTTCCGAGACCTCAGTTCTGTGCAGTTATTGTTTGTATGGTTCAGCTGTGTTTGGGGTCTTTCCTTTGTATGTGTTTTTCCTGAATGGCAGGGCTATCTTGAAACGTCTCTTTGCCAGTGACCAAAGCACCATCTGTAATTGGAGGCAAGGGCTGGTATATAGAGGAGGCAGCAGCCTTTTGGGAAGTAGATTTTCACTGACTTCCCTGCGGAGTCACAGAAGGCAAACTATTTAACTGTTGCACAGGTGGGTTTTAGAGTTGTTTTGGGGTTTTGTGGTTTGCTTTTGGGTTTTTTTGGTACTCTCTTTTCCTTCCATTTTTCTTTTTCTCTTATTTTTTTTCCTTAAAAAAAAATGTTTCTCCAGCGAGCTTTGGCTGTTGCCCCAAAGGCTGCTGTGAGGCAGGTAGCAGGCAGGGAGGGTGTCTGACTTCCAGGTCCTGCCCTCCTGAAGCCACGTAGATTGCCCAGGTGAGGAGGGACAAAAACCCTTTATGGCATTTCTCACAGCCATTCCTGGGACAAGGACCCTTTTGGCTGCTGAGGGGCCTGTCCCAAAGGGAATGAGCATCCATGGGAGATCATTCTCTGGCTTGTGCAGGTTGTGTGTCAGGCTGGAGGGCAGGCAGGGGAAGATGGTTTACTGACCCCTGCACAACCCTTCCCATGCTGGAGCAGGAGCGGGGTGTGTAGGTCCACAACAGGGACAAATGAATGACCCTAAATGGGCCAGAGGGGTTCAGCCTTGCCTCTATTTGCAGGTAGGGCTGACCCTCAACTTGGACAGCGTAATTCAAGGCTGAGCAGAGTCTTACAGACCATGAAATAGGGGTTAAAGGTGGGGCATGGGGATCTGGCCAGCTCTCAATGTCATGACACCTAAGGAAAAGCCCAGCACCTTCATCCTTTGGCACTTGGGAGTGGCTGAGAGCAGTAATGGAGGACTGTCATGTCTACTAGGGTTGGGGCAGGTAGATCTCTAGAGCTGGCACAGGTCAGCTTCAGCTGTATTTGCTTTCTAACTAATGTACATTTACTTTGGAGAGCACATTTGATGAGCTCAGTCTATCAACCAAAAGAAAAAGAAATACTCAAAATACTCACCTCTAGTGTAAGTCTTCTACTGCCCAACACTGCTACCTCCTCTTCTCTTGAGCTGTTGGTATCTTGCGGTGAACCTGGCCACCCATCAGGCTGTTGCACACAGCAGATATATCCTATCTGCTTCTAAGACCATCTTTGCCTAAATTCTGCCTCCTCCTCATCCCCTTTATGCACTCACATGCACGTGCATACACATACACATACACTTACACACACACACGTGCCCACCTCCAGCCACTCCACTGGTGAAAATCAGAGCCACAGAGACATGAGTGCCAAATGACTCTTTATTTCTCAAGTAAATGACAAAAAAGGTTTTGTTCTTTTTTTTGGGGGTGTTTTTTTTTTTTACATATGCAAATGTAAAAGGGAACTGACAGCGAATTGGTGGTGGCGAGAGGAAATGGGATGTTTTGTAACCCTAGCTGCAGTAAAAAAAAAAAGAAATAAAAACACATTAAAAATATTTAAAAAACACAAAAAGGAAAAAAAAACTTGAACTATTTTGGAAATATTGTGAATAATTTTTTGATATAAAAACTAATTTTTATGTAGCATGAAAACCACCAAAATAAAATGATCAAGAATAAAAGCTGTGCAGAGGGTGTTTTTGTTTAGTTGTTGAGGGAAAAGGAGAGAGAAGCAGAGGTGTATGAGAGAGGGATGCTACTGCCATCACTTTTACTGTGAGTTTCACAATACATGATGTTTTTCTTCAATCTTGGTAACTGGAGTCTTGTAATTATGGGGGGAAAAAAAAAGAAAAACCACAACTGATATTTTATATGAAAATATGTTTTTATCTCTGATTACTGTGGAGAAAATATTGAAAATAAGAACAGATTTAATCCCAAAGACTCAAAAAACAAAAGGGAAATTGGAACTGGCCATGAATTGCTTTTGAGTGTTAACAGCAATCATGAATTTTTTCTGTTTGATTTATGATTTTTGAGTAGTTGAGGTTGCGGTTCTGGGGAGGCGTGTGTAAAGGAGGTAAGACATTAACAAAAGGCTGACAAGGTTCTGGTTTTTTTTATGTGAGGCACAGGAGTTAAACCAGGGTTTCTTCACATTTCCTGCTGAGTAAGGGAACAAGGTAGTGTCCTTTTGCAGGAGAAAGTGGCATCACTTTCCATTTCTTAAAAAAAAAATAAATTACAGATTTCTTAAAGGAAGCAGACTACCTTTCCCAATTCCAGACAAAAGAATATGTCATCTCAGCACTCCAGTCCCTTTTAGAAATTATGGTGGCAATTCTTTGCTCCCATGAAGGAAGTGCGGTGTCAGTGCTCTTTGCATCCTTTGGGGGCTCTGACTGGTGCTGAAGCACTAGATTGCCTTTGAGGAGGTGGCAGCACCCAACCCATTCTGCTGTGTATCAAGGTGTTGCTCCTTTGGATTGTCAAAGGACAGGAGATGCTGGTTTCTGAACTGTCCCAGGGAAGTTGGTAGGTTGCTGTGGCTATTCTGTCTTGAAAATACTACTTGTGCCTGAGTGAATCAGACCTCCTGCATATGAATTTCATCTTCCTTCTCTCATGCTCTCATCTCCCACACAATCATTAAAACACTGAAACACTGCCCCATCAGCTAGCAGGGCACCTTCTCTGTTGCTCCTGTCCTTGCTGTCTGAATGTCTTCTACATCATAGGTTGAAAGGGAGGAGGCAGTTAACACACCATGTAGCTCAAAATTTGGGTTCAGCACTGACCAAGAAAAAATGAAAATCAGTAAAGACTCAAGATCAGCCTAGACTACTCCTTTGGTAGTGTGCAGAAAAAGAACCCTGGGTCAAAATCTTGTCTTCTGCTCAAGTCAGGATAGGCTTGGGTGGAGTGGACAAGGAGGACCTGAAGACAGTGGTGGTGTAGAACAGCTCAAACGGTGGGTTTTTGAATGCTGAGCCCCAGATACAGGTATGAAAGAGGATCCATGGGAACATTACCTCTTGGTGGAGGAAAGAGAGGGAGAACCCTTTTAGCATAAGAGAGACCAAATCCTGAAGCAACTTCTTGACTTATCTAGGTCTGAGTTAGCCTGTCTCTGCCTGTTGCCAATCTCTATCCCATGCACTATCTGTTTTCGCTTTTAGACTCCTACAGGGAAGAAGAGTGACTTTCCTCCGCCTTGTGAAGCTTCTGTCATTATTAGTTATAAATCTAGGTTGTTCCTTCAGTATCTGGCTATTTACCCTTCTTCCCACTTGTCTCCTAGTCCTGTCCTCTCGCCATCAAATCTTCCCAGCCAGATTGTCTCGCTATGAGGAACAGTATGCCTCTGTGGCCTTCTGTCCTTTCTTATTAAGAGGAGGGGCTCTTGCTCCCTTATGGAAGGAAGCTAGCATTGTTCCATGTCCTTCAGTGAACCATGAGGGCTGAGAAGTCATAACACAAAGCTTAGGGGTTGCTTAACTTACTTTCCTCTAGTGACTTGGATATTCCAGTTGCCCTCCTTATGAAGAACATGGTATCATACATCTTTGACCATTGTAGACTAGCTCTGTGTTTGTGTTATTGGCTGGCATTTCCTCCCTCAAGACAATAAGGAGAATCACAAGGAGCTTTTTATCTTTAGCCTGGACAGTCACTCTCTGGTGCTCTACCAGCAGCCTCCTATTTATATGTGTCCCCTTAGCAGAGTCAGGGATCAAGGTAGTAGCAGTAGGGAAGGGTAGGAAAAGGGGAATCAGGGAGAGGACGATGTGTGGATGACCATGTAATTCAGTCCTGATGCATGATGTGTGCTCGCCATCCTGAGAATGTGGCATGAAGTGAGAGCAGCATCATGACTTTATGATCCCCAGGTCTTCTTGTCTCCTCCATCTGAAAGGTGGTCTCTTTTTCCCCTGGGCAGAGGGTGCCCCATGGAGTATGTGAGGCAGGGGATAGGGCTAGGGATTGCGCACCTGCAGGGACCTCAGCTTCAGTGCTGAAAGTGCATGGTGCACATCAGAGCCCAGGCTGCTGGCCTGACAGCACAAGTGCTGCCTCTGGCAGCAGGCAAGGAAAAGTCACAACAACTCAGCTCTGGGGGCTTTGCCTCTCTTCAGGAAACACCTGCAGAGGAATGAGTGTGGTGGGGAAGAATAGACAACTTTGCCTCACAGGGTGTTAGAAGGAGGAAAAACATGGCCTGGGAATATGGGTCTGGGTGGAATACATTTTGAAAGCAACTCCCTGGAAGTAGAGGGGATAAGAGGCAAAGCAGAAACTTGGAAAATGCTCTGAAAAGTCAGATTTTGAAGCATAATGTCTCAGAGTCTGGAACAAAGGCTTTGGCCATGTGTTATGCTAGATGGAAGTTCATCCAGGAGCCATTTTTCTAATCCAGCCTCCGCACTCACTCACCTTCCCTTCCCTGGAGTGAAGTGGCAGGCCTAGAGGGTCTAATGATGAAGTGGAACAGCTTGCATTTTGCCCAACATGTCTCTGCACCTCATTGCTCAGATCTCAGGTCTTTCAAGGTAGACATTCAACCAGGCCAGAGGGAGGGCAGAAGTCCTTCCAGTACACATGTACAGCAGGGGCAGGAGTCTGGAGTTTTTGAGCACACAAGCGCCAGATGCTCTCCTTGAAACACCCCTGTGTCTTTGTTAATGTGAGTGCTGCTAGGTTTGTTTGCCCTCACAGATGCTTTGCATGATCCATCAGTAAGCCAAGATTCTGTCAGTGGAGACAAGCTAGTCAGTGTGGTTTTTCGATAATTGAAAAGGGACTAGAATTGTAGTTACAGGAAAGGCATCTGCAAAGATGCGTATCCCATACCTGGAGGATATTAGCTGATGTTCTTCACTTCTTGGAGCAAACAATTTCAGGGCTCCTCTTTGGCTTCCCACATGTAGGGACTTTTCCAAGTGATAAATGCATTTCCACTGGTTCTGGTGGCCTTTTTTTCTGCACACAGATGCTCCTTTTTTAGGTCTGGGAGCTGAACCTTGCTATGCTAAGATACAGGTGACAGCATCCCATTTGGGACCAAAAAGAGCTAGTTGTAATGAACCAGCCACTTCTTCTAGCTTTGCAGCTTCACATTGCTTGGGGACTAACCATTCAGATGTTCTCCCTCCTCCTTAAGGCACTTTAGGGCTCTCTCTGTGCTGCAGTGGCAGCCTGGTTTGCTGTCCCTGCTGACCTTCCCCTCCTTTATATGCAGAGAGTAAGGGCTTCATGGCCAATTTCTTATCTGAGGCGTTAGATTAAAATTGGGGAAGCATGACGTTTTGGACCTGTTTCTGTGGTGCTCCCATTAGATATCCTCACTGAGGAGGCAAGAGACTGAGACCTGCCAGCTGCAAGGTTAAGCTTTGGGTAAGCGATTGTCCTTCAGCTGTGGGTTGCTGCTGTGCTGTTACCAGAGGGGACACGCACTGGAATGCTAAGTGGCTTACCCCGTGTGCTCGCCGCTTTTGCAAGATTGGTGCGTAGACTTGTACGTAAGTAGAAAAGAAGGGGTTGGTTTTCTCCTTGTCTATTTCCCCAAGGGAAAATTTCCTGAAAAAGGGAAGAGGGAAGGTTCTTCCCTCTCCTGAAACTCAGACTACTGTCCTCTGTGTATTGTTTTGCAGTGGTAGAACAAGACAGATCTTTGGCTGGTGCCCAGGCACGGGCTCTGGGTGTGTTTCTACAGCCCTTTGCTGAGGGAATATCATAGCTTCTGCTACAAAGGCCAGAGCCACCTTCTTTGCCACCTTGGTCTAAAGGGATGAGCCATGAGTCTCAGGCACTTGCTGCTTGCGTGGGTCTGTTCAAGTCACCCTACTACACATCCTGGATAGCTGGGGGTGCTTGGGGGCCAGCAGCACTAAGTATTGGGAAGAAATAATTAGTTAATTATTGTGCCATGCTTGCATCAAGTAGGGAAGGATTTTTAGAAGCACCTGGGAGATTTATTAAAACAAATCCCATCTCGTTGAAAGCCAATAGTGCTTAGATGCTCAGGTGCTTTTAGAAATTTCCACTAAAAAAGATACGAATGTTTATTTTTTTAAAAATCTCTTTATGAAGGGGCTGTAGTATTTAATACTGAGTTAAACCAGTTGAGTTCTCCTGAGCCTAAAATATTGTGATAGTAATTTCAACTAGCAACTACTCCTGGAGGATGCCCTGGGATAAGCTGAGGATGTGAAGCTACCTTCAGAGGTGCAGGAGCTCTCTCCTCAATAGCACATGCCACAGAGCGGGAAGCAGGTAGCACATAGGGCAGGATTTCATCAGAAAGGGATGCTTGGGGATGCACACTGAATACAAGCAGTGACTGGTGGCTTCAGGGGTAATTTTGTGTTGGTCAAAATTACTCCCTCTCTCCTAACAATAACACTATTGCTGTAGAGTTGGACAGTGTCAGTATCAGTCTTTAATCTGGGAAGCAGCGAGTCAAGTAAAATGCTTTGCCAGCAGGGCAAAACGCTGACATAAAATTGATCAAAAACATTTAGGTCCTGTTTTCAAACAAGATTTGTCCGTTCAGTGCTTCGTGCTGCCATAGTCCTTACTTCAAAGAGTTAGCAATTTTGATGCTAAACTGAAATACGTTAATATTAGCATTTACATTAACAAGTAAATTGACAGATGCCATAGTTTACATATATTATGCAAATATCTTGAATTTTTGCATGCATTTGCATCTAATTTTCTTGAGATTAAATGAGACCTGTACACTTTCTGGGGAAATAATTGAGGCATCCAGACATATGATAAGATAGGTGACTTCATGTGGCTTGTTGTATGAATTGTGGTAAAGCCAAGGGGCAGAGGAAAAGGACATCTGGCATTTTCATACACAAAAATATTGTGCTCATGGCTGCTGTTTGGAGAAAGCAGTGCAGGAATGTCTCTGGGATGTGGTCAGAAGCAATGCAGGAACCTTGTGCTGGTGGACATGATTTGGGATGTGGGAATCCTCAACTTGAAGGGCCAGTCAGGGTCTCAGCCTGTTATTTTTTTGAGATTTGAGAAAGAAACACTCCTCTCTTTGCAGCACTGTGCAAGCCTTACTCATCTGATCTTTACCCACCTGGTAAGGGGATGAGAATTTCCTGCACAGGCAGGGGAACAGTGAGGAAGCAAGTCTGTGACCCACACAGGAGCAGGCCACCAGATCTCAGACTTGCCTGTCACCACTACAGTACCTGGCAGGATGTCTTCTTTTTCTTCTTACCCCTCTGGAGGTCATGAAGAGATGACAGCTATTTACAAAGCCATTCCCAGGGCAATCAGATGCATGCAGTGCAAGGGGCTCAGTCTCTGCTGCCACCCTGACCTGACTTCTCTGAGCTGATCATGGAAGATCTACTAGGATTCAAAATACAACTCATTTCCCTTCCTTGGAAACTTGCACATCAAAGTCTTAGTGTACTCCTCACAAATAGTCTTGAGCATCCCTCTGCTGCTTTTGTCAGGCTGCTACAAACTTTCAGCTTTTACAGGGAGGCTGTCAAAACATTGTATAGAAAATAATTTCCTTTTTTGGTTCCACTAGTGTGCAGTAACACCTCAGGCTGTCACATCTGAGAGGCTTCATCAAGAACCTCTTTGTACCATGCAAAATGTTCATCCAAATTAGCAGCTTTTGATGAATTTCGTCCAAGACATCCTGGTCTGTTTGAATAGTGACTAAACTTCCTGGAAAGCTTCTTGTTGGGCTTTGCTTCCAAACCTTGCAGGATGCTTTGACTTTGAAGTGCGGACAAACATGCAACTGGACAGAGGCTGACCTAGCTTCCTTTTTGTCTTCAAAAGTCAAAAGGCTGGATGATGAAACTAGTTTTCCTAGGGTTACAGTTCTGCTTAGTTCAAGTTCCAGCCTCATAATTGCTCCAAAATTTTAGGTCTGTCTTGCCAGTACCCCTTTAAATTATGCATATTCCTGCTTACAAAGTCATTGCCACTCTTCAAATATTCAAGGGTTCTGTACATTTAATTTTGGTTCATTTACTCTCTCCAGGGTGGAGGCAGTGTTTTAAAAGAAATTGCTGATGGAAAAAGTAGAGCTTACATGACTTGCAGCAAGCAGCAATTTAAGTTCTCAAAAGCATGCATGTCATGGACATGTAAATTTTACTCATTTGCATTTCAAGGGCACATGTGACATACAACACTGCCTTCTCATCCAGTAACATTATCTAAACTTAACGGTTAATGTCAAGTTTTTATTAACATTTACAAGTGCATTGGGAGATTAATTTGTTTACTTGTATTATGCAAAACTGATTTAAGATCATGGTTTGCATTTACACACATTTACATAGTGTTTCCTGATTAATACATTATAATACACACAAATCGTGTAAATTGCAGGCTCACATCTGCAACATAAACTTCATTTTGTGCAAGGTAATATTTGACTTGTCTGGCAGAACTTTTCCAGCAGTTTGCAGCTGGAGTCAAGATATGGTGGGGAGGGAAGGAGGAACAGGGATCAAAGGTGGATTGTCTGTGGAGAAGTCTTTCCTTAGCACCTGTTACTTGCCAATAGCCCACAGTCTGAAACAGAAGAGGATACCAAGGATAGCTGGCAACAGGATGAGTTGAGTTTCATGTAATGCTGTGGCCCTGGGGTCAGGCTTCTGTGAACACACAGTTTAGTTGCATGCTCAGTGACTTTAGGCTTGGAGTGAAACGGGTGAGCAGCAAAAGGAGCCAGTAGGATGGGAAGGGCCAAAAAACTTTGCTGCCCGTCATGGCTTTGTTACGTTGACACTGATCCTTATGAAGCAGCTCAGCTGGGTGCAGCGGAGACCCTTGAGGTGCTCTGCTCCCTGTAGTACCTTTGTCTGGGGACGTTCAGGGCTGGCTGGCATGGGGACAACCCATGGAGGGTGCAGGGAGAAGGACAGTGATGACCACCGAGCACCTGGTGTGGGACTGAGATGGGGACCAGAAAGGCATCACCCTTGCACTGAACACGGGAGCAAGGGGCCACTGTGGATACTTCCCCAGTGTAGTGTCTTCCTAAAGGAAAGTGTGGTTGAACTCAGGCTGGCCTCATCTCTCCGAGGCCCAAATCCTACTATCTTTCCTCTACCAGTCACCATCCTCCTCTTCCCTACACCCTCACCCTCCTCCGGTTCTTCTTTCTGTAAATAACTTTCTGATTTTGGACAAGCAGGGATCAACAGATTCTGGAGGGGGGTGGAGAAGACACTCATTTTGGTTTGGTTTTTTTGCTTTCTCTCTTGAATTTTGGTGTTTGAACTTGAAAAAAAAATATATAAATATATAAATATATATATAAGCGCAAATGGATTTCCTGGAGAACTACAAAAGGAGTTGATTTTTTTCCCCCTATGATTTCTCTTGTTTCTCATTGGGGTTTGCTTTTTGGGGAAGAGGGTTTTTGTGACCTGTTGAGATTTCCAGTTCAGCATTGTTTCAAGGATGTGGAGGAAAAAATAAGAAGAAAAATCAACAAAAATACATGAAAATCTTTGTGATGTACAAAACCTGTAAATAGTCAAAGATACTTTCTCTTTTCTAACAACAAATTATTTCTGTCACTTTATATTCAAAAATAAAGAAACCTACCACAGAATATCAGGGTTAAAAAAAATTGGAACCCATAATCAGAACATTTTCTTGGTTGTTTTGTTCATTTTGTTCTTAACTTGGAGAATGCCTGGGAATTTTGCTGTACCTGTGATGTTTTAAAAGCCTGAAACCGGGATGATTTGGAGTTAGGAATACAATGTAATTTGAGAGGTGCTCTTCCCCTGGTGTTCACTAGTAGCTGTGTGTTGAGCCTGGTGTCTTGGTGTTACCTGGTGAGAGTGGATGAAGGAATAGCTTCTAAGACTTTTCACAGTCAAGAAACACAAACAAATACTGAGGCAGAGGTGTGGATGGGAGCCTACCTCCAGGGGTTGAATCTCCCTTACACTGCCTGGAAACTGGCTGGGGGCTGTGTGCTGATGGCCACCATGAAGCTGCTGATAACACTGCTAAACAACCTGAAGGATTTTTGAGCTGTCTTGAACCCCTCCAGCCAGGCCAGCAAGTGACAAGGCATTGGCACATTGCCTTCATAAAACAAACGCCAGCTTGAGGCTATAGAGGAGGATAGGGCGGCAAAGATGGTAGGGGAGTCTGCAGTGATGTCAGTTCGTCTTGGCACCAACCATTAATCATGACCCCCAAGACTATAGGGAAGTTGGGGGGAAGAAGTAAGAGTGGATCTTTGCAGAGGTTACCCTGGTCCAAAGAAACAGAAAAGGCTAAAGGGGTTATTTATAAAGAAGTGCTAAGAAGTGGAAGGTTTTGGAGACACAGAACAGTGGGTCACTTTGATGGTTTAATCCCAGCTGGCAACTAAGCACCACACAGCCACTCACTGACTCCCCCCCTGTGGGATGGGGGAGAGAATCAGAAGAGTAAAAGTGAGAAAACGCATGGGTTGAGATAAAAGTAGTTTAGTAGGTAAAACAAAAGTTGCATACACAAGCAAAGCAAAACAAGGAATTCATTCACTGCTTCCCATCGGCAGGCAGGTGTTCAGCCATCTCCAGGAAAGCAGGGCTCCATCACAGAATCACGGAATCACAGAATCACAGAATCACAGGTTGGAAGGGACCTCAGGGATCATCTAGTCCAACCTTTCTGGGAAAAGCACAGTCTAGACAAGATGGCCCAGCACCCTGTCCATACGACTCTTGAAAGTGTCCAATGTGGCCAAGTCAACCACTTCCCTGGGGAGATTATTCCAATGGTTGACTGTCCTCACTGTGAAAAATTTCCCTCTCGTGTCCAATCAGAATCTCCCCAAGAGCAACCTGTGCCCATTTCCCCTTGTCCTCTCCATGGGACTCCGTGTAAAAAGGGAGTCTCCATCTTCTTGGCAGCTACTCCTTAAGTACTGGTACATGGTGATGAGATCCCCTCTAAGCCTCCTTTTCTCAAGGCTGAACAAACCCAGTTCTCCCAGCCTATCCTCGTATGGCAGGTTTCCCAGTCCTTTGATCATCTTGGTGGCCCCTCTCTGGACCCCTTCCAGCCTGTCTACATCCTTTTTGTATAGCGGGGACCAGAACTGTACACAGTACTCGAGGTGTGGCCTGACAAGCGCTGAGTAGAGTGGGATGATGACTTCTTTATCTCTGCTGGCGATGCCCTTTTTGATGCAACCCAGCATCCTGTTGGCTGCCTTGGCTGCAGCAGCACATTGTTCGCTCATGTTGAGCTTTCATGTGTAATGGTTACTTGGGAAGACAAACGCCATCACTCCAAACGTCCCCCCCTTCCTTCTTCTTCCCCCAGTTTTATGTGCTGAGCTTGACATCATATGGTATGGAACATCCCTTTGGTCAGCTGGGGTCAGGTCTCCCGGCTGCGTCCCCTCCCAGTTTCTTGTGCTGGCTGGTGGGTTGGTGTGAGAAGTAGAAAAGGCCTTGACTCTGTGTAAGCACTGCTCAGTAATAACAAAAACATCAGTGCATTATCAACATTATTCTCATACTAAATCCAAAATACAGCACTATTCCAGCTACCAGGAAGAAAATTAACCCTATCCCAGCTGAAACCAGGATGGTCACCTTTAATGGTGAGAAGGCAGTCAGCTATTTTTAGGGGAGCTACTCAGAGGATGCTAGACTACCTGTGGGGTGCAATTAAAAGGGTGGAACACAGCAGAAACACTCAGATGCAGCAAGGCAGATTCGGAACAGGAAAAGCAGTGTTCAGTCAAGGAAGCTGATAACAGCTGACAGAAATGAAGCATTAGTAAAAGCAGATAATTGATAAGGGGAGCAAAATTATGAGCCAGGGAAAGAAAATCCCTGGTTAGTAGATGTAAAGGTAAAGAGGATTATATGTACCTAAACAGATAAATACATGCTTATTGAGAATCTTAAAAACAGATGTTAAATACTAATTGTGAAAAATAAGTCAATAGCAGTACAGGAGAGACTGAAAGTCTCAATAACTCAGTTTTGATATGAAGCTGGAGAGACAGTGGGTAATGTCAGCACCGCCATTTATCACCAAAGGAAGTGGGACGTTATCTGAGACCCAACTGGGCACCTTTCTGAGGGGTGCAGCGGCAGGCCTCGACTCCAGGCCTCCACTGTCACAGCTCTGCATCCCTTGTGGTACCTGCCCTGTGCTCTTATCAGCTGTAGGCCACTGGGTTTGCTGCAGTGAAATGACTCAGCTGCTTGTGTGGATGGTCTTGTGACAGTGGTTCTTCCCATCCTCAAAATCTACCAGTGCAATAGTGACCTTAGTGATACCAGAAGGCAAAAAAAAAAAAAGGTGAATATTGGGGTTTTGTTTTTCAGTCTCAGCCCATGTGCTTTAGCTACTAAGGCAGAGGTGCTCACCCTTGTATTTCTGAGTTCAAAACAGCACCATTTTGATGGGGAATCAATTGTTTGTTTGGTTTTGTTGTTTGTTTGGGGTTTTTTTGACAGTGGCTTAGTGCAAAAATGAAATGTGTTTTCTTAAGACCAATTCTTACAAAACCTGATATTTTTTGTTAAGAAAACGCAAATCTATTTTCCAGGTCTGGGACAGAGTTGCATTAATTCCCATTCACATGTAGGACACTGTCACCAAAACTGGCTAACTTCCAACGCATAGCTGAACTATTGCATAGGTCATTCGAACTTAGCCCTTACCCTAGGTTTGTTTGCCAGAGGAAGGGGGGTGCTTCACCAGATTTTGCTTGCTAGCCAGAACTAAGTCTTGGTTGCAGGTGCAAGGGAAATGTGAACACTTTGAAAGTTTCAAACAGTTCCATGCTTTTACCTTTTCAAACATGAAGATTTTCCAACTCTTCAACACCATTCATAGCACTTTCTCCTTTTTTGTTACTGAAGTAGTTAATTGACAAGTTCTGTCTTGAAAAAAGACATATTTGTCAATTTCATTTCAGGTTTTAAAACACTCACCTTTTGGCCAAGCTGCATACTTAAAAACTGCTAATAGAGTAAAACCAATCCAAACAGGAACCTAAATGGAGTGTGTGAGTGAAAAGCAAAGATAATAATCAAAAGGGACTGAAAAAGTATTCAAACAGTAGAAGAGTATTTCTCAGGAGGTTTTTATTTCTGTAAATTTCACTGAAATGCAATCCAACCAGAACTTTTCAAACGGCTCAACTGACAGCACTTTAGCTGAAGCGAATGATTTTTAAGAAGTCTGGAGATGCTATCAGTGAACGAGATAGCAACCAAAAAATCAGGTTCTCTCTCTGAATCAGATGCACAACAATGGGCTGGAACTGGAAAGAGAGTGATTAGTTTTCCTCTGTAGATCATTTTTACTTTCACCTCATCCAGAATCTGGTGGACCAGGACTAACTATAAAAAAATGGGTAAAAATATGGGGGAAATAACCACATTATCACTAGCCTTATGATACTTAAGTTTGACAAGTATAGGTTTATTCTGATGTTATCAGCACTCACTGACTCCTTTGGTTCTTTGACGAGCCAAGGTTTACAGAAAAGCTTTTAAACACAGCACAGGGAGACAATGATGGAAAGGATCTATTCACTGCTCCATCCAGGGTCTGCTACCCTTGCCACGTAGGTGGGGATGCTCCTTCCTAACATTAGGTATCACAGGGGACATCTCCAAGCCTCTTTCCTTGGTGATGGCACAGCAGGAGGTATTTCTCAAACATAAGTTATGCTGGCCTAAAACCAGTGTCTGGGGCACAACTGCCCTTGGATGATCATTTCTCTTGATAAATGCCCAGATGATTGGCACTGGTGGGTGTATATATGTGTGTTCATGAGCACGCATGTCTCCTGTGTGTGTGCGTATGTGTAGGGACTCACCTAGGCTTTAGGGGTTGAAATTTCAGCTATATGCTTAGGTTTTCACTGAAACCAATTAGGATCTAGACTCAGTCAATGGACTCTAGAGAAGGATTTACATCATCTCCAGATAGATACCTCTTTTGGCTGAGACACCTCTCCCACCAAACTCATTGCCTGGGCAGGTCTCTGTTGTGAGTCTTGACCCATGGACATCTTCACTGGAAGACAGCTAGGGGTAGGTCAACACTGCTTGTGTTTAAGTTAAGGTGGCAGGGGTGACTGGGGGATAAATACCTCCTTCACAGGTGGGCTGCACTGAGCGCCAGGCCCTGAGGACAGAGGTGGGGTTGGGATTTCCTTGTGGGTCAAGGTCTCTGCTGTGGGGTAGACAAACATGTCATGCACAGAGGAGCTGAGGACTGAGTGATATAAAATGGGAGCAGAATGAAGTGTAATGAGCTCTACTTTCTGAGGCATCTTTTGGCAGCCTGTACACAATGGCAGATCAATAAACAGCAAAAGGAGTCAGAAAATAATATGTGTGTTTGGGGGAAAAATGTAGTTGGAATCAAAGGTACTTATGAGAACAGTGGCTGGCACTGCCTTCAATACAGCAAGGAGATCCCTGCACGTCTGTCCCAAACCACAGCCACTCTAGCATCCTTCAGGACCTAATTCCTGACAGTGCCCGCAGCACTGTCAGTGCAGCTGTAGCTGGGAAAGAGCTTTGCTCCTGGGCCTGTCTTGGGGACCAGCTCTGCTCTGCTGGGTGCAACACCTTTCCCTCAGAAAATACTGGCTAATGGACTCAACCCACCAGGAGTGGGCAGGTTTCTCAACTCCTTCCCTCAGTCTGACTGGCTGTACTGCCCTCCATAAGCACTATCTACTCAGACCTTTTCAACATTAATCCCAAGGTATGCAGAAATCTGGTTGCTCCAGTAAAGGTCCTGTGCTAAATGCCACATTCTCCTGTGCAGGGTGAGAGGAATGAAACCACTTAGTCGTGCCATCAGTGAAATTCATGGAACAAGCGGTCCCCTTTCTGTCCCAGGAAAACAAGCAGAAGTTTAGCAAACAATTAAAATATATGAGTGTCCTCCTCAACCTCTCCTATCCTGGGCTGCCCTCTTCCTTGACTGGCCTGTGGCATGTGAATCCTTCAGTCTTGTTATTCTCAAATTAGAAAGGCTTCTTAGAAGACCCTAAAGCAAAAGTCATCAATGTGGTGCCTTGGATAGGCTGAAGTCTTAATGGGCAAGGGAAACTAGGATTCTACAGGAAGACCAGTTGGTGTAAGAAGTATTCGCTGCTTTAAGTCAGGACTGAAAAAGCTGAATGAGGCTTGGCAGACAGCTGCTATGTTGTGTTTCCCCTCCCTTTCCCCATCTTCTGCCACATGATATGTAAATAAAGCACTGTACATGTGGAGGGCTTACAGGTCCCCATGCATTGCTTAGCAGTGTCAGCTGCACAAGGGTGTTTCCCATATCTAAATCTTGGCGAGCCATCTTCTCAGCTGGTGTAACACAGATGCCAGAGCATGAAGGACAGTGATGCCTTGTGCTTGAATATGGTTGTGTTCAGTCAGAGACTGGATCTTGACTGATTTAGTGGTCAGAGGGGCCCTAGTAAAATTGCGTTCAAAAGCATGATGTCCCATGGCAATAGGACCAGAGTGACCCGGAGGGGGCTGTGCTGGCTTGCTTCTGCTCTCAGAGGAAAGCTGTGTTTAGCATTATGTCCTCTGACTCAATTAGCTACAAGCATGTTAAAACATGATAATGTTGTGTAGTATAGAAAAGGACAGTGTCTTGGCCCAGTTTCAGCTTGTATAATTAATTTCTCCTTATCTAAAAATTCTACCTGTAATTTTGAATGGGTATGCCTGGATTTTTTAATCTTTTCCCAGCTATGGCTTCAAACCACCAAGTTCTTTTTTTCTTAAATACCTCGTGGCTGCTTTATATATACATATATGCATACTTATTTATATACCTCTCTTTATCTTTTGTGTTGCTCCAGCAACAAAAGCTGCAGTTCACTTTGCTTAAATTATTGTCTGATTTTGTGATGCACTATATAGGGCTATATGCAATAATATCCTGTTAAGAAAATGTAAAAGAAAGATTGCACATCCATATATTGAAAATACCCTGACCTATCCAAACCTCCCAAAGACTGCTTATTACTGCAAGGTGTTCCTCGCACCAGCTGTCTGAATGCTGCTCTTTATTCAGTAATCAGCCACATACTCAGCACTGCGTATGCATTTGGATATGTCTGAGTTCAGGAGATGCAATCAGCAAAGCATTATTCTGTGAGATGACACCTATTCTTTGCAGACATATTCTCTAATTAACAATGTGGAGGAAAATGTCTGTCCCAAAAGTACCAAAAAAGTTACTGCACAATCCTTGTTTTTGTGCCTGACTGAAGGGCTGCTGTGCAGGTTTTCTTACTTGAACCCTACCCAGGTGAACTGCCTGCTGTAGCCCATTCATAAGGGTGGATTAACTGAGCAGCACAGACATGGCAAAGGTGCTCTGCCCAGCTCAGTGCAGCAATCTGCTATGTAGTTAATCTAGTCAACACTGAAACTGTTTATGTTAGCACATTTGCTTTGCGAGTGATAGTGTTAAACATTTTCTAGTGAAGGGAAGCCTTGTTTGACTGCAAGAAGACATATGCCCAGAAAGTGGTGTTTGCTTGAGCTGTGAGGCTGCTTTCCCAGAGCAATTAGATGTGTTTTTCTGTACATCCTTTTTCCACCTCTGATACCAGGCTGAGATAACCTGAGTACCTGGGTACCACTGACTGTACTGTTAGTGCATTTTAGTGGTGAGTAAAGTGGTCTCTGCATGTGTGTCCTGTCACAGAGGATTTGATTTTGAGCCAGCAGAATCACAAGCACAGTCGGTGCTTAGACTTGCCGCTCAGCTGATGGAGGGTATTTCCAATGGCACAGCAGCTTCTGCCATCAGGCAGCAGTGGGTGGGAGGGTTCATCGCTATGGCTGTGTAGTGCAGAAATAGCTTCCACGGTCAGCTTCCTTAGCATGTGGACAGCATTGAGATCACAGCCCCATGGTGATGTCATTGCTGGTGCTGGGTAGAAACAGCGTTAAGTATCTCTTCCAAGCCCTGTCTCCTCCTCTGTATGCATCCTGTTGGGAAGGAGGCTGTAGCTTTTCTCTTAACGTCCCCAGTGTTTTTGCTGCTCTGCTCGCACCCACACAAATGGGAGGTAGTAATGCTTGTAGCCAGGCAGGCCTCTCTGCTCCCTCAGCTCAGTAATGTGGCTATCTGAATATGTGTTGTTCTAGGTGACTGGATGTCTGATCCAATTCCTCAGTCAGCAGCACCTGTGTAACTAACATGGCATTTTGACGGCTATCCAGCCCTTACCAGCTAAACTGTTTCAACACCCTGTCATCATGTGTTGCCAGGTGGTTGTAAAACAAGCAGAGGTGTGCCGATACAAACAGAAGGATAAACATGAGGAGGGAAAAAAGGAACAGTGTAATTAATGAGGAGTGCAGAAATCATAGAGGGCCAGTGAAGGGCAATTGAAATGATCCAAAGCAAGTGGGGCTGGGGAGCTGTCAGGGGATGAGCAAGTATCTGATGCATGGAGATACTAGAGATGCTGGAGACCAAAGTGAAGGTAATAAACAGGTACATGATGAATGATCAAGAACAGGCCAACAGACACTCCAAGTCAGCCTGGTACAAGAGAGGAAGTCTTAAAGGCTACCTGCTTTTCCTTTTTATAGATTAAAGGCACTTACATTTCTCACCCTGCAATTAATCAGTCCTTGGGATTTGCTCTTGTTGCATGCATCAAATATATATAATGAAACAGATTTTGTAGAAAATCAGGCAGGTATTTATTCACAGCAAGGCTCCTGGGCAATGCCCTTAGAGAGACTTACAGCTCTTCTCCCCATCGCTCCAGCTGGCTTGAGTTCTCATTGCTCAAAACACCCCTCAGAGAGGAACAAATTCATCAATTCCCACCTGTCCAGACCAAAACCCACTGTCACAGACCAGCACAAGGGCTAGTAAATTTACAGATTAGACATTTATATAGGAGTGCTGTGACCCAACAAATAGTTTGAACTTGGTTGAAATTTACCAAGAGCATGATTAAAAGCATAAATTAATCTCTGGCAGGGACAGGAGGACACTAGAGGATTATGCAGTTATGGATAGTGTAGGGCTCGGGTTATTACATCTCCCATTGCTGTGTCTTAGGCTATGGCAAAGGCAAGTTGCAGGAGAAGGAGGGTCTCTGCTCTGGGGGATTACTCAGGTGTGTGGAGATGAGGTGGATGAGCAGCCACCAAAAGCAGGCTGACTGCTGCACACATGAACAACAACATCTCTGTTACTGCTTTTTCACCACAAAGTCCCTGAGTGGAGACAGCCAGTGTCTGTGATGAGATTTGCCACTGTTGACATTAGCAAGAAGATGCCGTGGGTACTCTTGGATGCTGGACCACCCAGCAAGGACCATCCATGGTTATGTCAGCCATGAAGAGGGAGGAAAGGTAGCTGGAGTAGGGGAATATGTCTGCTACCTTTCCCTTCCATCTCACTGTAAAAATCTCTCTAGGCTTAGACTTCTTACTGTGATGGTTCAATGAGCCCTTGACAGGGGCTAGGCAGTGGGTATGCCATAACCACAGACTGTCCTGCTGCTGAGTGGTCAACTGCTGGGGCACAGGTGCAAGGCTTGAGAGGGGATCTCCTTTCTGAGCCTATAAGACAGCTCTCCTGCCTCTTCAACTGGTGGGCTGTGTTGCTTCTGGCAGTCTTGCTGTGCCAGCAGCTTTTTACCTGTCTGGTATGCAGGCTTCATAGGGCAGGGACTAGCTCTCATCTGTGTTTGTGCAGGATCTAGCAGGTGGGGACTTTGGTCCGTGATGAGGTCACCTCCAAAGGTGTGCCATTGTACAAACACAAAGTGAGCCTCTCAGAAAAATTCAGTGTGTTTTAACCACCTACATCACATCTGTAAGTACTTGAGCGGGGACTCAGTCCCTGGTGAGGCTTCTGTCTTCCAGTGGAAGAAAAGCAGAACTCAGAAGGGCAGGCTGAATACTTTTAGGGACAAACAGCCATGCAAAACCACATAGACGCTCTTGGAAATTAATCCCAAATCAAAAGCAAACTCATGGAGCGGGTTAGCAACTAGAGGCAGCTCTGCATGGGAATTCCCTGCTTTTGGGAGTAACATGGGATCCATCCTGCTGGAAGGATATAAATGTCATCAGCTGGTGAGTGCCAGGGCTGGTTTTCCTCTTTGGATGGATTTAGATATTTTGCTGGGAGTCCTGTACTGTTCTTACACCTAGAGTTCAACTGCTTTGCTTTGTTAAATGCTGACGCATCCTGAATGGAAACACTAGGAGAGAATAATATTCACTGGGAACTGTCACCTGGCATTGCATCCCCAGGCACTGCTTTTCTTGTGACAGGCACAGAGGGAACATGAACCATTTCCAGAGTCTTTTGTGTCCTTGTGGCTGCAAGGCTGCGAAAGCAGGTTTGCATGCCTGCTCATGGAGAGCTGCAGCAGGCCCAGTGCAAACAGACCCAGCCTGATGACTGATTTTATCTGCCAGGTACACAAGTGACCTAGATAGTGCCTCAGTTATAAAAGTGAGGTGTCTATGGATGTGCAGGAGGCAAAGTTGATAGGGGGAGAGGTCACACCTTTTCTTAATCCTGTAGAGGGGGTGCAAAGGGGCCTTGAGACACACACCCCCTTCAACATTGCTGTTTTCAAACACGGAGAAGTACCTGTGTGCCTGAAAATCTCTGTTTTCACTGAAGAAGAAGGCACTGTAACGTAGGAGTACAAGTGACTCCTCAGTGAAACATATTCCAGTACCTCTTTGTTAATGTGACATTTTATTAATTTATTAAAAGACTTAAAAGCACATTGAGCCCGTAAACAAAAATAGGACTAAAGATAAAGTCAGGCTAGCAAACAAAAGTCATACAGTAGTAAAAGGGGTTTATTCTGATCACCAAACTATTCCTGGTTCACCAAATATGACCTTTTTGGCCACTAGGCTGTTTCCGGTAGGTGGAGAATCTTGTTTCATGCCATGACAGACTGAGTTACTTCTGCAGATACAAAGCAGCATTAGCAACATTGTGTGTGTCCTGGAAAAGGAGGTGCAATCATCTGTGTCTTTTAGGTGGGTACCTCTGAGGGGCATTGCAGACATCTAACCCGGATGCAGGTGGCAGAGTTGTTTTAACAGTCAGCCTTTCCAGTTCCTTTTGAAATCTATTTGCGCTGCCCTTGGACTCTTGATCATCCTGTGATTTCTTCACTGGCAGGCTGTGTTTTAAGCCAGACTCATGCTCAGACTTCTATTTCAGAGTCTGTTGATGTAATTTGTCTTTATACAAACATGTCATGGTCACTTTTGCCACATGGTTTCATTTAGTGGTTATGACACATCTAATTCTTTCTCATTTCCCTAGCAAGTAACAGTTTGACCCTCTTTTTCGAGAGGTCTGCTGTGTCTCCTGGCACATAGGGTTTTTGTAGCAACTTCAGTATTGATTAACCTTGGATCCAGAAACTTCATAGATGATGGCAGAGTTCCTGTTCAAGAATCTCTGAAATGGCGAAACTCATAAAGTGCTGCCAGATATTTTGGTCTATGCTAGGACAGATCACTTGAATCAGGTAGGGCTTCGTCTCTCCAGTACTCTGTATGGATTTCTTTTGTATGGATTTCTCTTTCACTCTATTTGACTCTGCGTTGATGGCTATGCTTGAAATGACACATCCAAGAGAGACACACAGATGAATCCCTACTTGCTAGGCATGCACCCAAAACTTCTTGGCACAAAAATCCTGTGATTTTATTTTTTTTTTACTTTTATTACCTTCACTCCTTGTTTTGCAACAGTTCGCTTCACAGCAATGAAAGTAATTTTTTCCCATTTCATTCAGTCTGAACAGTGTCTGGACCATAGACAACCAGTAATCTCTAGAAACTCCATGGACCTTTTGTCAATTTGTCTTTAGATGTTTTCTAGATGCGATAGTTTGACAGCCTTTCCAGCAGCCTGTTCTCTGTGATCTCACACTAGCTAACACCTTGGACTATTAATCTTGAAAAAGTGGTCTTTGACAACTTATTTTATTTCCCCAAAGCTTTTTCTCTTGCCAGTTCACAGAATCACAGAAGGGCTGAGGTAGGTACGGACCTCTGGAGGTCATCTTTTCCAATCCCTGTTGCTCAAGCAGGACAACCTAGAGCTGGTTGCTGATGACCTTGTCCAGACAGTTTTTGAATGTCTGCAAGGTGGGAGACCCTGCAGCCTCTCTGGGCAACCTATGCCAGTGCTCAGCCACCCTCACAGTAAAAAAGTGTTTCCTAATGTTTAGAGGGAACGTCCTGTGTTTCACTTTGCGCCCATTGCGTCTGGTCCTATCTCTGGGCACCACTGAAAAGAGCCTGGCTGCATCTTCTCTGCAGTCTTCCTTTAGGCATTTGTACAAATTCATGAGATCCCCCTGAGCCTTCTCTTACCCAGAGAGAGCAGTCCCAGCTCTCTCAGCCTTTCTTAATATGAGTAACTGTTGCAGCAACTCAGCTGCAACAAAGCAGCTTTGTTTAAGTATTAACGTACCCATTATTTTAAGTCCTGTGTTTTTAGCAGATTTTTTTTTCCATTCGTAAAAACTTTCCTGGATTTTTATCAATTGCCTTTTTCACAGAGGTTCTATTTAACTAATCTCATTAAGTTTTTGGTTTATGCTCTATTGAATAGCATTTTCTTGGCATGCAGCAAAGGAAAAATGCATAAACTTCTGTTGATTGAAAAAAAAAAGGAAAAATGGAGTTCTGAGAAAACAAAGAAATGATCCTTTTAGTGGGTGCCAAAGGGAGCTGTGTTCCTCTGTGTAATATCCCAGGTCAAGCAGTAGTGTCTTCACTGGCACATCTTTCTGTAAACTAGGCCCAGGTGAGGTTTCCTCCTACAAACTGTACTTCTGTAATCAGCCCTGGTAATGCAAAGATGTCAGGCATAGTTTTGCCATGTGGACCCCTTTGGTGGCTGTTTCAGAAAATGATTTTTATGAAAAGAGGTGCTTGCTGTGATGTAGCTGTGTTTGGCTCAATCCCTGTCATGCTTCCTTTGCCTTTTTATTTGTTTCTTTCTCTCAGTCACAAACCAGTTTGTGGTAAAGGCTGGTTCCAAAACAGTTATTTAAACTGTCAGCAGGGTTTTGTCTTTCAGAGACATTTTGTTAATTCATTTTACATTTCTTTCTGCTGAGAACAACATTTTTCTCCAATGGTTTTCCAGTATGCACGGTGCAGAGTTGTTGTGCCTGGACAATGTTTCACTGGGCTGAGATTGTCTACGCTTTAGTGCAAGTCAGTCTAGTCACTGCTGTTACCCTGCCTTATGTACCACAGCTTTTTTTAATTACATGTATGTTTGTTCCTGCAGTGTTTGCTTGTGCTTCAGTCTGGGCAGTAAGTAACTGCAAGCAGTTGTCAGCTAGAGCATTATAAACATTTATTTCTCACAAGTGCTGTTGTGGCCACTACTACAAACACATCTCAGCCGAGAGTAGTAATGTTAAAAACCAAGCCAGCTCAGGCCCGGCCGTCATCTGATCCTGCCCATCGAAAGCGCAGCTCTCGCTGTCATTACAAGTACTCATGGTCATTCCAAGGTCAAGTCGCCAAGTCCCCTCTTGAAATAACTGCTATTTTTGAGCATTAATTACATCACAAAGAATCCACTTCTTTAAATGCTTCAGATTTGTGTAATGTTGTCTTGTTTCCCGACTACACTCTCTAACAGGATGATTAATGCTGTAGTCTGCCAGCTTGTTTCTGATAGAAACAGGGCATGTTTCTCAAATGGTATTCTCGTCCAGACCAGAAAGTTCTCAAATAATTTTTCCTTGCTGTTTGCAGCTGCTGGTGAACAGCAAGCCTGCCGACATGCACACGCTTGCATTGATCTCTAGCTTACAGTGTTTTGCAGTGCCTGTGCATTTTTAGGCCTCTGCATATTGTAGGCCTCCGCTGCCCCTCACCCTGCCAGATCTCACCTCTGTCCACGTACACATGTCATCTCCATGATGCAAGGAGAAACGGGAAATGGGACAACATTGCCATCAAGACCAATAGTGTGACGATCAAATGCAAGCCCTCCAGAACTGCTTTCATGATCTGGAGAGTTGCAGTAGGCTTTGATATGTGGTGTCTTCTGCATAGTGGCACACAGAGACTGGTGATCTCTAACTTGCCAGCAGTTTACACTACCTCCCCCTTCTGTTGTCTCTTTGAGAAAGAGAGATTCAGGTGACCTGTCCTCCACATGGCACTGCAATGATCTCTGTATCACTGTGTGCACATTTTGAAATGGTCCCCCTCATGTCATGTGAGTTTGGAATACAAATGTGTAAACTCCATTTGCGAGACTGGGGATGAGTTTTCTCTCTTGGCAGCCTTACACATCCCTTGCTGAACATTGATTTCTTCCTATCATGTGTTACTCACAGCCCAGGGGCTCATGTCACTGACATGCCTGCTGAGTACCCCAAGCATGCTCCAGTTGCCAGAGAATTGCAAATTTTGAAGACACAGGAGCATTACAAATCTCTGTGTCTGTCTTTCCTCAAGGAAATGAATGTTTGTGACAGAGATGGAAGATAGTGACCTGCCTCTCCCTCTCCCAAACATGGGCATGAGGAATCGTTCACCACTGTCTTAGATCAGAGGAAAGCTCTGATGTGTGAGTTTTGGAGCACAGTGAATGACTGGCTGTGTTGAGAACTGGACCTATCCCTGCACACACAGTCTCTACACCTTCTTTCTTCCCTCCCCATATCTCATAAACATCTGGAGTTCCTCAGGTGCACAGAAATTCTTTCTCTTTTCCTCTCACTGATGCATGCTGCTATAACCCTAGAGGCTCCGACCTACCTCTGCATCCAGCTGACACACCTATCATTGCTGCCAAATCACCACCCACGCAGAGTTCAAACCATCTAAAAGCCCACCTCTTTCCTGGCCTCACTTATTGAATGATCTTCCCAGCTTCTGAGCCCTTCAGCATGCATGTGAACACACATCCCCCTCATAGTGAGTGTCTCTCCCCTCTCTGAAGCTCCTCAGGTCAGTTTGTGGGCTGTAGCTTCTGCAGCTGAATGCAGAACTCAGAGATGGAGAAGGCAGAATCTAATTATCTGCTTGCACAAAAAGCTGTATAGCTGTGACAAGACACAGCTCTCCTCTGCTGGTAGAGTTCAAAGCCACAAAGCATCAGGTAAGGGCAGCTCTGCTGTCTCTGTCTACAGCTTTGCATGCTGCAGTGGTGTGGACAAGTTTGGGACATGGCTGCTGTGCTGTGTTACAGCACTCAGAGCTATCAACAGCGGTGTGAGCAGTGCCAGAGGCTCAGATCACCAGGGAAAGTGATCCCTAAGCAAGTTGAAGGGTATGAAAACAAATGCAGCCTTTGAAGGACCAAGTCCCTAGGTCACCTGCCTCCTTGTATTGCTGTACATGCTGGCACTTGGGAACACTGCTTCAGTGCTGGTGGAGGTGGTGCAGGGCTGCAGAGGCTCTTATTCAGGCTGGCCTGATTGCAGGAACAAGAACCCTGCTTAAGGCCTGAGGTTCTGCTCATACCATGGTTGCCCCATCCCTGCATGGGGGCTTGGTTCTGCTGAGCAGGTCAATGCTGCTTGCAGGGAGGAGCTCCTGTTGTGGTCAAGACAGAAAAAATGGGGGACACACTGCCCCCCTCGCCCCCCAGCCCAACAAAAAAGTGAACTCAGGTGTTCAAAAGGAGATTAAATTTATCATCTCTTGGCAGGAAAGGGAATGCTGGCAGGGTAGGAAGTGAAAATCCCAGGCAGGATGAGCCATTTGTGGAGGGGCTGACCAGCAAAGTCGATACAGTGGACAGACAGGTAGGCTTCTGGAGCCCTTACCCAGACACCACAATGCTGGGGCTCCCCTAGCCACCCCACTGTGGTGTCACCAACCCTCTGCTGCAGCAGTACCTGTGCTATCTGTCTCCATTGACAGCCTTCTCTGAATGAAAGGCTTTTGAGGATGGACATCGTCTTGGCCCCTGGCAACCATGCTTCTACAAGCAAGACCCAGTGGCTTTTGCAGACCTCTCTCACCCACACATCTGGAAAGCTGGCCTTTACTTCACCCATCACACTTGATCTGTGGTACTGCTATAGACTGACCCCACAGCAGTAGGTATGGGGCAAATCCTCCAGGGGCTAAGCTGTGGAGGAGCCATGAAAGGCAGGCCCATATCCTAGGCTCTAGCCTCCTGCCTTCCTCAGCACCCAAGGTTTTCTGTATGGTCTCATCCCTGAGCCCCAACCCAATGTTTCCTGCTTTCTCTGGAGGTTGTGCAAGGGCAAAGAGCTACAGCACACACTCTTCTGGCACAACTGCTTCAAAGCAGCCTGAAAGGCTTCTTCATTAAAAAAATATATTTGTTCCAAAGGGGTGCTATGTTTTGGCTTGGTTTTTCTTTTTCATTCCTCAACACTGCTGTTGATTCCTGGTTAGGAAGGAGTGGGTGTGGAGAAGCCCAACTTGAGGGACACTATGCTGGAGGCAATGTATTGATAGGAGGGGGTGCACCACTGTGTTCCCCAGCCCAGTATTCCCACGGCCCACAAACGTGAGGGGAACCAGGACAGCACATTGCAGCAGGAGGCAAGAGGTAAGTCTCAGAGCACGGGAGGGTGTGTGTGAATTTCATTCAGCATGTTTTCCTACTGTGCCAGCAAGAGCGTGTTGTGGCATATGCCTTGCATATGGGAAACACCAGGAAGACCCCGGCATGAACATGTGCAAGAGACTTTTAGCAATGTGCCCTGAATCCTGTTAGTGATTAAGTCTGTTGAAGCCACTAGCACCACCATTGCCCATGGCAGAAGAACTATTCTGAACAGACCTCACAGAAAGGAAAGCTTGAAAGTCAGGGAAGAGAGCCCACGCCTACGAGGAAAGGGACTGCAGCAGAAAGAAAGGCTATAGCGCTAAACCAGTTGTGGCTGTGGAGTAAGGGTCTGAGACCAGCAGAAAAGGGGTAACTGACCCTAGCTCACGTGCATGCCCACATGCCATTTGAACATGTCTCAAAGGGGAGCTCCTCTCCACTGCTCTGAGGAGCAGGAACAGAGGTGACCAGCAGCACTTAGGATCCCAGCTGTGACCTGCAGAGCTCAGCCTTCTGCATGCAGTGGCTTGCATGATGCCTTCTGCCAGCATGCCTTTACCTTGAGGGGTCTTGCCAGTTGGGTCAGGCAGGCAGCTTATATACATAGAGATTGTTCTGGAAGGGGGATTTTGGTTCCCACACAGAGTGTGGCTTACTTTTGAGTCTAAAAATGCATAACTAAGCATGAACAAATAGCATTCCCTTACCTACTCTGCTTGTTAGCATCTAGGCGCCTTTAGGAGCAGCCAGTTAAAGTCCTTGCAAGACACTGGCAAGAGAACAAATAGGTCGGCTGTAGAGAAGCAGTCCAGACCCCTTTGTATCACCTCAGAGCTCCCTCTTCCCTCTACTCCTTCATTCATCTTCATGAGTTACAACTGAGAGCTCTGAAAATGAAGGCATACAGCTGTACCAGAAGACAGGAAACTTAATTCCTTATGGAGAAAGAGAAGGGTCCAAGTCATGGATTAAAAACCATGAGACGATTTCCACCCCGGAGACTTTGCTTGTATTGTAGGGTCTCCCAGGATGTGCAGGGCTTTGGGACTTGGTGAAGATGTTTTTGGACAGTGTGTTTCTGTTAAAAAATGCTGATTCATGAGGCTTTTGTTGTTTGGCAGGAGTGTACTCAATTGGATAAATCCATGGATGGGACTCTGGCATGTTAGATATTTGTTTGGTATGTCAGGAAAACAGTTAGAAGCTGCTGTGTTGCCCCTCACCTTGGCTCCCAGCCTCCTGTCTTGGCACCCAGGAGCTGTAGCCAGGCCAGGAAACTTCTTTTTTGGTATCCAAAGGGTAGCTATCCCTTAGGCATTTTCAAAATGAATCATTTTTAATGTTTAATTTGGTGGAGCCAGAGGGTCTCCAGATGGTGGAACCAGAGGGATTTCAGAGCCTTCTGTGGATGTTGGTGCCTCCTAGATGAATCCCCATAACTAGCTGTGTTCTGGCTCCTCATCTGATGTGATGCAGGGTAAGAAGGGTTCATCCACACCTCTGTCAACGGTCCCTGCATGCATGCTTTGTACTCATGGTTACACAAGTGAAGGAGGTTAACACTGATGGTATCTTGCAGCAGAGAGAAAGACCAAGGGGGAAAAGATTCCTTAGTCTGACTGAACGCATGGAAATGGCAGTAATTTAGGAATAAGACAGTATGTGGGCCCTGACTGTGCTGATCTGGCTTTGCTTGGGTGTGGAACAAAGCACCTCTGGGTTTGTCCAGACCTCTCCACACATGGGAGAGGGCCTGTGAAGTCATTGGAGATGTAGGAAACAAGCAAATGGCTGTCACTGGGAAACTGGATGGTTAGTTAGCTACAAAACCTATGTGAGTCAGACAGGACCCATCAGAGCAGGTAAGCTGATGGATGGGAGGTGGGGAAGAAGCCAGCACTGGATAGGATGCAGAATAGGTGCAAACAGCTACACCAAAGACCTTTTCCTTCAGAGTCTAGAGCCTTTGGCTGGCTATAGGTGAATCTGCTTCTTGGGGGGTATATAAAAGAAGGTCCATATCATGGCAGATGTGACATGCCACAACGGCATCAGAACTGAACACAGTGATGGGCAGGAGCAGCTCTGTGGTGATTCACGAAACAGCTCAGCCATTCCCAGCAGTTCTGGGGCAGTATCTATAATTGAAGAGCTCCAGCAATTTTGCAGGCTTGTGGTTCTTCACCAATTAGGACTAAAAGGCTCCATTTATTAACAACTGGCTTGTTTAAATAACAGCTCCCATCAAGTGCTTTGGCTGTGCACTTGCCTGAGCACTGGGAAACTTGAGTGCTGTCTGGACTGTTGTGCAGTGCCTTGCATCTGCAAGTGCCTCTATCTGTGGCCCCTGTGCTCCCCTCCAGTGCCCTGCTGGGGGGCATTGATCCCTGCCCACCTCCCACTGCCTCCTGCTCCCATTCTTACAGGACTGCTTTCCTGCCTTTGCACACACAGACACACAGCACTTTCCCCTCCTGGTAATGTGCTCACACTTCTGTGCATCAGTTAGGCTGCTTTGTGAAGGAAAAGTGGATTTTGCATTCAGTGCCAGCACTGGAGGGATGGGGCATTGGGTCTTGATGGAAGAGATGATGTGTCAGGTTTTGCTTTCTCCTCCCCTAGTGCTCCTGGGACACACTCATGCAATGATTGTACTGTTCCTGCTGAACATGTTTTCCCACTTTTGACTTCACAGAAGCTTTGCAATTTTCTTCTTTCCTTGCATTTTGGAGGCTCCCTCCTCCCCAAAAAGAGAAAAAGAAAATTAAGCCATAACCTTTAGAGTAAAACTTTTACTAGAGTATATTGTGGTCAGACCAGGGCCTGTATAGATGGAGTTCCTGCCATACATTTCTCAGGCCAGACCAATAGCACTTCATAACTGAGCTGTGCCTGCAGCTAGGGGAGACTTCGCCTCCTCCTCCTTCAGGCTGGGCTGTGTTGCAGGATCATTGCCAAGGCTTTTGTTTAGTTCATGCAGAGCACTTTACCACCCAGCCGAGGAACTCCTCTGGCACTTGGAATCACAGCCACATCTCGGATTTGTGAAGACAATAGTTGGATCTTGAAAGAAGAGGTATGTGGCGGACAGAGATAAGGATGCTGTGCCAGGGCAGGAGTCCCTTTGAACAGCACAGCCCTAGAGCCTTGCTCCTGCTTTGTGGGCCCCTGTGACAGGTCCCAGACCATGCAATCATCTGTGTCAGCTACGGGAGATCCCAGGGTCGGGGGGAGATGCAAGGTAAAGCTGGGAGGAAGGGAAGAAGCTGTATCTCCCTTAGGTTTACTGCAAGAGGGGGAAGAGGTGGGAGATTCTGGTTGCCAGACCCTTGCAGGAATTTGCAAGGTGCAATGTACTTTGTGCCTGGCCATCATCGCAATCCTTGGGTCCCCTTGCTTTTCATTCCTACAACAGGCTCCTCATCTCATTGTGTGCACCGTACACCTCCTTTTCTCATGTTTCATAGTGTGTCTGTATCTACTAGGGATGGATGGGGGAACCTCCAAATGTGACTCCCAATGCTGAGGAAATAGCCAGTCCCAATGGCACTATGGTTTCCCCGCTCTTCTGGATGGATGCAGCCCTCAGTGATGTGCTTTCTGCAGCATGCTGCTGGTATGCTTCTAATGCTGGAAGCCTCTTGGCATGAAAGGAGCTGCTTGAATATGAGGACCCCTGACTCCCAGGCCCATTGTATAACCAGCTCCCCAGCCTTTCCATGCACAGGCTCTTCAGTGAACACAGCAGTCCCTTTGCTCTCTCCCAGCAAAATCCCTTTCTTATTGTGAGCACCAGTAGGCTTAACCCTCTGCCAGCTCTGCTCCTCCACCTCTTCCTCTGCTGCATCCTGAGCCTCTCCTGTGTGCAAGGGGTGTTTTGGTATGTCCTATGCTCTCAGGCCTTGGGGAACAAAAGGGAACTGAAGTTTATTGATAGAACTAGTGAAGGATTTCTTTTTCTCTCCTTGAGCTGCAGGGAGAGAGAGAGAGAGACAGACAGAAAGGTCAAATTACCCTCTCTGTCTCTACTGATAACATTTCATTCATCTGTGGACAAGATGAATGTACTTAACGTTCTTCAGGCTGTTTGGTGCTAAGTCTTCTGCCTCTTACTTCCAAACTAAAATCCCTAATTTCTTTGCTTTGAACACCAGTCCCTGGGACTTTGTGAAGTGATGCATCTGGGGTTTAATGTCAGTCATGATTTATATCTCTGCTGCCATCTTCTCCAGTCCCTTTGGCAGATGGAGCTAGTTTGTGGGGCCAGTTTGAATTGCTGGCATTGTGTTTATGCTCTTAATCCAGGTGCTGTAGGTGAGGTGCCTCCAAAGACAGCTTGTGCTTACAGAAGCCAAGAGCTGAAAGATGATGGGACAGACAAATGAAGTTGTGTGAGAAGCATAGATGGTAAACAGCCTCATTTGGTCTGTGTTTATTTTGCAGGATGCTTGCTTTTATAACTTATTTGGGGTAGAAGTTAAAGACTGCAACTAGGACCTTACAGCTACTAGTAACTCCAGAGACCGATGAAAGTTGTTGAAGTAACTTGCCTAGCTTTGTGCAGGACTTTATTAAAGTGCCAGGCTTGGACTCTGGCAATTTCTTGAAATCTCAGGGGGCTTTTAGAATGTAAGCATCAAGATCTGGTGGTTGCAAAACAATAAGGAAAACTTCCCTAAGCACATCCTGAATGAACGGCCTCAACCTGCTTTGGTTCAGTGGACGGCTGTTGTGATTACAGTGCAAATATGAGACCATGACTTTTTTCTGAATGCTCTAGGGGCAGAAATAGATCATCTACAATCTAACCCTGTCATATATATGTCCCTGCACAAGTCAGAATATATGAGCTGGGAGGGGATCTAAAATGCAATAAATAAGGCTGGCATGTGGCCAGACCTTGGCCAGTGTGTGCGCCATTTGTGGAGAATCCCCATGGATGCCTTTATGCAAAGAAACCTGGCTTATATCTCTCCTCCTGAAAGGCAATATCTCTCCCCTACCCTTGCCTAGCAGTAAAATATCCCTTCAGCCCCAATGGACCTCCGTTGAGCTCTCTGGGTCCTGACTGGATTCACTTGCTTGTAGCCACTGCCCAGGATACTATGACTCTACAAAAGATGGAGAAGAAATTTATGCAAGTGGGAAATTATTGTTTTCCAGCTCTGTAAGCAGATTTTTACATGGTCAGCACACACGCTTATGCACATACAAAACTATCAGCCTTCTGCAACTGGAACTAATTGTTTTCTTGTCAGCAATCTCTGAAGAGATGCCAGAGGTGGAGCAGGCCAGCTCCTTCCCTCAGACAGAGATGCTGAAGAACAGGAGGGAGGAAGATGCTCTGTGTTGCTCTGCAAAACAGGATGTCATTCTCCAACATCAAGATACAAATATTCCCCCCTGGAAACCAGCAGGAATCACTCATATTAGAGGAGGGAGGGGGCTCCTGAGCTGCCACTGTTCATTTGTGTGTGGTGCCTGATAAAGAAAGATGTATCTTTGGGTTCCCCAGAACAGGAGATATATTTTTTTAAGAGGATCTTCTCAGTTTCTCTGTGAAGTACTTCTTGGGCACCATTGGTGGCCCAGGTCTCCTCACCTGCACCTAGCTGCCAATCAAACAGAGAAAAGGCAAATGATCACTTTAATTGCTCTTTCTTCAGGATGTGTTGTTGGGCTATATTCCCCAGCAAGTCTGCTGTGTCTTCCTGGACCAAGGCTGGTATACCCAGAGGAACAAAGAAATGAGAAAATGGGCTGGGCAGAGCGGAATGGTAGCTGCTGCTTGGCACTGAGGCTACCTTAAACAATGGGATAGATGAGCTCATCTGTCTCATGGAGGAAGTAGCAACTGCCAGTTTCTTCCCTCTTCCACTGAATGTTGTGGTGGCCTCGACATGTCGGGGGTCTGTCTGCAGGGCTATGGGTGATGACTCCCTGCTTTCCACATCTGTCCATTTGCTGGGGCCATGCTGGGTGTAGGGGTGGGAGCACTTGGGCTCTTGATCAAAGATCAAGGCAGCCCCACGGGCTCCCCTTGGGGTGGGAGTGGTCCTGCACTTGTAGCAAGCACAGCATGCAGACCTAGTCACAGCTTCTTCACAGATATATTGGTTTTAGCACAGGGCCCATGCCACTAGTGTCCTTTCTGGAGATGGCTGTTTAGTGTTGCCAGGTTACTTGTGTCTTGGCCTGGATAACTGGAGACTTTCAAAGCTCTCTAGGTGCTGCTGGTGGGTTTCTCTCTCTAAGAATAGATGCCTACCACAATGCCTCCTGTAACCTTGTTTTGGGTATGAAAATATAGGGCCTGAATTCATAGGCATATTCAGAATGTTTTCTGTCATTTCTTTCTTTGTCCCTGGAGGTTTTTTTGGTGTGTCTGGTCCCTTTTACCTGCCTAGGCATTACCGTGGGCTGGGTCAACCTACCTGCTTTTTCCTCCTCTGTATACCCTACTCTCCAAGACTGCCTGCTTCTTTTCTACTCTTGTAGATTTTTTGTTCTTTGCCAAAGTCAGTGTGGGGTCAAGATGGAAGGTGGAGCCCAATATTCCTTGTCTCTTAGGCCCACAGTGATGCCGCCTTTTATAAATTCTCTGGAAGTGTCCTGAATAGCTCTATGCTGCTCTTCTGAAGGACTTGGCAGTCTCCTCCAGTTCCTGATAATGCTGGCTAAATCTCTCATATATTTCACTATGGCTCCCAATAAACTGAGCATCAAAAGCTTTCTTCACCTTCTCGTAATATCTTTTCTTCTTCTTTCCTTCCCAGGACTGCCGGCAGTGCTTTAGCCACTAACTTTGGCCAAAAGCTTACCTGAAGCCTTGTGCCTCCCAGATGAGACCTGCTGTTCCCTGAAGTGCCCATGCCTTCCCAGCCAGCTAATCCAGCTTTCTGGGACTCTGCCATTAAATGTCCCGAGGGCTGAACTTGTTACAAGAAGTGCAGGTATTGTCACTGTTATTAAAAGAACAAGTTATTATGCACAAGCAGAAGCTTTTCTAAGATTGTTATCTAGAGCTGTGTGCTGCTTTTATTGGCTGCCTGTGGGCAAGGCTGGATGATCAGAGGTGCCCAGTCTGCCTAACCCTTCTCATCTCAGGTCAAAATTTGCTGCTGATAGCCACAGAACCCATGCTACCTACCAGGGAGTGGTGATGGGGAAGGAACCACTGTGAAAAACACACACATCTTTTCACTCTGGACTTTGCCTATACTGCTGGCTGGGTTGGTACATGAAACTCACGCACAGGAGAAGGCTCGTATGTGGCTGTGCAAGGTGGTGGCAGAGGAGGAGGAGCCTCCTTGTTTGAGGTAATCCAGCCCTGCTCACATCTGTCCTTTAGCAGGAGTGTCCTGGTGAAAGGGTAAGCACGCTCTCCCACAATAATTCTTCTTATGCCCCACCAAGGTCTGCTCCTGTCTTCCGTCACTTTTCCTGAGTTTTTTCCTTCTTTGGCTATGTTTAATTATAGTGGCAGATGCTTGGTACATCTTTCCTCAGCCCTTTTTTTTCTCCTTGTTGCTTTAACACAGTTTCTAGCCTGAGTCCTGCATCATCTCTTCATCCGTTCTTTTGTTTTGTGTGCTATGGCCTCTGCAGTTTTTTTTGTCCTCACGTGGGATGTTTCCTCTTTCCACTCAACATGTAAAGAAAAGTTGTGCTTTTTCTTTATCCCTGCATGTCTCCTGCTCCCTTCACTGACTCAGGCCCTAGCAGTCAGGTTGCTGCTGCCTAGTGGGCACTGAAGAGCACAAACTCCTAAGGCAAAACATCTGTTGCCAGCATAATCTGGCAGGAAGAGGTATAGTTTTGTCCTATTGCCTCTCTTGGACCAGCCTTCCCACCAAGTGCCAGGCATATCTCAAACACCAGTTCATGTCCACATCGCCTCTGGGAAGCAGATGCACGTGGGGCTAATAAAAGTAGTTCTTTCTGACAAAGAATAAGTGTATTTTCTCTAGCCATTTTCACTGCTGCTGCATGAGCTAGTCTTAGCAGCAACTCTTTCTAAACAAAAAGCCTGCAAATAGAGAAACCGTCTCTGTCCTGTGAAGAGCCTCCCTGAGCGATACTTGCTGGGTGGTTGGTGCTGGATGTGCAAGAGGAAGAGTGTTGGCACTTCTCTCCCATGTTCAATCCCTGTTATCCCCACTGCCAGGCAGACTGGGACTCTGCCTAATTGGTCTTCAGTGAAAGAATTTCTGTCTCCAATCACCATGTTCTGCATTTACCTGATGACAAAGTCCCCTGTACAATTTCTTAATTACAGATCTGTTCCAAGAGAATTAATTTGTTGGAAAAAGAAATCCTTGAAGAGCAGGTAGGAAATTTAGGCCAAATCTTTTAATATTGAGGGAGTTGGGGTTAGTGAAGATCTGGAAAGCTAGGCAGAGTGCTTCTGCTTGCTCACCTATAGGGGACACTGGAGAAAACCAAGACCTGAGGTTAGTGAATGTATCTACATCTTCTCCCCAAGACCTCAACACCACATCTGCAGTGACCCTGGCTGTGGCTTTTTCCCTGCCCAGAGACAAGCATGCTGCCATGCTTTTCTGGTGAGGCAGGGAGCCATCAAATGTGCTGTTTGCCTGTGCTGTTCACAGCACAGAGGTAGGAAAGTGTACAGAGAGCAAGGCAAGATGGGGACCATGCCGTGCTCATGGTTGTCCAAGCAGCCTCTGCATCTGCAGTGCCAGCACACTGGGGCTGTCTCCTGAAATGACAGGAGAGGCATAGCAGAGACTGAAGGCCATGGGTGCCCCACCTTCAAGCTAGTGGTCTGTCCCTGACCTTGAGCCAAAGGGTTCCATAGAGGTTAAAGCTCATTCTACACCCCGACATCGCTCCAGAGAGCCCAGACAACCATCTGTGTCCATCTCTTCTCAATTTGTCCTGTCTGATGGATTTATCCTTTAGAGAATCCCAGCTTTCCTGATACACTTTGAAATTTTTCATCAAGTTTCAGAGAGGCTTTATCGAGGATTTGTCCTATCTTCAAATATACTTTTCATTTGCTCTTTAATTTTCAGCTTCTTAATGCAGCAAGGAAAAAGTCTTCTCTCTCTTTTCTGCCTTATCACTTTACTGGCCAAAGAGCAGTAGGACAAGGGTTGGTTATTTCCTCCCCTGATCTATTCTTTTCCTCCTACTTGTCTTATGGCGAATTTAAACAACCAGTGTGTGGAGAGAAATCAACATTGACTTGGTTGAGCCGAGGGAAAGTTGCTGTGGGTGCACTTAACCCTGCTTTCAGCTCTGTCCCAGGGATTTCAAGGATGTTGGAGGTAAAGCAAGGACACAAGCTGCCTGAGGTTTTCCCTGTGTGCTGCAGCAAAAGGGGCTGGGATCTGCGGGTGTCTCTTTATCCTTGCAGTCCACAGTTATTCATGCTGACTCTGGCATTGGACTGATGGATGGAGGCCCTGTGCTCTAAGTCCCCTCTCCTCCACCATGCCCATCCCTGCTTTAGTATCCTGGGAGTCCTCCTGCTGATCACGTAAGAGGTCACTGTTCCCAATGGGTGGCTTTGTGATGGGACGCTTTGCTCCCAAGGCTTTACATTGCTTATAACAGGATATTTTTCATATGCAGTTGTTCAAACAGTCCTGGGGCTGGCAAACAGTTGGAGCAGTTTAGGTGATGGAGGAAAGAAGGTGGAGGGTACTCTGGCATTATCTCCTGCTGGAATTAGGTGAGAAAGCCAGATTAGATGCTCCATGTGACACACACTTAGCACCCTCTGGATCACAAAGGGCTCTTCTCCTTTTGGTCAGGAAAGAAAACCTTTAAAAGTCCGGGGGGGGGGCAGTGCGAAATGTGTTTACTTTCTACACAGGATGAGGAGCTGCTTCACTCCTTCCCTGCATCACTCCAACACCCTGCTTCCCCCTGGGGGACTTGCCTCCCTGCACTGACCAGCCCCGCTGCTGCTGCTGTGAGGTCTGACAAGATCAGAGTCGAGGTGGTTTGGCTGCAGGCAGGATAATTCTTCCTTTTATGGTAATTCTTCTGCTTCTCCCCCCACAACGGCCTTCAGATCCCTGCTTAGTAACAGAGGAGGTTTTTCTCCTTCTCCAGAGCCCTCACAACAACAATCTCACCCACGTAGAAACCATCTTGCCTTCTGCAAAGAGCCACCCCTCCCAGGTCTCTCGCTGCAACGAGGTTCCAGCTGTCGGAGAGTTGGAAGGGGTGTGTGTGAGGGAGGTATCCTTCCAGACTCCTCTTCCAGTGGCTGCTAAAGTCACTGGTATAAGGACAAAGAAGGTGTGAATCTGGGATCTGCTGAGCAGAACAAGGAAAGGATTTTCCAAGACCCCAGATCACTTGGGTGCAATATTTTGCTGCTGCTTATAGACCAGGGCAGAATTTGGTGGTAGCTACAGCTAAGATTAAAGTTTTTTTGCAGAATGTGCCAGTAGTATGTATACCACCAATGATATCTATGCTCACTGAGCCAAGTTGGATTCAGTTTCCCATCTGGCAGCATCTTCACCCTATTTGTTCTTTCACACTATGGTGACACTCTCCATCAATCTGCCAGCTTCTTCCTTTAGGTTGAGTGGAGATTTTATGCTATAGAATCAGACTTTTGCTTTTAAGTACCCTCCCCTCCACCTCCACCCCAAAATAATACTCATTAAAACTAAAAAATTCTAACCATGAAGGGATCTGCCCTGCCTACGTAGGACTAGAAAAGCTGTTGTGATTTCAGTGAATGAAAACATAGATGAGCTGGGGGAAATCAGGACAAAGGAGCAGATGTGATCCTGCAGAACTTCAGCCCTGCTGGCTCTTCCTTGCAGGCATCTGCCCTTGGAGAAGCAGCTACAGCCAGGCTGTGCAGCACAGAGATGAGAGGGGTTTCTGGCACAGAAAGGGCATGAGATTGAGGGCTACAGACAGTAGCTCTGGAGACTGCTGTGCCCGGCAAGGCCGAGAAGAAGAGACTCTCAGTTCTGATTTGCTGCACCAGTGAAAATACCGGTTGGCTGCAAGACCCTGCCAAGGACACGGATGCCAACCTGCTTGCTGGGAGCACTGGTCCAGGAATTGGTTCTGAGCTTCAGGGTATAGGAGTGAGGCAGGGTTGCAGGTGTCGGGGTTTGGGAAGGAAACGTAGCTCTCTGATGCAGACAGATTTAGCTTTAGCAGTGACTCGGAGAGAAGGCAGCATGTACTAATTCATCAGCAACTGTGGGATACTCTTTCATGTTGCTTGTATTTGAGCTCTGGCAAGATCAGAGCTTGAGGGGGAAGGGTGCACTCTGCTTAGGTATGTCTGTTCCCTGGGGCTCACATGAGTAGTAGCTAGGTTGATCCATTCTGCTGGTTGACTTGTCCTCCGGGCCAAACTGAAAACTCTGGAGATCTAAGTTTCTATTTATTTGGCAGCAGTGTTTGCTTTGCAAGTTCCCTGCCCACACATCACTGCCAGCATGGATGTCCTCTCCTAGCTATAGGAAGAGCCACTGCTGGGGTGCAAAGGCAGTGTGGTGACATGGTATCTCTGCTAAAGGCTCTATATCAAAGAATACCTCCAGGGCAGAAGTCAGTACTTCTGAACACTCTTATGGGACTCTGTATGATGCAACATTTTGTGAAGTGTCTGCTCAGATATCTCTGTACAGCACTGTGTGAGAGCTACCCTTGGATTCATCTGGGATGGTGTTTCTGTGCCCCTTTAAGTGGAGCTAGAAAGTCCCTTTACACACAGGTCACCAAACAAGCACTCATCATGACAAGGATTGCTCGATATGACAGTGTCCTAGGCTGGCTTGTAACAGCAGTTGCAAGGGGCAGGCTCTTGGTGTCAAGAGTTGCAATGCTGTTGCTCACATTTGCTGGTGCTTTCAGGGAGCTCATGGATTTCATTACATGGTGTTGAACATGACACAGTCTTACATGTGTATGCCATCCCTCCTAACTAGCAGCTTAGAGAATCGCTTTGGGTTTCTTGCCCTGCAAACTCAGATCCAATTTCGTGATCTCATTTTAGCTCCATCCCAAGGATGACTGGCTTAAATTGCTCCTTCCTTTTGAGCAACACATGGCTTGAAACAATGCCAAGCAGTACCCCGCCAGTTACTCAGCCACCCATTACTCAACTGTTTATGATTCAATAGACTGTCAAACAAACCTCTCTCATCTTTTTCCAGGTCTCTGTATTGGCATTGCTTGTTGTCCTCAGTGAAATGCAGGGAAGCCCTGTCTGCAAAACATGGTTGACCCTGGGCATTCCAGATCTCAGCCAAATACTAAGTACCAGGAAAAGGGAGGTGGATTGAATTTGGATCTCAGTGTTGCATGCCTCTACACATGTGCTCCTTGCATTTCAGGCTGTGTAGGGAGTGGTATCTGATTCTGGCCTGTATCTGGACTGTGACATCCCTCAGAGGACGTTACAGATGTTTTGCAGTGTGTTGCCACTGAGTGGTATGTTTGCAGTGCCAGGCAGATGGATATACAGTGCTTTTCATGGTGAGGCTGTAAAATGAGTGGGTATTACATTCCAGGTCTTCCATTTTGATCATACAGGATAGATATGGGGAAACCTCAGAGATAATGAAGTTTGTTGGTTTTTTTTTAATTCTACAGGCAAGCTGGGTCAAAGCCTTTTATTAATTTCCCAGTGTATAAAAACAAAAGAATGGAGTATTAAAAACAGTATGAAATCTAGATTTAAAAAAAGGAAGTGAACTACTGTGGAAATAAAGGAACCATTAGGTGCTGAAGCTCAGAGATCCAAAGAAAGAGGTCTGTAAGTTTGAGAAAAAACCTGTTAGATTTGCTCTGATCCTTTCTGAAGCCCCAGGATTCATGGAAAAGTTTATCAGTAGTTGCATTAAAAAAAAATATTTCTTATTCTGCTAGGGCCCAGAATTACTCCTGAATGGTTTCATCCTGTACACATCAAGTTTGATGGAAATAGTTTGTAGAGTTTCTCATAAGGTCTAGACTTGTCTTATCTAATATTAGATACTTAAGTATTATACTTAATTAGATGCTGTAGGGCCAACTTGTAGTTCATGGGGAGACCAAGCAGGTGAATTGCCTTCTCTCCCTTCTTCTATTGACTGCAAAGGGAGGCATTGTGACTGGGTTTCTAACTCTGGCCGATTAATTTTGATTCAAATGTCTTCTCTGTGCATGCGTGGTTGCAAAAGGAAGGAGAGGGTTTCTAGGGTGGAAACCAGAAAAGAGACTGAAAAGAGAAGGGGAGTAGTAAAGCATTTTTCTGAAGCACTCAGAAATCACTTGCTGTGAGGCCAGGAAAGCTGCCCAGGTGGCCCATGCACTTGTGTCTGCAGCAGACAGGCAGATGCCAGATACCACAGGCCGTCAGCTCCCGTGCAACATTTTTCATGGCACTTTGCTCTGGCACTCAGAGGAGGCCCTACAAAATACCCCGACTCATCCAGAAATGGCCCCACATGTTTCCTCCATGGCAGGAAAGAAGGAAGGGGATTGGGCTCCTGGAGCTGGCCCTGTATGCCTCTCTTTTTCAGTGTGATCCCTCTTGCACACAATGTGCCCTTTGCTGTAAGTGCATGAGGTGTAGGGGGGGGTTGCAGAAGCTCACAGCTTCCTCACTTTCTCTATGTCTCTCTTTCTCTCTCTCCCCTTCTCTCTGTCTCTTTCTTTTTTTCTTTCCTTCCCTTTTCCCTGTTGGCAGCAAAATAATGTCTTGTCTCTGAGCAATGTTCACGGTGTATAATTTACAGCCTATAAATAGATCACTGTTATTAACAAAAAAAAAATATGGTATACACACATTTTATCCCCTTTCTAAGCATTAACCAAACCATTGCAGACAGAGAGGAGCCGCTCGCAGTGCGAGGTGTGTGGCGCCCAGCTGAATGGCTAGGTCTCTTTCTCCTGCGGTTTCTCATTCAACTCATTCCACCCTACCTCTTCACCCCCTGCCTCCCTCCAGCTTTTCCTTTCCCCTGCTCTTGCCCCCCACCATTAAGTCCCCTCCCTGCCATCTGGAGCCACCACCTGTCTCCACCTCTGTGGTCTCTGCTCCATCCCCCTGTGCTCCCAGCTGGTGCTCCAAGCCTGGCCAAACCAGAGAGGAGCTCCTACTTGACCAGAAAAGCATGAAAGTGAGAGAGGAGGAGAGAGAAAAACTTGGACATAAAAGCAAGCAGGTGGAAGGGCTTGCAGCCAGGAGCCACATGTAAAGGACCAAAGCCTAGAGGCTGAGCACCAGATCCAGATTTGGTACTGAGGTCTCATGCTTCAGATACATACCTTGCCTTCCTTACAGCAACACCCTCTCCTGCAGGTGTCCTCCTGTGCCATGGACCTTGCTTGGCCGTGTAACATGGCTGGACAACCACAGTGCAGCATTAATGCCTCTGCTTCAACCTGCTCCCTGGTGTCCTCCACCTTGTAGGCACCGCTGACTTGCCTATGATCCATAGGAGAGCTTTCCTTCTTGGTCTACAGCTCTTCCAGAAGCTTTGGTTTTTTCTCTCTCTGTTTCTTTCATCCCTTTCCCTCCGCAGCTACCAACTTCTATGCTTCCCCCCAGATCAGCCACCTCTTCCTAAGCCATGGGTGAAGCCCTGTTGAGGCTGGGCTGCAGTGCCGGGGGTGAGCAAGCACAGGCAGGGCTGCTGGGGAAGAGGAGAGCATCTCAATGTCATGGGCAGTGGTGGCCCCTAGTGACTGCCAGGGACCTGCTGGCATGTGGCAAGGGTGGCCCAGGAAAGGAATGGGTAATGCAGTGGGCTGGCCTGGGGGTAGGCGGAGGGCACAAATCCCATTTACAAGCATATCTTTGCACCACAGATGCCAGTGTGGAGGGGTCAATAAAGGCAGTGGAGGTGGATGTTATGCTTTGCAAGACCTAAAGGATGGATGGGGTGACTGGAACATGGAGGAATAGGACCAAGAGTGCCTTGCATTTCCATAGAACATTGCATGCCTAGGTATCCCGTGGGGTGTATGCTGCATCCCACAGCACCCTTGTTGGCCATCAGGGGCTCATCACGTATCTTGAACTGAGTGCAATGCTGGCCCTTCAGGCTTCAACTTTGCTTCAACATGCTAGGCTTTGCATGACTGGCAGGAGCTTTACACTGTCTGCAGGTACTTGGGGACTGAGTAGCTCTCCTGGAAGATGACTGAGAAAAAAAAAAAACAACAAAAATAAAGAGTTGTATATGCTCTGCTGAGTAACCTTCAGCCCCTGAGGTGTTGTCCCCAGCACCAGGTCCTCTCTCAAGGGGTGCAGGCAGCAGAATCACTGTGGTGCAGCCCAGTGCCAGGTGGCAGGGACATGGGTGCCCATCCTCTCCGTGCCAAGAAACATGCTTGGTGCAGCTGGCTGCACCGGGGTGGTGCTGTTGTGGGCAGGAGGCACAGGGAGGCAACTTGAAAGGCCAGTCCAAGGCAGATGCACTAGAGCAGCACAAGACAGCACAGTCCTTAGAGGTTTGGGTTATTGGGTTTTTTTGAAAATAATTTCCTAGAGGCTTGCAAGGTTTTCACAGTAAGAACATTGAGGAGGGGTGGTCATTTTATTTTTATATATATTTTTATATTTTTTGTTATACAGTTGTGTATTGCTCTGAGTTGCAGAATTTAGTATCCTGGAGTCTAGCCCTGAGCTGCCTTCCTGGGCTCTTGAATTTTAATGTAGAAAAAAAATCGTGTAATAGCTGACAGAAATAACACGTTGAGTCACTGTTAACATGGATGGTGGGGCTCCGTCTCCTCTCCACCCCCAAACACACTGGCACATGTTCCAGAAGAAGAAATAGAAAAAAAAAGGAAGAAGCCACAGACCTGAGTCCAGGCACTTCAACTTTGCAAGTAGTCATGGAAGGAGGGCGACCCTGCTGCTGGATTCTGGGCATGGTAGGAGACCTGGGGGCGGACTCCTACCTCCTCCTGAAGCCCCAGGCATTGAAGCTCTGGCATGCACTTTTTTCAACCTGGGAGCCAAGGCTGAACTCCAAAACCCATCAAGAGATCTGGGGAGTTTCTGTGGAACCTGTTCAAAGGGGCTGTGAAAAATTACACTAAGAGCAAATTCAAAAAATAAAACAAAAGGTCTGAAGTGCCAAGCAGCTACAGTGGCAGCTCAACAGGGGTTGGTCTGAATTCCCATCTGGAGATAGGCCTAGAGATACTCTTTTCCAGCTATCCTAAGATCATTCTGGCCTTTTGACTTGGTATAGATTTATTGTCTTTTGCATTTAGACAACTGCCTTGGCTTTCAAATGTCAGCTCTGGCTCCTGTATTGTACTCAGTGAGGAAGAGTTTCAGTAAATCCTGTGAGGGGGTAAGATATTCAGAAAGCAATAATGCCCAGGTTCAGAGAAGTGTCCCATCTGTAACAAGTTTAGACATGCCTTTAACAATTTATTGGTGCATGTTCTTGTGCTGGGCTGTAGGTGTGTGCTCTGCTTGCATTTCTGCCTTTCAGATGACAGGGAAAACTCATCCGGTGGTGTTATGTATCATACAATGTTTTCACGCAGAGGGGGTGCTTTATTTGACTAAGGGCAGATATTAATGTGCAACAGAGATACCACAGCATCTTTTGTTACTGCTTATCGCTGGGCTACAGTAACTAATTGTGTGGATGTTAATAGCTCATCGCAGATGGGAGATAAAACATCTCAGTTATCATCACCATGAAGGTGCATCTGCACAGCTTTTCCACTGGTCAGAGAAGCTTGGTACAGTCAGACTCACTGTGCCATTGCTCCAGTGCCACCAGATGTATCTGCATTTCTGCTAGGGTTAGCAAACCAGGTAGCTTGCAAAAGAACCCTTTTTGCTCAAACAAAAGCAAGAGACTGCTGGACTTCAGCAGAGCAATCTGCTACAGTCACCTGGACCCACCATGCTGCATGCATTATTTGGATTGAAAGCTGTGCCGTTCATTGAAATCAAACAGCTCCCACCACAGCCTGTCTAAAAGACCACTATCTGACATATACTAGTCTCCTGGTCTTCCCATCTGCGTGTGAGCCCATCCAGCTACACCCTTACCATCCCAATTAGCTGGTCAAAACCAAGAGAACTTTACTGCCTGGAAGCACTAAAAGTAAATCAATAGAACTCCTAATGTCCCAGATGAGCTATTTTGCCTCTGAAGGCTGTGAGCCACGCAGGAAGATCATTAACATTCCTGGGTGACAAGTGGACAAATGCAGAATTGACAAATTCCAGCCTCGAGCCTTGGTTTTGCATCCCAAGAGGTGACATTCAGGTGAGGGCAAGCAGGAACCGGGGTCTTTAAGCTCTGGGGTATGATCTCACTGTGGAAAGTCAGGGCTTCCGATGGTTCCCAGTTGTAAGATGGAGCAGTGCCTGAGCATCTCTAGCCTGCATGTGGGTCATCCACACAGGCTCAGTTCTGGAGCTGGAGGGAACCAAGGACCACCCTTTGTCAGAAGCTGTGAGTGGAAGCTCTTGGTGATGCTTTCTAAAAAGCATCACCCCCAGGTGTGATGCAACTCTGCAGTCAGGACAGGACAGCCTCCTCTCTCAGCTCCAGGGCTAAGGGCCCTGGGGGAGTGCAGGGGTGGGGGTGCTCCCAGCTCCTGTGGGCTATACAGTAGAGGTGATGTGGCACAGAGCAGTCTGGTGTCAAAGCAGTGATGCCAAAGTTCCTGCAACTGGCCCCTAAAACACTGCTGCTGCCTGTTTAAAAATAGACTTTAAGAGTGCTTTTGTGGGCCTGTGAACAGAGCAGGATCCCTGTGGGAATGCCTAGGAGAAAACATGGAGAAGAGGCTTGGAAGAGGCAGGAAGGGACGGTGAGCGAAAGTAGGAGCGGAAGGAAAGAAGACAACATGATAGAAAGAGGAGGGAAAGGGAAGGAACAGGGGTGAGAGAAGGAGACAAAGGGAGACAGAAGTTTGTTTGGGCTTTCGGTTGCTTTTTTTTACTCCCTTGCCAGGCTTGATAAAACCTGTTTTTAAAGCTGCCCTTCCCCCAGCAGTGAGGTGCCAGAGAGGTGAGATTATGGGGAAGAGAGAAATGTCAGTATGGGCTCTGGGCACCCTCTACCACTCCCTCCTCTCCTTTTCCTCCTGCCCCAAGAAAAATTCATGGTCAGACCTGGAGTGGTTGTGTGCACCTCTTTACACCCAGCATTGCAGTTTACTTGGCAGACCCTCACACAGGCCATGACTCCCCCACCTTTCTTTTCCCCATTGGCTTCATGGTCACCCTTGCAGAGCATTTCTGAGAGTAGAGAGGATGTGAAACACATGGCAAAGGAAGGCCAGTGCAGACATGTTGTGAGAGATGCAGAGCCTGAACATTGTTTTTTTTTGACAAATCTTCCATCCTACCACTAGGCTGAGGGCTACTGAGGTTGTGTTGAGGATACAGGGCTCCTCGTCTCTCTGGACTGTGATGAGCTGGCATCCCATTTTGGTTTGCCTCATCAGCAGAAAATCTGGATGCCTCTCCAGAGCTCATCTGAACCCACTCAGTTCTCTTGCCTGATAAAATTTTTGTCTGAAAATAGTCTGATGAGAGTGCTTGACTGACACCCTGGGAGACTGATTCTTCCCTTTTATCACCCCTTCGTATAAAAACTCCGGCTGCAGCAGAGCAAGCATAACATGTGCACCCCTCCTCCTGGCTGACCATTTCTAGGAGCAGGAAGGAAGTTAGTTCTCTGTCCTAATGGGTCCTTTGCCTTCTTGGCTAGGTTTGCTAGCAAAAAGGGGAATTAGATCCAGTTTTTGGATGCCTATGATAAGCCATAGCACCCACAGGAACATGAGAAATGACCAGCTCATTTCTCACTGGGCACTGTAGTAAAAGCATTTTACTACTAACTGAATGAACTGCAGGTGAAAAGCTGCCAAGCCTTGTCACCCCAGTCTGTTTAACACTTTGACCCATGGAAGAAATAGTTGAACTTCAGCTAAACAGAGATCTATCTCTGTACTGTGCCCATTTCTTAATGCAGTCACACTGGTAGGTTTCCAGCCAAGATACAGAGCTCATAAATTACTGAGACATCAATAAATGACTCAATGATTTTAGAGTGACTAAAATGAAACATATCTTATTTATGTTAATGAAAATGACTGACATCCCCAGCACCTGTCTTCTTTGAAGAATCACTAACTGTTTTGCAGACTATGTACACAGCGATCATTCAGCCACAGCTGAAACGCAGCTACCTCTGCGTGGAGTGTGACAGATGCTTAATAATGTCTGAAAACCCAGCAAAGAATTGTTCAGAAGGAAGCAAAAACAATACTTTGCATGGAAACCAGTGGGGACAATTTGAGGTAGCCAGGGTATAACAACAAACTGGAATCTGATGAGATGCTAAGCTTTTTTTGAGCAGTGCCTGAAACTGAAATCCCAGGACTTTGCTGTTGGGGAGTGCACTCCATCACCACTGGGGGTAGTGTGTCTGCTTGTGAGGAGTTGCATGCTTACTTTATGCATGCAATGATGGCAGCTTTGCATTCAAATAAGGCTGAATAAATATGAGTTTGCCCATGTAAAATGCTTGGTTTGTACAGGTAGCTCAGCAATTGCAAATGCCAGTGCAGAATTGGGCATGCAGAAATGCATGTGCCTCTGCGTTCTGTTTCTGCGAACCTGAATGAGCTGTCATGAGCAGGCACTTGGCTTTCCTTGTCATTCAAAGCCAGCATGTTGCATATCTTCCCTGTCTGCTGTTACTCAGAGCTGTGAAGCAAAGTGATAGAAAGCTAAAAGCTTTACCAAGTAATTTAAGAGAGATGTTTATTGGTTTGCTTTCAAGTCACCTCTGTGAGCGCCACCTTAGTAAAGCTGTAGATTATTGCAAGGTTAAACAAAGGATGATTGTTGGTGCATGTGCATGAATCACATTGTAGGTGCCATCTCAGTTTCGTAGTCCTGCCATTTAATGCCATGCAGAGCTCTCCATATGAGGTCAGTTACGCCCCTAATTACAAAGGAGAGAGAGGTTCAGGAGGTGTAAATGACTGCAGCACTGTCCCAGTAAAGGCAGATTGGCCATTTTACACCAGCACAGCATGGCTGGGGGACACAGCTGTTGAAGGAGCAGAATCAGGACACCAACCCAAGAACTTCAGGGATAAATGGGAAATTACGCAGGGAGGGAAAAGGGTTTCCCCTGTGCCTGCTGCTGGGCACTCCAACATGCAGGTCACTGTGGAACAGAGACTGTGTTTGAGCCCTCGGCAGACCACTGACCACTGGCACAATTCATTCTCCCCGTGTACAGACTCGTCTTCTCCAGCTGTGCCCCACGGCTTCATGACCAGGAAATACTCCCTTTAGAGTAAGGCAAGAAACCATCTTGCCTTGTTCTCCCCGAGAAAAATGGATAAGGGAAACAGCTGTGGGTGGTTTATGTCCTTTTGATTCTGTGAGCAGAGAAATGGCTGTTCCCCTAACACCATGCTGAGTCAAGGGAGAGCCCAACTGTGCTAAGCTAGATGCCTTCCCAAGGACAGAGGTGCAACCATTTCCCCTGAAACGACTCACCGACTGCATCACATGATCTGTATGGATACATACAGTTGCTTTAAAGCAAGCTCCCTCCTTCTTGTATGTTAATGCCTTCTGCTCAGCAGATGCTCTCTGGAGCATGCAATATACTGAAGGGTGCAGACAACAATTCAAATAATAGGGGTATGAGCGTGCGTGTAATATACCTAGCATGCTTGCATTTCCTAGCTCCATGTGGTGTGCATGGCCAGCCCCGGACCCATTTCCTCCACCCTGACACACACACACACATTGCCGCATAGTTATAGACTTCCAGGCCTGGCTGCACTCTGTTCACACCCTGCCTTCAGAGCAAGTTCAGAGGGGTCTGTGATGCAGAACAGGCAGAGCTGCAAGTCAGGAGAGGGAAAAGGAGAGAAAGGAGGGGGACGAAAGCTGTGGGAGAGGCCATGCTGCCCCGGCTACAGTCCTTAGCTGCTTCTTGATTTGCAGCCCAGGCAATGCACAGCCTTCATCTTCCACGTTTGTCACCTTTATTTATTAGTCTACCCAAAATAATTGCAGGGGAGACAACCGGGCACTGCTAATAATTAAGACAGCCAAATGAAGGTAGAGCCGAGTAGGAATAAGAGGCAGGCGAGCAGGGGAGAGAAATGTCAATCCAAAGAGCAGGGTACCAGGGTCTCTTAGGCACAGTCTTGCCCGATCACCCCATCTCCCTGCAAACACCTGTGAAGAGTTGACCTGCTGTCTGTTCTCTGACTCAAAGCTGAATAGCTTTAGCTCTGCAGGTATTGCAGTGGGAAAACAAGCACTTGCCAAATTTTTGGCTTTTTAAGTGCCCTGGAATCCCTCCCTCTGCACCCCGGGTGAGACCACTGTCATACTGACAGCCTGAGAGCTGGGGGCAGCATCCTGGCTGCACTGTGTTGCAACACCTATGAGTTAGATACCACTGAAATTTTCATGCACAGAAATCCTATCACCTGAAAAGCACCCTGAAACTCAGACTATGCTGAGTCAAAGACAGCCACCTGGCACATCAAGTCACAGCTGTAGGAAATGCAGTAAGTGAGGTGGACCAAGCACTTTAGCCTGTAAAGATCAAATTGCCAAATGAGGGGTGTGAATGAGATAAGCACGAAGATGACAATTATGGGGCTATAAACTTCAGAAAATAAGGGCTTAAATGGATGTACTGCCAACAGTTCAGGAATCAGTCCTGTCTCACTCCTTCCCAGATGCTTTCCTTTTCCCCCACGCAAGGTGGAGGGCCACCCCACATACCATTCCATGAAGGCTGTATTTTCTAGACAAGGCCTGGGTTGGAGAGACTCAATAAAGAACAGCAGACAAGCCTTCTCCTTTTAGCCAAAGAAGTAAGGATTGCTTTCAGTAACACTGCTTTCATACTCATTTACTCTTGATCTACACAACTGTCAGGAAAGCAGAACTGGGATGTGAGCACTGGTTCCAGTGCCGCCTGCATTTGCCAGGGAGGGACTAACCATGGTTTGCTTGCTCTGCTCTCAGAAACACTCCTCTCTCCTCCTTTCCGCCAACTCAGCAGGGTGCTGTCAGTTGGCTTTTGAGGGGGCCGCAGGGCACAGACTGAGTGTTTAGCTGCTGCTTCTAAGGTGCTCCTTCGAATTAAAGCCACTGTTGCTACTGTCATGTAGCTTATAGGGGCCAGGTAAGTATTGCTAGACTGTCCCTACTGGGTAGGCAGATCTGTGTTTTCTGCAGCACCTGAAGGCGTCCAGCCAACGCAGGCCTTTGCTTTGCATCTCTTGCTCACACTAGGGATTTAGGTCTGCAAACTTTTCTTTCCGTTCAGACATTAACTCAATGAAAAGCCTGGAGAAGGCAGCAAGGCAGGTGGCAAGGGGAAGGGATTTGTACTGGATTCAGAGGATAGTATATATTTTAAGACCGCAGGGAAGCTGTAGGGTGTATGACCTTTAGTAATCTCCCTGGTTTCAAGCTCCTTTCCTCCCCATTGAGAGCCTCTCTCAACTGTTCCCCAGGGGATTTCAAGCGTTGCTATTATATATAATTGCACAAAAAAGGAGAACGCTCTGGCCCATGAAAGGAATAAGAGGGATAAACTAATTAATTCCAGGCCACAGAAGTGGAAAAGAAAGCAAATACTTGGCAATTAATCAGGGGCCGCTGAGCGTTTCTCTCCTATCAGATATGGCGGGAAGTGCTAATTGCAGAAGATAAGCCACACAGTGGGACACATGAAGCTGCCTTCTGAACTGGGGGAAAAAAGAAAGCAGTCAGCTGGCAGTACACAGAGGAGAAGGAGGGGGAGCAATGGGTACCCTCTGTCACCATAAGCTGTAGTGTGGGAGCAGCACATTGTAAAGGGCCTGAGCTACTCAAAGGGATTTGGAGAGGGCTGGGGAGCCAAGGTAGTAGGCATCTGGATGGGGGATTTGACTGAAATCGTCCACATCTCTGTGCTTCACTCCTCTCATTTATGAAATGGGATTTATGGTTCTTTCCCTGGGCTGGCTGTGGCCAGGGGGTGTGTGCTGTTGAGCAGAGTTCATGAGAACCCTCATAAATCCCCCAGTACAGCTGGCTCCAGTAAGTGACTGTGAGGCCAGCAGAGATGCTGTGGCTCTTGAGATGGGTAGTGCAGCAGCAGATTTGGTAGGGTAGCTTGAGACATGCAGCTGCACAGGGGCAAGCCACAGGTTAACTGCTGTTGCTCGAGTTTTTCTTCTGGCTGAGGGACTTGTGGTGGGATTTTCCAAGGTCTTTAGCACTTAAAAATGGAGAGAGTTAGTGCAGAGGACAGTTAGGTTTAGAGGTGCCAGTACAGCACTAATTTCAAGGGGTTGATAGCATTAGAGCTTGGGAAATTCTTGTTACGCTCCTCTCTGGATTTGGAGAGGCCTTCATATTTGGGGAAAAGCAGGATGCTTTAGTGACTTGGCGGACTTGGAAAAGCCTTTTAGCACCTGATCCGTTCTCACTTGCACCTTTCCTCACTGTCATCTTGCCGGAGCCTGACTACTTGGCCCCTGATGGAGAACATAGGTTGCCTCCTCAGATGCATGGGTTGAGAGAGCACGTACAAGGGGGTCAGTGGGACTTTTGGGCAAAGGCTGTGGTCTGGGACCTCTGTATGCAGGGACTCAAGAGGCCTTCTAGATCCATCTTTTTCCACCTGAATGCCAAATGATCAGGAACAGCCACAGGACTTCTCTTGAAGGTCTGCACACAATCCTCACCTCTTTGATGTTCCTCACTCAGCGCTCGGAGCCCAATTACCTACTGAGATGAACAGGCATCATCACTTTGTTCCTTGGAGGATGCAAAGAAAAGCACAGCTCCCTGAATGTTATAGGTTGTTGTTGGTTTTCTTCCTCCAAGTGCTCAGGTCTCTTGGGGCCAGGTGTTTTACATTAGACACGAGGGGACTGATTACCAAGTTGTTATGCATGCTGTACTCCTGTCAGAGCCCGTGAAACTTGGACATATGCAGTGGTACCTGGGATGGCAGAAGGCACTGTGGAAAACTGCATGTATAAACCCCCCTGATGGAAGTGTAAATCTGGAATAATTCCCTTTTAGCTTCAGTAGCCACAGATTCACATTTATGCTAAGAGCAGTTTGGCCCTCCCCTATAGTTCAAGGCATATCTTCTGTGAAAATAAGTTTCTTACTTGGGCAGCATGTTTCTGCCCCTTGCTTGGGGAACTAGGAGGGTCAGTGCTGCTCAGGGCAGCTTTCCTGCCCTGCTACTGTCTGTGCCCGTGCACAGAATCAAACATGATTTGGCAGCTGCTGCAGCAGCCCTTGTATTTTGCTGTCCCATCCCTCCCAGGATTTCAACACATTTGCATTCCTCCTGCTCTGAAGATGAACTGCAGGCTTCTTCTCCAACAAACCTTAATTTAGGGGAGCAGAATTCATCAATATTTCATGCTGAAGGGGGAGAGGAATATGTATATGTGCATATATACTTAGAGAAGGAAAAGGTTAGTGCGGTGAAAAGCAGATAAAGCTGAGGAAGGAAGGAGGGAGAGTTAGAGAATCTATTCCTTCATTTATTTGACCTCTCTGGTTATGCATAATCCTAGGGAAGGAAAAATCCGTGTGGCATTGAAGAATCCCTGTTTAATCATTCTTTTATTTGTAGACATCAGTGCTGGCAGTAATTTCATGATAGCCAGGCAGAGACTGCAGATCTAGATAGGGGAAGGGAGAAGGAGAGACAGAACAAATGACATGGAGAGAACAAGAGGCAGCGTGAGTGAGTAAAACACGTGCGCACATGGACTGGGGGAGATTTTCAGCATCAAGACTCCTTCCGCTAAAGCCCCTGCAGCCCTTACTCAGCATAATGTGGCCAGTCGAGTGAATACAATGCTTTTTAAAGTCTCTGGCAGCTCTTTCATTAAAAGCTTGACCGCAAGGCTGGGTTATAAATAATTTGATATTAAACACACACGTCAAAGAAAAGGGTGGGGAGGGAGGGATATGGTTTTCAAGCCACAGAATAATTATTAGGGTGTATCATTTTAGCTCCAAGCTTCTTGGGGATGAAGAGGCAGCACAGGGTGAGGGACTACTGAAGAGTAATGGTTTCAATATCAGGCAAGGCTGCAGCATAAGGTGGGGCTGCCAGCTGGCTGAGGTGCTTCCATGTACTGCATGGGCAGAGGATCTGCTGCTCACGTTTTAGAGGATGGGCTCAGAAATAAGTGTCTGGGCTTTCACTCACTGCCACAGAACATCTGTGTGTGCTGTATACTCGTACCCACCCTGAATGCACACACGCATACACAGGACTCACATCTGGGTCTAGCTTGCACGCTTGCACACACACGTCTATATGCTGCAGATGCTAAAGGAGAGTATTCCAGTCAGGAGTGCTGATGCTCAGGGCTGTGCATTGCAAAAGGGGTTTCTGTGGAGCCATGTAACCTATGCATAGGGAGGGCTACCTACTGCGGTTGCTGTAGTTTGAGAGCCACCAGGGCTGTTGTGCTCCATCCTGTGCCCCAGGCACACTCACTCACCCACATGCTTGTTTACAGAGGTTCCTTCATGCTTGGGGCACTGGCCTGTCCTCCACATGCAGCCCCACAGAATACACATGTGCACATATGTGCCTCCCTCTCCCTCCCTGGCCTGGGCTCTGCACACAGGCTCCTCTCTGCTCATGCCGTCCCTTGCAGCCCCTACTCTGTGCTTACCTTAACACTGCTTTGTCTCCCAGCACTGGGCTTTTCCTCAGCTGGGCTCAGACCAAACTCTCATGACAGCAAGAGCCAGAAGCCTCAGCCCTGGAGCAGGGTCCAAAACCCCTTCCAGCCTGGGCAGGCTGTGGTTTGGGTGACCTCCCCTGGAGATGGCACCAAACTGCAACCACCTTGTGCTTGGTCATAGCTGGGGACCAGGCTCCCTTTGAGCTATTGGTGCTCACTGCCTTGTCCCTAATACACTTAAAACACAGGCGCAGAATGACCTGGCCTCAGAACACCCTACACAGACCTGCACCTTGGTTCATGCCTCTTATGAGCCTCAGCTTACACCAGTGGATCCCCATCACTAGGTACATCAGCTCTCATTTCAGTCCAGGAGGGTTTGAAACTCTTCCTACGACCAACTCTCATTAGCTGTACTGGGGACTGGCCACATCACCCAGCAGGAGAGGACAGTCCTTGGTTTGACCTGGAGACCTCTCAGCCATAGGGCCACAAAAATGATCCGAGGGCTGGAGCACCTTTCTTACAAGGACAGGCTGAGAGAGTTGGGGTTGTTCAGCCTGGAGAAGAGAAGGCTGTGGGGAGACCTTATTGGGGGGATTTAAAGGGGAACTATAGGAAAGATGGGGACAACCTCTTTAGCAAGGCCTGTTGTGACAGGACATGGGGCAATGGTTTTAAACCAAACGAAGGTAGATTTAAACTGGATACAAGGAAGAAATTTTTACAGTGAGGGTGGTGAAACACTGGAACAGGTTGCCTAGAGAGGTGGTAGATGCCCCATCCCTAGAAACATTCAAGGTCAGGTTGGACGGGGCTCTGAGCAACCTGATCTAGTTGAAGATGTGTCTGCTCACTGCAGGGGGGTTGGACTAGATGACCTCTAAAGGTCCCTTCCAACCTAAACTATTCTATGATTCTGTGTTGCCACGAGGGTCTGTCCCACCTCATCCTTGGGATGGAACTGCTTTGTCTGTGCAGACTCTTCCTTGTCTCTTGCACAATGGTAGCTAAGCCCTGGAGAAGGCTAGGCTACAAGGGTTAAAAATATATCTTTCAAGCCAGAGCTGTGGTGTGGGAGTGTGGGGAAGGACATAGGCAGATGGGGTGGTGAGCAGGCTTTTGAACCTGGTGGAGGAGGAAGGAAATGCTGTGGGATTTGCAGCAAGCCTCCACATTGGTGCACTCCAAGAGGGTTTCATTGCACCTGCATGCAGAGAGAGGATTGCACAGCATCACCCCAGCAGAGAGCCCAGCCCTCTCACTGGCCGACATCCCAGTCCCCACAGGGTGGGGTTGTTGGAGCACGGCCCACACCGGGATTTCTCTTCAGTCGGCTGGGTGCAGCATTGTGCCTCTCTGGTGCTGCATGGGTCTTCTTTCGGGTGACAGCACTCACCTGCATGCTGTCTGCTGCCTCCCAGCTGTGCCCAGCAGCTGCCTGTCTTCTGCACAGCCCCAAGCACTGGCTGTGTGGTTACCTTAGAAACTGCTTTTTCTCTTCTTCCTACTGCTGTGCACGAGTTAAGCAATGGGTAGCAGGAGGCATGCAGGCTTCTGCATCTGTCTGAAGAAAAGACTCAACACTGCAGAGTGGTCTTATTCCTCCCTGTGAAGAGGCTCCTGGCTCTGCTGACTGTGTGAAAAGCCCTGATTTTCTGCCATAGCTTGGCCAAGGTGACAATGTGGAGAGGGAGGATGGGCCAAGAGTCTTTGGGGTGATTGATACATCACCGTTGTGGATGCTTTTGTTTCTAAGGCAAGTATTTCTAGCCTGGGGCAAGCATTTTTAACTAAATTTGGATTAACTGAATAAATAAACACACTATACTTTACATTAAACAAACCTGACTCTCATACCTTCTGCAACATGGAAACACTTTCCTCCCTTCTCTGAAGGCTCCTAGGCTGGATGAATAGTATTGGGAAGGATTCACATTTACGCTCTAGATGACATTTGGAAATCTGGGGCTGGGTAAGGTATTCAATCCATATTACCTTGGAACAGCCGGTTTCTTAAACCCTGGGGTAGTAGGGGCAGTGGCACAGGTCTCTCCCTCTGCAGTAGGCTGGTAGATCTCAGGCTGGTTTCCAGGTAGGAAGAATGGGACCATATCAAACTACCGCTCAATACTTAAATGCAGTCTCAGCAGGAGATCAGGGAATGAAAAGCAGTGAGCACTTGATCAATACTCCTCACTAGTTTTAAACTGGAATTACCTCAGTCTTTTTAGAAAATGGATGAATAAGCAAAAAGATCTGAGGTCCATCTTGTGCTGTGCTAACTTTCTTATTCCTTACCCATCTAAAACTAAGGTTCAACACAAATGTTTATTTACTACTGATTTTTCCATTTTTTTCAGTGGCTTATTCACCCATGGGGTTGGGAATAGGTGTCTATGGATTCAGGGAAGCTGCAGGAAGAGTGGGGTGGCATCATTTTGCAGAGCACCTCTTGATGTGCATGGACACCCTGTAGTAGGCAAACTGGAGGCGGGGGACCCTATGCTGGGGAATAGCTTTTTCTCAGATGCTCTGTGGGTACCACAGGGCTGTTTGTTTGTTGCAAGTTGAGATTTTATGTTTGCTTTGTGGGTGTTGTTTCCCCCAACTCCCTTGAGCAGATTTCTGCTTCTCCATCTTAGCTACATGTGGCTTCAATTACACTGAGCGTTTGTGTAGCTCAGTGTGCAGGGAAAGGCTCCGGATCATTACTGTGAAATGTGTTTGATCTCCTTTCGCCTTCCCATTTGAAATGGAAATAGCTGCTCTTGTCAGTTCATCAGGTCCCCAAGTAATCGTCCCACCAGTTCCTCTGGCAGCCTCCCTCCCCCTCTGCCACTCGGGAGAGCTAATGACCAGCCCACTCCACCTCAGCAAGAGGCTTTTTTCCCTTTCTCCCAGTGTCATTTTGATCCGAGTTTGATAATTTCTTGTTCTTACCATTGGCAGCAAGCTCCTGTTTTCAGTGATCCTCTCTTTTGCCCTCCTTCTGCCCCTCAGGGCTTGCTTAGTTTTGGCATCCTTCAGAGCAGAAACACAATTTCCTTTGTTTAGGTTGTGACCCCTCCTCAGGGCTGAGTGAAGAAATAAGAGATCACCTGGAAGTTCACTCCCCTGTCCTTTTACTCAGGTCTTCCCTTCCCTAGCACGACTGGTTGAAGGTGGTCCCTTTTGGTGGTGGTTGGTTGGCTGGTTGTCCTCTTTGCTGCCTTTCTGTCTCCTAACCAGAAACTGGCACCCAGCAGTCCCAATTATTGTATTGCTTTAGCTCAGGAGCATGGAAAAGATGTGTTTCTGTGTTAATCTCTCCCCTCAGGCAACCTTTCAAAAGGGGCCTCCTGCCAAAACTGTGAGCTGGGGGAGGAGCAGGATTGGATTTGGGGGTCAGGGAAGGAGAGCTCTATTTCTCCTATTAATATTTTTTTTAAAATTGAATTGTCACAGAATCACAGAATGGTAGGGGTTGGAAAGGACCTCTGGAGATCATCTCGTCCAACCCCCCTGCTTGAGCAGGTACACCTTGAGCAGGGGGCACAGGAATGCATCCAGGCAGGTTTTGAATGTCTCCAGGAAAGGAGACTCCACACCTCTCTGGGCAGCCCGTTCCACTGCTCTGTCACCCTCACAGGAAAGTTGTTTTTCCTCATATTCAGGTGGAACTTCCTGTGTAGCGCTTGGTGCCCATTGCCCCTTGTCCTATCACTGGGCACCACTGGAAAGAGTCCAGCCCCATCCCCTTTACACACCCCCTTCAGATATTTATAAGCATTGATAAGATCCCCCCTCCAGGCTAAATAAACCCAGGCCTCTCAGCCTTTCCTTATAAGGGAGGTGCTCCAGTCCCCTGATCATTTTTGTAGGTCTCCGCTGACTCTCTCCAATCGTTCCCTGTCTTTCTTGAACTGGGGAGCCCAGAACTGGACACAGTACTCCAGATGTGGTCTCACTAGGGCAGAGTAGAGGGGGAGGATAACCTCCCTTGAGCTGCTGGCTGCACTCCTTTTATAGACCTCAGGAGACTGTTGGCCTTCTTGGCCACAAGGGCACAGTGCTGGCTCGTGGTCAACTTGCTGTCACAGTACTTGAAAATGCCTAATGCAGAAAGGACCATCAGTTTATCAGTTTCTGTAGGGCTCCCCACTCCTTTATCCCTCTAGTGTTGTCTCCTTCTCACCTCATGATCACTTTCTTGCATTTTCTGTTACTAGTCCCTTCTTCCATTCCTTTCCCCTCACAGCCATCACCCATTAGGCTGCTGGACCTGTGTTATGCGGCATCTGTGGCTTCCATGGCACGGGAGACCAGAAGCTAGGGCACAAACATCCCGCAGCCTGCCCCCAGATCTGCAGTAGGTCCTTGTGCAGGGTTTCCTCCAGCTCCACACCAGTGTGGGGGAGCAGCAAACACACTGCCGGAGGCAGAGACACAGAGAGACCCTGGCTGCTGCAACCCAGCAGCCCTGTATTCACCTCCACAGAACATAATTAACGCTGCTCATGCATGGTCTCTTATCTGAAACATCTGAAGAAAAATGAGGGGCAGGGAAGGGAGGTGGGAGAGGGAAGAGAAAAAAAAAAAGAAAAAGAGAAAAAATCCCTCTCCCTGGTTTTTGTTTGGCAGCAAGGGAAGGCAGCAGATGGGGAGCCAGCATCTCATGGTCCTGGCAGGACCAGCTGCCCCGTGCTGCATCCCCAGCACTTGCTTACAGTCAGGCAGGGTCAGGCCCCCCGTCCCCCTCCGGGGCTTGGAGAGCAGGCTGCTGCACAGCGAAAGCAGGTTGTGACTGATGTCTCCTTCCTGCTGGGAGGCCCTGGCTGCATGTGGCATCCTCCTTTTTGCGTGGGACACAATCCCTCCTTCCCTCTCTCCCTCTCCTCCCAGGACAACCCTCTCTTCTAGAAGAGGAGGACCAGGGACCAACAGTGACACATAGCACAGGGGACATGAGTTGGACAGTTCTCTGAGAAACACCGGCCATGGATTGGTTCATGGTATGGCTTCTGTCCTGCTGAGGTTCTGCTCTTAAATTCAGGTCTTTATTTCCCCATCCAAGGATCCATGAAGCCACAGGGCATCTTCAGCTGCCTCAGGCTCTGGCTGACTGGTCACTCATGCTCCTGTGAGGATGAGGCATAGCAGGGGAACATGACAAGGCAAGGGAGGTCAGGCAACTATGGTTCCTCCTGCCTGGCTATTTATGGCCATTTCTGTGGGAACAACTTTGGGCAGAGAACTTCTTGGCAATGCCTACTGTCTCTTGGGTGCTTTCAGAAAATGTTAGGAATGGAGGGGTTGCTTTGGTGGTTGCCTACCCTTTGTTTTCAACCTTTGAGAGGCTCTGTCTCTGCTTTTCCATGTGTTGTCTCCTATGTATTTTTTCTCCATAGAGGCATTAAATCAGCCTTAGTGTGGGACACAGTGTGACCTGTCATAGGAATGTTGGGACTTGGACAATCTGGGCCAGTTTCCAGCTCCACCACAGATACTGTGTGGAACTGCCTATCCCTCTGGGTCCAAAGTTCTCAAGCTATAAAACTGGGCCAAAACTACAGAGAGGGAAGGATACATGTCATCAGACCTTTGGTGCTCCTGACGGCTCAGGCTATTTAACATGGGAAGAAGGAATAACCTGGATTTCTTGGAGTCTTTTTTTACCTCTACTACCTCCCAAAACATTTTTTCCCTTCTTCTCTTCCCCTGCTCCCATTTTCCTTTTTCCCTAGCACCCCCGTCTCTTTGCCAGTACCCATGGCCCTGTGAAGGCAGGGGTCTGGGTGCCCCTCAGCCCACCTCTGCTCAGCTGGGTGCCGTTCCCTTCCGAGAAGTCTGTGACCTCTGCCAGGGGGATGCCTCTAGCTTATCACAGCCATAAGCATGTGTTTGCTCTCAGCCTTTCTGGACCACAGTCTCTTCTGGGCAGGGTTATTCATTCACTCCCTCAACAAGGCAGAAGGAGCCCCCATGTAGCTCAGCACAGAGGTGGTGAGGAACTGATTCCACCACACACACACACCCCCGAGTGTCTTACACACCTTTTTGTGTTTGGTGGGAGATCAATAGTGTGACCTGACTGCTGTGCTCCCCCCTTATCCAGAAATGGGTGTGTTTGCCTGCCTTAAGTACAGGTAAGGATCTCCATGGTGCAGTGCCCAGTGTTGCTTCACATGCAAGATGGTTTCCTACCTGGGAGGAACACCAACTTTTCTGGCTCTTTGGTGGAACTGTGTTGTTGAACACCAGGTCCCACCAGCCACTTCTAGCAAACAAATTGCTTGTCTTCTTTTTGAAAGAGTATAGTCATTTGACTTCCTTTCCCATGGCTTTGCATACTTTTTCTTGGTGGTTTGCCCCAGAGCAGGTGGTTCCTCCTCCAGTGGCAGCGTGGGGGTGCTAGTCCTTTCCTCTCCAGCATGCCTGCTGCAGGATGGGGATGAGCACCCAGATGGCTGAGCCCCAGCGCGTGGGGATGTGTTGCTGTGCGCCTCTCTGAGACGTCACAAGCCAGTGAGCGCGTCGGCTCCCTGCACACTAGCTGTGTCACATTTCTCAGCTGAATTCACAGGAGCCTGCTGTGGGCTGCCCCTCTGGTCCAAACCAAACCTGATAATTGATGCAGTAATCCTCTGGATTCCCTCATTAACAGCCGCTAATGGCCGGCGTGTTAGCGATGAGCACTGCAAGCAGGACCGATTCAATTAAGCCTCTAATAAACCCACTGTAAACGGCAATAACTGTGGAGTTCAAAGGCAGGATTAAGGAAACTCTTCACAATGGCTTGTGACAGCAGATGGGGCATACTACTTGCTCTGATTAATTGACTGCAATGGACTGAATGACTTTCTTGGAAACCCTTTGCACTGGCTGGCTGGTGGGGAGCATGTGTAGGCCACCCGAGGAAGGAGGCAGCCAAGGCTGTGATTCCTGCACAGGTTCCACATGCTCCCATCCTACCTTCAAGTGAGGAAGCAACACAGGGCCAGGCAGTAAAGTACCCAATGCCCCAGACTTAGCCACGGGCCCAAAGGCATTGGCCCAAGTCCAGTGGCTTTATCTTCCTGTCTCACCATGCCCACAGAACGTCCATGGTGACCTCCATCAGTCCTGTCCCCTCCTTCCAAGGCTTCACCCCCCTTTGCCAGTGCAGCGAGGCTCAGCGTTGGCTGGCAGCTCCCTCGTTACAGCTGGGCAGTCACGGATAGTGGATAGCAGAGGTGACTCTCTGAATTATTCAAGAGCATATCATGGTTTCCTTGCACACTTAATATGAAATGATTTAGCAGGTGATTTCTATAGATAATTTGTGACCTGTCGCTCATCCAGAAAGACTTTGCAGTGAGCAAGGCTAGACAGAAGCGTTTCTTTGAAAAGTTCAACTTGATGGTTGTGAGGTTTGTTTCTTTGTTGTTTTGCTATTTCCCTGGGTAAAGGTTGAATGAATTTTGTGAAATTCCTTTTGAGGGGATGTGGGAAAAGAAAACTTCAATATGAAAAAGATTTTGTTTCAGAAAATGCCAGAATTGCATTTGAAAATACTATTTTTATTAGAGATTCTTCTTCACTTCTTTTTTAATATAATTTTGTCATGTGAAGATTATGTGTGCTGACATCACCACAGCACATATAAAAGCTATATAAGGTATCTTAAGACTGGATAATGAAATAAAAATGAAATATGAGAACTGAAAACATAATTTTAAAATGTTTAAATAATTGAAACATTACCAAATTCTATTTCTTGAGGAACACTGGCATATTCATTTCAACTCTAATTGTCGTAATTAATTTCATTCAGCGTTTGAGCTGATTAGACTGGATAGGTAGGTCACATAATAGGTCTTTGTTCTCTTGTTGGATGTCTGTAATTCCTGGAATCAAGTTTGTCATGCAAATCCTGACTACAGACAGCCTGAAATCTCTCTTCTCACATCTCCTGTAGGACTCATTTAAACATTGCTGCTTTTGCCAACACACACACAAGAGAACCCGTTTCCTAGAAAACTGGTGAAAATGACTATAGATGGGGTACTAACATGCAAAATGGTTTTATAATTAGAATCATAGAGTCATAGAATGTCCTGAGTTGGAAGGAACCCACAAGGATCATCAAGTCCAACACCTTTCCCTGCACAGGACAACCCCAAAATTCATACCATATCTCTGAGGGCATTGTCCAAGTGCTTCTTGAATATCATCAGGCTTGGCACCATGAATACCTCCCTGGGGAGCCTGTTCCAGTGCTCCACCACCCTCTGGGTGAAGAACCTTTTCCTAATATACAACCTAAACCTCACCTGGCACATCTCCCTGCCATTCCTTCAGGTCCTATCATTGGTCATCAGAGAGAAGAGATCAGCGCCTGCCCCTCCTCCTCCCCTTGTGAAGAAGTTGTAGACTGCAATGAGGTCAAATTGAAATGAAATGTTTCCAGCTGATTATTCCTTGCCTCTATTTTTTTTTTAATTCTTCCTTTGGTTCTACAGCCTCCAGACTTTGCAACACCTTGCAGATACATCTAGCCTGAACCAAAAGCCATAGCTCAGCCCAGCATGGAGGGTGTCCAGGGCCACATGCACTGCAGAGCTTCCAGCTTGCACCCGAGCAATCCACTGGCTCACAGCTATGATGGCTGAAGCAGAAGGTCAGATCTGAAGATGCAAGGGTTTAACAGTAGGGTTTGCCCAACCATACCCAAGAGTGAGTCAGGCAGGAGCTGTTAGCAACAAAGAAGAGTGGATGGACTTGATCTGAAGTCAATCTCAAATGCTTCTGAATCAACTGGACATTTTCCTGTGCCAGCCCAGGGATCCAATACCTATGATGGGCATGGGATGGGAAGGAGTCATCATGCCTTTCTTCTTCCAAGCATGATAAAACAGTCACCTTCTGGGGACAATCCCCAGTACCTAGACAGAGGTAGGAAGAGATGTTAGCTCTTGGTGATCCTGCTCTGGGTGGGATTTCAAGTTAATGGTGCTCTGGCACCTGCTTTGTGCTCCCAGGAGAAGCAGCCATTTACTACACTATCTGACTCAGCCCAGGAATAGGAGCAGCCTTTTATTCCCTGCCAGTACCATCCCAAACAGAGCTTTTAACCTTCTTGTTAATGTGTGTAAATCTAAAAAGTCTCCATAAGAAGCAACATAATTTTTCCATAAAAATACAGGGCCTGCACATAGCGAAAGAGAGAAGAAGAAAAAAAGAAGACTGGGAGGCAAGCAAGCTGGTCCAAACCCAGCACCAGATACCACGGCTCCATTCGCCACAAAACTTAAGGACAAGTATAATTCTCCTCACTTCTTTCATGAGAAAGTGAAGTGCTCTCTCTCACATACGTGGTTTCATGACCTTTCTTTCTCTTTTCCTAACGCTCTCAGAGACTCCTATCTATTCAGTCAATCTGGCTGCAAGTTTCTTCAAATTATGACTGGAGAGTCTTCCAGATTCTGGGAGACCCCTTTGTCAGAGTAATCCCTGGGGATATAGCTCCTATTTGATGAAATTGGGAGTTTAGTAATTTGATTAAATTGAGTAAATTAACAAACACTGACTAAAGATATGATTCACAGAATCACAGAATGGTAGGAGTTGGAAAGGACCTCTGGAGATCATCTCGTCCAACCCCCCTGCTTGAGCAGGTACACCTTGAGCAGGGGGCACAGGAATGCATCCAGGCAGGTTTTGAATGTCTCCAGGAAAGGAGACTCCACACCTCTCTGGGCAGCCCGTTCCACTGCTCTGTCACCCTCACAGGAAAGTTGTTTTTCCTCATATTCAGGTGAAACTTCCTGTGTAGCGCTTGGTGCCCATTGCCCCTTGTCCTATCACTGGGCACCACTGGAAAGAGTCCAGCCCCATCCCCTTTACACACCCCCTTCAGATATTTATAAGCATTGATAAGATCCCCCCTCCAGGCTAAATAAACCCAGGCCTCTCAGCCTTTCCTTATAAGGGAGGTGCTCCAGTCCCCTGATCATTTTTGTAGGTCTCTGTTGGACTTGCTCAAGGAGTTCCCTGTCTTTCTTGAACTGGGGAGCCCGGAACTGGACACGGTACTCCAGATGTGGTCTCACTAGGGCAGAGTAGAGGGGGAGGATAACCTCCCTTGAGCTGCTGGCTACACTCCTTTTATAGACCTCAGGAGACTGTTGGCCTTCTTGGCCACAAGGGCACAGTGCTGGCTCGTGGTCAACCTGCCATCTCTGCCAGGTCTTTCTCAACAGAGCTGATTCCCAGCAGGTCAACCCCCAACCTATACTGGTGCATGGGGTCGTTCCTCCCCAGGCGCAGGACCTTACACTTGCTGTTGTTGAATTTCAAGAGGTTCCCCTCAGCCCAGCTCTCCAGCCTGTACAGGTCTTGCTGGATGGCAGCACAGCCTTCTGGTGTATCAGCCACTCCTCCCAGCTGGGTACCATCAGCAAACTTGCTGAGGTTACACTCTGTCCCTTCATCCAGGTCATCGATGAACATATTGAACAGGGCTGAACCCAGCACAGACCCCTGGGGAACACCTCACCAACCAGTTTCAAGCCTCCAACCAGACTGTGCTGTTGATCACAATCCCACCTCACTGTCCGCTCTTCTGACCAGCACTCCTAATCTTACCTATGAGGATGTTATGGGAGATAGTGTCAAAAGCTTTGCTGAAGTCGAGATAAACAGCATCCACTCTCCCTTCTTCTACCCAGCCAGTCACACCATCATAGAAGGCTATCAGGTTGGTCAAGCATGATCTTCCCTTGGTGAATCCATGCTGACTACTTCTGATAACCTTCTTTTCCTCTACATATCTAGAGATGACCTCCAGAATGAACAGATTCTCTGTTCATAGTAGACATCCTGTTTTACCAGTAACTATTTTTAAGGAACTCTGTAACCAAATACGTACACTTGAGCATCCATGTTCTTTTATTTTATTTTCTGTCAAATAGGACTCTGAATTTATGAATATCATGATCTGTGTGTGCCTCACTGGGAATCTGGACCTTAGCCTCTGTGCTTACTACTTTTGACCTTGGACATCCCAAGTGTGTAGTCACCATTTGAACTAATTTCTCCAAATCCATTTCATTTTTACCCTTTGAGTGGACATGTAGCTGTTAGACACATGCAAAAGCCCTACATGCAACACATGGAAGGGAGGGCTGCAGCAGTCAGGGAACTTCTTCTTGGGTTGGAAAAGCTCAGCCTGCTGTGTGCACCCCAGAAAGATGGTTTGGATGCTGCAAAAGTGTATCAGAAATGAGGGCAGAATGGATCAGGGGACCAGCCAGGACAGGGCAAAGCATGCAGAGACATCTCTTTCTGAAATTATACCCTTGGAGCACATGTCAGCAGGGACAACTCTGAATAACTCCGAGCGGTAACCTTGCCTCTGGGTTCTTGTAACAACCTCCAGTTTCTGTCTTGTCTTTTTTTCCCTTTCACTTCCCCTCACTTCCTTCTCCCTTTTGTTCTCTTAATTCTTGCTTATGAAGAACACCAGAGTATTCGTATGTAAATTGCACCTAGTGCTGCAAGGAGGAGTACGTCTGAAGGAGAAAAACGTGCCATCCATGTCCTGTTGTGTTTTTCACTCCCTGGTGGGCTCCTCTCCCTGTCTCTGGGAAAGGAGGCAGGAAGAGCACATGGATGGGATGGTGAGATCCCACGCGTGGCCTCCTCCTGCAGCTCCTTTGCACCTCTACCTCCATGGTCCCTGTTTCTGCAATTAAAGCTGTGATCTCTCTTGGTGCCCACAGAGTGCCAGGCAGTCAGTACTACAGGTACCACCCTGCAACAGGGTCACCCCAGGTACCAGTCTGTCACAGCCCTAAGCTGCAAGGCTGTCCCATTCCTTTGACACAAATGTGATGAGTGTCATATGTCATCGTGCCATTGTTTGTATAGGTCTGTCAGGTGGAAAAGTCACATATAGGCACAACATGGAGTGATTTTCCTCCCCCTGCCCCACCCCAAGAAAGGGATTTTCAGGAGAATTCTCCCCTGGGGACTGGAAACAGAATTTCTTCATGTGTAGGCAGTGTGCTGGCAGGTTTTTGTCACTTTCATTCACTCCCTAGATAGGTTACCGGGGGCTGAAAGCTACTGCTTCTCTCTTCCCTGTCATCTCTTAGCTGGATAATCAGCTCCAAAACTCAAAGATTTCTGTCCTGCAAGTCAGTGGAGCAAAGCTGTGTAGTCCAGCCTGAAAAAGGAGTGTAGATATACCCGGACAGCTTTCCTATTCCACTGGGTACTGACGCATTTATTATCACCACACTCCATAGTCCAGATTTAGCTTATTCAGCCATGGCAACCCAGCTGTCTGGGACCTGAGCTGTATTTTCTCCCAGGCTCTGTATGACGTCTCCCCTCTGTTCTGCACCCCCCCACCTCCCCCCCACATTGAGGAGCAAACTCTGAATTTGGCACAGGTGCAGGAAGGTTTTGCACCAGCTACTCACCCTTTCAGTCAATATTGCCAGGGTGTCTGGGCTGAAATATCAGTGCAGCTGGTTGGAGACACTCACTTTTCTGAGCTGAGGGATGGCCGTGCAATATGCGTGGTACGTTGTTTCATGAGGACACCCAGCCTCTGCCACGGCTCACTCAACAAGTACTAGCCCATGCCAGAGCATTGCAGGGGTAAGGAGTACAGCAACACCTACAAGTCCTGGGCAGACCCAGGGTGGGAAATACTGGATGTTCCCTGGGCTCAGAGCTTGCCAGAGGAGGATGGTGAAGACACAGAGGACTGGAGTGGAATGTGGATAGCCCCTCGTCAGACTGTGCTTGGTGGCAGAGGCTTTACATAATCCTCATCCTGAGTCCAACCCCCTGCCTCCCAAAGGTCAGTGCCATTTGTGCCCCATGCAGTTTAACCTGACTTCTTTGACAAAACCATGCTGTTCTGTAGCACCCCAGTAATCGGGGCTGCAACAGGAAAAGACCTGGGGACTCCATGCCTAGGATGTGTAATACTGACCTCCATTTGCCTGCTGTTGTCACCTTGCCTTTTTAATGTCAGTTTATTGCACCATCCCATCTTGATACTGCCCAGGGATCCTGAAGGAAATGCTTTGTGCTTGGAAAAAAGGTTAAAGGGTAAGGGGTACTGTCAGCACCAGAAACATTTTAGAAAGCAGCTTGGATTGGTGGTACAAACATGTTCCTTGGGAAGTGGAAAGACCAGCAACAAAACATTTCAGGCAGCACCTGTTGAAAGGTGTACCCTTCACCCATGAACAGAGGGGAGCTCCTCACATGGATGGATGGGCAGCTATGGCCTTATCTGTTGCTGTCAGCCACTTCAGCACCCTGGTACTGGTAACATTAGGAGGTTTGATATTGACTGTTGGCACCATTTTTGCTTTCATCATTGAAGTTGCTGGTCAGTAACACATCTCATGGTGGGCCCTGGTGCAGAGTGCCTTCAAGTCAAGGGAGCCTTTCCTATTGTGTTTAGCCAGTTCTGGCTCAGAGACATGCTGCTGGAAGGACACCAACACTGGCCCCTGGACCATCTGTGCTAGCCGGCTGCCAGGGTGGCTAACCCTAGTTTGCCTCTCTCCCTACCCACGCAGACAGGGCCCAAGGAGCCACCATACTGTGCTGAGCCTGGCTTGGCAGGCAATGAAGCCTTTGCTGCAGGATATTGCAGCAGGATTCTTTGATTGATGCCGGATACTGATGCAAGGGGGATGGTGAAGAGAGCAGTGGAAAAGGTGGAGGGACAGGAGCAAAGGATTTCATTCTGCACGGGGGGCTGAGATCAGCTTATAGATGAGTGGACACAATGCAGAAAAGCCCTTTTGTCTGTGGTGCACCTGAGATGGGTGAATGGGAAGAAGCTGTTTTTGAAAGGATATTTCCCTGCAGCAGGGCTGAGCACAGCTGGCATGACTGGATGCAGGGATAGGGCAGCACTGCCTCTGGTTACACTGAGAACGAGGGATGGGAGCAGGCTTGCAGGGACATGTGATTCTCAGCACTGTCAAGTGTATGAAATGCCCATCCATTAGGAAAGAAGCAGTAGCTTTATGCTTTTGATGTAAGCTACTGATTTAGTGATTTATATCAACAGCTACAACCTGTATTTACATAATATTCCTCATAGGACTGTTAGGGCTCTGTACAGGAGAGAAAAAAAATGGTCTTAGGCTAAAATCATGAGCCCTAAAACCTGGGAGAGACAGGATCTTTCCAAGACTCTGCCAAAGCCTCCCTGTATCCATTTAGAAAGGCTGCTGTAAGCTTAGTCCTACAATTCTGAGTTTCCCCAGCTCTGAAATGGGGACAGTAATGCTTTTCGTCTTCACACGGAGGGGTGGGTGATGGAAACTTAATGAGATATGCTCAAAAAAACCCCTAAGTGTTTTAAGATCTTGCAATAGAAAATGCATGGCTCCTAGCAGTAACATCCCTGGGGTGAAAGAGCACACTAAAATCTTTAGTAATCCTGGCTTTCTCCGGGCCTGTCTCCAATGAAGAGACACACTGTCTCAGACTGGATTAGATGGAAGTGCCCAGGCCAGGAGGCACTTCTTCAGTTGCTGCTGTTTGCACGTCCTGATATTTAAGCAAGTAAAAAAGGAGGTGGTGGGGTCACAGCCACAACAAAAAGATAGGCCTGTCAGGGACCTTGCGTAGCTTTGATATCTGCCCAGGGATTGATGTGCATGCCTAACAGTCCCCTTCTGTCTGCAGAGTTCAAATTCACCTGTTTTTATCAGAGCCAGACACCTAAAAGGCTCTGCTGCTCCATGCATGACCCCTCACCAACCAACCCAGTCCCTTTGCAAGGTGCCAAAGAATGGGAAAGGGGTTGGGTGGCTCACGGGGAGTGAAGGTTGCTGTTGCCCACCCAGGTGGTATGTGGGAAAGGAGGGCTCTGTCCATAGTTCTTCTATGTGACTTTCCACTGGGATTGTTTTCCACCTAAATCCAGATTTATTTGGTCTTTGTTTTGGATCAGGATCTTCTTCATTTTTCAGTGCATTTGGAGTTTCATTACACTTTCTCTCTTGTGGCTTCAGAAGTCCTACACTAGTCTAAACATTATGGTTTGTTTGGGTTTTTTTAAGACACTGAATAAACTAAACACATTGGAACATTAAACGTGATTTAGTGAAGCAGAACCAGGAGAAGACATTATTTCTTGCTCAAGATGGCCACAGTTGGACTCTCCCTTATATAAGCAGGGAAGATGAGTGAGTTTCCTTTACTGTGCCAGGTTCAGAGAGGAATCTCTCTTCTAATTTCAGGATGACAGAGAAAAAACTATGGTCAGTGAGAACATATTTGTCCAGCTCAGCAGATCTCCCTTTATCTTTATGTCCAGATTCTGCCAGACCAGAAGAAATTACTTGTCTGAACCAGGCTTCTTAATTATTCCCTTTGTGCAGTTCTGGGAGAAGCATCTCAAGTTTAAGGTACTTGACAGCATTCCAGCCTGTTCCAGTTCCTACACTGGGTCGGTGGTTAGTGTCTCCAGCCAACAGAGGAGAGGCTGCTGGCCCATAGTAGGCTGTGGTGAAGATACAAGAGTGTTATATGTCTGCATTATGATGTTATTAGATAATGGTGTTCTGAATAGCAACTTTCTCCCAGGCACAGGGCTATGTGGCTCAGAGCACCATACTGACTCTGCATCACCAGAGATGCTAAACAAATGAAAGGCCTTTAGCCCATATGTCTTGAAGTTGGCCACAAGTAGGAAAATATTGATTTGTGATGACAAATGTAATTTCTAAATTAATTGAAGAAAGATACCATTCTGCCTCAAGCTGATTCATTTGCATAAGAATGAAATCACCTTAAACAAGAACAAAGAGACCCTTATACATAGTGAACTGTGAAAAAAACAAATTAGCTGGAGGTGGGAGAGCTGAACAGCCACCGGCAGGAGAAAATTAGCTAGTCTGGATCTAGCTGTTATAGAAACAACAGATAGAAACGGAAACAGACCTTTTAAGAAAATATAGATTTTTCTCAGGAAAATACACTCATGAAGTACATCTTGCTACATTTCACTTGACTGATAAATGACCTAATAAAACCTGCAGCAGTATCTGCCATTAGCTAACTCTGTCTAGTTCTCGGTGCTGCCATAACGTACACACAGAAATTTTCAGAACACTTTAACATCATCTGGCAAAGATGTTCCCATCTCCAGTTTCTTCCATGGGTCTATTTATGCACACTGAAATATTTATGTCCATGCAAGATGCAGGTTTGAAAGTATCATCTCTGGCATGTTTCCTGCAGAACAATTCAGCTATAGGCACCTGATTTGGCAAATCTTACTATGCGGTGTTGTACGTACAGCCGTCTAGGCTACAGCTTTGCTTTAGCAATGCCCAGCTGACAGCAACAAACACAGGCAGATGCAGTTCTGATCCCCATGGAGCAGCAACTCAACCTGCAAACATACCTGGGTGCACGTGCATGCCCCGCAGCCAGGCCTGAGTGGGCAAAGCTCTCCTGCCCTCTAGTAAATCCACAAATGGCACAAGTCAGGAACAAGCTTTTGTAACTGAGTCCATATTCTGCAGCCTCCCTCGGCAACACTTTCCTTGAACAATTGCTTGAACACCTGCTCAGCATGATTAGTGGATGCACTTGTCTCATGTACCATCTCAGAGAAGGTCTGTGGCAGACCTAGGAGTTGAACCCAGGTGTCTGGCATGGATCCAGATTCAGGGCTCTAGCTGAGTGGTGCATCACTTAAGAGACCAAAGTGACAGCTAGCAGCAGAGCTTAGGAGCTGCTGTCTTCCAGGTCTCTGTGCAGCTTCCTTTCTCCATGCACACACACAGAGCTTCTCACTTCATGTCGAAACTCTGATAAAACTATTCCTGGCTGCTAAACAGGCAAATTTCATAGAGATGGGGGAACGAAAAAAAAAACAACTTATATTTTTTCATGGCAAATGTTTGCTCAGCTCTTCTTCTGACTATGACTAAGAATATTTCATACTGAAATAATCCATCACACTTAATGCTGTTAACTTTTCAATACCAACTGTACAACCCACAGAGTATACAAAAACCCCTTCTGGGATTCTTTATCATCATAGCAACAACTACAGAAGATATTTGTCCTCCTGGTGAAAGGCATTTAAACCATGTGATCATCTAAAGCCCTTCCAGCCCTTTTCAGGCCATGAAAGAAAAAACTGATTCACAGGTGAGAAAAATCCTCATTGTTTCTCCTTTTATGTGGTTCTTCTTTGGAGTTTCTTTGTAGAAATAGAGTGGGTTGGGGTATTAACCACTTCAGAGAGGTGGCAGGTATAAAGGGAATCAGTAGGTGACCCTTCAGCTAATGTCCTTCTGAAACCATCTTGCTTTGGAGTTTGTTCATTACTGCAGTGTCCTACAGCGCTATGCCCGGAACTGGGGCTAACCACTGTCTCTGGAGCTGTGCTTGGCTCTGGGAGGCTGCTCTGGGCACGGGGCTGTGCTAACTGCTGCATGCTCTGCCCTGCAGAGATGCTTGCAGCACTCTCCCCCAGCTGCTTAGGGCTTGGGATGTGGGGAAGAGAGGAATGCTGCTGCTGGGCATGCAGTGGCTGGAGAAATGGCTGCTGGTAGTTACCTGTTCTTCCCAAGCCCTCTGATACGCTGCTGTAACCATGTGCTTCCTCACTGCCTAACCCGCTCCTGGGCTGGGGAAATAAATCTTGGGTTACAGAAACTAGTTGGCTATGTTGGTTTATTTTAGCAGAGCTGTGTTAGAGAATGTCAATGATGCTGCTCTGCTTGGCAGGTCTGGAGTGTGGTGTTTTCTTAGTTTCCCTGAGCAGTACCCAGAAAAGTGTGTCTAAGTGCAGCCTTTGGGTGCCTACAAGGGGTACCTGTAGTTTCACTCCACTCGTAGGGCATGCAGATTTGTGTGGGTAAGGCTGGTACTGCTACATGTGAGTGCCCAGGCCTTGTTGTGAGTGACAAAACTTGCACATGAGAAACTAGGGGAGCATGCAGATAGTTAGCAGGTGGACATGCTGTGCCCTGGCTGTGCTGGTAACAAAAGCTGAGCTTACCCAGTTTAAAGACCTAAAGAGGGAAAATGTTAAGCTGAAAGGAGTTTCAGGATTTTATTCAGTGCAAACACTCCTGGGATGTGCAGCTGACATATTGCTCATCTCTGCCAACTGCAGCAATTCATCCAGCAGATCCTATACGCAGGAAACTTAGACATTTATTGAAAGCCAAAAAACCTGCTGTGCCTTTACTACAAATCTGAGTGCAAATCCTGAATCCGCAGCCTTACCTCAAAAAAAGGGCGTTTCACTAGCACACTCTCTCCCAAGCACTGGCTTCTAGATTGACCTTAAATAGATTTAAATAAATATTTGGGATTAAAACAGTCCTGGGGAAGGCTGGCTGCTTGACAGAACAAGCGGGAACCTAACTCTTGTCTTGCCTGAATCTCTACTGTCATGGGCCACCACTGCCATTTTCCTTCTGAATAGAGCCCAGCAAGGCAACACTATTTCTCTCTCACAGCTGAGGCAGGGGCAAGCAGATGCGCATGGAACCAAACCATACAAGAAACTGGTCCCTCTTCCAGGCACTACCTCACTGCTATAAGGTCACTCAGACATCTACAGGAAGCTCTTGGCTGCTTTAAATGCTGCTCTCCTGAGCAGAGGATCATGATGACACCTGCAAGACTTGCTCAGGAAGGACTCACAGCAAGCTGACTCTTATGTCCTTTGAGAACATTATGCTTCCTGATTTAAAAGTGTCCTGCAACTCTGTCATATATAAATCTGGCTGTGATACCCATGGGTACAGTTTATCCATAGGCTCCACTCTGATTCTTGCTGTGAGAAGTTTCTTCAGGCCTGTCTTACCAGCAGATGCTCAGCTGACAGTGAGATGGGTCACTGGCCATGGAGGCTGTGTGGGCTACGGTCAGGGAGCCACAAAGGGAAGTAAGTTTTGGCCAGGTCCTGGGTGGTGGCTCAGCACAAGGGAGGGAATGGAGGGAGCAACTCCTTTAGTCATATTCTGAATCTATATGGACTCCTTTAATTTTCTGGAAATCATGCTTGCTTGGCATAATTAAACCTGTAGATCTTCTCCCTAAGTTGCTGAATGCCTAGAGCTAACCTGGGCTTTCAAATTGCAGGTTGTGTGTCTATTGCAAGCACTGGGAGCAGCAGGACTTAAACTATCCAAACTCTTAAATGTAAACTCTTAGGTAAATGGTATGAAGAATGCTGTAGGCCACCCAAGCGGGTATACTTTCAGGGCACCGACAATTAAGCTGCTGCAAGTTTAAAATGTTTTCTCTGTCTTACAATAAAAAGGGAGATGTACTTCAGTAGCCCTTTCTGTAGGTGTGTTAAGGTCTGGCTCTTTACCTTGGTAAAGGTAAAGGCCTAAGACAAGACATTTTCAGGATCCTGTTCTGTTAAACATTTTTCTCATCCCGCATAAAAGATGAACCTTTCTACTCTCTTGTTTCCTCAGCGTGAGTATAAAAGCTGCTGGCTCAGGTGCCTGCTGCGGGGGAGGGGGAAAGAGTCATGGAACAGGAACCAGAACAGCTGATACAAATTACCTTTCAAATTGGAGCAAATGCTCCCAGAAATGTCACCTATCAAAAGATCAACTAATAAATTCCTGCTGCAGCCCGAATAGCTCAACTGAAAAAACAGAAGAAAAACCCATAAAATGCTGTTAGTCTTCAGGCCCAGGTTTTTTTGTGAGCTTTGCAATCTGAGGTGTGTCAGTTTTGTACTTAGCACAATTGATGAGGTTCTGGATAATATTTATTACAAAAACCTGCTAGATCCCTTTGAAAACCTGGACCTTTAAGAGCTAAGAACAAACATGTGCATCCTTCTCCTTGCCAAATCAAAGATGAGAGCCATAGCAGATAGCCAGAGACTGCTGATGCCAGGGATGGGGGGTGCTTTGCTGATTCTTCACCTGCTGATTTGGTATACGTTAATTTGAAAAATGGAGTAAGCCTCCTAAGGCCCTGGAGCCTGAAAGAGCAGTATGGTTTTGATGAGGTCACGCTTAACACTGTGTATGTTATTCCTATAGCTTCCAAGATGAATATTCCTTGGCTGCAAAGGCTCTAAAATAAGTATGGCTTGACTGCATCCTAATGGGTAGATTTCATTTTCTTTGAGTGACTCCTGATCACTTTTCAAAGTCATATGTGATGTGTGTAATCACTGTGAAACCTACAATTTTCATAATTATAAATATTGGCTATTTTAAGGTTTATGGAATCTTCCTGTCACACATCTCTTGTTTTCCCAGTTAACTGCTGATGCTACCAGCTGTGAACTTGGAGGGTCTGTGCCTTCCTGGCATGGGTAAGGATCTTATTGGTAAAAAGATATTTTAGCTATGGAAAAAGCCTATCCAAGAAGGATGGTAAAACAAACCTCTGTAATGAGTAGGTTCTTAGAGCTGATAGTGAGACCAAGTCCTAAACTGGAGGCTGTATTGTTCAAAGGCTGCTTAAGTCCAGCTGGTTGACAGGATTATGTCTTTGTGCAACTCCTGATTGTAGCCATAGTTGAATCCCTTAAGCTTCTGGTTGTCTGCTTCCTGACTCAGGGAAGCTGCTGCTGTGGCTAATACTGACATATACTCACATATGGCTGAATGAGGTCTATCCACAGTAGCCTGGCATCAGCAAATCAGGTTTTCCTGGTCAAGCCCCTAAAGAGCCCTTGTTAATTAGTACAGTTAGCAGCAGGGCCTACCACTAAGATGTGAAACAGAGAGTCATATGTTAATGCCAATCATATCATAACAGAAAGTAGCAAGTCCAGGTAGGCATGCAATGAAATGCAACATCTCTACACCAAGGATTTGAAGTTTGGCTGGGGAGAGCACCCCAGCTTGGGTGTGATAGTGGTACCGTAAGTCAGCAAATATAAGAACCCTTAAAACTCAAATTGTAGTTTTAGAAAGCAGGCCTTCTTTATTGCAGCGTTGGGCATGCAGGGGATCACTCCTAGTGTGTACCCTGAATTGCTCTAATAAAGGGGTTATATTAAATAAAAATATATATATTCATTAAATTTCTAGAAAATAGTTACTATATGCATACTTTTCTTTGCACTCATTAATATATGCAAATGTACTTAACACATGCGCATTCATGTTCATTGGTGGTCTTCCAGGGTCCTCTGGTGGTTGTCAATAGTCTTCCTCACCGTGTTCGCTGGTTGAACTCAGTCTCTGGGCATGCTTGGTTCATTTTTGGCTTGGTTACACAATTCTTACTGATACTAAACTAGCTTATTCTAGTACATTTTCCTTATTTATTCTATTCAAGGATACAGTGACTCCAGACTCCCTTCTATCTAATCACATATAGCAAGTTCAAAGACCATCTCATTTGTGAAGTATTCCAAGTATTTCAAAACCTAGCTATGTTGCTCCAATTAGAGGGGGCTGTATGTTCTTCTGAAGCCAGTATCAGGTATCAATAGCAATCTGTATCACTTGTCCAGTAAGTAAGATTATTTCCTGTCTGCCCATATCATATTTGGCACAGACCCCAGCTGCGGTGGGTTGGTGGCCATCGACTGCTGATGGAGGAAGGCTTGCTATTGGGGTTAGAACTGTCACCCACGTAGCCTAGTTTAAAATTAGTGAGGATGTTTCTGCGTGGGTGGCAGTTGCACCTGTATGTTGCAGCGCAGATATGCCTGTAATCAGGAAAGGTTTGGAGGGAGATGTGTTTTTTCTCCTTTGGAGTAGGAGGGTAAGATGAATGGTCGTTTGAACATAGTTACAGCTTTCTGTGTGGGTGAACTGCTGATGGTGTTTATTGTAAGACATTCCACCTGGGGGAGGAGTAGGACAACAGAGACTCTTCTGTCTCCCTCCAAGCACCATGCAAGGGAAACACTGCCAGCAAATTAATGCTTCTATACCTCTAGCTTGCTGGCCTCTATGATGCATATTCTGTATAGAAGCAGCATTGATGCAGGTTGTTACAGAGCCACCCAGGAGGCCTTCTGCCTTCACACCCCATGTTCCATGTGAACACAGAGATGTATTTCAGGTGAATTACTAACAGGGTTAATGCAAGTGGCTCCTTTGTTGTCTGACACCAGACCCACAAAGTCACCTAAACAAGATCAGCTATGACCTAACCCTACCTATGCCATGAAAAAAATTGTGCTGTCTACTCAGCAGCGTACACAGAACACACACCTCGATCCTTTGTTGTTTGTGCTTTTATGGCTGCATGAAATAGGGTTTTCCCTTCATGATGGTGACTACTTGCCTTAATGATGTGATATGGACAAGAGTTGGCCCCTGGCACTGCATTGCTCTCTCCAAAGGTTTTATTCTAGCTTTTTGGCAAGCTGTTGCACTGGTAGTTGACTTTGCTGGAATGCTTCCTGGGACCATCACCAGCCTACCTCACCTGCAATGCCTGAATTGGGTTATTCTCAAGCTACCACTCAAGGAGGGCTTGGCTGCCCTGTGGCCAATCTGCCAGTCCTGTAAGGGTGCCTTGATTATCTTAGAGTGGCACATCCTGGAGGGCAGCATGCAGTAGCAGGGGACATCCCATGCCATCCTGGGGATGAGAACAGGGTTTGTAGTCCTGGCCAGGGAAGAGAATTTTGACTTGTCATCTGGGGAGAAGTAACTGTTTGCCACCACTCTTCCCTCCAGATCCTCTCCAATGCAGGAACAAATAATTTGTTCTACCTCTCTGTAGTGATGTTTCTGTCAGGGGCAGCATAAAAAGGAAATAACAGAGTATATGGAGCCAAAAGGCAACAGTGTCTGTGCTGTGCCAGACAAACCAACCAAGTGCAATATATTATGGGAGGGCTAGAGCCAAGAGCTCTAATTCACAATGGCTGTGATGCACCGTGTCTCCAAAGGCTAGTACAAAGCTGCTTCTTCCTCAGATCAGCCCTCTTCTATGAACAACACAAAACTTGCAAGGCTCTCAGTATTCCCTGTGCACATTTCTTGGGGATCATTGTCTTGCTGTGAACAATAAGCCTCAAAGTACGCTGAATGTAGGGTAGAGAACAAGGTCATAGCCCTTCTAATCCCCCTCCCTTGACATTCTTGGTTGACTGAAACAGTAGAGGTAGATGCTAATAAATCAGCAATCAGCATGCCTTTCTGAATAATATTGTGTTCCCCTAAATTATCTCTTTCATCTAATATTGGTGATTTCATATTGTTAATGCTAGAGAAGGGAAGGCTTGGGATTCATGGCCTATAGGAATGCAGACTTTTGCTGTGCATCTGAAAGAACTCTGCCTTAAGTAATTGTTGCCCTGATTTTGGGATTACTGCTGGAATAAGTTAAAACAGACAAATAGAGTTGCCTGATGCATGGCAGAAGGGGCTGGAGCCATGAGGTCTTTCCTTTCGCTTCACTGCACTGATAAGGTCTTACGCAGGCAAACTGCACTAATCCCAGAGTGGCTGGAAATCTCGCTGGGAAGGACACTGCCTGCCACTCCTGTATAGTGGACATGAAGCATTTAGACACATGCAAGCTTACATAATTTTCCTGACTAAGTAACTTCCTCTTTGATAATGTATAAATCAGATGTACCTTAAACTGACATCGTGTTTTACTGAAAGCCTGGGAAAAGCTGTGCAACTGAGGAATAATGATCCCTTGATAAATGAGGGAACTTAACTTCCCAGGCAGGTGGGAAGTGGTGCAGGTGACATTCCTGTGAAAGGCACAGAGAAAGCCTTTGCAAAGGCTTAACTGACAGCCCTGATACTGGTTTTGTTTACAGCACGGTCTTCAGGTGGACGAGGCTGATTGGAGGGAATGATTTCTGTCCTACTGACTTGGAGGGTGAGGAGAACATGTGTGTCTAGGGAGTGGGAAGCAGCTGTACTTGCTGCACCATGGCATGGTGACAATCTCTCTGGCCCCTTCAGTGAATATCTGCTGGTTTCCGTCAAAATGCTCGTTACTCTAAAAGGACGGATTTGAAATCTGTTGGTGTATGGGTTTAGGAAAACATTAACTGGTGTGATGAACATCTGGCCAAATGACATATAGGCAGAGATGCTACAGTTTCCTGCACAATATCCATGCAGAAGTGGTCATAGTTTATCCGAAGGGAGTTGTGTTCAAAAGCCAGTAATGAGTCCATAGATCTCAGGAGTTTCATTTGTAAAACATGTTACCAGACGTTATAAAAAGGCTGCAAACTGAAACCATGCTGGTGCATTTGCTGAGCTTCTTTGGGAAAATGGCAGCTGTTACCAGCTTCTTGAACTCATCTCCAGCATGGAAACAGTGACTGTTGGCAAATGTGGTGGCTTTCCTCTCTCTTCTGTCTCCTCTGTCACCTCTGCCTGTGGTGTTAACTCCCAGCGAGAAAGGTGAAGGGATCTTTTGACCTGGGTTTTCTCTTTTATTCTGGAATGCTCATTGCATCTGTTTTGGATCTTTCTCAGACGTAAACTGTTTGTTTAGTTTTTCACAGATGTAAAACATGAGGCTTTATGGATGTAGAATCAGTTCTTTACAACTCCTTGGGTAGAAGGTCTAATCCTCTGTTAAGGGTAAGGAAAGGCACACAGATAGAGCTTCAATGACTGACTGGAGGCCTAATTATGGTTAGGGAGTAAGCTTGAGATTAAAAATAAGGTTTGGATTCAGCCCCTTAATGAACGCTCCTAGATCTCGCTGCCTCATTTTATGCAGATGTACAAGCAGCATATGTTTTACACAACAGACTCATCATGTTGACTCATCGGAAGGAACAGAAAAGGGAGTGTTTCTGTATTACACACTATCTGCCTTTTGCGATGCACTTTCCCTGTCTCTGTACCTTAAACGCCCTCCTCGCTGTGGTCTCGAAGTGTGCGTGCATTCATGAAGCACAGGTTTCCTTGCCAGATGGAAGCCTATGCAATCACACTTCAAAGGAAGGGGTAAAGGTGGAGGGCGAAGGAGGGGATTTTGGCAGGATGGAGCCGCTTGTGGAATCTGCCCCTTTGCCCTAGGAATGGTGCAGATGGGGAGCTCCATCTGCCAGCGCCTGGACTGTGTGTTCTGGAGGAGAAGGAAGCCTATAAATTAGTCTCTTTTTTTTCTTTTTCTCTCTGTTTTAACATTTATTTATTTGCTCTTCCCTCTCTTTCCCCTTGTTCCTCCTGCCATCAGCTGCAAAACTAATGGCATCATGTCAAAATCCATTCATGTATCTGCTGTGCAGGTTCAGGTTATCAAAAGTATTGGCTAAGCCAGTCTGCAAACACCTGGGGAACATCTGTCTGCCATCACAGAAAAGACTCTGGGTGGCAGGGAAAGTTAATAAATCTAATTGGTTATGAAGCAGTATTAGGCATTGAATAATACCACCTTGGAATTCTTCCAGTGTCCCCAAAGCTCTTGCACGGACTCTGTGCATGGACCATGACCATAAGGGAGCCTAGGAACTTGCTTTGGATTTGATAGGTCTCAGATATTGATGGTTGATGGCATTAGTATGACATTCTTGCTCTGTTATTGCACCCACTTGTCTCTGATGACTCCGGTGATGATGGCAATGAGTGACTTTCCCCAGCCCATGGATGTTTTGAAATTGGTAGTGGGCATGCTTTTTGTTTCTCCCAGTAAGAATACATACTGCCTTTGAGAATTTTGTCATCAGTGGCAGAACCCTCCTTGTTTCTCTGGGTAGCAGATGTTGTGTCTCCAGTGGAAACCCTTTCCTCCCTCCTCCCCTAAGAAATAAACTATAATTATCCAGGCTGAAGGTAGGAGAAAGATTCATGAGGTAGTAACCAAAGATTAAGTTGTTTTTAGCAAATAGATAAGATTTCTGAAGAGTTGAGTAGCACAGGACTGGCAGGGAGGATCAATAGCATGAATCCATCCAGCATGAAGCACAGACACATGCATTGACTCAGCCTCCTGGCTGCTGCTAGAAAAGCTGAACAGGAGGAGTTAAAAATCCATCCCAAAGCTGTCTCCCCTGTGGAGAGTCAGATATGGTGGCTGAAAATCTGCTCCCCACTACACTGCACTGTAGACCAGATTTTTATTATTTTCTGACCTCAGTGAACCGTGGCTGCCTCAGGTAAAAGGGGAATGTAAGCAGCATAGGGAGGAAGCACTCCCAGGTAAATTGTGAAACAGCAGTCAGGAAGAAGAAGCTGTCCTGTGCTGCTGAACAGAGTCCTACTGCTTTAACTCATCTGCTGCTTCTGGATCACCTGGCTGAGCTCACTTTCCCTATCTGCAGCAAGTTGGGCTTCCTTGCTAGGTCCTCCTACCTGTTCTGGGTCATTGTATCACAGGTTAGTGGCTGGTTCCTCTTTGTGGTCCCAATCATCTTGTCTTAGTCTAATGATCTAGGGGGAGATGCTGAAGAATCTTTGCTTCCTCCATAGATTGGTGAGAGATGGCAACACTTCCATCCCTGGCTTTGGCTCTCCACCATGCCTGGTTGCAGAGGGACCAACCCCAGCAGACTCAGTCCCATACCTGGCTGCCCTAGCAATGATGCACAAGGAGGCAGTGCTGGCTGATGCCCATTGTGCTGCTGCTAAGGGACCCCATGGGTTACTGTGATGCATGCATTACCATGATGAGGTACCTGAGGAGCTAGTTGACCTCATTGGACATCTAGTTCCAGGAAAGATGTGCTTCTTTCTCTCCCTCTCATAGGATGTGAATGCAGCTGACAGAAGTTTTCACAGGCCCTCCCATGCCTGACAGTGTTTCAAAAGACAGAAATGGGGCAAATGGGAAGGTCACAGGCCTTGGATCTGAGTGAGAAGAGGTAGAAGATCCCCAGGGTGTCTGCCAAAACAGCACCAATGAGTAGGAAGCTGATCTTGACTGGGAAGACTCCTCTGAGGAGGTTACTGCTGTGACACTCCCTGCTTTTGTGGATAGGCTAAAAACACTGCCCCTGGATCCACACTGGTTTTACAGCTTGCTGTCATCATCCCTTTGGTGGTTGTAGCATCAACATCCCTGTGTGTTAGGCCATTCCCCACTAGAGGGGCACTTAGTCCTCAGGAGACAGCACTTTATGGTCTGCTCCACAGTCACGACTCACTTGCTTCTACTTTTGCCAGATCTTATCAGTGCCCTGCAACCATAGCTGCTCCTACCCTTTCCCCTCAGTACTGTCTTGCATTCTGGGGATGTCTCTGTGCCACCTGGCAGCCCCTCCTGCAGTTCCAGTGCTCCCAGTCTCTTTGTCAGGCTGGACACGTCGGGCTCTGCTCCCCCTGGTAGTTTTGTTCCTTGCCCACCTGAGTACTGATGCTATGGTAAAAATAACTCTGCACGGAAATGAGAGCACTGATTGGGATTTAAATAAAATTTACATAAAATTCTGCCTTGAGTACTAATTAATTAGGTGTTAAAAGCCCCTGAAAAAGTGGGAGGGGGAGCTTGCCTGCCTTGCCAAACAGGAGAAGCTATTAGGAGGGAGAGATGAAGACTTTCACTGGCCTAACTGAAGTACTGCTCCAGCTGGCTGGCATGGTGGGAGATTTGCTGCTGGCAGATAGGAAAGAGACTCCATTTTGCTGTGACAGCGTAGTGCTTCCAGCTTCACTTGCTGTTGTCTCTAGGCCTCCTTCTTGTCTAGGTAGTGCTCAGCTCCATGCAGGAGAAGAGGCATTTAGATTGATCTTGTCTGCTACCTGGCGCAGTAGAAAGCAAATGAAACATCAAGAGGGAGAGGGGCTGTGTTAGTACTTGCATGTGTTCCATGGTAGCCCCTCCAGGCAACTTTTCCCCATCTATTACAAATATTACAAGGAACAACTCCGTGGCTTGTGGTGACTTACTGGTTAATCAACCAATGAGATGTACCAGCCTGGGCAGTCTGGGTGATACCACCATTTAACTTGTACTTCATACTGTCTATCTAATTTAATCTATCTAGGATTTTATAGAGTGCTCATGGCCACAGAGAGGGTGAGGGTAGAGAGGCCTTTAAATTTTACTGCAGTTTATATAGAGGTATGTGAATCCCGTGGCCACTGTTAAAAAAATGGGTCACGTAAATGGACAAACAGGGACGGTCAGTTGCTCGAGCCATTTCCAATGGGACTGAGCCAGCTTTCTGTGTCAAACATTTGGCTTTCCCTGGAAATGGACTGGATTCCTGACACCCCAGAAGGTCCTCACTGCATTTCAATGGGCTGAGTTATGAAGTTTCTCCACTCAGGAGCTCCTTGTTGCACACTGCAAGAAGCCCTGCTGCGTGCTTGAACATAGGGCCTGGCAGGCTATCGATAACAGTTGGTGAGAGCCTCTCTTTTGGGGATAGCTGGAAGAATTCAGACTGGTTTTTCTGCTTTCAGGATCTTCCAATCTGGAGGATCATACAGTTTTGATCTCAGTGGGCATCCTGATAGGGGCTGTCTGCTGGGTTGGGCTTGCAGTCTGTCTGCTTGCCAGCTGCTCTGGGAAATGTCCCCATCTCCTCCTCAGCCAACCTGAGCAGCAAATCACCTTTCATTTGCACAGAGACAGGCTCCCTTGGTCTATCAGCAGCCCACTGGTAACCTGCCCAAAGTTAGGGAGACTTCTCCTCCTACAAAAATTGAGGGGTTTGTTCCAGATTGGAACACACACAACTCAACATAATTACAAATATTTAAATCCTCTCCAGAATGGAGTTTCCTCTCCTTGCCCAGCTATACTCCCAAAGAGTGCAACAGGCTGCTGTGTAAATCTGAAAGTGATACTTCATGTGAGTCAAAAATCTCCCTGCTCATCTTCAATGTCCAATCTCTTTTTGTTTTTGTTTTTTTTCTTTTAATTTTTCAGGGAGGTGTGGAGCTCAGAAAGTTCACAGGCAGTGGAAAATCCCCTTGTTGTGCCACTAATTTTTCTCCACGGCTGGTCGTTAAGTTCATGGGAGCTGCTATAAGCCTCAATCTATCCCAGCCTTGGCATACACTACACTTACACTGAGATGACAACAAATCTCCAAATGGGAACTCTTTCTCATCTCTCACATTTCCCACATCATCCCCTAAAACCAACCATTTAGACTCTGCAAATATTCTGCTCAAATTCTTTCTCAGCATTTCTTCCTGTATACAACTATGCCCTCAAATATTTTGAAAATTCCAGTGTTCCTGGAACTCAGCTGTACCTTTGTGACTTGTTTTTGTTTATGTTACCGAGGCAGACCTGCCCTGACCAATGCATGGATGTGGAGCTTTCAAGGAAAATGAAGTGGGTAGCCACCCTACAGTGGGTATGTAGTGTATCACCTGTGCCTGGGCCACTGCAGTTCTGGAAAAGGTGTGAGCAGAGACCCCTGTGCTTTTTCCAGTGCTACAAAGATTAATTCTAGTTCCTCTGCCAAATTCCAGGTGACGTTGTTACATGCTGCTTATCTAATCTTTTCTTTGCAGTAGCACTTGGCTATTGCTATGTTGTTGGGGATTTTTACCAGAATGGTAATGGTCAAAGGCCTGGGGAGTAAACTCTAACAATCCAGATTAGGGTCCTGCAGTGCTGGGTGCTGTTCAAAGATGGGAGAAACCAGGTGGAGACAAATGTGTGGTTCTCTTCCCCTGCCCCAATTCTTAACCCATTTTGATGCCCATATTTGACATATTTAAATTGCAACTTCAGGCTGAGTGAGAGCACAGTTAGCATAGCATGCTACATATACTTTTGAAAAATATAATTATTCCTGGAATCTCAGGTGTGCTTAGCTTTCATTTTCAGGTTACGTATTGTACCCTCTGAGTGAAGTGTAAGTGCAGAGCTGCTCTGTTCTGAATGGATATTGAGGAGCCCACAGTGTTGTTGCAGGAAGAGTTTGTTCCTTTTCCAGTATCCAAGATCTCTGTCTTACAATGTACAACACCCTGCCAGCCTGTGTAGTGCTGCTGCCATCCTACCGGTCACTGGCGCAGGGCTGGAGACACCATTTGCAACATGCTTTTGGGATAAATTTGTGTGGGCTCCAGAGTTGTTGGTGCCACAAAAGTAACATCTCTCTGCAACTGGACAACATGTGTTCTGTAACTAAGGTGGGGATGACTGAAGGCAGCTGCATCTGCATGCTGTATGCTGATTTTAAAGTATTGAAAACATGTCTAGCCATCTGGGTCTTTGGTAAGGTATCCAGAGCATCTCCAGTGTTCAATTTGTCTCTGATTTCTAACACTACCTTCACCACAGAGGTGTTTGAAGCCCGCTCAGCAGTATATTATGTTAGAAGCTTGATAAGCTTATATGTAACCAAATAGGTGGATTTCTGAAGAGAGGAATTAACTTTGAAATACGAGTACTTAACTATCCATTGCATTGGCTTATCAAACAGATTTGGAAGGAAAGTCATTCTCTGTTTGATTCCATTAAATTTATCTTGTGTCAGGCTTATAGTTCAATGTTTCTGCAGTTGTCAGGACTTAGAAAGGCTTTACCCTCTCCCGCCTTCTGAATTTTGTTTCTTTTCCACCTTTCCCTACATCACTGGAGACACTCATGGCTCAGGACAGGATACAGATCACAGAGTGGTGGTGGAGCTTCAGATACCTTTGATGTGTCCTGCTTGCATGCTCGAAGTGTTTGCTGAGCTTATTAATTTTCCTGCTAGATGTCTGAACCCTTTTTAGCCCTTCTCTGAGGGAGCAGGGATGCTGCTTCCCAGGATCACCTGGGAATTTTGTTTAACAAATTCCCTTTTAATGCAGAGATTCACAGTAATGACAGCACTTATGCTCTATCTAACCTCTTCCAATGCCACATTACAATGGTGACATACTATGGGTCTTAAGTTTGTAACAGCTTGTTGGAAGTATCCAGTAGCTCCTAAACTGACCATCTCTTGTGTGGCTGCTTGTGATGACCAGGCACCAATCTCAGTGCCATCACTGCTCTGATTTATACCCCTACAGAGCAGGACACCTGCTTGGAGCTCTTCCTACACTGACAGAGGTTAGGATGGTCAGGATAAGATTAGTTCTGCATTGCCATACTTCCCAGGAATGACTAGCCTTAAATGTAATTACCTCAGTCTTTTCATGCATATCCTCTGTTTGTTAATATTACCACTTCTCCTTAGCTGGAGAAAATCCAGATAATTTCTCTCCACAATGGTGAATGGAGAGAGTAGCTGGTGGAGCAGTGAGCCTTCACTGCCTCCAAAATAGCTGCATTTTATTTGAGCAATTTCAGCCACCTCCTGTTATTCCAGTGATCATAAGGGAGCTAACTAGTTCTCAACTCTCTTAAAAATCTTCAAAATCACTTTATGTTCCTGGGTGCTGCTGTTCTGAATTTATTTTTGCTTGTAAATCCCAGCTCCTTTATTCATTTATGTTCCACTATGTGTCTTCCAGGTTAATATGTATTTTAAGAAAGATCTTTTAAAGGTTTCTTAGGGATTACTATTGCAAAGAAAGAAAGAAATGTCTTTCCCATACACATGAAAAATTCAGAGCCCAGTATTAAAAAGTTCTTCCAGAACTGAAAACAGTTGTGGTGTTTTGGGGCAGACCCATAGATTCAGGTTGGAAGAAACTCAGGAGGTCATTTAGACCTTGCTCAAAGCAGGGTCAGTGATCTGATTTATCCCACCTCGCTGTTTTACACGCACCATAACCTTAGCTCTGACTGTAGCTGTCAAGCATTGAAGCAAAAAAAACTTACCACAAAACCCACAACAATATATGTAATTTTGAAGCACAGCCACAAACACTACCTTTTTTTCTCTCCTACAATATAAGCAGTCTCTTCTGCTACTGGTAAACTGCAACATCCCCATCTGATAGCAAAATTCCTTAGAAATCTGTTGCACACGACTGCCACTGGTTTCAGTACAGACCTGCTTCTGTATTTTGAGTTGTTAGGAAGTGCTGGGGGCTGGGCACATAGAGCTCTGTGTTTGGGGAGAGGCACTGCATTCAGCACGTGGCAGCTCTGGGTGAGGCGGTGCAGACATCAACGTGAGACTGTACTTACGTCTGTAGACCCACATTCAGCCCAAGTAAATTTGGCCCAGATGTCCTGATATTTTAGGCACCTACCCTAAGGGGTGGAGGAATAAACACTCTTTTTTGAAGTGAGTGGTCTCACCTCTGGGCTGCCGTGGCTGTGCCAAGGGAGACCTCAGAGGGTAGCTCCAGCAATTGCATAGGGTCTAGAGCAAGAAAAAAGCTGTGGTGATCTCAGTCCTGCTCTTGGCTTCTTGTGTGTGCAGGGGTAAGTCCCGCAGTCCTTGAGAGAAGATTTACAACACACCGTAGGTGCCTGATGGGGGTCATACTGGGATCTTCAGAAACTCCCAGGCACCCAGATACATCAATAAATCTGCACCCCATTCAGTCCCTCACAGCAGGATCCTGAATGTGTCTGTAAGGAGGTAATCCATGGGCAGGAGAAGCTGGTGTCACCACTCTGTGGGCTCTGCTTGAGCCCAGGGGAGCTGAACAGCAAATGGCAGAAATGATGCTGTGCTGGGAAACTGAACTCAGCAGAAACTCCCAGCCTTCCTAGCAAGCTCTCTCCCTCTGCCAGGGCTCAGCCCAGCTTTCCAACCAGGTAATAATCTTCAAACAGACATAGTTAAAGAAAAGAAAAAAATCAACCTGTCAGATTTTTTTTGATTTGCCCAAATGTGGATTTCCCTCCCACACTTACTAATTACTGTGGTCTATAGTCCAGATTTGACAGCGGTCAACCAAAGGACAGGTTTTCTACACACCTACATGTCTCTTGCTGAGTGAAGTCCTGTTGACAAATTCTTTGTATCAGGTTAGCGTGCAGGAAGAACATGTTTGTAACAGAAAAGAATCACCAATGAGTGAAATAGCTTTTCTTCAGCTAAATATGTCATGCATTTAAAATGTCTGTCCTCTGTGATAGGATCTTCTAGGCACAGTGATGGAAGGTTTGTGGGCTAGGACAATGCCTTAGCCAGAGATATCGTAGAGATCTAACAGAAACACTGAGAGTGGAATGGATGGGCATGAACAGCAGCAAAGGATGTGGCAGAAGGACAGGAACGTCCGCTGTTGATGACACCTAAGCTAGAAGATTATCAAGATCACAGAACATCTTGCAGCTTCCCAAAACACCCAAGTTGGGAATAAAGCAGGAGACAGACTGAAGCCATTAAGAGGTAAGATGAAGGACAAGGCTTGAACTATTAAAGATGTCCAGGTAAGGAGACTGAAGAGAATGAGTAAATGAACAGTGTTTCCTAATAGGCTGAGAGGTGGAGCAGGGCAGGGAGACAAAAGATCATAACCACTGTGAACCCTTAAAGTGAACAGAAGGCAGATCCAAAATCAGCCCATGGTCACCTGCCTAAGAGGAACTCTAGAGATGTGATGTCTCATTAGCTTGTCCCCCTTATCCTCCTGTCTTTGCAAGGAGTCCTAGCTGGAGTGCATAGGCACACCCCTGCTGGTGCCTGAGAATATGTGGGCATGAGAGAATGAGTGTGAATTAAATCAGTGGTTTAGAATAAAACCATCTCCCTTGATAAGGTCTCTCATTGAACTCTGATGCATTGGTTGAGATTTGTGCAACAGCAGAGCACTGCTGTTCCTAGCAAAGAAGTCAAAGTGTGATAAACCCTAAAAGATTATGTTCTGCATAAGGAATGTGGAATATTCACACACAGCCCTGTGAAGGTAGGTGTGTGCTCCAAAGCCGGTGGTGAAATTAATTCTTAAAGCTCCTCAATTTGACATTGCTTTCCTCTCCATACAAAATATAACTGAAGGAGGGATAATTTTCTCTCCTCCTCTGCTTCTTTCTTCCTCTACCACCTGTTCACACATATGATGTCTCCTGTCACCAAAGACTATACAATGTTGAATGAACAAGCCCTGATGCATGGCTGTGGTCCTGAGGCAATGGTATGCTGGGAATATTAAAAAGGCAGGCTGTGAATGAGGGGAGAGAAACTCTGTAGATTATATATGTTTTTCCTCGTCTTAATTTTTCTGTAAACTCTGGCTCTAACTCATGTGTGAGCTGCAAGACAGCTGTCAGACTGAGCACTGCTTATTAAATACACCTAGTGAGGAAATGAGGATTGGGGTAGTGCAATAAGGAGAAGCAAAGCCTTCACTCCTGTCAGCAGATGGCTCCTGGCTCCTGGCTGGACCCGAAGCTCATCTTCCCAGGGAGACTGGAAGTGACTGCTTTTTTATCTCACCCTCTGTCTCTTAGTGCCTCAAGGTGCTTGGATAACATGAGTGTCTGAAGTCCCTACGCACTTTTTCCCTAACCCATTTTCTCTCAGAGACTGGGGACACGCAATGCAAAATTACTTCTTTATTCTTTCTTCTCAGCCACAGCCCTGCTGACTTCAAGCACAAGTCCTGCTGTGCAAAGCTACAGCTATATATCATGTGGCAGCAGTTTTGTGGTTGTATAAAGGAGTCAGTGCTTAGAGGGTGCCTGGATCCTGCCTTTCCTGCTGCCTGCCTGCTGCGTACGCTGAGGTGTGACTGGGTCAGAGAAGCGGGGGTGGCTGGTGCTTGCTGGAACTGGATGGCTGCAGGTTTTCATTTGTGTGATATGCCTCTGTAAAGGCTGCACAGGTGTGAAAGCCGACCAGCTATGCATGATACAGGTATGACATAAAATGTAATGACCCACTGAGTCAGAGCAATTGTCCCCACATCCCAGCAGTTGGTGTCCTATGGTGCCAGTAGGAGATGCTATTTTGGAAGAATGCAGAAGCCTGGCGGCTCTCTGCAGTGCCTTCCCTGTGTACCCCAGCAGCATTCACAGGCCTAGGCTAGGGGTGTCAGTGGTACATCTGCTTGCCCACTTCTATAACAGAGCCCTCTTGCCCATGACTTTATCCAGCCCCTTATGAGCCTGATGACACTGGCTGCCTCCACCACCTCCTGGGACAACAAAGTTCAGGTATTCCCAGCTACCCACTGTAAAGAAGTTCTTTTTTTCTTTTATTCCTGATTCAACTGATTTATTACTAGTAATAGGGGGCACCCTTATTCTAGCAGCATGGCATTTGGTGAGCATCAGTTCTGCTTTCCTCTTATCCACTGCCTTGGTGAGTCTATAAAGCTCCCTAACATCCTCCTCTTCAAAGCAAAGACCCCAGCCATTTTGGTTTCTCCTCCCAGCGTTGCTGCTCTATATTCCAGCCATTTTAGTTGCTCTTCTCTGTGCCTCCTCTGACTCCACTATGCCATCCCGGGGAGCAGGGACCAGAACTGCCCACTGTTCCCCAGAGCTCAGTGCACCTGGATTTTATATGGTGGCAAAATGACACAAGGGAAGAGGACTCTACAGTGGCATCCTGTTCCACTCAGGAGTCATCATTTTCAGACAGCACTGCTTTTGACCCCTCTTCCCATCCATTTCCGGTATTGGACAAACTATTTTCACCAATCATTTTAGCTGTGGTATTTTCCCAACCTTTCCTGTCCTTGTAAACACAACACTAAGCACAGAAACTTTCACAGGGTATGTGCAAGAGAGAGACCCTGACTTCTTGTTCTGCAAACGTGGGGACAGCTCAGCTCAAAGCTCAGGCTCCCTTCTGAGCAGTGCAGTGAAGGAAGCCCCAGTAGATGCATCCTCAAGGGAAATGCAGCCACCTCTGAGTAGGAAGCTACCACAGCAGAGCAGGTAGAAGAGTGCAATGATCTGGAGAAGAGTGAAGGTGAGGGCTACTGCTGAGAGCAGTGGCTTGAGGGAATTTTGAAGCAGATAACTGCTAACTCAGGTTAGCAGTTGTTTAGTGGAGGACTGCTCCTAAACCAATCTTGCAGAGTGTCCATCAGCCAGTATTTCTGATGATCTTGCTGAAAGGTCTGCTATGAGGCAGAGAAGCAAGAATGAAAAAAGAAGGAAGGACTTCCCTGGCTTTTTCCCTAAGTGTGAAATACTGAAGTTCTAGATAGCTTTGGATTTTAGTGGAGAACAACAACCAAGAGAGAAAGCAAAAAAAAGCACAGGCAGTTTCTGGGGACAGAATAACATAGCAGTGACTTACAATATCTAAACCTGAAATGTCATTGAGTAGAATCATAGAATTGTTTAGGTAGGAAAAGACCCTTAAGATCAGTGAGTCCAACTATAAACCTAACACTTCCAAGTCCACCACTAAAACACGTCCGTAAGTACCACATCTACTCATCTTCTAAATACCTCCAGGGGTGGTAACTCAACCACTTCCCCAGGCAGCCTGTTCCAATGCTTGACAACCCTTTTGGTGAAGAAATTTTTCCTAATATCCAATCTAAACCTCCCCTGGCACAACTTGAGGCCATTTTGTCTTGTCCTATCACTTGCTACTTGGGAAAAGAGACCGACACCCACCTCACTATAACCTCCTTTCAGGTAATTGTAGAGAGTGATAAGGTCTCCCCTCAGCTGCCTTTTCTCCAGGCTAAACAACTCCAGTTCCCTCAACTGATCCTCAGAGGACTTGTTCTCTACACCCTTCACCAGCTTTGTTGCTCTTCTTCGAATGCGCTCCAGCACCTCAATGTCATTCTTGCAGTGAGGGACCCAAAACTGAACACAGTATTTGAGGTGCTGCCTCACCAGTGCTGAGTACAGGGCTACAGTCGCTTCCCTAGTTCTGCTGGCCACACTATTTCTGATACAACCCCGGATGCTCTTGGCCTTCTTGGCCACCTGGGCACACTGCCTGCTTATATTCAGCCATGCTTTGCCTAAAGAAAGGATTGTAGCATTTAGAAGCCGCATATATTCTTCAGCAATTGGTAACTGGACCACAGCATGACTTCAGAGCAACAATTTCCACTCATAATATGGCTTCTAGCACACTCAGTGCAGGCTTTTGCCATTTCATTCAACATCTTTCAGGTGGGAAAATGGGAGAAACAGGGCAGCTTGTGCCCTATTACTGCATGACTGTGGCTTTGGGAAACCTCCTTGGGTCCTGGTGGCATTGCGTGTGCTCACTGGGTGCTCTGGGGGAGATGGCAGCAGGTGAGGGGTTCTCCGCTGGTTGAGCATAGCACAGGCACATCTTGGGGGGGCTGTGGCATGGAAGGGCTGAGACATCCTGTCCTCAGTTCCTGAGGTATGGCTGGGATAAATGCATGTTGTGTGTGAGGACAGGATATCCCTCAGGATGGTGAAACAACCTAGAAAACATATTTTCCCATTTTCACCCTGGTCCTTTTGCTGAACTCAGCTCCACAGCAGAGACGAGTAACTTGGGCCATCTGAGTCTTAGTGTCTTCAGCTAAAAAATGGGGCTAATATCAAGCTTTCCTACTTTCCAGTGAGTCGCAGCTAATTAGACTTAGCATTATTTAATGTTTGCACAGCTCTGAGATGTGAAAATGGCAATATCATGCTAAGTATTATTCCTCGTGCCTAGACACCATGATTCTTCGTAACCAGAGCAGTCAGTTAAATTAGCTGAAAGTGGAGAGATGCAGCAATGAGGAAGGCGGAGGAGATACACAAACATAATACTGTATGCATGATGGCCTGCAGCTGCAGAGGGCAGGGAAAGCTCTGCTCCTGCTACTTAGGGAGCCGGAGAGAGAGGTCTCTGTGTAGGAGGGCAGCATTCCTCAACAGCTTTGGGTTGCTGCTGCAGCAGTCCACTGGCTGAGGAGAGGAAGGTACAGTTCCTGACAGATTTATGAAATAGAGGGCTCTGCTCAAGTCTTACATGGCCCTTGCTCATATTCTGTCGAGGATGCTGATTCTCTGAGAGATCTACAGGACAAAGCTGAGCAGCACTTCCCAGAGAGTGAAGGCCAACCCTGCCTCATGTCTGTTATCCAGCACCATCCTCAGTGGGGAGCAAGGAATACTCTTCACCAGGGGCAGTACAGGGCAGCATTTCACCAGCCACGGTGCAGGACAGCTCTGGGCATAACAAAGCCTGGAAAGTACACTGTCTCCAGCAAGAGATCGATTTCACCCACACCAGCTGTGGGCAAGGAGCGGACACTCAGGGAGAGCGTGGGAGAAGCAGGGTAGGAACAGAGCCGTCTGTTCCCAGCAAGGCACTGTTCTGAAGGGGAAAGGAAAGTAGAGGGACTTGGTTGAAACCCAAAAGGGGGATTTAGAAGTGTGTGATGCCATTTCCCAAACCTGGATTTTGTCCAAGACACTTGGATCAATACCCTGTTTTTTGGTGATTGTTCCAGAATGACGGCCCATGCCAGGACCTTGTCTTGCAGCCTTCTGCAAGTGCTGTCATCCCCAGCCACACAGAGGTCTGACTCCTTGTAGGGGTATGATCCACCAGGGAGGCAGAGGGAGGATTGCCACACTCTGAATCACTAATGCTGTTTCTTAAGTCTCCCCTCCCCTGTGCTAACCTACATGTTAGCTGAGGACTTGGCTACAGCTCCTGGCCAGTTTCCATACTCTGCAATTGCATACGGCTGAAATCCCCCTCCTCACATACTTGCACATGCATACCCCGTGGTTTCAGAGGGACACAGAAGCTGTCACTGCTTTCTGTCCAGAACTCCTGCACAGTGGTGGAGCTGGATCTTTCTTCTCAGGAACAGGCTCCATTTCAGTGCCATGAGACATGAATTATGTGTCTGGAAATGTTATAAAAACTCCTTGGGACCCTTTGGAAGGAAGATGCAATCTTGAGATGAAAAGTGGTATTAAAACGTCACTTGGTTTGACTGCTGGCATGACCAGGGCCTGTGGCTTTGACTAGGGATTGGTATCCTCATGGTGCTGTAAGGCAAAGATTGCTGACACTAAGCATATTCCATTTATGAAGTCATAAAGGTGTCTGTACTAGGTAACTGATTTAGGATTTTGTTCCTCCTTCCTCCTCCTCTCCCTGTCCTGAGGTTTTTCTTCAGCCGCCCCCTCCTCCCCACACTATCTCTTCTCCCGCTAGAGAAGCCAAGTATCTCTTGCTGTCAGAATGATTATTCTCCCTTGTATTAGAATGAATGATTAGTCTTTGTCTGGTTGCCTCCATAATTAAATGCCACATGAAAGAATATTCTTGTAAGTAACCAAGGTGGTCGTTTCCTGTGGGGCTGTTGGCATGTGGTACAGCTCTCTATCAGCTTACAGGCAGGGAGGTGGGGGTCCTGTGTAGAGACACGTTCACACCCAGTCCCTGACACAGGTAATACATGCATAAGCTGCCACATACATACCTCCCCAAGATGGATTTGTGCGTATGATCTCTTTGCATTCAGTGGTGGGCTGCAAGCAGATATCCCAGCTGATGTGTGTACACACAGGGGCACATAGTCATCCCCCACAGGTACCTGACCAAGGACTGAGCCTCTGCATACCTCCAGCTTGCCTTCCTCATTTCCTGCTCTCAAAACCATCTGTCCAGTCCTTTCCTGTCTCACTATATTCCCTGGATAACACCCCTATTAAGAGGGGTCTCTTTGGTGAGGGCTGGGGTAAGGGGAGAGGTGGTGATTGGAGAAGGTATATTAGACAGCAATAAAGTGTAAAGAACACCCCACCCTTCCTATAAATATCCTAACAGCTCCCCTGCTTCCTAGCAGCACTAATGATGCTCAACAGGAGTGATGGAGGGCAACAAAAGAATCACTGATGAACAATCAGAGATGGTGCTCAGCTGCTAATGGGACTAATGAGCTGCTTTGCATAAGATGAGAGGGAGGGAGGAAGAGGAGCAGATGGGCTCTTAAGGGAAGGCATTAGGAGCACTATGAGGAATGCCCTGCAGCCTCGCAGTGCTTGCTGCTGTCTCTTCGCTCCTTCCCTAGAAGGAGGCACTGACAACAGGAAAGCCAGTGCTGGGCAGCTCTGCCCAAGTGGCTCAGGCACAGCCTGCATCGTGATGTGAACCATGACTTATCATATGCCTTAGCCCACCTGGCATGTCTTGTATCATCCTTGCACATCAGGAGACATTAATCCAATCGTTTACTGAGGAAAGGGGGACACATCTTCTGTATGTCCAGTGGCCAAGACATGGGCATGTGGACCTCCGAAGGACAATTCACCCTATTCTTAGAGATATCCTAGTTAGTGCAGAGGTGTCAGACTCTGAAAGTGTGTTTACCGTGGCAAACTGGACTGTTCTCCACTTGTCTGTCTTCTGAGTGGGCACCAGGTGTGACCAGGCAGATACTCTGGAGGTTATTATCCTGCTTTGAAAGGGATTAGCATCTTGTTCCCTACCTTTTGCTGACAGGAACTGGGGGTCCAGCCGTAGGTGAGAAACTCAGGTTTCACAGGGAGTTGACAGCTGAGATATGGCTGAGGAAGGAGTGTACAGGAGACGATGAGAGTGCAAGAGACCGAGGTGTATGCTGCAGAGCAGAGATGCTAGCCTGTGCCTCAGTCAACCAGGTATAGGCAAGGAGAGAGCCTAACCCCAGCTCACACCACTAAGGTTTGACAAAGATTTTGTGACTTAAAAAACAGGGTGGTCTGGTGCACTCTGGCAATGCACAGCAGGTACACAAAGAGGATTTCCCAGTTTGAGAGTATGACACAGGAAAACTGCATTTGGGTCTCTTCCTTGGCACATCAGTACCACTTCTACTATGATTGCTAATATGAGACCAGAGAGACTATGGTGCCCTATTTTGCCTCTTGCACCTGACTGACGATCCTTCCAGCACTGCTAGGTGAAAGCAGGAATATCATCTCTGAGACCCTGTTTCAGTCCTTGACCCCTCTTCTGAAGCTGCGGGCAACCAAACAAGCAATGATCTCTATTGCAATCCAGACAAGCGTCTGCTAAATGCCAGCCTGAGGTCCATTAATGTGCTTCCCTTTCACAGAAGCTCCCCGAACAGCCAGAAGACGGTGATGACCGTGCAGCAAGAGCAGCAGGTTAGAAAGGCTGCAGCATTGCTCTCGTTTGAATTCAGAAGCAGATGCTATAAATTATCTTGCAAATGGAGCTGTAGGAATGATTTTCTGCCTCGCCTCCGTAATTTGTTGGCACTTTATCTAGGTGCACAGCTGCAGGTGGGGTGTCCTCACAGGAGGGAGAAGACACTGAGCTTTCTGCCCACTTTTTAGCTTGTACTGGGAGAGATGATTATGGGCTGGGTGCAGCTCCTTTAGCAGAGAAGAGCTGATGAAACCTTTTTCCTCTAGGGCAGGCTGTGTGCAAGGCTGTACGCTGACTCCCACTTCTGATATGGTCTCCCATGTAGGGGGTATCTCTAGCATGAGATGGACCTAGAGAACCAGCTCTGTATTCAGAGCAGTTTGTGGGCTACTTAAAGCCACCAAATATTCAGGTGGCCCCTATGCTTCTCTAACTTTTGCAGGGAAAGGGGGTAATGGGAAGCGGTAATTTAGTACTGGGCAGATGAGAACTACAGTGCTATGTTGACTTGAAGCCAGCCAGTTGGGATTCCCTCATTGTTGGGCCAGGAGAGACGCCGTGCCCTGGGCATGTACACAGGGAAGCCATGCTCCCACTCTCCTCAGGCCTCTTCCAGATGCTGCTTCTTCCCCTCCAGAGTACTGCATGTTGAACTCCAACATGCTAACTCCCTGAGTTCGGCCCAGGAAGACCAGACACCTATACCCAAACGTGGAAATCTGAGGTGAGCTGTGAGGCAGATCATTTACAGGATCTTTGTGTTGCTTGTGGGATATTCAGTCCTGTTGCATTTGTTAAGTCTGCATGCCTTGAGTCCTCCACTCTGTTTCTTGCTGTGAGTGACTCTGTGTCACTGCCCTGCCTCCAAGGGCTACTGAAAATGCTTCTCCAGGATCACCTTCTGGGACTTTTGCATAGTTACATAGGAGCCTTGTGAAAACCCCTCCAGGTTTTCCCTGACTCTGCATGGAGAATATTGCAAGGAAAAGGAATAAAAAAGACATGGTTGGCTCAAAATCTGCAACCCATCTTTTTAAATTGCCACTGTGCTGCTCAGATGCCTGATCAAAGAAATCTCCCTCTTCGGTAATGTGATGGGTAATGTGATGTTATCCTTAATGACTGTAGTGAAAGAATGCTAATGGAGGCCAGAGCCTTGACCACATGCAGATGTAGATGTGTACGTTTTGTGTGTTCTGAGAGTTTACAAAAGAAATCCATGATAGGCAACTGGGGCAGAACATGAAAACAGGACAGACAAGAAGCCACACGAGTTTTGCTGTTATGGTTTGTCGCTGCCATACTGGAGGTGGCAGCAGGGGTGAGTGAGTGGCACTTGACTAGGTGGGATGAAAGAAGGTCTGGAGGCCAGCCTGTAGCACTAAGGAGGGAAAGCCTTGCAACGTAATACTGCAAGAGTGATGGGAGAATGTTATCTATGGCCATCGGTCTCTACCCTGCCTGCCTTCTGTAACTGCTTTGCCATCTTCAGGCTGTGACTGGCATTTACTGCCAGCTCCTCCCCCAGAGAAAGGAAAGGGTACTGCTGTGCAGGACCTAACGTGTATGTACATTTTTCCCTTCAGGATCCAGAGGTGCTAAGATTGCTGATTTGGAGCAGTTTTGTAACCCATTTGCCTGCTGCTGATCCTGGCACTGGTACCTGAGAGCACATGTTCTTGTTTTTTCTAGCTATTGGCACACTTCAGTCTCCACTTGCCTCCTCCCCTTGTTTTCTTTCCCAAAAGTTAATCAGGCAGAGGCAAAAAGAGAGGGAAGGACACCAGATAGGCCTGCCCAATAGAAATTTTTCCCAGCATGGCCTTTCAGGGCCTGGACCTTAAAATATAGGGGAGGGTGGTTCTTGTTGCCTTAAGTGACTATACTGCAGCTGATCATTGCAGAGATATCTTCCTTCCAGCTCGTAAATGCTTTTCTGCTTCCTCTATGTAATATGCTATTACAGCTGAAGGGTGCTGTGGTTTTTTTTCTGTTTAGTTGATGCTGTTTGTAGTTTGGGCAGAAAATGTCCTTGCTGAAACTATGGTGGGTAGAAGAGTGTCTGTCACATACCCATGGCCATGGGGCTGTTGTCCTGCCTGTATTTATTCCACCTGTATGGTTACGCTGGGTCTCAGCAGCTGAATTTTTCAGCTGAACACCTGGAGATACTACTCTGGAGATATTTGTGTCATTAGGCATTTGGATGGACATCAGGAGCTGTAAGTTCAACCACTTCTATCACAAAGTTCCAGTGCAACTTTAGACAAGGTGTTTTAACGTCTTACACCTCATTCCTGCCTCCCATCTGCAAAATGCAGATATCTAAATCTTTCTCTTACCCGCTTGGATTTTAAGTTCTTTGGAGCAAAGGGGTTTTTTTTGACAACACACGTAACAGTCTCTCTTTGGGCTTCTGAGCGTCACCATACCATAGACAGATACTTTTAGTTAGTATTAAAGCTGATCATTTTTAGAAAGTGATGATCTAATGATGCTCTTTGCAAAAGGATGAAAGCTATGCTTGGAGTCCTGTTCCAGTTCTTCTTCAGTATATTCTATATCTCTTAAGGTCCCTCTCCTGTTTCACATTCCCTTTTTCTCTTGAATTCTTTCATGCTGTGCTGCTGTGGCAAAACAGCTTCCATGGAGCACCTCAGCCTTGATGTATACGTATGTGGGCAATGGGAGGTGATGATGGGAACAAAGTCCTCTTATCTTGGAAGAGAACTGCAACTTCATAATCCAAAATCTGCAGTCAAGAAGGATTTTAACTCCTAAGTTTCTGTTGACACCCCGAGCTATATTCATACACCAAAGAAGCATGGTGGAAGCACAAAAAACCACAGTGCGACCAAACATTCACAGACATTTGGCCTGGGACAGTCACCGACACGTGCCCAGGAGCTCAGTCTCTGGCATCTATGGAAACACCCATTTCCAGGGGCTATGTAACATCTGAGCACTTACATACATTAAGTAGAATATTTAAAAAGGCATCCAGTTGAGGGAAGGGGTCTCTGTAATTATCGTTCATTTCACTGGCTTCCCTAACAGGGAAAGTCCTCTTTCTCTGGTAGATTGCTCCATCAGGAGCACCATAGGACCCGTTGCCATGGAAACAAAACCTTTTCCTTCTCATATTTCAATAATGTATTGAAGGTTTTCAGGGCCTTTCTCCCCTTTTTCCTCTGCTTGGCCTTTCAGCATTTACTGTGCATCATATGCTGGAAGTGCAATGCTCTTATTCTTCAAAACCCAAACAAAAAACAACCTGCAAAATTGTTCTTCCATCTCAACTGATTCTCCTTCTGCCACCCTTCCCTCTTACTCCTTGTCTCTGTCATTTGATGGCTTAGGCTCTCTATGGCAATCTGACTTAGAAACAGTAATTTGCTTTGTGTGATACAAAGTTCCTTTGCCTGTGCCCAAAATCTCTCCCCAAGGGTGAGGGAGAAGCCCCACTGCCGTGGACCTGTCATGCAGATGGACTTTTTCCCTGTTACACAATGCAGCTGAATGTCTTTTGGGGTACTGGGGGTGAGGATGCAGGAGTGCAAGGATTTCCACTCATGGTAAAAAAGTGATGAAATGTGCTTTCACAGCAATGATTCCCATCTCTGCAGTTTCAAATGCCTTACAGCCTCTGCTGTGAAATCTACAACCCCAGCCTCCTTGCTTCATTGCATGGAGCTGGGTGCACCTGCTTATCAGAGCCTCAGTTGTTGAATAGCACAACAGATGAAAGAGATCTAGGAGCAGTTAAGCACTTAGCTGTAGAGATGGTCCTTACTATGCTGTGCAGCTGCCTGTTTCTTCGCATAGTCCATTCCTCTGTCAAGCCCTGAAGTCCCTAAATGATGCATGTCCCACTGCAGCTCCTCCCTCACAGTCTACAGGTGACTCCCAGCTTGCAAAAACCTTTGTGAAAAGCCTAGAGAAAGGTCTTATGTTGGTGGTCATCATGGTGCATCCCCTCAGCATTCATGCGCCCCACATCAGATAAATTTTATCATGAGCACATCCCCTAGTCACTGATTCCCTTGACTCTTTATGTGCCCCTCCACAAGCACAGCTTTGCGTACCTTTGCTCTTACCTGCTAAGCTGACTAAGCTGTTTGGGTTTTGTTGCTTCTGAGTGTGTGGGAATAACTATCAGCCCTAGAGGGCAAACAGTGTTTTCTAGAAGATTAAAAAAAGAAAAAGGCAATTTATTTGAATACAGCAGGGGTTTGGAAGCACTGAAGGCATCCTCTGACCCATCGAAAGAATAAGCTAGGACATCAAAAAGCACTAGAGAATGCACCGGGTTACTGTGTTTACCTGCCAAGAATAAGAACAGCAGCAGGATCTCATAGCTGAGATACTAAGATGGGATGACAAGAGAGCAGATAAACAACGATTAGTCTTAATGGGTGTTGGATCCACTGCAGAAAGACAGAAAAATAAAAGGAGGGGTTTCCTGTGATTCAAATTGCTCCTTTTTGGTAGTACGGGAACACATGCCCTAAACCAGTCATCAACCACAAACACCAGCTCCCCATCATCCCCAATTGGCCTACTCCAGGAGAAGGGTCAGAGGGGTACATTACCAGAGCCTGATATGTGCACTGCTGGAAAGCTTAAGACTGCAGTAGCACAGCATACACTTGTGGCTGCCTCCCAGGGAGATTAGTCTCTGCTGTGTTCTTATCTGTGCTCTCAAACGTAGTCAGGCTGAGCTAAGTCATTATTTGGTTAGGAGACCTGTAACTTGGGCAAGAAAAAGGTTTTGATGGATTCAGCATTGGCGAAATTCCCACAGAGTCCATGGAAAACGTTTGCAAGTCAAAGGTGTGCATTTGGCTGTGGGAGGTGTCCTCTTTCTGGGGAGCAGAAGGACAACACTGAGCACTTGAAGTCATGGAAGGTTTTGCTCCCCAGGTCCAAATGACAGAGGGAGGCAAAACTGCTAAACCACGCTCCGAGTTCACAGCCCAACAACAGAATTATCTACCACCAAGGAAAGTGCTTGAGACTAAACCATTATATAATTGCACTGTAAACTCATAATTACTTATTGTGTTTCCTTCCAAAGATGTAGGGCTGAACAGAGTGTCTCTTATTTTGTAGCAATTACTGATAACAAATTGTTTAGTTAAAGCTTAGTAAAGATACTTTCGGTCAAAGCCTCTATTTTTTCAGCATGGACTAGAACTTAATATTTTTGGCCACAGCCCAAAGAGGTGACATTTCGAAGTATGAATAAAACTAGCATAACAACTTGCAATCTTGCGAGAACAACTAAGATCTATATTTCCTGTAATTCCTTCTGTTGTCTGCTGCTTTTTCTCATGATCTGGACTATCTCAGTTTGGTTAAACAGTCAAATAAAAAGGCAAGAGCCATCTTTCGGGTACAGTTTTGTCTAGTGCCTTGCACAAGAGCTGTCGGGGATCGCTGCTGGGGGCTGAGTTGTGGGGCCACACCAGCAGAGATGAGACTACTGCTGTGATGCAACAAGCAGAGATGGGCTGCACAGAGCTGGGAGGGTGGTCCCATGGGAAATGTAATCACCATGCTGGTGCCAGTCACAGTGAGTGGCACTGGGGCTTAAATCCCCATCATCAGTGTTATCAGAGAGTGATCAGTGCTGGCAGGAAAAGGGGAGCAGTTTAAGCAGATGGGATATCTCTAATCTTCCTAGTAGTTGTGTTTGTGCGTTGGTGCCATGAGGGCAAATAATCTGGACATCTAAATCCCTTGTCTACACTTGGAGTGTATCCAAATGGATGTCAAGGTAAACAATCACAAATCCTGGCTTGGACTGTCTACCCTTGAGGCCTCTAGCAATATCACCAGGCTGGGTGGTTGTTGACTATGGTCCCTGCCAGATGTACACAAGGCTTACTTTGAATGCGTCCTTTGGAGCAGAGCAGCCTTCCCATCATGGTTTTAGAAGCCAAGTCCTGTGCTGGCACCCAAGACAGTCTGGAGCCTCATCTTGCAGTGGAAAGGGTCTCTGAGACTGGTAAGATGCAGGAATTTGGGACAGCTGGGAGCACATGGGTGACAAACTCTCCCAGAAGATTTTGTGTGCACACTGTTTACCCCAGACAAGGGTCTGTGCTCTTCAGATGCAGCAATGTAAGGCTGCAGGGGCTTGGCTGGTCTCCCCGTGGCCCTCTGCTGTACTGACACGCTGTGAGGCTGTGCTCTGGGGCTGCGGGGCTTCAAGAGTGTAAATCAGCAGAGCTGTGTGGCATGGGGTAGGAGGCCAGTCTGCTTCCTGGGCAAGAGGGAGGCTGCCTGTGAGTGCAGTTTGATTGTGGTAGGAGCAGATGGTGGACATGCCTCTGCCCACCAAACCAGAGTCCCAGTTAGAGGTGCATCCTCCATCCACCCCCACCCCAGCTCAGCACTGCTGGCCCCTTTCATCCCAGAGCCTGTAGCAGTCACACAACTGTCTCAGAGATTAAATGCTTCCTGCTTCCCTCCCTGTCCACAGGCTGCTTCCTATCCCCTCCACAGACAAGCCCCAGCCCACATGCTTCTGTATGACCCTCCCAGGCCCCTCCTAACTCCTTCAGAGCTGCCCACCCAATCTGTGAAGTCCGCCACAACTCCCTCAATGCCTTTTTTTTTTTTGAATGTGCTTCTCTTTTCTTCATTCTTGTCAGGAACAATTTCCGCTGGTTAGTGTGGCTGCTCCAGCCACCCCTCACCTGCCTCTCCAAGGGAATGATAGCTCCAGTGCATCCTGCAGATGTGCAAACAGCTGGATGCAGGAAGCACTTGACATAATTCCTCCTCTGGATGAAAAAAGGCATGTCTAGGGAAGACTTGACCTATGCTAGTCCTACTGATGTTGACTTCTGCTAGGGGTACAGTAACTTCTTATTTTTCTTAACTCTATCATGCATTTGTTTAAAAAATGAAGGTGTTTGGGTGGAGGCCAAACTAACTGGGCATTTGGGCCAAGTTTGTGAAAAGATCCTGGAATTTTGAAATGCTTAATTTTAGACACGGCTAAAGACGATATTTGGTTAATTTTGGAATAGGGCTTACAAATACTGAAAAATACAAATCTTGTTTTTTAAAAAGTACCTTGCTGAAAACAAGAAAAATAGGAACATCTTTTCAGAGTGATTAAATAACTCCCAACTGTAAGAGAGGTCGGTTTGGAAAGAATGAAAGGGGTCAGGCTGGATCCTGTATAAACTACTTTGCTTAAAATCTGCTTAAAAATAGTTTCAGATTGAATCTTATTGGAGGCTACATAAAAATGAATAAGTGTCTCACTAGCTCTACTTTACACAACAGTGAGAAATGCTAGAGGTGGACTTGCACACTTTTGAATGGAGACAACCCTATTTTTGTACAGTACAGGAAGAAAGTCACAGCACAGAACAATGTACAACCTCTAAAGAAAAGAACAGAGGGAAGAAGAAATATGGGGGAAAGGATATATCCTGTCAGCAAAAAGGAAGCCTTGGTAATATGTATTTGTTTTATGGTAATATGTTTTATTAATGACTTTTTAAACACTGTTTGGGCTTGTTTAAACACTGGTTTTACACAGATTTAACTAAATCGGTTTACAAAACAATTGAATTAAGTCAGGCAATCTCTTAGAGCAGAGACACCTGTATCATAAGTGTTTATATTGGCTTAGCTTGTGTCAGTAAATCATCCTTCCTTCGCTGCCTGGCTTCTTCCCACAGCAGCCGTTTGATTGCACTGCAGGTGGCTTTGCCTCCCCCTCTCCCTCTGGAATTTGACCCCAGCCCCCTGCAGCAAAAGAGCGGTGAGCTGGGGGAAGGACAGGTTGATGCAGGCCTGTCTCCCTGTTGGGATTTTTGGAAGGTGGATCCAAAGGAAGAAAAAGAGGCAGAGAGGAGGGCTAGCAGCTTTGCAGATGCAGTGCCTGCATCACCTCAGAGATGCAGCTTGCAGCCGACTACGGTGGAGCGCTGGCTCTCCCAACAGCCATTTTAGTAGCAGAAGCTCAGACCCAAACGAAAAAATTGTGTGTTTTTTTTTTTCAAAAAGAAAGTGAGCAGTGCATGTGAATACACCACTTCGCCGTGTTTTGTCCCAGTGCTGGCTCATTTCCCGCTGCCCCAAAATGTTTTGTGAAAATGTCTTTTTGCCTCGGTCACGGTGATGCTGCTGTTACACAGTTGCCTTTGACTCACCTTGAAGCAGGATTCCTCACCATCTTCTGCGGCGCAGGCCCTGGAGAGGTACAGAGCAGCAAGTGCCCCTTTCAAACCAACATCTATTGATCAACATCCCTCATGTTTTTGCAGCTTCCTGCAGTTTATTTGTTGCCGGTCCCTGCATGTTAGCAGGCGACATTTCAGCCTTGACTTTTGGCTGATGCGTAAGGAGGAGGAGAAGCAGCGGCCAGGGTCCATGGTGGAGCTGCACAGTTCCCAGCACCCATCCTGGAGGATCAGCTGCCTTGGACTCAGTGTGTCTTCTGGTGCATCAGCTGAGGGTGCTGCGCGTGTCTGGGTATCTGCAGGCAAATGTTGCTGTGTAGAAAAATAGGGAGCGGAGCTTTCCTGCAGTATGACAAGCACACCCGTTAAAAACACTTACGTAGACCTTCAGTCAGGAAGGAGGAGTGTGTTGTGCCCCTAACCAGTGTCTGGGTAATGTTATTTTTACAGTGTTAATTTTGTAGTGACCTGCTGTAGGTGTCCCCCGTGGGGCAGGAGTGGTGTCCCACACTGGACCAGGATGAACCTGTGCCATCGGACCCACTGGCCCCTCAGGACTCGGCAGGACCCTGGGGTGGGCGCAGAGGGGAAGGACGCTCCCAAGGCCTCTCGTCCGGTTGAGCAGCCGGACAGCAAGGGGACGAGGGGCAGGAGGGGCAGGAGCAGCCCACCCTTCCAGCAGGACCCACCAGCAGCCTCTCTGCCCACGGGTCAGCCAGACGACACGCGGGGTAGCGAGGAGCGGGGGCGAGCGCACGCAGGCTCCCCCGAGCCGCCTCACGCCGGGACGAGCGCTATGCGAGGTGCGGGCCGCCCTCACCGCCTCCCCGGGGCTGGAGCGGGGCCGGACGGAGCGGCCGCAGCGGGGGGGGGAGCGGCCGGGCCGCGCCGCCAGCGGGGGGCGGCGGGCGCCATCTCGCGGCGGCGCCGGGTGCGGCGCGTGCCGGCCCGCCCGGGCCTGCGTTGCGGGGCCGGGCCTCTGTTGCGGAGCGCCACCGCCCCCCCGCGCGCTGCCGGCGCCCCCCGCTGCACCTCCCCTTCGGGGCTGCGTCTGCGGGGCGCCGCACCCGCCCGGCCCCTCGCCGCCCGCCCTTGCCCGGCGGCACAGCTCTTCTCCCTTTATTATTCTGCTTCACACTTCCTCTCGCCTCGGCGCTCCTGCCGTCCAAGACGCTCGCTCTCACTAGGGCATCTTTCCCAATCTGGTAGATATCAAGCTAAATGAGGCATAATTAGGAATAATTATGACATGACAAGGTCTGGAATGAGAAACAGATGGGGCATCCCCCAGGGTGCTCCAGGTTGGATTTTTGGGAGGAGGGGACGGGGACAGAGCGGAGACACGGCAGTCTTTCATGGTTTCCTACCTTTCGTTGCCTTCGCTGGCAGGGGCTGGAGACCACATCTTGGCCAGCAACACACTGCAGTGAGCCCGGCGTATGAGGTCTGTGCTGCGACACACCCCTCTTGGTCACCGTGGCCACTCTGTAGTGGCTTTACAAGTCACTCATTCTGTGTTAGAAGAGCGTAGCAGTACTTGTGTTTGGCCGTGTGTGCTACCCCTCTGACTCTTCTGTGGAACATTAGTCCTGTTCTTGCAGTAATGTATGGAGTTTTTCTCTAGGAAGGAGGTGGAAGAGGGCGAAGTGAGAAGTGTTGGCTCTTTGGTACAGGCAGAAGGCTCTGGTGCTGAACTGCAGAGGGCAGAAAGGTGTTTTCACCCATCCTTTGTGTCCTTCTGAAGCCCTTCAGTGCCCTTCTGAAGGACACTCAGCTGCTCCGTGTTGTATGGTGGGCTGTGCGTGGGCAGCGATGCTGGAGAGGTGCTGGACACCTCTAGGAAGAGGGATATTTAAGGGAAACCTCAGCCTTTGGCTCTTCTGGGAAGATGCTCCTTGGTAAGGGGTTAAGGGACAGGCCCTTGCTGTGATGTTTCTGGCACATTTATTTGCCTTGGTGTCTGTACAGGGACAGGAAGGAACGTGGGTTTTGGCTGGAGATGTGTGGCACAGTGGATCCGTGTGGCTGTGTTCTGGAAGGTTGTCATGTGAGTATGCATTTCTCATTAAACTGATGTCATCCACAAGAAAATCCAGGACTAAGGGAACCTATAACCACTCTCTTTCCCCATTACAATAATGTGAGATGTTGGAAGGCTTTATTGCTGGCTTTTTGTCACTCTTGCGTATCTGGGTACATTGCTCTGGGGACAGCCAAACCTTACCACACAGGAGGTGGTGATAGCATGGGGTAGACTTCAATGCCAAAGAAAGCACTGCATTTATGTGCCTCCTTAGCTACCTTGCTGCCTGGAGGGACAGAGAGGAGACAAGAGGCCAGACTAGCCCAGGTCTCAGATCAGGTTGTTTGGAGTCAGAATGGGTGGCAATACAGGAGCATTGTGCTGCTCTCACCTTCACCTGCCTGCCCTCAGACTCCCCAGTTGTGCGCCCAAGGCAATACCTGACATGCAGAACAACTGGTTTTCTTTCAGCCCTTGCTATACAACCTTGGCTGCAGGAAGAGCATCCAGAGGGAGCAGTTGTTTTCCTTTCCTCTGAGATAAATCTTACTTGTTGCTGAGAGGCATTTTGCACTTAGTTTTTCAAGCAGCCATTCTTTAAGCTTCCTCTGCCTCTAGTTACCCAAATTATAGATTTGCTGTCCCAGCAAAAAGCCTTTTTTCTACAAAATGAAGTCAAAGCAAGATTTTCCTTAAGAATGTTATGGGAGATGGATGAGTGCACCCAGGAGTGCTCAGGAACTGCAGGCTAGTTCTGCTTGGATGTACGGTCATCCCATGTCTGTTTCTGTTCAGCTGATGTTGCTTGTGACATCTCCAGTATTCTACATGGTTGAATTCAGCCTGCTGACTGCTACTCTCACCATCTTGGGGTAGATTAGCTAACATCAGGTCTTCTTGCTTAGTGGACTTGCAGAATAATTCCTCCTAAGGAGCTGCCTCTGTGCCATGATAGTGCTGGCTGTAGGTTTTTAGTTTCCTGTGGCTTGGAAGCTCTGGCTTTGCCAAAGTGGATGGCTTCTTTACATTTTTCCTGGTGAGTGGGAATGAAAAGCAGTATTTCTGATTTTTCCTCTGAAGGGAATTTTCAAAATGAAACTGAAGAATCACTTCTGAAAAATCAGTCTTGTCATCTCAGAGTTCTTTAAAATTGCCATGCTGTTAACATCTTTTCATGCCAGAACAGTTGAAATATCTTTTATTCTTATTTCATTTTCAAAACCACTAAAGGGAGGATTTTTCTTAGTATCTCCTGAAGCCCCTTTTCTAGAATAGCTGCTTCTGTTTCTTTTATAGCGAAATATTTTATCACACTGATAGAAAGGGAGGGCATGTTCATCTTGTTCTACTTTACTTATAGAAAAGTTAAGTGTTTAAGCACACCTTGTTGTTTGGGGTCCTTTCACAGTCAGGGAGAGAAATGTGAATCAACAGCATGCTCCTGTGAGGTCATGCTGTAACTCGAGCAAGAAGAATTACACCTCCGTCTCACAGAGCACTGAGTGAGTAGTACTGCCCGCTTCTTGTTTGTTTTGTGATCAGGCCCACTGAATCACCATCTGATGTTTCTGTTTCTCCCCTTTGGCTATAGAGGGGACCCAAGTGATTAGTTTTGCCCAGATGCCTGATTGTTAGATAGCTAAAATTAGTATAATGAATGTCATGCCACAGGTCTAGTTCAAATTTTAAAATGGGAATTAGATATTTATGTCATTTGGACATTTTCAAAAATGTCCTCACTGGTAAACGCAATCATCAGTACCCTCCATACCCCTTGAGTATGCATAACTGAAGCTTGGCAACTTCAGGAGATATTGCTTGGCTTCTTGGAGAGATATTGCTCAGGAGCATAATGCTGCTGTTTGCTTTTACACTGTGACACATACTGTGTTCAGACACACCGATTGTGCCCCCCCTTGGGCATCCTAGATAGCACTTTTTCTGTGATGGCATCTTTCATCATGTCCAGTTTTAAGAGCTATTTCATCAGCAACACAAACTGGGGAACGTTTTATGCTGGAATCATTCTAAGAATAGAAATCTGCTGGGTATCTGTGCAAGATGCCTCCTGGGTTTATTGCCTTGTGGGCTCTTGGATCCTTTCTTGGAAGTGTAGGTAGACACTCTCTTTGAAGCAGGTCAAACTGAAAGACGACTCTGTGGTTGCTCTTTCATGTAGCCCCACAGGTTATAGACTTGTGCCAGTACATGTACTTTGAACTTGCCCAGTACTGGGTTCTGGCAAGCTTTCCAGCTGAGTTTACTACAGTTCGTAGTAACTGAGACAGGGTGGAGACAATCCACATGAATGGTGATTATGGAATGGAAACAATCTCATCTTCCCTGGACTGCTGGACATCTAAAGGTCAGCATCTTTAATTTAGATACCAAATCAGATTTAGAAAAGATATGTGTGCCTAAGTTTGGCTTCTCATGTGATCTATAGATGCCCCCAGGTAAGTTAGTTAAAGAAGGCTGATGAGATGTTTTAGGATTCTGGTTATTTTTGTAGATATGATCTACTCTCATCTCTGTCATTCCTGCCAGTTTGAAAAACCCAACACGGCATAAGCAAGCATCTATTCTAGTTCCTCTTGGTTCCGGCAGTGGGTTGCTTCTAACATGGGGAGGTGATGGGGCAGCTCAGTCCAGATGATAGCAATTATTGCTTTTGCTGTTTTCTCAGTTTATGCACTGCAGGGTGACCCCGATGAACAATAGATAATGCAAACTACCATCCCTTTCTCTGTGTCTTCTCCACATTTTTGCACTTACCAGATGATACAGGGACATGGCTCTGCCTGGAAAAGTTGGGAGGAAGCACAGCATTAACCATTCACTAGTCAGATATTATAGACACTCCTGGTTACTGACCATTCCTACAATGGTTTTCTTCTGTCTTCATCATCCTCAGTCATAGTAGCTGGTAGGATGTGCACCAGGAAGGATATCTGCTGCTCAGCATATGGCTGAGTTTCACCTTGAGACCTCAGTTCTGTCAGCAGTTTAAAGATTAAATGCCACCTCTTTAAGTGAGTGTCAGAATCACCAAAAAAATCACTGAGAGGTAAGAGACATAATCCCTTAGGAGCATCTCATTGATCCTCTCATGGTTCCCAAGCAGCGTGTAGTCCTGAACGCATGACTGTCCATTTCTCCAGATTAGTTGATTTAGTTACACATCCCTTGGGCTTGTCAGGGGCAAAATTTGTATCCTTGGAAAGAAGCAAAAGTCAAATAAAAGCTATTCCAAACCATACCAAATGGCATTAGCCGCTGCAGTAAAGTACAGTTGTCTCCTGGGACTGGAAAGCAGCTATTTCTGTTGGTCCTGCTGAAACCAGCCTGATTCCACTGTCTCCAGTAGAACAGTGCATGCTATGCAGCTTGGTTATTGCTGCTGGCATCCAGCATGGGGTCTAAAAGCTGCTGTGCTGGAGAAAGATCTTTCTTAATAACTTCATCTAGGTTCAGAGGGTCTAGGATCACATTTTCCCCCTACCCAGCTGGTGAATCAGTGTGCCGATCACATGCCATGCCCTTGAGAATTTTTGACAGATGCCCTGCGTATTGCATGAATGATGCTCTCCAAGGAAACATTCCCTTTCCCCTTTCTTTGCTTCCCTCCACCCCCCCACCCCCCCCACCGCTTCCTCCCTCTCTTCGTGCTTTCTGAAGTGTCTGTTGTTTTCTGATATTCAGTCTGTGAAGAGGAAAGGTGGCTTGCCCTGCATGTGAAGGCATGGAGACAGCAGTCATATTACTGCTGAGCATTTTCTCCAAACAAACTGTTGAGAAAAATTTTTCCCCTTGGTTCTATTTATTTATTTATTTATTCATTCATTTATTTATTTGTTTGTTTATTAATTGCATAGGAGGAAATGCAATGAATGGGGAGATTTGCCTGGCATTTAGCATACATAGGCATTTTGTATGAATTAAGGAGTTTACTTCAGCTGATCATTTCTCACATATACCCAAGAGCCCTCTGGTGGTCACTGAAGATTTTAAATTTCCATTTTTTGCATTTTATCCAAATGTATATGGCCATTTGTAAGACTTATTTTGTGTGTGTGTGTTTTTTAAGAGAGTAGTTTGCAAATGTTGATGTGACCTTTCTTTCATTATTTTCCCACACATTTTCACCAGTTCTGTCTATTAAAAATGGTATTGTTGTGTTGCCCAGTAATGTTTACTTGGAAAATTGGCTTGGCCTAAGAAGTGCCATATTTACTCTGCAGGCAATGGAAGCTGTTACTGCACAGTTAAAGAAAATTCAGGGAGTGTTTTGGAGTTGGAATTAATTTCAAATTAGTATGTACTGAAACTTTGACTTTGCCATAACATTTTATTTTAAACCTCCAGCTCAGAAGCAGATTTTTAACTGCTCTCAAAGGGTTGCTGACTCTGTGGAGGAGAACAGGGAGAGTGGTAGAAGAAGGGGAGAGGAAGGACACATGAAGAGTCAACACAGAGTGCTGCTGCATTTTCTAGATGTCACCCTTCCTTCAGCCTTCTCTTCTTAAGCACTTTAGCTGAAGCAGCACCGCTGGCTGGCTCGTTACCCCAGACTCTTAAAAACATATGATTGGCTGTGCTTGGTTATACCAGAGGGACATCTTTTCTGGTGTCATGCCTCCAAGATACATCTTGATCAGAAGGCAGTTCTCCCAGGTCAGACTCACATCTTGCCCTCCAGGTGTTCTAGTCCCTGTAATATCAAGCTATGCAGCAGGTCTCTGTCTGGATCTGAAACCCAAACATTCCTCTTTGTGCTGTTATCAGACTTTGATCCTCCCACAGCCTACAGGACATGATGGGGATCATCTCTGTAGATGCTGCTCTGTAGATGCTGCTCTGTAGCTACAGAACAAGAGCTGCTCTCCTTTAAGAAATCACAGGATACTGTCACATTGTTACGATGTAAACACTCCCCTCAAGATGTCTGTCATGTAGGGTCCCTCATCTGAGTGTTCCTGTGACACCCCAGTACAGACCAATAAAGGACCTCTGGAAGAAACTGCTGCCTTCTGAATGAGCGGGGCTGTGATTTGTGTGCTGGGCTGGCCAGTTACAGGCTGCTAGCAGTGGAAATCCAGCAGGGAACAATAAGATATTTCCTTTTTGCCAGCTGAGGAAGGAGGCAGCTGCCCCTTGGGAGGAAGAGGCAAGGGTCAGCTGGGAAGGGAGGAAAGAGACTGACACATATCAGGAAGAGTAAATACTGCTTGAGAGGGCACATGTGATCTGGTATTCAGTATGCAGTAATCCTTTGTGTGTGTATTTATGTGCATGCACACCCAGGGCAACTTAAAAACCTATTCCCAGAAGGCTCAGATAAACCTATGCCTTTTAAACTTTGGGGGCAAGGCAGAAAGTTAGTCCCTTTGCGGTGCTGGCAGTGAGCTCATTGCTCAGCAGTTGCAGGATGGATTATGAATGATGGGATGTGTCCAAGGCCAGCCAAGGAGCAGCTGGAAGGGGGGACCTGCTGCAGAACTGGGGCCAACCTCGTGCTGCTGCTCCTGCCATCATGCTAAGAACTGTAGCAGATTTGGATTGATTTCTTTCTGGGTAGGCACCACCCCAATCTGATTATTAAAGTGCTGCCTATTTGCACATAAGTGGGTAAAAGAATTATAGTGGTCACTTATGAAACACTGCTCTGGCAGCACTAGGTGTCCGAAGAAGCAGTGGGCAGGGCAGACACTTTGTATAAATCTTCTCATGACATGGTCTTCATGAGTCTTCATCTTGTTGCTGAGCTGGGTGGAAGCCATAGGAGTCAGGAGGAAGAGGCCTGGGAGTCAGGCTTTTCTCAGATCACTGTCCTGATTGTAGTCTAAGCAATCTCTCAGCCACAGCTCTCTCTTGCATTGAACAGCACTAATAGCTGTTACCTGCCCTTCCAGGCTGCTGAGAAAATTGAATAGTTAATCAATTTGAAGATGGTATGATGTTGCAAGGCAAGCAGATCTGGGCCTGATCTACCTTTGGTGGAGAGATCTGGGTGATACAGTAGATGACACTAGGATGCTGTGTGTGACATGGTGCAGAGGTGAAAGACTTGATGGTCCTTCTGTGGTCCAATAATTTGTATCGAGCAAAAGAGTCTCAGTTCCCTTCTTATCACAGGCTTGTTAGCATTTTCACAATGATATGGCTTGGTTTGAACTGATGACCCTGCCTTTCTTTAGTCTTCTAAGCCAGCCCCTGATACACACTAAAAAAAGATTCTTTCTTTTCCGATCAGAGAGAATAAAAATCAAATCCCTACAGAACAAAGAACCTTGAAGGGCTACAGAGCAGTAGGAAGCCAAGTCAAGCCATTGGACAGCATGAGAGTTTTGAAAGCCTGGATTAAATTTCCAACTCGCTGAATGACTCTCCTGAAGACATGTCACCTTTCACTCAGAGGTGGAAACTTGTCCTCCTCACTGCGTGCATGCACGTGTGAGGGAGGCAGGCAAGGAGGGAGAGGAACAAGGCTGGTGTAGCACTGCAGACTCCTATCAGGAGCAGAGTGCACTAGGTTAAGCAATTTGCAGCAGCTGAGATGGTCTGTGCTGGCTTAGGAGGTGCAGAGGAGGTTTGTCCAAGTCCTCTAGCAGGTAACTAGCTTACCTGACTGTCCATTCTCTGTTATATTCTCTGAGACAGCAGTTAGCTCTCCTTCCCCATCCTGGTCATCTTTTAGATTTCAGTGTGGTAAGGGACACAGAGGGAAAGAGAAGTTATTTTGCTCCAAAGAAGTAAGGATTGTATTGTTGCGTTTGAACATTGTTAAAAAAAATATTCAGAACTCCTTCTAAAATAAAAACAATTTTGGGTTCCTGTGTAGTCTGGAATTAGGGGCTAGTGTGCCACCAAGTCCATTAAGTGTCTGCAGAAGTACTGTGATTTACATCCTAGAGAAAAATGGCCTTATATTTGGAGATTGTAGCCTCATCCCCAGAATTTATGTTCCTTTTCCATGAACTAAAACTTCAGGATCCAACTCAAGAAAAAAGCTCCATTCCCTCTCTCTTTTCCCCGTAGCCAGGCATAATTGCATTTTCTCACACACCTGCTGAGAAGGGCTGGGTACCTACCCCCAAAGTGGTCTCTGTCCCCCTTAGCTCTGCTCTGTTCTTCTAGCTGCTGTGGGGCTGAGGCGTGCTGGAACGACTGTAATGCTGCCAGCTCAGCTCCCAGCAGGCAGGCAGAGCCTCTCTGTTTTCAATAAACCATGCAATAGCCTTAAGCCATTATGCTGAGGCTGCTACTCTTATTTTGTGACATTGAGGTCAACTCTTACTGTATTCACATATGTGGCTCTGTAGGTCAATGCAAATCAGCCCCGGAGGAACTTTTCCACTAACATTATTGGAAACTGGGGGAAAGTGGTACTTTTACCTGGGGGACAGGAAGGAATTGCTCTTTATAATCTGCTTCCCTCCTCCTGTGGCATGGATTTGGGGCAGGGACAGGAGGGAGGGCTCTCTTCCCTCTCAGCACCAACAGCATGAGAATTTTGTCTATGTATCTTTTAGGGTGTTTTTCTTCCTAATGTTTTTCTGACAAAACCCTTAATTTCTTTTACTGATGTGATAATTGATTTCCTGACAGCGTAGCCTGAGATGCTGCTATGCATTTCCAATGGGCTCATATTAAATAGCATACAATTTGTCCATTCAGTTGTGAAAACACCTGCCTGGAATTATCCTCTAGATGAGATCAGGATGAGGTCGGTTACCTCTGGCTTGTCTGAGCACTTCAGAGGAAAGGGGAAAATCCCTCAGGACACTGTTCAGGGATAACCTTCCCAGAGGGAAGCTGTTTTTTATGTCCTGTGATAAACACAAAGATCCTGAAAATTCCTATCCACTGCAAGATGCATGAATCCTGCTCTACATTTTGCTGAATTCTTAACCTGAATGACATCTGTCAACCATAAGTTCCACAAGTTATTTAGATGCCATGTGGAAAACATTTCACTACACCTGCCTCTGTTGTAATTGAATGCCCTTCCATTTCCTGCACAAGGCGGTAATTTTGCCTTCTCCCTCCTTTGATATTTTTATCTATTGCAGCCCTCACTTATTTATTGCCTCTTGAAACTAAGCAAAGCCAATCATTCTCATCTCTCTTTATGTCTCTTTACTCCTCTGGGTTTTTGCCTCTCTGTTTCTGGTTTGGTTTCTGTGATGTCTTTCTTGATATCCCGGTCCCACTGAAGTTAGAGGCAAACTGAGTGGATGGCTTTGTTAGAGCCTGGATTTCACTTCAAAAGCTCAGAGGGAGAGTGCTTTTTCAAGTGAAGGTGCATCATGGTTTTGTCTTTTATATTTTCTATCCTATTATGTACATTTAAAATTGGTACACCTGCCTTTGCAAGTTACTGATGCTACCAGGGTTATTCTGTACTCTTAGAGGAAGAAATGCCTAAGTGCTGTGATAAGTTTAATTGCTTGTCAAGACATTTGCAAAAATTTAATAGTTGCTCTGTTTGCCACCCAGAAAGTGCACTCAGATTCTCTGGGATGAATTTTGTTGGAAGAAGTGAATTTGTCATCCTTATCAAAATTATCATCTTGCATTACTTTCCATAAAGACAATGATTTCAACTCAGCTAAGCAATTTCTATGTTTTAGCCCTGAAGTCCTTTGTGCTCTCCAAAGAGTTAAATCCATCACACACTTGATGTTGGCCTCAGAGATTTTACAAGGATGAAAACTGGTATTTAGCGTTGTTAACTTTTTCTTAAAAGGATAGTAGTCTTTGCTGAGGGTACCTAAATCTGTATTTAATTGAAGGAGAAAATGCTTGAAAAGATACAGCTGGCTTCAGCTCTGTGATACCTGAGACATGGAGGAATGAATCACCAGGGTGGAATAATTGCTTGGTTTTTTTTCCCCTTGATAGACCCAGCACGGTGTCAGGCTGGAACCTGCAAATTTATAGCTTCAAACTAGCTCTGGTTATGTAAATACCACGTGGATTCCCTGTTTGCTTGCAGGTCAGACCACAGGCCTGTCATGCCTTGTGTGGGCTGCTGTAGATATAGGGGCACAGCCATTCATGAATTCTGAGCTGGTTTTCTGCCCCCTCGCTTGGTTCATCCACAAAACCTCAGGCCTCTTTCCTGGCTGGAAATTTCATCATTATGAGACCTCAGACACTTGGTCCCTAATTGTTTTGGAGTAAACAAATAGTAAAAATGCTGATGAGGACAAAGAGAGTAATAAAATTCTCCTGTCATTGACTTCCTCATCAATGCAACTCTCCAATCTGGCTTTCACAGTGCTGAGGAAGAGGAGTGCACAGAGAGGAGCGGGCCAGTTGCCCCTCCGTCAAGCTGTCATGAGGACTTTAGTGACTGCTTTCCCTCAAGGCACCGTGCTTTTTGCAGAGGAGAGGACTGGGTGACTTGCTTGTATTGTGGGGGCTTGAAAAGTCGTATTATGCACAGAGGCTCTCAGGTATTGCACAGAGGCATGAGAGGATGGGGATGGTGGCTCTGGAGGACTTGTTGGTGGGTTGAGAGGCTCCAGGCAGTACCCTGATGCTTGAGTCATTTGAACTAAATGTGCCCTCGGGGTCCTAGAAGGATCTGACACCCCTGAGATCCCTTACTTCTCAATGCTTCCAGCTGGGAGTCCTCAGAGCAGGCTCTGCAGTCCAGCCAAGGTTTGTGGTGTTGGAGTTTGGCTTCAGAAGTGCTGCTGGAGGTTGAGCTGTGGCAGGGTAGACCAGTTCTCAGGTACAGGTTCCCTGAAGGGCTTATGGTCGTACTTAGCTCTGTCATTGCACTGCAGGATACCCTAGACTGTGACTTATGAAAGCCCTTAAATATGCATTTGAGCACTCCGAATTAGACTTTCCTACCTCACAGAATTATTTTGAGGGGAAAGTAATAATTCAGGGTATATTTGATCCTGTGGGGAATAGGAATGGGCATGGAGTTGGGCAGGAAAATTAACACAAGGCGCGGAGACTATTTCTGAGGTGCTCAGATACTGGAATTGCTTTTGTAAATAAATTCCACAGTAATGATTTGGTTGTGGATTACTTTGTGGCTATGATTGCTAATTGTCATGGGGGATTATCTCTGCCTTGGGAGAAGGCACCAAAATTACTGTTCAGTATGGAAGATGGAGAACATTTCCACTTGTGAAAGGTCCACAAAGGTTCAGTGTGCAGCGGGTGAGCGATGAGTGGCAGTTAAGGCTATGGTTTTGAGCAGTAGATGCTGAAGTGCTCATATTGTTGCATCCAGCATGTTCCCCAGCATGGAGGAAGGCTGGCATTGGCAGGAGTGAACAGCTTATGCATAGTGCTAATGCAGAAACCGGTTAACTCTATTGCAGATAGAGTTAGGATTAAAACTGGGCTATGCAATGGCTGCAATGCTACCACGCGTCTGGCAGGGCAAGGGTGAACATCTTACACATAGTCCCAGAGCTCTTGGGATCCCTGGGCCCAGACTTGTTTCCAAGCAGCCAAGCTATCCCTGAACTCAGCCTGATCCCGTGGCATATCTTGTCCTAACCCCCTCCTTCCCAAATAGCTTTCAGTCTTGGACTGGTGATATCAGGACACCATCTTGCTCTTTAGGATCCACAGATGTGCCAAGGCTGTCAGGTCCTGAGCCCTGTATGTGGCTGTTGGGAATAAAATGAGAGAAGACCTTGAAGGAGTAGTTAAAGCAAACATTTAGGTACTGATATCAACAGAGATAAAAGTGCACCAGCTTAAATTAGGCATTAGTTAGACCGATGCAAAGTTAGTGCATCTTGGGGGAAAGAAATGTAAAGCTGGAAAGGCAAGATAACCCTAAAATAGCAGGTAAGCACCTTATCAGAGTCTGTGGTTCTGTATGGTCATCATCAACCTCATTAGTACATTTTAATTTTGAATTAGCCTATCATTTGCAGACCCAATTATAACTTAAGAAACTGAGGTGGGGGGATAAAAGAATTAAATTAAGCTTAAGGATGCACAAATTGTTTAAAAATCGCTGGGTCTGAATTTCCCATCACGTACAAAATTTTATCTCATATGCCTATTCCTCCTTCTTCCCATCTGACAACTACTGAGCTCACAACTACATTGTTTTTTAAAAAAACCTAAAGGAGAAGCAAGTGCTGGGGACAAGACACACAGCCATGTTGTTTGCGTGGTGCATGGTGTGACATGAACACAGGTGGGCCGGCTGCAGGCACGGGCAGAGCAGGTTGTTTCCTAGGGAGGCAGGATGCCCAGAGTGGCAGAATGGCAGTTTCTGCCACTGGAAGAGGAGACTGGTACCAGCCACTTGAGCAGTAAGCACCGGCAATCTCTGCCTCCTCACCTGCAGGCAGAGCGGGGCAGCATGGCTGGTGTGTCTGCTAGGAGCAGCTTTGATGGTATTTGGTATTTCTGTCTCCCTGGGTGGGGCTTGTCCCAGCACCAACTATTGCTACTGTACCCCAACACAATGGAAGATCCCGCATGGCCAGCAGCTCAGGTTTGGTGCTTTCATTGCTGTTGCATGGATCTGATTTCCTGCAAGGGAAGAGAGGTTTTCTGTTTAAAATACAATATTTCTAGGGTCTTGTCACAGCTAATATACAAGACCTTTTGTTCTGGGTGTCAACATTAAATTTTGCCTGTGCTGCTGGGCATTTTCGAACTAGCTCTGAACCTGTCTTCACAGGCACACACATGCACACTTGCACTTATGCAACACCCATTAATAAGAAAGAACACTCAGTATAAACACATACACACACAGAGCCATATGGACACATGCTCATTAATTGAAACCAGGCCCGTGTACTGAATCTCTTTGTTAGCATCCAAATCCTGGCCAATCTGCCAGTACTTATGAGATGCAAGACTGGATCACTTCCATTGTCTGTCACTTAAAAGCTGAAAATTATTTTGCTGGCCCCTGGCCCTTGCTCCCATATTCTTTGTGAAATAGCATTGACATCTTGTTTGAATGCACATGTGGATATATTTATATATTGTGCGGTATATTACATGTAAGCTATAGCTGATGCTTATTCCTGTGCAGATGGTTAGGTCAAGCATACAAATAACTTGTCAGATCCAGCTTAAGTGGACAGAAACATAGTGAACAGGAGGGAATTTCTTGTAAGTATACTGCACACACTGGAAACAGTCTTTTGATGATAAAAAGACTTAATTTGAGGAACAAAATTGAGTACCCAGGGAGTGTCACAATTAAGTTTGGTAGGAACCTGAATTAATTGCTTTGGCTTCCCAAACCATTCACTGATCTTTAAATACAAGAGCACATGGTGTTTCAATGCAGGACCACGCATGCCTCATTGAGCAGATGCAGTGGGAGCAGCTTTTGGGAGAGGCCAGAGCTTGGTAGCAATAAGGACTGCTGAGTGCGACGCCTTTGCCTTAGTCACTACAGATATTGGAAAGTTTGAAGAGAATGAGATGGAGGTCTCCAGGATGGACACACAGGTATTTTCACATTAAGGCTGTTAAGTGCTATAAGTGCTGTCAGGACAATTCAGAGGCAATGCCGGCCTCTGCCAAAGCTTTCTGTGTGATAGTGGCGGGGGCAGTCAGATTGCTGTGGCCATTTACCGAGACTAAGTTTGTGTGTGCCACTTTACCCCCTCACCAAATGATAAAAGTATCTTATGTGGCTGCGCATAAAGATATCTTCAGATGTCTCTCCACTGTTTGAGGTCTCGTCCTGTGAGCAGATCCCTGTGTGCTGTGCAGTGGTCTGTGGGTAGAAGATGCAGCCAGGTATCATGTCATTAACATGTACATCTCCTGGTCATGAATTGGGTGTGTAAAATTCTGCCCTGTAAGCCAGGGCTCCAGCAGCCTCTGTGGTGAGCTGCACCCAACCTTCAAACAGACCAAACTCTATCTTCTCTTCTTGAGATTTTTCCAAAAGTTTTGGCCTGCCTGTCTCTGCTAAAAGAGTCTTTCTTTGGAGGGGGCAAGGAACTGCAGTGACCAAGAGTGGAGTGATAAAACCAAGTCTGGCAAAATCTATGCCTGCAAAGGAGAAAGACATAGCCATGGGGATTTGGGAAGTGTGAGCTGGTGGGGAAAGCTTACTTGCAAGCATTTTAAGCCATTGACTTGAATATATTCTCTGCACCAATGTTGCAGACCATAATTTTCCTGAGGACTTCATGTTTTAAAACACACTATATGTATTTGATCTGTCTTCCCTCTAAAAGGCCATCGGGAAGGTTTGCCAGTGATTTACTGTGCCCATACTGGGGGGAAGGGAAGCTGATCATTAAGCCTCGAATACAGCCTGCCATCTGGATGGGCTCAATGCGCAAGAAGGCGTAAAGTTGGGATGCAAATGTGCAGCACTTGGTTGTCAGCCAAGACAGAGCTTGTGCTCAATTGTTTAAAAGCAGATCTACATAGACATCACTTATTGCAGGGGATGAAAGGGGCTGATGAGAGCCCTTGGTGTCTGCCTTGCAGAAATCGCCACTACAGCTGAAACCCATGGGAGCTGTGCTTCGAGTGCATAGAGATTTCTATACATGGGTTATTGGTGTCTTGATAGTGGCACCACAGATTAGTTGATCCTATTGACATTTATCTTTGTGTTCTTGTGTTTCCTGTCCAGAGGGTTCACATTGGTGGCAAGTTTCCTGGTGTTTTCCACATCAGGAATCCTGACCTGAGGTGACTGGTGGATTAGGGAGATTCTTGAAACCTTCCTTCTACCTCTGTGTGCAGGCAAGAAGATGAATACAGCTAGCTGTGTTGAGAACATTACAGTGGGTTGTAAAAACCTATTCTTCTCTCTCTGCCTTTACCATTGACTCTGAATGTGATGCTGAGCAAATCACATACACCCAACTTTTCAGCAGTGGCCATGAGCTGTTTGCTTTTGTATGTAGAGGCAGCCAGCCACGGTGGTGGCCAAAATTAAGGGTCAGCATTGCAGATTTTTAGCTGTGATCTGCCTATAGATCAATTCCTCTGTCTCTAAAATGCCTGTGATAATGGTTTGGTTTTCAAGGGGTGACTGGAAGACAAAAGTCCTTTTGAGTTTGGGAACTGCTCAGCGGTGATAATAATGAGGCAAATAGAAAAGCCCAGGAGGGAAGCAGAGTTCTCTATGCTCTGCGGTGCACTGCTGGCATGCAGATAAATACAGCCACGGAGTGAATAAGGAAGACAGCCTCATCCGCAGAGCACTTCAGTATGTTGAATGAGGCAGCAGGTCCAGTAGAAAGGGGAAGAATATAGGATCAGTTAATTAAAACTGCGCCTCTTATTCCTGTTTCTAGAGTTTGGTCCTTCTCCACAATCCATTGGGCATTTAATCAAGGGCTGGTGGGAACAAAATGCTTATTTTTAGAGACTCTTGTGGGGTTGAAACTTACATTTGATATCAAAAGCCATTTCCTGTCCATATTTGAAGTTGGTATCATGCTATTCTGCAGCAGTTGCTAGTGGAAACTGTTGATGTGTTGGTACACTTCCATTATCCATCACTCTGCTCTGCAGTTGGGAAACTGGAAGGCGTGCAGGTGGCTTCATTTTAATATCTATTTAAAGTGTAAATGGCTGTCTGCAGTGCCCTTTGAAAAGGCAAGGGCTGTTGGAAGCTTTCAAAACTGGTGGGAACTAAGAGTGCACATGTGATAGGAAGAGTGGCAAACGTGATGCAGAATAATTGCTGATGGCTTTGAGGATTCAAGCTGAGACATTTGCCCTTTGAGTACCTGTGGGAGCTCTGGAATGTGGCAGCACTGGGAAGCAAGAGGAAGACATTCCCCAAGGAAGCAGTATGGTGGGGGGTGACAGAGCATGTGTCAACCAGCCCACCCCCGGAAGGGCTGGGGATCAGATTGGGAGAAGGGTGCTTTTGGTTAAATAATGACAAGCGGTGCCTACAGTGTGCCTGTCAATCTGGCTGTCTTGAAGGTGAAAATGCAGATAGTAGCCTTGTTTTGCATATCGGGAACAGTCAGGCATAAGGTTTTGGTAGATCCAGGAGGCAGAGGCAGTATAATTTCTTTCTCTCGTACTAGAAACCTGTCTTCCCAGACCTGCTGGAGGTGACTTTGTAGCCATGCTCTCAACCTCTGTAAAATAAGTTATGCAAAACTAGGAAAGTTGAGATGAATCCATGCACATGAAGGATGCCATTATAAATAGAGCAATTCCAGACAGTGAAAGAGATGAGAAGCAAGAGCTCGGGGTCTGTGGCTTGCCATCCATTGTACCTTCTCATAGAAAGAGCACTCTGATGACAGAAGAGCTGCATTTTGCTTGGATCCCATTAAGATGAGTGATTCTGGGGAAAAGCATAAGGTTCCAACGTTGGGACATGGATTTGTTCTCTTAGCTCCACCTGGCGTGACACATGGGTGGCTGTGCAGTATTTTCCACCTGAATTGCATCTAGATCTGACTCTTCTATGGCAGAAAAGCTTTACTGATATTTGGAGACATGTGCAACACATCTAGAATGGCCAGAAAGTTAGGAACAGGCTAACTTTCCTGATTGTGGCTTCTCTAAGCAAGCAGTGCTTTTATCTATAGCATGTGTGTTGGCCTAAGTGGCATTGATTTTCCCCTGGGCAATAAAGGGCTCCTGCATGACTCCCAGCTTGCTGCTCGGCCAAATTTTGCTTCCATCTCTGCAGTAGGGAGAGGGTAGAAGTCATCTAGGGAAGGATGAAAGGAAACAGTCATGGTAGAAAGCATCTGCTTTTCATTAAGCTTTGCCTTAGAAGCAGATAGTGCAAAAATCTGTTTTTTCCCTGTGAGTAGAAAAATAAAATGGGACAGAGAGACCCAGCATGGGAGAAGTTCAGCATAGGTGCTTAGTATATGTCAAAGGCATAGTCATCTGAATGTGAATGTTTGTAACGGCCAGTGTTCAGTAGCAGCTCCATTGGCACTATGGGTCAGCCCGGTCTCACTCCCTTTGCTGCACTGGTTCCACTGCGAAGCACGCTGGATCTGGGTGTGGCTGCGCTTGATTCTTCATGACCGATATCTGCTCAAGGGTTTGTGAATTCTGACCCGACTCTCCTTGTTTGCTAGTCACATTGTGAAAGTAATATGGAAAGGTCTGTCTCCTTCCACCACTCATTGCTGCCCGTTAGCCACAGGTGCAGATGAAGCAAGCAGCTGCCCAGGACACCAACTGGGGAGGTGGTGAGGGGTGAGCTGATCGCCAGTTTCACCTGTGCTGGAATGCAGCAAGTATGGCCAAAACAGCTGTTGCCCCCTCCTGTCTGGGGGGCAGAATGTTCCCTCCTTGCCCTGTGAGCTCTCTGCTGCTGGGGGTGGCACAGATGAAGGCTATGGGGTAGCTGGATCAATCCCACCCCCCAGATCTCCACTGAACTGCCTGCTATGTCCACAGCCTTTCCCTTTCCCTCGTCCCAAGCGCAGTGCATCAGAGAAAGAGCCCGGCAGGTCCCCTCTGATTTCCCACTCCTATGGAGGCAGCCTGAGAGGTAACAGCTGAGGGAGCTGTGTGCTGGGGGTGCAAATGGCTGGAGGGAAAGGGGGGCTTCCTCTCCAACACGTGAGAGGTTGGGCTAAGGGGGCAGAAGGAGGCATTTGTCCAAAGCACAACAGAAACTCCCAGAACCCCCCAAAGCCATGGATTCTTTCTGGACCTCCCTCACCTCTGCCAGAGCTTTAATGACTGGATGAAAGAAATGTTTTATAATTTGCAGAATCCTCTGAATTTGAGTGGGAAAACTCACCTTCTATGCTCAGCTTCATTTATCCCCTGTTGTTTTGGCTCTGCCACACTTCCACCCCATGATACCCTTTTCCCCAGCAAGACAGCAGTCATGCCTCTCTATGGGCATGCAATTATACAGCAGGGACTACTAGATATACTGCACTACAAATACAAACTTTGCCTTTGTTGCAGCAAGGTCTTTGCAAATATTCTGGTAGGCACATGGCAAAAAAAGCAATGACTTCTCTGATCTCTTTGTCTCCCTGCTGTGGGGTTTCAAAGTCTCTGCTGGGTGTCTGTGTCCAGTTTTCTTGGCTTGGGTGTTTGAAATGAGATACTTAAATTGATGGAACTTGGTGAGCCTCTGTAAATTCCACAGATTTCACTGGCAACTAATCAGTATTAAAACCACACCCCTGAAAGCTGGTTACCCGAATACAGATTCAGTTAACAGCCTGTTGCAATCAGTGTTTAGGAAACTAGGGCTTGTTCTTTCAGAAACTGAGAAAGGTGCTGTTTTGTTAAGATCCACTGGATGTGAAGGGGAGTTAGTCAGAAAGGGTCCCCCCTGAAATAGAAACTGTGGAGGTCCTAAAGGACTGTAGTCTTTCCACCTTCAGGCCACCCCAGCATGTCCTCTGCCCTCTGCTTCCAGCCTGCCTGCCCCAGCTCAATGCAATTTCTCTGCCTCAGTTTCTCTGACAGCACGCAGCAGAAGGGATGGGATGCAGGAGTGAGGGGAAAACCCATTTATCTGCTTGAGCCCAGAACAGCTCTCAGTGGCTGAAGGAAATGGAGCCGCTGTCATCTGTTCAGGCTTGATGGTTAGAAAGCTTTTGTTCATTCCCCTGTAGAGTTTCTTCTTCCATTTCCATTTGCCCTGTAGGTTTCTCATTGGTGATAAACGCTCCCACAATGTTACCTCTTATGTGGGACAAGATGCTCCTGACATGGCTCTTTCTTCTTCTACATGACATGCCACAAGCCAGTGGGGAGCTCATCTGAGGGCTGATGAGTGAGGCTGGGGCACGCTACAATTTCGGAGTTATAAAACAGCACTGTCCCTGGTTGGTGATGCCCATGGATCGTAAGATATACTCAGCAGAGGAATTTTCTGGGCTTGCACTGACCTCTAGTGACAATGCAGGGGACCAGGGTCTTCAGCCATCAAGGGGCTGAGAGGGCACACATGGGTCCTCGGTGCTGGATTGTTTGTAATGGTTTGCCCCAGTTTTTAGCAGGATTGTGTACACGAGCCTCTGGTACTGCCTTGGGGAAGCAAGCCTACTGCCCGCTCAGGGTCTGCTTTTTGGTAGATGACTGCAGTGGGTCTCAGGTGTCCCAAACTCCATACACCTCCCCACTAAACTGCTTGTCCTCCCCCAACCCACCAGTGCTGTGATGGTCTTCAGGTCTTCTGCAGTGTTTGTTCTTCCTGCCCATCTCATTCTCCCTCCCATCCATAGATCTGATCCCCCATTTCTTTCTGCTGCCCCATGCTTGTATGGCATCTGATCACTGCCAGTCCATCCTCCTGCCTAAGTAGTGCTCATGCTCCCTGCTTCTGGGATGGTCCTGAGTACTTCACTCCTGTCTCTCACCTCTGCCTCCCCCTCCGCACACCCTGGCTCTCTTGCAGAGCCTGCAAACCCTTTCTAGAGCTGTGATGCATAGTGCAAGGGTTCTGGTTCCTTTGCCACAAAGTTGCTTGCTGTGTTGCATGGTTGATCATCCTCTGTGATGCACATGAAGTATCTCCTGCTTCAGAATGCCATTTAGAAACAGAACCCCCTAAAAAAATGCATTCAAGCTGGGCTGAGGCTATCTTTTACTTCCCTGAGTCTATAAACAAAAATGGTGAGAGCTTTGGATGCAATCCGAGGAGCTGCTAAACATGCCCCAAAAATGCTAAGCAGCCTCAGCTTCTAGGGACATCAGTAGGACTCACAGGCTGTCAGCAGCTCCCAGGGAGCCCTGCATTGCCCAGCAGTGTGGGGGAGACCTTCCATGGCCGCAGCGTGAGGAGCACATGGAAGCCTCTTCCCCCCTGACTTCCCCCTGCATGCTGACCCCCCCTCTTACAGGCCATGCCTACAGCACCACCTTTTCCTTCCTTGGCTAGGCTGCTCTAATGTGTGCATGTATGGTTTCTGGGCTCTGATAACAAGATAGCACTTCATTCAGTTGATATTTCCCTGTCTCGCAGAGCCACATATTGCTCTACCCTCCCAAAGACCTAGGAAGTGCTTTTGCTCACTGAATTACAGCTCAGCCCCCTCAGCTCCATGTTATTATCAGAGCAAGGCCCAAAAAGCCCTACAGTGAGCATGTCAATGAAATGAATTTTTTATTCTGGGAGCTGCAAAAAAAAAAACTACAATGCCCCACAAAACTCAGGAAAAAGTCACATCCATCTGTGAACACCAAAAACCAGGCTTCTGTCCACCTGCAGATTTATCTGGAAGGTGGAGAAGAAAGGCAGGAGCACCCCCAACACCCCTTCCTTTAGCACCTCTTGACTGTGTTGTGCTCTCCAGGTCATCTGTATGGGAGTAGCCATACTCACAGGGCAGAGCTTCACAGCACTGCCTCACTGAAGATAGATCCGGCTCTGCTGCCCAAATCCTGACACTGGGACTAGCCTAAGAGATCAGATGAAGCAGCTTGACTTCTCATAAATCTCTGTTGAGGAGCATGCCTCCTGTACTTGCCTCTAGGCATATGCTGGCTGGAGGCCCCTCACCCTGTGGATTGACCCCTCTGGTCCCTGGCTAGTCTGGTCCACATGAGAAGCCTGAGAGGGGGTGGGAAGGAGGAAGGCTGCCAGCTACAGCCTTCCATGCTAGGTTGAGCAGAAAGGCAGTCGAGTTTCCTAAGCACTGTAACAGATGACAAGGTGTATATTTATACCAGATACCCACATACTTTGGGTGAATTGTGCAACATGAGATTTGTCATCATGCATCAGATCACTGTGTGTCTAATCCAATACCATGGCTCTGACAATGTTAGGCAAGCTGAGCTGTCTGCAGTGATGCACCTTGCTAACTATGCAATGCAGGAACAGAGGGTCTGGGATTAAAATTCCTCCCCAGTTCCTCCAGCAATCAACTGGTACCCTGACTGCTCTTATTATCTGAGCAGGCAGAGCTGCAAATGTAAATAATCACAAGATTAGACAACCTTCTAAAGACAACTAGTACAACTGCAGCATGCATTTCTGGGCTGCCCCCTGGGCTGGATATGTTTTGAGTGGGATAATATTTCATGCTGATTTTGCCTTACTTTCCTCTATTAAATGATTTTTGGGCTAACTGCGCCCTGGATGACAGCAGTGTAGAGTTACTCCAGTGCTGGAAGTGATCCATAATCTTTTACACCACTCCTAGCATCATATTGTATGCCCCCCATGATCTCCCCATTCCTTGCACGCTTGGGTTTTTTTGTTGGTGTTGGTAGTGGTTTGTTTTTTCTCTGACGTCTTTGCTGCAAGGGAATCAAGCTGTTCTCCCACTCTGGGTGTGCTGGCAGGCAGCTGCATTCTGTAATGGTGCTGCTGCCTTTATGTTTGCAGTGCTGTCATCACCCCTTGATCAGCCCAGGAGTCAGTTACTTTGCTTGGCTGGTTTTGACTTCTGCCATTCAGAGCTCTCCCCTGAGCTGTCTGCAGCAGCTTTTGCAACACTCCCATGGGCATGTACAGATAATTTCAAACCCATTAATGTGAGCAGTTATTGGACTGCTTCTTCTCAGCCTGCATAGCTTGACTCTCTGGTCAGAGCAAGAGTATCTCTTGCTCTTGCCCCCTTGGCTGTCCCTCATTTTTAGCGCTTCCTGTAGCTGATTTACCATAGTCAAATTCCCTGAATTAGTTGTTTGTCTGTGGAAAATGCCTTCCTCCTTGCACTGTGACCTGCAGAAAAGGACCAGGGAGGGGCAATCCTTCCTTTGCTCTGCAATGGAGGCTCAGGCATGGGAATAATTTTGTTTTTCTGCTTCTCCTCTTCCAAAAGCTTCTCTTCCTATTGCAAGGATTCTGCTGTGAAGTAACTGAGTCAATTTTGGTCCTGCTCCTTGTGAGGCTTGGTCCCTGAAATCCCTGTAATGGTTCTTGCAGGAGCACCATGACTTTGTGTCTTGCATTCTGTGTGGCACTAGGTCAGCGTTGCTTCAGGCTGTGTTGAAGCTGATTTTTGAGCGAACACCCATCATATGATACAACCAATAGTGCCATTTGCTCCTACCCTTTTCTGCATCCTTCTGTTTTGTAATTGATTCATCTTTGTTGGCATCTGCTTTTCTGTTTGGTGTGTTCTGTCTTGCCGGTGCCCAGTGTAATTCTCCGCCTGCCAGCACCTAATGTAACAGGACTCAGAAGGTGGTGGTGGTAGCTACCAAGTGTAGTGCACAGTATGTCTCATTTGGAATGAGGGACTAGATTGACTAGGTTTGCCAGATGCCAGAGGACCCAGTGATTTTTTCCAAGTGTAGATTACAGCACTGATCCTTTAAAAGCCCAAGTAGTTTTTCAGGCAAACTAAGTTGCCCAGAGTGTCCAGTAGCCTTCCAATCCTTGCTGAGCTGTCAATGACAACAGTTTATGGCGAGGCAAAGGTTGTTGGAGACCATTGTTCAAAAACTGAGATCATTGCCTGTGACCTGTCCTGGACATCCCAACAAAGTTGAGATTGCTTTGTCATCCTATAAGGTACCATATTGTCACATGTGATATGTGCCATGCTAGAAATGGCACAGATGCCAGCCTAGCAGTGGGCACGCTCGTGGCTAGCATCCCTGACTAGCATCCCTGTCTATTCCCACCTCAGCCACTGGCTCATGTCTTACCTGCCCATGTTAGCATGTAGTCAGAGGAGCCTTGTCCCCAGTGCCTGACTGGTCTTTGGTTACCCTTGACTTATAGGAGCGCAAGGAGGATGAGCAGGACTCCTGGAACCTCCTGAGACCAAGACAAGTGCCCACCCATTGCACACTGTGAGCCTTCCCGCACCGTGCTGTGTATGAGGTCCTTCTCTGGTGAAACTTCAGGTTCTAAAGATTCATGTCACTGTTCTTCCTACAATAAGCATGTGTCTTAGCTCTCCCTAAGGTGGATTAATTGATAAAGAAAAATTTCCTACTCAGCTGATTCCGGCTAGACCTTACCTCACCTCACAGCTCACAGGATTGTGCCCCAAGTTTGCTGAGATCTGACTGTGTCCTGGGGTTTGGACTCTTTGCTCAAGTTCTAGAGCTGCTGAGGCGTTTGGCCAGACAACCTGAAGAAGGCAACAGCTGTACCAATTCACATGGCTCAGGCAACCGCCTCGGTGATTTTGCTTTGGGACTCACCTGTGCTGGGGGTTGGTCTAAGGCATAATAAATTCTGCAGCATCTTAGACACTAGCTTCCACAGAGATGAGATTCTGCCAGAGTGAGAAAGTCCATTTCCAGCAAAGCCTGGTTCTGGGACTGGGTGTTACTATTGCTCACATTATCTACTTGAGCTTGCAGAGAGCCTGAAACAGGAGCTCTGAGAGTTGTTCTGCTTCCTCCTCCCCTCCAGAACAGGAAATCTCATATACGGACAAGCAAGAGAACATGATAGTTCTGTGTCATGTTAAAGGGGTGAGCTTTAATTCAATGAGAACAGCAAATGCTTCTGTTAACAAATATCGGAAACATTAATGGAAAAAAAAAAACCAGCACAAAACTCTCTATAATAAAGGGAATCAGATTTTATTTTTATACCCTCAAAGTTAAAAATATGCATTTCAAAATATTTACAATGACTATATATGAAATAAACTTTGTTAATGAAACAGCAACATACAGTACTAGAATATATCCACCAAATTGATAAAGTCTACATAAGAAGAGAATGTAACAGAGAGAAAAAGAGGGGGGGAGAGAGAGAGAGGAAAATAGCATCCATGCACAATCTGCACCTGCATGTTTTTTTATACCCTCTGCCTTTCAGTTGTGGATGAAGTCACAGGAAGTTTTGACCTCTTGTCCCTTACAAATGACACTTGTGACTGAGATTCTTTGAACTGACAGAAATTTGTGGGTTGCAGCAGTACCTATGCCTGCCTTTCCCTTGGGGACCTTTTATTACAGAGTAGACTCAAAATCTCTCAGCAACCCTGGGAGGTAGGTACAATTTCATGGAAGAATTTGGCAGATGGAAAGCACCAGGTTAAGTGACTGGCCTAAGGTTGTGCAGCAGGAGCAGACCTCACAAGCCCTGCCTCATCTCTCCTAAAGTCTCATTAGGGAATATATTTCCTCTGCTAACCAGCATAATCTGCCTTTGAGATGAGCTGTGTTACAAGGTGGGGCTCTCAATTAATACCATGTACTGGGTGATGACATGGGAAAAAAACCCTACCTACAGATAAGGACTTGTCGCAGTAAAGATCTGCAATGTTGCAGTGCTGTTACCATGTTCTGGAGCTGAACAGAAGATTTTAGTGTAGACACACCACCAGGTGATTCCCTCCCTGCATGTGCATCATTGAGCAATGACATCCTCTGTAATTAGGAACCCCTGTGTATCTTCACCCCCACACTTTCTCTCCCCCAGCCCCCCACCCCTCATCATCCAGACCTGTATATTTGCCCTTCCTACCTTTATCTGACTCAACCATGGGAATGTAAAATAGTGAACAGAACAGAAAAAAATTTTGCCTTATTTCTACAGGTATTTTAATATGAATTTAATCTGATTTCTATTGGGTTGCTTCTCAATTTAATGTCTTTAACTTCCACGTATGTGCATATATATATATATATATATATGTATAAAAATGTAACAAAATATCCGTCACATTTGTTTCAATGGACAAAAAAAGGGGTCATAAGCCTCACTGCCCATCCCACAAGGCACACCAAAAGGTAAGTGAGAAGGGCTCTTGGAAGGGAAAAAGATGTAGCCCTTGTTTTTGTGATGCCCTTCAATCATCACTGCTGAGCTTGAAGCTTTGTGAAGGTATGACATGACTTTGCAGAAAAGGAGAAGAGCTGTCTGGGTCACTTGCAGATTTTCTGGTGCAACAACCCCAGGAGTGCTAGATCAGTTGGAGCTGTTTCTCCCTCTCTTTGGTGAAGGAGTTTCTGAGGATTCTAGCTTTGTTAGTGATTTTTCTGTGGTGGTGGCAGTGGTGATAATGGTGGCTGTTTCTGTCTATTGGCCCAACAGTTCTGTCACCAGAGCAATTCTTCCCCGTTCCCAGCAGCCAACCCTCTCCCCTGGACTCCCATCAGCCTTATTTTTTCCTAAGAACAAGGTAGAGGATGCCGATGATGAAACTGAAGCAAAAGCAGATCCAGGCCAATATGAAGCAGTAGCCATGGTGAGAACTTGTGGACCCGGACACCTTGCCTGTGAACCGAGCTGTGTAAATGGAGACTCCAATCAGAATGCACATCCCTGTGGGAAGGAAGGGGGAAAAGAAAGACAGTTGGAAAATGCACAGAAACCAGCACTGCTGCAGGACTTCCAAAGTACTCTTGTCCCCGGAGGTTGTAATGCATGTGTTGTGCCATATGAGAGAGGGGCTGCTGCCCATTAGCCTTATTTATGGAGGATTTCTCTTGCAGATATGATGACATAAGACACTCAGGGCTTGTTTAGTGGGTGCCATGGGGAATAAACCTTTGCTAGGAGGAAATCAGTTATAAGATCTGCAGACAGTTTGGTGCTACCTGTTGAATCCCATGAACAGCAGCTGTCTGTTTATTCCCCTGTTCCCCAAAATACTTGAATTCTTTTTGTTGTCTTTCAAAGCTATTTTGCAAAACCCACTGGGCTTTTCTAATGAAAATCTGGAAGTATTTTCATTATATACAATAAAAAATCCTGCAACACTTTCCAATTCCTCAGTGCTTTGTTTTATCAAAAAAAATGGAAGCATTTAGCTGGCTGACAACCTCCCCTGATGGCCATGTGTGGCAGACATGTGTGGCTACTTGTGCTTGCAGAGGCAGTGGGACACAGGCAGAGCCATCGCAAGGCATGCATACTTACAGCAAACCAGCATGATGGCTCCAGTGATGTAGAAACGTTTGCCTTTCTCCAGGGTGAACAGCTGGACAATGAACATGACAAGTGCGATGACAGAGAAAATGATCGAGAGGACCATAAAAGCTTGCACGGCTTTGAGGGAAGCTGTGAACACACAGGGAATAGGTTTGAGAAGGTCAGGGCTCAGCCTGGTATTGTGCACCAAGGTCATGCAGTTCATCACCAGAATGAAAATGCAGATGTAACTTACCCTCATCACGACTGCTGACTACCAGCTGCTCGCAGGTGTTGTTGCACAGTAGCCAGAGTCCCGACGAGGCCCTTCCGAAGCTGGTAGAACCCACCATCCAAACCTGAAACAGGATGAAACAAGTTGCGTCAAGGGGGAGGGGGGCGTCCTTGCTCTTCTGGCCAGTTGTCAGACTACACCATAATGGGAGCAAGAGCAGGGCTCTTGGGCTACAAGTGCCATGAGACAGAGAGCTGAAAAAGTCAGCATGCGTCGGCAGCAGATCAGCAGCCGAAGTGGGTGGGAGGCAACGCAGGCTTCCAAAGCCGAGAGGCGTTTGGCCCAGGCAAAACACCGGGGAAGTCTGCTCCCATGGTCGGGGGGAAATCGCTGCGATCACCCCGTCCCTCTCTCCCGCCGTGCGAGGCGGCAGGAGGGCACGGTGCGGGGAGCAAGCCGCCGAGGCGGGTGCGAGGGGCCCTCGAAATCCGCCCCAGCGGGGTGCGGGGGGGGCGCGGGGAGACCCCAGCCGCGCCGCCCCCGCCAAGCCGCCAGGGGTCACCCTCGCCCCGGGTTTCCCGGGTTTCCCGGGTGGCCGGGGGGATGGGGGGCAGCCCCCCCGCCCCTTGCTTGAGCTTTGCATCGGGAGCGGCGGCGGGAGCTGGGCTTGTGGCGGCCCCCCCAGACCCTGGCACCGGAGTACTGCCGTCGGAACAGACCGGCACGGGGGAGCTCCCAGTTGTGCAACAGCCTGGCCGCCAGATGGGATGATAAATACCCCTTCAGAGCTGTCATCTGCTGATCTCCCCTGCTCCTCATTGCATGCTTTTCGATGAAGAGTGTTGAGGTGCTGCTGGCTCTGAGATTTGGGAGCGGCGGGAGGCAGGCAAAGCTATCTCCTGTACCATCCTGGCTGCCTTTCTGCTCCCTGAGCACCCACCACTGCTTTATATTTACTCATGGCCATGAGCGGGTGTCCCTCACCTATAGACCTGAGCGCCCACCCACCCGTCCCCCTGCCAGACGTACTGCTGTGGAAGGAGTCAGCCTTGTCTCATCCAGGGTGGTCTCTACTTACGTTGGCAATGGTGGAGACAAAGAGCATGATGACAGTGGCAATGTGAACCACAAAGATACCAGCCAGTAGCACCAACATCTTGCGTCCCTTCTAGGTGGTGTCACCAATACAAAGAGCTCTGGAGAAGAACATGAACAGAGGGAGGAGGTAAAGAGAACGGCTGAATCAAAGAATAGCATTACTATAACCTTTATTTACATGTGAGAAAACAAGTTGATATTAAAACCATTCTGGAATTATATAGTCACAAAAAACCATCACTAAAATCTTTGTCAAAATCTGCAATGGAGTCATTTGCTCAAGACCTTAAAAAAAGACTGGAGGTAAAGGAACCAGTTTGGGAGGAGATGTAGAGCAGGGGTAGCTAGCTTGGGGGCATTTTAAAAATAGCCTGAGTATATTCACAGGTTGCTTAAATTGGTGTGTGGTTATGTAAAGTACGAATTACATACTGCAGGCCTATACTCCAGGAAGACGGCTTTTTGCCCACAGGATTCACAGAGGTCAGGAAAGATTTTCTCCTCCTGTTCTCCCTTTCCCTCTTGTAGCACAGCCTTGTCCAGCTGGTCTGGGACATGGAAAGGTAGTGTGAAGTGGAGGACTGTGTGTTCCTGGGTGCATCAGGTGTTGAGCAGCGATGAAGAGCAGACTGGGGGTCTACCCCTACTCAGTGCCCCACTCCATTGCGTGAAGAAGAGAATAATCAGAACAGAAATGCTACTGAGGTGTTCTGGGGCAGAGGAAGATGCTTAGGTTTGCAATGAAAACTGCCTGTTTCCCTTTTAAAACCTGAGGCATGCAGATCACTGTTACTGGAATAAGAATCTCTTGTAACGCAAATTCCTCTTTGGATTCTTTTGGGGTTTTTTGCCTCTGTACCTTGTAAGCTTTCACTTTTTGTAACATTCCCTGTCATTGATGAACGTGTGATTGGAAAGGGAGAGCAATGTGCTTTAGATAGCTCTCAAGACACTGTTCATTAAGGCTGCTGACTTCTCTGAAAATGCGAAATACAAGGAACAAACGTAATCTGTGAGAGTGAGTGCAGACAATTCACATAAAGTGAGTAAGCATATTTTCCCTCCTCTAGGCATTTATTAGTAATCATACAGTATAGCCACAGAAATCAGTCAGAAGAGTTTACTGGGTCCACTGTGGCTAGTGAAGGACTGCTTCCTAGAAAGTTTCACAGGGCAGTGTTGCTCTTCATCTTGATAGTGCTGGTACTGAAGTGGTACTGAAGAGCAGTATCAAGTATGTGATTAATGTTGGCTGTCAAGTTATTTTGGTCCAAGTGACTCAGGTAAAGCTTGATGCTGTCACCATTTGTACAGGGTGTGGTAACATTGTCATGGAACAACACAATTATACTTTATGATGTCTTTCACACAAATTGTAACAAAAGGCTTTGTAAAGTCCCATAAATGTGTTTTGGGTTTGTTTTTTTTTTTACTCAATGACTCCATCCTCTCCACTCCTGTCTTTCCTGTCATTGTGGCCATGTGTGGGAGTGTATTCCTGTAAAGTGCTGCAGCTATTCCTTGCACTGCTTTGGATACAGTTTCCCAAACCACAGTGGGCTGGCAGTCTTCTCCATCAGTGGCTCTTTGTCCAGTTCAGCATTAGCTGATGACCAGGAGAAATTCCTTGAGTCCAGAATCTCAAGGAAACAGCTCTGTTAAGTCACCCCTCCCACCCAAATGAGGCCACTCCTTAGAAGGACAGATTAGGTTTGGTGACTGGTCCTATCTCCTCAGCAAGAACTTGCCCGCTGTGAGGTTTCCTTCGCCTGGGAGAACTCTCTGGAGTTGTTTAGCCTTGGCTTGCTGAACATGGGCCAGGCTTGCTTGTCTGCTTTGTCTTGCTTGTGTGCTCCTAGCAAACTCCTCATGCTCTAGGGCTTGATTTGCCTGCATGGACTGGTCACTGTGCCCTCCCTTGTTACAGTATCTCCCTTAGTGGTGGTCTTGGAGAAAGTACAGTCTTTTTAGGCGTTCCTCTCTGGCTCCAGTGACAGTCATTTATGAGTTCAGTGTTGCTAAAACCCAAGTTCTACATACTATATGCAGGCTACCACGTGAACCCACCTGACCTGAGTGTTAAACCCTTTCTTTCCGTTGACTGCAAAAGGAACAAGGGTTTCAAGATTCTGGATGGCAACTGATATGGATATCACCACTGTACCTTGAGCTGAGAAACTATTGCTGTTGCTATGACTAGGTTATATATCTGCAGCAGGTGCCTTGAATAGAGCCTCTGAGTCAAATCTTCTCATCCCTTTGACTATTTGTCATCCTTTTTTCGGATTACCTTGGTTCTTACATAAACTGTAACAAGCGCTTTTGCCAGCATATTGTATTAGTATGCATACACCAAACTGTGGCAAATTTGCCTGCTCTGAAATTTGCTGTTACTGAACAGTGCCTAAACTTTCTTCTTTCTTAGATGGACCTATTTTTCCACGGCCTTTTTCAAAATTAATTCAGCAGGTTTTTCACTGGTTATTTTGAGGACTTTCAAAAAAGCCCTGTACTTGAAAGACTAAAAACCTACTAAAAACCTGCACCCTAAAGGACTAGAACAGTCCTTTTAAATGCATCTTCTGTTTGCATTCAGAAATGAAAATGAGAGACAAATGTTACTTTTCAATGTAAAAAAATATCCCACATCCAGAACTTTGACCAATACGTTAAGGAAAAAACCAAATCCTTTATTCCTTTTGCTTTTTCTGCCCTGTTCTCCCACTGCTTGATAGCACTGTTAGCTCAGGTCCTTTCAGTGCATTTACTTCTCAAGAACGTCAGCACCTCTCCCTGAATACACATGCTATCAAATGCAAACTCCCCCAGGGATATGTGCTCATAGCTTGGTTTTGATTCTTTTTGAGTTAAAGCGCAAGCCTCCCTCTCTATTCATTCACTTTCCCCTTCCTTCATCTCTGCCTGCCTTTTAAATAAAACACTGGAGAACAATTCCAAAGGAGCAGTGGGTGAACGAACGGCATTGAAACAGTCATCTCTGTCTCTGACAGTACAGCATGGAGTTTTCCTCCCATTAGAGAAGCTGGCAGAGTATTGGTGACTGACAGGATACTCTTTCCATTTGTTAAGTGTGAGACATCTTTCTCCGCTACAGGGTGGGGTCACATTGCTGGAGCAATAGGACACAGTTGCATGCAAATGCCTTTTCTTCCATTCCCCTACCTAAACTGCAGCTGGATTTGGAGCTCCTTAGGCTCTACTTGGGCTATGAGTCAGTCTTAGCCTTCCTAGATCTGCCAGTTTTTTCCACTGACTCACCCCAAAGCTCTCAAAACCACAACTATTTAATTCTGCAAGTGTTCAGGACACACTGTCAGTTTTAGGGCTGCTTCTCAAAGAACCAGTCAAGCAACCAGGTTGTGAGTCCTGCACTGAGCCTCCTGGCATGTCTTCCAGAGGAGAGACCCCAGCTAAGCCAAGAAAAACAGAGCTGAGACATGAAAGTAGAATGAATTCTGAGGTAGGACAGGCTGCTGGGGAAGGAGTGGAGGTCACGCACTTGCTGAACAGTCTGTGTGAGGGAAGAGAAGATTTTGCACTGATGACAGTGGACTCAGTTTCCTTTTCCTGGGATGATGGATGAGGAGAAGTAACAAACCACACCAACAGTAACCATGAATAATATCACCATAGCAGCCTCCAGCACAAAACAGCTTACAGATAGGCATGACAGACTCTTATCTGTGTAGAGACTATTTCTCTGACCATGCAGGAGTACACATACTGGGGAACAACACATAGCTCTGCTGCACCCTAGTTCAAGTACAAGTAGGCAAGCACTATCCATTAGAAACTAAGACGAAGTCTTCACGTGCAGGCAAAGTGTAGCCACCCATATCTCCCCAATGTCTACTTGGATCCTTCTATCTAGAGGGCAATCCGGAGAAGTGAGTCCTTGCCCTTGTTTTGCTGCTTAGCAAAGCGTCAGGATGGAATGCAAAGTGCCACTTGGAGATATGACAAAGGCCAACAGTATAGTTCCTCAAATATAGGGAGTGGGTTGCTCAAGGGGATAAGCCAGATTAGGTAGTGGTCCTTTGCTTCTGGCAGAAAGTGCACTGCAGTGAAAGGAGTAGAGGGAAATGTACAGGATGTTTCTGCAGGAATGATCAGGTTGTTTGGAGTAAAAAATCTGAGCACTCTCAACTAAAATATTTCAGATCTGGAGTGTTCCTAAGAGATGTAGCTCATTTGACTTCCATTCCCATTCTCCTCTCTGAACTGAGGTTCCTGCTTGGGACTGCCTCTCCCAGGGTGATTGGGTGAGGCATACTGTGAGAGATGCTGGCTGAGACAACTCTGCCAACAGCCTATAGCTGCCTATAGTGTCTGGGGAGCAGAGGACATGTAAGTCACACTGCCTGTGAGCACCGTGATGACCTCTGACTCCTCTAAAACTTAGGTTTTCAGCTGAAGTCCCTTGGGTTTGATACATTCAGTTTCTCAACAGGGAAATGTGGCATTTTAGGGAAGAAGCAAATGCTTTTGGCCAGAATGTCAACAAAAGTCTCCATAGATTGAAAGCAACTGAAATGAAAGAAATTCTGTCTTCCCCACCTGCCACCACAGAATATAAGGAATCAGCAGTCTGTCTCACCCAGTATGCTCTCTCTGACGGTGGCAGTAGGAGATCCAATAATTAGAGAAAGCATGTGAACCTGGCCACTATATGAGGTGGCACAGAGTCACACCAGGAATACTGGTGGTTCGAATCAGGGCCAAGGCCACTTTTAAATGAAGGGGAAAATTGGAGAGGATGGGACAGAAAATAAAAACTATTTGATATTGTTTGAGACAGCCACAAATTGCCACCTCTGTCACTGGTGCAAAGCCAACCTACATATAGCAATGCTGCCATGGTGCTACCAGTAAGGGAAACCTCAGGATGGGATAAACCACCTGCGGAATTTGTAGTTCTGCCTTTTGACTGAGCCGAGGCCCTGACTTCATCTTAGCTCTGCTACAACTGCACACCTTGTCATTGTGTGTGATATAAGCATGAGTCGTCATTGTGCCCAGGGTCATTTGGCAGAATGCAAACATGTGAAGAACTCTCTCATATTCTGGTGGCATAGTAACTTTGGACCCATCACATTGTTACTAGAAAGCTCATGGCAACTTTAAACAACCATAGGAAGGATCGTTTTGCTCTCACCCTTTGCTCTGTTTCTTGCTTCAGACGCAGCTGAATCCAGAGTCCTTGCTGACTCCGGGCTTTTATAAACCACTGTATGTCAGTACTGCTGTTGACAACCTGGTTTAGACAGACCAGCCTGACTCAATTTACAAGTCAGGCACTTTTTATAGACATGTGAATGAGTAGGCTGGTGCCTCTGGAAAGAGATTTCACATGTGTGGGAAAAGGGTTAGGCGGGAGGTGCACATGGGCACATGGAGAACTTTGGAACCTCTGGTTTATGGCAGTGAGAAGATTTTGTGCATGCATGGGTGGCATCTGTGGTGACTACATGGGGCACAGGGAGGCTGTAAAAGTAGCATATGAATGCCAACCAAAAGGAAAGTGTAGAGCAGCCCGAGGGGCTACAACTCTAAGTAAGCTTAAGTAAATGAAAGATTTTGTCTGGTTCTTGGGATATGTTTCCTGGTGCTATAGTCTCCAAGGGATCAGGGACAATTGCCTTCCCAGGGGAGTGGTAAAGCCCCGGCATGTGAGTCTTTTCTTGTGGGACCAACAAAATCCTCAAGAATCCACCCTTGGTAACGAACCTCCACTCACTGGGACAGGCAAGGGGGAGTCACAGAAGATGACACACAAGGGTTTTCCAGCTCGCATGCTTGTGATTCATATGAGAGTGGGGAAATATCAGAGCTCCTAGAGCAGACAGTGAGAAACTGGCATTTTTTCCAGAAGAAACTACCCTCGAGCACTCAGCCATGTGAGTGCTCAACATCAACATAAACTCCAAAGCTCACTTGGTAGTAGGAAGGGGAAGAGACAGCTGCCTGGGGCCTGGCAGGCAGCCAGCAGCTGCTGCTGGAGGAAAACACTATCACTCCTCACACTAGACATGCCAAGGAAGGGCTGGGACTGATGGGCAGTGAGTAAGAGGGAGGGGTAGGGAAGGGGACCTCAGAGCTAATGGAAGCACAGAAGTGTTCCTCTGCACCTTTGGAGGTGTAATGGGGAGCACCCTTACCCCCTAGCATGGTGGATGGTCCCTGCGTGGGTTAATTAGACATGGGAGTTGCTGGGACTTGCAGGGGTTCAGACAAGATGCGGAGATATCCCAGAAGCATTTGTGGGAGGACTGACAGTCTGGGTGATGACATGGTGTGTGTAGAGGTGTGCATCTGCAGCTCTGCGTGTCTCCCTCTATGAATGGGAGCGTGCATCTGTGGTTTCCCTGTGAGCAGAGCTGAACCATGTGTGTGAGTGCGTCTGTCTGCGTGCGTGCTCATACATGACTTCCTATGGGTGTGCATATCTATTTGTGCAACTTTGACACTGACAGTGCCTACGTGGGAGAAACCATCTGACAGCTCTGACAGGAGGTTACAGTGTGGTGTAAGCAAAAGTGCACAGATCATTTCTGGTGGGACTTCCTGCTTTTTTTCTCCTTGCAACAGCCTTTAGGTAGAGGTGGAAGGTCTGTGGAGCCCACATCAGCTGTGCTTTTGGCTGCATTTTTAAATTAAAACTGCAATTCTCTGATTTACATTGACAGTTTCGTAAAGATCTTCCCTTTTTTTTTCAAGGGAGGGTAACTCTGAAAAAGAAGTAGCTCCTTATCAGATACCATCCCTCTCTCTCAAGACTGCAAAACCTCTAAACATGCCAGTACAGCCTATGAGACACTGAGGTCAATGTGACTTAGGCATCTGAAGACTCTGAGTTTTTGGGTCAGTCTGCCTCCAGGGTGTCCTTGTTCCTGCTAGCCAGCTTGGAAAAGACTGTGCGGGATTAAATTGCAAAATTGTGTGATAGCTATTTGTTTCAACCCACAGTGCACAGCTGATGGGCTGGGGAAAGCAGGAGTGTGGGTATAAAGCAGAAGCAAGAGGATGCTGTGCAGGCTGGAGCTGGTCAGTGCTGTGTGCAGGGTAGGGTAGCGGTGGTCATGAGGTGAAATGCCTCATCTGGCTTCATGAGGGTTTCTCACACCTGTGATTCGTATGGGCTTACAGTATAAGAGTCATTCTAGCTCATGTTACATGTGGAAATGGCTTTCCATGAGGCGTCAGGAACTCCCCTTGTTGGAGAACACCATGTTTGCCTGGCTGCAGCCTCTGGAGGCCAGCTAGCAGGCAGTTGGCTCAGCTGTGCCAGTCTCAGAGTCCAGCTTTCCTTCAGCATTCCTGGAGCTGGTCTTTAGCAACCCCCTGACCAGCCTGCTGCCAGCTCTGAGCATTTTGCAGCTCTCCCCTCTTGCTCCCATGGCTCTCGCTGTCCTTTCCAGAGGTTTGCTGGGGCCCGCAGGGGAGATGCCTCTCAGGAATGAGAATGTGGATGCTGGACCCAGTCATGGCAGCTGTTTTTACAACGCCCCTCCTTGAGTAGACTCTGCCCTGTGAGGGCAAAAGGATAGCAAAGGCCCTTGCCCCAGATTTCCTCTAATCCAAACATACTGCTAGGTGGCCCCACATTGCAAGAACTAAGCCTTTGGCATGAGTCACTGCTCACCTGCTGTCAGCCACTGCAGTGCTCATAGTTTATTGCATTTCTCTGCATGGCTGGGGATGACCTAGCCCAGGACCTGTCCTTGGGGTCTCTTCATGGGTGTCTCCCCATGGCTGCAGTACAGACTGGTTTTCATAGGGGAAAGGGGATAGATCTTAATTGTGAGCTTGGTGAACCAGTCCCTCTTTTGGGGAACATGGGTCTGGAGCTGAGTTGTCCTAACCCATTCCTCCCTATGATGACAAGGCATGGGCTACATTTGGTCTCACTCAGAGAGCAGCTGCCATGTACCCTCTGTCTTGCTGCAAACAGTTCAGGAGGAGGAGGAGCGTGTGTGGAGCTGCAAATTTGGCCAGGGTTTCCTCTGTTCATTGTCCAGCTGTTCTAACTCAGGAGGTACTTTCCAAAGCTCTCCCAGCAGGGTTTGAAGAAATCATGTTCCAGACTGCAGCCCCCAGATGTGCTGCTTTGCTGCCCTTCCTGCAGTGTAACAGCAGAAAGCAGTTTAAGAAAGGAAGCACTCTAAATTTCTCACTGGGCAGTTGATATGGGGAACTGCTGCTGGACCCTATGTCGTACTGTGGACTGGCTCTGACAGAGGATCTGTATAGTCACATTTGAGCTCATGCTTTGGCATATTTATTCAGGGACAGTATTATAGCACTGTGGCTACCAGTTAGTTATCAGCCCTGGCAGGGGCTGTCAAAAGAAAAGGGCCATGGAGAAGAGCCTCCTTTTCTGTGCAGGCTGTTTTGCCTTAGCAGAAAAGACCCATGAATTATTAAGCATTGGTCTTCAGATGGGGAGATAGGAAACCCCCTTCTTTGCCCTCCCTTTTGGAGGTGTAAAAGAGCTTACGTCTTCCTACCTTGAAGGAAGGGTAAAGAAATCTCATCTTTTAGTCCTTTTTCATTACTTGTTTTGCAGGAGAACAGGAGGAAGGGAGAAATTTAGGAGTGCCACACCCTACAGCCTGCCCTGTGCTGTGCTGGATGACAGTGCTGCCACCTCCCTATTGAAGGGTACAGGCACAGGAGATCAAAGGGGCCTAGTAGTGCTATTTCTTGCCCTGTGGGGCACTTGAGTATCCGAGAGCAAATCCCATCCTGGCATCAGGTACCACCCCCTTTGCCACCGGGTGTAGCACTCAGTGGAGAGCATCCATCCAGCAGCCAAAGAGAACTTTGGGGGTAAGCAAGTGGAAACGTGCTGTGGAAGGGGTGTAGCAGCTGCCATGTGGTGTTGATGGGGCCTGTGAAGCCCTGTGGCAGTGGGCAGGGCTAAGGAAGCAGGCTGTACCCCATCACCCCTCCCACTTTTGCTCTGAGGAGATTCAAGCAGGCGCAGGCTGAGTGCCATGTGCCAGCCTTGCAGCTGGGAGGGTGATGAATAGAGAGAAAGATTTGTGCTCACAGCAAATCTCCCCCATTTCATTATAAACAAGGCCCCGAGGTGGGTCTTTTACCAAAAAAAAAACCCACCAGCTATTATCAGCAGATCTCCCAGAACTGTTTCAAAATACAATCTCTCCTCACCCCAGGCCACCAAACAGTAATTCCTGCATGCACTTGCATTGCTTGCATGCTGCAAAATTCAAAGACCACCGGCTAGGCCAGCAGGGCTGGTTTTCCAAGCCCAGGGCTCTCTGTCCTCAGCAGCATACTGGGGAGCACTAGCAACCCTGCAGCTCTGAGGCACCTACTCTAAAATCGGGTGTTTCTTCTCAAGATCCCAAGTCCCTCCTCCATTAATGTGTCCTTGGGTGTGGCTCGACTCCATCTCTCTCAGATATCTAACTCCACAGTGCCCAGTGGAGATGCCCAGCTTTTACACGAGAGCAGCCTGGATGAATGGCTCCGACTGTGTGCTACATGATTGAATGGTTAGTTGTAGCTGGGGCTGGGGGTGGGGGACTTCCACAGGAGCCTTCTGGGACCAACTCCTTAGGTGGGTGTGCAGTGCTTTGCATGGTGGAGCTGCATTTCAGGGTGTGCTTCCAGGCACTGCAGTGTTAATGATAGTAAGATACCTGTTTTGATCCTTTTCCTATGCTGATCCTCAGGGGAGTAAACAGAAGTAAGCTGCCTTTAAGGCCACTCCGTCTCAGTGCACACAGTCCCCAGGTTTGGCAGCTGTGTGAAGTGGGCTGGGTGGAGGCATTCAGCTGACTTAAACCCCTGTTATCATAGGAACATAGCTAATGGGCTCCAAGTTTTCACATTTTTCATGCCCAGCTCTCTCTTGTGTGTTTGCTCAGAAAAGAATCCCACTCCATCCAGAAGTGTCAAGTGGGCAGTTCCTGGGCAAAGGTGCTCTCAGAGGTGCCTTGAGGAATTCAAAGCTTTTGAGTGAAAGCTGCTCTGTGGCCACAGCTTGGGGTTTTTTTTTTCAAACCAATTGTGTTGTTAATCGTGATAAATGACAACTTCCAAAAACGCTTTCTACCCAGACTGATTGCTGACTGCCCTGGAAACATTCACTGCCTCAGTCAGCTTCCCTACCACTCAAACACATCTATTTCTCAAGCCGGAGGCACCCCTGTATGATGGAGCCACAAGCAGTAAGGCCAGAAGGGACCTCAAAATTCACAAAATCTATCCTTCTGCCACAAGGTTAAGGTCAGCTTAGCGTCTTGGCCAGTCGTATAGTAACTGTCCACAGCACCACCCTGAGCCCCAGCCATTCCTGGCAGGACTAGGCTGAATACTGTTTCAGTCTCTTTCAGACCCATGAAACTGTGCAGGGGCGTGCTGGGTTCCTGCAACAGGAACCAAAGCCTAGCGCCAACAAACTGTCTTTGCTGCACTCCCTTTCTCAGACCTCAAAAATAGTTCAGGGATTTGACCGCAGGATACAAGCCATAGCAGACAGATGAAGTGAAAGAACTGGTGAAGAAGGGGAGGGAGGGGGTGGTTGCATGGAAAAAGGCAGGTGAATAGGGAAAAGTGCCAGTCTCTGCAATCCTACGCTTCCCATCAGTGCCTCCCTCCCACCCCACCCCACCATGCAGCCCATGGTGCTCTTAGCAATTCCACTGCTCCCTCACTTTGCCTCTCAGTGCTCCCTACTCCATGATCTGTGCTGCTAAGGAAGGCATAGCATGCATTTTTACCTATTGCATGGCTTTGCTTAAGAACTGGGCTTGTCTTCAGCCTCAGAAACTGGGACCCCAACAGAAAAAGAGAGGTCCTCCCAGTTGTACCCCAAAGCCTGCACCTTTGGGGCCTCTCAGGCTTCACTTGGAATGATCATTGTTGTTTTAAATTAAAGCTTGGCAAATGACTGATGGAAGGGAGAGAGACACACAGAAAAATGCAAGCAAGAGCCAGAAACACTGAACCAGCAGCCCTAATTTCAAGCAGGCATTTTCCCATGTTTGTGAACAATGATGCTCCAAAATGCCGGGGCTGACCCAGCTTGGGCACCCCGTGCCTGCGCCCTGGCTGCACATGCCCTGGAGGCAATAACAACATTGCTGCTGCCAGCGCTCTACGGGTGCAAGTGGGGTGCCTTGCAGTGTTGCTTTGCCCCGTAATGCAGCTGGGTTTTGAAGCAAAAGCTGAAAGGTTAAGGTGCGTCCCATAGCCAGCTTGTGTGTCAAGTTGAAGAGAAGTGGCGGAGCAGAGGAGAAAAGAAGGCTGGAGCTGCTGGGTGAGGGGAGCAGCGCCAGTGAGGGAGAAAAGTTGCTGAGGATTTTTGAGAGCAGCTCTTACCGTGTGAGCTGGAGCCGGTCCTGGCACCTGTGGGAGCAGGAGCGTGCTGGGCTGCAGTGCTGATGTTCTGGAGTGCAGAGCTGTAGTGAAGGGGAGTGACCTGGTGGTGGTTTAAGTTTTCTCCGGTGGTGCAGGAGGGTGGTGTCTTTCCACTCTGTTTTAAAGGAGTTCCTATGAATCAGTCTGCCTTTAAAGAGAGGGAGAACGGGGAAAAAAAATTAATGAGCTACGCCCTGCTTTGTTGGCAGGGGGTCAAGAGTCGCTGGGAGGAAACCAGCGATTCAAAGAAATCTGCAGGGCTGCGTCTGACTCAGTGTGCAGTACAGAGACCGCAGCCTGGAAAAACGACTGACGCTGATCCAGCTGAGTAACAGAGGCCCACAACAGCATCTGTTTATAAAACTGAACTTCTGGTTGTCATAAAAAAAATGTATAGTTACAAATGTGGCAACAGGACTTCAACAATACAATCACAAACAAACAGCCGGTTGGCAAGGGGCACCATGAGGCTGATGAGTCACCACATCCCCTCCCCGTGCTGCACAGAGAGAAGTTGCTGAAGTTGATGGCACGGGAGAATGCAAATAGGACCTGTGGGGTTGGCATGGACAAGACTTTTGGGAATGTAACAAGGAGCAATGATGCTCAAAATGCAGCTCTGGCCTGGTAGTGACTTTGGAGCAAGTTGGCCAGATGGTGGTGGTTTGCTTCCACAAGAGACAGCAGGCAAGGAAGATGAAATAAGGAGTTTGTGATTCACAGTTTTCTGAGGTCAGCATTTCTTGTCATCTTAAAGCCCTCTAAAAATAGATCCTTTACATTGCAGAGAACTGACTGGTGTAGTTGTCTCATGGATGCTACAGGCAAGATTGAGTGGGGATGGTCTTGAGATGTGGGTGAAGGAGAGAAATATGTCAGAAAGCACCTGGGTTAAAATGTGATCCATACTGTCATAGAGTTGGTGATCTGCTACTGCAAGGAATCGAGCCTGCCTTTTCAGAGGCCCAGAAAGAGATAGATGCTGATAAAATACCTGGCAAAAGCCTTTCCCATTTCAATGAGCAGGACACTGGGTTGCCTTTATTTGAAATACAAAGCTAATGGTCTTTGAAGGTTATGCAGATTAAAAGACCTTGCTATTTTTCAGATTATTCCTTCTCTCAGGTGTTATTGATATGTGTCTAGTCTAATTTTAGACTATAGCAACCTGCTTGAAAACAAGAGCTATGGATAAGAGAGTAGCAAAGATGACACATATGGTGGGCAAAGACTTCTTGCCCAGACAATTCCATGGGAATAGGCCTAACTGTGTTTAATACCTATAGGTTAGAACATGCTTCTTGGTGATACACACGAATACGATATCCAGGGAAAGGAGGATATATTTGCTTACTCTGCAGAAGCAGCTGGCATTTGCATCGAGCTGCACTGTCCATTTGCCCTTTCCTGTTCCCCCAGCAGAGTTTATTGGAGTGAGGGATGCTCAGCTCCACACAAAATACCGGAGTGCACGGTCCCAAAGCAGACTCTGTGGACTGAGTTCAGCTGTGGCAAGCATCCTCTGCCCCAGACCTCTTCACATGTGACCGCTCACCTGCCACAGGGCAGCTGCCTGCATACTTGCAGAATTGCTTATCTGAGACATAGCAGCCAAAACACCTGCATCTAAAACACACTCACATGGGGCAACAACAGTGGAGCCCCCAATAATTAGGGTATGAAGTGACCCATGACTGGCAAAGCATTACTTGTCCCGAGAGAGAACTCATTTTGAACAAATTGCTCTCTAGCCTGGTAGGCTGTGTCAAGCAATGGCTAACGTCAGATGCTTTGCAGGGAGGCAGCTGGGTTCTGCAGCATCAGCGGCAGCTTGCCCACAAGAGCGTTGCTTCCTAGCTCTCCATCTGGAAATGTTGCTGCCCAGCCAGCAGAGTAAGTAACCAGACAGGCCACATAGGCTGTGACTGAGGCCCTGGAGGAGCACTCATACCCTGCCAGAAATTGGCTTCATCTCTGTTGCTATACTTGTCAAGCCAGGTGTGAGACAGGGTAACAGCGAGTGTCAAGTGAACAAAGGTGCGGATTGCTGCTCCTGTTTGGGAGCAATGCTGCATGTGGGCAAGATGAAGGTATAAGCAAGTGAGGGTTCCCCCCTAATGTCACAGTTTGATAAGGTCAGGGGACAGCTCTGCTTCCATTGAGCAGATTGGCAGCTCTTTGGGATATTTGCACCTTGCATCTGAACAGGGAGGTGGAGTAGAAGTGAGAGAACTTCCTACCAAAAGATAAAGGTAGGGGAGTATTTCAAGTTGGTAATATTTGTTGCGTTTTCTGTGGAGCTGTTTGTCTGTGGGTGAAGTGTCAGCTCAATAAGCCTTTATGTGTGCGTGACAGAGAACCAGCCCTATCCACCCATCTAGAGAAGAGGCTGGTCTTTGTGTGCCTCTGGTAACTTCTCCCTCTAGGGTGTGTGGTTTTCACAGAGCAGGTAGCAATAGAAGACCCATGACGTGAAAAGTCTAATCATGGGATCAAAAATCTAAAGCATGCTGCCAGTTTGACACACTAAGGTTGAATTGCCTAAGATCCCCACACCATAATCCATGGAGTCCCTTGACCTAAGCACCACTCATTTCACAGATTTTTCTGGATGTCTACAGCTAACTAAGAGGAGGTGGTCAGGTCAAAGCTGTGAGACTTTAAGCTGTGGGAATCCAGAGTGGCATTTCCACAGGCAATGAGAGGGGAAAGCTTTCCCATGAGTACAATGCCTTTGCTGAAGCTCTTCCCAAACAAGCAGCTTGCAGCTGCTGTATGTCTGCTTGTTTTGCCATGCCCCATACGTTTGTGGATATCACTGCTGTGTATGAACAGTAGTCCTTGATGCAACAAGATGAGCATCCACAGTGATATTAGATAAGACAAACAATAAGCTTTTGCAAGCCCAGATCAAAGGAGGAGTGGATGATGAGGAGTGGGAGATGAAGTGTAGAGTCAGGGGTGAGGGAGGCATGGTCAGTTTCAGCTGAATGCATCCAGAACAGATGGTTACTAGGGATGGGGGTTCCAGGGGAAATAGGCCATGGTCTCCCTACACTTTCTTCAGATGCCAGAATCTATGCCTGGGAGAGGTCTGTAGCTGAGTTCCCATGTTCTCTGGGATGCTTTCAAGGACAAATTCAACAGGACTTTAACATATGCTATTTAGACATGCTTTTCTGGATAACTATCTGCAAAAACATATTGCATATTAAGCGCCACCCCCCCCCCCCCAAATCTAAACAGCATGTCTTTCCACCTAACGATACTTAAACCCTTTCCTCTCTCTTGTATGTGCTATTAACTCTGTGTAACAGCCTGCTGGCTGGTTGCAGGACAAGTGGAAGCGATATGCTCCATGCTGTTTGCTACTTTGCCTCTTGTCATGACATGGAGGAGGCGGGGTTGAGCCTGAGCTAATGTGTGGGTTTAAAAAAATAGAAACCAACAAGTTTCATACTGCTCTGTAGTGGTGTAACTGATGTGTTTGTGTGTGTATCCTGGGGTTATCCATGTGACACACAGTAATTTGCAGAGACATATGATACATCTCAGAGCCATATTGTAAACTGCATTTGTCACACATGACCCTGCAGAGCTTCACTTAGGAGCATTCATTCACTGGAGAGGAGGGGGTGATGGTTCCTTTATTTACAGCTTCACTCAATTCTGAGGAAGCAGATGTTGGAAGTTACACCTTTATGGTTTTGGTCATTTCTCTAATGTGCGTTGTTGTGTTCCTGTCCCCGCAAGGACCGCTAGACTTCCAGTACTTAGGGAAGATGACTTTACAAGCTCAGCGGTACAATAAAGGAGTGGATTGCAGTCAACAGATGTAACTCTTCCTCTACAAAGTGCACAGTCTGGGTTTTTTTTGTTGGAGTTTTTTTTGGTTGGTGTTTCTTTTTTTGGTGGCAGGGGTAATCTGTGGCCCAAGTACTTTGGTAAACTGTATGAAGAATAAAACCTACAGAAATATCTACATCTGATTTTTCCAAAATCACTTAGGCCTGCCAGACTGACTGACCTTTTGAAAGTTGGTGATAGGTACAGAGTTGAAAATGCCCTGGGTTTATAGTGTTTGTGTAGGAATGGTGTGAAACAAGGCTTTAACAGGCAAGAATTGCAATAGTTCCCTGTAGGACTTCAGCATTATGAGTGGGATCTATGCCAGAATGCATTCCCTGCATCACATCTACCACATCTGGGAAGCCCCAAATCTTTCCTTGTTTCTTAACAAGAATAAAAAATGAATATGGGCATGAGATAAGGAGACCAATCCTACCATAATTTGCATAGAGATTAGAATTTAGTTTTGTCCTACCATGTTAAAGGACCATACTCTTCATTCTTATGTTGGAAAGGGAGATGAGGATGGATTATGATTCCTCTGTGCAGTGTGTGAACTGGCACCTCACACTTAGAGTACTGACATTCACATTGTGGTCTCTGCAGGAGAGCTGGAGAACCTGCCAAACTGCGTAAATGGCAATCCATTTGTAACTGGCTGAGGGGTTTGGACTAGTTCTCAGGGTGTCAGTTAGCCCAGAGTGCCTTGCCATCCTAGGTGCTCTTGGGTGGGCTGAATCAGATCCTCAGGCTGAGGTTCTGAACACCTGGAAGAGGCAGCATGAGCTGCTGGTGCTGGAAATAGAGACCTGAACCTGGGAAAATATAATTTCTTCCATGATCTGGAGCAAAAGAAGGCATGGTGAGATGAGAGCCATCTGAAGTGAGGAGGTCTTCTCCTGCTTTTATGAGACTGGGGGAACTGCACTCCCTGTCTCATTTTCCCCTACCTCAATCTCTTCCTTTTTTCTATTGGAAACAGCCCAGCTGAAGGGATTTGGCTTGGAATATGCAAATGGTACCTCTGCCCTGGCAGACCCATCTGAGCTGTCACTTGAACCTCTCCCATTCCACATCAAAGAGGTAGTGGCTGGTGGTATTTTCCACCTGCACATGAAGGTCTCTCTCATCCATTCTGGCAGCCAAGGAGTTTTTGGTTTTTTGTTTGTTTGTTTGCTTGTTTTTATTGCTTTTTTCTTCTCCTGGTTCATTTCTACTGCTGCCTTCTGTGGCTGCTGTATTGCACAGTATGTGCTACTGATTACTTCACTGACAGGTTTTACCGTGTTAGTGGAGAAAAAAAAATGGCATGAGTTGACAGTGCTGACAAAGGGGATTACCTGCATGACCGTCCTGGACTGCAACTGTGTCACTGGCTGTAGAAACGGACCTTGGCTAAGAGGCCAAGGCAAGGGCAAGTGCCTTTCTATTTACCTGCTGCCCTCATGAGCTGTTTGCAGGTGTTATCTCTACTCAAGGTTTGCTGGACTTTCTTCTTAGAGCTGATGTTGGTATCCTGAGAAAGTTATAGGATCTCCCTCTGCAGCCAGAGATAAGGTCTTTCAGGGTGCATGAAAGCTAACTGTACATGCCTCTCACTCCACAATATCTTGCTTTTTTTAATCTCGGGTGCATTTATTTAAGTAACATTGCAGTGTCATAGGCTCTATATGTATGATGGAAGGGACAGTGCCAGCCTAGTGTCCTGGTTTTGTCTGGGATAGAGTTAATTTTCTTCATAGTAGCTAGTATGGGGATATGTTTTGGATCTATGCTGAAAACAGTATTGATAATGCAGAGATGTTTTAGTTGTTGCTAAGTAGTACTTACACTAGTCAAGAACTTTTTCAGCTTCCCATGCCCTACCAGGCACAGCTGGGACAGCTGACACCAACTGACCAAAAGATATTCCATACCATATGAGGTCGTGCTCAATATATAAATCTGGGGGAAGAAGAAGGAAGAGGGGGATGTTTGGAGAGATGGAGTTTGTCTTTCCAAGTAACCATTATGCTTGATGGAGCCCTGCTTTCCTGGAGATGGCTGAACACCTGCCTGCTGATCGGAAGGTGTGAATGAATTCATTGTTTTGCTTTGCTTGTGTGTACACAGCTTTAATTATGAAATTAAATTAATCATTAAACTGTCTTTATCTGAACCCAGGAGTTTTCTCACTCTTACTCTTCGAATTCTCTCCCCCATCCCACCGAGGGGGGGAGTGAGCGAGCGGCTGTGTGGGGCTTAGTTGCTGGCTGGGGCTAAACCACGACACCTAGAAAGATAAATGGGAGAGACTGCAAGGGATCTAGCATATGAACAAACCAAGCAGGCACTTCACTTGGTCAACTCAACTGACAGAAAAGCCCAGGGAAGGCTTGCTAGGGCGGGCAGTGGTACCTGTACTCCGCTCCCAGTGAGGGGAAGGGTTGGTGGGAGGGGAAAAGCACCAAGCTCAGTGCATGGTGAGGAGGGAGGAGAAGGAAAACAGGGAAGCATAGCTGAGATGGAAAGACAGGCTGGGCATTGACAGGGTCAGGGCAGGGCAGAGAGGGCTGAATGCCATGGGTGATGCAGCCAATAAAGAAACTGCCTGCCAGTTCCAAGTCCCTGAGCAAAGTGCAGAGGGCTGGCAGGAGGCTGGGAAGTCCTCTCCCTCCTGTTGCTGTTGCATGGCAGAAGGGAGGGGAGGATCTCTATGTTTGCTTTTTCATTTCTGACAAAGAGGGAAACAATTCCTGTGACTGCAGAGGCATGGTTCCCTTCTGAAAGAGGAAACATCTACACATGTCATGCTATGGGCCAGCTTCTGAGTTTATTTGCAGCAGTGCAGAACTGGAACAATTTGCATCAACTTCATGGCAGTCTTTCTGATTTTGAATCAGGGATTGAAGCAGTGCCACCATGGCAAGAAACTGGCGGTAAAGAAAGAATTTGTGAGAGGGGAAACCTCTAACCTCAGCACGGAGACTGAGCATTGAACTAAACTCTCCTTCCTTGCTACCTGCTCTCCTGCTTCTTGCCAGATGTCCATTGATCTTTTGAGAGAGAACATAAATTATGCTTTGCTTCCCCTCATACACACATGCTCCCTCTCTGTGCCTTATGCATTCACAAACACAAAAATTTTCATGACTCCATTCCTTCTCCTTTTGTAATGTACAGTCACCACTTTCGTGGTTCCCTTGTGTTTGAGGCAGGAAATGGGCAGGAAATAATAACACAAGATTCAAACTGGAAAAATGCAAACCTATTATCTGGGGGAAAATAAACTCAATGTTAGCTATTCAGAGGGCGGGAGCCTGTGGAACTTGCAAGAGAAATAAAGCTGGAAGCAACTTAACGGGGGCAGCGGACAGAGCTGGAGAAGAGCTTGCAACGTGATATAGCACTTAGCGGGGGAAGAATGCAGCCAATGTCATTTACAGCTCTTCAGATGCTGATGTCCCTCTTGCATCCACAAATTTCAGAGGCCCTATCAGTGGTAATGACAGCAAAAGCTGAAGGTTCTCATTGCTGAGAGGATTTGCTTCAAATCCTATGACAGGGGATTGCTCTAGTATAGTCCCAGCAGTGCTGTGGGATTGGGGAATTGCCTGGCTGGTCTGTGGTACCTTCATACTAGTCAAAGCCAGATGCACCATGTCCCTGTGCAGCTCCATGCTGGGAATGTGGGCATTCACCACACTGCCTGGCTTTGAGGATAATTAGATAGCACAGAGAAGTAAAAGCCTGGGCTTTTTGACTTCAAGTGTGCTTACGAAGGGTGATGCTTTGTGGGTGTGTAATGAAAATCAGAAAAACCTCTCAATGGCTTAAAATGATTGCTTGAATTTGATAGGTATGTCTGGGCACCGCCATCCCTGTGAGATACATGATCAACTGGATAAAAAATTGAGAAATAATGAATCGAAACAAAGGACATGGCAGACTGGTAAAGAGTGGTCCCAAGTGAAGAAAAAGGACTTTTGGAGGTGGACTGCAGAAATACTGAGGAGGATGTGGTTATTTGAGGGGATTTTTAAACTTTGGACAGAAGCTTAAGGGTAACCCCAAAGCTGTAGGTACTACCTTGCTGAGAACAAATGTAACATCTTCTGTGATATGCAAGAGCATGGGCCTACACTATAATACTGGCCAAAAGTGAACTAGAGGATGAAACTGAGCAAAACAAGGCACAGGTTGAATAACCTGCAACAATAGCTTAGCAGTGGCCAGGTTTAGTATGAATGATGAGTGTACTGGATCAGGGCGAAACACAGAGGAGTGAGGGGCACTATCATCCTCATCACCTCCAGAAGAACAGGGCAAAAGCTTTCTAAGTGCAGGGTCTGATCCTCTTCGCAGTGCTGCTGTGTGTGTGTCAGGGCGAGCAATGTGCAGGCAGGGTGATAGACCACTTTGACACCCCATTTCTATTATTGTGGCTAAAGAGGCAGCGAGCCATGTGTTACGAACACCCATGTGTACTTGAGTTATATCTCAAGTACCTTATACCTGGTTATGCTCCTTAAAGTGATGATGGGGAAGGAGGCCATTCTGCCTCACAGATCACTTGCAGAGCAAATATTCCCAGCAGGCATCACAAGCAGCTTCATCTGGCTGGCTGCAGAGTCCTTTTCTCTGTAAGAAAAGTGGTCGAGGTGGAGGGGAAGGGAGGTACTGATCTCCTTTGGTCGACCTCTAAGTTTCATGGCAAGGACAGGCTCCATGTGACTCAGAAGCAGTGGTACGGCCAGGCAGACCAGCTCTGATGAGGCAGTGAAGCCTTGCAGTCTGCACTGCTGCTTATGGAGGTTCCTTGTGCTGCCTCCCATCCGCTTGTTCCAGTCTGGTGCTGTCACCTTCATGGCTCAATGTAGAGGTGATATCCATGTCATGGGCCAAAGAGTGGGCATGATAGAGCTCTGAAAGTTAACACAGACCTCTGCATGTCACAACTACCAAAATAAGTGATTGCAGAGTGAAAGCAGGATGGAAACAGCAATGAAAAAGGAAGCTGCAAAGCCTTTGGTAGCTGACATGCATCTCCATCTCTGGGAAGGCTTTTACTGCTGTCTCTGCTGTTGTCTTATGGGGGAGCAGGATACGTGGGCACATTGCAGACATGAATTCCCAGCCTTTCTCTTTGCTGGAAACTGATCCCACCCAATACTCACACAAGTGGCAGCTGCTGGTTGTCCCACTCCCCATGCCGGATGGCAGCTGGGTTGGTCCCAGCAGCAGCTGATGCTGCTCACCAGCGCAGGTCACTGAGTGTGCACTGTGTCCCTCCCAAAATGCCTGGAGAGAGTCACTGACCTGAGAGACACTGAGTCACAGGACATCTGTGGGGGCTTCTTCTCCCAGGAGAGCAGTCTCTGAAGTCAGGCTGCCGCTCAGACGGTGCCTTGCTGGGTACCGTGTGCTATTTGTAAAGCTGAGTTCTTAATACAAGAAAGGCCGGCTTGTAACTGTAATTTAAAAATCCTTTTGCCATCTAGGGAAATGTCAGCACGCAGAAGCAAGTAAAGGGAGGGTTTGACCCAGACACAAAGAAGCTGTTCTTTTCTGCCTGTCCGGGCTGTCAGTGGTGTTGGGTTGCTCAATACTGCTCAAGAAAGCAGCTCTGGAATGTCTCTGCCTTCCATGAAGGCTGAAGACATGTGAAGTCAAATGCTTCTGTCTGAATAAACACCTGCCAGACTGTCATGGGAAGAGTTGGGATGCTGAAATGCAACAGGGTGAGGACTGGCACCGGCCCCAAACTGGGAGTCAGGGAGAATCCTCTGGCAAAACTGACATCTTGGTTTTGATTGCTTGGTTTCCTCCTGCAGGTGTAGTCGATACCCAGGTGGTGGAGTGACTAAACCTGCCTGCTGTTGCTGCTGCTGGATTTCAGCTGCACTGAGCAGTGGGGAGGGATAGAGAGGAGGGGATGGGTGTGCAAGAAATTCCTGTCTCAAGAACCACAGAAGCATTTTCATGCCTGGGATACTTTCATATTTGCTTTCCCCCAAGGTGGCCCCTCTCACCTTGGAGACAGTGTGGCACCTGAAACCATGCGGTACATGACCATGAGGTTATTTACACCTGCAAAGTCAGGAGTAGATGATACATTTTGCAAGTCAGAATCCCAGCTGGGGGAGTCTGAGGGGTGGATGTGGAGGAGCTGGGGTGTTTTAGAAGAGGATATCAGGGTCACAAAACTCTAAGTGATCCTGGCTCAGAGAGCCTGTGGTTTGGCAGAGGAGAGTGGAGGGTGTGCTGTGCCCATGCTTGGCTCACTGATATGTTTTATGATCCATCCCGCTTTTGATGGATGGCTCAGGGAGGATCCTTCCGTGTGCAGGCTTGTTCACAGCTGGTGGAACGCCCAAGGTATCCCTGCTTGCCTTCATCAGCTGTAGTGAAAGAGAAGGGACACACCAGGAATGATCTAAGTGAAGGGAGGGCAGGAGTTGTAAGGGGGGATGGTGCATTCTCCACCGATGTGAAGAGCCCCACCTTTTCCATGTAGGAACTCTGTTTTTCCTATGCAGCCTTCACATTGCCTGGAACTCAGCAACACAGAAACCGACAAGCATCTGCATCCAGTGTGTTCCATCCCTGTATTTGCTACATTTAAGGTCTGGCCCATTAAAGCAATTAGGTCTAGTTATCACAGAGAGTGTCCTTACATACCTGCTGTCTGAGCACACTGCCTCTGTAAAAGGCTGGTGCCAGGCAGTCCTGTGTGCTGGACCACTCTCAAAGGTGAGCCCCGGCTGTGCAGAGCTCTGCCAAATGGGATCACAAGTAAGAAAGCAAGCATCAGCCTGAGCACTTCAAATGGCCAGTCTCGACAAAGAGCTCATCAGAAGGACCTCACAGGGCTCTGTGCTAACACTAGTGCTATTCAACACACTTGTCATGATCTGGAGAGGAAAGCCAACAGCAAGTTAACAGTTTACTTGTGGCCCACAGTTATTCCAGAAAGGCAATCTAAAGCTGACTGCAAAAGGCTGCAGAAAATCTCCTGGTGCTGAGTAGCTGGGCACTCCCAGGCAGATGAAATTCAGTGGCAGCAAATGCAGGGGAATTCCACAAGGAGGAAAACAGCCTGGCTGTACAGATACACTGAATGGGTCTAAGTCAGCTGCTGCCAGCAGAGAAAGAGATCTTGGATTCACTGCAGTCTGATGAAAACACTCTCTGAAGGCTCTGTAGAGGTCAAAAAGCCAAACAGAAATGTTAGGAATGAGTACAGAAGAAACAAAGAACATGATTATGCCTTTGTGTACTTGATCTGCTGAAAGTTTGAAAGTTGTAAGTGCTTCTGGTTACTCCTTTGAAGAGCATAGAAAAACACTAGTAAGAATAGAGAGGACATCAACAGTGATCAGAAGTAGGAGATAGTTTCTGGGCAAGCATAGATCGCTAATCTTGGAACAGATACACCTGAAAGGGAATCACAAATGGGACAGAGAATGTCAACAGAGAACTAACATTCATGCAGCCCCATATCACAAAAACTAATGGCATCTGTTAAAAAGATTAGGCAAGAAGTTTAAAGCAAACAAGCTATGGACTTTTCCACGTAGGCATCAAGGAATAATGGAACTCCTTGCCACACACTATTATGAAGACGATGCATGAATGGGGTTGGGCACATCTATGCAGCGCATTTCCTCTGGTGACTGTTGAATGCAGCAGCACAGATGCTACCTTTGCATTAGAAGTGTCCTAAATGGCAGGCTGGTGGAAGGTGATGGGATGTAGTTTAGCTTCCTGTGTTTCTTATGCTTCTTTCCTTAATACCTGGTGACTGCTAGAGAAGAGTTCTGGTTCTTCAGTCTCAGCTAGTACAGGTCATCTTCCATTTTTAGTAAAACTGTATTTTTTTTTCTACAGTCATTTTCCAAATTATTTTCTGACATTTGGTGAGATATTGCAGAAATGGAAAGTGAAGCAATGAGCTGGAGAAGACAGCAAACTTCCAGATGCAGAGCTGACATCTCTTATGGACATTCCTAATGTTCTGTGCTAGGCCACATCATAAACCAGAAATAGGGACTTATGAGTGAAAGTAAGCAAAGATTGTGGTGATGTTTTTAAAATGAGAAAAGCATTGTTTTCCCTATTAGCTTTGCCAGGGCAGTAGATGCCCTTAGATATTTAGGAGATAGCAAAGGGATATAGTCTTCCCTTGCTGGACAACCAGTAAATATGCTCTGGCTGTCTGATCCAAACAGTTACACCTGTCCAAGCAGGAAATGCCAAGTTCTAGATCAGCAATGAAATTTGGATTCTGCATATTTGCAACTGTGAGTAGAACATTTGTAGAAATGAGAGTAAAATTTGTCCCCAGGGATGCTGGTCTTTCCAGCTTGCACAGATTCATTGCTTGGGGCTGAATTTCAATTGAGGAGAATAATTTTGCATGAATAAGCTGGAAGGGGGTCTAAACTGTCCACAGACAATCTTTGCAGAGGAAAAGGTAACTAGCTACAAGTCCAGGACTGTGGGGTGCTGGCAACAGGAACATGTTGGTTGTGGCTTTGCACAGTTTCAACCAGCAAGCTGCTCAGACCATAGCCTCTCCAGAGGTGTTTCACAATGTAAGATCCTGTCACAGCTCTGGGAGGGGGAGAATATACTTTCTGCAAACAAAATTGCCTTTTTGTTTATTTGTCCCTTTCCAATTAAAATGCCTTGATTGCTCATATCTGCCATGTCTTAATGACCAAATTCTACTCAGAAACTACAGCTTTTAAGATGATACGTATCCTGAACCATTTCAGCTGGTGTTCTGCTTTTTTTCCCTGTTCTGTTCAGCCCAGTTTCTGACTCCACCTTCTTTGCCTGCCCACCCTTCTCAGCAGACAATGTTTTTCCACTTAATTTTATGAGACAAACATAAGGCATTCTCATCCCCTCCCCCAGGCCTGGAGAAGAAAAGCCCACATCTGAAGGCCATTCACAGCTGGAAGATCTTTTCTGGCATTCCTTGCTTTGAAATCCAACCCATGTAACCTTCTGTCTAAATACTCTGTGCAGGCATGGCAGAAAGGGACTTGTGAGGGGAGTCTGTGAAGAAGCCAGTGGCCCCTACATCCTTTTGCAAGTGCCAGGCTTCAGGATTACAGACTTTCTTCCCCACAAGCAATTGTTATTTGGGTTTAGGACTTCCTAGTTTTGAGGTCTCCAAATAGCCACTTTGAAAGCAATTCAAAAAGGGAACTTTATTGTGCGGTGTTAAACATACATAGAAACTGTTAGGTGAGGCTGTCTAAAGCACCATGTAGGTTCCACAACTGATTTTGTCCAAACAGTCCAGCTGGTGGCCTGTGGGCTGCATTTTGTTAGTAGAGCAATTCACCCGGGCTCCTAGTGACCTTTCTACCACTGAAGAATAAAACGTTAGGTCTCCTGCATCCTCCCCATCCACTTAGAGTAAATTGCTGTAATCTGACCCCTGCTTGCCATGAAGGTGGCTAATTTGTAATTCCATTTTAAATACCTTGGAACAGAGACTTACTTGTTATCTCTGCATTTGTTTAGCTTTTATATACTTTCATCTGTGGCTGCATTACTAAGTGCTTTACAATGCTAGCAACCATGCTCATCATTGTCATAAATGCCCCTGTCATGATTAATAGGACAAAGATCATTGAGCTGCTGGTCTGGTATTTAAGGCCTGGCACAGAGGAAGCAGGTGTGTCTTTTCCCACCCCTAGAAAAAAAAAAAGAAAAGTGAGCAGGGGTGTCCTGTTTGTTTCCCAATGGGATTCTGTCTACTTTTATGTTGTGATAGTGGCCAGTAGCTCCCTGAGCACCATAACACATCCCTTTCCCCGGGGAGCTTACTGTGCTGGCTGTGCAACAGCCTCATGTGTTTCACACTGGATTGGGTCTCTGGGACCAGCTACCTTCATTTCTGGTGTCACGCAAGGGTACTGGTCACTGATATTGTATGCCTGCTTGCCTGAAAACATCCACCTAAATGTTCCTTCTTACATTGCAAATCTGAGCAGACTAGAGGGGCTATATTCTTTTACATTAGTATAATTTGGCAACTGTTCATGGTTGGTTGTTGAACTTTTAAAGTAAGTGAGCCTTATACTGAGAAGAATAGTTGTATGTGTATGTACTCACATACCACTCTCAAGAGATGGAGGAATATATTATAAAACAGCAGTATCAATTTTCTAGTTCTTACCCTGAGAGATCAAAGGCATTCATTCACCTTTTTAAAAGTTAACTACTGCAGAATATGGTTTATGCTGTCCATTTTCACTTCATACTACTACAGGCACCGTTCAGCTCATGTGTCTTAGCTGAGATGATAGTAATAAACTGCTGAACATGAGTGACTTAAACCATGACACATTTTATAGGGACTTGTCTGACGCAATTTAGCTTTCTATGCTGCCCCATATAACGTAATGTAATATAGTGATCTGCATGTATCTGGGCCATCTTCAGCCTACATGCTACCTCAGTTTGACTCACATAGAATGTCCTGAGTTGGAAGGGACCCACAAGGATCATTGAGTCCAACTCCTGTCCCTGAATAGGACAACTTCATGTAGTGACTATTTTCCTGAGAAGACTGCTGAGGGAACAAGAGGTTAATAGCTCTGGGGAATAAGTGACTTGTTTTTTCTTTTATTGAGCTAATCTTGTTCTCTGTGTGATACAATCACCAGAACATCTGGAATAGACATGTATTTTGGGGAATATGGCTGCTTGTGCCTAGAGCTAAACTGTCCCTAAGGCTTCATATACCCAAAGGAAAACTTTCATAGCACTGGGATTAAATTTGCACGGATCTGAAAGACAAGCACAATGCTCAATACTCTTACTGACACCTTATTCTAACAGTTTGAGAAAACAAACCAAACCATATTATCACTAATTATTACTACTGTTATCTGCTCTAATGCTGAGAATCTAGGGCCCCAACATGCTAGGTGCTGGTCAGAAATATAATGAGCCACCACTGTCCTTAGAGGTAAATGTGATGCTGAAATGCAATAGTGATCACTAGTGTGGCCATTACAGAGATTTGGGTCCCTGTTTCAGAGTGCAAGGGTTGCTCCGGAAGGAAGCCATTTTCTTTTATTGTGCTGTTCGATTTGATTACTTTGGTGAATATTTCTAGACATGTAATGCTGACCTTCCCACCTCAGTTATTCTGTTGCTGGTAACCACATGGCTGTCGTCAGGAGCAGTGAGACCTGCCTCTGGAAGCAACCAGCCCTGTAAATCAGGGATTGTAGGCTCTTTACCTGCTGTGGGCAGCTGGAGACGGCCACAGCTGGTGCTCGCACTGACTGCTCTGGTATTGTGGTTTCTTATCACTTCTGAAAACCTGGCTCTTGCTCCCAGCATTGCAAGTAGTGTGCTTCTTTTTGACAGTGTGGGGAACCAGGGCAGGGCAGGGCTGGGATAGGCAGTTCTTCTGAAAGGCTGGACTTGCACACACAGTGATGAAACTTTGTGTTGGAAGGAAGGAGGCAAGTGGAATACACTGCTTAAGGGTGAAGATCCAAAAGAAGACATCTGGAGTAATGGAAAGAGTTTGAGTGAAAGGAAATTTTCAGTTGACTGACTGTTGGTGTGTGGAATAGCTTCCCAAGGGAAACCCAGTAATGGAAGCCTAGCCTACCAATTCTGGTCTCCAAAACTGGACTAGACACAGGAGAACACACTGCAGGCCAGAAAATGGACTTGCTTTGGCTGAGATGAAGGCTATGGGTGTAACCCTGCACCATAAAAAAAACAATGCAAGTGTTGCCGGTGACCTCAGGGAACACGGGCTACTTCTAAACAGTAACCCAGCGCTGATTTTCCATCTCTCTTCTACACTCAAAGGTGTTACTTGTCAGTACAATGGTGGTGGCAGAGTCACCAGGATACCCAGAACCATGCCTTTCCATTCGCTTCTGCTGCTTATTTCCTTCAGGCAGCTGGTAAGGAATGGTGTAAGAATCTCTGAGATACACAGAGCACTGGGAGGAGGGAGCCCGATCTACTTCCCACCAGCAGGGATGGGAAAGAGCACATCCACCCTGTGCACTGTGCTGTATTTATCTGATTAACTGAAACTCACCCCAGCTTCTGATCTGGGAGGGAAAGGGGAAGGAATGGATGCCTTTCTATCAGGCTTGGTCTTACCTCACTTTTGCCTTCTGCTCCCCTGGGACTCCTTTGCCCAGCAGCCCTTACAGCAGAGGCAGGTGAGACTTTTTTTGCTTTCTCATGCTAATGACTGGTCCCAGTGGAAGTCTCTGTCTCTTGCCAGATGTATCTCCAAGGAGCCATCCTCCTAGCGCTCTTTACAGTCCTTCCCAGTGTTCCCCAGTTATGCTAAGGTGTGTTAGTGCTGGGGTACACAGGGCAACATGAGAAGGGTGGAGGCAAATAGCTGTGGTTTTAAAAGTAAATAATTTAAGCAACAATAACCTCTCCACCCAGGTAATCACAATGAACAAACATTCTGCATGTCAAAGGTGTTTCTGGAGATAAGGATTAGCACAGTAAGTCTCCTGCTTAGCTTTATCTAGTGCTCAGCACTTAATGCCACCTAGCTCTCTGCTGAAGGCAAAACCTTGTCCCCTTAAGCAACAGTGCCCCAGTAGAAGTCACCAGTCATTTTCGAAGGGGAAGTCTTTGTGCTGACAATAAGCTCCAGTGTGGCTCATATGGCATTTTCCAAGGGGGCTGCATTTAACCCCTAAAACTTTGCCTTTGACTCAGAGAACACAGTATTTGTCTGGGGGGGAGAGAGAAAAGGGGCAAATACATGGTAAAACTCATTCTGATGGCTGGAAAATTTAACTTCATAGTTGCAAACTGCACTTGTGCCTGAAAAGCAGACAGAGGCTTTTATTTTCCCTTTTTTTCTTTTTTAATTATCAATGCAAATACTGCTTGCTGGAGAAAATCTGTTTCCTCAGCTACCCAGTCAAAGGGGGCTCTACAAAAGAAGTCCTGGAGATTGCTGCTGAAGATTTGGCCTTGTGACCTTCCTGCCGTATATTGACAGGCCATTATCACGTTGTGATGGTTGCCTAGCAAAGTGGTGACAATTGTGCTGAGGCACAGTGACAGCTGTGTCACACCAGAGGGCTGGGGAGGCTGAAACTTGGTAATATATGTTTTGTAACAGTGCAGTGCTTGCATCAGTATATCCCCAAGTCATGAGTGGGAGCACAGTGACATAGTGACGGTGTCTATGTGCTCACCTAACTTCTACCACCAAGTGACCTGCAATGTCTCCCTGGTTTGGTGCTGCCAACAACCCTGTGAACAGAAATGACTGAGCCTTGCTGTACTCATAAAGATGAGAGGTAGAGTGGTGGAGTGGCATTTCTGTAGAGCTGTACAGCTGAACTTGGAACTGTGTCCAAGAGCAATGCCTCACACACAAAAACATCCTTTCATTTGTAGTAGTTATTTTTGCATTATGATGTAATGATCAAGACCATGGCATGTAAGAGTCTGTGAGCTGTGATACAGAAACCTTCTTGTGGATGGCAGGGTTAGAAGCAAAGGTAATCAACACAGCCTCAACTGTGTGGCTTGAAAGCTTATAAAAGGTTAGACTTCAGAAAGTACCCGCCTGTCCCCAGCATCCAGGGAGAGCCCTGGGATCCCCCCAATCCTGTTATCAGCAAGTGCTTCTAGTGGGGTTCCTACAGAGGTAAAGTTTTAGCGTGATGGTACTGAACTCATTTATCAGGAAAATTTATTTCCTGTCATATTTGCATGCCACACAAATAATAGCGGGGACGGCAACAACTGCAGGTCATCTCAGATTGCACAGGAAGAGATGGATCACTTGAGTACATTTCAACAATGAAATGCCACAACTACCTTCTTGTAGCAAAGTGTGTATGTGAGATGCACCAGGGAGATTGGAGACAGTATCCTGGAACACAGTGCCACTATAGAGGATAAAGGCATCATGGTAAATAGGCTTTTGGGTAAAACCCCAGCAGTTTAGGAAAGACATCACTCCTAAATGTAAAAGGGGAATAGCAAGCGGGATATTTTAATTCTTTCAGTCCCGCTAACCTCTGTGTCCAAGCTGAGCAGCAGAAGTGTAATTTGGCATCCTTTAAACTCTTGGCCCCCTGTGAGCTCGTGTCAGGGACCAGAGTAGTGTATTGTCCAGTTGGCCCACACCTGTAGGATTCCTGACCCTGGAAATGTGGTACACAAGTAAGGACAGGAGGAGTTGTGCAATGCTCATAAGGTGAAGGGAAGCTGAGAAGGACCTGGAGTACAGGCATGGCTGGTGAGATCATACTGAAGTAATGCCTTCTGTTTTCCTGTTTGTATTTCTCAAAGGATGCTGAAAACTGGAAAGGACTCAAACTGTAGTTTATATAAGAGAAAGTTAAGAATTGACTTAATCACAGTCTACAAATACTTCACTTGGGAGAGAGATTTCTAAGAGTAAACAATGCTGGCAGAAAAGGTCTTGTTGAAATCTATGTTACACCTACACTAGTAAATAAAGCGATCCAGGGCCAGTTCTCTGAACCAAGTGGCACAGCATCCCTCTGAATAAAATTTCTTCTCCCCCAAAGAAAGTAGCCTTGCCCAAATCACTTGTTGGGAATGATGCCTTGACCTGTGGCGTCAGACTCAGCCCTGCTGCTGTTAGAAGAGTACCAGCCACAAGCCACAACTTGCCAAGAAGCATGCTAACAGCTTAACAATGCAGAAAATTGCATATCAGGGCTTGAGCGCATGGCCTGAGCTGTTGAGCTTACTAATACAGAAGTCACCTTAGTAGCCGACAGATGAAGGTCATCAAGAAAGAAAGAAAGAAAGGAAGAAAGAAAGGAAGAAAGGAAGAAAGGAAGAAAGGAAGAAAGGAAGAAAGAAAGAAAGGAAGAAAGGAAGGAAGAAAGGAAGAAAGGAAGAAAGGAAGAAAGGAAGAAAGAAAGGAAGAAAGGAAGAAAGAAAGAAAGAAAGAAAGAAAGAAAGAAAGAAAGAAAGAAAGAAAGAAAGAAAGAAAGAAAGAAAGAAAGAAAGAAAGAAAGAAAGAAAGAAAGAAAGAAAGAAAGAAAGAAAGAAAGAAAGAAAGAAAGAAAGAAAGAAAGAAAGAAAGAAAGAAAGGAAGAAAGAAAGGAAGGAAGAAAGGAAGGAAGAAAGGAAGGAAGAAAGAAAGGAAGAAAGAAAGGAAGAAAGAAAGAAAGAAAGGAAGAAAGGAAGAAAGAAAGGAAGAAAGGAAGAAAGAAAGGAAGAAAGAAAGGAAGAAAGGAAGAAAGGAAGAAAGAAAGGAAGGAAGAAAGGAAGAAAGGAAGAAAGGAAGAAAGAAAGGAAGAAAGGAAGAAAGAAAGAAAGAAAGAAAGAAAGAAAGAAAGAAAGAAAGAAAGAAAGAAAGAAAGAAAGAAAGAAAGAAAGAAAGAAAGAAAGAAAGAAAGAAAGAAAGAAAGAAAGAAAGAAAGAAAGAAAGAAAGAAAGAAAGAAAGAAAGAAAGAAAGAAAGAAAGAAAGAAAGAAAGAAAAAAAAAATCAGACTGCAAGGCTGGTTAGCCAGTGGGGCAGTTTAGAGACAGTAAGTTCCTTGTCATTTGAAGTCTTTCAGTCCAGCCTGGATGTCGTTCTAAAAAGAGATGTAAGAGAAACCATGGCCTTAGTGTAGGCAGGAGAGAGCCTGAAGGTGAATGCTGTGCATAGGGTCAGGGCAGGTATCTGCAGTGTCCAGCAGATGCACCTGTTTCCCTGAAGGATGTGATCACTACAGGGAAAGCCTCTGTAAGAGCCGCCTAATGATCCAAAAGAAACTCATTATTCTCCATCATCACTGCTAGGAGCCCTAAGCTCTGTGGAGAGCACTTGATTAAATCTCTCCGCCTCCAGGGTAAGTGATGGAAGAGGCACTCCCTGCACTCCCTGCTGCTCTCTTCTGTGGGAAGTCTCAGTGCCTACACATAACCTAGTAGCTGAGAGGATCTGTGGGGGCTCAGAAAAAGACAGAGCAGCTTTTCGGGGGTGGACCTTGGCATCCCAAGCCATGGCCGTTCTCCAAGCAGTGATGGAATAATCTGGCCGAGATCCGGCAGGCATCAAGTCACTTTCCCTGGATGTACATTTTAGTTATGTGCTAGTGAGCCAGGTGTCTGAGTCAGGGCCCCAGTGAGAGCCTGGGAATGAGGAGGTGGAGAAGGAATAGTACAGGAATCTTCCCATAAGCAAATACAGTAAAGAAGGCCAGACTGGAGGTATGGCTCCTCTGACATCCCTGCCTCCACTCGCCAGGATACATCCCCAAGACAGCAATTGGTGCTGTCTGGGACACCTTGTGCCTTACCAGATTTGATCTATGACCTACAGCTTTTTTCTTTAGCAACAACAAAAAGACTTCAGTAGCTTTTCTGTCCTAGAGGATCTCAAAGCCTCTTGAGGAGCCCATTTGAACTTTTAGAATAACAGTCTCCAGATCTTCAGTGCAGAGGTTAAGCCAGCTCTAAAAGTGGCTATGAAGGATTCCGGGGAAGTTCAATCACTCCAGAGTTTAATTTCCATTTAATAATTATTAAATGCATTTTAATTTCTGAAGAGGGGGACAGTAGATCTGCTTCAGCAAAGCTGTGAAGAACACATTTAAGGTCTGTAACAGTCTGTGGGTGGAAAGAAACACCAGTAAATTCCAGAATGGTTTCATTGAGAATCTTAGCAATATTGCACTTCAAACATCATTGTTGTCCCAAACCCAGATCATGTCGATTGCAGAGGGAGGTGTTATCCTGAACTGCTGTGTTAGCCCAAACCAGCAGGTGTTCCAAGGCTGGAATAGTAAAATGTGGTACAGTAGGACGGAAGGACTTTCCTAGGACTAACTGAGGATTGCTCAATACAGGTTGGACTTCAGGTACCCATTAGCTGAGCCCTGGTCATCCTTAGGATTGCAACACAGACAGACTTACCAGGAGTGGTAAAGGGCTGTAGCACAGGCCCGTGACCTGCTTTGAGTCTCATGAAAGGAGAGCGGCTGACCTGTGACTGCATCCAGTCATAAACTGAAATGCTAGGGATTTTGAAAGTCAGGATTGTGGTGCATTGGTAAAGTAGTGTGTGAGGCTTCAGGACTGATGGGAGTAATTAAAAATGCTTTTGTGTCCAGCACTGGATTAATGAAGGAGTGAAAGACCAGCTCTGCAATCTTTGTTTTAATCCAACTCTCTAAAATCTGATTTCAAACCAAAGAAAAACAGAAAACTCTTGCTTTAAAAGGAAGGAGGGTGGGAAAGAAGCCCCTAATCAAATGTTCTGCTAACACAAAAAACCTTTGGTAAAAGCTAGCAGGTGAGAATCGCGCAGAGAGCTAGAGCTGAGCGTTCCTACTTCTTGCCCAGTGCTGAAGACTGACCATAAGTGACCACAGCATGCTTAAGTAGGGTCACAGCTCTCTCAAAACCAACCTCTATACTATTGACCTAACCCCTAATCCTCACCCACGGTGTCCTCAGCATAGCTCACCTGCACATGCATCAGCTGGGTGGGAGCAGCCCCTCCGAGCTGTGTTCCCTCCTGTTCTCTCCAGCCAGTCTTTCTAGTTTCACAGCCTCTGTGAGGCTGCAGGCTTCTTTTTTTTTGTGTCATCCAGGAAACACACCCACCTCTTTCTCTCCAGCCCCATCTTCTGCCTTGCTCAGAAATTCTGTAACTCGTGTGAACGGATTTCAACCAATGCAAAGTACAGCCAATATCAAAAAAAATCGTAGAAACTAGGGATGGGAAAATCTTGCTAGCTCATCCAGTCCATCTTTTCACATTCTAGCCCAGCCCAGTTCCTGCAAGATTCTTGCCCACAGCACATTTTCCAGTGCATTATCCAGTCTGGTTGTGCATGATATAAGCAATGGGCCTCTTTTGCTTCCCGTGAGACTGTTCCACAGACGACTACTTTTCACTGCTTGGAAGAGGTTTCTGAAGTTTTCTTTCCATTCTGCCTGACTTAATTTCTCTAAGCTCTGCCCATGGTAACACACTAGCCAAATGTTCTCCTTCCTTCATGCTTATTCTATTCAGGTGATGGCAAATAAGTCTTGTTCAGTCAAGCAGTTTAGCCACAATGTTAATACTTAGTTGTAAAGCTCAGCAATTATAATCCTTGGCTACCTGGATAAGACTAATGTTGAGATTAGCATTTTAATGGGTGTACAGAACATAGAAGACATTGCTAGTAGCATTGCCTCTTTATTATAATAGTCACTTGACACATCCCATCACAAGGTTTGGCTTCGGTTGCTTTTGCCTTTGCCAAACTCGGAGCCAACATCTTCTAGCTCATGTCTCCTTCAGCTGTTTTATTGGGTTCTTTTTGGTTTTGTTTTTAATTTCAGTCAAAACCACTTAGCTGTTTCTGAGAACAAGGCTGGCAGGGGAATATTCTGTTTTATCCACATTTAAAAAAAAATCTTGATGACTTTTACTTTTAAGAAAACAGCTTCTGAGCAGTGTCTTGCTTTAAAATAAATCACAGTTTTCTGTCAGGGACACACCTTTTGCCATCTATGACAAAATCCTCCCTGAATTTGGCTAAATAATAAGTGTTTGAGTAATTGCAGCTTGAGGCTGTTCAGAAAAAAAATAATGGAGGCCAGGAAGGACAGCTGTTTATTACTACCTTTTTTAACTGTAGGCCTGATGGAAATTTAAGGCCAGGGTTACAATGCACTTGCACAAAGGGTCCTGGTTGTGGCTGCAGGGTCACCTCGCTCTGGCCTCCCCTTGCCCAGGATGGTGTCACCGCTCCTGGACTCCTCCTGCCCGTGGCCAGGGCTATCCTGGGGAAGTGAGGTCCCTGCTCCATGTGTGGGACCAGGGTTGCCCAGGCAAGCGGAAACCTGGCTGCGAGGAAACAGGGAGGTACAGAGAGAGGAGGAGGAGAGAAAAAAGAAAAAACCCAACAACAACAAAAACCCAACAAAGAAAACAGCAGACAAGAGGGAGACGCCCAAGTTCTCTGCTGGCAGTCTTCAAAATATTTCTTGTTTCCGTTTCCACTGACTGGGGCCCTCCCTTCCCCCAGGACATGTAGGGAAGCCTGGGTGTCCTGCAGCTGCCTTGCCATGGCACACACGTGCCGCATACACCCTGCGCCCGTGGCGGTGACACCACCCGCTCCCAGCACCAGCTCCTCCCCCCGGGCCTCCAAGGCACTGGGCTGCAGGCCCAAACATGTGTCACCGCTGCCTTGTCCTGACCTGTCTCCTCCCTGGTACACAGGCAGCCCCACTGTGTACAAGGGCACGGGAGGCATGAGCACTGGGGATGGCACTTGCCAGCAGGACCATCCATGAGGTCACAGCTCCAAAATGCCATGAAGGAACAGAAAGGGATCTGAAATTCTCATTAAATCTGGGAAAAAAGGAGATGTCCTCAGTCCTGTATAATTACCAGAACATCCAGAGAGATAAAAGGTGCAATTATAATATCTAGCACCGTTGTTTTCAAAGCACCCACTGTAACGTAACCCCTCTGCTCAGCACTGTAAAGAAAGCTGGTTTTATTTTTCCCTTTAGAGCAGCATATTAGACCTTGGCTCCTCTGACCTGTGCTTGCTACCATCTCTGCTCCATCAGGGAAGCCAGCCTGAGAAACTCCCTTGTGCCTTCTGGCCACCCTGGTTGCTGTACCTCTTGCCATGCTGCCTCTTTATTCACGAATCCTTCCTCTCCTAGTTTTCTCTCCCTCCCTCTTTTTTTTTTTCTTGCCAAAGCAAGGAGTTTTTAATAGCTAAAGAACGAAAACACCTCCCACGCCTCACCTCAAAAAAGCTAACTCTCTGCCTTACTCACTCTTTTTGATTTCCAAACCTCTCCTGCTAGCTTAGAGTCTTCCTTTGAAGCACTGGTTCCTCAAATACTAGTGCGTGAGTATAACTTTAGTAAACTGTGTTGTTCCAATGGCCTCAGGGGGACAATCCATGTGAGTAAATAATTCAGATGTGGGATGGAGGCTATGGCATTTAGCAGAAATGGAAAAGCTTTCTGTCGGATATTGTGATTTGGTTGGAATCAAGATATTGCAAGGGAATATACTGACTTCAATCCAGGATGGAGTAGTACCTGCCTTGTAGAAAATATTAACAGTAGGCTGGAAGGTCTTCAGGGTGCCTCAGTCATATTGTAGCAGGTAGATTGACTAGTTAATCTTTGGAGGCTTCCTCGAACTCTGCTTATTCTGATTCATCATAGTGAAATGGAGGAAAAGATAAATTGAAGCAAAGACCAATTGCTTTGTCTTGTGCAGCGTGATTCAAATGTACTGTTTCAATTTTTTTTTTGCTTTAAAACTGATATTAAATATTTCTTTGACTCCAAGATCACCTGCATATGTGAAGTACTCTTTTTAAAAATTTAGATCCTTGAGTTTTGTCATTATCAAAACAGAATGTTTCTTTCCCATGGGCTTTGTGCTGATTCCAACACCAACAAGGATCAGCTGTGCTGAAGATTTGCATCTGCATGAATGACTATGAAGACCTAACTTCATAGTGTAGGGAAACAAGAGCTATTTTTGAACTATCAGTCCAGCCATGGCAATGTGGAGCTCAGCACAGCTTACTCTACTCTGTTTCTGAACTGAGGTTGGTACCCTGCATCGTGTTCCATATTGCTGGAGCAAAATTGCTAGCAACACCCAATTAAAACAAGCACTGAATGTTTGCTCGCCATCACTGCCACTGCTTTGACTGCAGTATAAACGCACCACTAATGACTTGGCTGATGGGAGGGGAAAATTATGTGTCAGAGCCAAGTACAGAACCAGGAATTTGGGCCGTCAGCCAGCTTGTTAGATCACACTGTGTGCCTCTAATGAAATGCATTGATTTGTGACTCTTACAATAACATTTTTAGGAAATAATTTCACTGGCTATTTATTTGTGTGATGGAGCAGCATGATGAGGTTGGAAAACTGAAGCAAACACTGTGCTTACAAATCAAGAGCAAAATTTTGAGAATGAGGTTAATTAACCATTGGAATAACTTTTCTAAGCATGTGATAGGTTTTTCATCATATCCTGTTGCACAGTCAATACTAGTTAGTTGTTTAAAATATGTGCTATAGCTCCAACAGGAGCTCTGTGTATCATTAAAAATGATCGTCTGAAGAAGTTCTTTGGGTTCTGTTGCACCAGAGATGAGAATATTTTGTAATGGTCCCTTTTAATGATAAAAAACCCCATGAGCCTGTGACAGCCATTGAGTCTGGGTGTTTGTGATTCTGTGGAGTAACAGACTGAGATCCCATAAGTGGTATATTTAAAACTGGCAACAATTTTCATAAAAGGGACTACCAAATTACAAAGACGCATTCTGCAGAAGTGGATGCCCTGCCAATCCTGCGGCTGATATAATGTATCGTGATGAATTAGCGAGCTCAGAAAGAATTAACCCATCAATAAAATGACAGACTTGGTAGATTTCAAAGCATCTGGTCAGAACTCATGGAATTTCTTGGCTGCTACATGTTCAGTCAGAAAGAAAGAAATAGTGGGGAGAGTCTATGATCACCTTGTAGTATTTCACTGGATGCCTCAGAAGAGCAGATGGGGATAGTGAGCAATGGATAAGGTAAGCATTTGTCTACTTGGGGGGTTGTATGGACCTTTTCCTGGACTGACTCGTCTTTAATATCCTTATAGATCTAGATAAAAAGTTATCTTTTTCTTGTCTGCTTACAGTCCTTGGTTGGCTAAATTTCATAAATAATATTTTTTGACGTGTGCTCAGGATGAACACAACCTAGAGTTGCCAGAGTTTAAGTACTCTGTAGAAAGCAACCCCCTTTAAATAGTCTTAGGTTGCCTATCTAGAAATTGAGGCATCTAGACTCTCTAGTGAGTCCTCAAAGTCTGTGTTACTGCACTTGATGTTTTCTTTTCGTGTCTACTTTCTATGTGGTTTTTAATGGTTTATAGCTATAAAGATTAGAAAAAAAATCCAGTCAAGTAAGACTTGTTTTGAGAAAAAAAAAAAAAGAAGAAAAAAGGTAGGGGAAAAAAAAGTATTTAGGTCCAAACTAATGGCAAGCTTGTTTGTTCATCTTTAGGATGCATTTACTTATTCCAGTTCAATCTTTATTTCTGTTCTGCCACAGACTTAATGACTAGCAATGTAAGCTGTTCATGTTTAAAAACAGAATTCACCTTTAAATGTGATTAGGCTAGAAAAAGTATGCCTGGTGAGGTCATTTGCAGAGCAAGAGTTAATGCATCATGCAAACAGCTAAATAAAGGTTACAATCTGAGTGGAATTATTCAGAGCTCAGGGAGAAATCTGGCATTTGCAGTCTGTCACTGGGTTTGAGAAGTCTGGCTCTCTCAGCTTCACTGCCACCCAGAGACATCCTGCTTTCTGTGTGGCAGTAAGGGAGGGGACTGCAGCGCTGGACAGTCTTCCTGTAAAAACAGCAAAAACAGGAGCGGTGGGAAGTGTCATGTGTGAGGAATGTGTGGAATGAGGGGTGAGTATGAGCCCATCTTTGTTCAGGTTTCACAGAGCAACATTATGGGTGCAAATAGCACCTCTTTCTCCTCTCTTTTCCTCTTCAGGACAGCTGAAGAGTCAATGTCAGGATAGTGTATAATCCCTGATATCCCTGGGGAGGAGGGCTGCATGGAGGGCTATGAAAAGCCGTGTGCCTCTTAAGACCTGCCAGTTAAGTATTGCTTAGGCCCTCTCTGGTAAGAGCTTCTCACCCTTCTTTTCCACCAACATCCTTGGGAGTCAAGGGTGCCGCTTTGGGGCAGGGTACACTCTAAGTATGTATAGGATACAGCCGGGATAGAATTGCATCACTTGTAAACGCCTGGGCTTTTGTAGAGCTGGCAATCTCCGAAGAGGTGTTGTGCTAGGATTGTGTTTTGCATTTCATTTCCTTGTTTTGTTTCTGTGAGCCAAGTGCTTGGCTGATTGCACAGGAAATCAACTGCTATGGGCATTTACTTCAATGGGTGAACTTTAAATGAGTCACCAGGGACTGGCTGCTGTTGAGTTCAAAGAGAAAGAGACATCCAAAACCTCTAGCCAAGCCAAATTATGGTGGGAAATATCAGATACAAAGAGGAGAAAACTGGAAGACACAGTAGGATGAAAGACAGATACAGCTTGGTTTTCCTGTCCATAATTGGTCAGATTAAGGCAAAGTTGGAATGGATGTTTAAAATAAAATAAAAAAAAACCCATAAAATTTTGATAAGGGAAGTTTGTTGAAAATCAGAAAATCGTGCTCTGGTGTTTATGTTCTATGAGCTGTGTGCAATAATCTGGGGATGGAAACACATTAAGAAAGCTGATATGGTACTTGACAAAATATTGGAAAATGTATTAGAAAGAATAGTTCTGTGCAGGGCAGAAGGTGAAACAAATGCCCTGCTAAGCTCCTCCATTCATTCATCTTTTTTTCTTTCCCCAGTGATTTCAGAAGTCTCCCCAGGCTCGGTTAACTCAAAGATAACTCAAACCCAGGTGAGGTAAAGAGGTTATGTTCATAGACATGGAAAAAAGAGGAAGATAGAGGGGGAAAAAACATAAAGGGAAGGAACAGAAGTCTAAACTTGAGTGTTGCTTCCCCCCAGCATACACGTGAGCCGGAGACTCCCAAAAAGAAGACTGGAGAAAGATTGCCATCTTCTGGAAGGATAAATATCTGCCATTATTCAGAATACTAAAGCTGATATGTTTTTGAAATCCTAACACATTTCTGATAAATTTATTTTTAAATCTGAATTCTTATCCATATAAATCTAATTCAGTCTTATTTCATCAACCTATATGCTGTGATCCCAGCTTTAGAAACTGACATAGCATCCTGGATTTTAGTGAGACTGTCATCAAGCTTCAAATTAGGAACATGTTAACATTAAGGATTATCAGTAAAGAGATGGACTTTATCTATTCTTGAGCCTGAAAAACAGGCTTTTTTTTTACTGAGCATTTAGAAGCCAAACTTAAGGTGTCCAGATGCAGAGAGAATGAACAATGAAAAAAAGAAGAAAATTACCACTCTCCTTTTAAAAAACATCAGCTGTTATTCTACCTATTTCAGTAAATTAACTACATCTGTGTCAAACAGAACCTTTTTTAATGAAAAAACCCGCAGAGAGTCTATGGAGCATGAAAACATTTAGCATTGCTTTCAGTTAGCCCATCTTAGAAATGATTATCTATATTAAAGGAGCTTATGCAGTGACTAGGATTAAAATAGCTGCAGAGCTACCAACCGCTCTGCTCAGGGCAGGAAGGGTCAGGAGCCTGTGATAGCACAAGCCCACATACAGGACCTCGGCTCCGTCTGCTGCCTGTGCTGTGCAGGAGTGTCACAGGCTGTGCTGCCACACAGAGCTAGTTGCACACCTGCATCCCAGCCTCTGGGACCTGGTGTTGGAAGAGGGGGTTGAGAGCAGATGGACCACTGGTTTCCTCTGTCCCAGCAGAGCAGCAGGGCAGGCATGCAGGGAATCTGCCTTGCTCACTGCCAGTGGTGATGGGAGCCTCACCCACTTGGCACTGGGCAAAGCCTTTGTGGGGAAGATGGAGTGTCTGCCTTTGGGATGCTCCTCTCCCTTGCAGTTTGGTTCAATGCAGTGCTGCTCCATGCCCTCTAGTGACAGTTCATTCTTGTGAGAGGTGATGCCACTTTTCACTGTTCTGATACCAAATGAGGTGTATTAACATTCTCAAGTATTGTGGGAGCCTTTAATCTTTCAGGACAAGAGTTCAGAGGGGACTTTGGGTGAGTGTGAATCTTTCTGTCTCTCCTTACTAGCTTCCCAGATTCATCCAACATGAAGCTGCGGGGAGCTGGGATTCCTGGTGAACTTGGTAAAAGCTGACACTACAAGGGACACTGACAGTCTTCCCTGTGCTCCCATCCTTTGAGTATTGGACTTCTTTGACTTGTCACTGTTTCACGTACCTCTGTCACAGTGGCAATGCTGTTAAGCGCTTCTGCTAAGGGTCTCCTTCTGTCATTAAAATCTCCAGTGCCCATGGGGAGAGCTGGACTGGCATCTCTTCGGGGTCTGAAATCCTCAGTCCTCAGAGCAGATGCAGTCGCATAGACTTTCCTCTCCCCGTTTTTGTCTTCTACCCTTTCTGCAACTGGCAGGTCTTGCCAGGAAGATATCCTAGGGCTGGGGGGGCTTGTGGCATTTGCCATTCTGCTGAGACAGCACACAGGGCAAGGGATGACCTGACACCAAGGATGCTGGTAGCTTCTGAGCTAAGGCCACTCATCCCCTGAAGCATTGGCCAGAGAGCCACCAGCTCACTCCATACAAGGTCCCAAACAACTACTGCATGAAGATGGCTGGGATCTGTCTGTGTTTTACAGAAACTTTCTACGCAGTCAATACAGGTCACCCTTCTGCACTTAATCTCAACCCACAGCACCAATTGGTTCCCATATAATCTCCCAGAACAGCTGTGCTGTGACTGCATTGTGGATTACAAAAATGACAAAACAGCTGCTGGCTGGAGGGATAGCATTTAATAATCACTGGGGGGATGGGGGGGGGGGCGAGGGAGGAGGGGAGGAGACAAAGGAGAAAGGGGTTTTGAAGCAATTGGGTTTCTTGGAGGATCTAGAGATTAGCAAAACAGTAGACAAAGCGTGAGTCCCATTTCTGTATTGCTCCTCCAAATTAACAGGACTTCAAGGACTTGCTGCCAAGGTAAATTCAACTCTCTTTTCTTTTGGGGCTGTCTAGATACTATGGTCAGTTATTGTCAGTAGGTGCTTAGCTTTTATGGAGGGAAAATTTTCTGAAAATGTTCTCATGAAGGACTAGTTCAGATTTGCTTCTCATTCCCTGTGTCGTCTGCAACCTTGATCCAGTTCCTTCTTCTGACTCATTTGTTTTTTATATTTTTTTTGCCATTTTCCTTACCACTTGTTCTGAAATTATAGGGCCTTTCAACTACTATCACAAATCAACTGGAGAGAATATTTTTCCCACTATTGAAAATTTACATTAGAAAAATGATTTTTGTCAATATTATGAATGGAAAGATTTTTTTTTAAATAAAAGCATGAGCAAACCAAAACCTGATGACAGGAAATCTTATAATCAAGCATTGATGAAAAACTGAAAAACTGTGTGCTGAAGGTTTCTATTTTCAGATGAAAAATCATGGTTTTGAGAAGTGCAATTTTATCTATAATTTCCTTTTCAGTCATAAGCCAAATTTTCCACTGAAAAAACTTTCAGTGAGGAATTTGCCACTGACCTTAGCCAGAAACTTTTACATAATTAACTGTTCCTAATAGGTATCTGCTCTGTGAAAATGGTGATAACCAACATGCCTTTGGATCATGGAAGTCATTAGTTATGGCATCACCATATGGTGATGTTACCATCTCCAGAGTGCACCATCTCCATTGCTGAAAGAAAGAAATGCTCTGGTGAAGAGGCAAAAGAAGCCAGAGCATAAATCAATAAAGCAGTTTTTCAGGAGCTGGGTGTTTTCTTGCCTTTGATGAGTGTGTTCTGGATCAGGCAGTGCTTTCTCAGTGTGATGAGATGCTAATGAAGTTCTGCTTTCCAGGAGGAGCTTCAGCACCATTTTTATTGACCACATTTCCAAGCTTGCTGGATAGCAGAACAAATGCTTCTGACTGCACCACTTTTAGCTGTGATGCAGTCACAAACAATGCAAAGCTCAGTCTCGTATTGTTTATTTATAGAAGTGTCCACAGTATGCTGGGCCTTTCTCACACATTCAACGTTGGATGAGTCAACAAAGTTAAGTGAAGAGGACCGGTAGCAGGCGACGTCTGTACAAACTGTATCTATTCATGGGCAAATAGATTTTGAGAGTCATAAATAGGAAAGGGTGGGAGTATCTGGATGAAGTTGTGCCAAACATAGGGAGTGCCATGTGGGAAGAGGCATGCGTTGATTACATGAAAGTTGATGTGTGGGTAGATGACATCTAATCAATCCATGGAGTGATAAGATGGGGTTCTCAGAAGTCAGTGCAGGGTTTTGCAGGAACCATAAAATCTTAAGCTTCCCTCTGAGTGAGAAAGACCACAGGACCCTGATCCACCAACTGCTTTCTGAATTACTTTTTCTGATGAGATGAATCCAGGAATAGTGTTTGTGGCAATGTTCGCCCTTAAAAAACAACAAAAAAAAACCCCTTTGGCACTTTATGGCAGAGCAGAGACACTGTCATCCCACCACCCTACCAAATTTCTGATAAGCAGAGCAGTGCTTGCTCAGGTGGGAGGTGCTGCTCTGGGGCTTGAATTTGAGCTGTCAGGTCTGGATAGCTGGGTGTCCATCCTGAGCAGGTCACTGCTTTGATGTGTGACTTTCAGTAATCTGGGAACATTTTCCTGTCTTTCCCCACTGTGAAATCAATATACTCCCTACCTCCCTAGGTGTAGTAATGAACTATTTGAAAAAGTGTTTTGGGAGACTTGGCAGCAAGAATTCTCATTTAGTTGGTCAGAGTATTCACTGTGCCCCACCTAAAGGCAACACATGGTATTTGGGGAAGCTGGTTAACCATTTTTCCCTACCATCTCTGCTATGGAGTGAATATGGTGTCTGTTTCGTTTTGCTCGTGTGCTCACACCCCCTGATGCACTCAGCCCTGCTATGTCTACTGGGCCACCCTCTCTTCCCCAGTACAGATATTCAGTGTACTTTGAAATGGTTGAAGCTGACCTATTGCTCCACCATCCTGGCTTTCAGGAAACGGTTCTTCCATGCTGGGTGAGCTGTTGGGATGTTGTGAGGAGGGCAGAGTGCTCATATCCCCTCCCCACAGGTATGTGTTGGGAAAAGCTAGGATTTGAAAGGCTAGGTAGGAGAAGTGGCTAGTGTGACAGTCCCTCCCATTTGTGTGTTGTAGATGGAGCTGTTGAAGGGATTGCCATGGCGTCGTGCTTTCCTGGCTATCATCCTGAACCTGCTGGCTCTCAGCCTCTCCACTACTGCTTTGCTAGGCAGCTACTGGTGCACTGGGACCCAGAAAGTGCCCAAGCCTTTGTGTGGGAAGAGCAAAGCCACCAAGTGCATCAGTGTCCCCATGCCACCTGATGCAGGTGCTAGCAATGTTTCATCCCAGGACGTGGTGCACTACAGCTGGGAGACCGGGGATGACCGCTTTGCCTTCAGATACTTCCACACGGGGATGTGGCTTTCCTGTGAAGAGAGCATGGAAGGGCCAGGTAGCGTCTTGCCTAGGCACCCACAACTTCTTCCCTTGTATTTACTCCACAGGAGTTTGGAAATGAAAGGCGGGAAGCTGACAACACTTGGGAGATAAGACTTCTTCATTTTCCTAGATGGCATCAGCCCTGTACACTGTTGTGGTCATTATATTTCTGTCCTTCATTGGGATGTTTACAGACGGGGGCAAGGGAGAACAGTTATTTCAGGTGTGCCCTTTGGTCTGGAATAGGGGTTGTGAAGTGCAGCAAGTGGTGGTGCCAGTAGTGACTTTGTGATGGTGTCGTTCATCCTGATGTCAACTGGAGTGAGCCTCTTTCCCCTTTCCCCATATCTCCACTCCTACACACAGCTTACTTCATGCTCTTCAGGGCACATTTGTACATGTCCCCTCAAAAATCTAAGTGGAGTGATTTTATGCAGTGTTGTCAATTTATAGTTATCACTGTGAAGACTGCAGTAGTTGGTGTTCTCCTTAAATCACCAAAGTGAGAGGTTTTGTGAATTGAACAGGGGCTGGGCTTTTCTTAAGAAAAAAGAAAAAAAGAGAAAAAGAGAGAAAGAGAGAGAAAGAGAAATACTGTCTTGTAGATACAGAGAAAACTTGGAGGATCTGAACCAAGAGGATCAAAAACTACAAGGCAAATTGACCTGAGGATTAGAGCTGCAGTATTGTAATTTTTCAGTAGTTTTTGTGATATTGTGGAAGGTTTAATTTGTGATTTTTGACCATATGGGACTGGCACTGTAAACCCTGGAGTGCCAGGGGACGGTTGTGCAACCCGTACAAGACCCCTTTGGTGCCTCCCTTCACCCTTGACTTGCTCCTGTCCAGCTCTGCTGAAGTCCTTCTGCTGAAACCTGTGCCACGCCAGCACAGGTGGATGCTCTGCAGTTCACAGATGCTCTTTATGACCTGGCACACACGTCAAGGATCAGAACTGACCCAGAAGGTGGCCAGCAGGGAGATCTGTATCTAAAGATACAGTGAGGAAAATTGCTTACATCAGGCCCATTCACCCTGAGCCCACCGCCCTCCCTTCAGCTCTCCCAGGCACAAACACCTCATCTTCGTTAACTAAGCCACTGTTCTAGTATAGCATTTCTCATTTTCTTATCTGTTGCTGTCAAAATTTGAAAATAAAGAGCTGGTGAATAAAAACAGACAGAAGAGGGGTGGGAGCAGGAGGGAGTGTGCTTGAAACTCTCGTGTCCTAACGAGAGGGCTGCTTCGTTATGAGCATTTCCAGATATGCTGCGGAAAGAGACGTGTTTATCTGGGACTGGTTTGGTTTGGGGTGTGTTTCCATGATGCTTGTGGGAATGGGACTACATCCCTTGACAGCTTTTTCTGAAAGACTTGTCTGGCCACCAGGCAGTCCTGGAATAACCCTGATGCCTGAAGGAACACAGAGAGCGCGTTACATCTGGATCACAGCAGACCACAGGGTAGAGCACATAGTCTCAGTCCCCTGCTTCCTGTAAATTGAGTACAACCCACCCACTGCTGTGGGTCTTTGAAGCAAGTGCATAGACAACAACAACAACAAAGGGGCTACTATGAGCAAAAGGAATTTGAGTTGAGCTGGAGAAAGGATTTAATTATTGAGGCTAATCTCAGGATCAGTTTAGATGAGCCATTATTGAATAACCTCATTAAAGTTCTAGGTGAAGTAGCAAACTGCAAGTTAATGAGGACTCCAGATGGCACTAAACTGGGTAACATCCTGAGAGCTGTGGATGACAGAAGTAATACAGGAGATTGGGAGAGATTAGAACTGGGGATAGAAATTAAGAAAATGAGATTCTTACATGAAAAGCAGCAGGCTGATACTTTTGGGAGAAAATACTGTGCCAAGTAGAGGAGAGGACCCTCAAATGCAGTAATGCAGTATGCAGTAAGAGAGACTTACAGATAATAATGCTGGACCCTCAGCTGAGGCAATAGTTTGCATCTGGCCAACATAAAAAGCCAAAGGAAATATGAACACCATTTGTCCAAATAGCATGCCTAAAACGTGAGGATGGAAGACCATATTTCTCTGTGATTCTCTGCTACAGAAAAGGGACTCGCATCTCTCATGCAGCATTTCACTTGGGAAGATGGTTTATTTCTTTCTTCTTTGGGAAGCAGTGCTAGAACTGCTCTGCTGAGACTGGGGTGAGTGGGAATTCACATCCTCAGCAGAAGTGGTGGGTCTGCAGTCTGTTGTAAACTACACCCTTAATAGGCCTGACCAACAGTAACATTGGGAGAGAGTAGCAACAAATTTTTATATTCGGCAGAGGCTCATAAGATTTACAAATTGTTGAAGTTTTTTTTTCCGGAAAGGCCACCTCTAGTTTTCTAGGCAGCCATTGCCTTTCCCTACCTTACCCCAGTGAAGGTCTGAAAAGATGGTCAGAAAGAGAGGAGAGGTGAGAAGATCTGATGGGTAGACTCGGGGATGACTGGAGTTATGCAGTGAAGACAGTGTGAGAGGGAGAGATTTCTTTTCTTTTATGTACCCTGCATTGTTTTGCAAACTAATACCTTTGTGTTTGTGTTTCAGAAGAGAAATGCCGTAGCTTTATTGAGCTTTCACCACCAGCAGAGAGAGGTAATAGCAAATCCCCATACCTCACTGTAGCTGCCCAGTGCACCTCCTTGGGATGGGGGACCTGCAACATTTCACCTGTGTGAGGCCAGCAGGGTGGGTCCCCAAAAAGCCAGGCATTAAATCCTGGCCCCATGGTTGCTAAAAGAGTGAAGATTTCCTCCCAGATGTTTGCCTAAAACACTGCCATCTGTGCGGTCAGTGCTGGAAACCTGAGCCTCCCTCCCAAATGAAATGGGATTTGTCTCATCTAATAAATTGCCTGGTCCGAGCTTGTCATCTTGCTGTAGTCAGCGGGAAGGGAATGGTTGCCACCTGAGGGCAGTCCCTCCCACACACGTTACACGTTGACTCAGTGCTTCAGCTCTGGGGACTAATATGATGACTCTGGAAGCTGAATAAAGTCTTACTTTGTGGTAAGTGATCAGGACATCTGAAAGTTACACTTTCAGGGTGAAGTTCTTGCCTCATCAAATACAAAACTTCATTTGGGTTGGAGAGCTCACCCCTCCTGTCATTGTCACATGTTTCAAATTATCCTGGGGATAACTTCAGTATACCTAGATGTATGTGTACCTACACAACGGAGATTTTACTTACTGAAAGCTTTTCAATTGGTGTGGGCTTGCTAACTATTTCCTGAGGTGGAGGCTGGAAGCAAGTCATTTCAGAGGATGTTCATGATGTGAACATCCTCTGTGATGTGAAGGGAAAGGCCTGGGGTGCAGAGCCTATGTCAGCATTGAAGCCATGAGAGCAAGGGCTGGAACAAATGCTGGGGAATCACAACAGCCAGCAGGGAGATGAATACTTTCAGGGAACTCATCTTCTTTTTCTGCCTTGTTTCCCCTATTTAAAACACACTGGCAAAGACTGCTGGCCTGTTTTTATAAAACAATGTGCATTACCAGGTGAGGAGTCTGGTGTGAGCAGCATGCAGCGGCATCACTGTGCAAATTAACCTGGATCGCTCTTGGCACAACAGTAGGGTAGAAAAACTTCCCCTGCTTATTCTCTGGCAAACACTATTCACACAGTTCAAATTACAAGATCATTTTGAAGTCATGCAGATTTCCACTTTGTTATAAAATGAATGACGTAACTGCATTTACTGAATGACTTCTGCATTTACTGCAAAATGCTCGCTTCACAGGGAGTAGCAATGCATTTTTCTGCTTTCTCACCTTCTTGCGCTTCATTCCCTGCCCAGGCCTCTGGCTCTGTTGCTTCCAACACCTTCCTTATAGACTGTTTTCCTAAGAAAGGAGGTTTATGCAACCAGATTAAATGTCTTTATAAATCTTTCTGTCTGTCTCCCCTCACACTCCTCCTACTGCTCCTTGTCTAATTGCAGCCCAACATTGATAGAAAGGCCATGTTCTGTAAGACATTGAGCTTCTACAAATTAATAGGAAGATCAATGTGAGCTTAAGCATGACACTCATAGCGACACTGGTCTTAACAGGTCTATCACCCGCTGTCACCCCTTCCTGCACATAGCATCATCTTAAGATGACCTTGGCCTCCAGCACAGCTACCATTATATAGTTGGGCCAGCACTGGAGAAGATGGTGTGACTGCTGGTTGCAGGCTGGGCTGGCTGAGCTGGGTGTGTGCAGGGCAGCTCCACATTACATAGGCGGCAATACAAGACCAGATTACATAGCACGCGTGGTGAGCCTGGACTCACAGGAAAGTCACACAGAGACTTCTGTGCATGAATGGTGCTTGCAGCCTCCAGCACACTTTTGGCAGTCTGACCTCTGATGAAATAGCAGTCCCGATGGTGCTGCAGCAAGACAGCCAGCTCCTTCAAGCAGAGAATGCAGTTCATCGGTTCCTGCTAAAAAGCTGGGTGAGTCTATGGCACTAATGACGTTGGGAAGTCAAGTCAGTACCACATTAATGAGGGTTTTCTTCACACACTTTTTCCCCAGTTGAATGTCTCCTCTACAGCCATTAATAATTGCTAACATTAGTGTTCACAGTGCTGCTTCATTTGTCAGATTAACATTTCTTCCTCACTGAATTCTGTGCTCTTCCACAGCTCAGAGTGCCTTTTCTCATTCTCCTTCAAGTCCTGCTGCACAATAAACTCAGCTGAGGACTGTGGTATCAGTCCCACTGATAATCCCAGTATGAAAGTACTTATACTCTGTTCAAGCAGTAGGGTGAGTGGTGAATGTTATTGCGCTACCTGGATATCCACCTCAAGGAATGTAGTTTCATTTTAATTGAGATTTCAGTGAGGAATACAGGCCTGCAAAAGGGACCTTCTAAATGCCAGAGGCCAGGTCCTAGCCATCTCCGTGGATGCACCATACAGTTCTTTTCTTAAACAGTTGGGTCCTGAGTTAAAAGGCGTTTGCCTCCATTGTTGTGTTTTGAAACCTATTGTGAAGATCACTACACTAATGGAAAGAACATTCTAACATCCAGCTCAGATGTGTTCATGGCCAGCCTATCAATACTAGGTCGTGTGCTCAACAGCTTTCCCCCTGCCTTTTCACCATGGCTTCTTCCTTGCTGTTTAGAACTAATGCTGGCTTGTTTACAAACAGCTGTTTTAGTTCCTCCCAGCTTTTGCAGTGCCAGACCAGCCAAGCCACCTTCTGTGACAGATCCTCTGTCCCCTTCAGCATTCTTCGAGCCCTTGCTCACAGGCTGGGGGGTTTGCTGTTGGGTGTTTCTTGTTCTCCTTCTTTCCCTTTCCAAAGGACATCCTTTCAGGGTTGGATTGGGAAGGAGGAGGACTCTCCCTTGAACAAGCCATCCTGTATTGATACGAGGAGTCTCTGGTTCCTGGCAGGAATCCTGTGGCTGTCTCTGGGATCAGAGATGCTGTACATCAGCTTGCTGCTCATCAGCTTCATCCTTCTGATGGTGGAAATGCTCCATACTGGCAATCCTGTCTGTGGGTTGAAGCTCAATGCCTTCGCTGCTGTCTCCTCGGTGCTGTCAGGTAAGTGTGTTACTGCAGGCTTGGAATCACAGCAGCAGGAGAGCCTCCTCTTCCACACAAGGCTGAAGTATGCAGCTCTGGCTCCTGCTTCAAATTCTTGTTTTCTTGTCTTCTCATGTCAGGTCTCCTTGGGATGGTGGCGCACATGATGTACACTCAAGTCTTCCAGGCAACGGTTAGTCTGGGACCAGAGGACTGGAGACCACACTCATGGGACTACGGCTGGGCATTCTAGTATGTGAGCTCTGAAGCCACCTTCACCTCCCCAGCCTTTTGGGTTTCAGCCGTGCTGCACCCTGCCAAAATCCATCTCCTCCCTTCTTGACCTTCTGTGTTTCAAAAAACAGGTGTACCATGGTTCTCCTACTGCTAATCTCTCCTGTCTTTGCCTCATCCCCTGCTTTAACAAATAGTTGCTGAGTTACTTAAATGAGTAGCTACCAAGGACTGGCAAAACATCACGGTTTAGCACACATAAACAAGTGCCTTCAACCCAACTGACTAATCGGGTTTGCCCCTATGCTGGTTTGCCCTGTTTGTTCTCAGTTCTTCCCTCTGTGCAGAGGCCAGTGTCACACTTGTGATGATCTCAAACATGCCTTGTTTTTCTCCAGTTTAAGTAAGTTGCATGCTGGTTTGGCATCTTCACTAACCAATGTCCAAAGGGCCTATTCCTGCAGAACCAAGCCTAGACACATTCTTAAAGATGTGGACACTGCAGCCAGGAGGAGCAGCTGCAAAAAGCAGGTGGCTCAGGTTCCTTTTTCTAAAGGCTAAAGACAGCCACAGCTGGTATGCCATAACTGACTTGAAAAAACAGTTGGATGAGCCTTGCAAATGCCCATGGAAAGCGCAGGCTCAATTTGCAATGCTGTACTGACAATGACCACACTGATCCTTAGGACTTAAATACTCCAGTGCCACATGGTTGCTGTGAACGTCAAATGTCAGCACAGCCACCTGCTTATGCTCAAGTAGACAGGCCTCGTGTCCAGGAAGACACCGGGCAGCCCTGCAATGCAGAACTTGCTTCCAAGCTGTGCTGTCTGCTCTGACCAGTTATAGAATTCCCTGCTGCTCTTTTTATTTCCCCTGTAACCCTCCCTTCCCTGTGACAAGGATGACCAGTATTTACCCCACTGATCTAAGGGTCCTGGGGTGGGATAACCCCTAAGAACTTCAGTGTTATGAGCCTTAGTCCTCCTAGTTCAAGCCCATGACCAGCAGCTTCTGCCTGGCATATCAGGGTGCATAATGGTGCACGCAGTTCAATTCCTTACCCTCTTGGCTTCTTACAGCATGTGCTATTCTTGTGTCTCTCCTGTAGCATGGCCTGGGCCTCCTTCACCTGCTGCATGGCCTCTGCTGTCACGACTCTCAACACCTACACCAAGACAGTGCTGGAGTTCAAAAGGAACCACATCAAGGGCTACAATGGGAGCTTCAAGGATCAGCCTCAGCACCACCAGTGCTTCATACAGCAGCAAATAAGCAGCTACTACGAGCCACAAGACAAGCCCCTCCGTTCAGTCTCTGAGGGAGTCGACTTCTACTCTGAGCTGCAGCAGAAAGTGCTACAGCGGGAACCAGAGCTGGGACTGGATGAGGTCTTGGGACACACGATCGGGGAGGATCACTGTTAGGGATGAGTGTGCAGGGACAGAACAGTGGGTGTTGGGGGGCACAAGAGCTCTGAAACAAACACTAGCACCACTATTAGCAAGTTCTTGGGAGCTCCTCCTTCCTCCACCATTCAGGAAGTGAGAAGACAAGATGGGCACTGAGCCAGGGCAACAGCAGTGCCAACAGTAGCAGAGTGGGTCCTCCCTGATCACAGTTTGATGGGTGTCCTCAGCTGGGAAGGGTGAAACTGGAAGGACATGTTGTCGGTGCCAGCTGTCTCCAAACACTTTCAGACAGAGTTGAGGCAGATGTCCTAATCCCAACAGTATTGCTGTTGGGATTAGTACCCAGGAATAGATAGACAGTGCCATCCAGCTGGCAAATTGCAGTGCTGTGCCTCTTCAGGTGATGTCACACTGACCCTCCAGCAACCCCCCTAGTTTAGTGTCACACTGAAAGGGCATCGATGCTCATATTGATTGGCTGTAGTCCTCTCTGAACACCCTAATTATTCCTCATTTCCAGGCCCAACTTCCTCTTCTCCCTGCCCCCAGATTAAAAGTGCTGCTGCAGTAGGAATGGGGGGTTCCTTTCAGACATCTCTCTCTGCCTCTTTCCTATCTGTAATGACTCCTTTCTTGCTTTTCCCCCAAAAAACTCCCATTCTGAGGTACTTTCCTGTCTGTCTCTTTCTACTGTGCTTCTCCACAACCTTTAAGACTCCTTGTGTGGGCTTTTGCTTTTTTCTTTGTTTCCCTTCATCCGTCCCCTTTTCCCCATTGTAAAAATATTACAAACAGTCCCTAAATCAAGCAAACTCATTATCTCCTAAAGGTGAAACATTGGTTCACATGACACACTGATGCTGTACACAGTATTTATTTGCTCCATTGCAATTCACAGTTCAAATACATTTTCCCAACAATATACAGACAGACTCTTTATTCACAGTGGGGATGTGTGTGTGTGTGTGCAGGCATGGTGAATTCACATTATGGAGGAGCTAATGTCACTGCACTTGAATGTTAGTTCTTTCAGGAAGAACCTCAGGAGAGTAACTACTTCAGGTAACAGCCGCTTCACCTTTCCCAGCAAGGTGGTGGCTAGGCAGGAGGGAAGGGGCACTCCTGTTTAATCCTCATACTTTACTGGTCCTCGCTTTCAGTCCCTATCATGCAGCTGTATTAACTGACTATGTATTATAAACACTAACCCGTCTGGAGAAAAATGCCAGGCCTAGAGCCAATGCTACAGTTGTGCTAATATATACAAAGCTATTTACACAAAAATACCATTAAACATATACAAACTGTTCACAGGCTCTAATGTTAAGAGAGCAGGGCCCAAGGACCAGCCTTGGGGCTTGCAGCTAATCCTGAAGGGCTATCCTGGAAGCTTTATATGGAGATGCAGTCAAGGAGAAGAGAGAGGGCGATCTAGCAAGGAGAGATGTCAAGAACCCAGGAGAGCAAATCCATGGCAGATGTGCCCATCTGGAGGGAAAGTCAAAGTCCTGCTGTCACCTCACCACTCACAGGGAAGTGTGGGGAGGTTGGAAGGTCATGAGCCAGCCAGAGGACAGAAGAGTCCTTTGCAATCCTCACCTTAGCCTGGCTTTACCTAATGTCAGAGGTCAGACCTAGAAAGGCATACTGGGAAAACAGTTCCTACGTTGTTGCCCTGCACTGTGGGGAGCTGCTGGGGCACCAAAGTTGTTGGTTTATATATGGTCATTTCTATTATAAGAAAACTCATGTAGATGCTCTGCAACTACAACACAGGAGGCTGATGGCACACTCAGAAGCATAGTTCAAAGCACTAAACATACTGAGAGCAAATGTGCCCTGGGGGTAGTCCGTTCCTCCTGGAACTGCACACAGGGCTGGGCTGGCAAGGGAATGGTAAAGCTGAGCTCGGAATAGGGGTAAAATGAACAGAAAAGCTTTCCAGTTCTGCCTCTGTCTGAGCCTCTAAACCCTGAAGCAGTGGTGTGAGAATCAGCTTTCCTCTGACTGTATCTAGCGTGATCTTTACAGTGCCAGTGGGGATCTGCTAGGAATCTATCCTAAAAGGGCTGTGGTGCATTGCAAATGGGGACTTAGCCCATTGGACTGCAGTGTGATGTTATCGTGACATTTTGGGTTCATAAAAAGCTTAGAGATGGATGAAGAGGAGATAGAAATAAGATGTGAACCCTTCTCTTCTCCATCACCCACATGAACCTGTCTTGAACTTGGGATAGGGAAAAGAAATATAGAAGTGCAAGACCTAGCAAATGCTGTGGGGACCATCTTTCTCTAGATCAGGTAATTGAGCCAGAGAGCTAGTTTGTGAGTTTGGTGACAGAATGGAGAAGAGGGCTGAGAGCACAGGAAAGGTTGTGGACAAGACTAGCCTTGCAGTAGCCAGACAGAGGCTTCTCTCCAAAAATATAAAGATTAAAGCAGGTGGCATCCTTTAGCCACACCATTTGCCTTGAGTCATCATGGCCTGCTCTAGGCCTAGAGCTTGTTTGACTGCCTGGGAATACTGTTTGGACATAAAAAGGAGTGTCCTAAATCTCATTCATAAATTAAACATACAAAAAATATACATATATTGTATAAATTCATACACACACACACACATATATATATGTAAAAACCTTAGCTTTATATATATATGTGTATGTATATAAATTCTAAATTCACATTTCCGCGTTACCTGGAAGGAAGCATGCAAGAACGGCATATGGAGGGGGAGATGCTGAACAAGGTTCCTCTGGTACAGGACAGGTCTGACAAACCTGCCTCCAGCAGCATTCCCCAGAGAGCTGAAGAAAAGGGAAGTGCTTTTCGCCCCCATTCCCTCTACACAGCAGTCTTCCTGAAGATCCACAGAGCAGCTTCCTGTATTCCCCATACAGGCCACAGGTCCAACCAAAATCTGAGGAACCACCAGGCTAGAGCTGGAGAAGGAAAGGCAAATAAAAACTAAAGCCAAAACGTATTATCATCCAGTCTGGTAGAGAAAAGTGGTCAGCAACTGAACCTGGGCACGACTATATGGAGGACCTTTGTTTGCCCATATCAAAACAAGTGATCTCTGTCCACCATTCTGTTCCCTTTGTGAGTCTGTCAGTCCCTCATTCTTTCTAAGATCCCCCTCCTTGTCCAACTGCCAAAGTACATCTGGGCCTTACAATCTGTCCATCATATGCCCAAAGGGGCAGCCAGTCATCTTGAAAAACGTGTCTTTGCATCCCACCAGTCTCTGCATCCCAAAGAGCACCTAACTGTGTCTGTAGAGAAGAGATCAGGTGTTTTAAAAGACCTGGATTTCATCAGGGATTTCTGCACAATCTCACCTTGTGAGGAAAGTCAACAAATTTCAGCCGGGCAAGAAATCGCCTCACTTCTCCACGGCTGATTTTGGGAGTGGTGGTGTCCTTTAGCCACACCATTCGACCTTGACTCATCATGGCCCATTTCAGGCCCAGCTTGCTGACTGAGAGAAATCCCGGCTGTTTTTCAGAGGTTGCAGTTGTTGTCACAGTGATGTGAAATGCATCCTTCTGGAGATCATTAATCCCAACTGGTCCATCAGAAAAGGGAGAGAAAATATTGGTGTGGAGTAAACGATTATGTTTCTTCCAAAGAAATCTTACGGTCTTTACTCAGTCAAAACATCCACTGGACTGAGGGTATATTCAGTCTGACTTTATAACTGCATGTACCTTAGTTAATCAGGGAAAATGATTTTAAATTAAAATTTTTTCCATAGAAATACATGGAAAATTAGATCAGAAATGGAAGGGTTTGGTTCCAGATGATGTTTTGCAGCTTGACAGAGGAGATGCACATATTTCAATAATGCAGTTTTTCAGAGAACTTTCCTTCCTACACCTGTTAGCAGATATTGTTTTACCTCTACAGAAGGGGAAACTGGTAACGCATGGGCAAGTCAGTTCACTCCAGTCACTGCAGAATGATCTGTACAGACCTCAGAAATCCCAGTTTTTAACACACCCCTCTAAAACTGATATTCTGTTTGTTCTTAACTCTACTGGATTTTTGATACAAATCCAATTAGATGTATCACTAGTAGCAGCTTTTCTATGCTTCCTGGCCTACTGGATTCAGTGCTGGATGAACTGATCTTTTATCCCACATCCTGCCATGCTCAATAGGCTGGCTGTTGGTTGAACTGCTTTAGAAAGAGGAAGGAAATCCAACAGGGACTGTTCAATCTTGTATAGATGTTAAATCCAGATCTACTTCTCCCTGAAAACACACATTTAAGTATTTTGGATTCCCCTTTTCAAAAACAAAAAAGAAGCAGCAGCACAGCTGCTATTCCAGAAAGCAGGAGAAGGCGGCCAACAAAGGCAGAAGTGTATCTGAGGTGACAGAGAAAAGTTTCATAGTGCTTCTTCATGCACTGCCTTAAATCATAAATAGCTCCACGGAAAGCCAGGGAACTTCTCTGGTGTAAAACATGCATGAAATCAAACTCAGACCTTTCCTTGCTTAAATATGTGCAAGAAACTTGCTAGGTCTTTTATTTGCAAAGTAGGGGTTGGACAGAACCTTCCTTCAGGAGGAAGATGAACCTTATTTCCCATTGCTGGCCTATGTGTGGTGGACCTCAGGTGCTACCTTTAAAGGCATAACTACAACCAATTGTTTCTCACAGCTACCTCTCCCTCCATATTTCCTTTAGCTTAGGTAGTTTCTCCTCCATTTGTACTCACCTGCTGAAGCAATGACTTTGTCTGTTGCATTGGTGAGGTCCAAAAGGACTGTAGGAAAAACAGGATGGAGGAGATAGAGGTGGTGCAGCCCTGGGCGCTCAGGTCTGGGACCAGGTTGCTGTTGGAATGAAGGACAGACAAAAATATTACAGCTGGCTAGCAGAGGAGTCTAGCTTTGCCAAAGAAATAAAGTTTTCTGACACTGCACTGTCTTTACATGGATCAGAGAATCAAAACCTCTATGGTTTTACAGAGATGAAATCCTGCAAAGTTTTTTTTTTTTTCTGAAACAGAATTTGCCCTGCAACTTCTGTTTGGTAAGGTTGAGATTTGGCTCTGTCAAAGCCAGCCTGATGGGCAAAGCTATAGTCTGGAAGTTTGAGTCTCCCATGCTGACCTGTGTGTCTGCGTGTAGAGAAGCAGCGCTCTGGAGCTGGGAAAAAATCTGCAGTAAAACTATCTCAGTGTTGCAGGAAAAAAAATGAAATTCATGCAGAAAGTTTTGGTTTTGTGGATGCAAACTTTCTGTCAATAAAGCTTTCTGGTGAAGAATTTGCATAAAAAAAACCCTGTGTTCAAGCTCAGAGAAGGCAGAGTGTCAAAGCAAGCAAGAGGAGAAAGTGTCCCTGCCTTCTTAAATGGCAGGTTTAAAGCTCAATTACATTAGGAATAAAAGACTAAGACTGCACATGCCTCACAGAGAAACCACAAAATGAAGAAAGGATGCTTGCTCACCAAACTTTGTAATACCGGCTGCGCTTCATCAGCCCAAAAGAGAAAAACAGACTTCTTGTCCAAAGTCATGACTGACAGTGCATCAAGTTGTTGCTTCTGCCATGGGAGTTCCTGGTTCCAAACAGGGAGGCCGGATTTGCCATCTATCACCACCACCTCAAGGCAGGGGAGAGATTTAGCATTAATGGGTGTCCAGATGTGGATGTACAGAGCCCCATTGCAGTGGCATAGCCTGTGCTGCTCCCTTTCATGCCTGTGGCCACATGATGAGTGTCAGCCACAGATATGGGAAGAGCAAGGAGCAGGAATGATTGTCCCTTTCTACCCAACCTCCCTCACTCCTATGCTGCCACTGCCCTCCTTGCCTTCACCTGTTTTACCTTTTTCTTCCCATCTCCGGTCTGTGCTTGCAGCATGAAGTCCAGAGTTTGGTCAGCACCAAAGTAACCTGGTACAGGCTGGCTGCAGATTTGGAAAAAGAAACACTCAGCCACATGGTAGAAAATAAGGGATTTCAGATGGAGGCAGCACAATTGCTTTCATCCTCCACTCTGCCTCTTCAAAAGGCAGGATTCGCCATGCCAAATAAGATCTTTCATCCACTCAGAACTGTTCTGAGTGTCAGGAACCATTTGTTGATGGATCAGAAAAGTGAAAAATGATCAAGCAGTCCATGGTGCTTGTTAGCCGTTCTTCAGAGTCATCTGTGTGGGAGGCATCCCTTGCTGGGCTGTGCAGACATCTGTTTATCACCCTGTGACATGACTCTATTATTCTTTCCTTAGCATGAGAACCTGTACAGTTTTGCTATGGTCATAAAAAATTACCCAGCCCTTTCAAAATGCATCGGCAGATTTGACCTCCTGCTGAAAGTGTATTTCCCAGGCTGCCTTAGCTGTGTGAAAAGGCTCTTAATATACTCTCCATTAATGTCATCCCATGATTCTTTGTTTTCTTACTTTTGGCAGTTTTACAAGCCTTTTTATAACCTTCAGCAGTTTAAATGAAGTCCCCTCTCATCCTCTCCCTTCTGGGTAACATAACACTATTACTGAATATCTCTCATTATAACTGTTTTCTAACCACCTTGCTTGCCTTTGGCTTTCTGAGTCTTATCTCTGTCTTCCTTAAATTCACCACAGATAGACACAAGGTTCTGAATAAGCACGGTTCCTCAAAATTCAGAGGATCAGAGATTTTATGGCATGGCAGGACCATCAGAATATGTCCTCCCCCTCTTGTTTATGACAGATTACTGTGTTTCACCCAATTAACCAAGTATCAGTAGGCTGACTTTGACTATATCTACCAGCCATGAGGCTTGCTATGGAAATACAAAGATGAGATGAACTCATCACTTCTCGTGACAGTCAGTTCTAATGATTAATCTCACCCAAAGAAACATGCCTGCATTTTCATTTTCTTGAACGTGAGTGGCTTTCACTCCAAGGCACTTCTTGCTATGGCAAGATTAAAATGCCTGTTAGCTCCTATTACTTACACATGCTTATGAACTCACCTCTCAGGCTTCCCTTTGATCATATAAACCCACTGACTTAAATCTTCCATGCTAAAGCATATTTTGCCAGCCCTTTTCTCCATTTTTTCCCAGCCTCCCCTTTAAAAGGTGCACACCAGAATGGTTCCTGAACAGCAATGCCACAGTACAGCAGTGGGTTGACTATTTATACTTACTACATCAATGTCATTCGCTTTACAGACACCTTTGGCAATCAGAACCAATGCTTTCAATGCAGTATCATGGGACACTCCTATAGCTTAAAAGCTCTCCAGTAGCAAAAGGAAGTAGTGGGTAGTTCTATCCTATGGGCACAAACTTAAAACCTCTCTTAAGGTGCCTCTTCTCATGTACCTTATGGGTTACAGTCAGCAGCAGACCCCACATACTGAATACAGAGAGACACATGTATTTTAGATGCTACCAATCAACTGAAAAATCCCCAGGGCATTTTCTCAAATGAACCAGAAGGTTAGTAATTATTCCTGCCCAACAGTAATCCCCACAACAACCTGCTATTAATCCTCTCTCATCTGAAACATCCATTTACAACACAATTTTCAACGGCTTACTCAATTTCATGGTCTCTGAACTTCACTCTTGTTTTACGACTACTGATTCTCCTTTATGGTTTTCCAGAGATCTTGTCAAAAGCTATCTGGAAACAGCACATCTGCAGCAGCCAAGCTGTTTTCCTTGGAGACTGTTCCTAAAGGGCTGGACTCAGTCTGCCTGGCTGGAGTGGTGCGCCTGGGGCAGGTTTACCCAGGAAAAGCGGAGCTCTCAGCTGGCTCTTTAAGTTTTGTCAGATGAGGAACTGGATTTCAGTCTGTTTGACTCTGTGGTGACAGCCCTGAGCTGAATTTGTCCCCCAGCCTGTGTTGCTTAAGCAGAACTTCTCTAAGTCTTAAAAAAAATACTCTCTTAAATAAATGCTTGTCCACAATATATTCAGTCTACAAGATTTAATCTCTTTTAACTCCAAGAAAACAGGCAGTCCAGAACTTTAGCACAGTAGCCTTGAACAAGAATTGCTTTCATTGTTCTTCAATGCCTATCTGGCAGCTCCCGCACATGTGTTATACTCTGTCCCTTGGAAGGTCACAGAACCAGAAAAAACAGGGCTGGAGTGCATCAACCTGGAATACTGGTTGCCCAGAGAGGTTGTGGAGTCTTCATTCTTAAGAGATATTTAAAACATGACAGCACATAGCCCTGAGCAACTTGCTCTAGCTGAGACTGCTTGAGCAGGTAGGTTGGACTAGGCAATCTGCAGAGGTGCCTTCCAACCTCAGCCATACTCTGATTCTGTGAATTGAACAGGTAAAACAGTTTTCAACCCTTCTTGATTTGAACCCACAGAAATTTTCCAATTCATTAGTGGATCCATTTAGAAATTTCTTGTGTATAACTGATTTTACAGCATCTATGAACCAGCTTTGCTCAGTACTCACCCTTTAAACTAGATCACAGACACATCCAGAACTCTGCAGACTCTGGACCCAAAACACTTTTAGTCCATCTCCTTTCCCCACAGCACAATCAACTAGCCATAAGCCATTCATAAAGCCATTGTTTATGTCACCCATCAGAATGTTGACATTATCTGAATATCAAACCTAGCTGAACACCTGAACACCAGGGTTTTTTTGTTTAATAAAGTTCCAATGCTTTCTTCCTATAGATGCTCTTGACAGGCAGCTAACACTGAGCTGAGAGCTGCTTTCTTTCCTCCAGATAGCAGAGCAAGCAATTTGTTTCCCACATAATTTCCCTCAACTGTGCCCAACTGCCCTTTGCAAATATTTAACACTGGGCAAGCTGAAATTACTGGTTATTATCAACCCACGAGATCTGGCAAATTACTCAATTTCCATGTGTGAAATTAGAGGATGAGCAATATTATTTTAAGGTTTACATTTAGTATAGATGGTGTGCTGACTGCCATTCAAGTGCTCATTTTCAACTTTCAAGGAACATTAAGATCTGTGGGCCATACTCAGACACCTTCTCTAGATACTTAACATCACTAATGCAACCGCTCCTCTCCACTGAGCTGGCAAGTGGCAGCCCTGGACAGCAGACTGACTGAACCACACACCAGCAATCTCCTGAATTCCAGTGCCATGACATTCCCATGACATCAATGTTGGGTACCTGAATCAAGCCCCTTATTTGCGATCACTCACAAGCACACAGCTCAAGTTTCCAGCCTTCTGTTCCTTGCTCCCCCTGCCCTCCTCACTTGCCCAGCAATGCACCTGCACACCTCCAGTTCTTAGATTTCTTACAGTTCTTAGATGTCTCTGCAGACTTGGAGAATTCTTCTCAATTGCTTTCTAAGGAGCACATGTGCTTACAAGTGAAAGGCAGGAAATGGTACAGGAAGAAATAGGACAGAAAAATGTTCCCAGTATGTAACCTGCTGATGTTCTGCAGATCCAGGGTCCAGCGGGGCTCCAGGTCCTGTCCCCGCAGGAGGATCAAGGACTCTTTGGTTGTGATGAGCAGGTTGCTGCAGTTTGTGTCAGGTGTCTTCATCGTCTGCAGGAAGTCAACACCCCCACTGGGACAAATGGAAAGCAGAGAGGAGATTCCGAGGCTTGTATCTGCACAGCTCAGCACTACCTGCCTGTCCACAAGGCAATTCATCCTACCTCAGATTTGACCTATTCTTGGAGAAGCCCATCACCCCAGTGATGGAGCTTAGCTTCCTTTGGGGGTTCCTCAGTTAAGTAGGCTAAATTCAGGTGTGGGGTCTTCTGAACATCTTGAGTTACTACAAAAAGGATGGTGTTTGGGCCCTCCCTTTATTCCTACCCAGGCTGACCTTGACCACAATTTGGCAGTAAAGAAGGGGGAGATGAGAAATCCAGGCCCACAATGCTATGCACAGACTGAGCTTCCTAAAGGGACTCCATTAGCTGGGAACACAATTTTTTTTTCCTCCAGGTATGCACAGGGGATGGAAGAAAGGAACAAGGAGCAGGAGAAGCAAAAGACTGCCTTTTACCATACTCTGCACTTCTTTTGCTAGGATAACCACAGGATGGGGAGGAAACAACGGATTCCCCATAGCATGTATCAACTGGACAATGAAAAGGAGGACATCTCCAGAAGCACTAAGAGGTGCCAACCCTCCCCTTCCTCTCCCAGCAGAAGCAAGAGGACAAGTACATCTCCTACCTGTAAATATCAATGAGCTCTGACAGGTTGACAGATCTGCGCTTTTCCCACTCCGGCTCCTCCTGCTGCAGCATTGCAGGAAAGCTGTCCCGGTTTCTGGCTTGGGTAAAGATATCCCTCAGGGCAACTGCTTGGACGTTACCTACCAGGATGAGTAAAGATGAAGAATCCTGCCTGCAAAAGTTAACTCCCTAGTAGCACAGACGGTCATTGGGACCACTGCAGTTGTGGTAGAAGGCAAAGAAACACCCAGAGCTGGAACTTCCTTGGCATTATGTGCCTTTGGGAAACTCCAAGGTATTCCAGGCTACCAGGTATCGGTGCTCCTGTACTTTTCCACACCATGACAGTAAGACTTATTCCCATGCCCTCTACTCCTAGCTTTTACAGCAGACGGCATGGTAGGAATATCCCAGAGACGCTCTGGGCCATTTTAGGTAAAATGATTGTTTTCTCGGTAAGGTGAAGTGCTGGAAAGGCAAGGTGCATCTTACCAAAACCAAACAGGATGTAGATGGCTCCCCGGCTGGTGATGTGGACCTGGGGGCCAATCACTTTCCCTTCTCCATTGGTGCTGTACTTCACAGGCCCACCCAAAGCAGTCCCAGCCTTTCCTGACACTAAGATGAAAAACACATCAGGCTGCAAAGAGAGACATATAGAGATTTTTAGCAGTGCTTTCATGCACTTGTGCTCTCAGAATCTTCCCTGGTCCCCACAGCATGAAGCTCCATTGCTCCTTCCCCCCAAATCAAGGCCCAGCTAGTGGTCTCTTTCTCTTTGCTCAGTCTGGCTTCCTGGGTGTCTTCCATTCATGCTTTTCTCTTGCTGCAAATGCATCAAAGATTGAAGTGACTTCAAACACCTGAACTCCTCTAACAATGTTAATGCTAGAATTATGGGGAGGGATGAGCACAGAGGAAATCTGCATCTGAATTAACCAGACAAGTATTTCTTTCTTTTGGATAAGCTGAATGCTCCTTTCTCCAGAGATCTATCTCAAAATGGCTCCCTACACTGCTGCTAAACACTCACTTGAAACCAAGCTTCACTCAACAGAAACAGATAATTCTCAAGTCTCAGCAAGGGGTAAATAACAACCCTTCTGTTCATTTCCAGCTGAGAAGAAATGCAGATAGGGTCCTTATTGCTTGATCTCACTGCTCTAACCTATTGAAAGAAAAAGGGTGTTTTTCAGGGAATTCTAAGGGAATGAAGATTAGGGACTTTTGCAGCTGCTGTTACAGCCTTTCCACATCAGGCTCCCTGTTCTTCCTCTAGATAGTCAAGGTCCTTTCAAACACCCCTTGGGCAGGGATATTCTGTACCTGTGTCTCTTTGAGAGCCAGAACAACAATATCCCTAATCCCATCTCCATCTACATCCGGAAGAGTTGCAGCTGGTGCAGCCAGAATCCCACTTGAAAGGTGGATGGAGTTCAGTGTCCAGATGGTCTTGCCTGTGGGAAGAACAGGATGAGAGAGACATACAGCACTTGGGGAACCAGCAAACATCCCCAGAAGGTTCCACAAAACCTTCTTGAAGAAGGGAGCAAGAGAGTTTGTTTCCCCTATTCTCTGAGAAGAGGAAAGACAAGCTGCAGTGGGAAGCAAAGTTCTTCCCCCAGCATTTCTTCAGATTGTCTTTGAGTCATGCCTCAAGTCCTGCTGTGCTTCCTTCTTAGTATCTCTCTAGAAAGACCTGAGTCCAAAACAGTTCCTGAAATAGCAGAGAACATTTGAGGTTCACTCTTGGAAGGAGAACCTAAATGAGAGTGCCGCTCTGCAGGACAGCAGTTGTTTTCCTCAGCAGCGGTAAAGCCTGTAGACAGATGCCAGGAAAGTGAGCAGATGGGTAGTTCTCATAGTCAAAGTGCAAATCTGCATCTCAGTTAAATTCCCAGCAGCAAACAGCCACTCCAGCATGGCATGCTCACTCTACCTCAGGGTGAAAGCATGTTAGCAGCCGTGATGTCAAATGGTTCAGCAGTCCAGCGTGGACCCAGCTGGAAACTCAGTAAAACCTGATTTGCAAATTGGCAAATAAACACCCAAAAAAAGGCAAAATAAAATTCAATGCTTTTATTTTTGCATGATTCTTCTGCCTAGACTTCTGTTTTTTCAATCAGAGTTTAAAGATGCTTTTGTGTGGCTGCTGCTGTGTAGGGTAGGGTTGGCCACTGCATGACAAAGGAAACCAAAGGCCAGACCTGCAAACAGTTGTGCACATTAATAAACTACAACTGCTAGTAAAGGACACAGCCTATGGTCCTGACCATGGAAACACTGTGCAAGTAATCTGGACCCTAAAAGCATCTGCAAGGTAAGTGTCACTGCTCATTGCCTGGGTCTGTCACTTAAACCCAAGGTTTCTTGTATGCCTCCAATCTCTGGTTTGATTCCAAAAACATCCCTACACCCACCTATGAATACTTCTGCCAGTGAATTAATGTGGTAGAACAAAGAGCAATCAGAGAATGGAGGTGCACATGATCAAGTGTTTAAAAATGCAATATTCATTCACATCTAATCAATTCTTCTATGGGCCTAATTTCTCTGGAAGGTTTCCTGGCTGTAGCACATGTCCTTATATAACTTCTCAACAGCTTTTCAGTGCTGTTAGGTAGGTGCTGAGTTGTATTAACAGCTCAATGTTGATGAGAACAGACTTTACATATCCTTTATGCCATGGGGATGCTACAGGATAAGATTAACTCTTTGAAATGTTCTGAGATGGTAGGATGAAGATGCTGCTACAGAGCAGCAATGGTTTGGCTTCTCTTATCCTATGTAACTAGAAACTTATTAGTGTTTTGACTCCTTCCTGTGTGCCGCTATATAAAAGCTACCATGAAGTGCCAGTGCTGAATCATTCATGCTTACTAGTCCTTTAAAGAACACACAAAAAAAGCAGTAGCATATGTTGAATGCTGGTAGTTGACTTTACCTGTGGAGGCACTGAGAAGGCTGAGGAATTTTGATGTTCCAGTAACAAGGCAGACAGGGTCCGCAGGTGCCCCCAGTGACAGCCCTTTGCACTGCACACTCCGAGTCTCCTCTGGAAGCTGAATGGACCACAAGGTGCTGCCATTCATACCAGAAAGGGCCACCACAGTTACAGAGGGCCTAGAGACACCTGGAAGAGGCAGGAAAGAGACAGTGAAATCCCTTGGCATCAAAGGCTATGTCTGTGCTGCTTTTGGTCTTTGCACTTGAGTTCCAGCTCTAGCTCCTACAGCTGAGTGGCTCAAGCCACCCTCATCCACACTGCCTGAAAGCAAAGGTCAAACCCCACTCCATAGCTGAGTCTCTCTGCCTGCAGAGCCTAGCAGTGATCTTTGGACAAGTTGGACTGTCAGCCAACAGCACAGACAATCATGGAGGTTGGACCAAAGCTCATAGCAAGAAACATGGTCAGCTGGGCACAGAGGAACCAAGATCCTGGGAACAACCTCCCCAGTTTTGCTGACTTCCTGGTGTGAAATGCACTGTTGTCAAACCAGACTGATCCTTCTGATCCTCTCTTCCTCAAGACAACTGCTGGTACCAAGGGTAAACCTTAAGTGACTCCCACAGCAGATACCACCTCATGTGAAAGTCCTGGGTTGTTTGTAATTCTGGAGCAGCAGGAGGTGATTGGCAATATGAGAGCTTTTTCCTTTGTTTTACAAATTAGTTTTATTATTGTGAAAAACAGACTGAATGCAACCAATTGGTCTAAGTCAAGGCTCTTTTCCTAATTCACCAGTTAGCACAAAATAATTGTAAAAAAACAAGTGCTTTATGCTGTTTTGATTGACTGTTGGCTCCGATTCCAAATGTAAGCAACTTTTATCTCACCCTGCCCTCAGACATAATTGTGGTTACTGGAATCTCCGCCTGGTATGCTCATATCACAATTTAAGATGAACTCCCATACATTCCAACTGGACATGAGAGGAAAATTTTTCACAGGGCGAACAGTCAACCATTGGAATAATCTACCCAGGGAAGTGGTTGACTTGGCCACATTGGACACTTTTAAGATTCAGCTGGACAGGGTGCTGGGCCATCTTGTCTAGACTGTGCTCTTCCTAGAAAGGTTGGACTAGATGATCCCTGAGGTCCCTTCCAACCTGTGATTCTGTGATTTCAAAATAACAACAGTCCCAGTTGACTCCTGTCTTACTAGCAAAACAACACACAACCTGACTACACAAAGGGCATATCTGGGCCACTGGCTAAAAGCAAGTCTGAACCCACCCTCTGAATCAAACTACTCTCTTCTCAAACTGAAAATCATCTGGCTTATGCTAAGGGCTTGCCCCAGACCATATTCTCTTCATGGGGTTGATAGGGACCAAGAACAACTAACTCCTGAATGCAGCTCACAGCTGCAGTACAGCAGGCAGCTGGGAACCTCCAGGACTTCAGAAGCCCAAAGCAATAGAACGCCACCAAACTTGACAGCCCCTGTATAACAGTGGGTGGTATCAGCAGGCTGCTGCTATAGTACCTGAGGGGTGTGAGGGTTAACAAAGAAAGCAAAAGCAGCCAGCAGAAGGAAGCAGGGCAATACCTGCTAAACATCCAGGCACAATAGCTTACCCACCATCGGCCAGTCTATTAGCTGTGAATTAACAATGATTTGGAGCCTGGCAAGTATATGGAGTGACCTGGAGAAAAAGGCAGCAAGGTGAAGATGTTTCCTGCAACACTGACCTACAGCTGCTTTAAAAAAATCCATAATGCTCCCTGTTGGCAAGCAACTGGCTAGTTCAGAAGAACCAGAGCGCTCCAACAATCAGCTCTGCCATCACTGTTTCTGTCGCCAATTACCCTTGGTAATGACCAGGACACTGGACCACGTATCAGGAGAGAGTTGAGACTCTACCACGGAATCTCATCTGTCACCTTTGTCAAGCCGCTTCCCTTTATGCTTCCACCTGTATGTCTGTAGAATGGAGGTAGACTGAGCTCTTTTGTGAAGGTCTCTGAGAGATAATAAGGGGGTAAAAAACCCACCTTATTTCCAATCACTATTTGTAGAGCAGTGCTTTCTGACAGCTTTATTTCTGCTCCCAAACCAAGCGTGCACAAATACAAGACGAAGAGATGCACTTGCCCCAAGATAAGATAAGGCGAAATAGATGATGCTGACCCAACAGGTACCGGAGCACAGGCTTGCAATGAAAATTATGAGCAGCATGACAAAACACAGGCACGGTACACCAGCCATTTTAAGGAACTCTGAAAAGAGCAATGCAGTGGATTTGCAGTGGCAGGAACTCTTCCCATGCAAACATACAAAGGTCCGTACTGACACATAGAGAAAGAGGAATGGGAAGGAGCTGCAGTGCTTACCCATGACGCTAGCATTCATCAAGGCAGTGAAGACAATGAGGATGTCAGGGAGTCCATCGCCGTTCACATCACACAGCTCCAGCGGGGATAACACACCACCTGCAACAGTCAGAGAGAATCACCGCGCTGTTGTCAAAAAGGCTACCCAGCCCATTTTCCACACTAGGAGAGGAGGGGTGGCCCAGAAAAGAGACTCATGGACACCCAGACCTCACAGAGTCTGCTAGGGAACCACCAAAGCCAGGCAGCTCACACCACAGCAAGACCTTTCATTGCATGGGAATGCAGAAATGTAGCATCTGGGTCACAGAAAGGAAAGGGAAAAATGGAGGAGCCAACAGAAAAAGATTTCTGCTTCCCACTTCATTTTCTGAGGTGATGTGGAAGCTACATATCTTATGAAAGTCTTAGATTTGGAAGCCAGGGGCAGAAAGCAAGGAGGGAGAGACATATCTAGACCTGGCAGAAATAATTTCACAAACCACTGTTACTTTACTGCAGAAGTCAGAACGGGAGATACTTTAGAAATGTTACCAGTGGCCCATACAGGATGACAAAAGATCCCGAATGTCGATTTATGGATTCAAGCAGGACAAGAAGACAAAAGAAATAAGGTTAGTTACGCCAGTTAGAAGACACAAAAACTTCTATCCCTCTCCTCCCGAACACACCCATACACTTCAGTGTGGAGGTGCTGGTGAAACCCAGGATGTAGAGAGGAAGGTGCTATGTCTTTAAAGTGGGCCGGGCCATCTCCATCTGGACACAATGTACACCACCCGGACAAAAAGGCAGGATGGGAGAAGAGTCAAAATGCTTTTTGGTGTTGACAGAAACAAGATTTTGTGGAACTGTTATTTACTGATGCCAGATTTCACAGGTCTCCACTTGAAGACTGAGGACACAGACGCCTGTCCATTACCTCGGAGCATCTGCAGTGGTGAGGAAGGGCCTCTGCTCTGACCTGGCTCTCCCAGATAGGTCTCTCCCGCCGATGCCCAGCCTGGGAGCTGCCACCTCCCCCATGCCAGATGCTGTTCCTGGGGCTTTCTCACCTGCTCCCTGACCTAGGTTGCGGTTCCAGGTGTTATGCAAGTCTCTAGGGGGACAGGGAATTAGAAATGCGCACACCAACACAAGAATCATTGAGATCACCACAGTGAGCAAAAAGATCGCTGTGCGCAGGTATGGCATGAGGGAGGGAGCAACCTTCTGCTCCAAACTCCCAGCCGTCTCTGCAGTATAACCTTCAGGTGCACTCTCTGACGTGTGCTGCTTTGTCATCCCAACCTCCACATCAGAGTCAGGGTCCTGCACTTCCTCAGGGGGGCTCTTCCCGTTCTTGACGCCCCCATTCTTCTGGATGTTGAGTACCAGGTCATCTTCACTTTCATCACTGTCAGCCTGAGTGAGGGGATCGTATTCCCCAAGGTCTGGGCTCTTCTTTCCTGAGGAAAAAGATGGAGAGAGACAATAAAGCATGAGTTCCTCAGTTTTGCAGGTTCTCAGTGGAGAAAAGGCTGCAGTGGAGAGTGATACATTAGGGATGACAGTGCAGTCTGCATTTTGCATGGATCCAAGTGAGAAGTGTGAGAGAAAAGACAGGGTCTGTCCACCTTTCAGAGTAGCAGCTGCAGGAGAAACGATGCCACGGTTTATTTCCCCAGGATAAAGGTATATTTATATAATATCTATAAACGTATATACACACATATGTATGCATATATATATGGAAATCATGGCTGATTTAATTCTAATAATTTCCTGTTTGGTAATGAGACACACTGACATGAAGTCATGCTTAACGCTCTGAGTACCTAAACTGCAGTACTCTCGACTTCAGATGCTGACCTCCTTTAGCATTTGCCAGTCTTTAATCCCGACACAGCCCCTCTTCACTTGTAGTATGTTCTCTGAGGGGGCTTCCCTCCACAACACGTTTTCCCACTCCTCCTACCTGGTCCAAGCAGCACTGCTGCCTTCCAGTGTGCCACATCTGCTGTTGTCCTTCTTGAGGGACAGAAGGGATAGAGCACTGCACATGGCTTCTCTGCAATGCTGGTAAAAATAAGTATCAGCTCCCTGAAGATGAGGACAAAGTGATTTTGCACTTTAGGGACAGTAACATGCTGGTGTCTGAAGGAATCAGGGCTGCCCCTCTAAGACACCACCTTCTCTGCATGGCTCAGCACTGTGAGAGGTAGTGCTCCAGCCCCTGCGGTAGCAAACCACAGTGCTCCTGCTCTGTTCCTGCTCCCACCAGAGCCGACAGCTTTTGTTTGGCCTTGCCAAGATAGATAACTTAGTACTGATGCCTTCAGGTGGTGGTACAAGAAAGTAGCTTAGCTTTAGGTGTCTCTTCCCAAGGATGCCTGGCACGTGGATGACTTCTCCCCCAAGCCCTAGACAGGTACAGGGAGTGTGACAAGGGCAGCTGCAGAGCCCCATTGTACATACCGGCATAAGGCCAGGGCCATCTGTTTATGGGAGCAGGCAACATCACACAGACTCGCTGCCCTCAGCTACGAGTGGAGGATCACGTCTCAGGGAGCCGCCCTGTGCCACCAGGCTGGGCATGGAGCCATGGCCACTCCTCTGATGACTGCAGGGTCTTAGTCTACTTCTCTCTCTCTCCTATTCCAGGGAGGGACTTTGCTGCCTCATTTCCCTTTGCCTAAAGCTGACCCGAGACAGGAGCTAACTTGTGCCCGAAGATGCTTTAAGTGATACATGCAAGGCATAAATAATAAGCAAAAATATGCAAGCTGTAACTACTCTCAGACACTAAGATGATGGGAAGGATTTACAGAGCGGAAATTTAAGGGCTTTCATGATTATTCTTCCTGTATAAGATAGTATGTCTTTCTTCTGGTTTTCCTGTTAAAAGCAGACTCAGTTACAGACGTACTGCAGCATCTAGTTAGTGCAATGCACCTATTTTGCATCATCTAGAATCTATTTTGCAAGCATGTAGGCCTTTTCTTGCTCCATGAAAGGACCTTCACTCCCCGTTCCTGTACCACTTAAAAATGGTATTCAGTGTCAATTTTAGGATTTAAGAAAAACTGTCAATCCCACTAAAGGCCAAATGCCCTACGCCAAGTGGAGCAGCCAGGACAACCCAGCCACACTGAACTGAGGGAAATAAAGATATCCAACGAGATCACGTATTTAAATCAAACCCTTCCTTTTTGAACTAGAGGCTTCTACAAAAGACTTAGGGCAAAACAATTTGGTGTATATATACACTCCAAAAACCTGTTTCTTGTGGAGGTAGAGCACCCAGCTAAAAGATTCTACATTCCTATGGGATGGCCCAGTGTACACCTGTGAGACACTGCATTATTTCACATAGATCTGCCCTAAACATGCGTTCAAAGTGTGGGCTTTTCGGGAAGTCTTGGTAACCTTGGCTCTGTCCTGTGAGCAGCACAGAAGGCCACCGACCTCGGTGGCACACAGCTTTCTGCTCAGAGATTGCAGTGACAGCACAGTGTGAATTTCCCAGATGTCTATACAGTAGGTTGTGCTGACAAGTTGCTGAAAGAGTACTCAGCGAAAACAAGAAATTCCAGAGAGGACTCGCTGGCAGCATATTCGCAGCTTCTCACTACAGATCCAGATGTGCCAGTTCAAGCCAGGCCAGAGTGGTATGAAAAGCAAATGCTGCTGGCCCAAGAGTAAATGGTATTCAGCCTGGGAAGTCAAAGTCAAACAATTATGTTAACCAGACTGCTCCCGGTTTTGGAAACCGGTGTGCTTTGAGTAAAACAACCCAGCAGCATACTTACACTTCAGATATACTGACATTTGTTTAATTATTTTAATTCCAGTCAACCCAAAAGACTGAAACCTGCTGTTCATCCTTGGTGCAACTAAAAGCATCAACAGGAATGAGCTTTTTCTAGAACAGTTTTGTTCTGGATCTCTAGGAGACAGAAAGAAACTTGAAACTATGGCTCACCCACTCCTTGAACTGGCAGGGATTGAGATTTTGGCAACATTGACAGTGGTGTCAACCACAGACGATTTGTAACAGGAACACCTTTCCTGCTGAGAACCCCTGATCAGAGGCTAGAAAACAGCCACTACACCAGTAATGACTTACAGCTTTTGGTGATCTACATAGGAAAGGATCTACTGAGTTATAGGACTGCTATAAAGCAGAGAGCTGCTCAGTCTTATTTCATGCCTAAGCCTGACCAGAAACCAGAAACTGGCATTCCTTCTCGCTACCTTTCCTTAAAAGGTTTGTTGGCACTCTCACAAGGCACAACCACTTAGTAAGGTCAGGCATAAAATGCCCTGCTGATTTTTTTTTAAGTCAAGAGGAGGGAAGACCCTGCCATTTAACAATGCCTGTTGGAGCACTCCCCTAGCGCGTGGGAAACCCATCTGTGTATCTCACCTCAGAGGATTCAAATGCTCATCTCCCACTGTTCAGAGAGCGCCCTAACCATTGATCTGTAGGTGTTTTGGGAATGCATCTGGAGGGCTGGTGAGGACGTGCTCAGCCTGGCCTCCCAAGGCTGTTCTGTGGTGCAGAGAATACATAACTCATGATTCACCTGGCTGGAGAGAGAGCAGAAGGAACAGGGGTCTTCATCTGAGTTTTCAGTCACTTGGTGTGGGAAGGAGGGATACCACACCTAGATTCCACTAATCAATCCCAAATGATTTTTCAACAGAAAAGCATAAATAGAGAGACATAAAAAGCAGTAAAGAATGTATGAAAACAAGGGTAGTCTCACACCATCTAGAGAATTATGATTTATTGATAAGTGCTTCAGAACCAAATTCTTTCCTTTCTGGTCAACACGGCTCAGGCTGGAGGAAGACAGTTTGTCCATCAAGAGAAAGCTAAAACTGCTTCTGTTGCAAGTGATCAGCTGTCAGAAAAATCCAATACTCCCATGCAGTTTTCAGCTTTCCATTGTGGAAGCAGAAATGCTAAGACCCGAGTCAGCTTCTTGGTCAAACTCTCACCCTATCTCCTGAAATGTTAATCACTGAGTAACCTTGATGATAAATTAGTCCCTGTGATAGAGAAAACAGACTCCAGACCTACCCGGAGCAGTTCTGTGGCCTTATGTATGTAACAGATCTGTATAACTCACATCTCCTTATCTGTCTTTTGCACAGCAACTCTAAGCATATATAAAACTTGCATCTACTTTAGAAGGACAGAGTTCATATCGGCAGAGTCCTGCTGCTCTGTGTTCTTTCCTGCAGGTATAGTAAATAAACTGCTTCTGTTCTGAGCTGCTCTAAGTTGTATCGTGTTTTTTCCCACGGCACCAGTGATAAAACAGAGGTTCCCAGTCAGCGGCCTGCGGTTACAATCAATCTGAGGAACTGTTGCTTGTGGTCTGTGGTTAAGTTACTGGTCGTGTTACCCTGGATTTATTATTTTTTTTTGCACGCATTGCAATAAAAAGCAAATACTGAAGGAGGAGGTTTTCAAAGGCAGAAGAGAGAGAAAATGCCCTAAGCTTATCAACTTTCAAGGGCAGCTGGACTCCAGACTGCACTTTATGACTTCAAAAATCCCATGTGCATTTGCCTAATAGCACTTTTTGAACTGGCAGCTCTTGCCACTATTGCAGTAGAAGAATGTGACCTCTCAAAGAAGAAAAGATGAATCATGTGATCATGATTTGGACAGGAGGCATCTGTGAGGTGATCTGTGTTGGAATCAGGTCCCACTCATAACGAAATACTAATTTCTAGTGCTGATGGCTTGACAGATATTTACTCTGGTTTTGATGTACTGGAAAGGCTTTTCTTTACACTCACTTTGGAGTGAAAAGAGCAGATCTTGGAGTTTAGACAAGCACAATTTTCAGTGCATTATTCCAATGATGACATATTGGTTCCAGTATCCTTTGTAGTCACTTCATGTTCTGTTTATTTTTCTTTTTTTTCCCAGCTGACAGTTGGCAGGCAGCAGTCACTGGGTACTGCAGACATATCTCTAAACCCGTGGGGAGATAAGTTGCCACATATTGATGTAATTAATTTAATGAGATGCAACAGGAAAAAAACAGCTATAGCAAAAGGCTTTCTGCTTTCTCATTGCTGTTCAATGCTGCATTTTTCAAGAGTTAACCACACAAACAAGGTATGATATAGGCAATTTAACCTGAGAACTGACGCAGGAACTGTTTTCTTAACTGCAGTTGCAAGGCCTGTGCTCTTTTCCAGATCAGTGCCTCCCAACAGCAGATATCAAATAGACCCATGCCGGTTCCAGAGGTCCCAGAAGAGATGTGTACTTGTTATTGTACAGTTCCCCAGTGGTCACACCCTGATACACACACTTATACCCACCAGTTCGCACTTTTCCTAAGCAAATTTTGTGTAAAATGTATTCCTTCCGTTTAGACAAACATATATATATAAAACCAGGAAGAAATTAATTTGCAAACAAAACTTCTTTGAATGAGATCTAAAAGGCATTACATAAACTAAAACATATGGACTCCTGGTATGGGTTACTAAAAGCTGGCGGGAAGGGCCACGAAGACATTACTGTGATCTTCAGGGACCGATGGAGGATGAAAGTGCGACCTACCCATTGAGTGGAGCTTCACAGACTGGGGCACTACAGGACCCTAGTGGTGTGTGGTGCCGGGGTGAAGCCCTCCCTGAGCAGCACACAGGTGGGGCCTGTCTCTGTCCCACAGCTGTCCAAAAGGCCAGACACGGTCAGGAGGAGCAAGGAGGCACTTTCCTGTTGGGTTAGCACAGCCAGGTGCATTAGCACCGTCTCCAGTCCATCCAAAAGCAACCACCACACTCCAAGATCTGGTTTCACAACGTATTTTCATTCCTTTTTAATCTCCCCGCTAAAGAGAACAGTTGTTGGACTGCTGCTTGCTGCCTTATCTTTGAAAGATACGGTTCCCTTGCACAATAGTCCCTTATGCTTTAATATCCTTTCATCTCGCTGAAGATCTCTGGCTGGAAGGCACGCAGAGGTGGTAGGCGGACTGTAAACGTTTACCTGGGTAATTGCAGTGGCACTTAATGAACTCCTGGCCTGTTTCTTTTTGGGGTAAAACCCGTCAGGAGCGGATCAGAGGGGGACTAGCGGTTTCTCGCGGTGGTGGCGGCCGCCTTGAGCCCTGTGCCCCGCTCTGCGCGGCCTGCGGGACCCGGCGCCTCCTCCTGCGCGGTCCCGGCGCGGCTCCCCACAGGGCCGCCGCCCGGCCCAGCCCCAGCCCCCCGCCGCCCCCGGAGCCCCCAGGCGCTGCCCTGTCCCCTGCGGCCCTCCCTCCGCCACGGGACCCGGGGACCCCCACATCGCCACATCACCATGGCAACTCACCCACCGCCCCCAGGCAGCGGCAGCCGCGCCTGCCCAGGCCCGAGCCCGGCCCTGGCCGCCCTGCGCTGCCCTGCCCCGGCCCGGTGCAACCCGGCACTCCGTCCCGCAGGTGCGGACCCCTTACCCGGCAGCTTCAGCGCCCGGGACAGCACCGTAGCCATGCTGGAGAGGCGCAGTGTCCATGCGCGCCACCCCTCCCCTCTCCGCGCCTTCCCGCGGCCTGCTGGGAGTTGTAGTTCCACTGGGGCTGAGGGAGAAGGGGTGGCGGGGGGCAGCCCGGGGGTCCCCGTCGCGGGCAGCTGCAGGTGGTTGCCGGACAGCCGGGAGGCCGCTCCCTGTGGGGCTGTCCCTGCCGGGAGCCGGCAGGCCTCCGGGTGGGATGGCAGTGGGGCCTTCACCCAGGAGGTGCCACTCTCCCACAAAGCTGGCGGCATGCCTGGCTTAAATTTGGGATTCCTACCAAAACCGAAGCTCCTCACTGGCCCCGTCGCCCTTCGTTTCCTCCCTGTTGTTTTACAGGGGCAGAGAACCGCAGGGCGGTGGGGCCTGTGGCGGCGAGCCGTGACCACGGACAGCCCAGATTTGTACAGCCCCCACACTGTGCTGGGCACAGGCTCATGCAAAAATAGAGTTGTTGTCTTAAGTGTTTTACACATAAAGTACTGGTCCTTTAAGTTGTTCTTGGTATAAATATATACCTTCATTCTTCGGAAGTTTTTGCTTGGAAGAAATTGTATTTGTTTATCTTGTTTTATTTTGCACTTTTTTTTTTTTGCTTAATTACAGTACAAAAGACCACTAGGGCGTTTTCTAAAGCTGCCCCCAATCTCCACCACAGCCTTCCAAGGTAAGCGAACAAGGGAACTTTTCCTCTCCCACAATGGGGAAGTTAAGCAAGGAGGGTTTTGTAGCTTCCCCAAAGTCACGCGGCTCCAGCTTCCTGATTCCAGGCCCATGCACGGGCCATCTAACATCACCACTTCTTCAAATCATGATTTGTGTGTGAAATCTCAAGGCTGACTCCCTTGTCACAGAAGAGAAAGGAATTTGGCTAAATACATCAAAAGAGTCTCGTTGGTTAAAGAACACATCATGTTTCCTCAGCATCTGCTGCTGGTTTTCCCTGTTTCAGGCGCTGTTCCTGCGAATAATGTACTTACCCTTTCCTGTCCATGCCTGTCCTGAAACTCTTTAAATAACAGCAATAAAGAAGGAGCAGAAGAGAGACACCAAGTGGTCTAGCTGGAGAAGAGAGTTTTTTTCAGATATGAACTGCAAAGACAGTAGCTCTGATCCAAGCCCTTTTGGTACCAGAGGGATTTTTTCCACTGATGTCATCAGGCTTCAGATCAGAACCTTCCTGAGAACAGCGCTTGGGGGCAGTCCCAGGTGGCAAACTCTGGAGAAGCCATCAGAGTCATTCTTTTTCTTTCTCTTCCAGGTTTTTCTGAATACAGAGTCCTTCTGTTCCATATACCATTTCCCTTCCTTCACTTTTTTATTTAAGAGTAGTGACAATCCTGTAACTATGTAAATATTTACAGGAGAGATCCTGGATCATTTTCAAGTCTCAGTTAGCAAAGCCTGGGATACACAGGGGCAAGAGCTGTCCAGCAGAGCCGCTCCTTCTAAGAAAATGCTTCTGGCACCAATTAGAGCTGGGAGCAAAGGTATGGCAGAAAGCAGCCAGCAGCAGGAACTGGAAAATCTGGTGTCCTCATCTGTGATATTCTGACATCTGGCACACACACACACGCTGCAAGATCCCGTAGTTTACAATGCTTGTACGTTTGTGGTTCAGCATAGCCCACTCTTAATTTCATGCATCCCCACAAAAATTACTTGTTCCCCAAGCCCAGAGATCTCTGTGAGGCTAATATATAGCAGGGACAAGTGATTTGTGGTGAAAACTGATGCTTTTGAGGAACATATGACTAAGCAAAGTGTTCAGGGAGTGTAATGATTTGCAGAGCATGAGAAATGAAGTTTTCCTTTTTCACATTGTGAATGTAAGCTAATTTGCATATAAATTGGACCTATCAAGTGTGCTAATATCCATCAAAAAGCTGTGAAAATAAAACTGAAGTTGAAATAAATCATTCATTTATGTGAATGTTGCTGTTCATTCTATTTATTTTTTCCAAAGCAGTTTGGAACAGCCAGATGCTGAAAAATGAGATACTTGGGATAAGCTTGGAAGTCTGAGAGCTTTGGGTTGAGAGTGTGGTTGTTTAGAAAAATGTTACAGGCCAAAAAGCATGAAAGTACTCTCCCACCAGCCCCTTATCAGTGTTAAGCCTGTGCAAGCCCTCTCTGCCTACACTGGCATCTGCTGTCTTCTGTAGGGCGAAGACCGTGCCTGAGGTAAATTTGCTGTACCCTGATAGGTGCCTGACTTCTGTCCTGAATGACCCATGCCCTTTGAAACGTTGGTGTGTCAGAGTCACTGTATGGGTATGCAATATTCACTTTACCTACACAAACTGTAGTGATATCCAGGATCCGCCTAATAAGGCCAGTGCTGAAGACTTCACACTTGGCTCAAAAATGCTGGGGCACACCATAAAAACACCTTTTCAGTGTCTCCTCTTTCAGTAACTTCTTACTGTCACTTCACACGAAAGGAGAGGGGTGATGTCCTTGAACAGCAGCAGGAACACAATATGCAGGGACAGCTGCCTTGTCCAGAAATCCCAGCTAATGCACTCCAGCCCTGCACCCACATTGCAGCTATCTTCTCTTTTTTCCCCTCTATTTCTTTATGGGACAGGACATGCATAACAACCATCCTCCCTTGTAATCAGTTCATTCACTTCTCTTCTGCTTTAGCCACTGGACCAGCCTACACTGAATGTCCCACAAGGGGAAAGTGCTGCCTTTTTTGTACAGTGATTCCCCTTGTACAGCTGCCAGTCACTTAGTAAAGTACAGGGCTATGCAAACAAATGGAGAAAGAGGTTTGTGTTGGGCTGCAATGGGGCAGGGTTAACCGGTGAGGTCCCACACCTCACTGCCTTGCTTCTTGCCACCTTTCTGCCAGAAATTACAGCCTTTTCCAGCCTGCCTGCACAAGATACTGAAAGGATCCACGCTACTATTGAAGGTGCTCAAGCTAGCGCAGGTCATTTGGGCAGAGCTGCACAATGGAATGATTGCACATGCAGTTCTGCCATAAGATCAGAGAGGCAATCAACTCTTGATGAGCTGCTGGGACAGGAGCTATTCTCAGCTGTCCCTTCTTCCAGGCGTCTGGAGGGAAGAAGTAACCTGCGTCTTTGCACTCCTATTAGTGCTAAGCCAGTGTTTTTACCTGTTCTTCTCATCCCACCCTTCTCCTTTGCATGGCTACACGGACAGGACCAGGAGCATGATCTTCTTTTCTCCTGTGCCTGGCTGAGCCCCTCCTTGACAGAGGACTCACACAGGAGCAGATATTGCAATAAATAGGAAATGCTTGCTCAAACAACAAAATAAAATGCAATCAAGCAGTGAAGGCTAACAGGAAGAAACAATAAAAGCAAATAAAACCAGGAAAAGTGACAATAACATTTCCAGCAGGTGCAAAACACTCCCAAGTTCCTACAGCAGGCTCACTTCAGGCAATTTTAAGTAGTGCAGATGATCATAGAGTTTCTAATGAACCCAGGCAGTAAAACCAATGCCAGCTCTGTGTTTACCCCAGCATGAGAAAACGCCAAAAGGTGGTCAGAGCTGTGCAAAGGTTCCAGCAGCTGTGCAGCCCCAAGGCTGTGTGGTGTGCCCACATGCCATCACAGGTGCAGGCACAGGGTGTGTTAGTTGAGGGAGTTACTGTGGGGGGCTGCCCCAAATGAACTCCTGGTGGGTCTATCTCTAGACACTCCTCCAATCTCAGTGTTGTTCTGCCAATGCTGGGAGTCCTGTGGCTGAGAGCCTGAAGGGAAGTGCTTGGTGTTGTGTGAAATGGAGAAGCAATAAATTAAGGGAAGGAGAGAGTAGATACTAAGGGGATGTGTTATGCACAAGGGGAGGCAGGATTTGCTGCAAAATCCTGCAAACTGCCCAGCACCAAGCATACATCTTGATGTGCTCTTCCCTCTAACCGGTTGGGTCTGACAACACTGGGTCAATGCATGCTCTGAAGTGCTGTGTAGGCTTTCAGTGCCAGACCTGTATCCCCTGTTGTTCTTTGTGGCTTCCTCTGACAGTCTTGCCTCCCTGCATGAGCTCATGGCAATGCCATGGGTGGTCTGAGTGCTGTTGCAGGTGCCTGTGCCTGGAGCAGTGATATGCAGTCATCCCAGCTGGGCAAGGGAGCTGGAGACATACAGGGGAGACATTTTGCTTACTGATTTGCAGCAGTCCAAAGCAGGTATGAAATGGTACCAGGGGATGAGAGTGACACTTCACAGGTGCTCAGCACTTGTCTTGATCTGATGTGAGAGAGAAGTGGCTGTAGCTGCGTGAGCAAGACCTCAAAACAGTGGTGGTTTGTGAAGGGACAGGCAGGAGAATGGGCACAGTGATGGTGGAGGTGACCGGCCCCAAAAGCCAGACTGGGGAGAGAGGAGCTGTTTCAGGCAGGCTGCCTTCCAGCTCATGGGCAGGGCTGAGGCAAGTCAGAGCCCAGCAGTGGCCAGCCATCCCTGGGGCAGCTCCAAAGATGGGTGCTGCTAGAAATTGCACAGCAGCATCTGTGACACTTCAGAGCTTTGTTGAAATCCCTGGTGGAGCATTTGTGGACTTTTAAAAGGTCTCCAGCCCTACAGCTGTTAAGACCTCGGAGCCAGCCTGCACTTTGGTCCCTGGGGGATTTCAGGAATTCCTCTGCGAATCCATCTCACTCACAGCATCCAGTTTTTACACTCTGGGGGTATTTTGCTTCTCTGTGTGTGGCAGCCAGGGTCTGATACAAATGGCAGCATTGGGGAGGCCCTCATAGCTGCTGCTTTCCCACATGGCCCCTGCAAGGCACAGGGGGTTACAGGGAGGGTTTGTACCCCTTTTGTCCTCAGCTTGCTAAATCTGTACCTGCCCAAAGGCTGCAGGCTGAACCAGGGTCTGGGGAAATGAGCACAAATGTTTCTGCAGACATTGTTCTTGCCAGGGGGATTTTGCTGTCTTGGAGATCTTTTGTGTCCTGAGACACCCACAGACAGACATGTGCAATAGCCTGTTTGCATGTTATAGAATCGTTTAGGTTGGAAAAGACCTTTAAGATCATCAAGTCCAATCGTTAACCTAGCACTGCCAAGTCCACCACTAAACCATGTCCCTAAGCACCACATCTACATGTCTTTTAAATACCTCAAGGGATGGTGACTCAACCACTTCCCTCAGCAGCCTGTTCCAGTGCTTGACAGCCCTTTAGGTTAAGAGATTTTTTCCAAATATCCAATGTAAACCTCCCCTAGCACAACTTGAGGCCGTTTCCTCTTGTCCTATCACTTGTTACTTGGGAGAAGAGATCGACACCCACCTCGCTACAACTTCCTTTCACAAGCACGCTTCATGCCGAGGCTACTGAAGTTTAGAAAACTGACTGCAAGCAGCAGTCCTCACACAGGAGAGCAGAACGAACACCCTGCAGTTGCTTATAACACAGTCACAGAAATGTGGTAACAAATAAAGGGAGTTTCTTGTTAGTTGGTTGTGTTAAAGTTCCCGGTCTCTGCTTAGTGTGGTACAGTGATGGCACATGGGCGCTGGGTGTCCGTCTTGATCTGAATGCAGCCACGGTGGTGACGGTGGGATGGGCAGCACTCCTTTTGCATCACTGGGAATGTAGCAGGCAGGAGACAGGGAAGGGAAGTGCTACAGCTCTCTCCTGTCCTGCCTCCCCCACTAATCCCCGAGGAGGCAAAGGGTATGGGGAATTTCTGTGATCACACTCCTGCCTGCTGAGAACCATGCTGAGGCAGCACGCTGCCAGCATGAGACCAGGAAACCGGGCACACACTGCGACCACTCACCAGCACAGGCTGGATTTGAACCAGGCTTTCGTGAGTGTGTTGCTGTGCCTGTGTATGTTTCCCCGTCATGTTCCCTCAGCTGGTGTCTCTGTGCCATGCTGTGAAGGGGTTTTTGCTTGGTCCGTTCCTCCATCCAGTGTCCCCATCCCATGCTGACTGTCAGCAGTTCATTTCCTCTTTGCAGGGAGTTGCAACGGCAGCATAATAGGACTGTGTTTTCTGTGTGCTGAATGGGGAACAGCTGCAGACAGATGATTGTTTGGGTTATTTTCCTGTTGCCTGGACATTTTGTTTGCTTGTCTGAGCCCTGAAAAATAGGTTTCCAGTTCCTCCGGAGGCTGGTCTGTGTTAAGCATGTATATTGTGGGCTGCTTTTGAAAATTGGTGTTTTATAACTTTGCAAATGAGTGTCCTGCTGTTTTAAGTGGCAAGGCTCCATAAACAAGGCAGTCTTCTCAGAAATTGTCCTGCCACAGAGCCAGTGGGACTGGGGGAGCAGGAGCAGCCAAAACCACACGCTTTTGCTGTCAGAAAAAGAGCTACCCCTGAGTGTGGTCCTCGTTGGATCTCTCTCTTCAGTGGATTTAAGTGGCTGACAAAATGATAGTGCTGGCTGATGGTTATGGACTGTGCTTAGAAGGATGCCACTCAGCCTTCCTTCTGATCGGCTCCTCACCTGGGGTAAACTAGCATCATACATTGCAATCATAATACTGTGTTTGTAACTGCCCTGTCTGTAACACTTGCACACATCTTCTGGCTCCTTACTTCTGGGTGTTTGCTTTTATTCTGAGTGGCTGGACAGTCCTTTGCCCGGTGAGAAAAGCATCTTTTTTTCTCACTGCTGAGAACAGACGTTTTGGCTGTGGAAAATGGAGTTAAATAAGAATAGGCTGGTCAGGAAACAGAGGGTGTTGTTGCCAGCTGATACTGGAGAAGTAATATCACGAAGAATGCAGATTTGGCCAAGACTCTCACAAGCAGTGCCATGGGTCTAGTCATGAGCCTGGGTGTGCAGCAATTGTGCAGCTCCAGGCTGTGGCGGCTGCACATCCTCTCAAGTCACAGCAAAATGTCAGTCTGCCATGGACATGGGATCAGAGTTGGGGGTCCACCTCCTGCCTCACAAAAATCATCCCTCTAACACCTCGTGTTCCTTTGGAAATCTCCTTATTGAGTACTGACCAGACCTGAGCCTGCTTGATTTGGCAGGCACAGACCTGGGGGAGGGGGCCAGGGGAAAAAAAAATAACAACATTGCAGCCGATTCATCCCTCCTTGTTTATTCCACCAGAAATAGATTTGGCAAAGTGCATCAGGAATGAACTAATCAGCAGGGAATTAATTGGCATGTTTGTTAAAAGGCAGGAACAACTCGGTGAACAAATTCATGGCTGGATGGCCAGAGGGTTCAAGCAGCCAGAGAGAAGCGCTGCATAGTGGAAACTGTGACTAGTAAGAGAAGTCGTACAGCTGTGCTGGAGAGCCAGCAGTTGAGAGCTGCCCAAAAGAACTGGGGACAAAGATATACGGGTATCCTTGCAGACGGAGCTGCTTTCAAGAGGGGCTCCATCACTCAGGCTTTCCTTCTCATAAGGCTCCCATGTGTGGGGGGAGATGGCTAGCTTGCAGGAGTGGGAGGGAGGGGTAGGAGAGGTACAGCTGGAGGAGGCTCCACGGGAAGACTGTGGAAACGCAGAGAGCGGGGAAATGAAGAGGGACACGTCACTTATTGCAAGCTGAAATGCAGAGGGGGTGGTGAGGAGAAGAGGAGCAGGGAGGCAGAGATTTGGAAGGCTCATCACGGAAGGACTGGCCTCAAGAGCACAGGTAATGTTTGTATGCAATTCTCTGCCTTCTTTCCCAGGAATGTTTTGTTTCTTCCTCTGGAGAAGACACATCCATGCACCTTGGAAAGAGCTGGTTGTGTTGAGGGACTCTAAAGGCACCTGTGGAAAGAGCCAGGAGAGGAGAGAACATGTGCAGACTGGCATGGACTTGGAGGTTGGAGGATTGCTACCTACATTTCCAGAGAACAGGGGTGTGCAAAGTGAATGAAAGAGGGAGAAAGGAAGAGTGAGCAAAACCTCAGAGACAGCCAGACAGGCAGACATGGAGAGTGCAAGGTCTGTGTGTGCCTACCCAGGGAGCAGGAGGAAACTTCTTATGAGGGAGCACCAAGCTCTAAATGAGGGAGAGATAAGACATATCCTGAAAAAGCAGGTACACCTAGAGAAAGGGCAGAAGGTATATATTACCTCCTCAGGACCAACAGTACTTTACTAATGTTACGATTTGTGGCAGATGTGTGCTTTGCACCTGGCTGGCTTTTATTTTTTTTTCTTCTTTAGCATCAGTATGTCTGCCTGCTGGCAACAGCATCACCCTAGTTGTCAGTCATCAGAGCTGTCAATCAGATCCCTTTGGTTAGCAGGATGGTCAGGCTATTTGAGGGATTCAGGTGCTCTTTGCTTTCACAAAACAACCATGTAGAATATGAGCAGTGTAACTCTTAAATATATGCAAAAGCACTATTTAACTCAAATATGTTGCCAAACTCAAAAAAGTCAGGATATTGTTATTCCTACATAGCCCAAAGCTGGGTGTGCATGTGTACCAACATCTAGCATTATACCCACACACATATAAACCGGAAAGTAATACATTACAATGGATTTTTAATAGGGACTTTTGAAACAGGTGATATCTGTACTACTGTGGCTGGATTAATATTGTAGCATCCAATTTTTTTAATTGCTGTTGGCATTTTTCTTGATCTTTCCACCATTACATAATACTATAAGCATATGCCAATGTTTACATTACCCTGATTTTTTTTACATGGAGAGCTAACAAATGCCATCCGCTTTGCAAGTAGAGCTTGCAAATTATTTGATTGTTCTGGACTCACAGCCTTGGCAGCTTTCTCCTCTAAAAGCTCAGAGTCTTTTCAGGATCCCAGCCTGGGAGCTCTGGCAGAACTGGCATTGACTGAGAAACTGTGTGCAGCTACTATATGTTTTTTATTAATGTGAAGCTGTTCGGCTTATAGCACCTAAACCTTCTTTGACTTTATACATAAAACAGAACATTTTAGTTGGGTGTGTGTAATATAACCTTAAAATATTCTTAAAATATTGCATATGGACATAAAGACAGAGAAATTCCAAGAGTCTGCAAAAATACCTTTATTATCTATTGAGATTCTTTACAAAATTGAGAATGCTAAACTTACTTCGATGTTTAAATATCCATTACCATTGGAGTGAGAGCTACATATTGTGTATTTATGATCTACCTGAGATTGAACTCCTTAATTCATTTAAAAGTATATTTTATTTCTCTGCAAATAACCCAAAACCCAATATCACTCTTCAGCTTTATTTTGAAAGTAGCTTGAAGGGAACTTGGGAAAATTATGAGAGGAGAACGGGTCTCAAATGAAAACCACAAAGCTAATTCACTTGCAGTCCAATATTGCAGCAAAAAATCCTTCATTTTAGGTATCACTACAGTGATTGCTAACTCTAATCAACAAAATCTTCTCAAAGCAGGCATGGGCTTGAGTTAACACACCGGGATGCTCATGCATGGCATCAGGAGTGTGTATGTGTTTAGAGCAGTCAGAAGTGCAGGGAAAGATTTCAAGACCTCTTGGTATACAAGGGACAGGCAAGCTCTGAATCATAATGCAACAACTCACCTGTCTGCAGTAGGAACAGTGTGTTCTCCTCAGGTTTCAGGGGAGAGAGGGCACTGGGAGAGGATAACCCAGGCAATTCCCCCATATCCTAGCAGACAGCACAACCAATGGGCAGTAGTGAACTTAATTCATCATCTGTTTTCCCTCAATGTCAAAATCTGGGGTAGGTTCCAGTGAAATCTCAGTGCTCTATTGTCATTCCCTGCTGCGTGAAATGGAGCATACTGGAGCAGCAAGAAACAGTAAGGGTGAATGGGAGAGGGACAGTGATGGAGTTGAAATCCTGGCAGTGCTCCTTTGCTTTGGGGCAGGGATTCAGGCTTGCATGGCACAACTGCCGATCCCAGCAGGGCCATGCTCAGAGTATTGAGCTAGCAGAGCTCTTTTATCATGTCGGAGCAAGGACTTGAGAGATTAAAAGAAGAGAAAAATATTGTGTAATAATGAGACGAATATATCTGTCTTCATTGCTTGCAGATGAAGGGACTGTCTGGTGAATCACTGAGCCTAGCCTGCTCAAAAGGCAGAACATGATGTAATTTTCTGACAGAGAGCATGACATATTAGTGTAATTAATAGTAACAATAACAAAGCTATTATGTTATTATTGTTATTCTCTGAACTTAGAAAAGCACCTTTATCTAAGATGTAAGAGAGTTTTCCCTGCTTGTCAATCCGTGTTCTACCCTGACAGTATTTTCCAGGGTGACATGGCAACTATTGAAGACATATATGCAGTGGGTTTGGGATCTGGTTCCTATTACAGATGACCCTGCAGACTTTTTGTGCTAGTAACCTTATTAGTGAATATCCATTTGCCTCTACAATTCCACCTAAGAGAGGGAAGATTGCTCAATATCTGTGTAAGTGTCTGAGATATGAGAATCTATTTCAAAGATGATTATAACCTGATGTTTACTATGATAATAAATTACAGTAGGCCCTCAGGAATGCAGGGAGCAAAGCTACAAAGAATCTGGTCCATGAGGGGACCTGCAAATAGAGCATGCGGGTCTTGTGGTTCCTTTGGACACCTGATGTTCTAAAACGTTTGAGGTCAAGTAGGGTGGATTTTCAGTATCAGTAAGTGGAATTTATCACCGCTCTTCTTTTATCAAATACAGAAAGACGAAAGTATCCAAGCCCTGGGGTATTGAAACAGGTGGAAGGTGGAAAGGGTAAGGAATGGACAATCTCTTCAAGATGTTTTAAAACGAACTGGGAAGCCGCACTGCCTCCTTGATGTTGGCAGCATTTTCAAATCATTTGCAATTAGAGATGTTGGTGTCTGGTAAGTCCTTTCCCATCAGGGAAGATTAAAAAGGCATGTGCAGTGCATAGTCATCAAAAGAAAAAGAAAAAAAGGTCTAGAGGCTGGAGTATTTATGTGGAAATGCAGAGAGGCAGAGTTGCTGTGGTGTCAATGCAAATAGTTTCAAGAAGGCCCATAAAGACCTTTTCATTATGTGCTTCAACTTCCTTAGAGATCTTCATTTTGGCAGCTCTGAGTTGGGGGGAAGAAGTGTATGATGCATGAGATAGGAAGAAGGTAATTTATTTTTTTCCTTTAAATGAATACTGCAATTAGAAGAAGAATACTGAGCACAAAATACATCCTGACAGGTGGAAAGTAATATTTTTAAAGTAGCATGACATTTTCCATCAGTATGGCTATATTCATACTGCTATTTTAAATATATGGAAAAATTAATGCAGTTGCAATTAAAATACACTAGTGATTGAATGTAAGAAAGGCACAAAGTAAAAGGATTTATTTATGTACTGCTTTATCTGCTACAGCTTCTAGTAGTTTTTGAGGTGGCTGAATTCTTCCCAGATGATTAGATGAGGGTTATATGATATTCAAAAAGCAAATTAATGTCCTCATATTTTTCAGTGAGGTCTTAGACTTTTGATGCATGTACCTGAACAGGGGAGTAATTTGGATTTTCTGAATGTGCCTACTTCTCATATGAGCCCTTCCATCACTGTGACTACAGATGACTGAAATCATCACTAAAACCCATGAACTTGGCAATGCATTTTTTTCTGTTTGCTATGTGCAATATGTGCATAATTGATACTTCCAGCCAGTTTCTACCAGAACAGCTGTTCATGACATTTTCAAAAAATAAAAATTTAAGATTCAACACTGAGGGACTACTTAATTAAGACAGAATAACAAATTAGCATAAGTAAGCTGTGGAGACCTATCTTTTTGCATTTAGAGATGGTACTTGTCCAGGAGGGCCTGTAGGTTAGGGTTGACTTCCATTGGCTTGGGAATGATGGTAAACTCTAAAGAAGACAAGGAGCTTAGTAAAGTGCTCATATCAGTATGAACTGTCTTGCCTACTTTGCAGATTTGCTCAGGAAGAACTGAACCCCTGACACCAGGGTAAGGTAGAGACAGTATGTGGGGGGTGGGGTTGCCTTTGAGGCTCCATCACTGGGCAGCATCTCAGTTATTGCCACTGGTTAGTGCATCAGATCAGAAAAAACAACTTCCTATTCTGGTCTCTGTTAAATTGATACCCTTGATAAATTGCTTCACTGTTTTGTATCTTGCTTTCACTAATTGTGAAGTGGGGATGCAGCTATTTCCGTCCTTCCTAGTACCTCCTCCTGACATTCACAGAATATCATTGCTATAAGGTTCTATCCCAACATGGCTACCTATGAAGCAAAGCTACTTTTCTAGCTGCTGCCAGTTGATAGAACATCTCTCTACCACTCAGTGGCTTGAAAAAACTAAGGAGGTTTGTACTTGTGAAAAAGAAAAGTCCCCATGCTTCTGTGAAAGCTAGGCTGAGTAACCTGAACAACCTTTTAAAGAAATAGATCATCAGAGAGAAATTTCATGTTGGAGTGACAGGTGGGAGCTGGAGGAGGAGAGGAAAAGGAAAAATAAAGCAGTTAGCAAGATTTTTGTCTCCACAGAGCAGGGGAAAGTCAAGGTCCTACGAACAGCCATCATGGTGACTCTTCCTCTTTTCCTCTTCTTCATCCTCCTGCCCTGCAGTAAATCCCAGGACTTTCTGGACCAGCATCAGAAATGGAACTACAGAGAAGGCGGTAAGCGGTGGTGGTGGTGGTGGGTCAGCCTGGGAGGTGTTTGCTAACTCAGGGATGAAGATTTGCCTATTGTGTCCTTGGAGTGAGACACAGTGCTCACTATGACTGCTGTTTCTTAACTCCCGGGAAGCTGCTGAGATTTTTGGAGAGAAAAATGGTTTTAGGAATAATCAGCTGGGGTATCCAGTGGCAGAAGAAAACTCAGGCATCCAGAGGCAGAGAATCACACTGTAAGGAAGGGTTATCTGCTTTTTAATTTAGACCCTCCATACGTTTAATATTTGACATTTCATTGCAACTCAGTTCAAGTGGTGGGGAGTGGAATCAAATTCAGACTGGCTCATGTCTTCTTGCCTGTCATGTTTATTTTCCTCTTTCCATGGACGTCCTGCTAACCTAGCTGACAAGGTCAACATAGAAGGCATTAACAGCATTACCCAAACACTTGAGAAATGGGGAAATGGCATCTTCTGGCAAATGAAACACACCCTGCTGAACAACCCGAATACTTTACTGCCCGAGTTCTCCAGGTAATTCCCTTCATCTGGAGGTGGGATTCAGTTCTCTCCTGGGTGTCCTTCTTTGAGTGGGATTCATCTTCTTTAAGATGCACTTTCATATTGCTCAAGTGTGGGGAGATGAATCCCACTGTCTTGGTATCTGTTGTGCTAGCAGCTCTGATTACTCTAGCATATTGAATATTCTGCTGACTATTGTGATCATTCTCAATTGCCATGACTGTATTATAAGAATTAAAGAAAACTTGGGCTGCTGTTGGCACCTCACTCCTGTGTAAACAGGCTGAAAAAATGAGTTGTGCTACAAATCCACACATGGACTTGGCCACAGGGCAGGGAGAAGAAGGTGATTTGGCCTGTGATGTTTTTTATTTCAGTCTCTGTAACACTCAGATCAGAGAAAGCTATTCACTAGTCCATGTCCTCATATTTCCCCCTTTGCATTGCAGGAAATATTAACAACTGAACACACTCACAAAATTTAATTTAATCTGAAATTTCCAGAAACAGAGTGGAAAAGGCAATGAAAGAGAGAGAGGAGTAGGGAGTACTAGAAACTTATGTGTCACTTAAATCAGAATTGTTCATAAAGCAAGTGGTCCTCTTCCATAACTCAGCTTTCTCTTTAGGAAAAATAAAAGAATATCTGTCCACAACTGCTAAGCATTGAACCAGCTGAAGAGGAAAGGCTAGAAGAATAAAATGGCACTAGTCAGAAGGTCACACAATATCTGTACAAATTAGAGTCTCAAGAGGATATAGTTGATAGATTATATGCTGGCCTTTAGCATCAGGTGGATTTCTCCCTGACTGCATGGTGGCTGTTGTTATTAGCACAGAATTCATCACAACTTTCACACTGTCAGTGCTGAAATTCATTGGTGCCTAAGATTATCACGGCTAATATTAAGTCATGCATTTGGAAAGGTTTAACTTTAGTCCAAGGAGATGTAATGAGACTATTCAGCCATGCGTCCTGCATAGGGTTTTGAATTAAGAGTTTGCTGGTAAGGACACAGGCCAGTCCATTAGAAATATTGAGGACTGACAGTAATCCATGTGAATCCCTGGCGCAGCCCCCATTTCTGCTCCTGGTTAACAGTGAGGCTAATTCATACTAATTAATAACAGGTAAGATTAGAATGATAATCAGAGCTTCGTAACACACAAAGGGAGACTGAGAGGAAGCCCTCCAAGAGAGGGGACATGGTTACCCCCAAGCACACTGGTGCATCAGCGCAGCCCTCACCTTGCCAAACCCTGATGTAAAACCTGGCTCTCCCCCACCTCAGCTCTGGCAGAGGCACAGCTTGGAGCAACAAGGGGGCTGTGCAATCGCAGCTGTACCATGGCATGCAGCAGGCTGCCCTTCATTGGGAAGTCCTCATAGGTGATCCCATGCACTGCTGCTCTCTTCTTCTCTACACCTTCTGGCTCCAGCCATGCAGGTTGGTTTTCATCTCCCCCTTTAAAGTAGGAGTGCTGTGAAGTGCTTCTGGGAGCTCATACACCGTCTGTCATTCTGCACCAAGCCAGCTGCGCTTTGGTGGCGATGGGAAGAGCATTGCCCATGCTGGTCCTGAAGCTCATCGTTTTCTGGGTTCAGACAGGGGCATCTTAGATGAGTTCCCACCACCTCAGGTCAGGTGGCTTTGGAATCATCTTTTAATGGCTCCTTGCAACTTTACCACCAACAAACACAAGGCCATGATAAATTATCTTGCATGCTCAGGAACACTCCTCACACTGAGTTATTCCCTTGTATTACTCTCTCTGTAGTCTCCGCCCTGTCTCTGCAGCTGTGGACAACCTCGTGAGGGATGTCCAGTCGATAAGGAAAAGGCTAGAAGAACTGAATGAACGCCTCAATGTCATCAGCAAAACCATCCTTCCCATCCGAATGAATGCTCTGCAGAGCCAGAGGCGTGGAAATACTCAGCTACGGAGACTTCCGATGCATAGGAGAAGGTTGTATGCTCGCAGGAGACCTCAGAGAAGTTAATTCTCTACCAGAAAAAAAAAAGGGAAATCTTAATTTTTTTCATCTGCTTAAGCCTTTCTCCTTGGGACGCTGCTAGAGGGAATAAAGTAAAGCACACACAAGTCAGCTTTACTAAGGAGACCGAACTCCTGCCTTTTGTTGCTACCTTTTCAACCTAGGTCAGTAGGTGAAATCTGACCCTGTTCTTCAGTGATGGCTGTTTTGTGTCCCAAGCAGAATGAGCTGACAAACTCGGTCTACTTGAGTGCAAATACCTTCAGGCTATACAGTCATTCTTTCTGCTTACCAGAGGAAGCTCTTTCTGTAAAGATCAGGTGAATTTCTCACTCTGTCCTATTTTTACAGCACTCCATCTGACACAGTTGATGAATTTGATCTTAAAAAGTGCTAAACGCGTGATGAGTGCAGAAAGATAGATTAGTGTTTGGCACTTCCAGCTTGGGGGCGGGGGGGAGGAAGCTATGTTTTAAAATACAGCCTTAACCTATTCTCCATCAGTGCAAAGAATGCCCCATTTACAAGTCCAGAGGGTGGGTAAGGTTGGATAACTTTGGTCTGTGCATCATGTTTAAGATTGAAGATGTGTCAGATTATAGGGACCAAATCTGAACATCTATCTTCTGCAAAGAGCTTTTTTTTAGGTACCTGGAACTGGGCACTCAAAACCCTGTTGTTCAGCATATATGTTCAGAATTTCCAGCACTCTGAAAGACATCGCATTGACTTTTGCCAAGACTCTTGGAAACCAGAGGATGTTTTTTTAAAAACTCTTTAGACACCTAATGGCATAGACCGGTGTCTAGAAGGATTTTCCAAAATAGCTGAAGAGACAGTTCAGTCCCCAAAATCACAGTTAATTCAATGGGCGTCTAATTTCCAGAGTATCTTCTCCACATGCAGGCACTGACCTCCAGACATTTCCCAACATTCTTTAGCACAATTAAGATCTGTAGAGAAAGAATAACTATGCAACTCAAGAACTTTGGTGCCTCACGGAATACCCAGAATGCCCCGCCTTCGGCTGGTCTTTGCCTGTGGCTTCCTGATGATACAACTGGTGATAAAAAACAGTGCAGAAATCAAATTATGTACTGAACATAGGATAGAGTGGGCTTGCCCTTCAGGTCTCTAAAGGTAAATTCTATACAGAGAGTCCCATACAGCATTGTAGCCAACTGCATACCTGAAATCTGTTGAAACATAGGCAGGAGAGTCAGAGAGGAAAATAAACTACCTTTTTAAAGGTCTGGATTAAGCAATTTATGAGAACAAAAGTAAAGAATGGGTTATGTCTAAATGGTTCTGGGGGAGGCTGGCATGACAGTTTTTCTGCAAACACTCTTCAGTCGTAAACAGCAAGGATGCAGACTGGCTATTTAAGGATTCCCAAGGCCTGAGTTTATGGAAAGAAGTTCAGTGACACTATAATAACCTTCAGAGGGAAAGGGGAAAAACTAGTTTTATATGAAATCTTTCAGAATGAACCAGAAGAATTAACACAGGCTGTGACCTGAGAATTGAGTGGGGGGAGGTGAGTATATGAGACAATCTGATAAATATTTCCCATATGTAAATTCTCTGAGTTCAGGTTTTCAGAAAATACCAAACTCTAACCTGGAAGGTCTTTCTTTGGCTTTTGCTTGGGAATTTGAAACACTGCTTAACTAGACAAGGGAAAAATCAAGCCTGTGAAAAGGCTGATAAAAAGATACAGTTGTGCCTTTGGTGAAGTTGTCATCATAGTTTCTCAGGAAATGTAGAGTATTTTGATCCCAGAATATATTTACATAAATGACAAGGAATAACAGGAGAGAAAGGCTGCATCAAGCTCCTCCTTGTTATTCTGCATTCAGAGCTACTAGGCTGTGCTGTAGCATCAGCTGTACACTTGCACAGACTGCTGGTCCCTCTTGGGGATGCTTTATGCACTTTGCTTGGGGCTATAGAGACTGCTGGTCACTTTGGCCTATCTTGAGGAAGAATACAATGTAAATGTCAGCTTTCGTGTTCAAATTTTAGACATGAGAATTTTATCAGGCACCCTGAAGTTGTATAAAATCCAACATGAAACAGAAAGGTAAGACTTCTGGCTCAAGGAAGTCCCTCAGTCACAGATGGCTGGAGGTGGGAGGCCAGACCAGATCACTGCACGCTTTTACTTTTTACCTAGATGTCCACCATCAGCTTCTGCCAGCAACAGAGGACTGGGCAAGATGGACCTCTGCTCTGACTCGGTCCATGTATTCCTATACCGATACGTGCAAATTGATATTTTTGGCATAATTCCTCAGCTCAGTGGAGAAACTCACTGTTTTAAAAGAGAACATATAAGCTGCAGCACACAATGTATATTACAATTTTGCAATTTCTTGCATGTTGAATAAACCAGATGATATAAATGGTTAATAAATAACTAGATCTGTGGCCTCCTCACCACTGAGAGCAGCCCTGTCATTCACTCTGTTAAAGTCCATGTCAGGCTCCAGTCCTGCTCCCTGACCTGAACATGGCCTGTCTGATCAGATGACCACGGCCAGCTGCTTTATCATCTTTGCCTTTGCACCACCCTCTCTCTCTAGATGGGAATGCTTTAATGACACATTTCTTTAATAATTTTCTCTTTTGTTTTTTAAAAGTATAATAAAGTTATGCATCAGCCTGCTTCCACGCCACTCACCTTCTATTTGAGGAGGCAGAAATCCAGCTGAGCAGGCTCTGCCTCATCTGCCTGGGAAGGATGGTCTGATCCATGGCCGCACCAGTGACCGCTATTCAATTCCTGCCCCCACTACCCTCTTCTTAAACGATCCCGGGCAAGGCACTTTCTCTCCCTGGCACTTGTCCTTTGGCATGGCTTATACAACTAAAACCCACTTGTGCTCATGAAGAATCTAAGTCCTTCATGCACATAAACATACAGAGCTACACAAGCCATCTAAGCCTCCTGATGTGCTAATTTATATCTATTTCTGGGAAGGGACCTTGACTGGAATTTTAAAGGGAGCTGACCAGTTGGGCTGTGACCATGTGCAGAGGCCAGTGGAGGGAGAGCAAATAGCAGCAGCAGCTTCTAAGATCTACCCGTTACTTAAAGGTTACAACATCCACAAAGACATGGAGCACTTCCTTAAATTCACTTAAAAGACAACAACTGTGATCCCCCTTGGTTCCATTTAAACAAAACAAACAAACAAAAAAAGTTATGATTTTGCAGTTTCAGGAGAGCTGTGCCCCTTCACACTATGTATTACACACTTTTATCAGTACTTCCCCTCCCTTGTATTTCATTTCCTTCAGATTTCCTCCCTCCCCTCGATGAATACCACCCGCTCCCGCGCTTCGTTACTCTTCACTTCTCGGCGTCCTCCATTACGTCTCCCCCGGCTCTGCCGCCTTTCCGCCCCCCGTCCCGCCGCGGCCGGACCCCCCCACGGCCAGGCCCCGCCGCCGCCCGCCCCCGCCCCCGCCCCCGCCCCCGCCCCCGCCCCCGCCCCCGCCCCCGCCCCCGCCCCCGCCCCCGCCCCCGCCCCGTGCCGCCGCGGCGCCGGCGGCCCCTGGGCGCCCCCTGGGGGCGGTGTGCCGCGCTGCTGGAGGCGGGGCGCCCCCCGGGCCCGCCCCCCGAGCCCGAGCTAAGCCCAGCCGAGCGGGGCCGAGCCGAGCCAGACGAGCCGAGCGGGGCCGAGCTGAGCGGTAGCATGCTGGGCATGATCAAGAACACCCTGCTGAGCACGGTGGAGGCATGGCCCTCCCGAGTGCTGAGCAAGGGGGAGAAGGTAGGTGGCGGGGCCGGCGGCCGGGATCTGTTCCCCCGGGGGCGTTCTGTGCCAGCCGGGCTGGATAAGGCGCTGCGAGGGGGAGCCGGTGTCCTCCGTTCCTTCCAGCCCATCCAGACAGCTGGCAGCTTCTCCATCCCCTTCCCCAGGAGCAGCTCAGCTACGAGGAGAGGGCATGCGAGGGCGGGTGGTTTGCGGCGGTGGAAGTGTCAGGGAAGCCTTTCGACGAAGCCTCGAAGGAAGGGGTGCTCAAGCTCCTCAAGTACGTCGGAGGAACCAACGACAAGGGTGAGAGATGCTGCCCACCCCGCTGGGCTTGGCCGATGTTTGTGGTTGACTGCTGCTAGCAGAAGCTTGGTGAAAGCTGGATGGATGGAGCCAACGGCACTGCGGACCTGCCTGGCTTGCGGCTCCCAGCACCAGGGGTCTGTGATGGGGATGGCCGCTCACTGGGAAAAATAAACTTGCCATACGTCAGAGTGTGCCCAGCTAACTCATGCTATGAGTCCACTCCTAACCCACCTCTGTTTCAGAGTAAAATCTCAAAAATTATTTATTTAAGCAGGAATGAGTTGCATTGCAACTGGGATAGTGTGAGGATAGGTACATGTATATCTATCACAGCTCCCTCGGTAGCGGTAGCTGGTAAAATCCAGGATATCTGGGATATTCGGTTCTGTGACATGCGCTTGTAGGCAGTGAAATAACTTCTATGACCTTGATATTTTATCTCATACTCTGGCAATTTTTATTCCTGAAAGGAAATGAACGAAGAGCTTGCCTTTTAATGGTACTTTGTAATGTTAAAACAGTATGTGGTAAATGGTGCTTCCAGGTGATTGCTTCTAATTCTCATTTTACTAAAGTATGTGCATCAGTAATCATCCATAGCAGGAGGAGAAGACCACAGAGTGGTTTTGAGGCATATACATTTGCTATCACATCTTTCTCAGCTCCTGTCACCCAGTATTGGCTATGGGTTCACCACTAAGTGTCATTGATAACAATTTAAATGCTGGTAAAGATTTACATGTGCCATTAACCTGCCCTGGTACTACAGACCCTGTAGTGTTAGAGGTGATTTGTCAGAAGAACGGTGTCTCAGTGGCATGAGCTGTATGGTTGAGAACCACAGAAACAGGACCATTAATAAAAAGCCATCCACAGGTCACGTGGGGCTCTTATCTCTCAGGGTCCTTGTGTAGTCAGTAGAAAGAGAAGTTTGGCCCAAGCAGAAGCCTAATGTGGCTGGTCTGCATGCCCCAGAGGACCCTACTCTTGACTGAGTGTACATGGAATTCCTAAACTAAAATTAGCTTTTGTGAATCGCGTTAATTTTATGAGTTCCCTAGACTCCTTCAGCAATGTCTGTGTGTCTCTTTCAGGAATTGGTATGGGCATGACTGCTCCTGTCTCCATCACTGCTTTTCCTGCTGAAGACGGCTCCTTACAGCAGAAAGTGAAGGTCTCTCTGCGGCTCCCGAGCCAGTTTCAAGCCAACCCTCCTAGTCCTAGCGATGAAAGCATTAAGATTGAAGAGAGACAGGGGATGACCATTTATTCCACGTAAGGAATGCATCCTGGAATTTCTAATCCCAAGTACTGAGGTCTCTAGCGTGCTCTGAAGAGCAGAGTTGGTTTTACCAGGTGACTTGCTGGGCAATGGGTACATGTGGTGGTAGGAGATGGAGGGGCCTTTCTAGACTGAAGGCAGGTGTTTTACCGTATCTCTTATCATTGCTTGTGCTGCACCCATTTGGAATATGGAAGTCTTTTTCACTGGGAAAGCAAATGCAAATGTTAGACCTAAAAGCGTTTTTGTTTTGCTTGGGAGGTGAAGAGCAGGGGAGGGTGAATTTGAAGGTATTGAGTCGTTCCTTATTTCTGAAAACTATTGTTTTCCCCACTTTCTGGGATCAAGGTGGTTCTTAGTCATCAAGAATGTCCTTTGGTGTGATTCGCATCGAACTATGGGTGTCAACTGAAGCCTCACTTAGATGGACTCATGCTAGAGTCCATCATGGAAACAAGCAGCCATTACATTGCTTCAAATAGCCTTTGGATGTCTTTGGCTGTTGACTAACAAGCTGGGCCCAAACTAGCATCACAGTAGTAATAAGCTCTTCACCTTGTATTTAACCCCTTGGACATTCCCCTGCCTCCTTGCTTGAACTATGTTGGCTGACTCTAAACTGTCTGGCTCCTCTTTGCCTGCAGCTGCTGCCTGACCTTTGCTGCGGGTGTGGGCCACTTCTGTAAGATCAGGCTGTTTTGGCTCAAACCTTGACCTTGAGGCAGGGTAGTGGGGTGCTGGCTGATGTTGAAACAGTTCCTGTTGGTGGGAGGTCAACATAAAACAGAACAATTCCAGACCACCCCTTTTAAAATGCATTGTGGGCTGTAATTGCTAGCTTCTCTGTTCTCACCCAGTCTTTTTCTTGGACTTACTAGAGTTTGGCTTCCGTTCATGATCTGGCTTCCAGCAGATTGTTGTTCACACCACAGTGAACATGGTTGTTGACAGCATTGGTGTAAGGATCGCAGGCTGAGCGGACTTGGAGATAACCTTGTGCTCTAGGAAGGTGTTCCTCTGATATGTCGTTGATTCAAAGGGCAGGGCCATTCTGCTGACTGATATATATGGGTCTGTTTGGGGAGGGTCTGTTTGGGGTCTGCCAATAGCTGTGTTACCCTGGCTGTGTAGCCGTTGAGACCTAATCTGCCACAGACAACGTGTGCTGGTTCGCAAAGAACAGCGCCTGCACAAGTGCATGTTGGCAGGACCTGGATCAAAATGCATGACTAAATATATTGTGGCTATATATTGTTCTCCCTCTCTTCCTTTCTGTGCTCTGCCAGGACTGCTCAGCACCTCTCTGTGCTTGGTTTCTTTGCAGGCAGTTTGGTGGCTATGCCAAAGAGGAGGATTATGTGAACTATGCTGCCAAGCTGAAGTCTGCTCTGGGGAGTGAAGCTGCATACCGCACGGATTTCTACCTCTGCAATGGTTATGACCCCCCCATGAAGCCTTATGGGCGACACAATGAGGTCTGGTTTGTGAAGGAGTGAGCATCTGGCTGCCACTGCTGCTGGCTTGCACTGATAGCCTCCCCACACTATGTCCTTCTCCTCTTCAAAATAAACAATTTGGCAGAGGCAGAAAACCTTCCTCTCTTCCCTCCACATCTATGCCTTGGTCTTTTATGGACCAACCATTTTAGAAGAACACTGCAGAATCCTCTGACAATCCTGCTCCTTCATTCCGGGCCAAGTCCTCAACCACACAGATTCTCATGATCTGTCGGTGGCTTGCTTTTATCTCCCACAGGCTCCCCGAGTTCAATGCTGAGACAGCCAAAGTACTTAATTAGCAAGACTGGTGCCTGACAGGAGTCACGTCTAAATGCTGGCAGACTATTAGTCTCACCTGAGGCAGGCAGGAGAACATGACAAAAGTGCATACAAAGACTTTTTTATCTTCTTGGGCTTGCTGCAGCTGTAAAATGCCGCTTTTATCTGTGCCACTCCAAAGGCAGTCTAAAGGGACACGGGCATTGCTACCAACACAGCGCAGTGAAAATAAGCATCCTTTACATTGAGTCATAGTGTTCAGGAGAGCAACACTTCAGTCATCTAACTGAGAAATGTAATTTAGAGGAAGATCCCGGTTTCTGTTTGCAGCTATCCTTCTGTTTGAGGTGAGACCTTTTGGAGCGTGTTATGCCCTGATCTCAGCTGGCAGCTGGACAGTGTGACGTGCAGACCCCAAGATCATTTCCTGACCTTCCTGTTACTTGTGTGTAACATTTCTTTAAAACTAGCCTACACAAGGGCCAAAGCTGAAATGTGTGTGGTAATCTAATTGAATTAGAAAAATGCAGGCTGTGAAAAAAGCAGGTGCCTATTACTTGTGATCAGAGGGTGCATTTGAAGAATGGTGAGCATCTAGTGAAACTACTGTAGGTACAGAACTTTAAAAAAACTCTTCTTAAATGGTGTTAGTTTCTGAAGGGCCACTCAGAGCAGCTGTCGTCTTTAAAGGAGGAGGAAAACCTGGCTGTTCTTGAAAATAGGGATTTACGTCAAAAAATGAGTAGCCTTTCAGAAACTTCATATACAATAGTAAGGATGGGTATTGTTTTAGGAAGACTGGCAATGTTTAACTGTTAGGCATCAAACCAGCATTTTAGCTGTTGGCTCTGCCGGGGAGGTAGCAGGATGGCCACAGTGGGAACATGCTCACACACCATGCTGCTGTGGGTGCCTGTATAATTCGTTACCTCCATTAAAAGAGGTGTGCTCCTCTGAGGCTAAAGTGCCTCAATGTTCAGGTGCTTTCCAAAAGCCATTTCCCACAGAAATCCCAGGTTCTGGCCAGTTGAGCTGTTTGACATGCACCTGCTTTCTGAGAACAAATCTCAAGAGTAAAAGGAGAAAACCTGAGGTTCTGACATGCTTTCTTTTTCTTTCTTGCTGAGCCATATGAGAGCTTTGCTGTGGACCTCACGAGATGCTTCAGTCACCTGTATGCAAGAGCAGCTAGTCAGAACGGGTAAAAAGTGCAGATAACATTTAATTAAAAAAAAAAAACAAGGGAAAAGCTATTGGCTGCAGTTAGTGATTGCAGTGCAGGGGAAGAGGAATCAAAAGGGAAATCAAAGCAAAGAGTTAGGGTTTTTAAAGGAGCAAAGGCCCTTCTAAGATCATCCCTGAATCCAAAGGAATCTATTCATGTCAGATTTTTACCTGTGTGGGTGAAGAATAGAGGTGCACAATGCTGCCTCGTATATGCATTCCTGGATCATTTTGGAACTTCTGTGTAGACTGTGGACACAGTCCTTTCTGGCTACCGGAGATGAATGTCCTGCAATGATCAAAATCCTGAAATTTCTCAAAATTTCTCCTGTGAAATCTCAGATGTTAGGAAGACCAATAATAAACCTGCTATGAACAGAGCTGCATGTCTCAGGAGTGTGTTTTGTTTTTTTTTTTCTTCATAGCACAAATACACTCTTGAACAGAGGGCAAGAACTTCTGACCCAACAGTGAGAGTAATCACGTCTGTAATCTCTGCCTGTGCAGCCCTGCTGCTGGCCTTTTCCATGCAGTAGGCAGGGTTCAGTTTCATAAACAGTGTTAACTGATATCAAAAGCTTATGCAAACAGACTTGCCTTTTCTGTATGTTGTGGTTTAACTGGGCAGGCAGCTAAACACCACACAGCAGTTCATTCACTCCCCACCCCCAGTGCGATGGGAGAGACAATTGGGAAAAAAGTAAAACTTGTGGGTTGAAATAAAGACAATTTAATAGGACAGAAAAGGAAGGGAAAATAATAATAATGATAAAAGAATATACAAAACAAGTGATGTATAATGCAATTGCTCACCACCCACTGACCAATGCCCAGCCAGTTCCCAAGCAGTGGCTATGCCCTGCCGGCCAACTGCCCCCAAGTTTTTATTTTTGTCCAGCATGATGCCATGTGGTATGGAATATCCTTTTGGCCAGTTTGGATCAACTGTCCTGGCTGTGTTCCCTCCCAGCTTCTTGTGCACCTTCAGCCTTCTCACTGGCAGGGCAGTATGAGAAGTTGAAAAGTCCTTGACTTAGTGTAGGCACTGCTCAGCAACAACTAAAACATTAGTGTGTTATCAACACTAATTTCATCCTAAACCCAAGACGCAGCACTACATCAGCTGCTGGGAAGAAAAATTAACTGTATCCCAGCCAAAACCAGGACACTGTACAAGCAAAGATGCCTGTGTCCTGTCTGCATTTTCCAGAGTCTTTAAATAAAGAAATAAATATTGTAATTTACAATTTTTGTGCTCATCATTGACTTTGTGAGCTCAGTGGGAGTTGTTGATTTGAAAGACTTTAGGTTGCCAGTTTATTTTTCTGTTTGTCATGTCACAGCATCTATAAATAGTCATAATGCTTTTTCCAATATGTTGCTATTTTAGGTATCCTGGTGCAGCCCTGCATTATCTGACTGAGTGAGATGGGAGCTGATGGAGAAATCTCCTTCTTCATTGGTTCCATCCACTGAAAGGCTTCAACTGATGTATTTGTGTTAATGTAGAAACTAGGGGGCCTGGTCGCCTGAGGAAAATTGTGTATTCCTGTAGATGGGGTTCATGGACAGTGTTCAGGCAAATATTCATGATGGATTTTCAACATGACCTACTATCAGGAAATGTTAGACATATTGTCACACTGAGATCCATCTAGCTCAGAGCCCTGCTGCCAGTGATGGGCAGTGGATACCTGAGACAGATTACAGGATCAGTGCAACTGTGGCCTGATACCTCCTCTAAATATTCCCCCATCTTTAGTACAGCGTGTCTCATGGATATTCAGAGAGACTTTATCCCATGCATTTGTCCAGTTGCTTTTTACACTAGATAAGCTTACTGTCTGCGGCATCCTTTTGTCCTATGGCAAGGAGTTCCTTGTGTATGGAAGGGCAAAAATACTCTTTGGCTGAGGGTTTCCGGCAGGTTGTCTCTCTGCTCCATAGGCAGCTGAGTCAGCCAGCTTTTTGATAACGCCTCTGTCACTGCAGGTGCATGTTTGTTTGGACAGCCAGACTTGCTGTTGACATTAGAGGGTTAGAGGGTTTCCAGCAAGGTCTTTGTGCTGGGGCCAGGAGTCAGAGGTGTGCTCTGGATTTCGACCCAAGGCCAGCACAGTCACAGACGCTCCATTACACACAATTGACTCCTGAACTGATGCTAAAAAGAAAACAACAAAAAACCTTTTTCTCTGCCCCCTCCAGTATTTGTTCTCCAAGGAATAATAGTGCAGCAGATTGCCTAGAGACCTCCTTGCTTCTTTTCTGTGCCTGTGCAGTGCCCTTTTCTATCTCACGCAAATACTGAAATGGGGCCATTTTGGTGCTTTTCTGATGTTCGACAGGGAGTCATGATGTTAACTGTTGTGTGTGGATTTAAGAAGACCGTGCAGAGGAAACTGGAAGAAGAATGTTTCTTCTTGCTTAGGCATCCCAGTGCTGTCAGCAGCTGCCTTGCTGGGTTGTTGGGGAGCAGTGGGCGTGAGCAGCAAAGGCTGCATTGCTGCCTGCTGTCCCTCGCCCGTCACCCCACTTGGAGGGGAAGAGGAGCACCTCCATGGCTGCCTGTGCTGCCTCCTGGGCTGGATGGGCTTAGCAGAGTAACGGCCTTGAGAATTATCTCTGCCTTCCAGAGACAGGGGTGGCCTTGCTGCTAATTAGCAGCACGGCAGGTCCCTCCCAGCACAGTGTGGAGCAGCGGTGTGGCAGCGATAGGGCTGGCCACAGGAAGGGCCACATTTAAACAGAGCCAAATTCAAAAGCATAATTTTGATGGGAATTATACACATGCTGTGTAGATTTAGCTATGCTGGATGTACTTCCTAAGATGCCCCACTTGTTAGTAACATAATCTCTGAGAGTTTTCCTGTTGGCCTCAACAGTGGCAAATCATATATATTTTTATATATATACACACACATGTGTACCTGTATAAATATGTGTATATGTATGTATACCTGTATATGTACACATACATGTATATATATGTAGGTTATGTGTAGGGGCCTCCAGACCCCCTGCTTTGATCTGTGGTTGGCTTCTGCTGTCACTGAATAACTTGCTAATGCGAATGTAGCCACAGGGCAAAGATTTGCAGACTGAGGTTTTAAGTCTGCTAGAATGAGAGCTTTGTTAGCTTCGGAAATAAATACTTTATTTTGTAGACACATGCCTAAATATATCTAACACTGTATTAAGAAGACGACAGCCTTTATGAAACAGCTAATTGGTTAAGTTGTTCGTATAAATCTGTCCAGACTTATAATACTCTAGTCACTTTGAAGGGATGTGTGATTAATGGTGAACGGGGAAGTAACATCATTATTTCCCCATTTTCATCAATCAACATGGCAAAGGGTGCGCGAGCAGCTATTGTGCTTGTGGTAGCAAATTTTCAGCTTTGCAAGGCTGCCCAAAGGCGATGGGATAGCGGAAGAAGATGGCTTCTAGCTCACATCGTCCCTCCTGCTGTAATTATAGTAATACCTCTTTTACAATAGCACTCTGAGCAGTGACTCTCTTTATTCTGTGATAGCATTTCAGCCACACTGAGCTAAAAAAGAAATGCATCACTTTTAACAGGACCATAAGTAGCTTTGGATGTATAACGCCTCTATAAAACTGCTTGGCAACATGATTTATTGGAGCAGGATCAGTGGTAAAAGTGACTTCTCTGACAGTAATGGATGAAACACTTCCAGTGTTGCTACTCCGTCTCTGCTTGGTGCCTATGCCAACAGCAGGCTGGTTTTGTCAGCTCATTCATAATCTCTGCTTTGCTCTCAGCAGAATCTGTTGCACAAGACAGGTTTCAGCCATGGTGGATGCTTTTTTTCTAGGCATCTGTGGGAGCTGCTGCAGAATATGGGTCAGTACAAAGGCTGCTTGATTCCTAAGGTGCTGTCTGTCTAATTCCACATCCAGAGCCTATGCCTAGGTGAGAGTTGGATGCACCCCTCTCTGCTGCCCAGCCCCTGCCCCCAGTTTCTGTGAATAGAAACTTTAGTGAATGGGGTGGAAGGAGCTGCGCTGTTCTTAGACTGAGTGTGAGGTCTGGCTGATCAGCAGCCCAAGGTCAGAGATATTTTCTGTGCAGTCCTGGTGAGAAGACTGGGTTAAGGACCCTGAATTTTAGGTACAGATTTTTCAAAAGTACAAATGGAAGTGAACGATCTGAGAAACCACATCCTGAAAAATACCACTAGGATTTAGGTGTTTCAATATTGTGGAGGATCTGGAGTCTCATGTGTATAGATCAACTCACTGCGACGTACCAAGCACAGGATCTGGCCAGTGCCTCCTGTTTTACATCCTCTGCAGCCTGGCCTGCAGTGTGGACTTAGAAGTACAATGGCCATTTTTCCCCTCAGTGATACCACAAGCTGATGCAGACAGACATCACAAGCTGTGAGCTTCTCACCACCCCCGCTTGCTTTGCGGCACCAAGAAGCAGCCGAGGTGCTCGGGAGCTATGAGGCCATCAAGAGGCAGCCAGTATGGAGACGCAGTTCCTCAGCCATGTGCTGCAGCACCCTGACCTGCGTTGTGACTTGGGTGACAGTGTGATGTTGTGTGGGCAGTGTGATATTGGCAGCGTGACCTGACGCTAGGGCTCCCTGTGGTGGGACAGCAGACCCCACGCTTGTGCTATGTGGGCAGCTGTGCCACCCACCCTGCCCATGCCTGGACTTGGAACCTAAATAGGTTTGGGTCTAAGTGAGGTGTGTGTTGGGGAAGTGTCGTCTTCAGCACATATTTCTGTTATCCCAAGAGAAAACAGAGAAGCATTGCCATGGCAACTATTCTCCCTTAAGTATTTTTCCAGAGTTTTCCAAGCTCGTTCAATTTTTTTTTATATCCCTGGTGTTTAATTTAAGGCTTTCCCTAATTTGAGTGCTTCTGCCATCAGACAAAAAGTTCGCTCACCTTCCCACATGACTGTTGAAGTACATCATCAATGGAATTGAATGTTGCTGTGAGTAAGAGGGGAGAGGATCTGAAATTCAAAATGCATCGCACTTAGACAAATGAAACAAATTAAACCTTTTTCCCAAAGCAAAGCAATGAAATAAAAGGTAGTGTACAGCATGACAATTTTGGGCACACTTTCCTGCTGGCAGATCTTTCTAGCTGTTTAATCACTGATTGCAGGCTTTCTTAGTCCTCTTTATGATTCAGCTTTGCAAGGGAACATCTTTCCAAATCAACATGTGCTGGCTTGTTGAAATCTCTTTCATGAGCTGTAGTATTATTTAGCCAGAGTACTTTGAAGGGGTTGGTTACTGCAGTGGTGTTTATATGAGGTAGTTAAGGTCATGTAAAATCATACCTCTCGTTCTCCAATTCCTTGCTTCCTTGTGCACACTGGTACCCATGTGTGGGAAACCCAAGCTGAGGGGGGAGGAAAAATCCTGTGGAGATGCAGGAGGGAGAAGGTTGATGCTCTGGTTGTGCTGTCTCAGGGCAGGGTGGTGTGAGGGTAAGTCAATTGGACATAGCACCTTGGGTGCCCCATAACTTATATGCTGGCCCTTTGCTTTGGCAGATGCTGGGGGAAACAGCCAAACCCCTTCTGATAAGGGTTTACACTGTGCAGGCTGCAGTACAGTTAAACATAGATGAGGAACAGAGATGCCCCCCAGCTTCTCCAGCCCTGCCTTGAGCCAGGCCCTGTTTCCTCCCTACACCAGGGCCGAGGGAACAAAGATCTCCCTGGAAATCCCAAGCACAACTCTGCTCCTGCTGTGTTGCCATCTGCTTTACACAAGACTTTGGTACATGCCTTCATGGAGAGCAATGCTGTTTCTCTGAGGACATTCTCAGCCCTGCTTCCCAGGAGGGGTGAAATCCTGAGTCACGAGTGTAGCTGAGACTGCTCTGAGCACTCCTCCCTGCCCCAGGGAGGGGAAAACCACAAACACTAATTTTATGAGATACTCTGTTACGGAAACCGGACCTAAAACACCCTCTAGCTGGGAACCTGCCCAGCTGATTTCAAAACAATGAAGGCAGTCGTGCAGTTCTTGGAGTGCTTGCTTGATCTGAATAGGGAAACAGGGTCTGGAGCAAATAGCTGGAAAAAACAGGTACTGTTTCAGGCATAAGTGGTGGCCAGGAGTGGTTTTGTTCCTTCTAGGTGTATTTGTTGGTCTGAATGTGTATTGACCCCTATGTAGCTTCATGTTTCACCTCTCCCATATCCCTGAACATGGTGGTGGCCGGCACTGCTCACTTTCAGGGCAGGCAGTGCCCTGTTCCTCGCTTTGCTCCTCAGATGCATGCTCCAGGCATGGTCAGTATCAGCATTTTAGCGGTTGCACAGGAGATCTCTCTGCATCCAGGAATGAAGGCCAGATCTTGAACCAGAGGGGTCATTTGGCTGGAGACAGCTCTCCTCAGAGCTGGTTTGTTAACAGGCAGCAGGAGTTCATTTATTTTACGTTGCAATGGTGCTATTTCTGAACAAGAGAGAAAAATGGAAGTTTTTTCTGTAGCATATGATTTAGTTTTTGGCTTTCAAATTTTTTTATTTTGAATGGAAGCCCAGAATGCACAGAATGTAGCAAAAAATTGCGTAGATACGGACAGGGATTTTTGTTTCACCTTTCAAGTTACTCCCGCTCCTGATGCTAAGGCAGTAGCATTTGAAAAGGCTCTGGATGTTTTCCCTTTCCCTGGAAATAAAGACATGAAAATAACAATCTTGAAGAAACACTGGAGGCAGCTGCTTCCAGATAACTCTACCGAAAGCAACAACATGCAACCAGGCACACCAGGGAGATTAGAAGACTGTCCTGGGAATTGCCACCCAGCCAGAGAGTTTCCCAGTGACTGCAGCTCCCTGTCCTGGGAGATGCAGCAAGGGGATGAATAGGAGCTCCCCAGATAGTCCTGATGTGAAGATGAACACAACTGTTTTCCAAAATGTTTCATCCCATAATCCACGAATCTATTTATTATAAATAGCCATTGCACAGCCCACTATTATGACAAACTCTTCTGGCACAAATCCATTTCCACAATAATGATAACCTAAAAATGATGTCTATTCCCATGGCTATAGACAGAGAGCTGCTACTCAGCAACAAACGTACCACCAAGCACCATAAAAATAGCCCCTTTGGAATTATTCAGTGTTTGGGAGTTGTCATTTCATAGGGGTAAAAATGGATCCATTTTGTCACAAAATATGCATAATATGTATCCACAGCTTTATAAATAGCATTTATAAAATTATGCGTATAATTTTATCTAAAATTGATGCTGAGCAAACAGACAAAACAATCAACAAGAACTTAGCACGCAACTTTTGTTCTGAGGAGAAATCTTGGTTGCTGGTAACACCTTAGATCACTGTAAGACTTTTGCCTTAGAAATGCAGATGTCAAAAGAGACCTTCCTCCTCTCTCCCCCCTTCCTTTCTTTCTTTAAGACAGCTTTAACTTGAATTGGCTCTTAAAAGAGCATTTGGGGACCATGCTCTTTGGCTTCCTCTGTTGTTATTCTGCTTCCTTTCATCTCACTTGCTCTTGCAACACTGTTGTGGGGACAAAGCATTTGTACTGGTGGGTGAGGAAGATGAGGTCTCATTGGAGGCTCCTGGACATCTTTCCCACTTATTGGCTCTGCTGAAAGGGAGCAGATACAAATATCAAGGCTTTACTGCTGCCCTGCCCCAGGCTGTCCTGTCTGCCCTCTCCCCTCTGGAGCCTGGCTGCAGGCTGAGGGTCCTTTTTATCAATAAAGGTGCTCGGTCACATCCCATAGTGGCCAAAGCCCTAGGGAAGGGTAGGAGTTAGGGGTGGGGAAGGCAGTATCCAGGGAAAAAGCATCGCAGTGTTGGAGTGATAATGCAGCAGAAGTCAATGTGAGGCCTTATAGGAGAGGACAATGATTTTGTTTGAGAATAGAACTGGTTTTATTCACCCATACTTACATACATATCTGTACTCATAAGCAGCTGGATGCATCCAAGTGGTATTTTACCCTGGGTCAGATTGCCACAGCCATTACTGATAGTCCTGGTTGTGGACTACCCTCCACAGGAGTGACCTGTGGCCTGCCGAGAAGTGTAAGGTAGGAAACTGGATGCATGTGCTGGAGGATGCGACCCCTGTGCAACATCATGCCTCAAAGCAGTGTTTGTTGAGTCTCAGGATATAGTGCATGAGCAGACATGGTTGTCCTCTCCTGACCAGAGAGGATGAGGCAGTTTAAAAGTGGGATTTAGTGACTGAGAGAGGAGATTAAAATGGGATTCCCTGAACCGTGCAACAGCACAAGACAGCAACTTCACTGAAACTCTGAGATCATTTAAATTGTAATGCTTTTCCTTAGAAATCAGCATCTAAAAAACCTTTTAATGAAATATGAGTTTTTTCTTTGAAAGAAGTCTTAGAATAGTACACTTAATTTTTTTTTCATTTTTTCATATGATTTCACAAAAGTCAATAAATATTTTCCGAGGAAAATTATATCACTCTTACCATTTTACTGAAATTATCAAATGGTTTCCAGGACAACTTTCCAATAGCACTAGGGTTCACATTTCTACTTCTGGAGGGGTCAGGGAGGTCTTGGTCAGAGAAAGCAAGGGATAGACAAAAATGTCAGAACTATGCTTTGATGTTTTCCCACCTCTTGCTAAAGCAAGAAATATTGCCTGTTAATGTGATAAAAAGGAGTGAGGCTAGCAGGGGATTTATGCCCTCCTGGAGACATGGTGCGCTAGCTCTCCTCCAAGTTCTCTCATACTATTTCCATGGCAACTCCATATAATGATAACTCCCACTGATTTTCTTCTTTTATCTGTTATTTTGGTCCCAGATAGTGATGGAGCTGAGGCATATATTTCTTTCACACCATTTGATGCCTGTCGACAGCCAAAAGTAAATAATGTCCTCATTCTTCAGACCTTTAGGACACACAGTTAGTTCACAGTGCTTAGTTCACAGCGCTTTTGAAAATTCACCTGCAGAGCTGGACAGAGCTGAGCCAGGAAAATCAGTGCTACAGATGCTCAGAGGAAGCTGCAAAGGATGAAGGCTTACTGTCAGCACAAGGTGACAGGATTACATTCCACTCCTGCCTTTCTCCTTCCCTTGGCTAGGGCACCAGCTGAAGGCTAAGTAGAATGTGGTGCAATGGAGGATGGACGATTTGGGTACAGGGAGCTGTATCTCAGCTGTCCTGCCCACAGAGACAGGAGGTCTCTCTGCCTGACTGGAAGATACTCCCATCTCCCCTGCTGTCTGTTCATGATTGCATATCTGGTCTGGCTTACAAGGCAAGAGGCAGAAGCTTCTTCCAGGCAGAGCTGCAGCCAGAGGAACTCTCAACCAAGTGCCTCTAGCTCCTAACTTCCTCCCTCTTATGAAATCTCTGCAGCAAGCTGCTGCTGACTGATTTTACATAGCAGAAGTGGCAGGCATGCAGCTTGTTCTGGGAAACCTGTGCTTGCTTCATCTAGCTAATAGGACAGGATAAATCATCAGGGTGGGGTGGGGAAAGTCAACAGGGAGCCTTGAGGCCAGCTGCCAGCATGGACTGAGATTCACTCAGTGCCAGGGAGGACAGGACGGTCTGAAGGGGGAGGCCTATCCCAAGCATCCCCTTACTTCATACCATGAAAGCATCCAGGTGCTTTGGCTCTCCTCATTTCTTCCTACAGAGATTCCCATTTAAGCAAGTGATCAGTGCCAGCTGAAAGGGCATCATCCTCCAGGAAGGGACCTTAAACCCCACTGACTTCCACTTGATAGTAGTGTGCCTTCTGAGTAAGGCTGCAGATCAGAAGAGCTGTCCTACTCTGTTTAGTTTTCTCTGTCGTGTAAGCCAGCTGTTGGTGAGAGCTTTGCTGGGTCTCAGGCTGTTTTAACAGATGGAGAGGCTAATTATGCATGTTATTCAGTTCTCTGCATACAGAAAGGTTTGCGAGGATGGGAGCATGTCAAATATCTATGGCCCTCTGCTGTGACAGTGGTCAGAGCAACTGCATGGAGAGGTGGAGAAGATGCCACTGCACCCACAGGGACCATGGCCCATTGCTAAAGTCACTTGGGATTTGTGTTGCTTGCTACCCTGGAGAGGTGAGCCAAGAGGGGGCACACAGTCTTCCTGCCTGGCTCCCCACAACCCCACTGGCTCCCTCTTCCTTCCACCCTTACAAAGGGATTGGGACAACTTCAGGTCTGAGATCTTTTGCTGCTTAGCTTCACCTTGTCAACACCCAATTACAAGAGTTAATCCTAAGAAAAATGGAAAAGGAGCCAGAAACTCAGTGCTGTGATTAGCCCCTGCTCCCTGGTTAGACAATGTACTTGCTGGTTGGGACTGGTGTCCATCACTGCCCAGATAACAATAAGCCACCGGCTCAGCTGGGGGCCCAGCCTGTGCATGTGTCAGATGACGTGTAGTTGCAGGAGCTGGTGCAGCTCAGCCTCTGGCTCCCCTGCAGTCACCTCTGAGTCAATCCAGGGGACTGCAGCCACATGTCATTATCCAGACACCACCTCCATTAAGAAGAGAGGAAGGAGGGCTCTGTAGCTCGAGTCTTTGCCTGGAAGCAGTCCGGGTTTGGATCTCTTCTCTGAGTGACACAGAGGGGCACTCACTGGGGTTTGAGAATGGACAAACACCTAGGCATGGTGGAAATCTGCTCTTGACCTTGTGGCCTGAATGCTGGAAACAGCATTTCCCCATCACGATGACATGATGGAAGGATAAGCTCGTGAAAGATCTCCTGTAGGACTCTTAGCAATTCAACAAACATATCAAAAACACAACAGGAGGATTACTAAATGACAGATCTGAGGTCACCAATACAAATTCAAGCCTAGTACCTTGTCCACATGTATTACGATGAGCCCATCAAACACAAACAATTCCCCATCCCCCAAGGCAGAACTAGGGTTGGGGCAGCGGGGTTAAACACAGCAACATATCTCCCCTAAGAGGGAGGCCACAAAGACACATTTCTAAACTCCTTGTGTAAAATGTATCCAAAGTTCATGGTTTTTTATTTCTTAGGATGTTGCTAAAACACCCATAAAAACTATTATTTCCAGCTTTAGACATAGAGATGCCTCTGAAGTGGGAATTAAAGCCAAAGAAACTTTTGTCATTTATTTTACCAGCAAGAATTTAACCTTTTTTGTCCCAGATTCTCACTTCAAATGTATCATCATGCTTCTGTTAATTTCAATGTGAGCATTGTATGTACGGTTGGAGGCAGAGCATGCCCCAGAAGCTGATTACATTTGGAGAGTGCACTGTGAAAGGGAAATTAGGTGAGACACTACCAAGAGTTTAATCTTTTTGGGATCCTGTAAAAGAGCATACAGCTTATTTCAGTATTTCCCCATTCATTCAATACAGACAAGGTTGCTCCCACTTTTAGAGATTACCACCAGACAAAAAAAGACAAATGATATTCAAAAAAAGGCAAGATGCATAATGAAACTTGCAGAGAGAGGACCCTCCCCTCCTCCAACCCCACTTGTCTCCAGGATTTGGAAGGAATCACTTGTAGATAGAGCCAGAGCTGGACACCTCGGTAAACCTGGCTTTAGGAGTCCTCCTGTCGGATGAAAAATGTGATGGCCACTAAGACACAAGGCAATGATCTGCTGTGAACTCACTCGAGCAGTTTGAATAGGTCAAAAATGGTTCATGTTCTATCTTCATGCGATTTGGGTAACTCAGCAGAAACGGGACCGTGAGTCCACAGTGGATGCAGATCCCGCAGTGCCCCCTCGTGGTTACTGAAGATCGTGGCACAAAGGCCCGAACGTCATGGGAAAAATGAGCCGGTTCAGTATTTCTGGTCCTCACACAGGACAGGTTTTAGCTTGTAATTCCGGAAATGTGCTACAGCAGAGGGGGTGGCAGAGCCGGTCTCCTCCTAGGAGAGGAGCAGGGCAGCAGCGAGGGTGACACTGCACTGCAATAATGCGCGAGCTGCACAGGCAGGGTTCCAGGTCATTTGAAGCAGCATTATAACTGCCCCACAGTCCCTCCGGCAGCCTGGCAGCAGCCCATGCCACAGAGAACTGAGCACTCCAGACTCCTGTCTCACAAGCCAATAGCTTGCCACACCGACAGAAACTCACAGACAGCTCTGTCATGCTGGAAAAAAAAAACCCTATGCTTTCATCTTGCCTGTAGCCCACCCAGTAGAGCCAAGCAGATGAGTTCATACACTTTTCTACCCTTTCCCCATCAAACCAGCGCACACATCCCTGCATCAGTGACTACATCTGCTTGTGAGGTGACTTGTACTTCAGAGCTGGGCATTTAATCCTGGCCCTGCCAAGGTCTCATCTCACACAAATCATTTGCCCTTTTAAACCCAAGAGTCTGGATATAACAAGGGGAACCACAATGCATATATAGTCGATATATAGTTGTAATGGTGGCGATGGTTAAGGAGAAGAAGGGACACAGACAGGTCATGTTATCTACCTGCTGCTTCTCTGTGTAATAAAATTGTCCTGCACACGTTGCTACCAGTTGTCACCAGCTCTGCCACTGGGGACCTCCTGTCCTGCTGAGCTGCACAGTCCCACCCAGGCAGGCCCAGGAGCTTGGTGGACTCCCTTTGGGAGGCTGGACAGGGTGGGGAGTGGAGCTGGTGAGCCAAAACCCACCTGGACAGCCAGGCTGCCAGAAGTGTGCCCGCTTGCCCGTTTGCTGCCCTACCCCAGGGACTGTCCATCTCCCACGGCCCTGTGAAGCACCAGGAGTCTGTGCCCCAGTGTCTGGGGACTGACTGATCCTCTTTGCCCGCAGACACCTCACCAGAGCCAGGGAGGAGGCTCGCCAGGCAGTCATTTCTCTCCAGCAGCTGAAGTACAGCCAGTCAGGAAGAGGTTAGTTGAAATCAAAGCAAAACTGTGCTTAAAATAAAATGAGTTCAGAGACAAGGTTTTTGTATTGCTGTACAAAACAAGCTGAACGTCACAGTGGAAAAGCTTCCTTTTTAGGCTGGAACGTTTGTTTTTTTTTTAATTGGAACATGCTGAGTCAAATCATTTCATGGCAGCAAAATCGCAAATTTTACCAAAGTTCAATGAAAGGCGATGAAATAACTTTTTAAAAAGGGTTTAAATATTAAAGCTTCAGTGAGATGCGGGTTGTTTTTTTGTTTTTAACGACAACAAGGAGTCCGGCCTGCTTTGCTCTGACCCCGCGGAGGTGGAGCCGCCCCCCCGCGGCAGAGCCGCCCCCCCGGTCCCGCGCGGCGCCGGGCTCCGCGGCGCGAGGGCGCCACCCAGCGGCCGCTGCCGGGAGGAGCCGCCCCGGGGAGGGTGCGGGGTGGGGGTGGGGTTAAATCCCCCCGGCAACGCCGCCGGCTCTTTTCCTCCCACCGATTTCTTGGTGTTGCCTCCGCTTCCTTTGCGGAACCAGAAACCTCAAAACAGCCTCCTCCCTGTTTTTGAGGGGGGCTGCTTTCACTCCTGCTGGAACTAGCCCAGTGTGGCATGGCCTACTGGTCTGGAGACCGCCATGGGTACCAGGCGGATGCTGAAAGCATCCTGGATGTGGGTTAGGGCTGAGGGTCACGGCGGCTCCTTCCGGGCAAACAGGCAGTGAGAGAGGGTGTGTTTGGCACTGTTAAAACCAGAGTGCCTGCAGGAACAGCCTGTCACTTTACTCCAATCATAGAGGGGTCCTGGGATGGCTGAGTGATGCTGAGCCACAGCGAGGTGCCTAATTTCTGAGATTCAAACATGTGTTTGTTCAGTCTGGCAAAACAAGTAAAGAGCTGATTTGCAGGAAAATATGCACTGAGCAAGGGGCAGGACCAGAGTCAAGGATTCTACCCAGGTCCCTTTCTCCATATGACTGTAGGTCTCACCCAAAATTTTCAGCACTTCTTCACACTCCTGCTCCAGCATTTGAGCCTCACTGCAGACCGTTTCGGGGAGGAAACAGCAGATAGTGCCCTATGTTGGAGACATGGCATTCTGTTCCAGCTCTTGACTAATTAATTAGAGAACAAGATGCCCATTTTGTAAGTCACAGCTTTGCTTTCTCCTCAAATGCACATTACTGGTTTGATGGGAGAAAATCCTCAGCCAGGTGGAGCCCTGACTGACTCCAGGAATAGATCCAGATAAGATCACCCTGGCCACCTGGGAGGGCAGCCCCTGCTCAACACCTGGCATTTCAGAAAGCCTCTTGCAGAAAATGGCACTCATACCTAGCAGGGTGCTTCCCTCGTTACCACAGCAAAAGCAAAGCAAACACACCAGTTTCCCTAGAAACTGTGGGTGGTGGGGCATGTTGACTTTAAGGGAGGGGCAGGATCCCACATAGGACAGTCCTGGGTGCAGAAAGGTGAGTGTGCTGCAGGTAGAAAGAGGGGACAGGGTAAGTCCCAGGCACACAGGGACCAGGGTAGCTGGGTTGGGGCAGGCACCCACAGGAGACACCCTCATGGCCACTGTCTTGCATTGCTCAGTGCAGCAGCAAAGACTGCCTTGGGGCAGAGGGGGCTGAGTCCCTGTGGTTGGGTAGCCCAGTAAGGACACAGAATCATCGAGCACAGCTGGTCACCAACAGCTCACCAACCCCAGCCTGGATGTCGTGATGCAGACCAGCTGGTACCCAAGGGCACTGGGCTTGCTGCCTGCAAGGCACAACTCCATTTTGCATTCAAAGCCCCCAGAAAGCAGGCAAAAGCTGGCAGGGGCATTTGGACTTTCTTCCCCAGGGCTTCCTGCTGGGACCGGCAGCTGCTGCTGCAGCCCTCAGATCATGACTGGCCTTAGGGGCAGCTTCTGGCTCCTGCCAGAAATCACCTACCTTAGAGATGGAGATTCAGGACTGTTCAGTCCCTTCTATTTATAACCACACAAGCTCCTTTAGGTCAAAGGGAGTAACAGGTGCTGGGGAAAATGAACCTGAAGAAGGCATTGCCCAATGGTGCGCACTCATGGCAATGTATGCCAACCACATACCAGTCTGCATGAATAAGGATGAAGACAGCAAGGTGAAGGAAGTGGTTATTCCTGTTTATTTAGCCCTTGTGAGGCCATATCTGGAGTACTGTGTCCAGTCTGGGCCTCTCACTGCAACAGAATTTGATCAAGTGGAACAAGTCAAGGAGGGGGGCCACTGAGATGTTTGGGGGGCTGCTTGGAGCATGTCACCAGGAAGAGAGACTGAGGGACCTGCTTAGCCATGAGAAGAAAAGCTAAGGGGGATCCAGTTGCTCTTCTCTATTAAGTAAATGGATGCTATGAGAAGATGGGACCAGAATTTTCTTAGAGATGCATAGTGAAAGGGCAAGGGGTGACAGACAAGTGGCAAAAAGGGAAATTCTGATTAGTTCAAAAAAATCCCAAGTTTAAAAAAACCCAAATGAGAGTGATCACACACCAGCACAGGGGCTCCAAGAAGCTGACGGATCTCCACCTTTGGAGATATTCAAAGTTTACCTGGCCAAGGCCCTGACAACCTGGTCTAGTTCTGAGGTGAGCCCTATTCAGGGCAGAAGCTGGACTAGACCTCTCCAGAGGTCCCATCTGACAAAAATGTTTGTGTGACTCTGTAATTCTGCTAAACCTACAAAAATGCAGGAAAGAGCTGGAAATGAGGAGGAACCGTGTGGCTTCTCAGAATTGGAAGCTCCTTGCACAACTGGGAGCTTATGCTTTGAAGGGAGCTTGGGGCAGAATAAAGCAAGAGGTATGCTATGTGTTACCCACACTGACAGCTTTTAGATTTCATGTTTGTCTTTAAGACACTGCAAAGCTAGTCCCTCCCTGGGGAGTGTGTGTGTCAAGGACAGCAGTGTAATCTAAGAAACCCACCTGGCTGGGTGGAAATGCAGGAGGGGGTTTCTTCAGGCTCTGGTGCTGCCACTTGCTCCTTTGGGTGCTGGTCCCCTCTGGGTGCTGCTCACAGGCTGTAGTGCAGCTATGTGGGGTGGCTGAAGTTAATTCTGCTCACAGCCGTTCAACTTGCCTGGAACACAGCCGAGAAAATTAGAGGTTTTTCTGCTCCTCAGCTATGTCTATTTGTGGTCCTCTGTGATGAGATATACTGAGACCTACGGTACAGGGTTTGTATGGGAGAAGGTATCTGCTGTTGTTGGAGACTGGACACATGGGCAGCTTTGCTGCTAGCACGGCCATCTTTGGCAAAGGAGCGTCATGCACACTTGGGCCAATAGTTGCCACATCCAAGATGTGGCCCCGTGGTTTTGTTCCCTGGGGAGCAGATCAGATTAAAGTGATCCCCTGGCCCCATAAGCCCGCAGAGAGCAAGTGCACAAGGCTGTTCCAGCATCCCCACCAGCCCTGGCTACTCATGAATAGGCTGAGTCACTGTTTGACACTGCTCTGTGTTTAATACTGAAACAAGGAGGGGAATGGAGAGCCGCAGAGGGGACATCTGAAGGAGGGAGGCAGGGAGGGCTCCCAACGGCTCTTCGCTCATATGGGGCAGGCCAGAGGGAGGTGCAGTTTTTCAGCACTTACTTCAGAAAAGGCTGCGCAGTATGAGGGGTGCCTCAGGCTTACAAGGGGCTTGCAAGGCCTTGTGGGTTCCCCATTCCATGCAGCTGCCTCCTACCACCCCAGGAACCAAACACTTGCTTTCTTGGTCCCAGCCTGATGAGCATGGGAGTTGGGCAAGCTCCCTAACACCTCTGCCTCCAGAGCCTGAAGGAGGACGCAACCCAACCACAGCTCTACTGGCTGGCAGCGTGCTCCTCCCTGCCTCCAACAGTCCCTGGCATCTCCTGCCCCAGCTGAAGGAGAAGGACTCATTTACTCACCCTGTGCCACAGCAAGAGCTACAGAGCTAGTGGGGAGAGGGTGGATCCTTCCCTCTACTGGTTTTGGCTGGGATAGAGTTAAACAGCTTGTGTAGGGAGGACAGCATCCCACTGGCTGCCAAAGGGGAAGCTTTTCTGGCAAGCAGGGAGCATTTGGGAGGTAAACCCAGCAAGGTCATTCCCTCTCGCAGGCCCTGGCACCACTGGCCTGGGGCTGTGCCCCAAGGGCTTACTGCACCCTCCAACCCCACGCCTGGCTGGGCATGTGGAGCCCTACAGCCCTGGCAAGCCCCTGGTATGGTGACCCTGAAGGTCCTGGGTGCGAGCAGTGCCTCTGCCCTTCCTTGCCCCTTTCCTGTGACATCCCTGACCTGAGGTTCAGATAAGTTTATCCTGCCTCCCAATAATCCTGGCTGCTTTCATAATCCAGGTGTGCTCCATGCCAAGCCTTCTCCAGTGTGTACATTTCTGGTGCTTTAGTCTCCTTGAACAGGGAGAGGAGGGATGAGAAACCAGAGGACCCTGCAGGCAATGGACCTGCAGCCCCCACCACCAAAGGAGCCCTTTGCAGGGGAAAGGGTGGGCATGAGCCTTACCGGATTTCCTGCCCTTCCAGAGGGCTGATCTTAAGAAAAAACAGCACAAAGATCAGGCAACCTTAAGCCTCCTCCACTTGCTTGTCCTTTATGATCTGATCTCTGGCCCCACCAGTTAGGATTTCCCCCGGGACGTGTACATGTGTGACTAGTTGGTCGTCTGGGTTTGTTTAAGCTCAATCGTAAGGAAAGAGGAAAGTGCTGCTTCCCCAAAAGCCTCTCTAGAGGTATGAGAAACCTGCAGAGTGGCACCACCCCTTTCCTGCCAGCATCGAGTTGCACAGAAATTTGTATTTAATTTTGCACTTAAATCAGCTCTCACCCAAATCTGTCTTAATATTGAACAAGTGCAAAATAACTCTGGGCAGATTAGTATTTCTGTCATTACAGAGTTTTAAAAAAATTACTCTAAAAGGCACTGTAAATCCGTGGAAGAAGATTTTTCACTCTCTGCCAAGCAGCATGCACAATAACAACCAAGTAATCAAGAAAATTACTGTGCTCTGTATCGATGGGAGTGCATATGGTGTCCCTCATCCCTCCTAGTTCTGCTGCCTCTGGGGCGATTTGGGAGGCACTTTCTGGTCTGTGGCAGTCAGTGAAGGAGTTGATAAGTGTCTGTGATATGGAAAGACACACATGATAAGAGCACTCTTTGCTCTTATTTCTCCTGTTAGCCTGTCCCTTTGCTCCACCAGGCCCCACTGAAACAGGGGACCTGGCTCTGTCTTATTTAGCACATTTTTGGCTCTTTTGGGACACACTTTAGCTACACATAAGTCATCAATATGATCACAGCAGCTTGAAAACCTCATTTCTGGAAAGTTTTGTATTGTTTCAAGCACAACCCTCCTACCTTCAACCTGCAAGTCAACGCCTTGTGTCAGACCTCACATACCCACTTCCCAATCGGCTCCCCAATGTTACAATAACACCCCTGAATTTTCTCTCCAATCCTCTGTGTTACACATGTGGCACTGTGCCAGTGGAAGGGAGGGTAAGCATTTTTTCTACCTCAGATTTACTAGAAAAAGGCAAGATGTCCTGAGACGCATTTCAAACCAATGGCTAGGAGGGCTCTTTCTCATGCCAAAGGATTCAGAAGACCCAAAGGTCCCTGCGTTGCCCTTCAGTGTTGGTAGGCATAGTGGGAGAGGCCCAGCCTGGCATATTCTAGACAGCACTGTGCCTGAGGAAGGGGATTTGCTTACCAGGAGCATGTGGATATGTGGTAGCATGATGTACAATGTAAAAACTCATGGGAGAGGAAGCCCCTAAAATGGAAGATTACAGCCTCATACCATCAGGAGGTTTTAAAAAATATATTGTCATTATCATGATTATCATCATCATTATCATCATCATAATGTTTATCACCATCATAATTATTATTTTGCTTTGATATTGTTTCTACTTTCAAATAAAAATATTACATGTGTTCAGAACATCAGAAAAACATATTTTTACAAGCTGAATTAAATACCTACAAGCACCTTTCTATTCTTGATTATGCGAGTAACCAGCAAGAAACAAGTGAATATGTACAGGAATATAGACCCAGCAGACACAGTCACATGCAGTGATGAAAAGATCACATCTTCCCTCCTGCATTTACTTGCTGTGGCTTGGGTTTATATTTCTTAATTTCTCAAGCACTTCTAACTGAATCAGCTTTCCTTATTCAAGAAAAGTAACATGGAGAAGCTACTAACCCTCTTCTGCGCCCTCAAGGAGCTGATCTCTTGTCCACAGTAACAGCTTCGAAGAAGCCAGCATTTCTGTGCCATTTTCCCCCCAGCTGCTGTCTTCCAGGTGGCCCACTCCAACCCATGGAGAGCTGTTGCTGTCACCCCACCAGCCCTTAGAGGACTCACATTCCCAAGGAAGAACACCAGTCTCTCATAGTCAGGCTGTTTGGGTTTTTATTAATTAAATATTCCACATACAAAGTACTAAATAAATATATAGCTGTGTCAGACACAGTGTACCATACACAACCACTTGGTGAGCTCTATGTATTTATACATGAAATATCATGGAAAGCTATTTACCAAATGCAAAGCAGGCTACAGAATGACTCAACTCTGCAGGCTCATTGCTCATTGCTAGGGTGCAGTCCACACAGCGCACACACACACGCACATGCTTGTGGTTGCTCGCTCCTGGGAAGAAGCGTGTCTGCCCTCTGGCTGCCTGCGAAATGTTTGTGTTAATGTCAGAGACACACTTGGGAGGAGACAGAGATCCAAGGTGCATGGGATTAGGTCCCACCAGAGATCCCACCAGCAAGCAGCTGCACGGAAGAGGTTTTGTCTGCAGGGTTTCACAGCCTGGGGTGGCAGGGGTGGGGAGGGAGGGTTTGCAGGGCTGGGCAGGCTCCCTGGGGAGCTCAGCTAGGGCACTAGAGCTAGGAGGGAGGCTGATGCTAGAGTGCAAATCAGAAAATGTGTCAGGGTAAATAAGTGTAGACGTTTTTATGTCTTTACGTTTTCTTCCACCTCTCCACCATGGTCTGTAGGTGATGAGGAAGAGGTTGGAAGTGAACACGAAGAAGAAAAATGGCATTTTCTCTCTCTTCCTCCCTCCCTCTTCCCCCACCCCCACCCTTGATCTCTGGAGGAGAGCCAGGCAGGGTTGGGAGTGGGCACAAAAGTAATTGTGAATAGATAAGGGTGTCCTCTGTAGTACCTGAGATGTGTTCACGGGTGGGGATGTGTAGGGCTGATGTGCCTGCTCCTGTCTCTTCTCCCATCAGATGTGGGGTGCAGACATCCCCATGAGCCCATCAAAGTGAGACCTGTCTGGGGCAGAGCCAGTCGCAGACTGGGCTGATGATCTTCCTGCTGCTCTAGCCCTACAGCATTCCTGCTGAAAATAGGCCAGAACAGGCTCTTCCCAGCACACTACTCTGTCAGAAAAGATGAGCTCCATCCCACAGAGAAACAGAGTGAGCAGGGATAGGAAGGCTAGAGCAGTGTCTCGATGCTGTGTTTGAGGAATGAGGGGGAGGTACAAGGATGCCTGTGGAGGGAAAAGAGGACCCCTCTCATCTTTTGCCAGTGTGGCTTGACTCTGTTTCTTCTGCAAGATCAACTCACTTGTCACCATGTGGCCCATTACTCACGCCTCTGCTGATGGGCGGTTAGTCTTTTTGCTCCCTGCGGAGCTTTCTACATGGGGCCTTTCCCACCAGTGTAGTCATGGTATGGGCTTGTCCGCGCCTTGGGCCGAGGGATGGAGAAATCGTTTTGCAGTTCGATGGTCTGAAAAGGAAGAAAGTCTTTACTTTTCAAAACTGGAGAGATGTAATAGAATAGGGCTTAAAAAAAAAAAAAAAAAAAGAAAGGGGAGAGAAGAACAGAGATTAAGGTTTCCTGCGAGTGTGATCAATGGGGCTGTGGAAGATGATACTGGCAGAACAAACCAGTAATGGAGACATGTCACCAGAGGACATGTAGGGACATGATGTGAGCTACTAGACCTGGCTAGGCTGTGGTCTGAAAAGAGACTGGTGAATACACATGGTGACACATAGACTGCCCACTCAGGATCTGCACTGCAACTTCCAGTAACTGCTGATGGGAATACATGCAGGGCACAGGCTGGGGAAAGGAACAAGATCTCCTGAGGAAAGAGCACAATCTACTGCAGGAACTGTGCTCAAAGAGGGGAATTCTTATGGGATGTCAAATCCAGAAGTATTGAAAACCACAACCTTAGACTTTGCCTTGGGGCCCTCTTGCCTCCTCATGTCCCTGGACATGTCACAGCTCCCTCCCCCTAGCCACAGAAACCTCCTTGAACACATGTTAGGGTATTTCCTGGCTCCATGTGGAGCATATGCCTGCCTCCACAGAGCCTGCTCTAGGTCTGTCTTTGCCCCTTCTCCTTCCCTTCCCTTCAGTGCCTGAACAACAGCCTACATGTGGTGAAATGGGTGAAAGGGGTGTGAACTTACCTTCATCTGAAAGTGAGAAGAGTATGGGGAGTAGTTGAGGTCTCCTGTGTCTCCTGAGTCACAAGACAAGAGCGGGGGGAAGTTAGTGAGTTAGCATTATATGGTAGCTTGGAAATACCATGTCAAGAGACTCAAAGGGCCTGTGGCTATGTTAGCAGTTGCTTTTAGACTGATCAAACTATGCAATATGCAGGCAGGAATGGGTTAAAATCCATAGGTGGGAGACTTATTAAATATTTCCTTATGAAAGCAGGAATTAATGGTATTGTAAATAACAGGACATAGGTGGCCTTGGAGTTTAGACACCTCCTGTTGCCTCACAATTGCTGTCATCATCACTGGCCAAATCCCTCCCACTTGTGTACACAAGACCCTGTCTGCAGTATTCCCTGGGAAAGCACAGCCTTTCCCAGCTATTCTTTTGCAAACCTGGAGGTCTGACTCCAGGGGACAAATGTGATCTCAGTAGCAGATCCGTGGGGACTGCAGTCACATGTCCTACCCATAGATTTGGGAAGCCTCAATTGACAAAACATTTTGCTTTGTCCAAAAAGGCATAAGACTTATGCAGAAAAGTAAGACCTCCTTGCCTCCTTTTTGGATAATGAGTTAATTTTTAAATAGATAATGGGAACCAGATCAGAACTGGAATAAATAATCTCCAAGGTATAACCTGAAGAGGTCTGAAGAGCTGGATCATTGCTAAGAGACAAACAAAAAAATCCTGAATTTTTACACGTACTTTCCAGACAACAGAATCATAAGGAGTTATGTCTCAGACCTAGCACCGACTAACTCTCCTATTCAGTCACTCCTCCTACACATCTTTGGCTTTTGCATTGGTCCTTACTCTTTTTCCCTCTTAACCGGATATCCACTTTCACTTGCATTTCTGAAGTTTCATCAGTATGAAACTTTTTCCTACCTCTAAATTATCCATCATCTTCATATCTTTTTTTGTAGCTCTCCTACCCTTCTTAGCTCATGAGTGGTGCATGTGTGCTTAGGGCTGAGGGACAGTGGAGTCCTTCACTTCATCATACCTTGCACAATTTCATCTTGGGTGTAGGCACGGTTGACCACTCCAGTTGTCTGCTTTATGAACTTGGGTTGGCAGAAGTCATTTTCTGGAGGGTAGTCCCCCAGCTTCAGAGGGGCAGTGAGGAAACAAATTTCAGGGACGATATACATTATCAGGAAGATCCATCCATTGGACACCAGAGCAATGGCCACGACAGGATCATCCCAGCTACGGTTGTCTAAAACTGTGTTGCCTTTTGTGAGCATAGTTATCCACACTACCCAAATGGCAATGGAGAACAGGACAGCCACAAAGATGTGCGCTCCATGCCTCTTCCAGCTTTTGTATGACCCACAGAATGTGAACATGGAAACCAAAAAACTCAGAGCCATCAAGAAGAGCACGTAGATCAAAAGCATGACAAAGTCTTTGTTGGTCTCCTCCGCAGACATATGCAGAAATGTCATTTCCTGGTTTACTAGCATGGTGACCAAGTACTCAATACTGATCACAACTTGTACCAAGGCAAAAGAAACAATGAGAAGCAGCAACACCAGCCAGGAGAAGGGCTTTCTTCCTCTCACTAGTCTGTTGAGGTTGCAGGCATGGGTGAGGAGGCATGAGAAGCAGAGAGCAAAGATGACTCCAAAAAGGAAGAAGCGAGTGGGGCGAGTCCTGTCATTGAGTTTAATGATGAAGGCAAAAGTGAGACCAAAAATGCCGAGTGTGCCTAAGAGAAAGAAGAAATAGATGGAGATCATATGCCGCTTGCTGTTGTCTTGGACTTTACAGATGAGAAAGAAGAGTGAGCAGATGAGGAAAATGGTGACGAGGACACCAGCTGCAGCCAGTGACTCCAGGACAATCCCCCAGGCCATCTCCATGTCACAGAGCAGGTAATAGTCATCATCAATGCTGCTGCAGCCTTGGGGAGGTGGTGTCACCATCCTCTTGCTTTCTTGAACACCTTCCCCGTGAAATGTTTCCCCAAAGCTGTAGAACAAAAGACACAGGCTGTTATATCAACTACCTGGGTGCTGCCAGCAGAGGAGAGAGAGAGGCAGGACAGTCATCCATCCCCACCTCAATGGGCAAGGACACCACAGTGCTAAGGGCATGGGGCTGTGGGAGCAGAACCATACCCTTCTGTGCCATCGGCTCTCTGTCAAGGGCAAGCCAAGCCCCTTAGCAGAAGGCGATTCACCTTGCATGTCTTCTGCACCATGCCTGGGGTTGTGCAATGTCATAGGAGTGTGGGGAGCAGGGAGGAGGTGAGGCATTTTCGCAGGTGTTAGCTTGGTGCCCTGCAGCACAGAGACTGAGCTGTCTTGTCACTTCTGTGATACAGGAGCAGCTGTTAGTCATAGTACAGCTTACGCTCTTTTGACGAGTTCAGACAACATCCGTTCCTTGTGCCAGTGAAGTTCAGAGGTGAGTAAAGCAGAACAGGAAATTCATTACTCTGTTCCTTTTCTGTCTACTACTTTCTCTGAAAAACTCTGTGTTTTGGTTTATGGGTATGAATGAAGGGGAACTTTAATGACCTTCTACCCTGCAGGTAACTAACTGCATGTCTCCAGCCTAGTTCTTCTCACTCCAAGTTAAATAGCAAATATAGGCCACCAACCATGAGCCCCAGACTCATAGTCCTTCATGGAGTGCAGCAGTAAGAACTGTCTCAAAGACCTTGGTCCCCTCCCCAAGATATTGCCTTGTGCTGGCTGGAGGCCTGACATGTCAAAGCTAATGCTGTTCATTGCACAAGGGGTAACCACCAAGTTACTGCTTGAGGAGTCCACAAGTCAAGAATGGCCAAGGTCTCTAATGCACCCAGTGAATTCTTGCTGTCTTGTCATGAGGAGTTCAGTGTTGTCTGAGTAAGCCTGGTTTAAGCCTGCCTCGCCAGGGGATAAAAGGGCTGTTTAGGTGAGCTCTGCCCATTGCTGAAGGGAATTAAGTTGCCTAATTCCTTGGGAGCCTGAAGCATGTGCAGAAACCACTGTACGAGGATGTTGGGCACTTTGTGGCCCAATATGCTGGCACTGAGTGAGTTTAGACCCCAGGGGCTAGGTATTGCTTTCTAGGTACCAAATTGCTCAGTTAGGCTCAGGTCTCTAAAATCTACCAAAACAGGAGTTTAGATACAATATTGGCTTGAAACATGGGGGATTCTGGCCTTAATGGTGACCCACACTGGAACACCAAGGGCTTTCTTTTCTGAGAAACAAAGAAAAAAGTTCCCCTTGCAAAATTTAGTGGTTAGTGCTTGCCATTTGCCTTCATTCCCCCTCCAGAACAACAGGCTGCAGTTACAAGGCTGAGTCGAAAACCCTTCTAATAGATTCTGGGGAGGGGAGATTGAGTCTTCAATAAATGGCAGTTGATCTAACCAAAGGATGAGTGAAGGGAGAAAATACCACTGACTCACTCTCAACCCCACATATGCCTCAATGTGACCTGCTTATAAACGGTGGAGTTTTTTCCCAGTTTATAACTTCATGTTGTAAATGGAGATGTGTAGCTTTTCAAAAAGCTGGTTACAATAAAATGAAATTATGCTAATATGCAGGGACTCTGGACTCTTATGAAGAGAATGGGACTGGTGAATAACACACATGGGAGTTTTTACAAATCATAATTCACAATATTTTGGGGATTTATGACCTCTTGCACAAATAGCTGAGAGTTATCTGGGCATTTGTGAGTAATAAATAATAAACCTTTCTGAAGATCTGGAGAAGAAATGCTATAATTTTAACTACAGAAATTTACTGTTCACAGCTCTGGCAGATACAGACTGGTGGCCAGTGTCAGGAGGAGGTGGAGAGCCCAGAGAGCCAGCGTGAGACCCCAGGGCAGCACAGAGCACACCCATAGCTTTGGGTCCTGACTGGTTCTTACTGCAAGTGGTACTTGCCACACAGTTGGCTGCCACAGCCCTTGGAACAAATAGGGTGGAAAGAACCTCACTGCCTTGGAGAACTGGGCCACTTGTGCTGATCTTTACTCCCTTTTCTTTTTTTTCAGGGTAAATGTCCTGTGAGGCATGAAGAGTCTCTGTCCTGCCTCCTGGGTGAGTGTTGCCCCCCAGAAGCCAGGTCTGCTCATCTGGCACCTACACAAGCATCTGGGATTTCCAAGGGGCTCTGCAGTCTGTGCAAGGGAGCCTGTGGTACAGTCACTTCACTACTGCTGGGTCCACATCACAGCTCACAACCACATCATGGTTCTTGCTGTAGTGCTGAGTCTTCTCCCTCCAGCCTGAGCCTCCTCTCTCCTTAACACTTATGTGTAAAGTACTCCAATTCAGACACAAATTTCAAATAATTTCCCAGGAAAGTCTGCCGTAACTCCCCCAGCTCCAGCTGGCAATCCCATCTGTTGACCGTGGCACCCCACACCCCGGCTCTCCAACCCCCCAGAGCCGCAGTCCTGTACACCATCCACCCCAGCCGCAGAAGGCAGGTCCACCCTGGATCCTGTAGAACATTGCCTTGAATTACCTTTCTGGGTCCTGTCCGGAGAAGGCAACAGGGAGGCTCCAGTTAGAAAAGGCAACTTCCCAGTGCACCAGTAACACAGTCACCTCTGCTCCTGTTAACCCCAGCCAAGCAGCAGCCCCACGCTCACCTTACTTGGGAGCTTTAACAGCTGGAGGCCTGAGGAGGTGTGGCTGAGCACGCCTATTCCAGTTCCACAGCCTCTGCTCTCCGACAGGACACAGCTAGGAAAATACGATCCCCGTGCCAGGAAATGAAGAAAGGCCTCCTGACGTCAGTGGGGCACTCACCCCTGCTTCAGATTGGAGGTGGGGCCCCTGCAACAGAATTGAATGCTGCTCAGCCAAGCACCTGATAAGGGGTTCCCCTGTCTGACTCCTGGCACCCGTGGGTGGAGACCATGGCTATGAATAGCAGTGCATCCCCTCCCTGCTCCAAACCTTTTGTCTCTTTGCATGTTTTCTTGCCAGATAACTGCTTGCAAGGTGGAAGATGAAGAGTTAGTGGGATGAAAATGGTCCCACAGCACCTGGAGGGAGAGTGGCTGCAAGCCTGGCTCCAGAGACCATTTCCTCGCGGCTCTTGCTGGGCGCTGCACCTGTGCACAGGGACATGTCTGCTCTGCTCATCCCTTCCCCCTATGCCAGTGTGAACCACGGGCTTTTGTCCTGAAAATGGCAGTTTGCCTTTCCTGGTGTCTCACTCAGCCCAGCCCTGATCTCTGAAGGCGCAGTTCTGTCTGCTTGTGAACACTGAGTCACTTTGTCCAAATTGCTGGCCTGTATGGTTAATGAATGAAGGCAAGGACGAATTCTCTCTTGCTCTACATTATGCCTTGGACCTGTCTCACCTATCAGTGCAATCCCATCCAAAGCCCCAGAATCTTCAACGTGTTCATAACTTCATCTCTTACTTCAGGTATTACCCACTGAGAGTATTTTATTATTCTGTTTAAGGAACTGACATCAGGGCCTATCCACACCAAGCACTTGGTCCCTACACACAGCCCCTAAACTTGGAAATCCCTCCCAGCCCATGGAGGTTGTGCTCCTTCCCAAAACCAGCAGAGCAGCTGTACATGCCTGTGCTGTGGTCAGAATGCCTGTGGTTGCCTCAGCTGCATGTTTCTTTCTTTGTCTTAGGGCACCTGGCTTATTTCTGGGTGCTGATCCCTCTTCAATGTCACATGTGGAGATTGCCACAAAACATATACAAGAGAGTCCTCTCTTGCTCACCCCCTAGAAGTACACGAGGGCCTGCAGAAATGATTAGCTCACCAAGTGAAAGGCAATGTTCAGTGCGGTCACTGTAGGGTGGGCCATGCTGAGCCCTGTGACAGTTCCTGGCTTAGTGAGCCAGCCAAGGAGGAGTCAGTTGTGAAAAATGAGAGAAGGAAAGAAAGAGTGATGGAGAGGAGTTTAGCACCCGTTCAGTAGGACCCAACCTGCCTAGGAAGACATCCCAAGAAGCTTCCAAAGGTCATTGGTCGCTGCCAGCCTATTTGCATCTCATCAGAGCACATTATGGACTGCCAGCTACTTCTCTACATTTACACAGACACACAAAACCCCATGAGAGCCAGTCATCAAACACACCTGTACTTTCAAAAGGCTGATAAATGGGGCTATGTTTAACAAAAACTTCCTAAGCGACTTAGGAGCCCAAGTGCTGCTGACTCGTGGTAAGTAGCTTGAGAAATGATGCCTATGGCTCTCACGCTGTGCCAAGGAGGGTGGAGAAGCATTGCTGGTCTACATGGCAAGTACAAATGGCACAACAATCACACCAGAAAGGTGAGATGACTGTCACGTTGCTTTAGGGATGGGAGGCAACTTCAGATAGAGGCACCCAAATTTAGATGTCTGTTGGTTATTACCTAAATGTGAGCTGAGTGTCTCAGCTCCCAAACAGCCAAAAGGTCAGAAGGACTCACCCAGCTGATCAGTTGCTGGTGCCTATTTCTGTGTACACTGAAATGTTCCCAGGTGTGCTTGGCTGGATTGCCTGGGGCCTCACCTTAGTTGCTTGCACATCCGTGCCACAGGGTATCCTGCTCAGCTTCCAGGGACCACTCCAGGAGCACACGGGTCTCCCATACCTCCTGTATCAGATCTGGCAGTCCTGTGCGGATGTTTTGGATACCCTTAGGCATCACAAATCACCTTTGTAAGAGCAAATGGGTTGAGTGCTGAATCTCCACTGGCTATTTCAGAGCTGAGATGCCCAGCTTATTTGTAGGTACCTAGATGTAGATGTCCACCATATGGGCTTCATCCTGGTGCATCAGCATAGACAAAGAGTTCATTGAAGGTGCTGCAGCTCAGTCACCTGCAACTCAGTCACCAGCACAGGGATAGCATATAGGATACAAAAGCCATGGGAAACTACTCTTCTAGAGCATCAGCTCACACTGAATAACCCAGAGGATCTTAAATAGTCCTAGGTACCAGTGTGTGGATAATTAAATTGACTCCTAGGTGTCTACAGAGCAGACTTCTTCATCGGAGGCAGTTATCCAAATTCCCAGTATAGTTGGTGGAGAGAAAGAGACACTTCCAGGGGAGTTTCAGGATCTGCTTCACAACAAACCAAATCTCACCTGGGAAGTATCTGTTTCTCTCCAACAGAGGTGAAAGGAGACCAGAAAATTAATTCAGACACAGATCTTTACACTCATCAGCTGAAATGCATAGCAAGTCTCCAAAATAATTTCAACATAATCCAGTAGCAAAAGGATAATAATGTTGGAAGTTTCTTTGGGTGGGAGGCTGTTGGTAGCAAACCAGCTTGCTTTGGCCATGCTGCAGCCCTAGACAAGCCAGCTGCCTGCTGGTGAGTAGGAAGGAGCAGTGCCTACAGCTGACAAGGAGAGGCAGGGATGGCAGCAGGGACTGACCCTTTTGGGCAGCAGGCACCCACACCTCCCCCTTGGGCAGCAGGAGGAGGCAGTGGAAGAAGTCTGGGTTCTTCCTCTGTGTCAGCTCTGCTCCTTTCCCCTTCTTGCTGCTGGCATTGCCTGGCCCTGCTCCATCCTGTGGGGTGCCAATGCCCAGTTCTGCCCACGACGCCCTGAGCCAGCCCTACAACACTGAAGCCAGTGGAACAGGGCTGAGCTGCCAGCAAAGAGTGCTGCAGCCCCTCCCAGCTCAGCCAGGTCTGGGGGAGAGAGCATGTCTGGGAGGTTCAGAGACTGAGTTAGTATCTTCTATTAAGCCAAGGAATAAAGCAAGTAGATGCCTGGGGAGAGACGTGCTTGGTGCTCTGGAATGTGTCTAAATAACATGTTTATTTTTGGTCACTGATATTGGCTGCGTTGTGAATATGCTTGTGTCATTGCTTCGGCTTAGCTACCTGTGCAGTACATTGATGACACAAGAACAGCCTCACTCCCTGAAATAATCCCCCTTGCCAGCATTTATCACAGTCATACTGAGTGACCATTACAGCGGCCTCCACCCTGTCTTGCCCTGTCCATTTCCTTTGCCTTTAAATCAGTTCAGATATAAATATTATGACATCCTTGGAAACAGCTTGACACAGAGGTGATGTGTCTTCAGTCCAGGCAGCCAGCTCAAAGCACCTCTATGTTAGACAGGAGAGAAGACAAGGGCAGGGAGTGTAATTTCTGGAAAGGGACACATGGCACCTCTGTGTAACACTGTACTTTCTCCTGGGGATCTTGTCCCTGAATCCCTTGTGTTCTGGGTCTGAAAGCATGTACCCAAAGATTACAAAAAAACCTAAGACTTTAATTCTTTTCCTTTGGAAATGAAAAGTGTGACACCAAAAATTTGCAAAATAAACTCATACTGGTGTCCTTCAGAGCTGTTACTTGTCTCTGCAGCCATCAGCTCTTCTGAACTGCAGGCTATACTCCCTGCCATTTTCAGTCTCAGAAACAAAATAAATATTTCTAGTATGTAACAGTGATGTGCTTTGCTATGCTTTGAGTGTTGATTGCTGCCTTCTCTCAATGAAGCTCCCTTCTTTAAATGAGTAGGTTTTGGCCAACCCTTTTCTCTTCCTGGCTCCTAAATGCCCAGATTCCCAGTACAAGACTTTCATTTACTGGGAGGGGGAGAGACTTGGGCAAGAAAATGGCAAGGCGGCTTGTTAAAATATTGAAATCATTGCTACTGAGTATGTTCTATAAACAGAAACTTTCAAACCTGTTAATTAGCTGCCAGAGCAACCCTAATTGGTGAAGACGACCCTGCTTCTAGAAATGTAATGGAAGCGGACTGCCTGGTCCTCTACCAGGAACATAATACTCTGCTGTGCTGCAAACAGGATCACTTCTGTATACAATCCCAGGTATGGCCAGCCTAGTACCTGAAAATCCAGGGGTAGAGGGTGGCTTCTGGAGCACGCGCTGAAGCTGTGCTGGGTACATGCCTTAGACTTGCTCTTATCCCACAGGGGCAGGTGTCACACTGTCTCTCATATTCCACAAGTGTGGAAGCTGGAGCAAGAACAGGCAGAAATAAGTGGAGAACAGCTAAGAATACCTGTGGCCGTGATCACTTCGGTTAGGAAGAACATTTTCATACAACAGAACTGGTGCTTTCAATGGCTGTGAGCAAGTTAAAACAAAAAAAATTAGATTTATCACCTCCTTTAGGACTTTCAACAGTATGCTGATAAACATTTAACTTGCGACAACTGATCTATTCCTCTTGATGTGGTTTCCTGGAGGTATCCTGTGGCCATCCACTTACCAGAGCAGCTAAGAAAGCTCCAGTTCTCCTTTATGGCATTAACCTTATCTGCTTTTGTGCTGATGTATTCCCAAAGCAGCAAGTTGCATTGGTATGGATGAGTGGGTATTGTATGTAGACAGACATCTGGGGAGAAGTGCATAACTGGCAGGAAATGAAGAATCTGAAAACATACCAGCTGGTAGGGGTGTTGCCTGATACCCCCAGAAAGGAAGACATGCCAAGGAAGATCTAGGAGGTGCTTTCCTTCCCCCAGAAAGGCTGATCCCAAGGCTGGGGAAATCATTTAGGAGAGAGGCGATATCTGACTGCACCTTTAGCTGATGAAGCCTGACAGAGACTCTCAGCAAAGCACTCCAGGAGGAGTCAGCCTTTGCTTTCCTTCTGTGCCAGACCTCATTTTGGTACCCTTGCCTGGCCCCTAACGGTGTTCCCTTTGGTATTCCTTGCCCACTGTGTCTGGAGTGGTGTTCCCATTTCCCTCCTTTTCCACTCCACACTGCATGGTTGAGATGACTGGCTGAGATTCTCACTGAGAGAGGATTGGGCCCTCTCTTGCATGGGTGGCTGTGAGGAATAGATGTTCTGAGACAGCTGTCCTGCCCTGGAGTCTGAGGCTGATTTCTCCTGCCAGCAGTGCCTTGGGTAAGAGGCTTTGCAGAGGACTGCTTCTGTGCAAGAAGCATTTCTGGGAATCAGGTTGCATACAAAAACTCCCTGCTCAATGATACAGAAAATTCTGCTTTACTGCTCCTGGATCAAACACCGCCACAATGACACAAAGCAAAGCTGAAATCCAACACAAATTGCTCCTCCCTTTTAGACTTAGCCAGAAAAAAAAGTGTTGATAGATTTTGTTTTATTTTTTATCACAAGCTTCATGCTGGTACAGATCTGTGTCCCCACACAGCTGGCATAAAACATGGCATAAGCTTAATATTGTTTGTCCTGGCTAAATTATCAAAACTAAGATTGTATTTACATGTTTAATCTTAATCAGACACATCCTGTTGAGCGATATGGCTGTGCACAAACCTGCTATTGACTGCAGAATCACAGCCTGGGATCAACCAGCAGTTTTGGTCGGTGTGTGTTATCCAACCAAAGCTAATCATTAATCAATGCTGTGATTTGTCTTGAAGGAAATGGGCATCAGGAGAGAAAAATATAAGGAATAATTGTAAGGTGAGGTGAAATAATTGAATTTACAGCCTATTGCTCCTGAATATTTTTTTTGCATTTTAGAGCAGGTCCCCAGGGCAGGCAGTTCTCCATCTCTGGGTGCCACAAATTCCTGTGTCACATCTTGGAGCTGGAGGCCTTACCCCAGTGGAATGATTCTCCCAGTGCAATATTTGCCAGGAATGATCAGTTGTTGCATCAACATGAAGGTCTTTCAAGTTTCTTCCTGTCCTGCCTGCTAATCACAACTGATGCTTTATGAGATCCCCAACTTCCTAGTATAACTGGTGACATTAAGCTCCCTAAGAGACACAGCAATGTTCATTTGGTGCATGCCTTCTGCATCTGGTAGTTAAGCAGCATAAAAATCTATGACACAATGACGCACATTCAAGTAGTTGCATTTAGGGAAAATGAGGGGAAACACTGCTCTATTCTATCAGCTTAACTAAGGCAGAAATTTAAATGGGTGTGTTTAAGAGGCCTGCTAGCATTCCTGCTCCAGCAGCTTGTTTCTGTAAAATGATGCCTCTCTTAGCAGTTTCTACCTAATCTTGGTGGGCACATAACCACACACAGACACACATACCTGTGTGCAAGCACGCACTCATAGCAGCCCAGCCGCACCCAGCCTTGCACTGCCTGCCGCGCTTTTGCCTCTGTTGTTGCAATACCTATTAAAACTAGATAAAAACGCAGGGCTTGCAAGGTGCAGGAGTGCTTTTGGTGAAAGCGGTAGCCAGGCAGGCCAGGGGGTGGGCCAGGAGCACCACTGGAAATGGTTTTCCATAGAAAATTCACTGCAGGAGGTTTCGCTTTGTGAAGCCAGATCTGAAAGATCTGCCCTTTTAAAATGCTGTCTAGTTCAGTGGCTGCACTTTGTAAAGATAGAGCACTTGAGGCCATAGATTTGAATCCCAGCCAGAGAGATTAAGTACTTGAGAACTGAAGCTGAGGCCCCAATGTAATCTATTTCATTATTCTCTTTTTAATTCTATCACAATAAGGAGTAGAAATCTCAAAGGGACAGTTGACTGGAAAAATGCAGTCTGTGCCTAAAATTCCTACTCTTACTGTTTTAAGTCTTCTCATAAACGCAAATTAAAAATAACTCTTCAACTACACAGTCTTAAACACACTCACAAAAATACAGATGAACACGCACACTTTTCCTCACCCCTTTAACCAAAAATCCATCATTCCATTGAAAGTTCAAACAGAAATTTCCACTGATAATTCAGACCAGCTGGCAGGACTCAAAGTGTCTCTTGATCTGCTGCTGGGATAGTTTCTCTGTCTCACCTCACACCTTCATTTAACTCCTCTCCTGATTTCAGATAAGCCTGTGGGGACATCTGCCATCTCACTTGATGGTCACTAAAGATATTGTAAATTTGCCATGTTTGGACAGATCTAAACAAGCAGAAATTCTGGGTTAGAGAAGAGCATTACACTGTTGAATGTGAAGTAAAAACTTCTATACTCCACGAACTTCCAACCCTGGATACTCTGCCTGGGGCTGAGAGGAGGCGAGGACTGAACTAGACAGAAAATACATCTGACTGCTAAGTCTCCAGCCTTGATTATTTTTCTTTCAACCTTCTTGACAACCCAGTCGCTCCCCTAAGCTAGGGGTAAGAACATCAGTACGCAGCCATTATTAGTAGCCAAATGGGGAGGGCTTGGCTGGAAGGAAGGAGGTTTACAAAGCTTCTGGCTTGCAGTATGGAGAGAAAGAGAGCATGTGCTTCAACTTGGGCCAGTAACCTCAACTTAATAAGCCCCTTTCTGGCCCTGCTGTGCTCCTTTCCTCCCACTTGGCTGGCCCCTGGGTGGGAAGGACAAGCAAGGTAAACTCTCCCGTGGGAGACCCTGGGCTCCCTGCTGCTCTTCAGACCCAGCAACCCTGGGTGTTTTGCTTGGTAAACAAAAGTGACACCCCCTAATGACAGCCATACCCCAGGGAAGGGTTTAGTGAAGGTTTAGTTGCCAATTAACCTCTTCAGAAATGAGAACACAGCTTCAGCTAATGGTATGATCAATCCAGGAAAGCGTCAGAGATGAGGGATGGCTCTTGGTGTACAGATGATATGGCAAAGAGAAACTTCAGTCTCCCCACAGCAGATTCTTCTCTTCCAGGGTTGTTGTGTTGCCTGATAATCCCTTCCTTTTTCATTATTAACAAACTGCCATAACAGACGTTTGTTTGCAGTAACAAAATACCAACTGGCACACAAGCAGCTCTCCTGAAAAGGCTGTAAAATGCTTTTTCCAGGAATCCCTGGCTGCGGGCAGGACCTCACCCCAGGGTAAAACCTAACAGCTGTTGGACACTGGACAGTGCAGCTACATTTCAGCAAGCATGCAGTACTCCACCTCCAGAACCTGCAGCGATGTTCATTTAATCACGCTGAAAACGCATTGCCTTTGTGCTTACATTTTAAAAGGCAAAGGGAATCATTAAAAATTTTCTCTCTGACCTTCTGCTTGGCACATAGCACATCCCATCATGTGTGGGATAAGCTAAAGTATATTCTTGGAGGAAAAAAAAAAGCCTACGCTGTATATGAATGAAGGAATCCCACATATACTATGGATTTGAGCAATATCACTACTGACTCCAGGGGCTTTATCAAGTTACAGGGCTATGATATACATAAGAGTGAAGTTACCACGAGATCTTATATTACTTAGGGTTAGCTTTTCCTCACCCAGAACTGAACTCACACAGTAGATCTGAAGCTATGTTGAACCGGAACTGAACTAAACCAACTTCAGTTCTTACCTGACAACCCAAATAAGAACTAAATCCAACCTATAATGATTCACCTGTCTAATCAGCAGTGTGGTTTTACTAGAGGCAAAGGAAAGTGGCAATCTGTGTGCATGATTCTGCCAAACAAAACACACATTCTGGATGTATTACATGACAGTCTGGTTTCTTCAGCAGACACAGCATCTGTTGCAGTCCTGTTCCAATTAAAAAAATGTCTCCTTTTACGCAACAGTTGATAATCCCCAAACTCCAGACTGGTTTATCTAGACATTCACATGGTTAAAACCTCTGCTGGCCAACCGAACTCTGACTTTCCTAACTACTCATTTATAATCATGAAGCAGAAAAATGACACTGTTGAGTCTGTTACTGGTTAGGATGTATCCTAACCTTCCAGGGCAGCACAAAATTTTGGTAGGTTTGCCCTAAATCTAACCATCCTTCTTTTTCCTCATCAAAAGGGTTTAAGAATAATACAATTAATGAGTTGAAAGAAGTTGAATATAAACTAACCATCTCTTCCTAACAAGCAGTCCTCTATTATTAAGCAATGAGAGACTTGCCCAGAGAGCCCAGCAAGATCTCCATTGCTTTCTATCATTTATCTGTCATTGCTTTGTATATTCTAGAACTTCTGTGAACACAGATCCCAGTCAGTCCCTGCAGGTGTGCAATGGGGGGACCTCCACCTTCACAGGGGCTGTAGTAACTTCCTCTGGCAAGAGGCTTCAAAGCACAGAGGTATCTCCTAAAACACCATCAAGCTGAGGCAGTTTCTTGAAAAACACAAGGCAGGCAGAGCTGGAAGCAAACAGCTTGGGTAGGCACCTGTTCATCAGCCAGGAGAAGAGCCTGCAGGACCATATTGCAGTGCAGCACGAGCAGCAAAGCAAAGAACCAGCCCTGGAGCAGTATAGGGACCTGGCCTTGACCCTACTTGGTGGGGCAAGGCTGGGAAGAAGCAAGCAGGACAGTGCAGGAGGCGCTTAGAAAGGGGGGATGCATACATGAGACTCCCTTGGTGAAGGCATGGAGTCAGTCATTTAAGAATGGCTAAATGGGAGGGAGGAGATGGGAGGTCCCAAAAAGGCACCTAATAATGGAAGTTCAGTAAGGCAACACATTATGGGGTATGCTGAGCATGAGGAAACCCTGCTTGGGTAGGATCTCAGCAGAGCTCACCACGCCTGTGCCAGCTGCAGGAGCAAAGCACATAGTTGCCAGTTAATTAAGTGAAGGGAAGCATTGGCTGATGCTTCCAAAGGAATAAGTCAGTCCTTGTGGAGAGGCCTGAAGGCAGGGAGGGAGGCTGCACCCAGGCACCCGTGGGCAAAGGGACTCCCCTACCCCAGGCCACATGGGGAGATTCCCTTTCCCTCCACCACAGCAGAGGTGGTTCCCTGGCTGCATGCCCCTGTGGGTGCCACCACCCCAGGATCTCCATCACTAAATGCTTCCAAAGGTCAGCAGATTCCCCTGGTCAGCTTTATCTGATCAGGTGATGGGAGTGGCAATGACACAATCCTGCAGACAATACAGAAGAGCAGAAAGATGCAAACTCTGCCTATCTGGGCAGTGAGATTTTGCTGATGTGCTGAGCAGGAAGGCTAACCTGCTCTGGTGTACCAGTAAAGCTTTGTATGTCAGGTAGTCCTGGCTTCTGCCACAGCGCTTAGCCCACTTCAGCCACAGAGAAAAGTCTTCCAGCTGACGCAAGACCTGGGGCAGTGCACAAGCTGTTTCCTTCTGTCCAGTATTCATTTTAAGGCTCAGCATTGCTTCCGGTGCAGAGATTTACCTTACTTTAGCAAAGCTGGCAGAAGACTACATATTTTTCCTGCCACTGTAAGGGCCAAGGAGATGAGTGTCCAGATCATGGAAGCCACTTCAAGGCAAGGTCACCCAGCCATGGTTGGCTTCAGATGTCTGCTTGTCAAAGGTCTTTCCCCACCAAGAGAGATAACAGCTCTATGTAACTGACCATCCAGCTTCAAAGAGGGATTTCCCTGCATCAGTCCTCCCCTTCATCCCTGTATCTTTACATGTCAACAGCTATTGCACAGTACTTTCCGTAGACTTCAGTGTATTTTTTGATGTCAACCCACAAGCTCTTTGAGACAGAAAAGCATCTTCTCCAGTGCATTTTCTGTGCTACCCTTGTGAATTGGTAATACATGGTCCTGTAGATCTCAGGTAATCAAAGTAGTAAAGGGTTGACACAGCCAGCAAAGCTGAAAACTTCCACCAGGAGGCTGCTCTGGAACAAATAGGCCTTGTGTTGGACGAGGAAAGAAAAAAGAAAGCCTTATTTGCTATGTATATAAGATACAGAGATGAAGACACTCACCAAAGATTTCATTGATACTATGCCCTCCAGCAAGCTGCCTTCACATTGCACAACAGGCTTATCAACAACAGAAGGCTACCAGGGCCCTGCACTAGCCACATCTTCCTCTACATATGCTGCTTCTACTGAATTCAAGAGAGCCACAGCTGTCTGCTATAGGGTTTTCAAAGGAACACAGCAGTCTCATACTTGCAAACAGTCCATGCAAAGACAAGACCAAGAAGACCAGTGACATGAATTACAGCAATTCCGCTTCCATCAGCTTAACACAGGCCTGAAGGAGAGGGAGATTCCTCGCTAATCACAGCCAGACCAGGTGGCAGCATCAGACCTGTGAAAGCAAGACTGGCATTTTCAAAGAGGGGATGTAGCCTGGCATTCAGAGGCTGGATCTTCAAAAGTCATCCTCTGAACTATATAAAGGCAATGCATTTGGAGTAAAAAGTCATATCTGAGTGGGAGCCTCGGAAGAACCAAAGTATCACAAAACACTAGCATGCTTTGCAAGGAAGGGCTCTTTAACAAACTCAACTGAGATGAACAAGCCTCGCTGCAGCCAGACAGCTGAACACAGGCAGAAGTGAGGCTATCTCTAAATTTTGTCTTGGAGAGAACAGACTACCAAATCTGTTTCTGACATTTCTTCCACAGATGTTTTATAAACATTCATCATTATGTTATCCATTTTGGAGAACATGGACAATACTTCGCATACTTTTTTTTAAAATTTTGCATTTTTATCTAAACTTGCTTGAAAATTGGAAAGGTGACTCTGAGATTCCTGGCTAATACTGAAGCGATTCTCACCAACATGTAGAGAACCTAAACTAAGATATACATACATGACTTCAGTGTATCCAAGGGAAAATAGTCCATAGCTCTGCAGAATCTCTAAGAGGCATCCTGAGACCTGCAATTGCAAGAACAGAAAGCTGATTCTGCCTAGGGTCTGTCAATGGAGTCTATTAGGCTGTCTGCTTCATACTGTTGATGGTGTTTGGAGAAGACACCAGTCCTTAACAACCAAAGAGAGCCTCTGGCATGCACCAAGATAAAGGTTTAACACACCTGTAAGCATGCACACGAGCAGCAGTAATAGGAAATTACTCACTAGTGGCAAATTTATCATTCTGAATATGTATTGAGGGAGAAGTATTACTTCCCTGCTGATGATATATCAAGCACAGAAGCTGGCAAGGTCAGATCAGGCTGAGTATCTTCTGTTATAAATTCCTTTCAACTGCACTACAATAAAGGCAGTAGAAGACCAAGTATCTCCAATTACAGGCTTGACTGGGGTACCTTAATTTCTCCTGCTTTAAATAAAATTGAATGAGCCTCCACACATTCTTTGCCAGGCTTGCTCCATAAATCCTGTGCCTCCTTACATTGCTACTGCAGGAAAGAAGGTACTTTTGTGACTCCAACTCTCACTATGCAAGAGACTTTTTCCTACATCAAAGCCAAGAAATTTCATTTTTTAGCCCTGATCATGGGATGGAGCAGATGTACAAGAAAAACCACACAAAATAATAATTTTCTTCTGGAAAGTCAGCATAACCAAATTCAATCTTATCATGCAACCCTCCCTCCACCTGACACAGATGACTTGCAGAGCAAGTTTTGCTATTTGCCTTTTATACACAGAGACGTTTGTGGGTGAAAATCTTGAGGAGGATTAAAGGGGGCTTAAAACACGTGCCAAAAATAGGGAGGAGGAACTGATGGACAGAAGAAATAGTCTCTGTGAGAGGTGTTCCAACAGGATTCTTTTTCTACCTTTACTAGGGCTTGAATGGAAAACAAAACATTTCCCCCCTTTTGCATAGAAAGCCCACATTGCACTTCCCTTTCCTCAGGAACCCTGGGCAAGCCCCAAGCCCAAAGGAAGGCAGAAACTTTTGAGAGAGTCCTATCCCAAAACTTTAATTATGGAGAAGCAACAGAGTAGCACATACACCTCTGCAATGATGGGGATCCTCCAGCACAGAAGGCAAATATAAAAATACTCCTCTTCCCTTTGGGCCCACAAAATTACCCTGTGTTAACCTCTGGTAAACACAGCTTCAGGCTTCTAGATGCTGCCTTGAAAAAGTGCTGAACAAGCTCCAAGGGCATCCACCTGTCCCTGAGGACCTACAATGTCAACAGCTGAAGACTGCACAGTGCCACTGTCCCCTATTGCACAACTAGGAATCACCTTGGCGCAGTCCAACACACAACCTACCATGAAACATGACATATACTTGATTAACATGTTCAGAAAGGCGCGCATCCGTGTCCCAGGGGGGCTTCGGAAGCAGAGAGAAACTGCTATTATCATCATCATAAGTTCCCATATCTGAAGGGTCCTCAGGAAGAGATACAGCCCATCCTTAGATGTCCCTTTTAAAGATTGTTATTCAGGAGCTTTTATAGTCTGACTGGGTGGTGGGGGGAACCAACCCAAACAATCTGAAGACTAAGAAAGTGTCTTTTAACTACTTTTTTTTTTTTTTTAAATAAAGATCTGGAGTTAACCCCAAATCTTGGTATTCTGTCAGAAACTCATATTCTGGTTTTCCAGGTTTACACAGTGATAGCCTTCCCCTCCCCCCCCACCCCAACCAAAAAATCTACTGGTAAGCACATAAGCAAGAGCAGTACGGATTCAGAATGACTACATGGACTACTTCTGGCAAAAGCTGGATTTTTACAGCATTTGCTTTGCAACATTTACAAGAATTAATTGCTCACTTGAATGTTTACAGAAGCTCCTCACGTGCCATTGTAGGCAAACCACAACTTCACATTTATGCAACATCAAAATACTTGGTACGTGCCTGTGTCTTTTACAGGTCATGCAATCAATTCCACTCCTTAAGTACTTCAAGGGCTTTTAAGTATGTTGGATATTTTCCTTCTTCAGTGCTTGGCTAAACTGGGAATGTTTACTAATTTCAGTTCTTCTTTTTAAACTAAGTCCCTCCAGATTCCCAATCACTTCTTACTCAGAAAGTTCCTTCCTAAACTGAGCTTCTTCTCAGCACAAGTTAACGGTGTTGCTAGAAAGTCATCATACTTAGCCCTCCCTCTTAGTCATCTTTATTGTTTTGGGGCAGGGAGGGAAGGGGACTACCTGGTCCTTGAACAGGGTGTGTTCCTCATGATTATTTTAAGCAGACTTACGCTCAGGCTGCCACCAGACAAAAGCCCTGGGTTCTGCAACCTGGTTCCCAGATACAATTTCCTGCCCACATCTTCCCTTGCAGCTCCTGGACAGAAGGTGCGTGGCACTGGGGAAGAGAGACAGCCAAATCCATTTCAGAGATGTCAGTCCAGTGCAGCTTCTGCTCTAGATCCCTGTGTGGTTGCAGGGACTGCTACTGTTGCAGCTACCTTCTCTTATCTTGATGTGGAATAATGATAAAACTGAAACACAAATTTTGTTTTCCTACTCCTTTCACCCTGTTTTTATCACTGACATCAGTGTTTAATTTTACTGCGGCCCTCCAAAAGATTGTCCCATTTCTGCTAGATCTCGAACGTTTAAATGAAAGACACTATATCCCCATTCTTTACTGTCCAAGGTAGACACCAATGCAGCATTAGAAAACAAAAATTTAAAATATGTTCTACAAGCATATGAACCTTCTCATTTGGGTCTTGGGAAGTGCAGAATTGTTTCAAACTGCCAACATCTCCACTGAACATCTTCTGAGATCACAGCTTTTGTTGAAACTTCACTTGAGTTTCAACCACAAAAAAAGAACAGGTTGTGTTAGCCCAAGCCTGCCTTATGTCACTAAGGTTAATCCTCCACTTCAGCTCCCTGCTGTGCAGGCTCGGAGAGGTGTGCTTCAGAACTGGCCCCTCAGGAATCCTCCAGACTGAACAAACACGCTGGCATCAGTTGTACAAAAGTATGCATCCACACACATGCCAGTGTTGGTATTTTCTGAACTGCCTTTTATCCAGACAGGTCTCTCTCCATTCTTTTCCCCTCATGTTTCATTAGATCAGTTACATATTTTGCTTTAGCCTGGCTGCAAATTCTGTTTTGACCAAATACATCTTTAGACACTCCCTATTCCACTTTAGTTATACACCCTCTGACCTAGCCCTCATGGTGTAGTCACAGTAAGAAACTATTTCCTGCCCCTCCAACCTGTTGAGATATTTTTAGCTGAAATTGAATGTGCATACCTGTGGCAGGTGAGGCACCAGTAAGAATGTGGGTGTGGTGAAACCTTTGCTTTTCTAGTGCAAAATGTTTCTATGGCTTGTCATTCAAAATCAAAGGAGGTGGCCAGTTGTCTAGGAGTCACTCCTTTCTAGGAGGCTCTGCACCTTTTTACAAGGAGCAGCTCTACTTCTGTTATTCTTGCAACTGCAGAGGAAGGATAGAGAATCTTTGATCCCATCAAAGCACAAGACAGATCCCTCTTCTGTTGCAGCCTTCCACACAGGAAAGAACAGAGATGCTAGAGACTCCACCAATGTATTAAAGAAAGCCTCATACTACTACTGAAAGGAATGACCCTGCCCTACCTCCTCCAGCAGTAACATTGCTCTTCACATCACTTTACAAGATTGGTTCAAGACAGACTCTGCATGTCACCTGTTACATAGCTAGGAATAACACTTAAAAGGTTTTCCAGAGACTCAGGAGCCTCAGAGGGATTTAATCTTCATTTGCTGATAGCGGGATCAACCCTGTCCTGCTTGTGAAAGATAAGAAATTGCGTTAAACATCCAGCAATACAGAAAACCAGTCAGGAAGAGTTCCCTTGCTCCATGGGGAACGACCACTTGCATCTCCACCCATTGCTCACTCATTTTATTCCTCTCTGGTGCATTCTAGGTCTGTTCCTTCTCACCTGTGGGGATCCCTACCAAAGGGTCCTGCAAAATTAACATTCTCACTACTGGACTTCTGCCTGTCTCCCTGCACTAGGGCCCACAGAAGGCACACACAGTCTTCCTGCTTTCTAAGAATGCTCTTAGCAGTCAACATACCCAAGATCTGTACCTTTACTTGTCTGCCACTGATCCTAGACTGCTTTAGAGCTATCAGACTTGGAAGGTATGTGGGAGACTTGAGTAAATCGCTACAAAGAAAAGACAAAGTAAGAACATCGGCACTCTTCTCACACCAGAGAGTATGCTTGTTCTTTGTGAAGACAACAGAGCTGTTTTAAATAAAAAGAAAAAACATGTCCCCTTTGTTTTAAACATAGTGTGTTTTTTGTAATTTTGCAAAATGTGCTGCCCCAAAGAAAAGTATAAAAGCATTCTGACTAGCACACATGTGTATATTAATGTTGAAACTTTGAAGTAAGCATTGTGCTCATTTTGACTAAAGCAGTAGTTTCTGCTTTCCATTTAGATCTAAAGAATCTTTTAGACCTTTTTTCATGTAGCATAAAATCCAGTTTATGAGTGGTTCTAACAGACATTTATTTTTCATGTTGAATAATCACGAGGGAGCTTCTCACCCTTCTCTGCCACCAGCAGAAATGTCCAGTGTGAATGTTTTTATTGCCAATGGGAACCACCACTAACCTTCTGCTTTGATATGAAGAGAAGTATGTTTATCCCATTCTTGCAAGAGGCTACTTATACAGCACTGAACTCTGCCCAAGACAGAGAAATAAATAGGGAAACACAGAAAGAGCCTCTACAGTGCCTGTTTCTCTTCACCACTCGGCTCGTGAGCCGCTTTCCTACATAAATACCACCCTCTTGTGTTGGTTTGTAAGTACTACAAGAATCAGCCACCAAAAAAACCCATCCCAAACTCCAGACCTCTCCTTGATCTTGCCAATCATTACAGATTCTGGATCGAATGCCAGGCGCTGAATAACCTGTTTCGGCAGGACTAGGCTATCTCTGTGCTAGGCCTCTCTTCAGCTGACACATCTAAGGTATTGGTGTCACACATGAATCGCTAAGACTGACCTAAGAAGACCTTCTGGCAGAGCCAATATTCAAGATGAGCAGAACAGGTCAGTGATAAGACAAGGAAAAACAAATAGCTTTAAAATTAAGCAAATATATTTGGAGTTCTCCATGTCACATGTCCTTCTCCTAAGGCAAGGGCATCACAGTTGTGCTGTGGAAACTCAGTTTTTTCTTTTAACTTTTTCCTCTCTCTAACAGACCTATCTGACCCCAGATGCACTCAGTGAGTCTGAGTTGAGACAGGCTGCCGCAGTGGGAAAGCTACACCCAAGATGCACCTCTTTGTGAATGACCAGGGCCAGACCACAGCTGCTTTCAGGTCTGGAGCTGATGGTCTGCTGGCTCTGAAAGGAAGACTGGTCCCATGGTACCACAATGGGCCAAGCTCAGACTGTAACTGGTGAAGCAGAAGAGAGGAAGTTGTTTCCAGGTGGACTGCCCAATTTCACAATAAGTAGTTCTGAAAAAAAAATCCACTGGAGATGGCTTGGTAGACTGTTTTTGCTGAGTTCACGTAGCCATAAAGATAAAAATAAAAGTCTGTCCAAATACTGAACTAGAAGGCTTTCCTTTTCTTCTTTTTCCCACCTGCCACCTTATTCCTGACACCAATAGCCTCTTCTGTGTCATCATCATCACCATTCCGAGATCGCTTCTTTTCTCCCTGCTCCCGCAGCTCCTGCAATACAATCAAGAGATTGACCAAGAGGTCTGGCACCTGAAGAAATTCAGACTACAAAGACTAGAGGGACAAAAAGCCAGCACCCACCATCCGAGCAAATCTCTGGGCCTCAGCTACACGCTCTGTCAGCATCATAACTTCCTCCTCTTGCATGGGGAATGCTGGCAGCTTCTTGCCAATCAGGTGTTCAATGCGCTGGAACAACTCTACATCGTACCTGAGGAAAGACAAGACACCAGCTTGAATCAGCCCTCCTGCAACTGCTTCAGCTATCACCACCCACAGACATCACCCCTTACCTCCAGCACACAGATATTGTTAGCTTGTGCTGATGGTCTCGCAAGCAACTCTTAACTGGATGCAAATGATGCCATCATTTGGGATGGCTTCACTGACTTATTCAGCTTATCTCTGTTCAGAAGTATTTAGCAAAGACTTTTTTTTAGACAAATATTTCAGTATATATCAAAAACCACACTTACTTAACCTACATTATATAAAAATGTATGTATATTATACAAGCAAGTTATAAACAGTTAGTTCTGCTCATTACATGCCTGCTTCTAGAATTTATCCTGGACCTTTTCCCTCCCCACCCCATGCTTTGAATTCTCTCCCATTTAACTAAATAAATCCAACTGGCACCTCGGAATGAAAAGTAGTATTTTCTTCTCACCCAGAATAAGGTCAGATGTTTTCTGTTCTGAACTACAGCTGGGAAAAATAAGTCTGCCACATTAACACTTACTGTGTGACAAAGGTGATAGATTTGCCAGATCTCCCAGCTCGAGCTGTTCTCCCAACACGATGAATGTAATCCTGAAAGGAATTTTTTTTGATATGCAATGAGATGTGTGTGCCAAACACAGAACAGAAGTTATGGGAAATCAGCCCATATAATTGTTCTTTAGGAAAGAACAAGAAAATTGGGAGAAAATACATCCAGGATTAAATACTTGGACCTATGCATAGCATTAGGATTTGAGAAGATGCTGGCTTGTGGAAGCATATCTTTGGTTTTAACATTTCAATTCTTCTCTTTCTAAAGGAAAAGACCACCTCCAATTATTTAATGCTGCAGGACAAAAGTTGTGATACATCACTGCTAATCAACTATCACTGCCTTGAAAAGCTAATATTTGAAGTGGGCCAATGCCTGCATTTTCAGTCTTGGGATCTTGTGCTCTACACAGTGTCTTCCAGACAAGCTTTCTGGCAAGTAGATTTAAATTTGGCAAGCACAGTGAAGGGGAGAACGAAAGAAGCATCTGATCTATTGAGTGTCTTCTGTTTATACGGTTCTAGGCTGTTTTCCAGGTTACATACTGCATTATGGAAATTAAAATACTGCCTTCTCCATGAAGGGTATGTGGAGAAAGGAAACATCATGAGAAAGGACGTGTTCTGTGACATGGTGAGATGAGAGGGAGGGGCACAGAAACTGTAATGATGTCACTCAAGCTGCTGCCTCCACCAGTATTTTTTTAAACTTTTGTCCTTTTACAACGTCAAAAGCAGTGTCTTCAAAAGAATCACCGTACTTTCTTCTGTTTGCAATGTGTAGTATCTTTGATCACTGTAAGGAAGAATAGCAATTCCTGAAATGCATGTTAACAGTATGCTTTTTGAAACTAGGTTGGGAAACAAAGCCACACCCGTAAGATAATACTATACTTTCTATAAGGTAGAAAGTTAGCAACTCACTTTTTTCCAGTTTGCTGTACTTTTGTGATATGAAGGTGAAACATATTAAAGATACCTTTCTTGGTCAAATCCTCATTGAACATAATGGGAGAATTTTTACTTATCTTTTTTTAAATAGTTTAAAATGTGAGGGCAGACCTGGATGACAGGAACAGAGATGACTACCTGAAACTAGTCGTGTGTTAAAACTATTTTCAAAGTCTAGAAGCACTTTAATGTAATACGGCAAAACACAAACTCTGAGCAGAAATACAGAGGCATGGAACTCCCCTCACTTCCCCTCTTCACTTATGGGATCAGTTCTACAATCCGGACGAGGGCACCCAACCAAACTGAGATACCAACTCAGTTGCAGAGGCTGAACTACATCTTTTAATCTACAGAAGCGTGAACTAGTCTTCCAGTCAGCAGAACAGAGAGGAGGTGTCTTTGTTCCTTTGTCTAGCTTGACTATGCCTCCTGGAGAGCTCTCAGCTGGGACACAGACTAGCTTACCTTAGAGTGCGTAGGAATATCAAAGTTTATCACCACATCTACATGTGGAATGTCCAGACCTCTGCTTGCAACATCAGTAGCCAGCAGAATAGAACGTGCCTTTGCCTTGAACTTGTTCAGAGAGCCCAACCGCTTATTCTGGAAGAGAGGAGGTCAAAAAGGGAGTGAGAGAATAATGCTTATTCTGGTTAATATGCTCTTGTTGAAATACTGGTACAGAAGAATTGGGGGAAAAATACTCAGAAATCTCACTTCTCTAGTCTATTTTTTAACTATTACAGAATCAGTGGCAGCATTTACATTAGTTAAATTTCTAGGGATCAGTCCAGTCCAGTATCTGTGAAACACTGCTTCTGCAAGGTAGTTGTGACTCAGTATGGTGCAGCCCACTTCCCAAGTGACAGGTCTCTTGTCTACTCCATTCTGTGGGGTGTGCCCATACCTGACTCATCTGTCCATGGAGAGGAATGGCAGTGAACCCCAGGTTGCGCAGCAGTAGAGCGGTCCTCTGAGTATTGTTACACGTACTACAGAATATCATGAAAGAGTTTCCAGCTAGTTCATTCAAGATATAAACCAGGTAGCTGTCCTGTAAAGAAACATGCAGAGACGGGGGGAGGGTAAAAAACCAAGATAATCACATATGCCACATTAAAGAGTAAGTATAAGCCAGAGAAGATGACGAGATATTGGGCAGATGTGGGAACAGCATGACTAGACACAACCAGAAGAGGGAAGAAACAGAAGTGGCATTACCTTGAATTTGGAGGGGATGAAAATATAGTACTGCTGTAGTTTTTCAACTGTCTGATATTTGGAAGAAACAGCACATTTAACAGGATTCTTCAGAGCAGCACGCTGGAGTTTTTGAACCTGGGAACATCAATGTAAGTTACTAATACATGGACAAAGATCTTGTCAGAAACCTGTATCATAGTCTAGCCAACAATATAGCCTCATAGGAGGATAACTAAAGCAGAGTACTCTGCTCTCACCTTCTTGGTCATGGTAGCAGAAAACAGGAATGTCTTCCGGTCTCGAGGAATCACTTTTAATATCTTATCCACCTGTAAAAATAGAAAGGAAATGGAAATGCTGAATACAAAAGCAATCAAGATATAAGCCTCCTCCAAATATAATGATCATCCAAATGAAGAGTAATGCATGTGTGCAACCTAGACTCACAGTAGGAACAAATTTCCCTTCTTCTAAAGGGAGAGTGGAGGCTGATAGCTTGTTGACAATTAGGCAGTGTGAACTCCAGAAATGAAACAGCAGAGCAAATATCAGGCAATATTCCTGCAGGAACGTGCATGTGATTGTGTTCTACAGGAACTGTGTCAGTATCAGGCACTCCAGAGAAACCAGTTAATTTCGGAGGCAAAATGCTTCCTACTGTCTTGCTAGTGCTCTGCAGAACTCAGCAGAGTTCTACTCCCACCACAGACTTCTGTGCAATTATTAGATCTTAGTTACAATTTGCTATTAATTTCTACAGAACAGCTCAGTTTTTACTGTGTGACTGTATGAAGTGATTTTAAAGGTACTTATCTAGTGTGCTAACCTCTTCTTTTAGCAGATTCCTACCTCTGTTTCAAAATCCATGTTAAGGATCCGGTCAGCCTCATCCATCACTAGGAACTTCAGAGCTCGTAAGTTGAAGCCCTTTGTGTTCTCCAGATGATCAACTAGACGGCCAGGGGTTGCTATCAAGAAAATCACAAGAGCAAATTTAGAATGAAAGCAAAGGAAAAGATCCAAAGATGCAAGAGAATCATCCATTACAGAAATGGAATTTTCTCCAAGAGAAGTAAAGGCAGGTTGCTTTGTGGGAAGGATTCTTTCACAGGACATCTTCAAAGAGTTTTGAAATAAGACTAACAGAGCCAGACTCTCTGAAGAATGCCCACCTTCCCCCCCTCCCCCTTAAAAAAAAAAAAAAAAGGCAAAACAGAACAGACTGTAGATGAGCTGTACTGAGAAGAACAAGACCAGCATTTTGAATACTTGAGGAGAATGAAAAACCAAGCCAAAGGCATTCTAGCAGGAATGCTTTGGAATGAGCTTGTAGCAGCAAGGCTACTGGTATATACTTCAGAAACACTAACAAGCCAGTAGTCAGACCTCAGGACGAAAACAAATGAAGGATGTACTTTCACTTCTTCACATGCACAAAACTTTTTGGCACTCTCTCTTTGGGCAAATGCAGTTTGATAATATTCATACCCCATACCCCAGTGCATTAACTTACCAATTATAACATGAGGTTTCTTGGCTAAGGCCAGAGATTGAGACATCGTATCAATTCCACCCACTATAACCGCTGCAGGACAAACACAATATAGTGAGTCTCTCAGCGTAGCACCAGTCAGCCCCTGGCACCACAGTGTTTCCTCCTACTCCCTGCCACCCACAACAATTCTGTACAAATGAAGGGCTACTTATCTTTATGAGAATTCACTTTATTTTAGCACACCTGACCCTCCCAGGCCTCTTAAGGCATACCATTAAGTCCTTGCTGGCTACGAGTATTTTATTTTCACAGCTGAAGCGCTACAGGGAGAATCTACTCATTTCAGCTTAACTCAGCTGCAAAAATCCAGGAATTCTAAAAATACCCACAAAGCTTTTATGTTTGTAGAGAATATCTGAAGAACCAACAGAGACAGTCTGAAGGAAAGATTAAACTACATCACACTACAGAGCGGAGCTCTATGCAATTTCACTGGACACAAACTTACTAATAAGAAGATTCTCTCCTACTTCTATCTTTTACTGTTTGGACATAAAATGCAGAAGAGCTGCAGCCTACTCCATGAGAAAAGACCATACAGTCTTTCTTTCCCAAACCTGATACCAGATCTATGTCTTCCAGTGTCACAAGCTTTTCTCACCTTTTGTTCAGTCCTCCATACAAATACTCTCTACTTTATCCCTTGCAATCTAGAGCTGACAAACCAGTCTCCAGGAAAACTGCTCCAGTATCACAAAGCCACTTACTAGTGTGGACACCGATGGAGGATCCAAGAGCTTCAAACTGCTCTGAGATTTGGAAGGCCAGCTCCCTTGTTGGTGTGAGGACAAGAGCAAATAATCGCTGAGGCGTATCCAGCAGTGCTTGAAGAATTGGCAAAGCAAAAGCTCCAGTTTTTCCAGAGCCAGTTTCTGCAAGTCCAATGATATCTCTGCCTACAAGAAGTAGCAAGGAGGGCAAAACCTGTTACCAATCTAGACCAGAGAAAGAAGCCCTTAAAGCACAAGAAGGATAGAAAAAAAGGAGACACACAAAGGGTAAAAAAGAACAAAGGGCCAAAACAAAGACTTTCAGAACATCTCTGCAGCATTTTTAAGTGTGTTACTTCATTTGTACAATAACTACAGTCTCAATCCTTTACATTCTCTAGTTAAAATTCTGCCAAAATACAGGTTTTCATACAAACTTCAGGTTCAAAAAAAGCTTTACTCTATTATTTCTCATATCTGTCAGTTTACAGCCTATTGCTTCTATCCAGGTGTATTCTAGACCAACTGTTGTCCGTTTACCAGCTTACAAGGAAATAAAGTCCAGTGATTGAGGCTTAGGTCATACGAACTACAAGACCACAGCACTACCAAATTCACATTTCACAAGCCACAACCAATTTTGTGCCATTGATTAAGCGAGTAATCTAAACCGGTCTGCAGCAGGAAGCATTAGGACAAGAAGTCTTTTGACCCCAAACAGTGTAGACAACAGGGTAGAATTAGTCAGTAGTAGAATCCATTCTGACCTTCTAAACTCCTACAGTTGAGAAGAAAATGCTGCCAATAGGCCTTAAAGTGGAGATAACTTCTCAGGAATGCAATCTTACTTTTGGTTTTTTTTCCAAGAGAATCTTATATGTGGGGTAAGAGACTGACAACAGTTAAATGACAGGACGGAGTAGACACTGAAGGTTTATTCCCATTCTGTCACCACATTGTTCTGTTCCTCTTTCACAGTGGGTTGGAATTTTGTTTGGGTTTCTTTTTGGTTTTTTTTTTTTTTTTTTACAAAAACCCAACCAAATATTCTAGGGGTAGAAAGGTTTGATGAATTCAGTAATTTATTTTCCTTTAGTTCCAGGATGTTTAGAAAAAGTCACTGTAGTTTGACTATTACTCACTCCAGAAATTTAATTTCAAAGAATTGCCTGCTCACAGCAAAGAAGATTATACAAGTCATGTAATCAGTCAACTTCAGACACACACTGTAGGTCTCTACCACAAAAGGCAAAGTCCTAAATCTATCAGAAGTTTCCTGTGTATCCTTGAGTATTTCAGAAAGAAAGTGGTTGATGCTGAGTAGCGGCTCAAATGATTGACAGTCATTCTACTTAACGTGGACTGTCAGAACTATGCAACAGTAGTGAACACTCCAGAACCCATGTTTGTACAGATTTGAAAGCTTGCAGTTGCAGGCAGTGTTACAGGATAAATTCATATTTTAAGGTCCACCTGGGAAGGCCACAAGAATAAACAGAGAGACTACTTCTAGACAGAGATCTTCAATGATGAAGTGAGAACACTCTCACCCCTGCCACTTACTTTTCACTCAGTAAAATTCATTCACATAGAGCTCCTGGGGTATCCCCAGATCTGGGACCAGAGAAGCACACCGCTCACCTTGGAGAGCCACTGGAATAGCCTCAACTTGGATCTTTGTTGGCGTCTTCCATCCTAACTGGTCACAAGCTTCACACAGGACATCTGTCACTCCCTAAACATTAGTGAAAAGAGAGAAGGGAAATGGACATCACCAAGGAGACTTAAATTAAACCACAAAGTTAAATACATGCTGCAACAGAGCCAAGCTTGTCTCTAGCAGAGACAAACCCCATCAGGCCCTCAACACAACTACACGAAAGGGCAAGCAACCCACAGTGATCCCCACATCCACCAGTAACTTCATAGATCTGTTCAGAACCGATCGAGGTGACTGCCATCAGTAAGAAACAAGTCGTTTTTCCCCTAGTTTACACAAGGATCTTTCCCCACACCCCCAGCTGTCTCTCTTCCCCTCTAGGAGTATCCCACGAGCATGGAAAAAGGAACACGCCTGGGCAAATTAACACAGCCGAACACACGGGCAGCCGGCTGAGGGGCACAGGCCGGAGCAACGCCAACCTGACCGGAGCAGAGGCCCGAACCCCCCGGACCTCCCATCGGGACACAGCGCCCCGCCCGCGGATCGAGACGCGGCGGCGGCGGCCCACGTGTCTGCCCCGCCGCCCACCGCCGCCTCCGCCGGGCCTGGGGCCGCCTGCAGCCGCCGAGGGCCGCAACCCAGGGCGAGCGCGGCGGGGCAGCGTGGGGCACGGCCTGGCGCAGGGGGCTGTGCGAGGGGCTCCCCCCTCCCCTTTATATGCGGGGGGGGGCAGGAGGGTGTTCCTCGGGACGGGGGAAGGAGCAGCAGGGGCAGAAGTGGCTCCAGCCCGGCCTTACCAGGTCCTTGAAGCTCCGTGGGTCTTCCACCGCCACCTCCGGCTCCTCCACTGCCGCCAGCTCCGCTGCCCGCCCTCCCTCCTCTCCTGCCGCCATTTTGGGCCGTCCCCGCCTCTATCGCGGCGCAGAGCACTCTGGGAGCTGTAGTCTTCCTTGGAGGCATCATGGGATTTGTAGTTCCGAGGAAAGAGCCAATCGGAGCGGGCGGGGCGGGGCCTGCTCTTGCCGCTCCTGCCGCCGGCTGGAGCTGGAGGCGGGCGGTCCCGTCCCGTCCCGTCCCGTCCCGTCCCGTCCCGTCCCGTCCCGTCCCGTCGGCGGAGGCCGGCCCCGGCGGTCCCGTGTTCCTGAGGTCGGAAGCTGTCTTCTGCATCCGGAGTTCTTCCGAGCGCGGGTCTCTGCGGAGTGGGTGCGGTGCTCGGGGCACACGTGCTGTCTTTTTCTCCTCTCCTGATGTAAGGGAACCCACGTCGGCCGAGCTTGTCTGCGGAAACATCCTGACTCTGCACAAGGCTACTAAGCAGCACGCTTGAGGAGGCCTTTCGTCTACATGTGTTCAGGACTTGTTTTCTTTAAACGTAATTGAGCTTACGCTTCTGTAAGGGGGGTTGATTTAAGTGGTGAGTGCTATCCTTCGCTAAATTAGAAACTGGGTGGATTTTCACTGAACTCATAGAATCAGAGAATCATTAAGGTTGGAAAAGACCTCTAGGATCATCAAGTCCAACCGCCAACCCAACACCATAATATCTCCTAAACCATGCCCTGAAGTGCTACGTCTACATGTTTTTTGAACACCCCCAGGGATAGTGACTCCAACACCTCTTTGGGCAGCCTGTTCCGATCCCTGACCACTCTTTCAGTAAAGAAATTTTTCCTAATATCCAATGTAAACCTCCCCCGACGCAGCTTGGGGCCATTTCCTCTCGTCCTGTCACTAGTAACTTGGGAAAAAAGACCCACCCCCACCTCACTACAACCTCCTTTCAGGTAGTTGGAGAAAGTTATAAGGTCTCCCCTCAGCCTCCTCCAGGCTAAAAAACCCCTGTTCCATCAGCCACTCATCATAAGACTTGTTTTCCAGACCCTTCACCACCTTCGTTGCCCTTCTTTGGACATGCTCCAGCACCTCAACGTCCTTCTCCAGAGAGGTCTCCAGGGAAGGGGGAGTTATGGAGCTATAGCCACCTGTACCGGGATAAGAAGACACTGAATTGGCTGTGTGAAACCCTGCCTGCTTGGTGTTAACTGCAAACGGCTAAGCCTGCAGCTCAGCATTTGCATTGTTTAGGCAGTGTGAATGATGGTGTTCTGTATTCATAAACTCTAGAATTGTGAAAGAACAAGACAAAATGAGCTATTCAGGCACAAAAATACAAAAAAATATATAAACTTATATATATAATACATATAAAAAGCAAATTAACTTCTTCAGAAGTGCTGGTATGAAATATTTTGAAGTACTAGTGAATGGAAAGAAGGAAAAGTCAAGAACTCTCTTTTTCCACTTTGTTTTCCTGCTTATAGTAATTGCCAATGTGCAACTTTAAAGTGCCAGAAGTACATACACTGAACTGTGGCAACTCACAGCATGAAATGAGAGAACAGGGGATGGGAATAGATGCAAACACTTCCCCAGCTCTCTTGATTGCTGCTGTTGTGATACAGGCAGGGAGCCTGCAAGTGCACAGTGAGAGGTGAAAATGGTGATGGATTTAGTGCCCTTTGAGGGAGAGCAGCATCAAAAGATCATGTCATGATGGTAGTTCCTGAGCTCATTGGTTTCCATCTGGTCTGGGTGTGGCCTCCTCTCTGATCTGTAGTCTCAATGCTGAGCACAGCAGGGCAACATTTCAGTTAGGTGAACATGTTTTGTTTTAGGAGAAAGGATGCTAAAGTATCAAAGAGCTCAGTCTTCAAAAGGACAGCAGAGTCGACTGCAAAACGGAACTTGTGACTCTGGTTTTGAGCAGAACTCCCTCTTTTGATGGTTGGGTTAGGCTGGTTAGGCTGGGTGTGCTCGCTGTGGAAATGCTGACGTACCTGAGCATCTGTCACTGGATTCCAAGCATGCCGTTTCCTCTGCTCCCAGAACAATGAGGAAAGTGAGAGGAAATCCGAACAAACTCTCTGCGTGACAGGGAAAGGAGAGGAAACCTGAAACAATTCACTGCACAGCAGAAACTGCTGCATCCCGCTGTGCTCAGGAGCAATGATTTTAAAATAAATAAAAACAAGACAAAAAATCCCGACAAGAAACACCCAATGTAGGTGCTAGTTATGACCATGTGTTTCAAAAATTACAGCAGTCTGAGCCATGAGCTTGCTATATACTATTATTGCTGAAGGTTAAGCCTGGCGAGTACTCAGACATAAACCCTTTAAGGGTCACTGGGATGCCTCAGGAAATAGAGTCAGGGATGTGACAGGAAGTCGCTGCTTGTGATTCTTTGTTGAACTCATTGTCCATACAAAATGGTAGGTGCTGTTTTGGTGGGGAGCAGGGTGGAGCCATTCTCTCCTGGTGACTTTCCAGTTTAGATGATAACTCCCTTTCTGTGCATTTCAGCACAGGACACTGCAGATTATACTGGATTTTGAAATTTTCACACCAGGGCTTTTAGGTTTGGCTTTTGACCAAATACATTCCTAGCCCTACTGCAGGTTACAAGCTCAGTCTTCCTTAGGGGGGACAGGGTGGGAGAAGATGAATTTTAGTGCAGGTATAATGCCAACTATTTCACAAGAGATGCATAAGACAAGATGGACGGTGTGTATAGTAGGTCACAGTTAATGGTAAACAGTCCTGTCTACTCACTGGGATGCTCAGAGGGAGGCTATTGGGATATCCTGACTCCCTGACTATTCTCATGCTCCTTTGTCACAGACACCTTTTATTATGCTTTCAAAACGTACTTTGGGACATTGTGTTAAAATTACATTTGCATTTCCAGTTCACCATTGAATCATTCCTCCCTGCAGCAGTTTCAATAAAAGGGCATCAGGAGGTCAGCCCTGGCTAATCATCAAATCACACATGTACCCTTCCCCTACTGCCACTCCAGCTACCAAAGGAAGAGTTCAGCCAACACATCTACTCATTTGAAGGGTAAATAACATAACTACTAAAAAAACCCACCCTGTTTACCAAAGTCACTTCTCCCAAATGTTGCTTGTGACTCTAAGGGAGCCACGATATTGGAACTAAGTACTGGAGCAGGTGCACCCCTGTCCCAGCCAGGGTCACTTGCTTCATGTGCTTTCTTGGTACCAGCTCAGGTGCCTATTGGACCCAGCAGTGAGCTGTTTCAGGGAGAAAAAGGATCAAGAAATGAATCTTACCCCCAAATATGGAAGATTTCTGCCAACAGAGTTCCCAAAGCTGGCTCCCCAGGGTATCACATGAGATCCAGCACTGACTGCATGGGAGGAGACAGGAAAGCATGCCAGGAGCTGGGTGAGGAGGATCTGACCACCTCTTGCCCGGTCTGCTAGCTGCTAGATTAAGTGTAGCTGAGGTGTGGGGGTCAGACTTAGACTCACAGGACCACCTGGCTTAGAAGGTGTCCAAGAGCACTGGATGGGTTCTGGAGCAAACAAAGTAACACAGCTCCTCTGTCTTGTGTAGGATTAGAGATCTTCCAGCCTGCCACCCCACTCTCTGCCTGAGCCTCCCTTTGCATTCCTAGCAAACAAACTCAGAGAGGGAAGTGCCTGAGACCTGGCCAGGAGAGCATGGTACCTTGGGCTCAACCGCTTTTGCAGAGCAGCACTGCACAGTAACCCAAATTCTGACCGTGAATGAAGGGTTGATCTAGGGAAAAACAGAGCAGAAGCAAGATTTTTTTTTGCCTGTGTGGCTGAGAATGGAAGCTAGAGTTCCTGATTTGTCCCAGCTGCTGAAAAAGTGGCTGTGATTGCAGTGCAGGACTGCACTGAGCAGAGCAAACCAGCCCTCATGAAGCTCTAAGCTATCAGACTCAGATTCTTCTGCCAGTCAGACTAGTCCATTTAGAGCTGTTGTTTTTTCTATGTTGTCCCCTGTGTGTGGATATGGGGACATAGCTGCATTACTAGAAAACTGAGGAGGAGGTATAGGAGAATCATAAAAGTTATATAATTTTCTCTGTAACAATAAAACCAGCCATCTCAGAAGTATGGTGAACTCATAACTGATCTGGTAGAGTTGGCTGGTGGTATGCCACATTACTAAGAAAAATTTAGCATCACATCTGCCTTCCTGTAGTGTGCAGTTCAAACTCCAAAAACACACTTACATGCTCAAACATATGCACCTCAGCGTTTGCATGTCAGAGATCAGCATTCACAATGCTAATTTACACACCAGGGTATGCACTCACACAGACGTAAACACATACACTCATACAAAAATGCCAGCTGCGTGGCATGGAGCTAATGACCTCGCTTTTCATTCTCCCCTTCTGAACATGTCTAGCTGCTCCTATCGATTCCCTGGCTCCAGTGCCTGCAGCATGAAATCGAGCAGGGTGAGCCGGGGGAAGAATGTGATCATATGCAGGTGTACAGAGAAACACTGACAAAAAAGCACTTCATATTCATTTAATTGAACAAGCAGTGTACTTGTTCATTTCTGGCAAACAAGCACAGGCATTACAGGCATCTGAGTTGTACTCTGAAGGACCAAAGCTTTTGTTCTTCTTATGTGTGAAAACAAAAGTTGGTGTCATGAGAGGAAGAGACAAAAAGGACAAGGATTCAATCTTTGCGAGACATAGTGTTGCCCTTCCTACAAGTTTGCTCAGTGTTACAGAATTATGGAGTGGATTTTCTGATCATTTTGATTCATGTATCTGCAAGGAAATTTCCCTTATCCACTGGGGCCTACCTGTGGAGGTGGTATTATCCCAGCATTAACCCTTCTGACTGTCTCAAGCTAGTTTCCGGGGTCTCTTCCCTGTACCTCTTCAAGGTACTGACATGATCCCCATCATGACAGTACTTGAGCACTTTGCAATATTTGTCCCAGAAACATCCTTGTGATGTAGGGAAGTGCTACTATCATCATTTTTAGACAGAGAACTGAGGCACTGAAGGGTCAAAAATCACAAAGGACATATTTATCAGAACAGTCCCTTGAAACAGGGTCTCAGTCCTTCTTCCTGCTTTGTAAGTGCTCTGCTTCTGAATCGTCCTACTCCTCTGCAACCCTCTTGAGTATTAGTACCAGTATATATATTGCTAACATTAAGCTTACTGCAGGAAGCACTGCTAGGAGTACGTGTAGCTCTCCGTGAGTGCTGCCTCCACCCTCACAGACAAACCACTGTGGGTCTCACAGGCTGCTTGACTGCACGGAGAGTGGCACCTCCACCTCTCAGATGTGCTCCCATCACAGCTGGGCTCCAGCTCAGATCAGCAACACAAACCTACGCTTCCCTCTCTGCTGCAAGAGGTACAACTGCTTTCTTCCACCAGTCCCCTGAGGCAGGCTCTGGTCCCGGGGTCACTGACCTGTCCTTCTACCTGTTTTCATTCCTAAGATCTGTCACTGGTTGACCATGTCTCAGATTTTATAACTACCAGTATTCAGGCCATACTCTCCTTTTCCTAGAAGAACTTGCCCTCCCTCACAGCCAAAGAACAGGTAACTTTCTCTTACATGCCACAGACTTGCTTTGCCTCTAAGAACAACTGCTTTCCTTTGGAGCAGAAGCCTCCTTTTTAAAGAAAAAAAATATACACCATTAAATACAATATCAAAACCTTAAAATAATCCTATATAAATAAATAGAACACAAACATCACAGTTCTCAGCCTGGAGGCTTTTCTTCAGAAGGGATAACAATTTCTGGCCCTGCTATTTCACCCCAGGTTGATGAGCCATCCATACAGTCTGTCATATCTGGAACTGCTTCCTTCAACAGCCTTTCCAGATGTACCTTGGTAACAGGACCTTACCCTACTGGAAATTGGCAACTGTTGGCTTTTTGAGGGTACACCAGCCCTTTTACCATTGGTAGATTCATAAGTTGTTTACAATCCAGGGTCAGTCAGCACCACAATTGCAGGGATTTTATCAGTTTCCCGACCTACTTCTTTTTGCTGCCTTGGGGAAGCAGAGCTGGGGAGATGGCTGGGGAAACATGGGTCTGAGGAACAGCCAACTACCCCTGCCTGCAGGCTCTGGGATCTCTGCTGTGTACCTGATAGTCCACATGTCCATCACAACCTCCAGCCTGAATCAGGTAGCTGCTGTGAGGTGGCGGGGTGTGTGGGCGTGTAACCTTTGGTTTCCTATTATGATGGAATTTGTGTTCAGATATAAATAAGACACAGGAGAGATGTGCACACCTGCGTGGATGAGCACAATCAATATTACAATAGCAACAGGTAGAAGTGCTAATAGTGGCAATTATAATGTAAAGTCTCCAAGCCTGGTTTTAATTCTGGGGCAAAAACTGTTTCAGCTGGATGGTCTTAGGGTCTCAGTAGTGGTTTTAGCATCCAAGGTGAGCCTCCTTGTGTGTGGGGAAAGATCTGTTCTGGACTCAAGAAGTTCACAGACTTCATCCATTGCTCTGGTGCAGGTCTCGAGGTTGGCAGCCAGCTTCTGGATTTTGGCCTTCAGCATGGCCTGGCTCACTTTTGTGACCTCCTTTGTGTATTCTGGCACAAGGAAGCTGTGGGAGCCACAGAAGACCATGAAGCAGACGGAGTTGTACAGCGAGATGGAAGCCCTCTTCTCCGACTGGCGAAGTGTGGGGTCCCCTGGACCCTGCCCCCGGCGGAGGAACTCCAGGCAGCCAAGGATTTCCCTCATCTGTTTCCGACAAGTCATTGCGATTTCCTGCACCTTCCTCACCTCCCGGGAATTGCAGAGCACTGAGGAGAGATCGGAGGTGATGCTGACAGCCCCCCCGGCAGTGGCCAGGCCCAGACCCACAGCCGATGCCAGGAGAGAGGCTCCCAGCGTTGCTGGGCTCAGGGACAGCCCCACGATGGCTGTGACTGCTCCTGCAGCAGTCAGGGTGCTCCCACTGATGTTGGCAATCAGGGACCTTTTGCGGAGCTTGTTGAGTTTACGAGCAGCCTTGTGAAGGTGAGCGATTTGACCACGCAGCCTCCGTCTCTGATCCAGTAGCACTATGTGGAAGTGGTGCGTGGGGTCTAGTGTTTGGGGAAAGGCAGCACCGTTTCTCTCCATGGCCTCTGTCCAGAAACAGAAAAGGCTGGGTTGGGATTTATGATGAAAAAAACCCATGAGACATGCTCAGCCTGGTCCACCATTTCAGGGATGGCAGCCAGCCAAAATTTTTTTGCTTCACCCAGCATCTTGAAAGGTTCGCTGTGCACACACGTACACACTCACATACACAGACACACATGCATGTACACACATGTACATTTAATTACCATATTCCACTGTAACTTTCAGACAGACGAACTTCTAAATGTTTTTCTTGTTCCTTGAAAAGAGTAAGTATTTAAGGGATGGGGTCAGAGGTGCTGTTATTACCTCTTTGAAGACACAAAATACCTCTTCCAACCCTGGAGACAGAAATTCCCTTGAGATTAAGTGCTCAGAACCCAAAGTAGTAATGCTGCCAGAACTAAGGTGTCCCCATGATGGCATTCAGAGGATCTGCTATACTCCGGGGCATCTTTCACAAGAAAGCCAGGGGTCCGAGGAGGTGAAACCCACCCATCCCATGTTGCAATTTAGGGGTCCTTTCCCATTAAAGGAGGACAGAGGGAAGCTGCTGAGGGGAGTCAAGGTCTGGCTTTTCCATCTAGGAGGTGAGAAGCTCATTGATGCCTCAGATGGGTATTGTGTACATCCTTCCTTTCTTTATGCCTAAGCAACTCAAGGTCCTGCAGCATTTTTTTCCTATTGTAACCTGGCGTCAGGGTCTGGACAAAGATGGGAACCATTGTTCTGTGGTGCTTAGGTGGTGGATCTCCAGTGACAGTGGCAGGGATACCTATGGACCTTGTTTAAAATGGTCATGAAGGGCACATCAAAAAAGCGAGCCACTTTCAGTGTGCATGCCCTTGGGGATGGGGAAACAGGGGAAATACAGGGGCCTGTGAATAGAAAAGTCTTGAAAACTGCTGGCTATCGCAACCTCCCGTGGCAGGAGAGCCAGAGAGCGTCTTCCCTTCTAGAGGGTGAATCTTCAGGGTTTCAGTGCTAGGTGATCCCTGTGCTAGGTGATCCCTGTTTGCTCTCTCTGTTCTTTGTCACAAGGGTAGAAAGAAATATTCCAATAAGCATTTGCAGGTTGCTCTAGGGCTGCAAAGAGCTTTACAGAGGAAGCCAGTATCCTTAACCCTGCTTACATATAGGGCAACTGAGGCAAGGGAGGCAACAGGAGTGATACAGCATCACCAGTTGTCTGGTAGGAGCAGGGCTTTTGTGCTCCACAACACTGCACTGTTCACAAGGCTGCACTGCCTCTGCACCCAGCAAGGTCTAGCCATATTGCTAAGAAGCTGTTTGCAGTCCATAATGCCCTCATAGTCAAAAGAAGCCTCTGTAGCAGAAAGATCCTGTCCCAGAACCAACTAAACAAAAGTATTAATTGCTGCAGGCACCTTTTCTCTTCTGTCTTTTGTACTATGTGAACTGGAGGTACCTGGTCCCTCATATGGGCACACTATATAGTTAGGATCCTTGGGGCTTTCATTCTGCAGAGTCCCCGTGTTTCGGAAGGAGGAAACTTCCTACCATAAAGAGCCTTTCCATCCTGAAGCGTGTAAGTAAATAATTCTAACCTCATTTTTTTCCCTTTCTGTTTGTCCTAATCCATCCAACAGAATCTTTAGGACATCCCCCTATGCCCTTCAGAACAATGACCCTGGTCTCTCTTGGTATCATTGGGCCATTTGAGACACTTAGTACATTGTGCTTTTCTTAGCTGGAGGCAGTGTCCTCTTATTTCTTACACTATAGTCAGAGATGAAGCTGAAAGCACAAGGACTAACACTAAGCTAAATGGATACCGGCATTGAAATGAGCAATGACCATATCATCAACAACTTAACTACAGTCCAATATGATGATCATTAAATATATCAATTCCTGTAGCCTCCTAACAATTTGTTCTGCAGATTTTATTGCTGAGAACAGTCTCAGGTAATAACAGCAGCCATCTCACTGCAGTTAGTAGAACAGTCGTTCAATATATAGCACAACCCATACAGCTATTCACATCTTTTGAATACACTGATTTATGCCAGCATAAAGGAAAACAAAACTAACTCCTGCTTGTAGAGAAAAATCTCCTTGACAGTAAAGGAATACATTAGTCCAAAACCTGCAAACATTTTTCTAATACAGTACTTGGAGAGACTCCAAAAAACTACTTGTTCAAACTTACCTTTAGTTTCCAGCCGACCTCCCCAAAGAGAAATTTTGATCTGTTTCTGGAGGAGACCAATTTATAGCTCCTGTGGACCAATTGCTGTGATGGGAATGCTTTGCCTCATACTGGGAGTTTGCCATTTCCTGCTCTCCCTTGTGCAGAAGGATGTGACACACTGGAAAGTGACCTGCGGGACAGCGAGCACACATCATGTTCAGGAAATGATCCCTGCGAATGAACATTGTGTGTTCGCTTTTCCTGAAGTGTAGGGGGAAAAAATTTTTAAAAATCTCAGCCTATTCCTGGTGCTGAGCTAGTGCAGTCATTCCCCACAGGGAACAGTTGCCTTTCCTTTCCCTGAAATAGCAACTGACTTTACTCTGTGCTGGAGCTGCCAATTGCTTGATGATTGAAGTTTCCCACCACCACACATCTAAAGCCAGTGGAGCATCAGCCAGTCAGCTGCTTCTTTCAAGGCTTGTGTACTTTTAAAATCCCAGCTCTTTGGGACAATTTTGTGTGTGACTGGCTGGAGCACAGCAGTGCTGTGTGGGAGCTGGAGCAGTGCTACACTCCATAAAAGGGAAGCAGCTCCATAGCAAGATGATTGCTCTGAATTCCCATCTCTTCTCAGTAGATAAAACCATGTGGCATCCTGCAAAAGGAGTGATCTCCCTGTGTTTTTGCTCTGTTTCTTAACCATGGGCATCATGATGGTTGAGAGATGACCATGTTGTTTTCCTAAGGTGCCTGCCCAGCAGCCAATGATCAGAAAGAAAGGATCATTGGGATCCGCTCTTTTGCTGCCTCCTGTTGCCTGGCAGTTGTGCCCACATACAGATGTGGTCGCAGGGAGGAAGTGATGAAGGTGTTGGGGAGGAACAGCCTAAGTGACACTCCTGACGCTGCCTTTCACACTGAGCCAAGGGCAACTTTAATCAAAGACAGATTCTTTGGATGAGTTCAGGAAAAAAGGATTTTTTAGTGGCAGTAAGTGGTGCAGCCCACCTTAGACCAAAGTGGCATGTGTCCTTATCAACACAGGGCCTGTGGTGGCAGGGACATCTGTTCTGAGCAGTTGTGCTTGAAGATGGAACATCTAATTCCTTGCTGTGTGGATTCTTGCTCTTCAGGGCTGTTTGTTGACAGGGACCTCTGATTGTGCCCTAGTGTCACCCTGGCCTGGCTAATCTGAAAGCTACTTAGCTGTCACTGAGTTGAGAGGCTTTACTGTTGAATGTGTGAGATCCGTAGCTGTGCAATTGCTGGAGCTGACCTTAGGAAAGGACAAGGACTGAGCGGCAGCAGGCAGGGAGAGGAAAAGTCTGGGATTATTAATTTCAATGGCAGCTTGGTTTTAGATAATCTTAAAATTACTGTGAAACGCTATATCAAGTGTTTTGTCAGGGGTGGACCTGCATGAGATGGGACATGAACAAATAAATAAATAGCACTGAAGAGCTACTTCAACCTGTCACAGACCTGAAAAGAGAAAACATTGTTTTGAAGAGCTTAAATAAGTGATCTTTGTCTGCCTCACTTTGTACATATTGCACGTTAACAGGAAGGTGAGTTTTGACACTGAAGGAAACTCTGCTTTAGCCCTTCCCTTTGTTTTAGCAAACATAGGCTTGAATTGGAGCCCATCTGCTTTGGTGAAGGTTTGAAGTTGATAGACACAAGAGTTCTTTTGCACATTCCCAAATAGAATAAGCTTTATTAATGTGACTGCATCTGCACTAGGACTTGTGCCACCAGAGATGTCCTTGTTAGAACAGTGAGTTTTGGTAAAAATGAAATAACAAAGAAAAGAAAAAAAAAGGTCTAGAATGAGCCTGAGAAGATGATACAGTTTTGATTGCTCTTCTTCCTTTCCCAGTGCCCTTTTTTCAATATACTCAGCAGCAGAATGTTGTCAGAAGACCCTGTGTGGGCGAGGACATAATTACAGTGCAGAAGAGACAATTCACTTTTTTTATAGTATTCTCTCACAGACTTTCCTGCACACTGAAAGACCTAGACTTCACGTAAGATGAGATGCTGGTCTCAGCTTAGGATGGTTTCTCACAGGGATAATCCCTGGGCTCCTTCACCATCTAAAGACAATGCTTCCCCATAATCCACCCCAGTAATGAGGTACATACCCAGAAAGTAAGGACTTCCCATGAAGAGTTACAGACGTCAACTTGATTTTTAAAAAGAAATGTGTATTAGAATAAGAAACATTATTTCCTAGGGAGTTGCCCTACAGCAGTATGCTGTGATCTGTTTTTGTCACTGCTGACACTCCCACGAGCATCCCTTTGGTGAGAGTGCTGGTCTTCTTTCCCTCTGATAATTACAGAGACTCCCTCCAGCAAAGGTGAGCACGTGGGAATGGGAGCAGGATGGGAGAGAAGAGTCTTCTCTGAGTGCCTTCCAGGGGCTGGAAAGGCTTTCAGTGCCATTAGCACACCTGCCCAGACGTCAGCACATCTGCTGAGTCACTGAGTAGGTCCCCGGGGCCTGCTTGGAGTGAATCTTAGCTACCAGGGATCTCAAAACTTGTGGGGTAGGTCTGACCTTCACTGGGCTGTCCTGCAAGCTAGTGGAGGCCCTACCATCCTGCCTGCTTTATGTTTTCACCCAATCCCTCTGCTGTTGCAGGCTTTTCGTTCTTGGCCTGTGAAGTGCTTGGGCTTGAGGGTAGAAGGGGCATAGCAGGTGTTTCACAACTACCATGGCCAATAATGATCCCTCTGCTCCACCCTTTCCTATCTAGCCACATCTTCTGGAAATGGACAGAAGCCAGACCTGTGCAAAATCTGCCCTGAAGGCATTTTGTGGGAACAGATGACCAGCAAGGGGAAGGAAGAATGTTTTATTGCCTCAGCTGTCTTCCTTTCAGTGGATTTTGGCAGAAGGGACTGGTCTGCCTGCTCTTGTTCTCTCCAGCAGAAGGGAGATATAGCAGAAGTGTGTGTTCCGAAGCTGTTTGGAGCTACTGCAGTGTAACATTTGAATGTAATTGTGTAACATTTGAAGCCCGAAGTTTCAAAGATACACATCCTTTAGTAACATTGTTTTGATCAAATAACTGAGTAAATTTACATTCAAATATCATCTTTTTGACTGGGGATTTCTTTCACACTTGGTACTTTCAACCTTAACTGCTGAATCCTTGGCCTAAAAATTGACTTTTTTTTTTTTTCTTTTTCCTGTGATCAATTGAATTGATGACAAATTTTAACTCTTCACCACAAGACATTCATTCAGATTCACTGGGAACTTGGATAGGCCAAAACCAAAACAAATAAAGCAAATTGGGTCAAAAAGGGCTGCATCAGCTTTAAGTAACCTTACCAGTAGATCCAAATTCCAGAATGAGAGAGGCTGCTCTAGGCTTTCGACACCAGTGTGCGTGGTGCTTCAGCTGGGTTTGGAGAACTCTAAGCTTGGAGGCTTGAGGGCACCAAGCAACAACTCACTAACTGGTCATGGTGAAAGGAAGGGCTAGGAAAATGTACCTTTGTGAGGAAAATTGGATTTGGTATCATCCTGTATTTGTACAATGAAAAATTCCTGATCCTGTCTCTGTAATTGGCACTGGGCGAGGCCAGAAAGCTGCAGTGACTGGGTTCATGCCACATCCCTGTGCGCTTTCCTACCAGTTACCTGGGCAGTGGCTGGGCAATGTGATTTCAAATGTGCTAAAGAAATGTCTGCTCCAATATTGAACCAAGAATGTAAAAAACTAAAAACAAAAAACCATGAGATGATATGGGGTCTCAGTGCATTGACATTGTCTGACAAATTTTGTAAAGAAAACTTAACCTTTTTAAACTATTTTTATGAACTCTAGTATTTCTTTTTAAATATATGAAAGAAAAAGCATGTTTTTAGAATTTATGCTTTTATTTATTCTTAATTCTTCTCTTGCTTCTTCAAATTAACCAGCTGTTCTCTTGTTCATCATTTGCAGCTAGTCAAGAGAGATGTTTAATATTCATAATAATACACAGACATTTAACTGAAAACTAATTTAGCTAAGAAAATTTGTAATCAAATTTAGCTATTGGAGATGGAGTGATTTGGAGAGATTGAAGCTGCATTTCAGGTCTGCATGTTAATCCCATGCCAGTTTTACCAATGATGCTGACTTTGTGTTGGGAATATTCAGCTCAAAAACCTCAAATTTCATAAAGGGGGATTTGACTTGTCCTAGAATGATCACAGTCATGTGTCACTGTAGCATTCCTTCATCATCAAATAAGAGACTTTATCCACAGTCCTTACAGAAACTGGTGCTACATTTGAAGATGACAACCCAAAAGTTGAGGGGTTTGGACTGTAACGGAAGACCAAATCCTGGACTCATCTAAATTTTTCAGCTCTCTCAGTTTTTTTAAAACACTTGCAAGACCTGTTTTATGGGGGGTTTGTTTTGTTTTGTTTTGTTTTTTAAATTATTATTAAATTCATATTGTTAAGCTTTTACTAACAAGATTAAAGTTCAGCAGGAAACATTCGAAATAAAAAAAAAAGCACTGTGATGAAAACAAAGTAATGAAATTCATTAAATTGATTAACCTTCCCATCTGGCACCATAGAAGCATGACAGACACACAAAGGCCTAAGGAAGTTCAGAAGTTAAAAACTGTTACCTTGATCTTCAGACAGGGATACATCTCACCTAATTTTAGCCCTCTTCAGAGGTTCACACGCAGCCAGTTTATTCGCTTTCCGAAGCTCCCTCTAGAGCCAGGAGAAGAAACAGCCGTCCCCAAAGGCTGGTTCAGTCCATCTTTTTCAAGCACCTGCTCTCTAACACGTGCCTTATTATAGACGGCAATTCTTTATGCCACCCCCGCCTCCTTCGATGTCCCCCAGGTTTATTAGGTTTAGGCTTCGATTTCAAATGTCCTGTCCCATAGAGACTGCTCTGGGCCAGAGGTGGTCCCTGTAACCCACCACTTGGTGTCCTGCAGTGCTAGTAGAAGATGCTATTGTGGAAGAGTGTGGGTGGTAGTGGTACATCCCTGCCTGTCCTCTTCAGTAATAGTCCCCTCTTGCCCACGGATTTATCTGATACCTTTTGACCATGCTGATGCCAGCTGCCTCCACTGTCTTCTGGGACTGTAAAGCCCAGAAGTTCCCAGCTACTCATGGTATGAAGAAATATTTTCTTTTGCCTGTTTTCAGCTAATGTACTCCTTTCATAGAGTGACACTTATGCTAGCTGTGTGGGATCAGGGAAAGAAAAGCCCATGGCTTTGGTGATTCTGCACTGCGCAGTGAGTGGCATGTGGTCCCTCCCCGTGCTCATGACTGACAAGTTGTCAGTCGCATTCTCAGTATTAGCAGAGGGCATGTACAAGACAGATACGTACTGAAGAACACAGGGCTTTGCAGAGCTGCACTTGGGAATGCAAAGATAGCATCACTGTATCACAGTCCTAATGGTTTCTTATAGGTCCAGGGAGACTAAGATTTTAAATGGCTGAATCTGAACTGAAAAAAAAAAACCCAATCCAAACAATTCAAATAATTATTATTTTTGTCAAGCCAGGACTTTTGTTTTCAGGTCAGGTCTTCCACTCTCAAAACATGATAGCTGCAATGTGATTCCTCTTGGTAACCCACCAGGGGAAAAAAGTTTTATTACAACTGTGCTTTTTAAAGAACAAGTGGAGAAATAAAAGCTGTAATTGTTCTTAATTATAGCTAACTGTAATTGCACACGACCGTAATACGCAGCACATCAGCAGCAGATTAAAAGATCCTGGCATATGTGTAGTGTACAGAGAAACTTTGAGCAGAGGTGTAGTTTTATGAATATAGTTATGTATAATTTAGGTCTCCTACTTTGGATTCCACCCTTGTTGATTTTATTTTATTTTTATGGCTATTGTGGCAACATAATTGTCACTTGGAAAGTGCTGCTGCGGTGATTTATCTGTTCCAAATGAGTCAAAAACCTTCAAAAGGAAAATGTGTTTTCTTTTATACCAATGATGTGGTGTGACCAGGAGAGATTTTCTCAAATGCCCTTGTGTACCTACAGATGCAGATAGATGGCTAGTGGGATTCTTTTTTTTTAAAGCATCTTGATATAATCAGCGCTGAGCTTCCAAGGATTTTGCAGCGTGGTTGAAAATCTTTGTTAGCAATCTATCCACAAGTGTTTTAGATTAAAAACCCTTAAAAATGTAACCCGTGAGCCTTTAGCCCATGTGAAAATGCTGCTTTGAACAAAATCTAGGGAACGCAAATGCCTAAAGGTAGGCTGGGAAAAATAGTCAGAAACATTTTGTCCTATTGCCAGTGTGCTTAGAGGGAGGGAGAAAGGGATATGCTTCCTCATTAAAGGCCAGATAGAGCTGTTTGTACCTTTGTTAGCATTACGATTAAGGCATAACCTGGCACGAGGGCCTCAGAAATTACTTATTACACATTCCCCAAACCTGATCAGAAAGAATAACCATCAGTAATATAAATATCTTTGAAGGGAAGTTTATGAAGAGGCTGTTGTAGTCTCATGAAGGAGCTAAGGGCATCTTTCACATACAGTACCAAATCTGTTAATGGGAGATCTGGCAAGAGCAAGCCACCATTCCCATGAGGCCTGACAGCCTACACTTCCAGAAGAGGGGAATCTGGCCAACTGCAGAGCCAGGACGTGATGGGGATGGGAGCTTGGCTTTTCTCCCAGGGCTCTAGTTCAGATGTGTGCTGTGCCTGAGCACTCTGCTGCCCGGTATTCCTGAAGCAATTTCACAAGACTACAGGGATGGTCAGCAGATGTTCTTGGCCCTGGTGGATCTGGCCTGCTTCCTGCACCCTCCTGAACAAATGATCAGGACATGGGAGGGAGGAAAGGAAACCTGGGAGACAATGTGCTTCCCTGCATCTGCAGATATGCCCTGCATGATTAGCAGAAGCCATAAGGGCAGGGCATAGCTGAGACACCCTGCGGTTTGCAAACACATGCAGCTTTAAAAAATACTTTATAAAAATGGCATCTTTCTGGGAGGTACAAAGGCTTGGAGGGGTAGTAAACCTCTCTGGTAGCGTCTGATCAAATGCAACCCTTGAAAAGATCAGGTAGTGTCCTTTTATACCAGTCCAGTAATAATAGTAAAAAAAAAAACAGCCCACCCCAAAACCAAACAAAATAAGCAAGCAAACAAAAAAGAAAAAAAGATATTACCTTGGCCATTCTTTATTTTTGTCTAACCCACCCCAGACACAAATCGTAGAGACCTGGCTTTTGGGTCTAGATGAGCTGGGCCTAGGATAAGACCAGTAGAAGACAGCAAAGCTGTTTGTGTCTCCCCAGGTTGGATGGAACCAAGATAGGCCCTGTTGCCACTGAGAGCAACACAGAACTGGTTCTTCCTTACACTTTGCTTCTCACTGCCAGAAGATGCTCTGGAAATTGCTGGCATGAGATGAGGAGATTCTCCTCTGAAATACCCAAAAAATTATTTTCAAGAAAGATTTTGTAAAAAAAAGATCTGAACAGCAGCATTTCCTTTGAGTTCCATGACATTTGGAGATCTGGGGAAAGAGAAACCCTAAGCTGCACCAGGGAAGAATTAGATTACCAGGGACCACTCTTCTGACTCATGATTACATCAGGATCATGGTCCATACAAGTACTATGCAGAAGATGTGCTTGTGTGGAAGGCGATCTCGTCTTTATTTCCTCCCAGGCTACAGGTAGCTACATGCTTAATTTAGCTGTTAAGATAGCTTTTCCCAGATTATTTTGTAGCCTGCCTCCTCACCATATGATCTCTCCCATTCATTCTCCCTATCCCATTCCTGATTAAAAGACACATCCACGCAGCTTTGGGGGGGATTGCTCCAGAGGACAACCCTGGAGTAAGCTACCAGACTGAAATACGCCATTTCCATTTGCATACAGGGTCTGTTGGCTCATGCTTGCTCCATATCATATAAACAGAACCCTCTTGTACACTGCGTGTTCCTTGCAGTATCCCCACAGGGCCCTTTTAGCACTTATCCTACCCCCTCTTTGTTCACACATGCTAGATCCAGCATGTAGCTTTCCAGCCTAACTCCCTGTTTTGAAACACAGGTGTGGAAGAACTGGGGCTGGAGGGCCAGAGGAGTTTCCCACTACTCTGGGGAAGGATAGGAAGATGACAAACTTCACAGGGTACATGGGTGGCTCCTAGGATAAGCCAGACAGGGACGCATTGTCATGGTCTACTTCAGTGCCTTTGACACGGTGGAAGGAAAAAGCTCTGCATGCAGTGTGTACACTACTGGGGAAGAAGACGAAAACCAGGATGTCTATGCTTGTCTGCTGCTGAAAAGCTCCCAGCATTCTGCCTGGGGCCAGGGCGTGGATGGTGGTTTCACAATGTGGCTGAGAATAATGTTTCAGCAGGAGCTGGGAACGCTTCTGTACTACAAAGCACTTGGACAGAAGAGATGGACCTCATCCAGATCAAAAAAGAAAGGAGGTTGCCAGTGAGCTTTTTAACTGAGGAGTAGGGAAAAGCCAACCAGTGGTGATATTTTCCAGTGTTCCCAGGGACAAGACATAGCAAATTCTGTAGCCTGTAAGGAAGGATACGTCAAGGGATAGAATACAACAAGAGGGTTAACATTCAAAGAGAATGACAGGGAACAAAATCAGTGCTGTAATTGTCTCAACATCAGGACTTGAAGCCTGAGAAGCAAGGCAGGAGCACTGATACATTTTGTTAATATGGTAGGCACTTTGGAAACCTTGAGCTTGTTAAAAAGAAGATCAGAGTAACAGCTGGGAGGATTAAATCCTCACAGGTGGGTGGACATGGCTGAAGTGTCCATGCTGGGGACACAGAAAAGCCTGAAAAAGGGAAAGATGCTGGCGCTGATAACAGGAGGGAGGATTGAGAGTAAGAAAGCATCATTCAAAAAGCTGCAGGTGTGCCTGAGTACAGAACACAGAAAAGAATATAAACTCTATCAGATTAAGCATAAAAATATAACTGAGATATCAAAAAAGGGATTAGAAGATCAGCTAGTTAAAAAATCAAAACTCGTGCTAAATCCTCCATCTGTCACAGCAACAGCAAAAATCCTGCCTGAGAGCCTGTCAGACCATAGGACTCTTGGTCTGTAAGGCTCCTGGTTGTGCCAGACACACTGGTGGAGCTATAATGAGGGTCAGAACAGCCTCTTGGATAAATACAGCCTTTTCAATAATGTCAGTGTAGTTTCAGCATGCAAAGGGAGGTCCTGCCTTACAAATATCTTGGCATTTTTTTTTTACATGGTCAAGTAGTATGTGGGTAAGAGCGATCTGGTTGATGTGATCTGCCTGGATTTCCAAAGGTTTTTTGACAAAGCCATTCTGAAAAGACCTTAAAGAAAAGTGAACAGCAGCAGGATAAAAGGGAAAATCTAGCATGGATAGTTATTTGATAGAAGATGAAAAAAGCATTGAACTAAATAGAGTTGACAGTTGGACTTGATGATCCTAGAGGTCTTTTCCAATCTTAATGATTCTATGATTCTGTGATTCTAGAGGAAGGTCAACAGGGAGTTCTGCTGGGGTCTGCACTAGGATCTGTGCTTCTTAGTAAGTTCCTAAATGATGTGGGAAAATGGGTGAATAGTGAGATGATGGCGTTTGCTGACAATATGAATGGCCAAAGCACTGGTGCAGTTGTTTGTTTAGAAACGCTTTTGTTTCAGTGAGTATCAACACAAACGCGATGTGAGGTTGATGTCCGCTAAGTATCATCTTAATCCACATTTGCTCTTACAGCTCAGAGCAGGGATAATTAAGAAAAAATAATTTGGAACCTTGACCTATAAATGACATAACTCAGACTGGATCTTTTTAATTGCTATTAGTGGTCCTAGGCCTCATTCAAGCTGAGTAGTTTTGCAATAGATTAACATGAGAGGCAGCAGAACTGCAGTGTGGAGGGCAGTCACTGGTCTGCCATTCGTTGCTGCTGCTGCCGAGATCAAGGACACTTTTGCCTGGAGCATGCCCACCTCCAGACACCCCAGACCTCCTTGGACTGGTGCTGTGCACTGTGATGGTGCCATCGGATGGCGGTGATCTTAGGGAGGGTTTCCTTCTGTACCTCCTAAACACTGCTTATGCAGGTACTGCTGCTTGCATCCATACTGAACTCAGTATTTGGCAAGGGCTATTTCGCTGTTGGGATGGCCTTTATGTCCATCTTTAACCAAGACTCTGAATTTGACAAACCTGCTTTGGAGACTGGTTGTGGACTCTGCCTTTAAGGATAAATTGCATTCTTGATACGTGGATCAGATTTTAATCCAAATCTATGAGACTAACATCTCTCGGAGTATCCTAGGGCTCCCCTCTAGACTGGGTATTATTTTATATTTGAAGCACATCAGAGATTGAGTGACTGTACAGATCAGATTACAACATTTTGTACTGAACTGATATAGCTCTAGAAAAATGTTTTCACATTCGAAGCAGCTCTGCAAGCTTGGAGAACTGGAACTGGGCAGAGAGGGTGGATATAGCCTCTTATTTTCAGCCCTTACTTGAGCACAATGCAGTCAGGGAGCTGGCTCAGGTCTCAGAAAGCAAATATGTTGCTATATTTTGTGCTTCTTTATAGAAGTGTGTGAGGATGAGCATCCTCCTTCTTTCAGCTTTAGTACAGACCAAACATTGCACCTGAAACTTTTTCTTCTTTAGCCATTCTATAGGCAGGTTTTCTCATGGTGGGTGGTCATGAAGGAACCTAGCATAAAGCAGTCTCTTTCCCTGAAACCTCCTCCTCAGTAGGAGTCTTCTCCTTAGCACAGTAGACCGTAAGTAGGCATTGGTAATCAGGTCACCTACGTCTCAACACCTTTTGTATTTTAGGAAGCATATGGTGGCTGGTATATTTCCTGATGTATACACAAAAATCACATTGGTCTGGATCCAGGACCTCTGATTACCAACACGAACCTCAAACAACTCACACCTTCTTGCTCTTCTGCAGCAATCTCAACAAACTTGGGAGGTGCCTGTTATCATCTGACGTGCAGGGAAACAGAGGTAGGGAGGAAGCTGGTGGTTTGCTAATTGCCTTGCGGGCAGAACCAAATGATGGATGGGGGTGGCCTCAGTTTCAGGTGAGTGTTTCCTCCCTGAGGCTACCTTGTGACCTAGCACAACTTTTGTAATACTGACCAGGCCATGATTTTAAATTCCCTTGTTTTCCTTTGTTCCCTTAAATTCAAATTCTGGGCCTCTTCAAGACTGGAGGATGAGATTTTCACATTTTTAAGTATACATCATACTTCTGATTCTAGACAGCTTGATGTGAGGAATACTAATTCAGCCTTCAAGACTACAACATTCTTTTCTTTATATTTATTGGAAAAGAAAAGGCATCAGTAGGCCAACAGGAATCTTTCCCTTGTAAGGCCTTTGGGACAAAATTTATTTTTTTTTTATCTGAATACAGAAGTGATAGGACAGCTGCCATAGGAATTCTCATTTGAATACATGTCAGCAATAAGGAAATAATATTGCTTCATGCAAGTATTTTTTTTAAATGTCGTTGAAGCTGTTCATCTGTTCAAAACTACCAGAGGAGTATAGTGGAAAAGGAACAAGAGACGGGGATGTATTCAGGGTCCCAAAACTAAGCACTTTTTATAACTCACGTTACATATGCTCAAAAAGAAGGTGGCAAACCAATTCACTAGAATTATCCCTCCTCCTCCAGCTCTTCTCTGAAGACATCTGCTTGGCAAGCTCCATGCAGCTCCCCTGTTTTCACAGGTGCAGTGATGCCAGCAGCTATTTTTGCACTTAGCTCAGGGCAGCGCTTCAGCCACTGGACATCTGTGCCAAACAGCTCCTTTCCTTTGCAGACTCTGCATCCCAGTGTCCTCTAGGAAAAGTGCAGGGAATGTCATCTTCAATCCCTGCCCTCCAGCAACCCAGGGAGAGAGGCCTGTCTCTTCTCCCTCAACGATGTTAGTCCACCTGCGCTGAGCCACTGTGAGCTTGTTTGTGTGAGGTGGCAGTTCATCTCCCTGGTTTCTCTGCAGAAAATGGAGGGCTTGCAGGTTGTATTTGGGCAATGTGGGTCACTGATGGTGGAAGAAGAGTAGTGAGAAGAGTCAACGCTATCGGTTAGTAAAGGAGGAACAAAGTTAGTAATGCAGGATCTTTCCATGAAGGCTGCAGAGGTGCCTAAATGCAGTGAGTCTCTTCTGCAAGCAGTTTTTTCCCCAAACCATTGGTCACAGCACTCAAGAGGTGAAATACGTCCAAAAGGCAGCTTCTAAGCGTCTAGATTAATCAGAGAACAGCTAATATGCTTAGCTGCTGACAGCAAGTAAAAGCAGTTATCCTCTCCTTGGCCAGGGTGGGCAACAATGGGGAACAGGTGGTCCCCAAGGGCTACACACCAGACAGAAGTTTGAGACCAGCTGCCTTAGAGAAAACAAGGGAGGTACCTGATGCCCAGGGCTGGGGCTGTGTCTGACCCCAGAGCCCCTCACTGGGCCTGATCCTGACCCTACCTGCAGACTGACCTCCTGGCCTGGCCTGTGTGTGTATGGGAAGGAGCTGAGGTTTGTGACAAATTGGAAGTTAAAATGAGCACACAAATTAATTGCATTTTGAACAGGTTTCGGCTTTTCCCTGTGAAATTAGATGAATCATCTCTGAACCATTTTTGTCCTGACAGGAAATGGTGAGAGTTAACATGTACAGCTGGGCCTCAGGAGGAGGATGGAAAACTTGAACCAGACAAAAATTGGAGGATCCAAGTAACTGCGTTTTTAAGAAATGTGCATAAGTGACTCCCAGTTTTCCCATCTCCAAAATGGGGACTTCACGTGTTTGGGAAAGGTGTGGCAATGTGCCATGAATAAATGCAGCGCAGTTAAATACTCATATGGAAAAGTCGTAAGGAAGGGAAGAAAAGGAGCACACAGTTCAGGAAGAATTATCCTCAGTATGTGTACAAACAGCTGTACACTGAACCTCTGTAAGGCTCTTCCTTGGACTTGTAATGTTATCTACAGTGGCCACTATGCTTTGTCACCTCGTGCCAGGTTAAGTATCACAAAAGGAAAAATGGAACATTAATCTTAAAAAAATTTCTCGTCATCTTGCAGGCATTAAGTTTTGTTTGGAAATCTGTATATTTTTTCAAGTTAGTAGGCATATGTTACTGGTTATAACAATGCTGGCTAGGAAGCACTCTAAAAAGGCTTTCACATCTAGCCCTGCAGTCTGAGCTTGCCCACATTGATAGCACAGCATAAAACTGTCTGTAGGATTTGCTGGCAGATCTTGGTTACTCTACCAGATGCCTCTGTCCATACTTACAGAACATCTAGAGACCAACAGCATGGCGTACCACTGAGGTCCTGTTGTTCTTGATGGTCACCTCTCCTAAGGCAAGGCAGAAAAGCTTGCTGTATCTGTGATGGCAAATGCATAAGAGGGAAGGAGAATCCCTCCCAGCAAGTGTCCTCCCTGCCTGCTCCTTTTTGTGTCTGCATTGCAGGGAAACATGTCCTACTTCATGTATCTTTATTAAGCTTGATCATGGCTAAACTAATGACTTCTGGTGCATACCTTCAGGATTTTTGTGCTGTTAATCACACAAGAAATAGCAGTATTTGGGGGAGGAGGGCAAACCACTGTCCTTGTGTATTCACTACTGAATGAGGTGACACTGTATTCAGCTCTTCTTGTATGCCTTGATTTTACTCTGGTAGGTCTGCATCCTCCCCCTAATACACATGGCTTAACTGCTTGTTTGTGAGATGATCATGAGAATATATTTTTCTTCTCAACAATAAAGGAAGGGAATAATGGAGTAAACACATAAGTGGAAAATCAAATTAGTAGAAGCACTTAAAATAATTACAAAAAGTACCTTCAAGTTGCAAAATGGTGATTTAACGTGTTTTGGAGGTGAATAGCCTCAAAAGTGGAGTAAGGCAAGGACTACAGCAATGTGCTGCAGTGTTGCTCTGGCACATACTGAGAGGCTTTTCCTCTGGACATGGTTGGTGTTGTAGTTATCACTGATATACAGGATTTAGACATACAGCTGTATTCAATCTGACTATGTCTGTGTAAGGAAAACAGTCTTGAAAATATCAGATTACAGATTGGGGGAAAATGTGCTTTTGTGCTGCATTATTACTCTTGCAAAATAAGAATTGCAGAGAATGGTGGAAATTGCTTTTTTGTGAGGTAGAAAGGCTTCTGTCCCAGAAGGCTCCTGTATTGGCATAGGTAATGTGTGAAAAGAGCTGGTAAGTATAAAAAGATTCAGCTTACAGACACTGTAACAAATTTAATTTTTAAAGGACATCAGGGCTTTTACCAGGCCTAGATGGGACAGAGCAGACATACAGTCATCCACCTGATTTCAGGAAACTTTAGGACACGTTAATAATTTTACTATGCAATGTTTTATGCCCCCTATTACTACATAAAGTAAATGTGTTACAGTCAAGTTCTCTTGCCTTTGTAAAATTCCCAGTGACCATTGATCTATAAGCCACACTGTTTCCAATACAGCTTTGAAAACCCAGATCCAGGTTTGCTGGATTTGCTACCTTATTCATCCTCCCTGTCTCAGGGGTAACTCCTCAGCTAGGAGACCTCAATGGTGAGAAAGAGTAAGAAGGAAAACATAAGTGGGAGAAGAAAATAAGTTTATTTTCTTAAAGTCCTTTTTACCATAAATATACTAGAAAAGGTCAAACTGCCTACACAAACTCTCAAGAAAATGGGACTTTATGAATTAATTGAAGATTAAAGGTCACCCAAAATCTACAAAAGGTTCATTTTCCTTCCCTGTAGGGAAACGAGGGAGGGGAGCGGGGCAATATTTTTCCACTCAGAGATCTTGCATTTTATTGAATTAGGAAAGATGATCATCTGGTCAGCACCACATGTAAACTGTTGAAGTGCAGTTTGTACACATCAGGTACAAATGGGGCAATATGAGGGTGTTAAACTGGCTGATGGCCAAGGTAAATGAATTAGGAGCAAAAACGTATACAGCGTTTGAGCTGATGAGGAGGTGTGCATGCTAACAGAGTAGTCACCACATTGTGAATAAACAACTTTGCATCACTTTGTGCTGCAGCCAAAGGTTTTACTTAGAGAAGCTGCTGTGACTCAATCTGTAACTTGGTAAAAGAGCAGTGAGAAAAAAAATGTGATTTTTCTTCCTAGCTTGGCATCAAAATGTGAATAAAATGGTGCTTTCACATCTCTTGCAGACTCAATTTCTGCCAATTTTTTTTTCTATGTTACTGAATCATACCAACAGATTTTACAGAAATAGCCCTATGTGCTTTATTTAGAGTGTGGTCGGTTTCTGTATACCAGAGTTACATGAAGCTCAGTGATTCGACACAAACCTTTTAATCTTTGGTCTCCGTGTCCCAGTTTATCCCATTAACATTAAAGAGCCTTTTGCTATGTTAGCAAAAGCAGAGAGTTGCAGAGAAAGTAGCCCATTCTGAGTTAAATAAAATATACGCTATTATTGCATGTGTAGCCTCCAGAAACCTTAGCTTTGGAAGTACTGCGAAAAAAAAAATCCCTAATTGAGTGTTTCGCAGTAGCCAGAGGTATAAATCTCGGTAAGAGAAGGGGAGGCACGGCTTGTGGGAGTTTGTGCTACCTCACTCTCTTTGAAATCATTTTATTTTAAAGAATGAGATTCTAACTGTTCGCTTTCTTCTCTAATGTGGGGAAGACCCTCTGAAGATTAACACCGAGTTTCCTGTCTCACGTTAACTTTAAAGGAGAATTTCTAATTTACAAAGAAAAACAAAACTTTCTCTCTCTGAAGGTCAGTTCTGTTCCAGGACGCGGGATTTATCGTCCCCCTTTTAACCAAACACCACTCTTTTCGCGCAAAACACCGACAGGCGAAAATAGGCACTTCCTCGGCCACACAGATGTAGAAGAGGGGCAATTTCGTGACAGATAAAGTAGGAAAAAAACATTTTATTATCCCCGAAGAAACACAAGCCGAGCCGCCGGGCGCCGGGCGGCGGCGGGCGGGGCGGGGCGGCCGCCACCAATCAGCGCCCGCCGCGCTGCTATAAATGGGGGCGCCGCGGCTGCCGCCGCCCAGAGCTGTCCGAGTCGCCGTCATGTCCGAGACTGCCCCCGCTGCAGCGCCCGCCGCCGCCGCCCCGGCCCCCGCCGCCGCCAAGGCCGCCGCCAAGAAGCCGAAGAAGGCGGCGGGCGGCTCCAAAGCCCGCAAGCCGGCGGGCCCCAGCGTCACCGAGCTGATCACCAAGGCCGTGTCCGCCTCCAAGGAGCGCAAGGGGCTCTCCCTCGCCGCCCTCAAGAAGGCGCTGGCCGCCGGCGGCTACGATGTGGAGAAGAACAACAGCCGCATCAAGCTGGGGCTTAAGAGCCTCGTCAGCAAGGGCACCCTGGTGCAGACCAAGGGCATTGGTGCGTCTGGGTCTTTCCGCCTGAGTAAGAAGCCTGGAGAAGTGAAAGAGAAAGCCCCGAAGAAGCGGGCGGCCGCTGCCAAGCCCAAGAAGCCGGCGGCCAAGAAGCCCGCCAGCGCCACCAAGAAGCCCAAGAAGGCGGTGACCGCGAAGAAGAGCCCCAAGAAAGCCAAGAAGCCGGCGGCCGCCGCGACCAAGAAAGCAGCCAAAAGCCCCAAGAAAGCGACGAAGGCCGCCAAGCCCAAAAAGGCGGTGGCAGCAGCGAAGAGCCCGGTCAAGGCGAAGGCGGTGAAGCCCAAAGCAGCCAAGCCCAAGGCGGCCAAGCCGAAAGCGGCCAAGGCGAAGAAGGCGGCGCCCAAGAAGAAGTAAACCCACGTGGAAGAAAACTCTTGCTCCGCTCTTAAACCCAACGGCTCTTTTAAGAGCCACCCAAGATTTCTTAAAAAGGGCTGAAAAAGCTGTGCCTGGCACCACACGCTTGGGGGAGGGAGACCATGGGGAGGTGTTAAGGGGAGCAGCAGTCCGCTGGCGACAGCATTTCGCTCCAGTTGGGGGACGGGCAGATGGGGCAGCGGACTTCAGCGCCGTGTTTAAATCTCCCCGCCGCTACCGGGCAGGGTTGGCGGCGCGCCGATGCTTTGGGAAGCCCAGACGGGGCCGGGATTGGCTGCGGCATGGGGAGGGCCGAGCTTCGCCCGGGCAGCCCCGCCCCGGCCATGGGAGGGGGTGAAAGAGCACGGGGCTGCTCCCCGCAGCTATCGCGGACATAGCAGTGGCAGTCTCTGCCGAATATTTCGAAAGATGCCGCGGCTTTGTAAAGCCTTTATTTAATGAATCTTTCAAACTCTTTTTCTGAATTTGTTGGTGGCTCTGAAAAGAGCCTTTGGGTCTCTCTGGGAAAAAGTTCCCGGGCGTTGTTTGTTCGGCGTTCACTTGGCTTTAGCCTTATGGCTGTCGGTCTTCTTGGGCAGCAGCACGGCCTGGATGTTGGGCAGCACCCCGCCCTGCGCGATGGTCACCTTGCCCAGCAGCTTGTTGAGCTCCTCGTCGTTGCGGATGGCCAGCTGGAGGTGGCGCGGGATGATGCGCGTCTTCTTGTTGTCGCGGGCCGCGTTGCCCGCCAGCTCCAGGATCTCGGCCGTCAGGTACTCCAGCACGGCCGCCAGGTACACCGGGGCGCCGGCGCCCACCCGCTCCGCGTAGTTGCCCTTGCGCAGCAGCCGGTGCACGCGGCCCACGGGGAACTGCAGCCCGGCCCGCGACGAGCGCGACTTAGCCTTGGCGCGCGCCTTCCCGCCCTGCTTCCCGCGCCCGGACATCGCAGCCACAGCGTACAAGAAGCTCTTCTGAAATGAAAGTAATTCCGCAGCTCGCCCTTATATCCCTTCTCGGAGAAAGGCGCGAATTTCGATAGGCTGAGAAGAGGACATTGATAAAGCAGCCAATGGGAACGTGGATCCAATTCTAACCAATTGTTATGAACTACGGCAAATACGTCAATACAAACAACCCTCAGCCAATACAAATTATGGCCAGAGGAAACCCTGATTTGCATGCCGTCCCTATAAAAGGAGGGCGCCCACAAACACTCCACATCTGCGATCGATACTTTTTTGCCGAAGTTGGGCTGAAAGAGTCGTTATAATGCCTGAGCCGGCCAAGTCCGCCCCCGCTCCCAAGAAGGGCTCCAAGAAGGCGGTGACCAAGACGCAGAAGAAGGGCGACAAAAAACGCCGTAAGAGCCGCAAGGAGAGCTACTCGATCTACGTGTACAAGGTGCTGAAGCAGGTGCACCCCGACACGGGCATCTCGTCCAAGGCCATGGGCATCATGAACTCCTTCGTGAACGACATCTTCGAGCGCATCGCCGGCGAGGCCTCTCGCCTGGCGCACTACAACAAGCGCTCCACCATCACCTCGCGGGAGATCCAGACGGCCGTGCGGCTCCTGCTGCCCGGCGAGCTGGCCAAGCACGCCGTCTCCGAGGGCACCAAGGCTGTCACCAAGTACACCAGCTCCAAGTAAGCTGCCTCGGCGCCCTGCGCCAGGCCTTCTCAACCCAAAGGCTCTTTTAAGAGCCACCCACCTTCTCATAAAAAGAGCTGATGCTGTAGTGACTTGTTTGTACTTGCCCTGTGTCCTTGATGGGAAATGAAGTATGAATGATAGTGTTTAAGCACTGCTAGTGCGAAGAAATGTGGGATGTACCTGTGGGTGGTAAACGCTGTGTTGTCTGCCTTAGTGGAGCAGGGAACACTCAGGATTCAATAAAAGTACCCAGGGGAACCAGATTCGCTTCTGCGTTGTGTTTCGTGGCGATTGAACAATAAAAGAGCAATGTAGTATCTTCAAGTGCTCGAAATAAGCATTTCTGGATACATGGTATTTGCTTCTTTCCCCGAGGACTGCTAAAGCATGCACCCTGTTCAAGATGACCATATCCTTTTTTGCAGCAAAAAGCTCCAGGCCCGACCCTGCTCCAAACCGCACTACCCCAATCATTAGCATTGTCACTAGCGACTGGAGGAAGCAAAACGTGGCGCTCCATTACGTGCTTGTCCCGGAACAGCGCAGTCCTGCCCGTGGTCCCGAGCACGATGTATTCCCATCCCCAGCTCTCTTCCGCGGCTCCCGCTCGCTTTTCCCTCCCCTGCCCCGTACTTCCGCGTATCATAAATGCAGCCGAGAGCCCGCGACGAGAGCAAGGGACTGGCGGCCGAACCCGGGGCCGCGCGGGTGCAGGGCTCGGTCCGACCTGAGTGAGGACTGCGAGGGCCTCCCCAGCACGAGGCCCCGCCCCGCGCGGTGCCGCTCCCGGGACGAGGGCGTTGATGATTGGTCGCGGCGCGATCGCGGCGAGGAGCCCTTCCTCGCCTCACCACGGCGCGCTCTACCGAGGGGCGCCGACCCTTAACGCGGGGCGGGGGCGAGTCAGGAAACGTTTGCCTGACGCGAAATGTCAGCTGCCGCCGGTGCCTACCGTGTCCCTGCCGCGGCCCTGAACCGAACGCGGGTTCTGGGGAGCGGGGAGGAAATAGCGAGCCCTCGGCGGAGGCGGCGGCTGCCATGCGAAGGAGCCTTTGCCAGCGCTCCCGGTACCGGGAACGAGGGGTGGACAGTAGCGGGGGGCGGGCAGCGAGTTGGGAAGAGGCCGAGCGAGAGGTGTGGGTGGCGGGAGCCGGCTACACCGGTCACCTGCGGTGGTTCCTGCCACATCCCCGCTGCCCGGAGCGCTCCTCGTGGGGACGGCCCCCGCATTCCTCATCAGGCAGCGAGGCAGCCGGCGCTGAAGAGTCTCTGGGAGCCGGGGAAGAGCAAAGCGGCGGGGCCGGGGCAGGCCGTGGCCGGAGGGGGGAGGGCGAAGGGGGAAGGGGGAAGGGGGAAGGCGAAGGGCGGGCCGGCGGCTCCGGAGAGGGAGGAGACGGGGCGGGGAGGGGCGTGTTTCCCGTCGACGAGGCGCGGGCTTTTCGAATGCTCTCGTCGCCCAATGGCAGGCGGCCTGGCGCGAGCGGGCGGCCAATCGTCAGGGAGCCTCGGCTATAAATGCCGCGTCCGCGGGGCCGCAGGCACGGCTCGGGGAGCGCTGAGCGAGGGCGCGTAGGGACGAGTGCGGAGCGATGGCGCGCACGAAGCAGACGGCGCGTAAGTCGACGGGCGGGAAGGCGCCCCGCAAGCAGCTGGCCACCAAGGCGGCCCGCAAGAGCGCGCCGGCCACGGGCGGCGTGAAGAAGCCGCACCGGTACCGGCCCGGCACGGTGGCGCTGCGCGAGATCCGGCGCTACCAGAAGTCGACGGAGCTGCTCATCCGCAAGCTGCCCTTCCAGCGGCTGGTGCGCGAGATCGCGCAGGACTTCAAGACCGACCTGCGCTTCCAGAGCTCGGCCGTCATGGCGCTGCAGGAGGCGAGCGAGGCCTACCTGGTCGGGCTCTTCGAGGACACCAACCTCTGCGCCATCCACGCCAAGCGCGTCACCATCATGCCCAAGGACATCCAGCTGGCCCGGCGCATCCGCGGCGAGCGCGCCTGAGCCTCCTCCCGCAGCCCTTCCCGGCTCCCGGCAGGCACCCAGGGCAGCCCACACAGACCCAAAGGCTCTTTTAAGAGCCACTCCATGTGCAATGGAAAGAGCTGAAGCGCTCTGCCTTTAAACGGCCACGATTTGAAAAGAACGTGGTTCTTTCAACTTTTTTTCTTCCTACAATGTAGCATTTTATTTTATAGCCCCAGTTCGTATGGTAACTGGGAGCAGGTGGGGATTTTATATTGTAGTGGCTCGGCTGGGCTCGGGTCAGCTGGATCTGTGATACCGCTGGAGCTGGCTCGGGTAGTTTTAAAGGGGACTGCTGTCTTCCTCCACCACTTGTTAATGCTGAGATCAGGAATATCTCTGAAAACATGGGTTTTGAGGCCAGACTCAAAATGATGGATGACCACTCTGAAGGGATCAGGGTGTGTGGGGCTTCCTTATCACAGCACAGGAATGTACCTAAAAAGACATGGAAAGGAGGATTGAAAAGTATTGTACGTGGGAATTCCTATAAAGTTTGTCCGGATTTGTTACCATTGATAAAAAACTGTGGAAAAACACTTGCCTCTTTCCTGAGGGTTTTTTGCTGTCTGTTCGGTTTTTTGTGGTGTGGTGTTTTTGTTTTTGTTTTTTTTTTTTTTTGGGGGGGGGAATGATGGTGTGTGTTGTATTTTTAGTAACAGCTTTATAAAAATTTTGAAGGGGAAATCTGTGTATTCTTCCAATAATAAGTGTATATGTATTATTCTTTGAACTTGCACTTCCCAAGATAGTGATTACAAGATTTTATGCAGTCAGAAAATATGCTGAGTGATCAGGTTTCTGTAGTCAGGTTTCCAGGATTCTTTGGAAGATGCTGGAAGGATACGCGTGTTTATGTCTGTACGCAGCTTTCAGCCCAAATTCTGACACACATGCATGCAGGAGCAACCAGCCTAAAGATGTCCTGAGCATTAAAATAGGAAGTTAAGCCTTAGGCCTCTGGTTCATAACAGGGAGTAACAGCAGCTTGTACCATAACTTTGGGAAACACCTTCCTGCCTCCTCCCTGGCTGTGAAAGGCCACAGCTGCTACTGGGGGTGAGAGTCCTGAGCTCTGGGATGCGCTGAGGGGAGTTGGTGGAAGGCAGAGCTGCTGCCCGGTGTCCTCAGAGGCTGCTGGGCACCACCGACATGCTTCCTCTTGGAAGCACCTGCTGTGTTACACTCACTGACAGAGACAGCCCTTGGGTGGAGGAGGAAAGAAGGTGGAAAGACCTGACGAGTGTAGTGATCAGCCCAGGTCAAGGCTGGGTTTGGGGTTTATTTCCCTTTTTTTTTTTTTTTTTCTTTTTCCTCCATTTTCTTTCTCTCACTGTAGAGCTCCCCAAACGAGTTTGTTGATCTTCATGGCCTTCCTTTGAAACCATGTTGCAATGGCAGTAGGGAGCCGCAATGTTACCAAGCGATGAATGGAATGGCTGGGTGGTCTGCGGTGGACAGAGGAGCTACTCTTTTTTTTTTTTCCATTTAGTGTCTTTCAAACAGAATGTGTAAGTATTTAAGATAGATTTCATCTCTATTTATATTCACAAAACCAAAGGCTTTTTTAAAAGCCATTCCATGCAGAATAAAAATTTAATGCTTTGGTATTTAATGAAAATGTGTGTTTTGCACATTAAAATTTTCCACATATTTGAACATTGCAGATTATTGCCATAATTTTTTTTTGTTATTCTAACAAACCCCAGTCACTCCAGTCAGCATTCCTTGTTCACAGTTAGCATATAGCGAGTATGTAGTGACATTGATATTGCATAAATTTGGTCTTGCCATATAGCTTTACATTATTAAAACACAAAAAAAGTACTTATCTCTACATTGTGATGTTAAAATTGTAAATTGTTAAATAGTAGAATCTGCAGTGTAATTAATTTTGAACAGGACTGCAATTTAAATCTGAAAATGGAGCCTTCAGCATGACATAAAAAAAGCTGCTCAAAGTCAGAACAAAGACACATTAAAAATGAATCTCTTGAAAACTTAAGTTACTGAAAATACAGGAAAGCATGAACAGCTCCTTTTATTGTGCTCTGAAAAGTGCAGGTCAGTCTGTAAAATAAAATGCTACATTGTAGGAAGAAAAAAAGTTGAAAGAACCACGTTCTTTTCAAGTCGTGGCCGTTTAAAGGCAGAGCGCTTCAGCTCTTTCCATTGCACATGGAGTGGCTCTTAAAAGAGCCTTTGGGTCTGTGTGGGCTGCCCTGGGTGCCTGCCGGGAGCCGGGAAGGGCTGCGGGAGGAGGCTCAGGCGCGCTCGCCGCGGATGCGCCGGGCCAGCTGGATGTCCTTGGGCATGATGGTGACGCGCTTGGCGTGGATGGCGCAGAGGTTGGTGTCCTCGAAGAGCCCGACCAGGTAGGCCTCGCTCGCCTCCTGCAGCGCCATGACGGCCGAGCTCTGGAAGCGCAGGTCGGTCTTGAAGTCCTGCGCGATCTCGCGCACCAGCCGCTGGAAGGGCAGCTTGCGGATGAGCAGCTCCGTCGACTTCTGGTAGCGCCGGATCTCGCGCAGCGCCACCGTGCCGGGCCGGTACCGGTGCGGCTTCTTCACGCCGCCCGTGGCCGGCGCGCTCTTGCGGGCCGCCTTGGTGGCCAGCTGCTTGCGGGGCGCCTTCCCGCCCGTCGACTTACGCGCCGTCTGCTTCGTGCGCGCCATCGCTCCGCACTCGTCCCTACGCGCCCTCGCTCAGCGCTCCCCGAGCCGTGCCTGCGGCCCCGCGGACGCGGCATTTATAGCCGAGGCTCCCTGACGATTGGCCGCCCGCTCGCGCCAGGCCGCCTGCCATTGGGCGACGAGAGCATTCGAAAAGCCCGCGCCTCGTCGACGGGAAACACGCCCCTCCCCGCCCCGTCTCCTCCCTCTCCGGAGCCGCCGGCCCGCCCTTCGCCTTCCCCCTTCCCCCTTCCCCCTTCGCCCTCCCCCCTCCGGCCACGGCCTGCCCCGGCCCCGCCGCTTTGCTCTTCCCCGGCTCCCAGAGACTCTTCAGCGCCGGCTGCCTCGCTGCCTGATGAGGAATGCGGGGGCCGTCCCCACGAGGAGCGCTCCGGGCAGCGGGGATGTGGCAGGAACCACCGCAGGTGACCGGTGTAGCCGGCTCCCGCCACCCACACCTCTCGCTCGGCCTCTTCCCAACTCGCTGCCCGCCCCCCGCTACTGTCCACCCCTCGTTCCCGGTACCGGGAGCGCTGGCAAAGGCTCCTTCGCATGGCAGCCGCCGCCTCCGCCGAGGGCTCGCTATTTCCTCCCCGCTCCCCAGAACCCGCGTTCGGTTCAGGGCCGCGGCAGGGACACGGTAGGCACCGGCGGCAGCTGACATTTCGCGTCAGGCAAACGTTTCCTGACTCGCCCCCGCCCCGCGTTAAGGGTCGGCGCCCCTCGGTAGAGCGCGCCGTGGTGAGGCGAGGAAGGGCTCCTCGCCGCGATCGCGCCGCGACCAATCATCAACGCCCTCGTCCCGGGAGCGGCACCGCGCGGGGCGGGGCCTCGTGCTGGGGAGGCCCTCGCAGTCCTCACTCAGGTCGGACCGAGCCCTGCACCCGCGCGGCCCCGGGTTCGGCCGCCAGTCCCTTGCTCTCGTCGCGGGCTCTCGGCTGCATTTATGATACGCGGAAGTACGGGGCAGGGGAGGGAAAAGCGAGCGGGAGCCGCGGAAGAGCTGCGGCTTAGATTGCGCTTGGGCCACGGACAGGAACGGAGGCGGGAAAACGTGGAGGGCTGCGTTTCGCTTCCTCCAGTCGCTCGCGACAATGCTAATGGCGGTGGGGTCAGAGGTGGGGGTGCCCAGCCTGGAGCTTTTCGGTGCAAAAAGTACATCGTCATCTCGAAATGGCTGTGATTTCGGCTTATCCACTTTTCACTAGAGCGCCCCTCGGGGAAGAGGCAAGCTCCGCGTACCTAGAAAACTTTTTCGGGAACTCGAAGGGGAGACTACAGCATTCGTTTATTGTTAAACAGCCACGAAATAGGCGGGGAAGTGAACCGGGCTATCGGGGGCGTTTTTATCAAACCGCGAACATTTTCTGCTCCACTAAGGTAGACATAGAAGAAACTCGGAACCAAGAGTAACATCTTTGTTCACTAAAGAAATAAATAGCTAAGCGTTTTTTTTACATTTTTCCCTAAAGTTCGCGGGGCAGCTACAAACAAGTCACTACAGCATCAGCTCTTTTTATGAGAAGGTGGGTGGCTCTTAAAAGAGCCTTTGGGTTGAGAAGGTCTGGCGCAGGGCGCCGAGGCAGCTTACTTGGAGCTGGTGTACTTGGTGACAGCCTTGGTGCCCTCGGAGACGGCGTGCTTGGCCAGCTCGCCGGGCAGCAGGAGCCGCACGGCCGTCTGGATCTCCCGCGAGGTGATGGTGGAGCGCTTGTTGTAGTGCGCCAGGCGAGAGGCCTCGCCGGCGATGCGCTCGAAGATGTCGTTCACGAAGGAGTTCATGATGCCCATGGCCTTGGACGAGATGCCCGTGTCGGGGTGCACCTGCTTCAGCACCTTGTACACGTAGATCGAGTAGCTCTCCTTGCGGCTCTTCTTGCGCTTCTTGTCGCCCTTCTTCTGCGTCTTGGTCACCGCCTTCTTGGAGCCCTTCTTGGGCGCGGGGGCGGACTTGGCCGGCTCAGGCATCGCAGCAAACGCGCGGCTCTCGCTCACCAACAACAGCAGCGAAAGAAGCACCCAGTAACGCCGCCGGCCGCTGCAGCCTCTTTTATAGCAGCGCGGTGCAAATGAGCGGCTCGACGGCGTCGCGTCGCCATTGGTCGGGAATCGGATTTCAGGGCGTCACGCCTCCATGAGCCTCGCCATTGGGCGCCTCTCGATCCGTGTGCCCATTGGCTGCGAAACAACCGTCTCCCTTGCAGCCAGTCAGCGATGGCGCTGCCGCTCCGCCCGAGCCGGATATAAGCGGGCGGGCGGGGGTAGGTGGCAGCAGCAGGTCGGTGGTTTTGCCGAGGTGCTTTGGGGGTCGGCTGCTGGAGCTGTCTGTGAAGATGTCCGGGCGCGGGAAGCAGGGCGGCAAGGCGCGCGCCAAGGCCAAGTCGCGCTCGTCGCGGGCCGGGCTGCAGTTCCCCGTGGGCCGCGTGCACCGGCTGCTGCGCAAGGGCAACTACGCGGAGCGGGTGGGCGCCGGCGCCCCGGTGTACCTGGCGGCCGTGCTGGAGTACCTGACGGCCGAGATCCTGGAGCTGGCGGGCAACGCGGCCCGCGACAACAAGAAGACGCGCATCATCCCGCGCCACCTCCAGCTGGCCATCCGCAACGACGAGGAGCTCAACAAGCTGCTGGGCAAGGTGACCATCGCGCAGGGCGGGGTGCTGCCCAACATCCAGGCCGTGCTGCTGCCCAAGAAGACCGACAGCCATAAGGCTAAAGCCAAGTGAACGCCAAACAAACAACGCCCGGGAACTTTTTCCCAGAGAGACCCAAAGGCTCTTTTCAGAGCCACCCACTAGATCACTGAAGAGCTAAATTACTTTTAAGCGTGTTTGCAAACGCTTAAGAAGCACTGAAGGTATTGCTGTTCAATAGTAAAAGTACCTTATATGTTAGACCGTTTGTAGATGTGTGCTTTATAGGTGCAGGTGGGATTCATTCTCGGAACCTGAAGTATCTGACGGTTTGAAAAATGTAAACCTTTCCCTATAGTATTTTACTGCTGAGGTAAAGCCGAGGAAGCATCGAAAAACTCCCCCTCCCCCTGCCCTTCCCCTCTCACGTAGACGCACACAAAGATACCGAAAGGAATGCGTTAAGCACTGGCTACAAGATTGCACTTAAGCTCCCTTTCAATGCCCACCTTCAAAGGAATGAACGATCTCACCGTTGCTGTAGCAGGATAACGCTTAGAACAGCGTGAAGGGCTGTTCCCACAGTGGCTCAGTGCCTCCCCATCGTGACTCACCCTCTAAGAGCTCCTAATGAGGTAGACTCCAAGGCCCTAAAGCTATTCGGACTGCTTACCCACGTTTTAAAAGTTACTTCAGCTCTTTCAGGGAAAATGTGGGGTGGCTCTTAAAAGAGCCGTTGGGTTTAAGAGCGGAGCAAGAGCTTTCTTCCACGTGGGTTTACTTCTTCTTGGGCGCCGCCTTCTTCGCCTTGGCCGCTTTTGGCTTGGCCGCCTTGGGCTTGGCTGCTTTGGGCTTCACCGCCTTCGCCTTGGCCGGGCTCTTCGCTGCTGCCGCCGCCTTTTTGGGCTTGGCAGCCTTCGTCGCTTTCTTGGGGCTTTTGGCCGCTTTCTTGGTCGCGGCGGCCGCCGGCTTCTTGGCTTTCTTGGGGCTCTTCTTCGCGGTCACCGCCTTCTTGGGCTTCTTGGTGGCGCTGGCGGGCTTCTTGGCCGCCGGCTTCTTGGGCTTGGCAGCGGCCACCCGCTTCTTGGGGGCTTTTTCCTTCACTTCTCCAGGCTTCTTACTCAGGCGGAAAGAGCCAGAGGCGCCGGTGCCCTTGGTCTGCACCAAAGTGCCCTTGCTAACAAGGCTCTTGAGCCCCAGCTTGATGCGGCTGTTGTTCTTCTCCACATCGTAGCCGCCGGCGGCCAGCGCTTTCTTGAGGGCGGCGAGGGAGAGCCCCTTGCGCTCCTTGGAGGCGGACACGGCCTTGGTGATCAGCTCGGTGACGCTGGGGCCCGCCGGCTTGCGGGCTTTGGAGCCGCCCGCCGCCTTCTTCGGCTTCTTGGCAGCGGCCTTGGCAGCGGCGGGGGCCGGGGCGGCGGCGGCGGGCGCTGCCTCCGCAGCCGGGGCAGGGGCGGTCTCGGACATGGCGAAGCTGAGCGGGCGCGCGGCAGCTGCCGCGGCGGCCGCGGCGCCCCCATTTATAGCAGCGCGGCGGGCGCTGATTGGTGCGTTCCCGAGCCCGCCCCGCCCCCCAGCCCGGCGCCCGGCGGCTCGGCTTGTGTTTCTTCCTCCTCAAAAAAGTGCATTTTTGGTAAAAACGCTGTGACCGCGGCACCCCGTTTCTTAGCAGTGTTGCTGAGGACAGAATATGTTTTTGTTCTCCGTCGTTTGTTTTAGCTGAGAGTGAAAATGAGTTTCAGGCAAGCCAATATTCCCCGAGTTTGGGGATTGCACGCAGAGCTGCACGGTGAGATTTTTATTTTTCCTTTTGAATTAAAACTTTCATTCTGACAGCACTGTCACAGTGGCATCGGATTTGTGTTCCTGAGACGGTTTTTCATCAACGTAGTGCAAAATGGAGGTAATCTCGAGGCAATTTCTTAGCGTAAATTAGCTTTGAAAAGAAGCAAGTAACACAAAGTAGCCACTCAGCTCTGTATCTGGGTTATGAGTTGTTTCCCGTAACACCGCTTCATCTCTTAAAAATAATGAAACCTTTGGCCATAGTGCCCTATTTAGCTCTACGTGGAGCTAATGAAAAGTAAAGGAAAGATGGTTTTCACCAGAAAAGTTAATGTGAAAAACAGCTCTCTTATACCAGCAGGTACCTTCAACATCTCCTAAGAATGTATAGCAGTTCTTTCACTCCTTCTTGCAGTTTCCTGCACCCCTGTATTAATATTTTGAAGAACTATATTCCCATGTTTTCCTTTGAAATACTTCTTTTGATTATGCACAATAGGTAAACACAATCATTTTTATATTCTTATTTTAAAGGTAGAGTTTATTTTTGTGCTTACTTTTACTCTGTGCTTCAGGCATTTTGTCAGCCAGAATCAGCAGTGGTGAAAAAAAAAAATATGCTGTGCATGTTTTCTTTATGAAAAACAGAGGTCAGGCTGCAGGCATTTCTTTAATAAAATAATATAAATCCAGTGGCTTAATCAATCAATTATGTCCTCAGAACTGGTGAGATAAACTAGGGTATGGCTTTTTCCAGCCCATGAGTTTTGTGATGTGGGATGAACAGAGTATACATAAAATTATTTTTCCTTGGGATGAGCTGGGTAGAGTACCGTCATGTTCAAAACCATGTAGTACAATGTGGGAAAGAATAGGAGACCCTCATGATTATTTCACATGACTGAAATTGCAGTCACTGGGTCTCTTTCACTTTTTCTTTCGATAATGTAATATCACACGCCATGTTGTGGAGTTTTGGCTGGGGGGGGTCAGTCTGAAGAGCTTCTCAGTGGTTCTGGTTTGCCATGACTAGGGTGCACCTGAAGTGTGAGAAGCTACCAAGAGATGCAGTAACATTTCAGAGGGGCTTTTGTCTCAAGAAGGCAAACAACAGAAAAACATCACATGTGAGCATATAAAAACAGAAGATCATGTGGATTTGGAGCCAATGTCTGTGGTGAATCTATATTTTATGGTGGTTTCACCTGCTGACCCCACTGTGGATTGTGGGTTGTGAACTACATTGTCACAGTGTTTATCTGTTGGGAAGGACACATACAATCGAGGAGAAATTTCTGGGGGTTAGTTTTGTAGCATACATATTTCCTTCAAATTCTGTATCTTACTCTATGCTGTTCAATCCTATCAGAGTCAGTCCACTGGTAGCTTTACCTCTAAATTATTTTGATCCTCTGCTAATGCATTTGCCTAGGTTTAGGCTAGGCCTCTATCTTTCTTCCAAACACCTGATGTAGCAGCACAGTCCTGGAGTGGCCTATATGCTCTCCCAAAGACCCCTTTTTCTGGTGCTCAAATATTTTGACTAAATATCAGAACTTTTTAATTTTGTTTCTTACAATCATAGACAGGTAGTTTTATGCTCAGCAAATGACAGAATGCAAAGAGATCTTGCAAACATTATCAGGTGGAAGAGAAGAAGAAAGAAATACTTTTGCAAGGGCCCTTTAGTTCTTTTAGTTTAATGGGCAACCTTATTAAAAAAAATCCATTAGTTAGTTCAAATATTATCTTAACCTTTTTCTTCCTGATATGAAGCTTTGTAAAATGATGTATTCAGTAAAAGAACTAATCCCACCTCCTGTGTTTCCCTGAAAACAAAAGCCAAGCAAACAGAATATTTATTAAAATAAAAAAGACTTTCGTAAAGGTAGAATGTAGTGCTCACAGTGAACTGTGATATTTGGATGTGACAGAAATTTTTCAGAACATCAAGCAGAAACACGAGGACTCATTTTTCTCCTACTCTGGTGTTGGATAAATGCTTTCATGAAGGTCCTTCTTTTAAGCCCAAGTGACTATGGAATCATAGAACGCTTTAGGTTGGAAGGAATACGCAAAGACCACCTAGTGCAGCCTCACTGCCACGGGCAGGGACATCATACACTAGATCAGGTTGCTCAAAGACCTCTCCCATCCCCACTCCTCTCCCAGCTGCTCATCACTGTTTTGCAAAGACAGCTCTGTGCAATCAATCCATTTTTTTTACATAGAGGGCAAACCCCCTCTTGCTTCTCCTTCCTTGCCTGTCCCTTCTGAACTGTTTATAGTCATCGATTGCAACACTCCAGTCTTGTGATTCATCCCAGCAAGTGAACTACGACTGTGCTGGAGTTTTACTGTTTGCTTAGGAAGATATATGGTGGCAGATGCAGCTGAGGAGGCAGGACTGCAGCATATGTAGGCATATTTCAGACGGTGATCGAGGTCATGCGTTAAGCCTATAGCTGCAAAGCCCCATTAACAAGATTTTCACCTTGGGCTGCACAGTATATTCAGTGTTTTCTCAAGCAAGTAGCTCTTCCTGATGCCTGTGCTGCTGAGCACTTTATTCACTTATTTATTCATAGTTTATGTATACTATATGTGATATAGTATCTATAGCTATAGATATCTATATGTGATCCTGTTAAATTCATTCTGACTTATGGGTGCTCCAGGTACATCAGAAACATAAATGAAGCCACAGAGTCACTCAAGGCAATTAAAATGTGCCCTTGATGCAATTGTAGACTTTGGATGATTTGGGAGATATCTTTTGGCTGTGGATGATGGATTTTATTTAAAAACTGATTTATCATGATATTCTCAAACACAACACATTCTTACACAAGTAAGAAACCTTTATGTCTTCAAAGGGCTTACACCTGCATACTGTTGAGTCTCTGTAAAGGACTCTTCCTCATGATAAAAGTGTTTTGTATTCATATAGATTTAAAATCCCTGTATTAATCAGTAATCTCTTAAAATAAGAAATCCATGACCAGAGGTATGGTAGACATTAGGCAGAAAATTTAGTTATTCCAAGGGAATCCACAGATACATCTTTCTTCATTTTTCTTAAAATTATCCCCTTGAAAAATATTCAGATTTTTTTTAAAGTTTCATTTTTGTTCAAAGAAAGATAAAAATAGCTCCTTAATCATTCCAGACTGCATTGTTTTCAATAACTTCCAAGACCAGTTAAGTCATAATTCCAAAAATCCATTCAAATCAATAAAGCAATCAGTCAAAGTACAAAGTTTCTTGTTCGGTATTTAATGTTTCATTTTTTATAAATATGTATGAAAGTGTTACTGTATTGAATTAATTTATATGTGTATACTAATGGTTTAATAAAAAGCCTAATTTTGCTGATAGGGAATGTGAATTCATGTAGAGAGAAAGTAGCCAGCCACCACTTTTCCCTTCTGCTTACCCCCTTCCTTTAATAAGCTGGGAGGGTCACAGGGTACACAAAATATGAAAGGTCTGGAAAATGTCTGCACAAGGTGGAGACCAGAAGGATGTGTAGAACACAAACTCTGGGTATCACTAATTTGAATATTTCTAATTGTTCAGGCAAACGTTTGAGAACTTTTCGGGGGAACGTGAATATGTGAAATAATGGATTTCAAAGACACAAGAATGTGACATTTCCTTTGCTGCTGCACACTTTGTCCATGCCATCTGTGATCTCCCAGTGTAGCAAGTCTGGAATGCTGTTGCCTGCCCTGTGCATTGGGGAAGACCAGCTCCTTCCCACTGTGGGTTACTCTGGGGAAGGAGGCAGCACCCTCTTTCCTAGGCCATCCACTCCACAAACAGCCACAGTAAAGGTGCTGTGCCACATGGCCGAGTTTTCATTTGCATTTCAAGGCGGTGAGAACAAAACTTTACTTTTGACTTCTGCCTGGCCCCTCCAGCATGTGGGTCTGGTTTCTGTGAGGGTGAAATAAGAAGTGACAAACATGTAACTGTGTACCTTGTTGCAGAACTGAACGTGTCACCAAAATCAGGAGTAAACCTTGTAACACCGATGTAGTGTTAAAAGGCAGGCATTCTTTATTCACGGCGCCAGATGCACGGGGGATCACTGCTCCTAACATGCAGCTAATTTACTTAATAGATCTCATCATAACAGAGGTAGTGGGCATTCAGGCGTACACAGAAACTGCTGAGTTACCCATTGTTTCCCCAATTTACACTTTAACGGTGCTAATAAAGGCCAATTTTCCTTTGCCCTGTCGCACCAACATCATCTACTGATTTATGACTAAATTTCCCTTTGCATGTATTCAATACCAAATAAGTGGCCCCCATATCTACTAAAAATTCTATTTCTTCATTCCCTAGCTTCAGTATAACCAGAGGTTCAGCTAGGGTTGATTCCCCAGTCTCCTTCATGCCAAGCTACTTCAAGCATTTTACCCAAATCTCTAGGTTCAGGTCCTTCCAATTTCTGAAATTTCTTTCTAATATCTGGGACCAATTGTCCCATGAATATAGAGGCCAATTGAGTTTCTGCTTCTGTTTTTTTCTGGGTCCAAATTAGTATATTTTCTGGCAGTCACCTTCAGTCTTTCCATAAAGGCTGAAGTGTACTCATTTAATTCTTGTCTCACTTCAAAAAATTTTCACCAATTTATTGCTTTTTGTATGTTTTACACCAAATAAATCCACCTCTGATAGCTAACCAACATTCCCCTGGGTCCCGGATGATTAGGGTCCCACTCGGGATTTGTAGATGGAAAATTCTGATCCACTGTCCCCTGTAAATTTCCATTAGCATGTGCTCCCTGCACCTGCCTTCTGGTTGTATTCCATACCACTTTCTTGTGAGTATCATCAAGTAAAGTATCCAATATCACAGGTAGAACAACACTTTTCCAAGTTCTCACCACCTTTTTCTCCTTTCAAAACCATTGCCATAGAATTTTGTGGACATATCCCACGCTGTTTCTGCCACTCTGGATGCAGTGTAAAGAACAAACCAACATAAGCCACCTCCTCCCATTTGCCTTCTCTTTTTACAAAACATTAATTGCAAGATGGTATTATATTGCAATGTCTCATTTTCTGGCCATTTCTCACCTTCCAATCGATACATTGGCTACCAATGATGCAATATTCAATTAATTGTTTCCAAGTTAAAGGATCACCTCCTATATCTTTACAATGTCTCAAAATACATCCCAAAGGTGTTCTTTGTGGGATAGGCTTCTTACTTGGAAGTATGCCCATTCTCCCAAGAGACTAGTGGGTGTGATTGTGCACTATCACAGGCACTAGTCAGAGGGACCCCAACCCCTGTTGAAGCTCCCCCTGGGATTCCAGCCCCCTGCCGGAAATCCCAACCTTCTTACACCTGTGGGGACTCTAATCCCTTGGGAACTTGAACCCCTTATCCTTGCCCGGGACCCTAGCCCAACCCTGCGAGGCTTTCTCTGCATCTTATAGGCAGGCGTTACCTGTGAGGACTCGAACCCCATTGAGGTACCTCTCAGCCCAACTCACGTAGGTTTTGCCACATCTTATAAGCAGACTTGTGGGACTCGAACCCACGTTCCGTTACCCCCTTAAAAGAATGCCATTTTACCTTTCCAGGGGACTTGCTTGGAATTCTTCAGTCCGGGGATCAGAGGTTCTCCCTGAGAATCCCTCAGTGCCAGCTGGAGGTCCTGTGGTCCCACAGATCCATTGAGATTCACAAGCGGAGTCCCATCTGGGTCGCCAAAACTGTCACCAAAATTGGGAATAAACCTTGTAACACCCATGTAGTGTTAAAAGGCAGGCATTCTTTATTAATGGAGCCAGATGCACGGGGAATTGCTCCTCCTAACGTGCATACCGTACACACCTTTCCCTTGTGATTTATATAGACCAAACATATACATATTCATCTTATCCATACATATTCAATATTATTCTCTTTGGTGATTGGCACAAACTTGCTCGCTTCACATGTAAATTATCGCGCAGGCTCAGTTGTCCTTTCCCATTCTTCTCTTTTGAGTAGGTAGTATTACTTGAGTCGGTGGTCCATAAATTGGTGGTCATGATCTCCCCCTGCAGGAATTACCTTTTACTTACTTGGTCCTTAATCTTGGGAGTTCTGGCCAGTTTTCTCAGTCCACTACATGAAACCACATTTTGTCATCCTCTTCTGACAGAAGCACATTGTCTATTGTTTCATTCACATTAATGATTACCCAGAGACTAAAATACAGATCGAGGAATACACCGATTTGTATACTCCATGTCCCCAGACTTAATGTCCAGTTGGATAGGGCTGTACCAGGAGTATAGCAGCATCCATGGTTGGTTAATTCCATCACTCTGGTTACAAACTTGTAGGGTCTCCTACAAGCTGCAGGCAGCACAGACAGAGATTGGATGTCTAAGCCACTTCCTAGCTGCCTGGTGCCTTGGCTCAGAAGACCTGTGATCAATGTGGAAAGCAATATTACAAAGATGGGAAGAGTGCAATCAACTGCAGTACTTCAGGGTGTGGAAGACATCTAAGCTACCTTTCCTACTTGTAGGCTGTGATAAATGAGCAGCAAAGCACCACAGGTGAGCACTGAGAAGAAAGCTGAGGCACTGGACAGCTGGTGTCTGTGGCTCCTTCCCCCACATTTTTGAGGTTGGGAAGACCTACGAATTTCAGAAGAAGCTTGTGCTCCTCTCCTTCCAGGTGATACCCAGGAAGTCATAGCAGGCTTTTCGCTCCCAGGAGCCACATTGGTTGTTTGCTTCAGTCCCTAACTGCTGTTTCCTCCTTCCCCCTCCTCAGAAAAAGGTGTTGTAGATTATTGTAGCTTATTCTGGAAGCTTCCCTAACAAGGTTGCTCTGCATGCAGCCCAGTATTCACAGAATAAGTGAATCTCATTCACAGAATAAGATCAGCAAAATCAGCAGGATACATCCCTAATGACATGCCTGATTTTTGATGATACCTTCTCTTAACAGTGGTTTATGACTGCCCTGGCTGCCCCACCTGTCAGTAGGACAACTGCAGAGAAAAATGCAGGGTGAGACCACCAGCATCCACTTCCCTACAGGATGCTGCCAACTATCACTTGGGCAAAAAGGCACCTGAGGCAGGTGGTCAATGCAGCTCAGCTTTGATTCAGAGGTTCCCTGGAATCTTTGTCTCCTCAGGTTAACATACTTCTGCATCACTATGTTACTGCTGCCACTAGCTCTCTCTTTATTGTCTAACTGCACACAGATAACTGAAGCAAGACAGTGAGGGGGGCAACTATTCTGTGTTCAGTTGGACAAAGAAATAGTGTCTTCTCTGGTGCTTAAAATACCCACCATGATCTTCTGTCTGTCTAGGATGACCATAGCAATGTTCAGCACATTCCTTGGCTGAGCTGCTATAGCTCAAAACCACAATCCAAAGGCACAAGTCAGTAATTAGGGCGTTTGATGAGGCAGGGAAGAGGTGGAAGCTACATGTTCTTACCTTCCATAATGTAGGGAAGAAATGGTCCTTCCCTAGGAGGAGGAGTGGGGATGGGAAAGTGCTGGTTCATAGCAACTTCCTGGGAACAAAGGGAATAACTAACTGGAGGTACCTTCAGATGGATGAGGTGGATGGGAAGGCAGACGAGAGAAGAAAAGAGGATGGAAAGACTGAACAGGCCAATAACCACTATATTTGACACCTATGATACTTTGCAGCCAATATTTGTAGAAGCAGATGCAATACTGAACTGTGTCACTCCAAGTCAGCACTATGCCATCTTTCTGCAAATCAAAGGGAGCCTGCCCTGATATCCCAGCATCAGGTATTTGAGAAGGTGATGGCATGTCGAGCTAGAAAAGGTGATCTCCGCAGGATGAACAGTGAAGGCTGATGTCTCAGGAACTGCTTGGAAGCAGCTGAAATTTTATTTCAATCTTCATACCTGTGTTGCCATCATAAATGGCTACCCTTAGTAAACGATGGCTATTTGAAAGGGGAGAAGATTCTATATTAAGCCTACAATAACTTCAGTAAATTCAATCCTAGGCAGACAAGTTCCACAAAGTTTGGGGGAGAGCAGCAGGAGGCTGTTGCTCTGCAAGGCCAGGTAAGCTGGGAGACAAGGGGGACAGCAGAGCAGGCTGGGCTATGCTGCCACCAACAAGGACACAGCCCCGCACAACCTGCAAAGCAAGCAGGGCAGGGATGATAGCAATGATCGGGGACAGCCTCGGCCCTAAACAGATATCCTGAAGAAAATGGAATTTTTGGAATTTTCCGATAAGCCATAACAATTATGTGAGCTTGGCAAAACAGAATTTGACCCCCAGACGTGGGAACTGGGAGATAAAGAAGCACTTCTTTAATGACTATATCCAGGAGGAGAGCTGAAAGACTGATGAAAGCAAACATCCAGTCTCCGAATATTATGAGAATGGGGTGACAGAGCATATAGACAAGGAGAACAACTACTTGGGATGTTGATAAGAACTAAAACAAAGTGCCCATTAGGGGAACTATCCTCATTATAATCCTAAAAATCAGGCCCAGAGGCCAGGAACAGCCCCTGCTAGTAAGTGCTTTACTCTCTGAGCATGGGTGGTAAATTAAAAGGGAGCTGTACCTTTACATTGAAGAGAGAAAGAAATTAACAGATTATTAGCTGAGGCATGTGAATATTGGCGGTGACTGGCACATTTAGCTGTATAAATGCCTTGTAGTGTCTCGGTGCGGGGTGCTAGCTTTGTGGGTTATCGCCTGGCACCAATCTTTGTACAAAAATGAATTGTATAAAATACCTCTGCTCTATGTGTAGTTTGGCATTTTGCACACCGGGCGAACCAACCCCCTTTTCAGAATAACAGGATCACTGGGCAAGTCTGTAGCAATGAGGATGGGACAAGGTCACGTCAAGAAAGTGCAGCCAGTAGGTCAGAGTCAGAGAGGCACAGGCACAGTATGTAAGGCCTGATCCTAAACGCAACCCTGAAGCCAAGAGGTGGAAATCAAGAGGTGGAGGGCAAGACCTTGAGAAATCCTCAAACAAGTAATCTTCAAGTCTAGCAAAGGGAAAAGAATAAAGAAGGTTCTAGCAACAAGAAGCCCGTTTTTCTTCTGGGCATAGAGTCCAACTGGATGCACAGGTACAAGAAGACTGCTGTGAGATCTGCCTGTACACAGTTAATGTGGTGAATAAAACATTTTTGTTCTGCACTGCCTGCCCAGGGTAGGATTTTCCATTGCGTGGAACCAGCGCCCAGAACTCCCCTTCTAAATGTGAATCTGTGTTCAAGGAAACAATTCTTCCATAAGATCTGAAAGCACCCAAAAGTTAGGAAAGGAGAGGGCTGGCAGAGTATCTCTGTGGGCTGTTACTGTGGGAAAGACAGTGCTTTACAAGAACAAAAGAGTGCTAAACCCCCTGTTTTCAGCTATGTAATTTTTTTTAGTTTGTCTTATATACATTCCCATTTCCTTTGCCATCGGGTTGATAGATCTGCCCTGAGGAATGAGTTCAGCTTACTCCTTTTCACTGCTCCATACAATTCAGCTCGCGTATAGAAAGAAATCAAACTAACCTTTGTGGCTTCTGTGTTTTTGTTTCCATATGCTTGTGGCTGCAGGGCGAAGTCTGATAAGCAACTCCCGAAGGAAAATTGATTTTTATTCCCGGGATTATTTTCTACCGCGCCTTCTGGTGCTGATTCCAGCTGTTTCTCATCATCGCTTTCCATAGCACTTAACTTTCTCTCCCAGACAATAATCATACACACCAGCGTATACTAGGGAGAAGACTTTGGCAGGCGATAAAATGCAGAGAGGGTACGCGTCTGCAAAAAACCAACGAGAATAGGGTTTAAATTTACGTTCTTCTCAAGAAAAAATAATAATCCTGCAGCCATGCGACTCTCTAAGAGCGTATGCAAGCGAAAGTGTTGGTTAATAAAATACTTGTTTATATCGGTCATGGTTGCCATAGTTTTGAGGAAAGAAGGCACTTCATCCCACCGCTGAGACGAGGAACTTCACCTCCACCTCATGCCAAGATATTCTCACCGTTGTTGCTAACTCTTCCGCTCTGAAGGGACCGTATGAAGCTGTTCTTGGACAGCTAAGAATAGCACAGAAAATCAACTAGTGATAACTGTTGTGTAGATCTTAATTAGGCGAAGGGTGGCTTCCCTGCCAAATTTGCGCACATAAGTATGTGCTACTGACGAACGGGGCGGGGGGATGTTCCTCCCGGATAATCTGCCCCCTGTGTAGGCTGGGAGGAGAGTTTCGACTGCTGAAAGGCACAGTGCTGGGCTGCCCCGAGCGCGGCTTCTGCGGACTTCCCTGTGCCACAAGGACCGAAGGGGCGCTAAAGGCTCCGGGCCGCCCCTTCACTCCGGGCTCTGCCGAGCTTGTCTCTCCCCCAGCCGGAGATCACTCCCCGCTCGCAGCCGCGGTTGCAGCCGCCGTGGAGAGAAGACGGGAGAAGGAAATCGTGGAGGAATCAGCGTGGGGAAGTGGAGAGGAGCGGGGGGACGGGGGGGAGGGCTGCCAGTCAGTGCCGTGCTGTGGCTCAGCCCCAAGCCTGATCGCCGCAGGCTTTCCTCCCTGATTTCCCCATTCGCGGCTATTTCACGTACGAGCGAGCTCCGCCAGAAGTCACCAGCAAATGGAGGGACGGAGGTCTGGGGAGAAGTTCAATACTTCCATACGGGATAAAACACGGATTTGACTTCAGCAGTTCAAACACTCCGAAAATTTCCACGTACAATCGTTTTTCCCCTCAACAACGAGCCAAGGCAGAGCCTCAGCACCGAGAAGCGGAGCAGGGCAGGATTGGTGCCGGCCCTACGCCGGTCCCTCCTGCACAGGGCGGGAGAGGTGGGGTGCAGCGGCTGGGGAGAGGAGCTGGTCCGGGACGCTGCTGGGACTGTGCGCAACCCCGCTGTTCCGGCACTTACTGCTGAAGCACGACAAGGGTTAATCTGGGACCCATGAGTATGACAGCTCCACTCAAGGGCTTCCAGCAGCGGTGCAAGAAACAGAAGTTAACTGAACCCCTAACACGAACGTTTCCAGAAAGGACTAGCCAGATGAGACAAATACAGATTCGTGACAGGAACGCGTGTGTAATTAACATCTCAGGCACAAGGCCGGGCCGGGAAGGAGCCGCGGCTTCAGGTTGATCGTAACGGGCAGCTTCGCAATCATCTCGCCTTACCTAGGCTGAGCAGCGGTGGCTCCGCCCGCCGAGTGAGCCGCGGGCAGGGGGGGCAGCGCCGCGCTCCGCAAACGGGAACACGGAAAACCACGAGCAGGGGGAGAGTCCCGGCGCTGCGCTGTCGTGGCTTGCGCAAGCTCGACCGGAGAAACCCGAAATGAAACCCGATGATCTAGATGAAATGCAAACACGCTCGCTCCCACGTCGTCGAGAAGCAGGACCTGATGTCCTTTCTCCAAATGCCCGGGGGTCCAGACACGGAGCACTTGTAACAGCGCACTTAGAGACTGCTTCTCTCAACAGCCCGCTGCTGTGTTCCAGTACACTGCTTTGTTCAGTGTACACATCCTTCGTTTCCTTAACGTTCCTTAATAAGTTTACCATAAAATGAGATGCAAACACACACAGAGTGTGTCTCCGAAGCACACATCGCACCGTGCTCCCGAAAAAGACAGTACACCCGAAACACATATTAGATTTTCACTCCCCGACATCTCCGTGCACCCCACATCACGCAAACCGCCCTCTGTACGGCGCTGCCATCGCTCTGCGCCCCCAAACCACATTATTCTTACACCCCGACACACACATCCCTCCGCTCCTCCTCACAGCACTCCCGTCGCCCTGCGCCGATCACTACACATCGCTCAGCTCCCCACCGCGCACACATCACCCTGCGTACGCCGGTCCCATCTCTACGTCTCCCGACACACACCTTTCCCTGCGTCCCCTCCTTCCCCAAACACATCGTGCTGCGCACCCCAAACCACATTATTTTACGCCCCGACGCTCTCAGCGCTCTGCTCCCCCCAACACACACTACACCCTGAGCCCGATAACACACACATCGCTCTGCACCGACCGACAAACGCATCGCTCAGCGCCTGATGACGCACACATCGCTGTGATCCTCCCCGGTGACACAGACACATCGCTCCGCTCCTTCCCACAACACTCCCATCGCCCTGCGCCGATCACGACATATCGCTCCGCTCCCCACGGCGCACACATCCTGCTGCCCCCAAAGAATAAGCACCCCTCAGTTCTCCACGACACACGCACCTCACATAAGGCTCTACGGCGGTGAAAAACACATCGCTCTTCTTTCTCCCCATGCCAACACACGTCGCTTTGAGCTCCCCACAACACACATAGCCCTACGCCCCAAAAACACACCCATTGCTCTGCGACCCGCGGTGCGCACATCGCCCTGCATAGGCCAGTCCCACCTCTCTACGCACCCCCCCCTCCCCAAAACCACATCGCTCTGCGTGTCGCCCGCCCCCCACCCCCCAGGTAAAATTCGCTACGCTCTCTCAAACACATGCTGCGCCCTGAGCCCGACAACACACATCGCTCTGTACTTCCCGAAACATACTTCCCTCTGCCTTTCAACGACACCCCCATTGCCCCGCTCCTCCCCTGCACAGGCATCGCTCCGCGCCGACGGACACACGCATCGCTTCGCTCCCCGAAGACACTCCCATCGCTCTGCTCCGGCTCACTGACATCGCTCCGCGCCCAACGATGCACACATCGTCCTCGGTACGACAGTCCCACCTCTCTGCGCCTCCCAATACACACATCGGCCTGCGTCCCCTCCCACCCGAACACGTTGCTCTGCGCTCCCCAAACTACAGTATTCTTACGCCCCGACACTCTCAGCGCTCTCCTCCCCCCAACACACACTACGACCTGAGCCCCTAAAAAACCAAACATAGGGCTCTGCACCGACCGACAAACGCATCGCTCGGCGCCCGATGATAACACACACATCGCTCCGCTTCTCCCAGACGGACAGACACATCGCTCTGCTGCTCCCCACAACACTCGTGTCGCCCTGCGCAGACCATTACACATCGTTCCGCGCCCCGCGGCGCACACATCGCCCTGCATACACCAGTCCCGTCCCTCTACGCCCCCCGAAACACACACCGCTCTGCGCATCGCCCGCCTCCCCCACCCCAAAACACATCGCTACGCTCTCCCCAACACACGCTACGCCCTGAGCCCAACAGCACACACATCGCTCTGCACCGGCCGACAAACGCATCGCTCAGCACCCGATGGTAACACACACGTCGCTCCGCACCGACGGACGCACGCATCGCTTCGCTCCCTGAAGACACTCCCATCGCTCTGCCCCGGCTCGCTGACATGGCTTAGCACCAAACGAAAAAGACATCCTTCTGCTCCCACGACAACACACACACGCCACTCTGAACCCCGCACAACACATCGTCCTGCGTCCCAAAGACACACGAATCGGTCGGCGCTCCGCGACGCACACGCGATAGTGACATCGCACTGTGCCTCCAGAAACACACGTCGCTCTTTTCCCCACCGAAAAACAGAGCTCTCCCCCCTCTCCCCCGAAAATAATTGCCCTTACGTCCCGATACAAACACTGCTCTATGTCTCCCCGAAACGTATCACCCCGATCCCAGTGACACACGGTTCGCTGTGTACGTCGCGGACACACACATCGCTTCGCTCCCCGAAGACACTCCCATCGCTCTGCTCCGGCTCACTGACATCGCTCCGCGCCCAACGATGCACACATCGTCCTCGGTACGACAGTCCCACCTCTCTGCGCCTCCCAATACACACATCGGCCTGCGTCCCCTCCCACCCGAACACGTTGCTCTGCGCTCCCCAAACTACAGTATTCTTACGCCCCGACACTCTCAGCGCTCTCCTCCCCCCAACACACACTACGACCTGAGCCCCTAAAAAACCAAACATAGGGCTCTGCACCGACCGACAAACGCATCGCTCGGCGCCCGATGATAACACACACATCGCTCCGCTTCTCCCAGACGGACAGACACATCGCTCTGCTGCTCCCCACAACACTCGTGTCGCCCTGCGCAGACCATTACACATCGTTCCGCGCCCCGCGGCGCACACATCGCCCTGCATACACCAGTCCCGTCCCTCTACGCCCCCCGAAACACACACCGCTCTGCGCATCGCCCGCCTCCCCCACCCCAAAACACATCGCTACGCTCTCCCCAACACACGCTACGCCCTGAGCCCAACAGCACACACATCGCTCTGCACCGGCCGACAAACGCATCGCTCAGCACCCGATGGTAACACACACGTCGCTCCGCACCGACGGACGCACGCATCGCTTCGCTCCCTGAAGACACTCCCATCGCTCTGCCCCGGCTCGCTGACATGGCTTAGCACCAAACGAAAAAGACATCCTTCTGCTCCCACGACAACACACACACGCCACTCTGAACCCCGCACAACACATCGTCCTGCGTCCCAAAGACACACGAATCGGTCGGCGCTCCGCGACGCACACGCGATAGTGACATCGCACTGTGCCTCCAGAAACACACGTCGCTCTTTTCCCCACCGAAAAACAGAGCTCTCCCCCCTCTCCCCCGAAAATAATTGCCCTTACGTCCCGATACAAACACTGCTCTATGTCTCCCCGAAACGTATCACCCCGATCCCAGTGACACACGGTTCGCTGTGTACGTCGCGGACACACACATCGCTTCGCTCCTGCGAGACACTGCTATCGCTCAGCGCCCCGCGATACTGGCACCACTCCACGCCACAGAAACACGCATCTCTCTGCTCTCCAGTCCACACAGGGGACCGCGCATGTGGCTCCGCGGCGATGCGGCAACGTCGCTCCGCACCCCCGAACACGATTCATCCTGCACCCGGCGAAAGCGCACACCTCCGGGGAGGAAACGCCTCCTGGCTGCTTTCTCTGATTTCACTGGCTGGAACATTTCTAGCCGCGCTTTGACGCCGTCGAGCCTCTCATTTGCTGCTATAAAAGAGGCTGCAGCGGCCGGCGGCGTTACTGGGTGCTTCTTTCGCTGCTGTTGTTGGTGAGCGAGAGCCGCGCGTTTGCTGCGATGCCTGAGCCGGCCAAGTCCGCCCCCGCGCCCAAGAAGGGCTCCAAGAAGGCGGTGACCAAGACGCAGAAGAAGGGCGACAAGAAGCGCAAGAAGAGCCGCAAGGAGAGCTACTCGATCTACGTGTACAAGGTGCTGAAGCAGGTGCACCCCGACACGGGCATCTCGTCCAAGGCCATGGGCATCATGAACTCCTTCGTGAACGACATCTTCGAGCGCATCGCCGGCGAGGCCTCTCGCCTGGCGCACTACAACAAGCGCTCCACCATCACCTCGCGGGAGATCCAGACGGCCGTGCGGCTCCTGCTGCCCGGCGAGCTGGCCAAGCACGCCGTCTCCGAGGGCACCAAGGCTGTCACCAAGTACACCAGCTCCAAGTAAGCTGCCTCGGCGCCCTGCGCCAGACCTTCTCAACCCAAAGGCTCTTTTAAGAGCCACCAGTTCTTTCATTTGAAGAGCTTTGTCACAGGTGTTTTCTGATTGTTACTTAACTTCTCTGTATTCTAAGGCTCGCTTGCAAGATTGCCCTTCGGGACCAGTTCTTCATCGGTTATTACAGTTTTTCCCGTGTCTCTGGGTCTTAACCTCACACTGCAAAACGCAAAATGAGGGACTTCGGAAACGCCCATCAGGGGGCAGCAGGGCTTCAGAAATGGGAGCCGTTGACGCGTGATTAGATAGATCTTAATCTGATTGTTAAACTGCTCTGAAACCATAAAGCAGAACCTTAAATTAAAAAACATACTAGGAAATAGTTTCATGAATCCCCTAAGGCATGCATTTTAAACATACGATTTTTACCCAGACAGGGAAGATAAATGAAAAAAAAAAAAAGGCAATAAAAACCCTCCCCCGTTTCCTTACTGATTACTTAGGTCCTCAAAGACACTTTTGAACTAAAACTGATAAGATAGAAGCTCAGCGTAGGAGAACAGGGAGAATGGAAGGACGAGGACTGAAACCGAGTCAAACAGAGCAAGGACAGTAACTGCTTTACTTTTTCTCATTTCAGACACCAAGGACTCTAACTGAAGAATGGCATGCTTTGGACAGAGGAAGGACGGTGGCTTACAAACAGCTGGCAACCGAAGCAGCCCACACATAAAAGGCAGTGCAGTCTTACCGGTAATGGCTGGATTCAGTACGGCAGAGAAAGCCAGAAATAAGTGTATGACCACAAGAAGTCGGGATTAGAAATGGGGGTACTGCTTTTAATATCAAACTATGCTAGGGCTTTTAGGTCATTGTGATTCCATGTTCATTATTAAAGCAATGAAAAAACATGCCACCAGTAAAAATGAAGTAAAAGAAATTAAAGCTCTTTTACAGGAGTATGTGGGTGGCTCTTAAAAGAGCCTTTGGGTTGAGAAGGTCTTTCCTACAGGTTCACTTGGAGCTGGTGTACTTGGTGACAGCCTTGGTGCCCTCGGAGACGGCGTGCTTGGCCAGCTCACCGGGCAGCAGGAGCCGCACGGCCGTCTGGATCTCCCGCGAGGTGATGGTGGAGCGCTTGTTGTAGTGCGCCAGGCGAGAGGCCTCGCCGGCGATGCGCTCGAAGATGTCGTTCACGAAAGAGTTCATGATGCCCATGGCCTTGGACGAGATGCCCGTGTCGGGGTGCACCTGCTTCAGCACCTTGTACACGTAGATCGAGTAGCTCTCCTTGCGGCTCTTCTTGCGCTTCTTGTCGCCCTTCTTCTGCGTCTTGGTCACCGCCTTCTTGGAGCCCTTCTTGGGCGCGGGGGCGGACTTGGCCGGCTCAGGCATCGCAGCAAACGCGCGGCTCTCGCTCACCAACAACAGCAGCGAAAGAAGCACCCAGTAACGCCGCCGGCCGCTGCAGCCTCTTTTATAGCAGCGCGGTGCAAATGAGCGGCTCGACGGCGTCGCGTCGCCATTGGTCGGGAATCGGATTTCAGGGCGTCACGCCTCCATGAGCCTCGCCATTGGGCGCCTCTCGATCCGTGTGCCCATTGGCTGCGAAACAACCGTCTCCCTTGCAGCCAGTCAGCGATGGCGCTGCCGCTCCGCCCGAGCCGGATATAAGCGGGCGGGCGGGGGTAGGTGGCAGCAGCAGGTCGGTGGTTTTGCCGAGGTGCTTTGGGGGTCGGCTGCTGGAGCTGTCTGTGAAGATGTCCGGGCGCGGGAAGCAGGGCGGGAAGGCGCGCGCCAAGGCCAAGTCGCGCTCGTCGCGGGCCGGGCTGCAGTTCCCCGTGGGCCGCGTGCACCGGCTGCTGCGCAAGGGCAACTACGCGGAGCGGGTGGGCGCCGGCGCCCCGGTGTACCTGGCGGCCGTGCTGGAGTACCTGACGGCCGAGATCCTGGAGCTGGCGGGCAACGCGGCCCGCGACAACAAGAAGACGCGCATCATCCCGCGCCACCTCCAGCTGGCCATCCGCAACGACGAGGAGCTCAACAAGTTGCTGGGCAAGGTGACCATCGCGCAGGGCGGGGTGCTGCCCAACATCCAGGCCGTGCTGCTGCCCAAGAAGACCGACAGCCACAAGGCTAAAGCCAAGTGAACGCGTCTAAGACTCATTAGAAATCGAAACAAAGGCTCTTTTCAGAGCCGCCCACAATGGTCATAAAGGGTTGAGTCGTTCTCTTTGATTTTTGGTTCTTCCAGTGAATGTAGTCATGCACTTTTAAGGCGTTTTTTGTTAAAGTGTTTGTCTTAACTATGCTTTTCTCTCTTCCTGATTGTCTTATTTTTTTTATAGGGCAGTTCTATTGTTGCTTTTTAATGAGTTTGGATCACTCCACGGAGGGATTAACTTTACTTCCTTTGTTAAATTTTTACCTCTTCTGTTTAATAAAATACTTTTTTTTGTTTTGAGAATGGATGTTTTTAACGTGGTAACAGTGGCAAGTATGGTTTTGTATGATGTAAGAGTAAACATTGTGCTTCCTGGAAAATGAACTCCAGCTTTCCTGTGAGTTCTTCATGCAGTATTTATTACAGGGTGATATAAACAAAAGTCGTCCTAAAGTCTAGGTTATTTCTGTTGCGTTGGGAGTAAGAGTAGCTGATCACTGTTGCGATTCTGGGCTACATGGAGTTTTTGCACCTGGAGAGAAGGGGCAGGTGAAATAAAAGTCAGCCCACACGAAAAATAAAACCCTGAAGAAACCGTGCAGTCTCGGCAGTGACCCTGAAGCAATTCTTTCGCAACAGGAGGGATTTTCCCTTCCTCTGGCCCCTTGTTGTTTTCCATTTTTTCGCTGCATTTTAACACTGTCATGTGAGTCTCGCTGGTTTTCCTTGGTAGAATGAACTCTGCAGAGCCCTGGGGAAGGATTCCGGGCAGGGTTATCAGTGTTCTCCATGAGCTGCCTGATGTGATGTGCTGCCACGGTGGCGGCTGCTGCCTTACACTAGAAAGAGCTTTTCATTTCTTTTTTCTGGAGCTATTGGCTGGATTTGCACATCTCTCCTCTGTGAGGCACAGGGAGTTTCGAGCTGCCACCTTTTTGGAGAAGGCGAGTGGTTCTTGGAAAAGCTGCTGCAGTTGCAGCAGGGCACGCTTTCGTCTTCAAGTCGTTTCGCTGCTCTAGTTCTGCCCTGCTTGCTTCCGAATTCCCTCTGGCTTTAGCAGAGCTCCTCGGTGCTTTTTTTAGCCTTAGTGTTGTGCAGGCTCTTGGCCTCAGGGGCTGCCAGCTTCTTGACATTTCTGGGGCTCTTTTTTTGTGCTTCGTGGGGACGGACTTGGTCTTGCTGATGAGCTCGTTTGGCACCGGAGCAACCAGAGTGGTTTTCAACATAAACACAGTTTTTCCCATCTCTGCTCTCCAGTAGAGAGAAGAGAGAGATGTGGCTAACATATCTGTGGACCCGATGTTCAATGAGTCTAGCTTTCCTAAAATTGAGTCGGTAAAAAGTTCGCCCACCTACACGGGAAGGTAGCCTCCACTCCCTCCATCTCTGTGTTTCTTAGAGAAAATGAAACTGTTTGCATATTGGAAGCACTATAGACTGTTGTAAAACTGGGGAAGGTTCCTATGAAAGCCCCTGGGTACATGTGGATCATCTCGATGTTGTGTGAGGGAATTTAAATTCTAGTTTCTAGGCTGTAGAAACTTTCAGGAGGACAATCTTTTGAATTTTTTTGCCTTATAAAAATACTCTGGTATCAACAGTATAAATGCAATAGTACAGAAGATATAGTATTCATTATTTTTATTGCAGCTATTCCTCTTATTTCCCTCTTGCAGAAATCACTTAGGTATTGTCTAGCTCTAGTTTCAATTCGTATATCTAGGAAACAAAGCCTTAACAAAACCCATGGGGCTACGTGAGGTTTAAACTGTGAAGGGCCACAAGACCTCAAATGTACATTTTACAGCCAGACACTTTCGTGAACAGGTGTGGTTTACAAAAACTGGGTTAAGTGGGCGGATTGGTTTTGAAAACATATATATTTCTTAACAAGATGTGAACACCTGCAGTCTGCTGTAAGCGGCACAGACGGATTTCCCGGTTATTTCTTTAACATTAGCTCTGTTTTGCAACAGATGAATGGGAGATGAAGGGGAAAACGCCTATCCTCAAGAGACAAAATGTGCCTTCACGAGCCCGTGAATGGCACCACTCAGCAGCTCTGAGGAGCCGGCGCTCCGGGGCGAAAAAGGCAGGGCAGCCCCCCGCCCCTCCCGGGGGGGGTCGTCCCTCTCCCGCACCCCTCCCGGACCACTCTTCCGCACATCGGCCGTTGCTGGGACAGCCGCCACCGCACATCCCCCTTCACCCGTCGCGCCTGAGCTACGGGGACGTGCGCTGTTTTGGACGGCGGACGCGCACGTCGGCACCAGGATCGGAGAGCTGGGTGGACTTTGAAACGCGTTAATTATGTATGAATTTATTGCTTTTTTCGTTGTGCGTATTATTCATTGAGCAAGGGAAGCAGGGAAAGAACACAAATGCCCAAAGGGGTTTTAACATCTACCAAGCAGCATCAGCCCTAGTGTGTTATTTAATCCCACGAGTTTAATTACGTCGACGGCTCAGGCTGAAGCTAAATTACCTCGTCGCTGCGGAAATGCAGCGGTTGGTGGATAACGGAGCGGGCGGTTCCCACCAGGACCCCTTGTTTCTTCAGCTGATATCCTGAAGAAAATGGAAATTTTGGAATTTTCCGATAAGCCATAACAATTATGTGAGCTTGGCAAAACAAAATTTGACCCCCAAACGCGGGAACTAAGAGATAAAGAAGCACTTCTTTAATGACTACATCCAGGAGGAGAGCTGAAAGACTGATGAAAGCAAAGATTCCGTTTCAGAATATTATGAGAATGGGGTGACAGAGCGTATAGACAAGGAGAACAACTACTTGGGATGTTGATAAGAACTAAAACAAAGTGCCCATTAGGGGAACTATCCTCATTATAATCCTAAAAATCAGGCCCAGAGGCCAGGAACAGCCCCTGCTAGTAAGTGCTTTACTCTCTGAGCATGGGTGGTAAATTAAAAGGGAACTGGACCTTTACATTGAAGAGAGAAAGAAATTAACAGATTATTAGCTGAGGCATGTGAATATTGGCGGTGACTGGCACATTTAGCTGTATAAATGCCTTGTAGTGTCTCGGTGCGGGGTGCTAGCTTTGTGGGTTATCGCCTAGCACCAATCTTTGTACAAAAATGAATTGAATAAAATACCTCTGCTCTATATGTAGTTTGGCATTTTGCACACCGGGCGAACCAACCCGCTTTTCGGGACAAAACAGCGACAGCGAAACCCTCCGGGTTTATCTGTCCGCCTGTGGCAAGCGGAGATTTTCCGGCTCCCCGCGCCGGTGCCAGAGACTGGGAAATAAGCACTGAACCTCCTGCCAGATCAGGAGGGAGCCGGGGTCCCTTGCGGACGAGTTGAAGGAGGGAGCACGGCGTAATACGGCCTGGTTCGAGAAGAGAAGCAGGGAGGGAGGCCGGGCGGGGCCGAGAAGATAGACGCAGAGGGGATGCGGGCGTTGCGGGGGTTGGAGGCTGGGTGGGCTCTGTGGCACCCCCCGAACCCCCTGTACTGGAGGAGGCGCCTGGGGACAGCGGGATGAAGGCAAACAAAAGGGTCGGATATCTCCGGGAAGGGCAGAGCAGGGCGTCGGAGTTTTTTAAATCCAGAGACAAGATATTTCCTTTTCACTTTTTCATCTGTTAAAGTATTTTTAACTCTTTCTTTGTCGAGAAATAAACCTATAGGGTAAACGGAAGAGTCCACATTATTCAGTTCAGATAAATGCTGTAAATAACCCCCATTTCGTCGGAAGCTTCCTGATGTTCCCTGTTTATATCCTGTATAATTTCCTGCTGAGAAATACGGTCTTTCATGCAAATGTTATCAGGTGGAAAAAATTGTTAAAATGAAAAAAAAAAAGAGTAAAAGGCTTACCTGTCTTCATGGTGTTCTCAAAACGGTTAATCGCTCTAATTGTCTTTATCAACGTTTTAGAAACGCCTCATTGTTTGATTTTTGTCTCGTTGATAAATGCATAATTAGAAGCTGCTATTATAAGTCTGAAGTACAACGCATACACGGCCCACGAGGTTTTGCATGACATTTAAGTTAAGGCTAAAATTTCAGGAGCTAAGTATGACTTACACCCGTGTGACCGTTTCCCTTCTTCCATGGGATTTGTATTAGCGATTTCAAAAGACAGAGTTTAAGAGCCGCTGCGTGAGTGAGAGGAGCCGATTCAGATACATTATCTGGGCTTCCTGATCCAGCTCAGTTGGGCCCAGGCACCGGATTTGCCTGTGAAGCGGTCAGCCAGGTCTGCTGGTGCCTGGAGCACAGGAGGAGGCAGCCCTATTTAAAGACGTATTTCGACGTGTAGAAAGATTTAGGCTTATGTCTTTCCTGTGGTAATTATTGTACTCTTTTCTCAGCAGGCTGATTAAAGACACTACCCTTGCTGTGTTTCAAGCACACGAGGCAAAAAATAATAATAATTAAAAAAAACCACCAAGAACTTTATCATGTGGCGTGTTTCATGTTGCAGTGGCTGCTACTTGCTATGAGAGGAAAATGGGGTGGTGCATACAAGAGGTACATGCATTTCTTCTTAGCTCTGATCCTGCACAAAGATAGTGCAAGATCCTTTACTCTGAAGTCGAAATTTCAGCTGTAACTCTCCATGTGTACCCACTTCTTATTTTGGGATTTTTTTTCTTCCGTTTCCCTTATCAAGTACAAAATTTACATGCAATGCAAGTATGGCTACAACTACAAAACCATTGTGGATTTCACTGGTGATGACAATGCCAAGCTGTCCTGATACTCCTTTAACACACAAGCTATTATCTAGTTTTAAAACGCACATATGACCAGAATTGCTTCCTGAGCTTACCTGTGTTAAAAAAAAAAAAAGGAAGAACCTCTGTGATTAATACTTAGTACAATTTTTGACAAGGAATGCTTTCGAACAACCTCTCAATCAGGACAGGCCATCAAATTACTTTTTTGCAGCCTCCAAAGAAACCCAAACCAAAACCTAACACACCCTTTCAACCTACACAGGCCTCTGGTTGTGTGACCCCAGAGCAGGAAGTAGTAAAAAACTGCTACAGGCAGTGATTTTTTGAGGCTTTGGATCAGGTGTATGGCATCTCTTTCTTGTTTCTGATTCACTTTGCAGTGAGTTAGCTAGAGAATACAGTTATTTGTTTGCCCAGCTGGTGTATTTCACTTTTACAGAAATAAAATCACACTTTTTTTTAAAACATGATGATTAAAAAAAAAAAAATTTACTGTAGATATGTTGATCTAGAGAAGATATAAGTATTTCCAAGGATGCTACTATTATTGAGACCATATTTGGAGTACTGTGCCCAGTTTTGGGACCCCCAGCTTAAGAAGGATGTGGAACTACTTGAGCAAGTCCAGCAGAGAGCTACCAAGATGATCAGGGGACTGGAGCATCTCCCTTATGAGGAAAGGCTGAGAGACTTGGGTTTGTTTAGCCTGGAGAAGAGAAGGCTGAGGGAGGATTTCATCAATACTTATCAATATCTAAAGGGTGGGTGTCAGGATGATGGGACTAGGCTCTTTTTGATAGTGCCTAGTGACAGGACATGGGGCAATGGGTACAAGTTGGAACACAGGAAATTCCACTTCAATATGAGGAAAAACTCCTTTACTGTGAGGGTGACAGAGCAGTGGAACAGGCTGCCCAGGGAGGTTGTGGATTCTCCTTCCCTGGAGACATTCAAAACCTGCCTGGACACAGTCCTGTGCCCCCTGTTCTAGGTGTCCCTGCTCAAGCAGGGGGGTGGGACAAGATGATCTCCAGAAGTCCGTTCGAACCCCTGCCATTCTGTGATTATTCTATTAAAAATAAGATAGGGGAATTTTTTCATAGCTGCTTGGATTGTTCTTCAATATTGTTTATGGGTGGTTATTCACTACTGGAGTAAACTGTAATGTAACTGATAATTTGATATACAAAATGTTGCTGATATAAAAAAAGGTATTTTGACAAAAATGTTTGTATAACCAAAAATAAATATTCCCTGTATTTCAGTTGCTGTGGATAAAGAGGTATTTTGAAGACAGACATAAAGGGTACAGAAAAACACAGCACAAAGGGCCTAACGCTTAGGTATTCTAGCACTTCCTAGTGCTGAGAACTGTTAGGACTAACAGCCTTGCTTAGTGCTAGTAGTTAAATTAGTTGAAGCCTTAGGCCACAAGAGCTGACAGAGAGTAAACTTTTTGATAACACTAATGCTGCAAACACAGAACTAGCAGGTACAAGCAGAATCAAGAAGGTAAGGACAAAGAAAATAATTCCAAGAGGAAACCTCAGAAGGTGGCCCGTGCAGTGACTAAGGAAACAATAAGAAATCAAGAGACCATGGACCAGAATTAAGTGATGGACTTGGGGTTCAAGTGCTGGGTGGCATGGGTATAACTGGGGGCACCCAGGTCGAGTTACTCTGCATGTCGGATAAATAAACCACTTATTTACTCAGTGGATTGGAGACTCATCTGCTTCAAGCAGGAACCTAGGGACCAGCCCTCATGAGATGGCATCCACATAATGCCTACAATGGTCTAGGTGGCGGTAGCATAATTCTTGCTACGCCAGGGTGATGTATTTGAATGCTGTTCTATCTTACTGTTGATGGGCGATGTCATCTGGGTAGAATGGATTTAGGAATACAAGGAAAAACTGCTTTGAACTGGAGAGAACTTTAAAGCACAGGAAAGATGGAAGAACATGCTGTCATATGATTTTATATTTACACTATTTGGTTTATTGATTTTGAATGTTCATCCTTCTGTGGGATGAAATTGTTATGTTCACTATTCTTACTGGGCCTAAATACTACTACTTTTACCTCTAGTGAAAGAAACAAGTACAAAATATTTTCCATGGTAGTTGATTTTTGTCATTTGAGAAACTTTAGTCTCAGCACTGATAGAAAAATAATGGATGTGTTAGAATCAGATTGGATGATGTGTGTGTAGGTATAAATGCAATGATCTCATTACAGACCCCTAATATTGCTTTATCGAGCATACTGAGATTGGAAGCAGCAATTGTAAGCAACATTTTCTTTTTTGTTGAGTGAAGTTTCATTAGCCTAGGAACAATTTCATATACTGAAACAGCCTTAAGAAATATCCCTGAAATGTCTGTGAAAGCTGTATTAAAAATGCACGCAGCATTCAGAAGAATGGCAAAAAGAATGCTTATGGATTCATGGACTTGCAAGGCCAAAAGGCATCACTGAGCTCCTACTGTAACTGAGGCAAGAGGGCTGCCATGTGATAGCTGCGATTTGAACTAAGGTCATTTTATATTAAAACATCACCAACTTTGATGTTTATGTGACTGATTATTGAGAATAATGCCCACTGACAAATTCTTCTAATGATTACCACCACCACCAAAGTCTGAGCACTTTTAGTTTATATTTTCTTGAGTTTCTTTCTAGCAACCCACATATCCCCTTACACAAAAACCTAAAAAAATTGAATATACAATGTTTTATTCATCTTTTTAGGTATTGAACAGATATAGAAGCCCAGAATGTGGAAACTGTGTTTCAGAGTTTGCACTAAGTCATTTGGAGAGCACATCTCTGAACTCCATTTGAGGCTGCTGGAGAACTGAGCATGGAGAGTGCCCCTTATTACTGAATACCTGAAATCCAGTCAGCCTTCAAGATGAAATTAACTTTGATAAATTACTGGCCAATTTAAGAGAGACCTACCTGGTGCCTGCATCTGTACCTGCAACACCAAACAACATTCAGTTAGTACTAGAAAGAATATCTTGGGTGATTTTGTGGTCCCTGTATGGACTAAAGGTGTTTACAAATCCACGGAATATTCTTGGAAATCAGGATTATTCAGGTCCAGTTTGAGCGACGATGATAATGGCTTGTATCTGCATCTACAGCAGGGTCTAATTACCCAAGAATGTGAAGGAATGATTCAGCCAACTGTTTGAGGCTAAAGGACTTTAGGGGTGATTAACAGCTGTTTGATAAACTCTGAAAGTTTATCAAAAGAAAGAAGTCAGCCTGTAGTGGCTACCTACTTATTTTAATGACGTATAAACACAGAAAAGGTTGGGTAGCTATAAAATAATATTCCACTCCACTTTTTATTTATCAGGGGAATATTCTCTTCCTAAAGCAGCCATAGGAAGAAGCCTTGCCAGTTACTGTAAAACACACACACATATCAGAATTAATAAAATTACTGAAGAAATTCAGAAAATTTTGTGCTCTATTTGTCACTGGGCTATTAGTAACATAATTTTAAGGTAAGTGTCACTTGCTACTACATAAATTGTTTTACAGTGCAGTACACTGTAGACCTCTCACTTTGCTGGAGAAGTTAAAACAAAAAAAAAGACTGAGCGCCATTAAGCGGTAGATGCTGTTAAAGCAGTTAAAACGATGGATATCAGTAAGCTTCCGGTAACAAAAATTTATTCTTTCCCGACTAGAAAACTACAGAATTGTAAATTCTGTAAAAACTACAGAAATATAAATTTCCCTTCAATTTATAACACATAAGATGAACATGCTCAAAATTAAGAGTGATGTATTGCACATGAAACACACCACAACCTTAAGAGTGTAATAGAACCATAAGGAAACAGTATCACTGAGCAAGAAAATAAGAAAACTTCAGTTACAAACACTTTACTTACAGTAAGTCATTTGTTGCCAAGTAGTTTACGCTTCCTAACGGAAAAAAAAAAGTATTTCTCACACTTAAGTCATAAAAGAAGACTGTAAATTAAAAATTCACATTAAGAAATTAAGATTTCCTGCATTTGACTGTACAGCCCTTTAAATTGAAAAGGTGGGTGGCTCTTAAAAGAGCCTTTGGGTTAAAACCGACGATCCGAGGCGCTCTACTTGGAGCTGGTGTACTTGGTGACAGCCTTGGTGCCCTCGGAGACGGCGTGCTTGGCCAGCTCGCCGGGCAGCAGGAGCCGCACGGCCGTCTGGATCTCCCGCGAGGTGATGGTGGAGCGCTTGTTGTAGTGCGCCAGGCGAGAGGCCTCGCCGGCGATGCGCTCGAAGATGTCGTTCACGAAGGAGTTCATGATGCCCATGGCCTTGGACGAGATGCCCGTGTCGGGGTGCACCTGCTTCAGCACCTTGTACACGTAGATCGAGTAGCTCTCCTTGCGGCTCTTCTTGCGCTTCTTGTCGCCCTTCTTCTGCGTCTTGGTCACCGCCTTCTTGGAGCCCTTCTTGGGCGCGGGGGCGGACTTGGCCGGCTCGGGCATCGCAGCAAACGCGGCTCTATCAGAGACCACACAGACCGTCCGCGTCAGGAGCAGGAAAGCGAAGTGGGGGGAAGTAGCCGCGTTCCACATATTTATAGGCCTCTTATGCAAATGAGCAGCATTCACTACGTGTACTTTGATTGGTCAGAACATGTTCTCTCGTCATTACACCCGTCTACCTGCTTTTCATTGGTCAGAATTCGATTCGCGTTCTCATTGGCTATCCAGGGGAGACCTAGTTCTCAGCCTATCAGCGAAGGGGAGAGGTGGGAAAACGAAGCTATAGCTGAGGCGCGCCGCCAGGTCCCTTCGCTCTGTTGCCAGTTTTTCAGAGAAGTGAACGCGGAATCGAGTAAGGATGTCCGGGCGCGGGAAGCAGGGCGGGAAGGCGCGCGCCAAGGCCAAGTCGCGCTCGTCGCGGGCCGGGCTGCAGTTCCCCGTGGGCCGCGTGCACCGGCTGCTGCGCAAGGGCAACTACGCGGAGCGGGTGGGCGCCGGCGCCCCGGTGTACCTGGCGGCCGTGCTGGAGTACCTGACGGCCGAGATCCTGGAGCTGGCGGGCAACGCGGCCCGCGACAACAAGAAGACGCGCATCATCCCGCGCCACCTCCAGCTGGCCATCCGCAACGACGAAGAGCTCAACAAGCTGCTGGGCAAGGTGACCATCGCGCAGGGCGGGGTGCTGCCCAACATCCAGGCCGTGCTGCTGCCCAAGAAGACCGACAGCCACAAGGCTAAAGCCAAGTGAACACAACGGAAAAGAGGCACGTTGTCTCTTCCGGAGACGTTAACCCAAAGGCTCTTTTCAGAGCCACCCACAAAATCATAAAAGAGCTCAGTTATCCCTGCTCTATAGTTACTCCGGTTCACATGAATTACTCAACCCATTTTGTTTCATTTTCTCCATGTTTATTAACATTATTTTTGGCGCGGTTATAGTAGCAACGCTTTCCATGTTTTTGCTAACATAAAGTCGTGCCATAAATGTCCTCCCATAAGCTTTTGCTGGCATAGGACATTGTCCGTTGGGTTCTTCCGCCAGAGAACATGGGAACAAGGTATATCGGCGTCCCTCACCCCCTACCCCCCCCCCCTCCTGCGAGAGCGGCTGCAGCGGCACCAGATTTACGAGGCGAAGGGGGGGGAGGGCAGCGGGCCGGGTTCTCCGCTGGCCAATCCTTGGTCAGGGCGGGCTTTTTCAATACTTAAAGCTCCTTTTCTTTCTCATCCGGAACAAAAGGAATGGGAGAGCTCACGGCTATTTTCAGGTCGATAAGGAAAACCCTCCCCTCCTCCCCCAATCAGACAAAATCATTTAAGGATACCCCTTAAGAGAAATAATACAATAGATTAGACATGGCTCAGTATAGCGTGCCTGACAACTGCATTACTTTTGTTACAAAATATATTCTTAAAAAAAGTACATCCGATTTTTATCAAATCATTACTACAAAACATTGCTTCCTGGTAGTCAAACCAATTACTCAGCAAAAAAGATGTAAAAGTCTACACTTCCCTAAAGCCGCCGCGTCATACCGTGCTCGTTAGCGCTTCTTTCGGTAATCGTCGGGGGTTGGGGGGGGGGGGAAGAGAAGATACAATTGACCTCTGACGACTTACTGGATCCATGCCGCAGGTTACTGACGACCTCGGTGCCTCAGCTCCTTTAGGGAAAGTGTGGGTGGCTCTTAAAAGAGCCGTTGGATAACAAAATATGTAGAGCAGGACTCTTCTGGTATAATTTACTTCTTTTTGGGCGCCGCCTTCTTCGCCTTGGCCGCTTTCGGCTTGGCCGCCTTGGGCTTGGCTGCTTTGGGCTTCACCGCCTTCGCCTTGGCCGGGCTCTTCGCTGCTTTCTTGGGGCGGCCTGCCTTGGCCGCTTTCTTGGGACTCTTGGCCGCTTTCTTGGCCGCGGCAGCCGCCGGCTTCTTGGCTTTCTTGGGGCTCTTCTTCACTGCTGCTGCCTTCTTGGGCTTCTTGGCGGCGCTGGCGGGCTTCTTGGCCGCCGGCTTCTTGGGCTTGGCAGCGGCCGCCCGCTTCTTGGGGGCTTTCTCTTTCACTTCTCCCGGTTTCTTGTTGAGGCGGAAAGAGCCGGAGGCGCCGGTGCCCTTGGTCTGCACCAGGGTGCCCTTGCTGACGAGGCTCTTGAGCCCCAGCTTGATGCGGCTGTTGTTCTTCTCCACATCGTAGCCGCCGGCGGCCAGCGCCTTCTTGAGGGCGGCGAGGGAGAGCCCCTTGCGCTCCTTGGAGGCGGACACGGCCTTGGTGATCAGCTCGGTGACGCTGGGGCCCGCCGGCTTGCGGGCTTTGGAGCCGCCCGCCGCCTTCTTCGGCTTCTTGGCGGCGGCCTTGGCGGCAGGCGCGGGCGCATCGGGGGCGGCGGCGGGAGCAGTCTCGGACATCGCGGCGGCGTCCTCTGCGGAGCAGGCGAACACAATTGGGCTGGCGCGGGTCAGATGCTCGTATTTTTAGAGAGGAGCCGCGCGGTGATTGGTGCGTTGCAGAGCCCGCCCCGCTGCACGGCCGGGGAGCCCTCCGGTGTGCTCGATTTGTGTTTCTTTGGACTAACAAAAGTGTATTTTCCTCGGAATTTCTGCCACCAAATCGCCCCATTTCCCCGGGGAGGGAGAAGAAGAGCAGGTACTTGCGTTCGGGAGAGTTTCCAGCCGCGAACGCGTGGCCTGAGTTAAAGGAGAAGCGATAAATCCCGTGTGCTGCTGCTGGAGAGACCTCTGAAGAGAGAAACTTTTGTTTTTCCTTGCAAATTAAAAATTTCCTTTTGACAGAAATGCAACAGCAACCACTCAGTCTGATTCTTTAGAGGGTTTTCTTGTGGTCAAAGTTGAAATCTGCCGAATTAAAGCTATTTTGACAGTTTAAACTGATTTTGAAGAGGAGGAAGTAACACAAACTCCTCTTTCAGCTCTGAATATGGATTAAGAACCGGTTCCTTTGACCATGTGTTTTACCTCCTAAAACGCTAAAGTCTAGTGAAATAGTGTCTCGTACAACCTCCTATTGCACTTTTTATAGAGCCATAAGCAATTTGTAAATATCTGGGCATTTATGAACATACAGTTCTTTTATTTAGTATTCCTGGAATTTCAGTAGAAGGGAGGCAAACTTACCCTGCTACCTTGTGTTCAGTGTTTTATTTCTTTTGTTTGTTTTCCATATGAATTTCTGTATCAGTTATTAAGTAAATCAAGCTATTAGCTTTTTCTGTGGCATGTCACTTTCAAGGAATCTGTCATTTGTTATCTGATGTTACAGAACTGTATCTTTGTAAAAGAAAGCAAGCTCCTAAACTTCTGGTGGTATTTACTGAAATGATCTTTGTCTCTCTAGTAATTTAAGACGTGTGAGGGCTAGTGTAGCAGGTTAGCAGTTATGATTTTCCTGCTCAGGAAGTATTATCTTGTTATGTATTTTCTCTAAGAGTAGTAGAATTTGAAACCACATTACTGTTGGTAATTTTTAAAATACATCTCACATAGTATGTCTATGCAAAGGTTTATCTAAAGCATATTCTGAATCCTCTTCCCACTTAAAATAAAACCCACCTAATTCTTCCTTAGGCATTTTACAGCCATCATTGAAATAAGGAAATGCTCTCAGGACAAAAATTAAAGCACTTTGTGATAACCTGAGTTTTAACAAGGGGAGAGGTAGGCCATAGGTCGGTCCTAAAGAACCAGGAAGAATTCAGTCAATATTGATATCTAGTTGAAAATGATGTAATATGCTGAACAGAACAGAGCTCTGGAATAATATTTCATTAATCTGTACTTGATTATAAGCAAGTGTATTTTCCATTGCCTTTCATAGTTCTTTAAGAATCAGAAAGACTACTCTTCAGCCCTGCCCTCTGGTTTCCTTTGATATAATCAGATATTACGTATAATGTAAACACACTGTTTAAGTAGATATTAGCAACCAAAATTTCTGATTGTAGGAACAGGTAGTTTGAGGTAAGTGTAATCCTATTTCCACTTCATTGTTTCATTTACAATGGCTGTTCTGTAAATACTAAATGTGTATATAACAAGAAATCATTTTAGTGTGCTGTAAATTGTGTTTCAGTGAATATGAAACTATGAATAAATGCAATGAAGGGAAAAATTGCAATCTGCACCTGAGAAGAAGAAAATATCAGAAAAAAAGGTTGCAGGAGAAGTGCGCCTGGGCTCTGTAATGCTTCAACAGAAAGAAAGCTAAGAAAAGGACTAATCAAATTGGGACTTACAGGGTCTTGTTTGTAAAAGTTATGTGACATAAATAAGAATACAGGAATGAAATTCTTTGGTGTGGATATTGAACACGTACCTTCACAAATTGGCAGAACTGAAGTAAAATAAATCAATAAATAAATGGGGTTTTAAGCCTATATCCTGTATGTGTTTGCAGATCATGAATGAGACTTTCAGTTGACTTGACTATATAGTGAAACAAAGTAACAATGCTTGGAGGAGATGACATTTTGCAGCTACCAAGACACTTCATACCACACAGACAGGGGAAAAGTGTAGACTTTGAGTGACATGTCAGCAAACTGAAAACTCCTGCTGCCTAATTTTGTTATGTTGAACTCAAGAACATTTACTTCAGTAACCTTCACTAGAGGAGATTTAGACGCGCCAGCCCTCAGTTTTGTCTTCACAGGGTGTTGATTTACCTTTATTGGCGGATGAAATTGAGGTGGCAAAAATGGTCACCATCCCAGTTGTCTGCTCATCCTTACTCCCAGCAGTTACTACCCGCTCCCTGTTCCCAACAGGGATAGCTAATGATATGTGTAGCAGCTTCTGATCTCCAACAGTTACGGTCTACTATCTTAAAATAAACTGAAGTAACTTCAGAAATTTCATAACACAGAGAGAAGCTCTGATCTTTCTTTTTCAATGTCTTTGCAGCAAAGAGATAAAATAACTTTAGTGATGTAGAAATGCTGCTTGGAATATGTTTTCTACATGAAAGAAATACATGCAGGAATAAAATTTTGGAAAGTGAAGGTGCATTTGTCAATTTTAAAAGGAGTTTGCTCCACAGTCAGAGCAGATAGTATAGAAAGAATGGACAGATGTACTCAGGCAAAGAAAAAAAAAGTGGTGAAGGATTATATAAAAAGCAGGAATAGCAGTTTCACCTCCAGCTGAGCAAATGAGAAAAGGAAATAATCCTGATTTAGGTATATGGTATTGTAGAAAGACTTCATGAAGAAGGCACCACATAGACTCTGACATGCAGTTTGGCTTTCCCAATGAGACTGGAGGGAGGTAGACTTCACCATTCATTAAAAAAGGAGGAGAGTGATACAAGGATCTCCAGAGATACTTCTGGGGAGAGCATCCCTGTAATGCCTACTGCATCTGAATGACATCAATCCTCCTCACCTCATGGGCACCCCAGCAGGCCACACTACACCACAAACCTGTACAAGACTGCAATCTGAATCCTGCAAGTCACCTCCCTTTCAAATACCCAGATCTGTCCAACTTTTGCAGTTATCTATTAAGACCTCTTGGCATAAGTAAGGAGACACATGAACCACAGCCAAGGGCTGGCACTGCACCTGAGAGCTATCAAACATTCCCATCTCCAGTTTAAGACCTGCCAGTACTTGTTCCTAAGAAAATGAGCTGTGGGTTATATTTAGATATGTTTGCAGTAATAAGAGGTAGCTTGGTAGTTGTTCTTCTCAAGCAATTTTGTTAGGAGGCATTAGCATGAGAGTTAGCCACAGAAATGCGGCTAATGGGCTGCTCTGCGTGCTGTAGGTGAGTGTCGTGGTCAGTTGTTCTTAGACAGCTGGAGAGGTACAGCTGACATGCCTGAGCACCACAGCCCCTCTCCTTCCTTCAAGTGATGATTTCCAGGGAGATTTAGGTGAAGGCCTTTACGTTATGTGCTGCACTCCTGCATACATGTTCCACAGGAAAGAGGTGTAAATACTCCCTGCAACCATGAGTACACTCCTATTACAGTGTTACACCCATGTCTTACTTGCCCTCAGTGACTTCATCCTTCATCTGAGTTACAAATGTAGTAACTCATGTGATCAAACCAGCCAGCACAGTTTAACAGCTTTTAACCCTTAGCTAAGCAATTTTAAAGCGGTACCTACCAAACTACAAACTCGTTGCAGCTCAGCAAACAAGTCTCTGCCTACATAATACTAATGTTTCTGCTGCTGCTGTTGTTAAGATTCATAAGTGTAATGAGGCCACACTAGGCCATTTAAATCCAGCGTACAGCTGAGCACCCATAGCGGGCAGGCCGAATAGGGTAGGTTGATGGATGACTGTCCCCATAGACTCAGCTTCCTGGAATGTTGCACACTCCTCCCTGTAGTCTCGGTTAAGGGTTGGGGCAACTCTGGTGGCCTCCCTTCATCATTGCCATGGCATGTCATTTGGCAATTGAAAACCTATAGTCCAAAACCTCGATATGTCTATAATTAGGAGGCACTGGGAAGAATGTCCTTCCTGGGAAAGCAAAAAATACCCCGGCAGAAACACAGGGAGCCGAAACTCTTCCCAGAACACATAATGAAGAAAAAGATGCACTTTGTTCTCTACTGTATGGGAATTTACAAGGTTAATACATTTTTATTTTTCTCACACACAGGCAAAGAAAAGATCCTCACTGTCAGTCAGATATCAAAGAACAGAATTATTTACATCTTAAAGTACTTTCGTCTTCTAAAACTAGCCTAAGGCACTTGGCAACATGTCTTCTGGACCACCCTGACATGCTCTGAATGTAGTCATCATCCAGCAGTTGAGGACCTCAGGGCCTCAGACAAACTGTCTGTGAAAGGTAGGCAACAATAACATATGGTCCATCAGCCATGGCTCCCCAAATAAATCATCTCCTCCTGAACTGACGGTGCCTCTCTTTCATCAGCATTTAATATGGAATTCCACCAAGGAAGGGTGCCACCACACTGTCCTTTCAGAGCAACCCCTCCATCGGCACTGAAGCCTGGCTGCTCAGGGAAGTGAGCAGCCTACACAGAACAATGCTGAGCAACCCGCTCTTCCTCTGCACAACACCCCGACACTTCTGTGTGCTTTCTGCCCTCCACTCTTTCCTATCTGTGTGCCAGTGCTCCCTGTGAATGCTGGTGAGAGGGAGGGAGCAATGTGACCAACCTATGCACTCCCTCCAGCCAAAGCCGTGTGTGGTACCTATAGAGGGACAAAGTGTCCTTGAGCACGTAGTGCATGCACAGCTGGTCTGCAATCCACCATCTCCCTGACTGGTGACACCCCAGGCACTGATGTGACAGGCTTCCAGTTACATTTGGGTTGTCAGGCAACCCATTTTTTTGCCACACAGGCAGTGATGGTCGCACCCAGACACTGTGTAGGCTGGACTTCTGCCATCGATGAGAGCCAAGCACGGTGTCACACACCATGTGAAGGTGCTCTCATTAAGTGATGCTGTCTTGCCGGTTTTCCTCAGTGTGGGGGTGAAGCAGGTACTGGTTCCAGATAACTCTGTGCCATCTTTCTGGAGCAGGAGTATTGCAAGGTAGCACTCGGGTGCCAACAATATGGGCTGGCTGTCTTCCCATAGAAGAAAGCCAAAAAGGTTTTGAAGACTTATTCAGTGTGTAAGGGTGCTGCGCTGTAGCTTATGTTTTTTACAGTACATACTTCACAGCTGTGCCATGGACTGGTGCCAGAATGGCACTGTCCCTGGTTAGGATGTCATCCAGACTGCCAGGGGCACTGAAGGGCCAGCTGGTGCCCAGATTTCCCCACAATATACAAATGAGGCCAATTGCTCTGCACTCCTGCTATCAGCCAGTTCAGAAGTCAGCAATCTGGCTTCACAGTCCCAAGAGAGTATGTATATGCAATGTTGGGCACATACAAGAAGAATATATTTCACGTATTTTGCCTGCAACTTGCCTTGATCTGGTTCCAGAAAGAAGGATTGGCTTCTATAAGAAGTGCATTAAGTCTAAATCTTGGTCTTCTTGACATAGTCTATTTCTGGTTTGGACAATGAAAATGCAATCAAGTTTTGGTTAATTTGAGGATGAAATAAGGAGTAGAATAACAAGTTTAACTTTTACGTGTTGTTTGAGGTTAGTAGTTTGTAATATCTTACATATAATTGTATGGTTAAGAAGACTAACACACATGGCCTGCACTAAGGAGCTAGGAGCAGGGATCAGCCTCTGTCCAGCTGTAGAGAGGTGGTAAATAAAGAGAAATCAACTGGATTTTGGGGTTTACCCAAAATACAATAGGAAGCACCTACAAAAAGGAAACTTAATAGCCCGAATTACCTAAAGGTATTGAGAAAAGGGCCTGAAAGGCTTTCAAGGATTACCACTGTCAGTGACATCACTGGATGAGGAGGGGAACGTTTGTTCACATTTGACACTAATGAAAAGAAAAGGGTCTTGAGGTTTGAAAACTGTTCAGATTTAGGTTTTTCTTTTTCCATTTTAGAATATGTGATTATTCTTCTAACATGGTGAATTGTCTTAGCTCTGGTTTGGGTTGTTTTTGGTATTTTTTCTCACTTGGTTATGGTGTCTTCAGTGTTGAAGGAGACACTAGCTCATGCTCTGTTGGGCTAGTATTTGGAACACAGAAGCCAGGACTTTGGGAGAAGATGAAGGAAGAATACCATTTGTAGTAGTAGAACTTTCTTCTGCAGTTAGGAATGTCCACAGGTGTCCAGAGTTGGGAGAAATGAATGGGCAATATGAGAGGGACAGCCTTGATATTGTGCTGCCCTTTGAATTGCATTATGGACAGAGACTGATGATTGTAACAATGGAAGAACTGAGTAATTCACAGAAAACTTCCATCTGGACCAATATCCTACCCATGACAGAGGCCAGTAATAAAAGAATGTAACAGCAATAACTGATATCTCATCAAAATGACACCTTAGGCCCTAGTGATTTGTAGTCCAGGGACTCACAGGGTCAGGGTGAATGTCACTGAACTGGAGAGCTGTGAATGGATTTTTCTCCTGTGTGTTTATTGACTGCTTTCTCCAGATATAGTAGCTCTAATTTGCCATATTTTAGGATGTGGCTTTATCATGACAAATTCTAAAAGACTGACGAATGGGTACAGTGGGAGCGGGAGATGGACAAATGGGTGGTGGACATGTATACTACATGGTGTGCATCCCTTTAATAGAGGACGATCTCATTTATATACAGTTAAGTGTCCTCAATGTGTGTGTGTGTTACAAAATGATGCTGGAAAACGTGCTTTCTGTGATGTAGATGAAGTGGGACAAAGTGACAACCAGCACGGAGTAATCTGAACCCCCTTTCCTGTAGCTGAAGAGAAGTGAAGAGAATGTATTTGAAGTAGAGGGAGTGACAAGTCATTTCAAAGAACAGAGGAAAAGAAATCAGGAGTCTTCAGGGACAGGCAGAGACATTCCTATATAAAATACCAGAGCTGAAAGATACTGGGAAAGAATTATCTCATCATTACATTTTTAGATCCCATCACTCAAACAGACCATCCCTCCTGGAGTCACTGTGACTGAGGCAGAACCAAAAGCCAATGTCAGCAAGGGAAAGGATTATCAAACTTCACAAAGATCTCCCTGAGCCCTTCATCTTGAAAGGATCTCCTCTGTCTCTTTGTGGATAATGATGTGCATATTCAGCCACAGTCAGCACCGTCAAACTCTCTGTATTGGAATTATGCTAATCTCAAAGCCCCAGTGGGCCCTGTGCTATGAAAAGGAGGACCGCCAGGATAGCCAGCAGAAATCAGTTATGGATTTAATAGTCAGAATGACTGATTTTCAGAGTCATAATGTCGTACCAAAATAACAAAGAGAAATATTGTCGCTGGCAACATACAGTGGTGAAAGGAAAATATATTACATGAAAGAAAGAATATTTATCCACTCAGAATGATGTCAGACCTTTGAAAACAAGGAGGCACACACACATGTTACTGACATAGCGTTTTTGTTGTGCATTTAACATGCACGACTAATTTTCATCCAGATAGCAGTGATCTAAATGGAAATATAACACTTTCTAATTGTGACCAGGATGTCTAGGACTTAATATGAACCAATATTCCAGACAGGAGAGAAAATTAAGGACCTTCTCAACTTCGATGCTGAAAAAGCCCTTAGTGGACTCACCAGTGATACTATACCCTAAGACTGAGGCATAGCCAGCTTCTAGAAAAACCTGCACGCTTCTATCTGGTCTGAGGTGAAAGCATAGCAGTGATTTTCCTGATGCTTTACAGCATGAGCCAAATGGTAGCAATATGGCCACAGAGGTGACACGTCAGTTCGTACATTGAGCAGCTGGATATCGACACCACCGGGTTCTTGCAACATGACCTTATAATACTGACACATGGCCACCGTGACCTTAACAACGGTCCACGTGAGGTGCAAGGCTACCGGTTCCCTCTCGAGCGGCCGCAGAGGCGCGCTCGGCCCCGCGTGAAAGGAAGGTCTGTGCGCCGCCGCCCAGCCCGGAGCGGTAACCACCGGGAAACGGCGCTCCGGGGGCAAAGCGGCCGGGAGACGGCGAGCGAGGCGGAGGAAGAGGCGGAGGCGGAAGCGGAGACGGAGGGCGGGACAGACGCGGGGAGGCTGCCGGGGCCCGGGGGAGGTGCCCGGGAGCCGCCACGGGCGAGGGACCCGCCCCCGCCACGGAGGCGGAGGCAGAGACGAAACCCAGCCCCGCCTCAGCACGCCCTGCCCCGCCCCTCGCCGCCGCAGTCCCCAACCAGGTCGGCTCCCAAACTATAAAGACCGACGCGCCGCCGGCTCCCCCTCACAGTTCGGAACCGACCCCAGCAGCAGCGGCGGCACGATGTCTGGCAGAGGCAAGGGCGGGAAGGGGCTCGGCAAGGGGGGCGCCAAGCGGCACCGCAAGGTGCTGCGCGACAACATCCAGGGCATCACCAAGCCGGCCATCCGCCGCCTGGCTCGGCGCGGCGGCGTGAAGCGCATCTCGGGGCTCATTTACGAGGAGACGCGCGGCGTGCTGAAGGTCTTCCTGGAGAACGTGATCCGCGACGCCGTCACCTACACGGAGCACGCCAAGAGGAAGACGGTCACGGCCATGGACGTGGTCTACGCCCTCAAGCGCCAGGGACGCACCCTCTACGGCTTCGGCGGCTAAAGCTTTCTGCTCCCGCACCATTTCGAGAACCCAAAGGCTCTTTTAAGAGCCACCCACAAATTCCCTTTAAAAGAGCTGTATTTCACGTCACACTATTTTCCCGAGTCGCCGCGGTATTTGTGTGCCCTTCCTCTCCGCGTTCACGTTCTCCCTGTTGCATACGCGTCACCCCCCACCCCCTCACTGCGTTTTTGCTGCCCTGGTGCTGCAACCGGAGCGCCGGGCCTTGCGGTTGGGCTCCGGGTTCCTGGGGCGCCCGCTGCTGCGTCATCCCCCCCTGCGCAGCTCTTTAGCTCCTTCTCCTTCCCGGCAGCCGCTTTCGGCTGGAGCTCGCTGGGGCGCTCCGCCCTGCGAGGCGGGCGGTTCTTCGCGAGGCACTTAAGCGGCGGTGCCGGGAGGTTACGGAAGCCGCCGGGACCCGAGGGGCGACCCTCGTGCCTCTCCTCAGCGGCTTTGGCCTGGGACGACACGGGCCGCGGGAAGGCCTCCCCGCCCCGGCAAAACCAAAAGGCAAGCCCCGGCGCTCTCCCGCCGAACCCTTCGTTTCCTGCCGCCCGGCCGTGCCCCAAGAGGGAAACTGCGCCGACTTGCCCGGCTTCATTGCAGCCGGCGGGCAGGGAATGGACCGCCTCACTCGCGCAGGGGAAGGGGGACTGGATACCGCTGAAGCCGGGCCCCGCCTCCGGCAGCGAACGGGCGGAGCGCCCCAGCTCTTTCGAAAAGTCCGCGCGAGCGACCGTTGGCTCCGGGAGGCTCCCCGCTCGGCAGAGACGCCGCTCACCTCCGCGGGCGCTCGGCCCGCCGCCGCCCACCACAACCGGGCACCGCCCCCGGGAAAGTAGTACAAGGCCCCGGCCGCCGGGCTGAATGAAGTGCGGGGCCCACCGGGGAAACGCAGCGGCGGGCTTCCCGGCCGCCCCCGAGCACTCCGGCACAGCAACCGGGCCGGGGACGCTACAGAGACCCCCTCCCTCGCTCCTCCGCCCCTTTCTGTAACGAGCCAACCCTCCCGTGGAAAACGCGCGCACCCGGCTCCCCTACCGCCCCTCAGTAGCATCCCCAGCTCCTTCTCGAGACGGTGGGTGGCTCTGAAAAGAGCCTTTGGGTTTTGCTTCTGGGCTCGCGGCGCTGCTCCGGGCGCGGTCTACTTGCTCTTGGCCTTGTGGCTCTCAGTCTTCTTGGGCAGCAGCACGGCCTGGATGTTGGGCAGCACCCCGCCCTGCGCGATGGTCACCTTGCCCAGCAGCTTGTTGAGCTCTTCGTCGTTGCGGATGGCCAGCTGGAGGTGGCGCGGGATGATGCGCGTCTTCTTGTTGTCGCGGGCCGCGTTGCCCGCCAGCTCCAGGATCTCGGCCGTCAGGTACTCCAGCACGGCCGCCAGGTACACCGGGGCGCCGGCGCCCACCCGCTCCGCGTAGTTGCCCTTGCGCAGCAGCCGGTGCACGCGGCCCACGGGGAACTGCAGCCCGGCCCGCGACGAGCGCGACTTGGCCTTGGCGCGCGCCTTCCCGCCCTGCTTCCCGCGCCCGGACATCCTCGCTCGCTCGGCTGACCCTTCGCTCAGGGACGAAACCCCGCTGCGGCAGGGACGGAGCAGGTGAGTTACCCGCGCCCTGACGCCCGCCCTTATATCCCTTCCCTTTGCGCGGCCGCCGGCCTCTGATAGGCCCAGGCGCCGGTCGGGGAACGCGCGCCCAATGGCGGAGCGAATCTCGTCCTGGCCAATGGCGAGGGGCGCAGCACCGAAAGGCCTCCGCCCGGCCTCTCCACGCCGCCAATGAAGAGGCGGGAGGGGCGGGCTAATGCAGGCAGCCCCGCCCGGGCGGGACGCTCGCTCCCGCCGCCGCGGCCGCCCGGTCCCGCGGCGGCCCGGCTCCCGCCCGTGTTTCCGTGGACCTTCTCCTTTGCTCTTGTTTTAAAGCAGCCCGGTCGGCAAAGCGTGGCTTGGGAGGGCGGAGTTGCTGGGGTAGAGAGGAAGAGGCAGACGGTGTAGCCGGGTCAGTGAGCGGGAGTCAGGGGAAGGTTACCGGGAGGGAGGGGGGAAGGCCGGTACCCCTCCCCGCGTTGTTTCATGCTCCTTTTTTTCTCCGCCGGAGTGTTTCGCCCAGCACCGCTCACCCCAAACCCTTCCGGCCTTCCAAAACCGCACACACTTCCTTCTGTCTAAAACCCACCACAGCCCCCTCCTTCCTTCTGTCCTCACCAACGCAAAAGGGCTGACGAACAATGCAGTCAAACCTGGCCCCTGCGTTCATGGCCTTATTGAAGCTCTTGCTAAGGTACAGCATTTGTTCTACTCGTGCCCGTTCCTTTAGTCGAGTTAATGTTATTACATAATATCAATGGACACTAAAAAAGGTGGGTCATTTCAAGTTTCTGATAAAAGCTATACTTTTAACCATTGGTTTTTCACTATCCTTTTTCAATTTTTTTTTTAACAATCATCTTTTCCCCCTTAGCTCTCTTTTTATGTGCTATATATATAAATAGCAATTTCTGTATGTACCAGAAAAAAATTGTTAAGCCTGGACAAAAATATCCTTAAGAAAAAAAGACTTTGAAATGAAATACAAGAAGATAATCAGAAACAAATTTTTGCAGAAAACCCGGTAGACTTAATAATTAAACCAAGCAATGCCTGAAATATTTTAAATCATTAATAGCTGAAAGGTTTTTTAATGCAGAAGAAATATACAGGGATTAAAGAATGAGATTTTTGGCGGCAGGCAGTATATGGCAAGAACAAAGAGGCAAAAAGTAGGCGGCACCTGCTGGTGGCGGGAGTTTTAAACTTTGAATCCACCAATAACACGCAGAGAGTACCCAACGGCCTATCAGAGCAGGGACCAGTGCTATATATTGTGCTCCACTACCAGCAGACTCTCAGTGCCTTTTTCTCGCTGTCACAGCATCAGTACTTTGCTTTAGAGCGATGGCGCGCACGAAGCAGACGGCGCGTAAGTCGACGGGCGGGAAGGCGCCCCGCAAGCAGCTGGCCACCAAGGCGGCCCGCAAGAGCGCGCCGGCCACGGGCGGCGTGAAGAAGCCGCACCGGTACCGGCCCGGCACGGTGGCGCTGCGCGAGATCCGGCGCTACCAGAAGTCGACGGAGCTGCTCATCCGCAAGCTGCCCTTCCAGCGGCTGGTGCGCGAGATCGCGCAGGACTTCAAGACCGACCTGCGCTTCCAGAGCTCGGCCGTGATGGCGCTGCAGGAGGCGAGCGAGGCCTACCTGGTCGGGCTCTTCGAGGACACCAACCTCTGCGCCATCCACGCCAAGCGCGTCACCATCATGCCCAAGGACATCCAGCTGGCCCGGCGCATCCGTGGTGAACGTGCATAGGTTTACATTACCACTAATTTTGAAATTAACCAACACAAAGGCTCTTTTAAGAGCCACTCCCATCTGCAGTAAAAGGAGCTGTAATGCTATGGTAAATACATTTTTTATTATATTTAGATTGTTTTTCAAAACTTTCCTAATAATCCACTTATTGAGACACTTGGTTTGACAATGATACAAAAGCTGTACTTGAAGGAAGAGCTTCAATAAGGCCATGAACGCAGGGGCCAGGTTTGACTGCATTGTTCGTCAGCCCTTTTGCGTTGGTGAGGACAGAAGGAAGGAGGGGGCTGTGGTGGGTTTTAGACAGAAGGAAGTGTGTGCGGTTTTGGAAGGCCGGAAGGGTTTGGGGTGAGCGGTGCTGGGCGAAACACTCCGGCGGAGAAAAAAAGGAGCATGAAACAACGCGGGGAGGGGTACCGGCCTTCCCCCCTCCCTCCCGGTAACCTTCCCCTGACTCCCGCTCACTGACCCGGCTACACCGTCTGCCTCTTCCTCTCTACCCCAGCAACTCCGCCCTCCCAAGCCACGCTTTGCCGACCGGGCTGCTTTAAAACAAGAGCAAAGGAGAAGGTCCACGGAAACACGGGCGGGAGCCGGGCCGCCGCGGGACCGGGCGGCCGCGGCGGCGGGAGCGAGCGTCCCGCCCGGGCGGGGCTGCCTGCATTAGCCCGCCCCTCCCGCCTCTTCATTGGCGGCGTGGAGAGGCCGGGCGGAGGCCTTTCGGTGCTGCGCCCCTCGCCATTGGCCAGGACGAGATTCGCTCCGCCATTGGGCGCGCGTTCCCCGACCGGCGCCTGGGCCTATCAGAGGCCGGCGGCCGCGCAAAGGGAAGGGATATAAGGGCGGGCGTCAGGGCGCGGGTAACTCACCTGCTCCGTCCCTGCCGCAGCGGGGTTTCGTCCCTGAGCGAAGGGTCAGCCGAGCGAGCGAGGATGTCCGGGCGCGGGAAGCAGGGCGGGAAGGCGCGCGCCAAGGCCAAGTCGCGCTCGTCGCGGGCCGGGCTGCAGTTCCCCGTGGGCCGCGTGCACCGGCTGCTGCGCAAGGGCAACTACGCGGAGCGGGTGGGCGCCGGCGCCCCGGTGTACCTGGCGGCCGTGCTGGAGTACCTGACGGCCGAGATCCTGGAGCTGGCGGGCAACGCGGCCCGCGACAACAAGAAGACGCGCATCATCCCGCGCCACCTCCAGCTGGCCATCCGCAACGACGAAGAGCTCAACAAGCTGCTGGGCAAGGTGACCATCGCGCAGGGCGGGGTGCTGCCCAACATCCAGGCCGTGCTGCTGCCCAAGAAGACTGAGAGCCACAAGGCCAAGAGCAAGTAGACCGCGCCCGGAGCAGCGCCGCGAGCCCAGAAGCAAAACCCAAAGGCTCTTTTCAGAGCCACCCACCGTCTCGAGAAGGAGCTGGGGATGCTACTGAGGGGCGGTAGGGGAGCCGGGTGCGCGCGTTTTCCACGGGAGGGTTGGCTCGTTACAGAAAGGGGCGGAGGAGCGAGGGAGGGGGTCTCTGTAGCGTCCCCGGCCCGGTTGCTGTGCCGGAGTGCTCGGGGGCGGCCGGGAAGCCCGCCGCTGCGTTTCCCCGGTGGGCCCCGCACTTCATTCAGCCCGGCGGCCGGGGCCTTGTACTACTTTCCCGGGGGCGGTGCCCGGTTGTGGTGGGCGGCGGCGGGCCGAGCGCCCGCGGAGGTGAGCGGCGTCTCTGCCGAGCGGGGAGCCTCCCGGAGCCAACGGTCGCTCGCGCGGACTTTTCGAAAGAGCTGGGGCGCTCCGCCCGTTCGCTGCCGGAGGCGGGGCCCGGCTTCAGCGGTATCCAGTCCCCCTTCCCCTGCGCGAGTGAGGCGGTCCATTCCCTGCCCGCCGGCTGCAATGAAGCCGGGCAAGTCGGCGCAGTTTCCCTCTTGGGGCACGGCCGGGCGGCAGGAAACGAAGGGTTCGGCGGGAGAGCGCCGGGGCTTGCCTTTTGGTTTTGCCGGGGCGGGGAGGCCTTCCCGCGGCCCGTGTCGTCCCAGGCCAAAGCCGCTGAGGAGAGGCACGAGGGTCGCCCCTCGGGTCCCGGCGGCTTCCGTAACCTCCCGGCACCGCCGCTTAAGTGCCTCGCGAAGAACCGCCCGCCTCGCAGGGCGGAGCGCCCCAGCGAGCTCCAGCCGAAAGCGGCTGCCGGGAAGGAGAAGGAGCTAAAGAGCTGCGCAGGGGGGGATGACGCAGCAGCGGGCGCCCCAGGAACCCGGAGCCCAACCGCAAGGCCCGGCGCTCCGGTTGCAGCACCAGGGCAGCAAAAACGCAGTGAGGGGGTGGGGGGTGACGCGTATGCAACAGGGAGAACGTGAACGCGGAGAGGAAGGGCACACAAATACCGCGGCGACTCGGGAAAATAGTGTGACGTGAAATACAGCTCTTTTAAAGGGAATTTGTGGGTGGCTCTTAAAAGAGCCTTTGGGTTCTCGAAATGGTGCGGGAGCAGAAAGCTTTAGCCGCCGAAGCCGTAGAGGGTGCGTCCCTGGCGCTTGAGGGCGTAGACCACGTCCATGGCCGTGACCGTCTTCCTCTTGGCGTGCTCCGTGTAGGTGACGGCGTCGCGGATCACGTTCTCCAGGAAGACCTTCAGCACGCCGCGCGTCTCCTCGTAGATGAGCCCCGAGATGCGCTTCACGCCGCCGCGCCGAGCCAGGCGGCGGATGGCCGGCTTGGTGATGCCCTGGATGTTGTCGCGCAGCACCTTGCGGTGCCGCTTGGCGCCCCCCTTGCCGAGCCCCTTCCCGCCCTTGCCTCTGCCAGACATCGTGCCGCCGCTGCTGCTGGGGTCGGTTCCGAACTGTGAGGGGGAGCCGGCGGCGCGTCGGTCTTTATAGTTTGGGAGCCGACCTGGTTGGGGACTGCGGCGGCGAGGGGCGGGGCAGGGCGTGCTGAGGCGGGGCTGGGTTTCGTCTCTGCCTCCGCCTCCGTGGCGGGGGCGGGTCCCTCGCCCGTGGCGGCTCCCGGGCACCTCCCCTGGGCCCTGGCAGCCTCCCCGCGTCTGTCCCGCCCTCCGTCTCCGCTTCCGCCTCCGCCTCTTCCTCCGCCTCGCTCGCCGTCTCCCGGCCGCTTTGCCCCCGGAGCGCCGTTTCCCGGTGGTTACCGCTCCGGGCTGGGCGGCGGCGCACAGACCTTCCTTTCACGCGGGGCCGAGCGCGCCTCTGCGGTCGCGTCACTCTGCTGGCGGCCGGACACCGTCAGTAGTGCCGTGGTGGTCGCGGGTCCATGAGCCGGGAGTCAGCGGTCGTGCCGTCCACCGCGGACCTTCAAGGCTTATAGGCGCAGTGCTCGCCCGGGACATCTGTTCCGAAAGCGGCTGGGAGCTACTTGCCTTGGCTTCGCCAGTTTTATTCTCTCCTGACATCTGCTGGGCACCATTTCCTTTTCTTCAAGCATTTTCTCATTACTTTTTCGACAAGGTGACAGAACTATTAGAAACTTATCCTGGAAATTCAGTTGTTGCTGTTTTTTACAGTGTATTACCGTATGGGCAGCAAAACATATTTGTGTTTCACATATCAATTATTGTTTATAAATTACCCTATTGCTTGCAAATACTACTTATTTCCAAGGATGGGTGTAGATCTTATGGTTTTATTTTGTTTTGCTTTACTTTGTGCACAGCGCTAAATCCTTGAATACTTAATCTCTCTCTCTTTTGTTGTGGGGTACTGTATACAGTGAATGAGCATGACAGCCCGTTATAAACAACAAAGCAGAGTTTACTTTGAATAAACAAAGGTAGAATTTACAGTGAATATGATCATCAGAAACTACATGTTGAGTTTGATTTCCTTTCTCCTGTTTCCTTTTTTAGATGTGAGTTTGGAGCCTACATGTGCCCTGGAAGTCTTACATAGCATTCCATATGAAAAGAAATATATATTACCTAGAAAATAATGAACAGTTTTTAATAATTTATAAATCAATAGGCCAACTATAGCAAATATGGTATTAAGTATCCAATAAAATTCTGAAAGCACTTCTTACAGTTTTTATTCTGTTCCCTGTTCTTTTAGGCTATCTACATTTAAATTTTTCTTACAATTTTCTGCTTAGCTTTTACCTTCAGAAATCATCAGCGTAGAGGCCACAGTTCGTGGGTTTGGTGATTTTGTTGTTGGTGGTGTTTTGTTTGTTCCAGAAAATCATGACAGAAATATTTTTATATGTGTGTAAAATTCTAATTTATATGTTACAAACTCGAAGTTGATCTCTTTTGTATTTCATCATTGAGGACGAGTGTTGAAAATGTGGAATGTGAGCAAGTCAGCTGTAAACTGAATTATAAAATTATATCCAACTGCAGCAAAGAGTAGAAATCACTTTGAAAGGGCTGCTCTGGCCTTTGTTCCTGCGTATACCCCTAAATGCTTTTAAATCTGCGGAGTCTTATCAAGCAATGTTTTGCACACATCATATTTGTTGCTTTTCTGAATTGTATTTCCACTCAGTTATGACTCATCTGATTTTCTTCCCCCACTATCTCTACTGTCTCTACATGCTGAAGATGAACCTGATAATCTCCTTACATGTGCAAGGGTTAAAACGTTAACAAAATTTAAAAAGTGGCAGGCTTCAGTCTGCTGGGACACACTCTGCCCTGAATTTTGGGGGTTTACTCAGGAATTCCAATCACCAAATGCTGAGCAGAAGCTCTCTTGACAGCTTTGCCTCCAACACGGTCAGTTTGCAGCCTTCAGGTTATAAGTAAATCATTCTCTTGTGTTACATAAACGCTCAATTAAAAGATTCCTCACTTTGATATTAAAGGACAATTAGAGCTTAAAGCATTAAAGGAAAAATGTAAATATGTCTCTTTTAACAGAAGCAGCAATCAACTTTTTGTGTTAGCATAATAGAAAGTGAAACAAGAAAAAAAACTGGTATGTTTTTATTTTAAAAATTCTTTTAAAAAATTATTTTATATTCTTAATGCTGAAACTACAGCATTGATTTAATAGGCTTTGAAGCGGGCAGAGACCATTTGTTTCAGTATAGAAATACCCAGAGTTTGGTCCAAAGCAGCCCTCAGAGTTTGGGCTGTTACACAGTAACAGAAATCAGGCTAAATAGTATCAGTGAAGTTGGGGAACTACACGTACTGCTTTTGCCACATGGAGGAAAAGAACAAAAAAAAAAAACAATTCCAAGGGCATTAGGAGCTTCACAAACATCCTTGACTTCCCTCACTACTATACAAAACTTTATCTGCTTGTGCCATAACTGGGGTTTCCAAAGGGCAATAACTGCCGGTTGCTTGCGAGCAAGAAGGCCCCGTTCACATCCTAACCCTGCAATTCTGGAAGGAGCTCTGATATGATTTTGAGAAAACCACTGTAGGTCACTTCATTGTTCAATCAGCTTTGGGAATCTGCGACTTGGAAATGATTCTTTCTAGTCCATAGTTATTATTAGATCTATACTGTTGACTAAGTGTAAGTTGTTTCTTCTTATCAATCTCATCCACTGAGCCTGCTCAAGCAGCTCCAGTGGAGATCTAAGGCTGTGTCAGAAACTTCTCTTGCCCTACATGAGAGAAAAACTGAAAGCTCCAGTCCATTGGAGGTTCTGCATGCTGAGCAGCAGGGCGTCCATCCTCTTGAGAGTGCTAGTGGACAAAGGCTGGAAGATAGAGCATTAGTTTTCATCTCTAATTGAATGGTGTTTCGTGATTTAAAAAGTTGTTCCACTTCCTGCCAATGAGACATGTTCTGGTGTATGAAAAAAAATATGATTTTGACATGTCTTTCAACTGTGGAATACAGACTCTCTGAACATTTTGTAGTGCATATCTCACCATCAGCTATGGCCTATATCCAGAAATTTGTCAGAAGAGTAAAACAAGATTTCCCTACAACCAAGCCTCACCATTGTGGAAGCCACAATTCACGCTGAAGAAATTGGCTACTGTTCATTTATGCATGGTGGTAATGAAAATACTGCATCAACATTTCATATGGGACATTTTTAATTTCCTAGTAATTCAGGAAAATATATGTCAGTAGGCACAGAGGAAAACAATGGGAGCCTATGAATCTTTTAAGCAGAAGGAGACAGGAATTCACAACTTACTGAATATTAGGACACCTGTTCCTAGCATCAACTTTGAAATAGGGAATTAAAACACAGAGCAACAACTGTTTGGTACTACTTACCCATTATTCTTTGGAATAGGAGCAAGGGTAGATGTCCACTTGCAAAAAGGGGTCTGCATAAAGTTGAATTGATCCAAAGGAGGCATGGGGTTTTGATTCAGAGCCTGAATCCACCACATTCTCCTGTCAATTTTTCTTTTTTTTTTTTCCTACTGATCTCTAAAAGAAAATCTGCATAGAAGCTCCCCTTAGGCCTGTGCTATTGCATAAAATTGTTTATTTCCTGGAAGGAAAGTAACAACATTTTAGTAAAATATTTCAGTACATTCATTGACCCTTGCTGGTTGTAAAAATGAAAGAAAAGTGGATGGAGCAGCAATACCCAAATGCAACTTCTCCCTGAAGAAATAATTGAATATCAAAGCCTGGGAAGCCCTACTACTCTAACTACGTAACTGGACCATGCTCCTGTGATGAGCACATGCTCTCTGTTTTGGGTTATACTCTACAGTGGCTGAATAATTAAATTTTAATCTACAGTGCCTGAGAAATTAAAATCCACTTACTGGATTACAATTCAAATACTTGGTTGGTTCTAAAATATTATGCTTAAACATCAAAAAGCAAACCATAATGGAATAAAAGAGCTAGGGAGAGGCAAAAGATTTGTTAGTTGCTTCAAAACTCAGGTCTGTCCTTCCTGTATTCTGGTTTATGACCGTCTTTGATTTGACTCACATTGTAGGTGAGATCATATTGCTTTTTTCCTGTGAGAACCCACAGGCTGATACTACCAATCTGTCTTTCCTTGGTCACAAAACTCTCTTATAGTGGATGGGGATAATCTCTGAGGTACAGAAATCTGTCTTACACGGAGCAATGACAGGCTTGAGAGATCAGAATCAAATCTCTAAACACTTTCCAGCTTCCAGGTAAGTCAAGAAACAATCATGACAATGAAAGCAAAAAAAAAAAAAAAAAAAATTAATGTTGTGTTTCTACTTCCAGGAACCTCAAGGTTCATATCTGCCTAAAAGAATTTGAGAGAGAAAAAAAAATATACCAGGAATCTTTCCAAGACTGATAAGGATGAGAGTATTCCTTGTTGTATGAGTCCAGAGAATTGACAGATGCTGCCATGAAATGTGAATAGCTTGAAACAAGCACACTACTTGTATACAAATATCAGTGGATTAGAGAGTTACAGAATGTTAGCTCCACTGCCTCTGGGACGACGTGAAATCTCTGCTATTACCATGGGGTCACTACTACTACTTCAGAAAAAAAATATTTTCCTCAGAGTGTCAGCAGTTGTGATGCAGTGTTCTGTCATATTACTGAGGATCTTAATCCTCCCGCATTAAAGGAAAAAGACATCAGAGAAAACGGGCATTAAAATCAGTTTTTGTGTTTAATCAACACACAATGCACAGTTCTCCAGTCTCCCAATTTGCTGTTGTCACGTTCGTTATCGCAGCCAGGTCGCCCAAAACATCTATTTACTTTCGGTATACAGGCTGAAATGCATTCGTTAGAAGACCCCACAAAGATGTATTTCTGCCCACATTTCACCCCCAAGAAAAGAAAAAACGGTAACATAAATAACTAGAATAACTTTAGTCCTTTTCACTTAAAAACGCGTAATTAGAAAATTCCGTTTCTCGAATGTCGCATGGAGATTCAAGTCCGGTATTTGAAGATTTTCACAGTCCCAGGCAGCGGGGACTCTATGTTGTACCGGCATTTCATTCACCCCGTTACACTTTTTTTTAGCCCCGAATAGATCTGCTCACCCGTTTTTAGGAGCTGATGATAGCCTTGTATCGAGTGTATGAAAGACAGTACTATTGCAGGCAGACTGTTAGCTATTCCGTGTTAAAAAGATAGCAACATGCCATTGAAAATGAAGGAAGTGAGAGTTCATCCTTTGTTTGGAATACGGAGCTGCCACTGACCCGGGGAAGCAACCCTTTTGAAAAGGTGTATATTCCGACCTTACTTCTGAAAGGAGTGAATCACCAGCTGCTGTTATCAAAGCAAAACACTTACAGAACCAACAGTCATTCATTAGAACAGAGGAATCAATTTTGCATAATAAAGTGTCCTGATTGCCGAGCGTACCCTCAAGGGACCGAATTTTCAGCTTTAACTCTCCGTCCAGTTTTAATTTCATTACACCTCAGATTGTATTTCCCAATCAATTTTAACAAATCTCGATGCAAAGACAGGTAATGTTATACCTTTTAGAGGCTAAAACTCCATATAGTGCAATTACAACTATCCTGATTGCTGAATGTAACAATCGAAAGGGGCTTCGTTAGGTTTATATTGCAAGGGCAGTGGGAGGGACACCACCCTTCAGAGGGACGCGTCGGTGCTTTGTTCCACTGAAATACCGAAGCAGACGTAAAGTAACGTCGGCTTTCACACCCGGTGCTAAAGCACAAACGTTTCCCAAAAAGGCATTAGCTGAGACACCGCCGTCGCTGAAGGGACACTGAGGGGGACTGTGTGATCTCGGAGAGAAGAGGCTCGGCCGAGGCAGCCGTCTCTGCATCCGCGTCCCGGAGCGCGGGGCGAAGCTGTGTTACTTCAATATATTTAATATCAATTTACCCTGAGACCAACCATTGAATCCACTCTGGTTTTTGCCCTGCTCTGGAGACGACCTTCTGAAGCACAAGGTTTCACGCGGGCTGTGCCCATTTAGCCAACTGTACAATTTTAATTTAAAACATAAAGCGATAGTTCTCTCTCCCGAGGTCTCTGCACCTCTCCGCCGCGGAGTTTCTGGGGCCGCTTTTCCCTCATTTCTGCTCCTTCCAATGGGAAACTCCGTTAACAGGTAGGATGGACGCCCCCCTCCCCTCCCGGAAAGAAACGGGGAGCATCGGCGATAAATTTCGGGAGGAAAAAGGCGGTTTTGGACTGGGAAGAAACACAAGGGGCGGGCGGCGGGAGGTGGGGATGGCCGGGCTCCACCAATCAGAGCGCGCGGCGGCGCTATAAAAAGGAGCGGCGGCGGCAGCAGCGCCGTTGGGCGCGTGAGCTCGGCAGGAGGCGCCATGTCCGAGACCGCTCCCGTCGCCGCGCCTGAAGTCGCCGCTCCCGTCCCGGCTCCGGCCAAGGCCGCCGCCAAGAAACCGAAAAAGGCGGCGGGCGGCTCCAAAGCCCGCAAGCCGGCGGGCCCCAGCGTCACCGAGCTGATCACCAAGGCCGTGTCCGCCTCCAAGGAGCGCAAGGGGCTCTCCCTCGCCGCTCTCAAGAAGGCGCTGGCCGCCGGCGGCTACGATGTGGAGAAAAGTAACAGCCGCATCAAGCTGGGGCTCAAGAGCCTCGTCAGCAAGGGCACCCTGGTGCAGACCAAGGGCACCGGCGCCTCCGGCTCTTTCCGCCTGAGTAAGAAGCCTGGAGAAGTGAAGGAAAAAGCCCCCAAGAAGCGGGCGGCCGCTGCCAAGCCCAAGAAGCCGGCGGCCAAGAAGCCCGCCAGCGCCACCAAGAAGCCCAAGAAGGCGGTGACCGCGAAGAAGAGCCCCAAGAAAGCCAAGAAGCCGGCGGCCGCCGCGACCAAGAAAGCGGCCAAAAGCCCCAAGAAAGCGACGAAGGCTGCCAAGCCCAAAAAGGCGGCGGCAGCAACGAAGAGCCCGGCCAAGGCGAAGGCGGTGAAGCCCAAGGCGGCCAAGCCGAAAGCGGCCAAGGCGAAGAAGGCAGCGCCCAAGAAGAAATAAATGGTCCTAAAACAATCTCGTCTGCCTTGCAGATAAACCCAACGGCTCTTTTAAGAGCCACCCAAGCGTTCTTAAAAAGAGCTGACACTTTTTTTTACGTTTTCTGTTCTGTGCCTGTGCGCGCAATTTTACCTTCCCTTCTTTGGCACCGCGCTTTAATTAAGGTCGATCCGGTAACAGCACAAACCTCAGCGCTGTTGCTCTCCGCCGGTGCCTGGCAGCACCGCAGTAGTGTTCACCGCGGGACAGCTCGTTTCAGCACACCCCCGCGGGCGTGGGTGCAAATAGCTTCCCGTCAGCCACCTGAAATCGCTGTGAGCCCAAATTCCCCGTGGAAGTCGGGTACCGCTCACGGCACCCCGGCTTCTGGCGGGAGCGGGACGCTGCGGTTCCCCCGAGCAGCCGGGGGACGAGGCGCCGCGCTCCCGCCCGCTCCCCGGAGCTCTGCCGATTTCGAAAAGCCCGCGCTGCGCAGAGATTGGCCGCGACCCTCGGTTTTTTCGGCTGCCCAGCAATTTTCGGGTTAAACAGATGCTCTACATTTTATTTTCACTCTGCGGAAGAGGTTTATGAACATCCAGGGTACGTGCTTGCCTCCCCGCCCACGGGCTTGTTCACTCACAGTTAAGTTCTGCCTTTTGCAAGCTCGGCCCTTCCCTGGAAATTGCAGGGCGAGCGGGATCCGAGGGGCACGGGTGTTTCCAGCTGCCGTTCGAGCCGTCCTTGGTGCTGCACCCCGGTCCTCGACTTTGGTGCTGAACCTCCCGCGCCTCACAGCTGCCGGGCCGGGTTCTAGCCGGGTGCCGGGGGTTCATTTCGGCAACGGAGCCTCTCGGAAGCTGCGCTGGGCGCGGTAGGAAACCGCGCAGGTCGGAGCCCCACTCGCGTCTTCCCCCGCCTGCCCCCCAGCCGTGCAGCCGCCTCCTTTTCCCAGTGACTCCACCGTACTCTGCTTCCACCGCCTTTTCGGCACTCAAGGCATGCCCGTCGCTCCGCTTGGCTGTACCCGGGCGCCAGCAGTGAGGGGCAGTCGGGGAGAGGTGAGGGGGGAAGGGCCGTTTCCTCACGTCAGTCCCAGTGCCGGTACCCCAGCCTCCCCAGCGGGCAGGAGAACGGGGAATTTCGTGGAACTGCCTGTTCACCTCTCAACAAAGACGTTTGATCTCGAGTCCGTAGCTGTTTACCTCGTATATCTGAAGGGGTTACCGAGAAACGAGGTCCCTACGGTTTGGAAGAGAAAGGGTGGGATCGTATTTCACTGGTGCTTGTGTTTTGCAGACACTGTCCACGTCCTAAATCCCTGTACTAAAAGGGAAAGAAATACTAAAAAAAAAAAAAAAAAAAAGAGCAAGCCTAATTTTAAGCCCTACTGCTGAAACGCTGTTCCTACTCTTTCTCTGCATTGCCTCTTAGGGTGCATCCAACTTTTCAGTCCTTGCTCGGGTTTATGACCTCTTCCTAAATCCAACACAAACCTGCATGCACATCCCACTTTTTTTTTTTTTTTCCTGAAATTATCAGGCTGTGTCCCTACACCTTGACAGCCCGAGCTCCTGAGCTCACGTGCCTGTGCCCCTGTCTGGGATGGAGCTGTGCCTCCCAGTTATGACAAGTGAAGGGTGTTGGGAGTCACACCTGCCAATTCTCAACGGGTTTCACCCAACCAGGTGCACTGACCTGAGGAGAGTGGGTCAGCTGTGATTTTCCAGCCTGCTACAACTAGTCAGAGGGGAGTAGATTTTGACTGGGTACAGTCAAACAGCATGTACGGTGCTGTAGTAAACGTGATATTAATGGTTCATTTATTTCTTTACAGCTGAAACTGAAAAGGCAAAACCAAGCTGCAGTAACATGGGCAAAACTGTACCACATTCATCCCTGCTAATTAAATTGACCTTGGCGGGACAGCCCTGGAATTAACATTTCGGCACCTGGAATGGGTCAGGGTAATCACAGCAGTTCAATCTTGGTCTGTTGCAACTTACCCTCCCTGCTCATTTGGGAGAGGCATCAGGGCACTTCTTTACCTTTCCTGAGAAGTAAGAGGGAAAACTCAAATTATTATCACTGTTCTTTAAGAAAATTCAGTTGGAGCAATTGCCCACCTCAGATACTGCTGTAACTGACATTTAGAAAATTAATGCATAACTGAACACAAGTGGTGATGGAAAGCACTGGCCCATGTACAATAATTGCAGTCTAAAATACCTCTACAGACAAAGAGTATAGAGCTGTGGCTTCAGCTGAATAGACTTTATAGTCCTTAGCTGGAGATAACTGACAATGTGAGAGAGTGGTCTGCACTACAGAAAGGATGTTTATTTGTATGCAGGAACACTGAAACGACTAGCTGTATAGGCTCTAGTAGATATACTGTCCAGTGCAGGGAGAAAATTAACGTAAAATCAAAAAATCCCATTAAATTTGTAAAGCCGAACTGGGCAGCATGGCATAGATACCTACTGCAAAATTTTTCCCCCCAAGTGGGAAAAAAGGGAGTGCAGTGACAAAGAGCAAGAATGGCCTGAGAAAAATAATCCTGCAGGGATAAATGTAAAGTCTTGTTTATGCCAATTGCACCACTGGTGTATCAGTCAGTACCCCTAATTCATCATTTCTCATCCTCCTTCCCCCTCAGCCTGTGCACTGCTAGCCTTGGGAATGCCAGCTCATCTCAGCTACGAGAGGAGGTGTGCCCAGCTCCAGACTGATTCTCCCTTAGAAATAGCTTATCTTAAATTCCTGAATCACTGCCTCAGCGTCCAATCACTGTCTGTCCCTCAGGGCCCCACGTTATCTTGAACAGGCCACTCTCCAGCTCCTTAAGCAGTTTCCTATTCTGGGCATACGAGAAGTTGATAACCTAAGAAAAAAACAGGGGATGCTATTCTGCTGTACTGGTTCAAATTTCTAGGTAACCTGCTAAGCTGTAGTTCAGGTGTGTGATTTATGATTGCAGTGGAGAGGGAACGCATCTCACTTTTGGACATCCTTTTTGGACATCTGGGCATTAATTTATCTTCTCAAACCTGCTAAGATGCCTCATGAAACTGAGGAAAGAAGGAAAAGAGATGAGCTTTGCTCAGTATCTTCCAAGACACACCATATGCTAAGATGTGCAGCTTGAAGAGGACTTGGGACACGTGCTCATAATGATAAGTCAAACCTCAAAACAACTAAGATGGCCTAATGTTGTTTTGTTTTGTCTTTTTGTAAGGCTGATGAACTGGTCAGTTTCTGGACCTTGGGTACATTTCTTACAAAGAACATCTTCATTGCCCATCATGCCCCTACAGCTCCATCTCTCTCTCAGCTGGGTGTCCTTTTCTAAGAACCAATGAGCAGAAACTTCCCCAGACATTTCCTACCACATTCAGGGGTTTTATTAATATCCCAAAATAGGATTCCAACTAGACTTTTGTATTAAATGACAGGACATTTCCATGGCCACGCAGCTTCTATTTATTGAACTTTTTATATAGGTTATTTCACATCCCGAGCCTGTTGTACGTTAGCGAACGATTTGACGTGGAGAACTGAGCTCCTGGTAGTCAAAGAGGAAGTGGCTTAACAGGAGGCAAAAAAAAAAAGGCTGGTGTTCAGTGAGCGACTTTAATTCAACAGAAAACACAAGCACCCACTTTATGATTTTAAATACTAATCTGCTCAAAAATTAAAAGGAAGGTCAAAAAAATGGGTTCAGAATTGCAAATTATTACAAGGAAGGCCTGCTTTCATTGGTTTTCTCTTCCATAGGGTTAACTTTTTATTTCATAGATTTACTTAGTTAATGGTGGTATCAAAAGTCTGTGATGTTGCAGCGTTAGAAGTAGAAATGGAAAAAGAAAGTAATGGCAAATGAATAAGTGAGTTAGATAAAGGTCTACATATAGCAACCTGGTTGCTACGTAGGTCTCAGCAACCTGGCTAGAATTCTGAAGTAAAGTTACTCCCTTAGAGAATAATAAATCATGTGGTACTGATGAACACTTTATTATAGGGTTATAGAATTTTTCATCGGCATTAGTCACCACAAAGCCAGATTGCCTGTCAGATTACCACAAAACTAGGTCGTTTCTGGAAATGTATGTCTTTATCTTTTTGCTGTCTCTTAGTGGGTCCTGTTGCTCCTGGCTTTTTGTGTACCTCTGCCTCTTTTACTGTAGTAGTTGTCAAGTGAGAGTAAGTTTATTCTGCATGGCCTCAGCATGTCTTTGAAAAACAATAAAAAGGTCCCTCTTAGAAGCTCACTTAAAAATGTCAAAGCTGGAGTTTTATTTGAAATGAAACTATTCCAATACTAAAATTAAAAAGCTTCTGAATTTGTGAGAGAAAATTGCAAGCTAGTTTTCAATAAAAGGCTGAACGATGTTAGCTTAGATGCAAAGATGTTTAAAATAGGGATATGGTGTTGTTGCACTTCCTCAGTAGTAGTGAGCACTCTAAGCTGAAAAAAGCAGAGAAAAAGTCCTTCAGAGTATCCTAGGCTGAAGAATTGGAGAGGTGTCAATACATACATTTCAGGACTAAGCTTACAGGTTCTCAAAAGGGAGGAGCTGAGTGGGGAGACAGCTATAGCATGTGGACAAGAGGGTGGGGACAGCCAGTGTCGAGTCCCTAAAAGTGAGTGTGATATGAATATCATTAACACCAGACCAGTTCTCTGCTTCCTGCATGGCAGTACAGACTTGGGCCAGCTTGAGTTCAGGTACAGAACCACTTTTTGCTTAGATAACTTTGAGTTAGCAAAGTTACACTGTAGAGGTTTTCTGCCACGAGTTTCTTTTTTACTACCTGGATCATAACGCACCCAGTCCGGTGCTAAGCACTGGGGGATACCAGCCACATTTCTCTGTGGGGGTTTGAGATGCCTCTTCTCCAGAACATGCCAAAGCACAACAAAATCACCAGTATGATTCCTCCTGGGATACCCATTCACTCTCCATACTCAATTCCGGACAACTCTTTCTAGATTTGGACTTGTGTTTTATTCTGATTTTCACTTTGCAGGTTGTTTTTTGTGATCTCTTTGCGCTTCCATTCCCATGCAAGTTTTATTCATCATTCCTGCAGGCCTTGTGCTGGGACATCAGTGAAACCCCAGTGCCTGGTTTTCCCAAGGACTGCAGGGTTTGATTTTCAATGATTTCAGGATTGGGCTGCCAGGAACTGTGGAAAAAATGAAATGTAGAAAAATAATAATAGGATTATTGTCCTCATCAAACACTGAAAACAATAAAAACAAACAAAGGGTATGCCAGAAGGCGCACTAGCCATAAAAAAGGAGTCCCTGTTGTTCTTTCAGCAACCAGTGCAGGCTGGCATTTCTCAGCCAAGGCTGTATATACTTGGTCAGCATACTGCATATTCATGCTCAGTTGTATGTAGCTGCCCTAGTAAAAATGCACATTGCCATTTGCACTGTTTTGCTACATCTTCCCTGCATCTGTTTTCTCCACAGTAGATTTACCATCTTCGTAACAGAACTCTGTGCCCATTCCCTGGTTGCCTGCCTTTAGCTACTTGGGTCTTAACTCCTTAAATATTTGTCTCCTTCTGTCAGAGAGAACACTTTACTGTCACCAGCATCTCTCTCTTGTCAGGACCAGATCTGGTGAGTTTGTGCGCTCCTGAGGCAGGAGACTTATGTCATTAAAAGGGGGTGTGTTTCAGACACATTTCCTCTTCTCCAGTGTCAAAGAAAAGCTGCTTAAGTATTCCATGAGACAACTATCCCCAAAATTGTGATTACCCAGGCAGAAAAAGCAAGCTACACAAGGACACTGAAGAATCTTTTCATTTTTTCCTCAGAAAAGGAAGGTTAAAGAAAATATGCTCCCTTCCCCCAATAAATAAGAAAGCAGAACAAGTGACAACTGTCATGGAAAAGGCTGAGGTACTCAATGCTGGTTTTTGCCTCAGTTTTCACTGGCCATCACTCTTCCCACATTTCTCGAGTCCCTGAACCTCAATGCAGGGACTGGGGGAACAAAATCGGGCCCATCATAGAAGAGTTTGAGACCATTTCAAGAACATGAACATATACAAGTCTATCGGGCCCAATGAGTTGCATTCCAGGGTCCTAAGAAAATTGGTAGATGTAGTTGCTAAGCCACTCTTCACCAAATTTGAAAAGTCATTGCACTCAGGTGAAGTTCCCACAGCTTGGAGAAAAGGGAATGTCACAGCCATTTTTAAAAACTATGATAGAGAACCCTGGGGCCTACAGACCACCCAGCCTCACCTCAGTGCCTGGTAAGATCATGGTAAAGATCCTCCTGGAAGCTATGCCAAAACAAATGGAAGACAGGGAGGTCATTAGACACAGCAAACATGACTTCACTGAAGGCAAATCATACCTGACAGATATATCGGCCTCCCTCAATGGAGTGACTGCATCAGTGAATAAGGGAAGAGCAACTGATGTCATCTACCAGGGCTCCTGTAAGGCCTTTGAAATGTTTCCCCACAATGTTCTTACCTCAAAATTGGAGAAATATGGATCTGATAGATGGATTGTTAAAGGAATTGGCTGGATGACTGTATCCAAAGAGTTACAGCCAATGGATCGATGTCTACATGGAAACCAGTAACAAGTGATAGGAACCAGTACCAAGTGGTGTCCCTCAGGGGTCCGTACTGGGGCGAATACTGTTTAATATCTTCATTAATGGCATTGATATTGGAATGGAGTGCACCCTTGGGAAGTCTGTGGATGCTACCAGGCTGAGTGGTGCAGCTGATTTGCTAGAGGGAAAGGGTGCCATCCAGAGGGACCTCAACAGGCTTGAGGAGTGAGCCCACGTGAACCCCATCAGGGCCAGAAAAATAATCAGAGAAACACCTCTCCCATGAAGAAAGACTGAGAGAGTTGGAGTTTTTCATCCTACAGAAGAGAAGGCTGCAGCAAGACCTTATCATGACTATCAATATATGAAGGGAGCTAATATGAAAGATGGAGAAAGTCTTTTCAGAAGGGCCTGTAGTGACGGGACAACAGGCAATGGTTTTAAACTGAAAGAGGGTAGATTTGGATTGGATATAAGGAAGAAATTTTTATTATGAAAGTGGTGGGACATTGGAACATGTTGCCCAGAGAAGTTATGGATGCCCATCCTTGGAAGTGTTCAAAATAAGATTGGACGGGGCTTTCACTTGATCTAATGAAAGATGTCCCTACCCACAGTATGGGGATTAGTCTAGATGATCTTTGAACATCCCTTCCAATGGAAATTATTCTATGAATCGTAGCAACTTTACAGAAGATGTTACATATCTATCTCATGTTACAGTTACAGTTTTATTTTCTCAGACAGACCTAGTAGACCAGATGAAATTTGCTGTAGAATTTGGAATCACCCAGAAGGGAAGAAGAGAGGGAACTCTGTTCCTGCCTTGCTTTGCTTTATTAGATGAATTTCTGTCATGAGTTAAAATGCAATGCTACGAACAAGTATGTATCTACTTATTTTTTAAAAATCCATTTCCAAATGGTTTCCAACATTTTGCAAAGGAGAGCATGGAGGATGTCATTGTTTAGCCCTAGTCAGCAACTAAGCACCACACAGCGACTCGCTCACTCCCTCCACCCCAGTGTGATGGGGGAGAGAATTGAAGGGCAAAAGTAAGAAAACTTATGGGTTGGATGACATAAGAAGAGTTTAATAATGAAAATAAAATAGTAATAGGGATATTAATAATGATTATATAGTAATAATAATAATAATAGGAAAATAATGAGAGAGAGAGAGAGAGAAAGAAATATGAAACCCAGGAAAAAAACCCAGTGATGCAACTACTCACCACCCACCAACTGACATTGCCAGTCCCCAAGTTATGACCACTGCTTCCCCTGACCAGCTGCCCCCAATTAATATGCTGGGCATGATGTCATATGGTATGGAATATCCCTTTGGCCAGTTTGGATCAGCTGTCCTGGCTGTGCCCCGTCCTGGCTTCTTGTGCACCTGGCAGAGCATGGGAAGCTGGAAAAGTTATTGACTAGTGTAAGAACTACTTAGCAACAACTAAAACATCTCCACATTATCAATACTGTTTTTAGCACAAATCCAAAACATAGCCCCATACTAGCTACTATGAAGAATATTAACTCTACCCCAGACAAAACCATGACAGAGACAAGGAGACACATGGCAAGAGACCGGAGAAAATATTATATGTAGTCACAGATTCCTGAGCAGAAGCAGCTCATTATGGAGCAGGGTTATAGTATGAAGTTCCAACTTCATTTTAACCCATGAAAAATAGTAGAAACAAAACCTCAGCTTTCCGGAGCTGGACAACTCATGAGGGACTGCATGAGGGGGTGATTTGGTGAAGCCCAGGATCATCCAGTAACCTCATAGCAGGGGTGTGCAAGTGCTCATAACTCGCAGGGGGAGCCTGTGGTACAGTCAAATTCCCAGGGAATGAGCGGACTCAAGAACTGGATTTTCACGGCAGAGTGGATCCAGGGAGCTCTGTAGCAGGTAGTGCTAAACTACCCTGCTAGTAACACCCTGGGGACTTGCCTGGGTACTCAGAAGGTGATAAAGCCTGCAACAAATGTTACACCAAGTGTCTTTGCTTACCAGTGCAGAATACAGCTACCTTACTCTCAAAATCCCCTGGGAATGACAGACGATCAGACTTACAGAGTGCACAGCTTCTCACAGAGGCCTTGCTGTTTGAAAAATGGATTCGTCGCCCAGTGTGCTACGAGTCAATACTACACACACTCAGTAGAGACATTCCTTATTTATTTCAGGGTTACACAAGCCTGGGTGCTGGGTAGTTTTCCACAAAGCAGGCACACTGAAGCTGGCTCCTCTGTTATATTTATACAATAAGGTAATACATACTCCACTTATGTAATACATAATCATTCTAATCTACATAAGTTGCATAATAGCATTAAGTCACTCTTCTCAACTCCATTTCAGATCCTTCTGTGTATGTCTTCCTCTCTTTGGGGGTCCTTGATGGTCTCTTGTGGTCTTCATGGGTTAAGTACCCTAATCCTTTCTATACATATATGGTTGCGTGTCACCTAAGGACAACTCAGGGCTATTTTCTCTTGCCAGCTCTCTCTTATTTGGTTTTGAAAAGAAAGTTTGTCTTTGATTAAATGGATAATGCTGATGGACAAGACATCCCGTCTTTAAGCTTGGGTTAAATATTAAAACATCAAATGCTACTTAAGCAATGCTTGATCAAAATGGAATTTAGATTCACGCTAAATAAACATAGACAATACTCTTCTCACCAAGGGTGTTGTTGCCTTACAGCCTGGTCTCCCACAGCAGTCCAATCATGGTCCCTGAACTTCCCTCCCTGGAAGGAGCAAACAGGCATTAGGAAAGAAAACACCATGAACATAGCTGTGGCATCCCCACTGCACTCCATAATTATTACCATAGCCCAACCTAGGGTACTGTCAAGTTCCTTGTGGAACAGGACCTTTGTTACTGGTTTGAGCATTTAGGATGTCTCCTTCAGAGCCTTGGTGTTTGCCTTGCCCCATTTCGGTTTCCTGTGGGCCAATACTGAAAAGATTGTGCATGAACAACATGGTGGACTACATTATTTTCATCTGCCAGTGAGGGGCCCCTGGAACAGTGATTTCTCTGCTAGCAGATGCAACATCTATATCTGTGGCCTAAGGGAAAATAGAAACTGATTATTGATTAATCTTTTGTTATATCTTTCTGAAAGGATATATTATATAAAGCCACTCAGCTTGTAAGGGACAAAAACACAAACAACGTCCATGAGAGGGCAGCAAACACTCAATACTGGACACTTTTCACCCTTCCTGATCATTTTCAGGTCAAAAGCCAGCAACTGAATGATTTTTCTTAACTACTTTTTCTTCTTTCCAACAGTAAAACCTCAGATGATTTTTCTCCGCAAAAGAAAGAGGAACTAGAGTTGAATACCTTCTGCTGAATGACAAAACCCTTCTTCTTTTTACGTATGTAATTTTTCAATCAATCTAAAAAGTAGCCACCTTATTCTCTATGCCACTACAAAAGTGGAAGCTACTATAAAAACAGTAATCCAAAAGAGCCGGCTTCCCTTAAAAATATTAAAGTGAAGCACGTAAATATTAAACTCTTGATTATCATACCTTTACTGCTAAAGTCGCCCTGAGAGAACGTTAAGAAAGGCTGGGAAATGGAGAAGAGAGAGAAATTCAAGGAGGGGTAGAGTTTCTCAGAAACAGGATTGGACAGATTTTCCTGCAAAGATGCTCCGTTAAACAAACACGAGGAGGGGCTCTTTAAGACACTGAAGCCGCGCGTAAGAATCACTGCAATCGGGAGAAACTGTAATACATAACACAGAGGCATATTTAAAAATAAAAAATGTAGTAAAAAACCAAAGAGTAGTTTAAATGATTCATTATCTGGGGTACCTTTCTATGATTGAGGCTTTACTTCTAAATGATCACGACGTATCAACGATTTAAAAAAAAATATAAACTATTATACACATAGACGCAATGATTTTGCTATTAAAAAACCCAAACAAACAAACAAGCAAAAAGAAAAAACCCGAAAGTACCGGAAATGGGCAGCAACACCGAACCGCCTGTGCCGCGGGGAGGGAAACTCGCACGGAACCCTCCCAGTTATGCTGGTGGGGCGCGCGGCGGGAAAGCGGGGAGACCCGGCGGGAGCGAGCGGCAAGCCCCGCCCCTCGCCGCCGCAGTCCCCAACCAGGTCGGCTCCCAAACTATAAAGACTCGACGCGCCGCCGGCTCCCCCTCATAGCTCGGAACCGACCCCAGCAGCAGCGGCGGCACCATGTCTGGTAGAGGCAAGGGCGGGAAGGGGCTCGGCAAGGGGGGCGCCAAGCGGCACCGCAAGGTGCTGCGCGACAACATCCAGGGCATCACCAAGCCGGCCATCCGCCGCCTGGCTCGGCGCGGCGGCGTGAAGCGCATCTCGGGGCTCATCTACGAGGAGACGCGCGGCGTGCTGAAGGTCTTCCTGGAGAACGTGATCCGCGACGCCGTCACCTACACGGAGCACGCCAAGAGGAAGACGGTCACGGCCATGGACGTGGTCTACGCCCTCAAGCGCCAGGGACGCACCCTCTACGGCTTCGGCGGCTAAAGCTTTCTGCTCCCGCACCATTTCGAGAACCCAAAGGCTCTTTTAAGAGCCACCCACTTCATCCTGAGGAGAGCTGTGACATTGTTTTCCCTGAAGGGACATCTGACACGTCTGACCTGCAATTTCTAAAGCTTACTAAAATGGGTCATTATGGACTACTGCTGAAATGCTTAACAATCAGATAAGTGCGATCTAATGTTTAAATTTTGCTATTCGTGGTGAAGTTCTGTTGGCTGTGTAAGAGACCTTTGTTCATGTGCTCCTTAAAGAACCGTGTAAATGTACCCTACTAAAAATCATTCTAAGTGCTCTTAGCAATTAAAACAATGTTTTTGTTAGCTTGCTTTATAATTTTTGTTGACTTAAGCATAAATATCTGGATTGCTATTCAATGTCCTGGACTTTTTGATTAACTTAGTAGATAATCCCCTGTAAGGAAGAAAGGCAAACCAATGTATCGCCTTATGAAAAGTCTGTACGTTGCTCTTGAGATTTTCTTTTTGATAATTTAAAATAAAATACTTTATTTGCTATAACCTGTCCACAGTCCCCTGTCAATCTTTTTTTTACTTTTAAATCAATTTGAGGAGTAAATCTAGTTTTCCAGAGTACATGTTTTGGGGGGCGGGGGGGGGAACATGATGGAAAACTATACGCGTAGCAACACATTTTAAGAAAATACCTTAAAAAGGGGTCTTGTGCAAAGGCTTTTCTTATTCTGGCCTAGGGAACACTCCTGTCTGGGGAGCGCTTCTCAAGTACTGGTGCTCCGTTTCCTTCATGACTGGAGGTAAAAACGGCAAAACCACCTATTTTCAGGTTTAGAGAGAACCGTTACAAGTCATTGAGCACTCGGAGACATTTGCAATCAATAAATACACGCAGTCACTTTTGGTTTTCTTACAGCCTTAATGAGTAGGAGCATATTAAATAATAGATTTATTCCTCATTCCTCTTTATGTTCTTCATTTCATAAATGAAGTTGATTGCGTCTTCTCAAAGTCCTGATTTTGTTGATGACGCTTAATACAATTTTAATAATTTTTCTGGAGGAAACAGCATGAGAAAAACAGCTTAAAACGTGCTTCTCCACTACTACAGTTTATGTACTTGTTTCAGCTACAAACTTGCATCGTAGGATTTCTTAAGGGTAGATGCCTGTGCTTCAAGGTAGCAGGCGATCCTTCCCTTGGGGATAATGTGCCTGTTACTGTAAGGGATAGCTCAGTACGGCGGTGAAGGAACTTCATCCTTCTTTTGTAATTAGCCAACCAAAACAAAACGAAAAAAAAACCACATTAAAATAATCTGCGGTTTTAAGAACAGCTCCTGAATCTGAGCTTCCACATGACTTTTACTCTGCCAGGAGCCAGGCGGAAAGGGAAAGCCGGAGAAGCAGAAGAGAGGCCTGCGCTGGGTCTCAAATACGCACCCCGCCGGGCCTTGGACCTGCACCGCGGGAGCCGGGACTTGGTGCGGCGGGGAAGTGGGAGTGGGGAGAAGTGGGGGTGCGGCAGCGGCGAGCGCTACTACCTTGGCTCCAGGACGGGATTTCCTCGGCACCCAATCAGACCGCGGTTCCTCCTCTCCAATCAGAGACGAGGTGGCTCTATAAATATCAGCGCTGCGCAGCGCGTTTCTATCACTCCAGTGTCTCGGGGGCAGTGAGCGGGAGCGCAGCGATGGCGCGCACGAAGCAGACGGCGCGTAAGTCGACGGGCGGGAAGGCGCCCCGCAAGCAGCTGGCCACCAAGGCGGCCCGCAAGAGCGCGCCGGCCACGGGCGGCGTGAAGAAGCCGCACCGGTACCGGCCCGGCACGGTGGCGCTGCGCGAGATCCGGCGCTACCAGAAGTCGACGGAGCTGCTCATCCGCAAGCTGCCCTTCCAGCGGCTGGTGCGCGAGATCGCGCAGGACTTCAAGACCGACCTGCGCTTCCAGAGCTCGGCCGTGATGGCGCTGCAGGAGGCGAGCGAGGCCTACCTGGTCGGGCTCTTCGAGGACACCAACCTCTGCGCCATCCACGCCAAACGCGTCACCATCATGCCCAAGGACATCCAGCTGGCCCGGCGCATCCGCGGCGAGCGCGCCTGAGCCTCCTCCCGCAGCCCTTCCCGGCTCCCGGCAGGCACCCAGGGCAGCCCACACAGACCCAAAGGCTCTTTTAAGAGCCACTCCATGCGCAATGAAAAGAGCTGAAGTGCTCTGCCTTTAAACAGGCACCATTTAGAAACAACGTGGTTCTTCCTTTTTTTTTCTCTAGAATGTAGTATTTTATTTTATACCCCCATTCCTCTTATTGTTTTCATTTCTTATTTTACTGCATTGCCTGCGTATAAACGTCTGGCTTTTATAAACTGCACAAGGCTCCGAGTTTCCAGCTCTGCAGTTCACGGCGGTGCTTTGCAAGTACCGGAGGGCACTAAAGGCACTTTATGGGCATTGAACGGGGCGGGAGAGACACGATCGGGCAGGGAAGCGCCGGTGGGTGGGTTGCAGGGCGGGAGCAGAGAGCAGCAGGTGGGGGTTTTACATCGCTGTGGCTGGGCTGGGGACAGCTTTGGGGGATTGGGTGGAGGGGGAGGGGCCGGGACGGGGCTTTGCCCGGGACCGGCCCCGGCCGGGCATAGGAACTCCCCGCCTTAAACTCTCCCGGCTGGGTCTGGGCAAGAGCAGAACCTTCCCTCTCTGGAGCTGTGATACCGCTGGAGCTGGCTCGGGCGGTTGCTTTTAAAGGGGGCTGCCGTCTTCCTCCAGCACTTGATAATGCTGAGATCAGGAATATCTCTCTCAAAACATGGGTTTTGAGGCCAGACTCAAAATGATGGAACACCACGCTGAAGGGACAGGGCACATAAGGTTTCCTTATCACAGCACAGGAACATACCTAAAAAGGCCAGGAAACTAGGATTGAAAAGAATTGTGCATGGGAATGCCTATTAAGTTTGTCCGGATTTGTTACCATTGATAATACAAAACTGGATACAAGGTTATGTATTTCCTGAGCTTTTTTTGGTTGGTTGGTTTTGGGGGAGGGGTAGGGTATTTTTAATAAGAGTTTTATAAAAATATTGGAGTGGAAGTCTGTGTATTATTCAAATAATTCTTCAAATAATAAGTGTATATGTATTGTTATTTGAACTTGCACTTCCCAAGATAGTGATTACAAGATTTTATGCAGTCAGAAAATATGCTGAGTGATCAGGTTTCTGTAGTCAGGTTTCCAGGATTCTTTGGAAGATGCTGGAAGGATACGCGTGTTTATGTCTGTACGCAGCTTTCAGCCCAAATTCTGACACACATGCATGCAGGAGCAACCAGCCTAAAGATGTCCTGAGCATTAAAATAGGAAGTTAAGCCTTAGGCCTCTGGTTCATAACAGGGAGTAACAGCAGCTTGTACCATAACTTTGGGAAACACCTTCCTGCCTCCTCCCTGGCTGTGAAAGGCCACAGCTGCTACTGGGGGTGAGAGTCCTGAGCTCTGGGATGCGCTGAGGGGAGTTGGTGGAAGGCAGAGCTGCTGCCCGGTGTCCTCAGAGGCTGCTGGGCACCACCGACATGCTTCCTCTTGGAAGCACCTGCTGTGTTACACTCACTGACAGAGACAGCCCTTGGGTGGAGGAGGAAAGAAGGTGGAAAGACCTGACGAGTGTAGTGATCAGCCCAGGTCAAGGCTGGGTTTGGGGTTTATTTCCCTTTTTTTTTTTTTTTTTCTTTTTCCTCCATTTTCTTTCTCTCACTGTAGAGCTCCCCAAACGAGTTTGTTGATCTTCATGGCCTTCCTTTGAAACCATGTTGCAATGGCAGTAGGGAGCCGCAATGTTACCAAGCGATGAATGGAATGGCTGGGTGGTCTGCGGTGGACAGAGGAGCTACTCTTTTTTTTTTTTTCCATTTAGTGTCTTTCAAACAGAATGTATAATTATTTCTTAAGATAGATTTCACCTCTATTTATTTGTATGAAAAGTAAAAATATATCTGACTTCATAATGAATCAGAATAAAAGAAACCTAACTGATGCCAGATAAAAATCTGTCAGGTTTTGGAATTGAAGTTTTATATTATGGATAACTAAGATTTCTCCTTGTCTTGAGATAGACATCATGGTGTGAGAAGAGACTTTGCACTTACAGCTGAGGTAGTGAAGGAAACCTTCCAATAGGCCATAAAAATTCTCTGTTTTCTTGAAAGTCTGATGACAAAAGCATAATCTCAGTCCTTGCTGCTACTGCTTCTGTTGTCCTAAGGTTTATTTCATGTTAACGGAGTGGCAGTGGTGGGGCGGAGTATGAACTATGTCTTATTTCTAATGAGTACCATCACATTAACACTTTAAGAGCCTGCCCAGTCCCTTGTAGCAATTTTACTACAGACCTCTGATACATGACCTTGGACCACAAACAAGATATTAACTACTTATCAGTCATGATGAATAATTTCCTCATTCACTTTTGAGAGCGGATTCCACACCCTGGTATCAGGAAGTGCTCCTTAGAGAGCCTTGGGGTGCACTGTAAGCAGGCACCAGTGGCTGATCCACAGCTTTTGTTCAGCTGTGACCTCACTCTTCACTTATTTGCAGTTGTAACAAGTCTGAGGTTTTAGCCATTGTAAGCTTTGCTCACCTCACAGAGGGGTTTGGGTTGGAAGTGACTGTAAAGATCATCTAGTTGAAACCCCCCTGCCATGGGCAGGGTCACCTTCCACTAGACCAGGTTGCTCAAAGCCCCATCCAACCCGGCCTTGAACACTTCAACACCCCAAAGTGGAGGCTGGCTACAAACTCCAGTCATTTCAGTTAATAATGTGCCAATGTGGAACAACTACAATTAGGATGGAGCCTCCTGAACTCTTAAAGAGTAGCCAAACATACAGTTAATTTTAAAATTATAATCATATGATTCCTTTCCAAATACATTTATAGGCACAGTCCCTGTGCTATTCCAGAAGGCGCACTTTTGCTTTTTGATTTTGTAATATTGTCACCCCTTCCTCTGCAAGCGGTGATGTACAGAGAGGTTAATAAAATAGAATATTCAGGTGGAAGGGGCCTACAACAATCACCTAGTCCAACTCTGAAGTAGTTGCTTTCATTTGATCTACCATATGGATTATTAGAACCTCAAAAAATAAAGCCAGATGGATAAAGCCGGGTGGGGCTGTGGCAGAGGGGACAGGGAAGAGACAGAATGGATGGATACTGAGATGAATTAAAATTTGTGAGTGAAGGAAAAGCATATATATGTGTGTATATTCATATAGAACATGTAGCTGTGTGTGATATACATGCGTACATACATCATTATGTTATATTAGTTGTATCTACCATGTTTTACTTCCTGTGTTGTGTTTCTGAAACATACATCCTATGAGACTCGTTGCAGGGTCCCCCCCCCCAGACGCCATAGCCAAATACCTGAATTTTCACATCAGGCTATTTTGGCTCGTAACATTTACAGAAGCTGTATTGGACAGGCCAGAATCTGTTATCAAGGGCAGAGGAAAAGATGCTGTGACAACAAACATCCATATGAATCTGAATGTTTTATTTTTAAAAGAATAGAAAAGGTGACTCCTCTAAAATATAAACACAGCTAGAGGCTGCAGGACTTCACACAATCAACCAAGAAATTGAAGTGAACTAAAGGCTAACTGTAATTTCCTCACTATGAAACTTTATTGAATCAACTAAATTCTAGTAAATGTAGAACTTCTGATCCCTCCATGTATATTCCAGTACTGACTCCACCTTCTATTCATCATCAGAACCAAAATCCTTGTCCTCAATTCTCTAACCCATATAAGCACATCTCCTACAGGCCTCTCATCGGTTACAAAGCTGCCAAGGCTTGAAGCCCCTTCTTTCCCCCAGCTGTTCTGGCCCCACATAAAAGTCATGAAACTTTCCTCTGTGCTTGTGTTCTCCCTTTATTTGGAAAATGGGAACGGGGACTTCCCAGGAACATCCACCAGATTGTCTTTGTTTTTTCCAAGCTCTCCTGTGTCCTGTACGCAAGCCTTCCCTTGAAGTCATAAAGCAAAGAAAACCACAAATATAAATCACAATTAGACTAATTTATTTAATTTCCCAGTTTTATTACTTGCATGAGGCTTATCTTAACAATTTTGGTTTACTCATCTCATACTTGGAGAGGGAGGGCTCTTGGATATCTAATGTGGTGTTAGAATTTTTTAGAATATATCCTAGTAAGGGCAGTGATATGAGTATATTTGCCTTATTTTCTTTAATAAAAACCTGTTTGAAGCTTATCTTCAGGTTATGCCTTACACAGTACTTATAAGTAAAACATGCTTTGCTCCATAAACCCATTGCAAAATAAAATGTTTTACAGCTATCAGGTCTTGGAGGGGTGAGGGGAAGGAAATTATTAGAGGTTTTCTGCTGTACTCTACTTTTCTTAAGATTATAGCTCTTCCAAGATTATGAAATTTTTTTCATTTATGTTATTTGAGGACCTTTTATTCTGATTTGTGCACTTATTTCCTGTATTGCAAATATTCCCAGGCCCCTTCACTTTAACAGCATGAAATAATCTGCTCAAAAAAATCGAGTAGTTTGAGACTGTTTCTGAAAGGTTATGAACATGTCCTAACTAGAATTGCAGTATGATTAAAGATCTCTTTAACAGCAGCGTCCAGAGAAATCAGCTGAGCAGAGCTGAGGATAGAAAACAACCAAATGCTAAGAGCTTTAATACTTATAAAATAGTTCAGAAAACTTAATTACCTTACAGGAACTCCAGGATGATTTAGTTTTGTATCCAAGTATGAAAAAACTGTGTCACAGCTCTCTTGTGCAACGTGGTGGCTCTTAAAAGAGCCTTTAGGGTGCGGGGACGAAGGATCACGGAGGAGGGCCTCCGGGAGGAGGCTCAGGCGCGCTCGCCGCGGATGCGCCGGGCCAGCTGGATGTCCTTGGGCATGATGGTGACGCGCTTGGCGTGGATGGCGCAGAGGTTGGTGTCCTCGAAGAGCCCGACCAGGTAGGCCTCGCTCGCCTCCTGCAGCGCCATCACGGCCGAGCTCTGGAAGCGCAGGTCGGTCTTGAAGTCCTGCGCGATCTCGCGCACCAGCCGCTGGAAGGGCAGCTTGCGGATGAGCAGCTCCGTCGACTTCTGGTAGCGCCGGATCTCGCGCAGCGCCACCGTGCCGGGCCGGTACCGGTGCGGCTTCTTCACGCCGCCCGTGGCCGGCGCGCTCTTGCGGGCCGCCTTGGTGGCCAGCTGCTTGCGGGGCGCCTTCCCGCCCGTCGACTTACGCGCCGTCTGCTTCGTGCGCGCCATCGCTCTGGGGGAACGCAGCTGCCTCTCGGAACGGGTCCCGGGGAGTAGAAAGGTTCCCTTGCCGGGGCGGCTTTTATAGCCTGTCCCCATCGCTGATTGGCCGGCAGCAATGCGCTGTTGTGATTGGATACTTTCAAATTCGAAAAGCCCGCCTCGAAAGCGCGCCTTTTTGCCCTTCGGTCCTCACCCTCCCCCCGCCTTCCACTGGTTGCTCTTGTTTTCGGTTTTACTTAATTTTTATAGCAATTTTTATAGCCTACCTTGAAAATAAAATCCTTTACCGAAAATGGTTCAAAAGGGAAAAGGTTAATTGTGACCTGCACTCTCCTGAACGCACAGAAGGTTCATTTTTAGTCCAATTCACTGAGACTTGAGCTTTGAAAAAAATAAGTGTTGTCCAGGTTTTCCTCAACAGGAATCCTTATAACAGCATTCCGGGGCTTGTTCTTTTTTTTTTCTCTTGCCGAGAAGGGATGTTAAGTCGGTTGCAGGTTTTTAGTGTATTTTTTGTTTGGGTTTTGGGGAGGGGAGGTGGGGTTTTTTAAATCTTTTTTCTCTAATACAGTAACTTTATTCTGTAAATAACCAAAACTAATACTATAGCAGAAATAGTAAATGGTTTTGGGTAGAGACAAATTGCACTTGAAAACGCTCTAATTCAAGGAACAGATTTTTCAATTATTTTCAATTTCTTTCAGCATAAAAAGTATTCCCAGGCTGTTGCTTGTTGAAATACAATCTTTACAGTCCCTGAGCATTCCATTTTCCCCACTGTGTATTTCTGCTCACTTTCCCTAGCCGCAAGAATTGCCCTCATACCCCGAGCAGCGAAGGGCATTTGGGAAAAGGAAGGCCTGGTAGTGACAGGGCAGAACTGCACCGGATTCAGCTGCCTGAGGTTGAAAGAAAAAGCTTCCTCAGCTTTAACGCACCACATGCACAAAGAATAACGACGACTCCCTTAAAAACACTTTCAGGGGTCAAACTTGGGAGCATTCTGATATTTAAACTTCTGTGAGGTGGTCAGGGAACGACCAATGTGACACGTCCCACCCCTCGCCCGTATGTTTCCAGCTGCCGAGCGTCAGCGCAGGGATTACCATAATGTAGGTGTGCCCAATAAGGGTGTTTTATTATACGACTCAATTTTTCATTAAATAGGTAAAAAAAAAGTTGCAACTTAAAAATCCAATTACGTTGCCATCGAAATCAATAGCTCCTTAATTACTTAAGCCACTAAAAGAGCAACAACAGATGCTTAGCTAATTACCACGTGCTTGACTGTTTTTAAAGAGCCACCTATAGTGATTTACAAGAACAATACACGATGAATTAGTGGAATTAAAGCCTCTGAACGTTTACTTTCCTTTTAGCAGACTTGAAGCAACACAGCTCTTTTCTAGTTTCAGTGGGTGGCTCTTAAAAGAGCCTTTGGGTTCTCGAAATGGTGCGGGAGCAGAAAGCTTTAGCCGCCGAAGCCGTAGAGGGTGCGTCCCTGGCGCTTGAGGGCGTAGACCACGTCCATGGCCGTGACCGTCTTCCTCTTGGCGTGCTCCGTGTAGGTGACGGCGTCGCGGATCACGTTCTCCAGGAAGACCTTCAGCACGCCGCGCGTCTCCTCGTAGATGAGCCCCGAGATGCGCTTCACGCCGCCGCGCCGAGCCAGGCGGCGGATGGCCGGCTTGGTGATGCCCTGGATGTTGTCGCGCAGCACCTTGCGGTGCCGCTTGGCGCCCCCCTTGCCGAGCCCCTTCCCGCCCTTGCCTCTACCAGACATGGTGCCGCCGCTGCTGCTGGGGTCGGTTCCGAGCTGTGAGGGGGAGCCGGCGGCGCGTCGGTCTTTATAGTTTGGGAGCCGACCTGGTTGAGGACTGCGCCGGGTGCCGGGGGGCGGGGCTCACGTCCTTTGTTTCTTCCTCCGTCACAGATCATGATGCAGCATTGCTTGCTGCTCCCCCTCAAGACGGTACTGTAAAGTTTAAAAGTAAACCAAAAATTACGCCCCTCCCCCAAACAAATCTCAGTGACGAACATGCTCGTACAACAATTGGAAAGCTTTTTTCCCCCCCGCTTGGCTTTCTATAAACCCGTTTGCTATGCAGATGCGCATGTAATTTATTATCTTGAAATGACTAAGTTTTGTTTTAATTACTTTAAATTCTCATTATTTTCATGCCGTTGTTCATTTATCGTTGTGTTTTACTACGGATCACCATTGTGCTATCTACGTACACATTGACATCCTGTGTCCCTTGTAAATAAGAAAACATAAGGGGGGGGGGGAATCAGAGCAGTGAAATTCCAAAGAAAAGTCTCCTAGGATGTATCCTAGCACACTAGAAAGATATAGGGGACTGTCAGCTGGGAGTGTGAATAGGAAACACTGTATTGCAGCTGTTGTTTTTAAGGAAAGAAGGAAAGTGGGATGAGGTTATGTATGCAGATATGTTTTCCACTTGGCGGAATCATCTGGAGTGGCAAAGAGACTGCGGTATTAATATTCCACTAGGTTTTATCTTTAGAAAAAGAAAAGTGAAAACAAGGAGCAGGAGAAAATAAGGAGATGCTTTTCTGTATGTAGTGTTGGGCAAAGATGTTTGAAAATGACAAACCCCAGAAAGAAAAGGGAGAAGATAGAGGATCAACCAGAGGATTTGGGATTGTACCCTTCACCCCTTAATCTGTCTCCCCCCTCATCCATCACTGTTATCTGAAACAGATGATAACAGCGAGGAGGAAGGAGCAATAAGTGCTTTTACTCTGGTTACAGCATGGAGCAGGATTAGAACAAAGAAAGCTCCACAACTCATGACTCCATTAAAAGCGTCAGAAGGACCGGCTAGAGTAAAAGTACCCTTCTCCACTACTGAGTTAAATGCCTGGAAATAGGTAGATAGGGGATACCGGGATGACCCATGTTGAGTGGCAAAATGATTTAAATAATAACAAAAAACCAGGACCCTGATGGGATGGGACAGATGTAGATGTGGTTTTTGTGGGAAATGACAGAAACAGAATAACAATTAGTATTAAAAACTGCATGAACTCATGTGCAGACCCAAATTACTGGGGGAACCTTACAAGGGAATGTGGATAATTACATTCACCTGACTGACCCTCGTCGGGACCCCAATGACGGGCGTGATTATAGATTATTAAAAAGATACCAAGATTTGATAAAATTGGGGTTAAAAAAAGCAAAAGCTGTAAATTGGTCAGCATTATATGCTATCGTCAGGAGCAGAAAGAGACCCTTACTGAATTTTTGGATCAATTGAGAAATGCCATGCAAAAATACACTACCCTAGATCCCTCCTCGGATGTGGGACAACAATTTGTTTCTCTATTTTTGGGGTAATCATCTACAGATATAAGAAAGAAGCTACAGAAACTAAAGAAACCGGAAATAAGAAACTTAGAGAAATTACTTGAGGAGGCATGGAGAGTTTTTAGGAATCAGGAGAATATGGATAGAGGAAAACTGATGGAAGTGAGGGCAACAGCTATGGTGACAGCCTTGGAACAGAGAGGAATGGTAAACAGAGGAGGATTTAGAGGATGAGGAAAGGGAAGGCCCTTTGGAAATAGAGGGGGACTGGGAAAGAATCAGTGTGTATTGTCAGGAGGAAGGACATTAGAAAAATGAATTTAGAAGACCGGAAGGGAATAGAAGGACCAATTAATAACTTTTTACGGAATGGGCTATTAATAGAGTGTGAATTGGAATATAATACCCCATATTACTGGTAAAAAAGCTGGATGGAACTTATCAGGTAGTACAAGATTTAAGAGAAGTGAACAAAGTTATTAAAGACCTACACCCTGTGGTAGCTAATCCTTATACCTTACTTACTAAATTATGGGATAATCAAGTAAGGTTTGCAATATTAGATTTAAAAGACACATTCTTCTGTTCACCTTTAGCCAAAGAAAGTCAAAATTTATTTGCATTTGAATGGGAAAGCCCTACCACTGGTAGGAAAAACCTGTTTACCTGGCCAGTGTTACCCCAAGGTTTTAAAAATAGTCCAACAATCTTTGGAAATCAATAAGTATGAGAACTTGAAATGTGGGATCCTCCCTCCAGGGAAGGACTCCTTTTACAGTATGTGGATGACTTATTAATAGCAACTGAACCAAACCTGATTGTAAAAAATGGACTATCAGTTTGTTAAACTTTTTGGGACTAAATGGGTATTGAGTCTCTCAACAGAAAGCCTAGATTGTGCGGCAACAAGTAACGTACCTTGGATATGAATTATCTGGAGGACAATGGGAATTAGGAACAGAAAGAAAAGAAGCCATCTGCAGAATCCCCTCCCTGAGATGGTAAAAGAACTCAGGACCTTTTTGGGAATGGCAGGTTGGTGCCAGTTATATATTTATAATTCTGGAATAATAGTAAAACCTTTGTATGAACTTTTGAAAAACAACCCCACTCAATTGGTCTGGTCCAAAGAAGCTCAAAACACATTCAGGACACTTGAAAAGGAACTAATGAAGGCCCTGGCCCTAGGCCTACCTGATGTGACAACACCTGCTGACTGTTTTCCCATGAAAGACAAGGTATAGCTCTGGGAGTCCTAGCCCAACAGCTAGGACCCTACAGAATTGCTGTGGGCTATTTTTCTAAACAGCTTGACAAAGTAATCAAGGGGTGGCCAGGGTGCCTGCAAGCTGTGTCAGCTGTGGTCTTGAATACTCAGGAGGCCTGAAAATTCACCTTAGGCCAAAAGACCACAGTACTGATTTCACACACAGTATCAGCTGTGTTGGAACAGAATGGGAATCACTGGTTTTCCCCATCTCAACTTCTACAATACCAGGCCATTTTAATTGAACCAGATGATGTTACTATTGAAGTAACCAATGTTACGAACCCAGCTTCTTTCCTCAGTGGAGTGACTTCTGAACAGTTAACACGTGCTTGCCTTGAAACTATAGAGATTGTGTACTCCAGTAGACCAGATTTGAAAGAAGAATCTCTGGAAGATGCACAAGATTCCTTGTTTGTGGATGGAAGCATCTTCATCCAACAAGGTATTTGAAAGGCCAGATACAGGGTAACAACAGCAAATGAAATAATTGAATCTCAATCACTACCTGCTGGGACATCAGCTCAAAAGGCTGAAATTATTGCCCTGATAAGGGCCCTGGAGCTGGCAAAAGGGAAAAAGAGAAATATACGGACAGATTCCAAATACACCTTTGGAGTTGTCCATGCTCATGGAGCAATTTGGAAAGAACGAGGACTGCTAACTGCACAAGGAAAACAAATAAAGCATGCAGAGGAAATACTTCACCTATTAAAGGCAATTCAACTGCCAACTAAAGTCACCATCATGCACTGTCAAGGACAGCCAAAGGGTAACACTGAACAGGAAAAAGTTAATAGATTGGGTGACAATGAGACTAAGCAGGCAGCAGAGAGAATGCAAGAGATCTTAGCCTTAATTCCAGATAATAAAATTAAGAGTCTCAGTGACCAAGAAAATATTTAATATTCTAAGGCTGACAAAGAATTAACAGAAGAAACGGGAGGGCAGGTTCCCTCCAGAGGATCGGCCCATTTGAGTGACGTCTGAATTTTAATTCCTGTCAAACAGATATGGGGAATTGTTAGAGAGGAACATAATAGAATACATTGCAGGGCAGACTCCCTGTTTAACTTTCAAAATTGGAAATTAATAAGGACAAATGAACATACTACACGTCGACAGGTGACTCAGCAATGTGAAATATCACAGAATCACAGAATCATAGGTTGGAAGGACGTCAGGGATCATCTAGTTCAACCTTATTTCAAAATATGTTTGAAAAATAATCCTAATACAGGCAACTGGGTACAACTGGGGAATACCGGGAAAGGAAATATACCGGGCGACCATTGGCAAATTGATTTCTTGGAACTTCCAAGAAAAGGAGGGTATAGATACCTACTGGTGCTCGCAGGCACCTTTTCTGGATGGCCAGAAGCATTTTCTTGTAGAACAAATAAAGTGAGGGAGGCTACTAAGGTACTATTAAAAGAAATAAGGCCCCAATTTGGGGTACCTACAGTAATTTCGTCAGACAGGGGCACACATCTTTGAGCAGAAGTAGTGCAGCAAGTTAGCAAGCTATTGGGAATCAACTGGCAACTACATACACCTTACAGGCAAGCAGAAAAAATGATTCACATGATAAAACAAGAAATAGCAAAGATGTGCTTGGAAGCAAGCCTCTATTGGTAACAAGTGCTACCTATTGCACTACTCCGAATACGTGTAAAACTTGAGAGCTTTTGAGATACTGTATGGAAGACCATATCAGGCTAAGTACCAAGGGGAGGATTTGAATGAGAAGGGAGATCATTACTTATGAAATTATGTTATATCCTTAGGAAAACAATTGGAAAAAATTAATAGAAGTGTTTTGGGAACCAGGGCCAAAGGGTTAGATCATCCAATCCACCCGTTTAGCCCTGACATTGAGGTTATGTTAAGAATTTTTCAGATAATCCACTAGGAGAGAAGTGGAATGGACCTTACTGGGTGTTGCTGACCACCTTCACTGCAATCAAGATTCAAGACTGTAAAGACTTTGCAGACAGAGGTGCCATCCCTTAGTAAAGTTGTGTTGCAATATCAAATTGCATTAGATTTATTGACTGCTAAAGAAGCGGGCATATGCATGATAATTAGTACCAGCTGCTGTGCATATATCAATAAAGATAAGCAAATAGAAGCAGATTTGAACGCACTTTGGAAAAAAACACAAATATTCCATGACATATCTCTAGATGACACTTCTTTAGGGTTTCAAGATTTGTGGGATAAATTGACATCTGGGCTTCCTAATCTAAGATGGTTAAAGCAATTATTCATTGGATTGGTTACGTTAATGGTTTTAGGAATGTTTGTTTGTGTGTCTCAGATGTTTTCTCTGGTGTTGTCAAAATTCAGCTGAGACATGCAGTGACTGAAAAAGAAATAAGATTAGACACCATGTGGAAACAGGGAAATATTTTACTTGGGCCCTTGAAAAGGACAATATAAAATTTACAAACAAACATAAAATGCTTCTATAATTGTCTCCATTTGACACTTAGTAAATTATTATATTCAGGACTGTAGAGTAAATTCTTATATCGAGGACTGTAGCAGGTAAGCTACAAGTCTTCAAAATAAAAGGAGGGAATGATAGAGGTACAGCTGTTGTGACTAAAACTTGTTGCTTTGGGGGAGTCAGGAAGGCTTCAAGACAAGAAGCACTTAAACAAAAATTTACGACAACATTTGACCTTAGAAAAGCAGATGTACAGAACCATAAAGGTAAGGAACTGCAGAGTAAACACTAAACCAGAACAGACTGTCCCTCAAGGACAGTACATACTCAAAACTGAGTTTGCGCAAAAGAAAAGTTAACTAGCGGTCACAGTGAGGAAGAGTATATCCTTAATCCAGAGACCCCCGATGACCCCCCGGAGACACCAACAGGCATGTACAGAGGACATTTGCATATTATAATGAGCTATCGGAAAATAATGAATATATATGTCTTTTCTCAGAAGCTAATGAATATGTATGTGAAGCTTGCATAAGTTATGCAACCAACCCTGTGCGGGCATGCACGTTAGGAAGAGTGAGCCCCTGTGTGTCCAGTGCTGCAATAAAGAATACCTGCTTAATAGTTGTTCAGACTATGGAGTCCTGATTTCAGCTTTTCATGGCATCAGGTTCTATGATTTTTACTAATTTTGTTCATTTGGAGTAACTGCTGTGGGGATTTTTTTCCTTATTTTTTACAAAATGTCCATTAGTATAACCATAGATTTAAATTTCTGCTACCTTAACTGTAAGAAAATCACCTTTCTCTTGTACTGCACATCAAGCTTTTCAATATATAGCTGTTGTTTTATGGGTCTAAAACTATACTGGAAACAGATGAGATTCTGAATTAGAATTTATGAAAGTAAGGAGCAATCCTTGTCTAAGGATGTTACAAATGTCACAGTTTAAGAACATCCTGAGCTAGAATAACTCTTAGACTAACACATAAAAAATGGTTTCATTTTTTCGGGGGGGGGGGGGGGGGGGGGGGAGGAAAGTGTTATAATTTGATTTTCTTCTGTCCTTTTATGTAGGAAATGCAAGTATAATTTCTACATAGTCTTTTCAGCTGCGCCGTATTAGAACATATAATAAGTAGTTTATCTCTATTGTGCTACTAAACTGGGAATAAGTAGCTTTCCTCGGTCTATTTAGCGATGACGGAATTCCACTCCATCATAAAACCAAAGGAGTATTTTGCTTTCTATGGTTTTATGAAAAGCTTAAAAGAGGTGCTCATCATCCTGACATCTCAAATATTGTTTCTAATACTGTCCCTAGATGTTTACATGGTCAATATTCAGTCTTTTTCTTTTGGGGGTCATGGGGGTGCTTTTGTTTTGCTTTTCTTTATTTCAAGAATAAGATAAGAAGTATGATTTAGATGAAAATTTTCTTCTCCCTAGTTAGTCTGCATTACTTCAGAAAAGGACTCTATTAAGAAACATGGGAATGATCTTTGCGTTTCCTTTCTTCCAGTATGAAGCACCCCTCACTGAACTCCTCTAATCAGCTACTACCATTCACCTAGTAGAGGCATTCACAGCTTTATCTAGATTGTAGCAACTGTGCTTCCTGTTGCAGAGGTGCAGAGAAGTGCTTCGATATAGTGACAAGTCTCCTTAGTTTTGGTGTATCCTAAGCATATCTCCTTTCTTAGCCTGGGAGGAGTAAACAGATGAGCTGAGTATGATACTGGGGTTTAAAAAATGTATTCTGCTTGCTACAGTTCTTGTTTATACTGAACTGGTGAATCACAAAACAGTAAAACAAACCCAAGCCTTTTCTGTTGTTAGTAGACTAAAGGACTCCAGAATAATTTGGTGGGTTTTTGTTTTAATTATGGCTTTTTTTTCTTCACTTACTACTGCTTCATTAGCAGCAGAACACCACATTTCAGTACCCCACCCTTTCTGGTCCCCAACCCCTCACCCATACTAGATAGTGACTATGGTAAAGCAAGAGCACTTCAAGTTTTGTACATTTAGCACATATGTAGACTAAGGACAGATGCGCAACAAGGTGGAATCGAGACAGATTTAATTGTGCAATATAGAAGCAAATGACTAAGACTAGTATGCTGAGAACAGCTGCTCTCAATCCCCATGATTTTTACACTCAGCTTTTGGTTTCCATTTGTAGGTTTTCAGCTGCTTTGCTTATATTTTCGGTTTGCATCCTCTAGGTAATTAATTCATATGTGTTTAAAGTCTAGCATAATAAGATATGGCTCATGTTGGATATTATGTCTGTATCAATAACCTCAGGGTGAGTAACCAGAATACACAGTTGTTAATTTAATCCTGACTTAAAAAAACATAATTCATGAAATGGAAATAGAATTTAAGACTTCAACACTTAGATCAATATTAGGCAAAAAATATTGCTATCAGCCATTATAAGAACATATATGAATAAACATTTGAAAATTTTCTCAGATTTTTCAAAGTAGTAGTTTTGAATTTTGTAGAGTATTAGACAGGTTTTCTTATTCCTTGTGCTTTCCACTCACTGGCAGCGGGTGCTTCATTCCCTAGTCAAAATATTCTGTCACTTTTAAAGGAAAAATGGAATTGTCTTTTGTGAATGAGGCAGGTTGTGCAGATGCCTGCTTTGCACTGTTGTCATGCTCCTGTGATCTGCCGTCCTGGAAACATAGTAGATCTCGTCTGAACTATCTGGACAAATTAAACAAATTGCTCCCTTGTACTGAAAATCTGCGTGCTTTTGACAGACCAGCACACCCCCACAGTGGAGGAGAGCTCCGAGGAGAAGGGCAAAAGGACAGTGAGCTTGAGGAACAATGTAAAGAAAGCTGCACTTATCTCAACACCAGGGAGACTGGAGGGTTACCATGGTTTTAGATAAGACAGCTGCACCAGTGAGTCATCAGGTTCCCTCAGACAACTAACAAAGAATAATGCTTTCTGAGCAAGCCAGACCAGCTCGATGGGTGGGGAGGGGGGACAGTGTATATGTGGCTCAGCCCAACATAAAGTATAAAAACTGGACAACAAATAAAACGAAGTTTGAAGAGAACGTACTCCTTCCCAGTGACTGGGAAGGCCCAGCATTGTGACAATGAACATACAGACACCAGTAACAAGAACCATGTTTGCACCGTGATTCAACTGTATATTGCAAATGCTATATTATGCTTGTGATGCAATTTCAGTACATTGCTCTATCACTCCACTAAATAAAAATCCCACGTAATGCCAAATATGCTCAATAAGGAAATTTGATATAAAAATTAAACTCTCCTCGTGTAATATCTAAAAGAACCTGGTTGGAAAGTATGCAACTCTGACAGCACACAGATGCGGTCAACTGGGACCTGTCTCTACATGTCAGTAGGACTGTAAACTGCACAAGATCTGACTTCTTTGGCACACATCAGGCTTCTAAATGTACTCCAGTGGTCCTTGTTCTCTGTATCCCTGTGCTCACTGATGAGCTAGTATAGCTGAATGGATATATGAAGAAAGGCTGGAGGAACTCCTAGACCAGTTTTGGGGTGTTGGGAAGATAGTAATATACCCAGTTCCTCATGTGAAGCTGTTTTAGGACATGGGAGAGAAGGAACAGGGTCAATAACCTGCAACTGGATGCAGGGGCTCCCCTTTGCCCATGTTATTTTCCTCCCTGGGCTCTGGGCTTCTCCCAGGAAGACACCAAAGGACCTCTCCATCAAGTGGTCCAGGCAGTTTCCCAGGAGCAGGGTCGCATGTGGAGTTCAGAGCTCCGTAGCACACCATACAAATCTGCTCCTGCATTCAGGTAAGGGACAGCAAACAGCAAACTTGCTACTTGGCAACAACAGCTGACACTTGACTGCTGCTCTTAAATCCTTACTCTGGTTTCTAAACTGGCATTTGAAGCAGCACAGGTCTCCTGATACATTGACCACTGATTAAGCTAGAAAGATGTATCATGAAAGCATTGTACGCACAGTATTTCCTGCACAGCTAAGGCTGATCAGCTCCCCTCCTTGCCTGGGCTCCTGCAGAACTGCAAGGGGGAGTAAGTTTTGCTGTTGAACTCCACCAACTCTTAGAGAGTTGCAAGTACTTAACAGCAGCTGAAGTACTGCCCTGTCCAAAGTGTCTCTCAGGGGCATAGTATTTCAAGTAATGAATCAACTGTAGGCATCCCTGTAGGAATGTATTGAATTTTGTCTCAGGCTGTGTGTTTCTGAAGGAAGCCAAGTCTGGAAAATGGTGACATGCATTGTGTCAGTGTCTTCAGACACTACTGCTATGCTTTGTCTTTGTTACAATAATACTTGGCTGGAAAATCAAATACTTTGGTTGGAAACCCCAGTTGCTTCCAGGGTTTATTCATGCTTAGGCTTGGGACACAGGTGCAGGCTTGCATTTAAGGATACAGAAGTTGAGAAAGCCACCACAACCCCCAGGTCCTGTCCAGGTCAGACCAGTCATTTCCCAGCCTATGCTGATGCTAGTAGCTGTTCTGCTTCATATGAACTTTGCACTTCTCTTTGACAAACTACACAAGAATTCTTTTGGCCCAAAGTTCAAGTTTATTAAAGTCCCTTTTAATTGAATGTCTTACTTTTGACTCTGTCTACCCTTCCTAACTTAGTATCATCTACACATGCTAAGGGTACATTCTCTTTTATCATCCAGATCATTCCAGAAAACATCAAATAATATCAAGTACTCAGCCCTGAGGCATTATTTTCTTTACTGGTTGCCCACAGACACTAAGTTATTAACTACAGCCCTTTGACCCTGTGCTATTGGTAATTTTCAAACATCTAACAGCCTGCTGATTCTGCCTGTTCTCCCTCAGATCCCAAATGAGAATGCTATGGGAGATGGTTCCAAAAATATTACTAAATGCCAAGTGTATTGCATCCACCACTCCTCCCTTGTCCACACAGATACCCTCTAATCTATAGTTCTGTGATAATTACAAGAACCTAGACATCAGCAATTTTTGTTGCCCTCCACCCATGATCAAGGGTCAACTGAACCCGTCTTATTTCTGATAGTTGCTCAGTCTCACTGATTCTTGGAGACCCTGCTATCTTCCCAAGTAACATTTTCTATTCCACGTTGGAAATTATTTCCTTACTGCTAACTCGCTGCAGCAAAGAACATTAGTTCTTTTATTTCCTACAATGTATACTGAGGAAAGATTATTTCTTTCTTCTTCATGTTTTAAGTGTTTGAGAAGAAACCAGTTTTTCAGCCTTCTCCATGAGTCAGGGAATTCTAACAGTATGTGCCTTTCCATTAAGGAATAGTTCCTAGACCTCTCTAATAATTATTGTTGCTCTTTTCTGTGTGCCTGCAGTTCAGTACTAATAACTAGGCCTAAAACTCTAAGTGAGACTATACCATTCCTGACTACAGAGGAAGATCTTCCTCATCTGTCTTATAGATGTTGTTGTTGGGCTCCTTTCTAAATACCTAGTAACATACTGTTGTTGATTCATTTTCAACTTATACCTATAACCTGAAGATCCAGATTTACTCAGGTGCTAGTCAACTGTTGCTGTCCAATATTTATAAAACTGATATATTTCTTTTCAGGTGGAGTATCTTACACATTTTGAAGGCAATGTCTCCAATCTGGAGATCCTGCAATCAGGCATTTTTCAATACATAAACTGTCCTCCATCATTCTAGCATTTCTTTGCTTGTCAGTACGCACAGCACTTCCATACATACCCTGTAAACTATAATTGAGATCATACATAAAATTATACAAGGCCTAGGACTGAGCCTTGCAGAGCTCTGTTTGAAACAGCATCTTAATTTCATAGTTGACAATCAAAAACTGAAATATAACTTTCTACCCTATATTTGGGGGCGGGGATGGTGTTAGACCAAGTTTCCCTTATTATTAGTTTCTATTCTAAAATTTTTCAAAAATGAAATAAGATGAAACAGAAAATCTGCATTGTATCTGCCAGCTCTAGGGAAATGTTGCATCCTCTATGGAGACTCTTTCTAAAGTTAATTTTGGAGCAAGCCAGTTAAACATGTTTTTAATTTCTTCCCTTATGTCTTACAAACTGATGACTGTTTTGAGTATTGTAAATTCTTGTTTTTATTCATATCTTCCTTGAATTTGGCTGAGCTGGTAATTAATACAACTCCATATCAATGGCTTATTCTGTCCTCAGGGTGTGCTGGGTCTGTAAACCTGAGCAATGCGTAAATCTGTAACACAGAATATCTTTTCTTGTGCTTGGCTCTTGCCCATATTCTTCAAACACTTTAAAAGTAACAGAGTGGCTGCATAGGCTGACTGCAGAGCTGGGTCTACTGCATAGTATCACAGGTAAGCTTTTAGCATCCTATTTCCCTTCACTCAGCATGGAGGGCTAGAACTACCTTTGGCAGCTTAGGAAATGGCATCTAATAACATGTACATCCTGAGTACCACTGAAGGGGTAGGACATAGATTTTCTACATTGATGGCCTAGTTTCAAATTCCATCTCTGACTGAATCAGTATTTGCAATCTGACTCACAGAAAAAGAGCTGTCATTTGTCTGTGTTATGCACCTGGGAGAACAGACAGCAGGTGACATAGGTTTGGATACCACATTTCAATTTTTTTCCAGGCACTCAGGAAGAATTACAGTTAGGGTTATATTTCCACACTTTTCCATGCAGGTCCTTACTATTTCTTTGTCCTTCTGTATTTACCTGCTTCCTTTTTTTCTTCAACTGAAAACAATACAAAATTTATAGTGTACATAGCTCAATAGAACAAAATCCTCAATTCCTGTGTTTAATACTACTTACTACTACTAATGATAATTCTCAGTTCCAGAGATGGGTGGAGAGAAGTAAAACTTGGTTACAAGAGGATCTCTGATCCACAGGCTTCCAGAAGCTGGAAGGAATATTTTGATGCTTTAGGCTGCCATTTTCTGGATGGACAAGGAGATTTTGAGGCTGATTCATTAAAATGCATATATTTAACAGTTATGGAAGGCAGAAGAGTCACTTCTTCCCACCTTTTGATCACCCCAGAATGTAGGGATTTTGCTAAGACTACAACTAGCCTTAACAATTCCTACAGTCACGGACATGATCACTGAGCCAAATCAGGGTAGCTCAAACTGGTCTAGACAAGCCTTAAAACTCAGGACTGTGTGAGAGGTAAGAATGTTTTTGGAGCTACCTTTATTTAACTACCAAAATTTAAAAAGTGGCAGGAGGGCCATTAATCTGCACATAGCTTTCACAAATTAACCTGGATAAGTATTATTTGCAAAATAGTACTGAGGGAAATTATTCTTTCCTTCCAATCAGCACTGGTGAGACCCATCTGGAGTGCTGGGTCCAGTTGTGGGCTCCCCAGTGCAACAGAGACATGGACATAACCAGAGTGAGACCACTGAAGGCCCACAAAGATTATATAAGGAACTGGAGCACCTGTCATACGAGGAGAGGCTGAAAGACTGTTCACTCGAAAGAAGAGAAGGCTCAGAGGAGACTTATCTATGTGTTCAGATATGTGATGAGTGGAATAAAGGAGACAGAACCAGAGTCTCCTCAGTGCTGGCCAGTACAGGAGGCAATGGGCACAAACTGAAATGCAGGAAATTCTACTTAAGCGTAAGAAAGTATTTTTTTCAAACCGGCTGTACAGACAGGTTGTAGTGTCTCCCTGCTCTAGCTGATCCTTCTTTGAGCATGGGGGTAGGACCTATTGCATCAGGTGTTAGATTAGAAGGCATGATACTTTTCTTTAGGAAGTGTAACTGCCCTAATACTGAAATATCTGTCAGTGTATTTTTGTTAGCTTAGTTGAAGTATATGTCTAAAAGGTGGCAGGCTTCTTTACTACTGACAGGCCTCTGAGCCTTTGACATCTTAACTCTTCCTTATTATATAAACTTTGCAATTGCTGAATCAGTATTGTCAATGTAGTTGCAGCATGCCAGATACTTGACTAACTTCTTTTGGTCTTGGTATGGAGTTCTATTATTAATATTGAGAGTGATTACTTGAAAGTCTGCAAAATCATTCTTTGTCAAGAAGATAGCAGGCTTCAATGAAAAGTTTGTAATTTCTCTGGGTGTTCACCATGCTAACAATAGTAATTGTAATTAAATGACTGTAGGCTTTCAGCTAAATTTGACTAATCACCTTATCCAGATTGGTCTCCTCCTGCAGTTTGGATGACTAATCTGCCTTTATTTGCCTAATGTCTAATCTGTTTCTCCTCCACGTAGAGCTTCTATCTTGATAAGAAAAAAATCAAGTGTTTTCTCTGCTATACAGTTTTAGGAATTACTTCTTATGTTATATGTGAACTGTTTTTGTTTTGAAGATCTGTGCATTGGAAAATGTGCTGGCATTTTTAAGCACCTTCTGTAATCTGCACTAGCACCTATACTACTAGGCAAGGAAGGAAGTCAGGGCATGTTGTGTGGTGATGCATGGAAATGAGGTTCTGTTTTAGGGAAGTAAGGGTATGCATTTTAAGGAGGCATAAGAAATTGGTTTGAGGTCCTGAGTAGGAGTTAAACAGACCCTGCATTTGGAATGGGTGTTTGGAAAGGAAAAAGAGGAGAATCTTTGCTGTTTGACTGAACTTTAGTATAAAAGGAGTCACATTTAAATATTTGTCTCTTCACATGGAAACTGAAAAAAATTTTTATTACCAGCTCACTCTCAAAACTTTTTTAATTCCAAGTAATGTTGCTTGGCAGTAAGAAAATTTCACTGTCAGGTTGAAAAACTGTTCCATACTCTACCACTGATTTGCCAAGCTATGTGGTGGGATGCTTGCTTTGCTTTGCCTTTTTCTCTTATCTGTAAAACATGCAGGGCAATATCAATGCTATTTGTAAGACAGCTAGTGATTGGTCTGTCTAAAAACTGAGAATTGTTGTTTTGGTCCAGTGTTACACTTAATAGTTATTTCCAGCAATGCAAACCTGAAAATTGTTCAGTGCTTCTGGCAAGTTTATTTTATCCAATTAACTAGAAAATGTCATTGCTGGGCCAGTAACCCTAGAAAAGCCTCCCCTTTTTACACCTCAGATCTCTAAAAAAAAGATCGCCTTTTGCAGTAATAGTTGGTAAAACCAGGAAAATCCTCACTGCTTGGAAACAGGCCAAGAATCATGCTTCATGCAGAACAGGGCTGGTTTGATGGTTGAGGAATAGATACAGTAAAGGATGATGACACATAGTGCCAGAGGCCAACTGCCAACTCTTCCAATGTCTCAGACTATTAGGGAAAATCAAAGAACTTCAGAAGTGCAACTCAAAACAATCAGCAACTGGAGCAGAGAACTCTTTAAAAGACATGCAGATTTACAGGGACCCATCCAGAACTAAAAATGGGAGAAGTCTTAAATTCTGTTCCTTTAAATCCTCACATCAATACCTTCTTCATCTGTTTTCCTTACAAAAACAGAGATGATCCTGTCCCTTTAAAACTTGACACAGAGTAGGGACAGCAATCCCTGTATGCCGTGGATGGAGTTCAAGTGACAGCCACTACTTAGGGAGCAAGATCTGAGAGCTCTTCTCCCATCTCTTTCTACCTCCTGTCTCCATCTCTAACCTGCAGCCTGTTTATATGAGAGGGAAAGGAAATATCTTTTCTCCTGGTGGACTGAGAACACGTTTACAAAGAGTGAGCTCGGAGGGAAACTTGCCAAATGTGTGGGTGTGAGGGATGGAGCCGGTGAACAGGACCCACCCCTGGGGCTGCAGCTGCACTTTTGCACCAGCATTTACTGTCCACTCCCTGTTGCTCCCAGCTTTGTGACCCGTTTCAAGTGTAATGAACCAGAGTCGTAGAGATCTAACATTAAGTGGTCAAAGCTACAGAGATTAAGTCACATTAAGCTTCTTTTAGTCCTCATTCCCTGAAGAATGTTCATTACACTAAACAGACCCGGACAGATGACAACCATTCCCCGCTCTGTCTTTTCTATCACTTACAGTCAGATTATGCTTTAAGGCCATCTCCGTTCACCTAACCTGGAAAATAAGTGTAATGCCCTCACCTTGCTACCAGTAACTGCCTTTTTCCCTCTCACAAGAATATTCCTACTGTTCATTTGGGTTACCAGCCCAAGCTTCCAAACTCTATGGCTACTGTGGATTTGGTCTAGTTGCTTATGTGGGACTGATGCCATGTTCATGAGAAGTGTGGCAGATTTCACAGGCCACTTCAATGTGCCTTTCCGTCTGTTTTTTGCTATGGGGTACTAAAAAACCTCATTTTTCCCTTTCTCTGCTTTTCCCTTCCTCTCCTTCTCTCCTTCAAAGTATCTATTAGCTGGCCTGCATGCAGACACAATAAAATAAAAATAGAACTGAAAAAGAATACAAAAAAGTAAGATCATTGTTTTCACTTTTGCTATTCTACTGTATAGCATTTATCCTTGCCATTTTAATCCATCTCATTTCAAATTAACTAATTATTATTAAGTAAAATTAATTACCTCTTCAACAATTAATGTATGAAATATAAACGCCAGGGCCTTTTGCAACATACTAGTTGTCTTCTAGAACCTGAAATTCATCCGTGCTAGAAGAGATGCTCCTTTGCTGAAATAGTCCGCTGATATACTACAACGGGGCAAAATATTAGGTTTGGGGTTAACTGATTCTTTTCAACCAAAGAAAAAAAATCTGGCAGCTTTTTAATTAGAAGCCAATCGAGGCTTTTGTCTTCTATTTTAACAAAAAGTATCCCAAACAATTTGTGGGAGTCCTTAAAAAATTTAATTACTTTCTGTTCTCACTTTGTGAGACTTAGTAATTAAGTGTGACCGCAATAATTAAAGCTGATTCTGATTTATGAGTTTTGTCTGAAAATTATTTCAATATTCTGAGGATTTGGGTAAAAACCTAAAGTGTTTTCCTTTTCCTTTAAACAAGGGAATGGCAGGTTTTATGAAACCCATGAAAGAAAAAGAGAAAAAAACCACCAACAATCTGTGTCCAAATATCTATAAGTAATATTGAGGCCGAATCATTCGGTTCACACAGGCCAGATTTCCACATTATTTTTTTCGGAGATCCGATGCTTCACTTAGCTACATGAATGCTTAAGTAGCATCCGACAAATATTAGTGCATCTATACCTGTTTGATATTTTTCCCCTATTAGTCTGCTTCTGACTTCTATAAGTCTTAAAGAATAATAGTATACACTACTGCACCTGGGAAAGCGTTAAACTAGCAGTTTATCCGGAATTTATATGCATTAACTAGGCGTTGACAGCTTCATTTTATAAACAGAAAGTATTTATAAAAACATCTAAATCTTGCTATTCACTTACAGAACACCATAAAAAATGCAGAGCCCTGGCAAGTTTCAGACACTTTTCGACAGTATATACATTCCTCTGAAGGTGTCTTATTTTCCCAAAACACGAAATAATGTAGAAATACAGTATCCTTAACAGTTAAAGATATGGTTAAGGGAGCCGAATCTTTATCCATATTCAAAGCTCAGCCATGAAATTGTGTTACTTCCTTCTCTTTGAAATCAATTTACGACAAAAATACTGAAGCTGCCCCCTCGGTTTCAATCCTAATCTGGAGAAAACCCCCTAAAGAATAAACCTGCATTAGGGGGAAGACTTTTTATCTACGGGTTTTATTTTAATTTAGAAGGAAAAACAAAAGTTTGCCGTTCCCGGGGTGTCTCTGGCTTCACAACGCGGGGTAAAATACATCTTTTCTCTCTCATCTGGGATCCCAACAGCAAGAAAGTCCCCCGAATGAAAGTCCACCGTCTTCTCTTCACTCCCCGAAGAAACTGGGGTGATTTCGTGGCAGGTATTTTACAAAAAATATGAATTTATAACTCCGAAGAAACACAGACTCGGAGGACGAAAAGCTCTTCCTGGCTAACAGTTAGGCGGGCTCTGCAAAGCACCAATCACAGATCACCGCTTCGCTATAAATTCAGGCATCGGGGTTACTGTAGCCCAATTACTTTCTTTTGATTAGGAAGAAGTCTCTGCAGCGATGTCGGAGACCGCTCCCGCCGCCGCTCCCGCTGTCGCGGCCCCCGCCGCCGCCAAGGCCGCCGCCAAGAAGCCGAAGAAGGCGGCGGGCGGCTCCAAAGCCCGCAAGCCGGCGGGCCCCAGCGTCACCGAGCTGATCACCAAGGCCGTGTCCGCCTCCAAGGAGCGCAAGGGGCTCTCCCTCGCTGCCCTCAAGAAGGCGCTGGCCGCCGGCGGCTACGATGTGGAGAAGAACAACAGCCGCATCAAGCTGGGGCTCAAGAGCCTCGTCAGCAAGGGTACCCTGGTGCAGACCAAGGGCACCGGCGCCTCCGGCTCTTTCCGCCTGAGTAAGAAGCCTGGAGAAGTGAAGGAAAAAGCCCCCAAGAAGCGGGCGGCCGCTGCCAAGCCCAAGAAGCCGGCGGCCAAGAAGCCCGCCAGCGCCACCAAGAAGCCCAAGAAAGCGGCGGCAGTGAAGAAGAGCCCCAAGAAAGCCAAGAAGCCGGCGGCCGCCGCGGCCAAGAAAGCTGCCAAGAGCCCCAAGAAAGCGACGAAGGCTGCCAAGCCCAAAAAGGCGGCGGCAGCAGCGAAGAGCCCGGCCAAGGCGAAGGCGGTGAAGCCCAAAGCAGCCAAGCCCAAGGCGGCCAAGCCGAAAGCGGCCAAGGCGAAGAAGGCGGCGCCCAAGAAGTGAAGTGTTCAAGTGGAAATACTTAAACCCAACGGCTCTTTTAAGAGCCACCCACTATTGTCCAAAAAAGGGCTGGTACACTCCATCACCGAGCTCCGTGCATGCAGCAGAGCTAACCACACGCCACTGCCTATGTGGGACATTCGGTCTGTGAAGTGGATGGGACGCTAATCTTCCGGCCGTGGTTACGCTAAGACTTGGAAAAATAAAGTTTACATTCCCTGCGAAAAGGCTTTCTAACGGCTGGCTTTTTTTCAGCACCGCAGGAGGGTGCGTGTGTTAAGGGACTGTGGCGGGTACCGCTCCGGGGCGCGGAGGTGTCTTTCGGTGCTCTAACTAGCACGGTTCCTAAGTGACTAGGTGCGACTGCCACGCCTCTTAGTGACCGTGGCTGGGAACTGCCTGCACGGCTCCTCCGCTTCCTTGGCAATTACCTTTCCGCTTGGTAACGCTGTCGTGGGGCAGGTCTTAATTTCTACGTGACTTCACCGACCTGTTTTTTGAAAAGGAGATTGCCGGGGCGGGAGGCGGGTAGAGCTACCAGCGGTCCTGTTCCGCACCCTGCCGGCCTGGTGGCGGTGCAGCCGGAGACGCTGCTAGGAGTACGATTTGCGGCCGGGGCTGCTGCGCCCGGTCGGAGCGGCGCGGCGTGGAGCTTCCCGCGGCCCCGGTGGCTCCGGGAGCGAATCCTGAGGCCGGCTGTGATTGGCTGACGGGAGAAGTCGCGGCCTCTTATTGGGCGATTTGATACTTTCGAAAAGCCCGCGCTGCCCCGCGCCGGCCCCGCGCCTGCCGGTGATCCCGGCTCCGCGCGTTCCCGCACAGCTCGTCCTCCCAGAGCGTCCACTCCGCCTTAGAGGTGTCGTAGCTTCTCCTTCCGACTGACACGGCCGCTTCCTGTCTTCTCATACAGAAAGGAAATTTCTTAAGCTGATGGTACCCGCGGGACAGCTGGGCAAAAAAAAGCGATCAGGATCTTTTATTTCCCCCTCATCCTCACGTTTCTGGGGGGAGATGTGTTAATATATCTGTTGGAATATATACGAATTTATTTATAATGGAATGTGTAGCATAATGTAACTAATCTCATGTACTCTGCTGAAACAAAGCTTAACGATACTGCTTACATTTATTAGAAGAGTATTTGGACTTTAACACTTATGAGGTAATACTTAACAATTTGAATTTTCTTGAAGCTGTAAATTACTCATCAAGCAATTCAAAGACAGATCTATCAGTGCAAGCTCTTATAAAAATGATTTAACGGATTGATTTCAAATTCTATTTACTATTTAACTATATTTTCACAATAAAGACGATACTGTGTTAAAGCTCTTTCAGGGAGTATGTGGGTGGCTCTTAAAAGAGCCTTTGGGCTATAGATTAAAACCGTTCTACTTTTACTTGGAGCTGGTGTACTTGGTGACAGCCTTGGTGCCCTCGGAGACGGCGTGCTTGGCCAGCTCGCCGGGCAGCAGGAGCCGCACGGCCGTCTGGATCTCCCGCGAGGTGATGGTGGAGCGCTTGTTGTAGTGCGCCAGGCGAGAGGCCTCGCCGGCGATGCGCTCGAAGATGTCGTTCACAAAAGAGTTCATGATGCCCATGGCCTTGGACGAGATGCCCGTGTCGGGGTGCACCTGCTTCAGCACCTTGTACACGTAGATCGAGTAGCTCTCCTTGCGGCTCTTCTTGCGCTTCTTGTCGCCCTTCTTCTGCGTCTTGGTCACCGCCTTCTTGGAGCCCTTCTTGGGCGCGGGGGCGGACTTGGCCGGCTCGGGCATTTTAACAGCTGCTCTCGTCTTTCGCAAGGGAGAACCAGCATCTAAAATGGCCGGTGCGCCCTGTATTTATAAGGCTGTTATGCAAATACCAGCCCTCTGATTCTGACAATTCGATTGGATCTCCTGCATGGGGGTGTGCCTTTGCCTCTGATTGGTTGACATACGATCCGTCTTCTCATTGGTTGAATAGCAAAGACGGCTTGCAGCCAATCATCGAGCCCTAATCCCGCCTAGGGAAGGGATAAAAGGGGAACCTGCGTTGCGTCAGTCTGATTGCCTCGGCCTTGGTTCGCGTAGGGAGGTTGTGTGGGTTTTTGCTGTGCTTAAACCATGTCCGGCCGCGGGAAGCAGGGTGGCAAAGTCCGAGCTAAGGCCAAGTCGCGCTCGTCGCGGGCCGGGCTGCAGTTCCCCGTGGGCCGCGTGCACCGGCTGCTGCGCAAGGGCAACTACGCGGAGCGTGTCGGGGCTGGAGCACCTGTGTATATGGCAGCTGTGCTGGAGTACCTGACGGCCGAGATCCTGGAGCTGGCGGGCAACGCGGCCCGCGACAACAAGAAGACACGCATCATCCCACGCCACCTCCAGCTGGCCATCCGCAACGACGAGGAGCTCAACAAGCTGCTGGGCAAGGTGACCATCGCGCAGGGCGGGGTGCTGCCCAACATCCAGGCCGTGCTGCTGCCCAAGAAGACTGAGAGTCATAAGGCTAAAAGCAAATAAACTCAGCCGCTCAGCTGCTTAGACTCTCCACAACATAATATTATAACCCAAAGGCTCTTTTCAGAGCCACCTACACAGTCAGAAAAGAGTTGTGTTGCTTTCTTTACAGAAGTGCTTTGGTGATAGTTCTTATGTGCTGCTGCTGCTGTTAGGGAGCTAAAACCATATTCTGTGGCAATGCTTTAAAACTTTTAACTTCTACTTGAAGGGGGGTGATACCTTTGCTTTCTAACTCATTCTCTTTAATGAAAGAACACTACATTTGTAGTGATTTACTGATTGTTTTGTGTCATTTCTTGTAGTAGGATTGGTAAAACGTTTGGGTTTGTTTTGAATCTGCTTAACTTTCATGACTATGCTTCTTATGGTGTGAAATTAGCGGGGGGTGGCTAAAAGACTGAGGGGGGGAGTGGAAAAATATACAGATGAAAATAAATAGATGATCTCAAAGCCATAGAACTACATCTAAGAATGAAGAAAGGCTTCTTTTGCAGGCCTTTGTTCTTTAAAACATGTAAAACTTCCCTGTGACTTAACTGTATTTAGAAATAAAATGAGAAATGCTTTAGGGTAAGTGGCTCCTTTTGATCTAGACCCTTAACTAGTTGGACCTGCACTCTAAAGCAACAATGTAGCATCTCCCTATTCAGAGGGAACTCCCTGTAGTGCTGCTACGTTCCTGTTTTAAGTGGGATTTTCAGACTTGCCACTCTTAAATTCCCTCACTGTGTGTAGCTGTTCCTCTTGTTGCATCAGTGAACGGGGGTGGGGCAATATTTGAATTAATTTTCTATCCAACAATTAATCATTTATTGGTACAAGTATCACCCATGAGCACAATTTTAAAGATCTTTAGATTCATTGCTATAAATGATGAGAAAGACTGCCTAGCTGATTCTTGCTAGGATGCTCCCAGAAGCTGTATCTGATGGTCTGCAGCATGCTGCCTTGGGACCACAGCACCTCTGACCTCCCTATCCCTTGGGGAGAAGGTAGGATGCTCTGGGCCTGGAGGAAGAAAAATGCCAACTATAGCAGGATATTCCCCCCTGTGTCTCTCTCCCCATACCCCCAAGCTGTAGCAGAGAGGCTTTAGGTAGGACTGTATCATGGCCAAACTGGGATATCAGGGACCGTTTGCGGAGAGAAACATAAAGGAAGAGCTTTGCAGCACTAGACTATTCTGATATGGTGACAATATCTGTGCCTAAGGGTTTTGTTTGCAAAATGATACATTTAGAGCTGTAACATCTTTGGTATGCTGATTTATTGATTAGCATTACCTGCAGCTACATATCTACTAGCATTTATACTCCTCCTCTTGAAGAACTGTGATGATACAAAAACTGTGTTTTAACACACAGAAGTCTTCTATATATGGTTCCCACCTCAGATCCCTTTATATGTGTGTGTCAGAAGACAGCAATGATAGAATGGTTTGGGTTGGAAGGGACCATCAAAAATCCAGTCAAACCCCCCTGCCATGGGCAGGGATGCTTTCCACTAGATCAGGTTGCTCAAAGCACTGTCCAGCCTGACTTTGAATACTTCCAGGGACAGAGCATGCACAACTTCTCTGGTCAACCTGGTCCAGTGTCCTACTACCCTCGTTGCAGAAAATGTCTTCCTTATAGCCAATGTAAATCTACCCTCTTTTAGTTTAAATCCATTGGCCCTTGTCCTGTCACCTGTCTCTCTACCTGCATTGGTAAAAAGGTGTCGCTCTGTGCTGCCATCACACTGATGAGGCCCCAAATGTAAATGTCCTGTAAGTCAGGTGGGTTATATGCTAAGATTGGTGGCACACCTACTGGTATCAAATACTCATGGCTTTCAAGTACATTCCACTGGATGGAGGAATGTAGAAAAGCAAGTTTGAATAAATGAGCTTTCTATCATTTACAAAGTATTAACTGCATTTATCGTACGATGTTATGCATATTTACATATACAACACACAGTAGTAAAGAGGAAATCCATACCATGTGGTGCCTTAGATGTATCACTGGTTTCCAATACACCTTCACATTCCAAGGAATTTGTGATGCCAAAAAAGCCTCCAACCAAGCTCCCTCAAATGTTATAGATCACAGTTATGTTTAGAGATAACTCAATAATGTCAGTCTGTATATCAAAAGTCTTAGAACTGCACATTAAAAAATAAGATGAAAGTATTCTCTATCCCTTTTCACCTCTATTTTGTTTGCAATGCTCGGAATAATGCACTCTTAAAAATATCTTACATTACTTTACTTTGCATATTATTATTATCGATACAGTTGTAGCAGGTACGGGTATGGATTTAAATTGCCATATTTCCTTAATTTTCTCAGGAAAATTGAGAGCAAGTTTGCAGTTGGAAGTAATACACTGACATGACGCTTTGTTTACTAATTATGTACTTTCTTGTGCAGTCATGGTGAGATGTTCCCTTACTGCAACAAACAAATGCTATTTCCTCATTATAGTTTAATGAGGAACTAGGGCGACTGTAATTAAAGTGAACTTGAAAAGCTACAGGGTTTTTTTTCACATGGAGCAGAGTTTTGCAAAGATTTCCTTTCTTATTTAATTCCTAGTACTTCTGTCCAAACTCATGAGCAAAACGTAGTACCTATAATCTGTGGATTGGATGCTAAGCTTTGATCCAAATAATAATTATTGTTTCCAGTCAGCAGTAAAAGCAACGTTATTAGGGATTATATTCAGCAGCAACCTTTTCTTTCTGCTTCAATTATTTTTGTCTAAGAAAACCATCTGGTCCATGAGAGAACTGAGTATGACACTAACAAAAACACTCAGGAAATAAGTCTGTGGCTACTTTTAGCAACCTACTGGCAAGGCAGCCTTTCAGAAAGCATGATATTAAATTATTTCAAATGTACTACACACTTTGGGGAAAGGGGTTTGCAGCTAATCAATCTGTGAGTTATTGGTCTCAGCCTCTGCATCACCCATTTCTTCCAGGACACTTTGGAAGACAATTTTCCAAGTCTTCCAGTGGTTATACTGCTAGAGGGAGAAGTTATACCAGGATTCTCAACTGCAGTTAGGAAGAGTTATGAAGAAATGATGATTTTGACACACTAAAGGACTTTCTGTAGTTCTATTAGGCTTCCTCTTGTAATCACAAGGTTGGTTATAACTGCCGCAGGAAACATATCTAGACACATATTTTCAGGTATAAAGAACAAAGCAGACTTTGTGGAGCCAAATGGCAATGTCAGGCACCAGCCTGGCAGGTCCTCTAGTGACAAACCTTCCAGTTAGTCTATGAACAGTTTTAGTTCATTCTGTTCAGTCAAAGAGCGAACAAAATCTAAATTAAAGCTAGATTTGCCTGCTCATATAATATATATTTGAATGGCAATTCTTTCAATTTAATTTGTTTAAAATAAGTTTGAATGGAAATGGAATTCACAGAGATAATTATAATCATATGAAAGAATTGTACTTTTTTGGACATCTGTAACTTAATACATCAATATCCCAATTACTTTTGTCCCTGCCTTTAGGGAATATATTCTACCAAGAAATATTCAGGAGAGGTGGCCTAAATTCCGTAAATCATATTCAGGAATGAAATCACATAAACAAGTGCACAAATGTAAAACGATATAAAAAATTTTTAAATAGTAAAAATGTTTGAAGAGCACAAAATCCTAATAATATAAGAATGGGCCAGTACCATATAGTACAATAGCCATATCACTTCTGAGTAACATCTAAAATCTTAACAAAATTAATTTTAAAATATATCCTCAAAGCTCTTTCAGTGTTTATTAATGCACTTTACAAGCACAGCCCAACCGACTGTAAGCATCATATATGTTAGGTTTGTTAGCAAAAGTGTGAAATACACAGCAACATTTCTGGATTGCTCATTTGAATAAAAGAAATACTTGGTTATTGTTCATCTTTGAGACATCATACAGACATCCGGCTGGTAATGTCTTTAGCGTTTTGCTTCGCTTCCCGGAGCCACTGGCACGGTAGGGAGCACTCCTCTGCTCCAGAGGCGGCAGCTGCCGGAGGGAGGCCAAAGCCCCGTGGGAACGCGCTGCGGGGCTGGGGGTGGCTGCAGAGGAGAAGGGCGGCCGGTTTCTCCGGGGATCCCGAGCAGCCGCTCCGAGTTGCCTTCACAGGAGCCTCGACCCTGACGTTTCCCGCCGGAGCCCCTCACTGACCGTTTTCCCGGCCGCTCAGGGCTGCGCCGCCTTTCGCACCGACCTGCCGGTTGCTCCCCGCGGACATGAAAGCGCTGAAAGCTCGGGCGCGGCTCCCGGGCTGCACGGAGGGAGGGGGGCGCCTGTGGGGAGCGCAGGATCCGGGTAGACAAAGGAATCGCGGAGAAACCGCGGCCAAGCGAACAAAGGGAGCGGCTGCCCTGGACAGGACCCTCGGTGGGATCCTCACCCGCGGGGGTGGGGATGGGCGGGGCGGGAGCGCCGAGCGCGGCCCCGCATTGGTCGGATTTTGCCGCAGACCCGCGGGCAGCGGCGGGGGGGGCCCGGGGACGGCCCCGGGAGCGCCGCAGCCCGAAACGCCGGTCCGGGGCCGCCTCCCCCCCTCTTGCCACCGGCGGAGACCCAGAACTGCCTCGGAACCGTCACCCGAGCGGGAGGAGGGGGGACGGGGACGGGACCGGGGGCGACACAGGGACGCAGGGGCGGGAAAGAAGCAACAAGCCGGTCAGGCTGACGGCGCGCGGGGCGGCCCGAGCCCAGGAAGCGCGGGAAGCGCAGAGCGGGAGTCCCGTCCCGGCAGCGACGGGCAGGGCCAGCGGAGGCATCCCCGGGGCCGCCGCCTCGCGGGATGCCCCTGCCGGGGCGCGAGGGGCCGCCCCGGGGCGGAGACTGCGGCCGAGCCCCGCCCCCGGCACCCGGCGCAGTCCTCAACCAGGTCGGCTCCCGGGGAATATACCGCGGCTCGGCGGCGCTGCCGGCGTGCAGTACGGCTGTGTAACCAGCGCAACCATGTCTGGCAGAGGCAAGGGCGGGAAGGGGCTCGGCAAGGGGGGCGCCAAGCGGCACCGCAAGGTGCTGCGCGACAACATCCAGGGCATCACCAAGCCGGCCATCCGCCGCCTGGCTCGGCGCGGCGGCGTGAAGCGCATCTCGGGGCTCATCTACGAGGAGACGCGCGGCGTGCTGAAGGTCTTCCTGGAGAACGTGATCCGCGACGCCGTCACCTACACGGAGCACGCCAAGAGGAAGACGGTCACGGCCATGGACGTGGTCTACGCCCTCAAGCGCCAGGGACGCACCCTCTACGGCTTCGGCGGATAAACTCGATTCCTGGGATAGCTCACGCTTTTAGAACACAAAGGCTCTTTTCAGAGCCACCCACAAATTTCACAACAAGAGCTGATTGTTACTCGAGTTTCAGAAGTTAGCATACGTCTCTAGGATTAACACGTTTTTAAGTAATTTAAAAGCCCGTACTGGTGTAATCCCTCTAAACGTCCTGAATAAAAACCGAGTACTACAAAATTCCAAGTGTACAAAGATGAGTTTTAAGTAACTTCATTATCTTATTCTGCATTTGGATAGATTTTTTCACTAGTGAAGGCAGTACCACTATCCCCGTAACTGCAAAAGGACGGATCGTGTGGAAGCAGCGCCTAAACTGACAGCTACAGGACGGAAGTGCCTGTAATTACGTTGGTATTTTTTACTCCAATAGGAATGGAACGATTACAATCCTCTAATTTGCATAACGCCCTTATAAATAGGGGGGGTAGGCGCCATTTTTGATGTTGTTGAGGTACAGTGAAGATCTTGGAAAGAAACTTTTAAGGATGCCTGAGCCAGCAAAATCTGCTCCAGCACCGAAGAAGGGCTCCAAGAAAGCCGTTACCAAAACACAGAAGAAAGGCGATAAAAAGCGAAAGAGAGCAAGGAAGGAGAGCTACTCGATCTACGTGTACAAGGTGCTGAAGCAGGTGCACCCCGACACGGGCATCTCGTCCAAGGCCATGAGCATCATGAACTCCTTCGTGAACGACATCTTCGAGCGCATCGCCGGCGAGGCCTCTCGCCTGGCGCACTACAACAAGCGCTCCACCATCACCTCGCGGGAGATCCAGACGGCCGTGCGGCTCCTGCTGCCCGGCGAGCTGGCCAAGCACGCCGTCTCCGAGGGCACCAAGGCTGTCACCAAGTACACCAGCTCCAAGTGAAAGTAAAACAGTTTTAATCTATAACTCTAACGGCTCTTTTAAGAGCCCCCACACTTCTCTAAAAAGAGCTGTAATTGCAACTGGGGGGGGGGGGAAAGATTCCTAGATTAATGAATTAAATTGTTCCAACAGCAAATAACATGGAACTGTATGAAATACAAAAGTTTGTGCCATTAACTTTCATGTTAATGCGCAAATTTTATCAGTAATAATCAGCTCTTGTTGTGAAATTTGTGGGTGGCTCTGAAAAGAGCCTTTGTGTTCTAAAAGCGTGAGCTATCCCAGGAATCGAGTTTATCCGCCGAAGCCGTAGAGGGTGCGTCCCTGGCGCTTGAGGGCGTAGACCACGTCCATGGCCGTGACCGTCTTCCTCTTGGCGTGCTCCGTGTAGGTGACGGCGTCGCGGATCACGTTCTCCAGGAAGACCTTCAGCACGCCGCGCGTCTCCTCGTAGATGAGCCCCGAGATGCGCTTCACGCCGCCGCGCCGAGCCAGGCGGCGGATGGCCGGCTTGGTGATGCCCTGGATGTTGTCGCGCAGCACCTTGCGGTGCCGCTTGGCGCCCCCCTTGCCGAGCCCCTTCCCGCCCTTGCCTCTGCCAGACATGGTTGCGCTGGTTACACAGCCGTACTGCACGCCGGCAGCGCCGCCGAGCCGCGGTATATTCCCCGGGAGCCGACCTGGTTGAGGACTGCGCCGGGTGCCGGGGGCGGGGCTCGGCCGCAGTCTCCGCCCCGGGGCGGCCCCTCGCGCCCCGGCAGGGGCATCCCGCGAGGCGGCGGCCCCGGGGATGCCTCCGCTGGCCCTGCCCGTCGCTGCCGGGACGGGACTCCCGCTCTGCGCTTCCCGCGCTTCCTGGGCTCGGGCCGCCCCGCGCGCCGTCAGCCTGACCGGCTTGTTGCTTCTTTCCCGCCCCTGCGTCCCTGTGTCGCCCCCGGTCCCGTCCCCGTCCCCCCTCCTCCCGCTCGGGTGACGGTTCCGAGGCAGTTCTGGGTCTCCGCCGGTGGCAAGAGGGGGGGAGGCGGCCCCGGACCGGCGTTTCGGGCTGCGGCGCTCCCGGGGCCGTCCCCGGGCCCCCCCCGCCGCTGCCCGCGGGTCTGCGGCAAAATCCGACCAATGCGGGGCCGCGCTCGGCGCTCCCGCCCCGCCCGGCTCCGATCGTGGCTTGGGCGCTTCATGGATTGGCTCTTGATATTTTAAGTATTAACGTTTGCCTGCGTAGGGACCTTCTTCGGGTATATTTAAGTAATCTCTGGAACCTTTTTCCTCTTCGACCCACATCTTCTTTCTGTTACCAATTCTTTCTACGTGTCGTTTAAAAGAGCAGAAGGAAACGCTCAAGCTGAGTGATAAAAAGAGGGATTTTTTCCGTTTTAAAAATAACAGTATTTCCTTCATGTGTTCATTTTTGTTTTGTTTCCTCGCGGCAGAGGCACACGCACACATAAACGCATACATATATCTGCCATACTTTTACCTCTCAAGTATATTTTTGACCATTACAAGGAACGCTGTGCGCCTGAAGAGCTCTTCTACAAGAACAGGCTTTAAGGGAGCAGCACAAGTCGCAACTTGTTTGTTTCAACATCTTCACTTTCTACTTTCAGAACAGTTTCTGGGAATGCCTCCTACCCGGGAAGCAAGAGACACTCTCTTGCTCAGCACCTTAAGGGAAACAAAAGACTATTTCAATAATTACCCATCTAATCCTCACATTATCTCATTTCTAAACACGTGTCAAATAGAATACAAGTGCTACATTTATTCTTAATGGGTCCAAGAAAAATACAGATTATTATATTATTATTAACTTTCCCAGGTTAAGCCAGACTTGCTCAAAATAATAAACGTTACTCCCTGAAACAGATAATAATAAACTAATTTATACTGAGATTAAGCCCAATTTAAAATTAAAAAAAAAAAAAATTGTGGTACTTGCTCATAACAGCACAGATTTTTTTCACAACTTTCTAGCGATTTTAGCAATAATAAAATAGAGATATTTTAATAAAGAAATATTGACATAAACAGAAATATACCTTCAAGAATTGTGAAAATTAAAATTTATGGATAACTCATGGATTTTGTTTTGGTGTGGTTTCTGTTTTAATTTGCATTTATTTTTCATATTCTGAGAAGTCATATCACTATAAAAGTTCTTCACTTTCATAATTTTATGTAATTTCTCTGGATACCAGAAAAAAAAATGTCTTTCTGTACCAAGCCCCCACCCCTCTGCATCGTTCTTTTTTATTAAACAAAATGACTCACACTTTTTAAGGGTAATAAATGTACCCAGTTCTTTCCCTTTACCATCCCTCCTTCATCCACTAGAAAGTGTACTAGATATATGTGCAAAAAGGAAATTGCTAGCATTTCAGAAAATACATCTATTTATATACATCTTTATATATATATATTACTTTTTCCAAACACAGTAACATAGGACAGCAGATTTTTTTCTTTAAATCTTTGTTATCGTTCAGCTCTTTTTCTGTTTCCCTCCTCAGCAGATATAAGAAATTGTTTAAATCTACCGACAGAATCTATTTTATAATTCAGGGAACCACCTGTTTTGGAATAGTGACTACGGCATTTAGGAAAGTGTCGCAGCCCATTTGATTTTTCTTTTTCCTTGATACGAGGCCCTCTTGTTTTTTCTGCCTAGTCACCTTCTTATAAACACCACCAGTCAGCTTTCTATTTGATTCCTACATTTAAATTAGTTTTCTACAATTAAGTGATAGATCTGTTAGCATGAGCATGTCAGCCTCCAGTCAAACAAACCTCTTATATTTACAAAGCAAAAGCAATTAGCAACTCCAAAACCCAAAACAGAACGTTAAGTAAAGATATCCATAGGATTGATGGATAAATGAAACAGTTATGGAACAGTATCTCAAGGAGGAGAAAGGGTACAATTCCATCCCTTTTGCAAGAGCAAGCACCTGGGGGAGCCTTATGGAAGGTCTCAGTGAAGCTCTGGGAGCTCTGCTTTACATTTCTGGGGCACATAGGCGAGGGCAGCTGTGCCGTACAGTATAGCAGTGGTGTTCTGCATCTCTACTGGGACAGTGTGCTGAATTAGTGGGAACTGGAAACTGTACTGTTTGTTAAATAGCTAATAAATAGTAACCCTTAAGTGATATTGGGGGGGGGGGGTGGGTGTGTGTGGAGAGAGAGAGTAACAAAACCCAAACCTCCAAAACTCGAGGATACAAAGTATCAGTATTTGGAAAGGTTCTTAAAAGACAATGTGTACAAATGTTCATAAAGTACAATGTATTTTGAAATACTTCTTATGTTGTCTTAGCGCCATACATTCCAGGGCCATCCAGCTGGACAATTTTTATAGGAGCAAATTAAGGACTTTTTATTTGGGCTATGTCTAAAGTTACAGGTGTCAGAAAATGTATAATAACTATGTATACACATGCACATATATACACATCTAACAATTGCTGTTTGGTTCTCATGTAATCAGTACTGACTACTGGCTGAGTTGAGACATGCTGGTCAAACTAAAGAGCAAGAGGGAACTGCACAGACGGTGGAAGCAGGGACAGGTATCCTGGGAAGAGTACAGGGACACTGCCCGGTGGTGTAGGGATGGGGTCAGGAGGGTCAAGGCACAGCTAGAGCTGAATTCAGCTAGGAACATGAAGAATAATAAAGAAGGGCTTCTACAGGTATGTCAAACACAAAAAGGCAGGTTAAAGAAAGTGTACCCCCAGAGGAACAAGAATGGTGACAGTGTGTCAACAGATGAGGAGGAGGCTAAGGTACTCAGCAACTTTTTTGCCTCAGGCTTCACTGGTAAGCTCTCTCCTCACCCCTCCTGATTCGATGGACCGCAAGATGGGGACCAGGGGTTCCCCTCCCACTGTAAGAGAAGATCTGGTTGTGACCACCTGAGGAATGTGAACGTACACAAGCCTATGGGACCTGATAAGATGCATCCCAGAGTCCTGAGGGAACTGGCTGATGTAGTTGCTGAGCCACTCTCCATCATATTTGAAAAGTCATGGCAGTGGGGTGAAGACCCTGGTGACTGGAAGAAGGGAAACACTGTGCCCATCTTATAAAGGGTAGAAAGGAGGACCTGGGGAACTCCTGTCCTGTCAGCCTTACCCCTGTGCCAAGGAAGATCATAGAACAGTTCCTCCTAGAATCTATGCTAAGGCACATGGAGGACAGGGAGGAGATCCAAGGGAACCAGCATGGCTTCACGAAGGGCAACTCCTGCCTCACCAACCTAGTGGCCTTCTGTGATGGAGTGACTGCATCAGTGGACAAGGGAAGAGCAATGGATGTCATCTATCTGTAATTTTGTAAGGCCTTTGACACGGTCCCCCACAGCATCCTTCTCTCTAAACCGGAGAGATAGATTTGATGAGTGAACTGTTTGGTGGATAAGGAACTGATGGATGGTCACATCCAGAGGGTAGTGGCCAATGGCTCAATGTCCAGATGGAGACTGGTGACAAGTGGTATCCCTCAGGGGTCCATACTGGGACCAGCACTGTTTAACATTTTCATCAATGACATAGACAGCAAGATCATGTCTGTCCTCACCAAATTTGCAGATGACACCAAGCTGAGCTGTGCAGTTGACACACCAGAAGGATGGGATGTCATCCAGAGAGACCTAGACAAGCTGGAGAGGTGGGCCTGTGAGAACCTCATAAAGTTCAACAAGGCCAAGTGCAAGGTCCTGCACCTGGGCCAGGGCAACCCCCAATATCAATACAGGCTGGGGGATGAAGGGATTAAAAGCAACCCTGTGGAGAAGGATTTGGGGGTACTGGTGGACAAGAAGCTGGACATGAGCCAATGATGTGCACTTGCAGCCCAGAAGGCCAACTGTATCCTGGGCTGCATCAAAAGCAGCATGGCCAGCAGGTCGAGGGAAGTGATTCTGCCCCTCTGCTACACTCTGGTGACACCCCACCTGGAGTACTGTGTCCACCTCTGGAGCCCTCAACACAGGAAGGACATGGAACTGTAAAGCAGCTCCAGAGGAGGGCCACAAAAATGATCGGAAGGATGGAAAACCTTTCCTATGAGGACAGGCTGAGAGAGTTGTGGTTGTTCAGCCTGGAGAAGAGAAGGCTGTGGGGAGACATTATTGTGAGTTTTCAGTACTTAAAGAGGAACTATAGGAAAGATGGAGCAACCTTTTTAGCAAGGCCTATTGTGACAGGACAAGGGGTAATGGTTTCAAAGTAAAAGAAGGTAGATTTAGACTGGATATAGGGAAGAAATTTTTCACAGTGAGGGTGGTGAAACACTGGAACAGGTTGCCTAAAGAGGTAGTGGAGGTCCCATTCCTAGAAACATTCAAGGTCAGGTTGGACGGGGCTCTGAGCAACCTGATCTAGGTGGGGATGTCCCTGCTCAGTGCATGGGGGGTTGGAATAAATGACCTCTAAATGTCTCTTCCAACCCAAACCATTCTATCATTCTACTTCACATTAAAATGGATGTTGATTTTATTTTTGCATAAACCACACTTGTGCTGCCCCAAAGTGAACTCAAATGCTGCACACACCTGCCTAAACAAGCAGTGAAAGAACAACAATGCTGCTGACTCTTACAGTTTTCAGTCATAGGATGGGGAGGTGAGATGACATGTTTGGTCTGGTGAAACTTGTGTGTCATATTGGCCTAGTTCAAGATTACCAAAATAGCCTGAGAGTGTGGGCATCCCCTGCATTTTCTTTGGTGTCTGTATAGTTACCTCTCAGACTTTTAAAATCCTGGAAGTGGGCTAGTCCATAACCATGTAAGTGAGCTTCATTGTTTTTTTCCTGGACACATTCCTTTTCGCTAAAAACAAAACCAACCAACCTGTCAGATGACCCTGGCTAGTGAGATCAAAACTGGCACAAATAAGTAAAATATTTCCATTTCAACAACCAGCACCATACTTCATTTAGCTTTTTTCCCCTTCTTTCTCCTTTCTTAATGTTTTATTTCACTATATAACTAACTTAGATTGTAGCTAACATGGTTCTTTGCTTAGCAGTCCTTTAACATTACTGCAACAGTGATTTTTACAGTGAGTTGGTTGACTGCAGCAAAGCATACAGAAATTCTCAAATCCTACTTATCATTGCATTGGTACAGCACGGATCTCACCTGCTTTTCATGGACTATCACTAGTCTGAATTCATTCTGAAAGTGTCACCGAAGTCGGGAGCAAACCTCATAATACCAATGTAGTGTTAAAAGGCAGGCATTCTTTATTTACGGCACCAGATGCATAGGGGATCGCTCCACCTAACGTGCATACTGTCAGATCTAATTGTGCAGGTTAAGTACATGTTCTAGATACATATTCATTAGTTTTCCAATAAAAGATATACATACTCATCATCATATGCAAATGTAATTCACGCATGCCTGTTGGTGTCTCCTGGAGGTCCTCAGGGGTCTCTGGATGAAGGATATACTCTTCTTCACTGTGTCCGCTAGTTAACCCTTGCTTTCACGCAAACTCAGTTCTAAGATTACGTATATACTGTCCTTGCGGGATGGTCTGTTCTGGTTTAGTGTTTGCTCTGCTGTTCCTTATCTTTATGGTTCTGTACATCTGCTTTTCTTAAGGTCAGATATCATCGTAACTTTGTTTAGGCACTTCTTATCTTGCAGCCTTTCTGATTCCCCCAAGGCAACAAGTTCTAGTCATCAGTGCAAGCTGTTCCTGTTAAGGCTACCTCATTATCCTGGCTAAGTTTTGGCTCTGGGCCCCAACATTTGTTGAGCTGCACTAGACTGCATTTGTAACGTTTGACTATTTATTCCTTGAATCATTACTACCTAAAAATGAGGCTTTAGTCCTTAAAACAGAGGTTTGGACCTAAAAAGTGAGGGTTTGGGACCTAAAAATTATGCTTTGAGCCTTAAAAGAGGGGTTCTACAGAAACACATTGTCTATTGTTTTGTTTGCATTAATGATTACCCAGAGACTAAAATACAGATCAAAGAATACACTGATTTGTACACTCCATGTCCCCAGACTTAATGTCCAGTTGGATAAGGCTGTACAAGGAGTATAGCAACATCCATGGTTGGTTAATTCCATCACCCTGGTCACAAAAGCATTCAGAGCATTTGATTTTCGGCTGTTCCTGAAAGGCTGTGTCACAGAAACCATCCTTCCCTTTTCCATCATGCTTCTTACACCATGCATCTACATGTACATAACAACATTGGCATACTGTGCTAAAAATCCATGGGACCATACTGAACACTGATTGAAAATTATCTCATATGTCCTCTGGAAAAGTTTCCTCCATCTTAATGGCCTCACATACTGAAGCTGTTACAGGCCAGCATTTTGTATAGCTTCACTGTTCCATTCCTGATAGATCAGAGCAGTGTGCTTAGGATAACATACGAAAATGGAGGTGCAGAGAGAAGGGGAATGCTCATAACTATATCAAATATTCATGATATGGGGCAGGCCTGCAAGGAAATTTTGGAAGGTCTTCAGAAATGTTTAGCAATTAATCCAGATAAAGAGCAAATAGCAGTGAAAAGAGCGCAGAGCAGATTTGAGCAATATCTTGACTGTATTTAATCTCTACAAGTGCATCAGTTATTTTGACATCGACAAAGTTTAATTTAACTGACTTCACCCGAACAATACTATGGCATAGTAAAACAAGATCTGTCTGTCTCAGAACAAAAACCCGAAAATGAATGATAGTCTGCTTTGCTAATGGCTATGAAGGACTGCTTAGTGTTGCCAAATTTAAGTGAAACTCAAGGAAAGGTAATTCCAGCAGGGGGAGATCATGACCACTGACTCAAAGACCACCGGCTCAAGAAGCCTTCTGACCCAAAAGGTTAAGGAAATAAAGGTCTCAAAAAATCATAGTGGCATGCATAGTTATTTACATGGTAGGCAAAGAATCTTAACCAGTCATTTAACAGAATAAAAATGAATATGTATTAGATTAATAAATATGTTGATATCTTGTGTATAATTACACTAACGGTGTGCTGTTTGTACCTTGCACCCCATATCTCCAAATTTACATAGTAAAGGAAAATAGCTTGACTATGCAGAAATTGGGTGATGCACACCAGGTAACAGACTCAAGTTTTTGGTACAACTGTTTCAAACAGACAACATAGCCCAGCATAGTACAGTCTGTACTCATGTATAAAGATGGGGTGATCAAGCCCAGTAACATACTTTCTTCAGCATCTTTGAGTCCTGTGCTAGCAACTTGCCACAGTGCTTGCGGGTAAAACAACCTGTAAGACAGGGAATGAGTTCTGGAACTGAAGCCATACATTATCGCTGCCTGAAAGCCAGCTACTCATTGAGAAAGAACTAGTTGTGTTAACTATTCACTAACGTTGAGAAAATGGGGGGGGAACCCCCACACACCCACACACCGCCTAAACACTGATGTGCTGCAGCAAAGCTCAGTGCAAGAACATACAAGGAAGGGAAGGCATTTTTATTTTAAAGCAAAAGTGATTTCACTCATGCATCCTCAAATACACACACACTCAAAACACCAGGTAAGTTTCCAAGTGGGCAGGCCGGTATCACTTGTAGGGACAGCAAGACAAGGAATGCTCTCTGTGGGCCCTCAGCAGGTCTCCAGGGAGGGGGAGGTCTTGGCTACAAGGTGTTCACCTTTGAACGGCCTATTGTGCAGTTTAGAAGCTAACAAATTCTATTGTCTCTCCAACCTTTTAACACTTCTGTGACCATTAAAAATTTACTCACCGTTGTCGTTGTCTCCATAGCCGAACATCTTATAGGTCCAAGACTGATTGTTATCTTCCTCTTATCTTCTCTCAATTGCTTTAGCTTATACTGTGCCTTGTTTTATGCTGTGCTTTGTTTTCACAGCCTGGGTGTCTCAGACAAGCTGCAGGTAGATATTTCCAGATCTTGATTATCTGCTATCAGGTACAATTGACACCCTGCATATTTACAGCTATTCTTCTGTTCTTTCTGGTGCTTGCATATGCTACCTATTTCCAGAGCTCTGGAAATTGGAGGGTTGAAGGTTGGGTTTTTTTGGTGTTATAGTTTGTGGTTTTTTGGTGGGGTTTTTTTGTGTGTGTTTGATTTTTTTTTTGTGTTGTCCTGTCTCTGTGTGTGTCCAATTCTGGACAAATGTGAATATTTTTTTTTTTTCACATAATCACTATTTCAGTTATTAATGTTTTACGAGTACTCACCAGACTGGTAAAACCCACCACTCTTCTGAGAGAGGTTGAGGCTTCAGAGTGTAGCAGTTACAGAATAGTGAAGTGTTCACCAAAAGTCAGGAAGGTGCCCCTCGTAGCAATGCTGCACACTGCAGCTCAGTACTGTCACCTAGCACCTTAGGACAATCCTACTGTGGGAAGTGAGAGTTTTCACACAGACTGCAATTGGCATGCTTAGGGACTTTGCCACAGTGTTATTCCTATATGACAATGGACATATATGCCCATTGATAAAGGAGATTAGAGAGGCTAGAAGTGTCTCATTTCCTGGACTTTCACATTACAAAGAACTCTATGTGCTGGTGTAACCAGGGTGATGGAATTAACCAACCATGGATGTTGCTATACTCCTGGTACAGCCCTATCCAAGCAGACATTAAGTCTGGGGACATGGAGTGTACAAATCAGTGTATTCCTTGATCTGTATTTTAGTCTCTGGGTAATCATTAATGCGAATGAAACAATAGACAATGTGTTTCTGTCAGAAGAGGATGACAAAATGTGGTTTCATGTAGTGGACTGAGAAAACTGGCCAGAACTCCCAAGATTAAGAGCCAAGTAGGTAAGAGGTAATTCCTGCAGGGGAAAATCATGACCACCGACTCATGGACCACCGACCCAAGTAATACCACCTACTCAAAAGAGAAGAATGGGAAAGGACAACTGAGCCTGCGCAATAATTTACATGTGAAGCGAGCAAGTTTGTGCCAATCACCAAAGAGAATAATACTGAATATGTATGGATAAGATTAATATGTATATTTTTGCTCTAGATAAATCACATGGAAAGGGTGTGTAAGGGATGCACGTTAGGTGGAGGAATCCTCTGTGCATCTGGTGCCATAAATGAAGAACGCCTGCCTTTTAACACTACCTGGGTGTTACAAGGTTTATTCCCGATTTTGGTGACACTGGCAAGCAGTACGTGCTACAGTTTTTTGTAGTCTATACCGTGTTATATTTCCCTAACTTTTTAAAAAACATGGAAATCCTTGTTGGAGCCAGTTGATACAGTTAGAGCTGTTGTGACTAAAGCTTGTTGCTTTGGGGGAGTCAAAAGTCTTCAAGACAAGAAGCGCCTAAACAAAGTTTACGATGCAGATGTACAGAACCATAAAGATAAGGACACTGCAGAACTACCAAACTCCTACCAGAAGATATCATCTGCAGTACTGCAATGTCACCAAACTCCTGTCTGGAAACCACCTCGAAATCCCTGAGGTTCCACTCAGAAGCACCCAGGACAAACAACTCAACAGCCTCACCACTGCCACTGTCGTAAGGGGCCTCGGGCAAGAATGCACTCAAGGACATAATCTTCACAAGCCTGACGGGGAACATCCTGGGGGGATGCAAACAACCTAGCAGCAGGCACCAGTCGAAACCAAGACAAAAGGAACTAAGGACATCTCCATCTAGATAGTCAGAACACCAGCTGAAAGCAACACACCTTACAATACACTCTGACAAGATTACTCGATGGGCCCACTCGTGACCATATGCGGAAGAAGGACTCAGCGTTCATAGAAAGGACACAAAAACCCACCCCTTGAACAAACCACTAGGGACCACCAGAGACCACCTGATACCTCTTCAGGTGCTCCTAGGGACTTAAAACGCATGAGTAATTAAGATGCAAGTATTATAATTAATTCTTAATATAATTAAGATGCAATGAAATCTAATGCATATGTTATATAACTATATGATATATCTAATGATCAGTTATATAACTGAGCAATATAAGATTTGTCCATCATGACTCGCAGCACGCACGTTAGGAGGAATGATCCCCTGTGCATCCAGCACTGCAATAAAGAATACCTGCTTAATAGTCATTCAGACTATTGAGTCCTGATTTTGACTTTTCACGGCATCACAGTTTTAGAATTTCTAGAGCAACATGTCCTTTACAATATACAGAACACTATAACACCACCATTTTATAGTCAGAAGAGTTTTCCTCTCAAAGCCAAGGTATCAAACTGAGTTAAATTTTTCAACTACTAGCTGTTTTTAATCAAATTTGGTTTATGTTCGTTTATGTATTATGCTCTTTCAGTAGACTGCCTTTTTACTATTAGTCATTTTTATTTCAGTAACAGCTTTGCTGACAGCTTCCCATTTCAATATCACTTCATAGTATCTAACAGTACTTCCTAAAGCTCACCTATATATATGAAAACTCTGTAAATGTTCATACTGTTGTGACAGTGATGTTTCTACATCTGCAGTCTAAAAGATGTTTATATGCAGCTGAAGGTACATTACATGAAAGCGAGAGAGAAGAAAGGATGCAGCAAGGCAGTACTGCCCAGGTTCCTAGGAGACCTGAGGCTGGGTGAGCTCAGACTTCCCTGGTTGTGATTACTGAAGACAGTAATCAACAGGTGATTCGTTTGTGAGGCAGCACAGAAGTGGGGCTTGCAAATGAGAAGAATGTGATAGGATGTTTAGGATTTATCTTTACCTATTGGCTTGCACTGAAGCCACCATTATGAACTTTACAAAGTTTTTACAATAGTTAATTCAAATGAAAACATCACCTGTTTTGTTTTTTTTTTTTTTTCATATGGACATATCTGTTCAGAGTTTTCCAGAAACTAATGAGTACCGGCTACGGCTGTTTCAAATATTTTTGTTCTAGAAAGATGCTGAGGCACGGAAATGAACTGTACAACTCACGGACAGTTATAAGCAGGTATGTTTATTGCAGCGCTGGGTGCAAGAGGGATCACACCTCCTAACTCGAACCCCGCAAGTCATGATGGATAAAGCTTATATTGCTTAGTTATATGCATATGCATTAGATTTTCTGTAACTAATTTAATATTTGCATCTGAATTACCCATCCGTTTTAAGTCCCTTCTTCCACATATGGTCACGAGTGGGCCCATCGAGTAATCTTGTCAGAGTGTATTGTAAGGTGTGTTGCTTTCAGCTGGTGTTCTGACTATCTAGATGGAGATGTCCTTAGTTCCTTTTGTCTTGGTTTCGACTGGTGCCTGCTGCTAGGTTGTTTGCATCCCCCCAGGATGTTCCCCATCAGGCTTGTGAAGATTATGTCCTTGAGTGCATTCTTGCCCGAGGCCCCTTACGACAGTGGCAGTGGTGAGGCTGTTGAGTTGTTTGTCCTGGGTGCTTCTGAGTGGAACCTCAGGGATAATGAAGTGGTTTCCAGACAGGAGTTTGGTAGTTCTGCAGTGTCCTTATCTTTATGGTTCTGTACATCTGCTTTTCTTAAGGTCAAATATCATCGTAACTTTGTTTAGGCGCTTCTTGTCTTGAAGACTTTTGACTCCCCCAAAGCAACAAGCTGTAGTCATCATGCAGGCTGTTCCTGTTATCTTACAGCCCAAAGCTACCTCATTATCCTGGCTAAGTTTTGGCTCCAGGCCCCAACAGTTGTTGAGCTACACTAGATTGCATTAGTAACGTTTATTTATTCCCTGAATCAATGCTTTTAGACCTTTTACACGTGTCTGATAAAAGGAAGTATTTCACTGGGACCTCAGTGGTTATGCTCCATCTTACCCATTGGACTGACAGGAGGTATTATTGTTTAAGTTCCAAGCAATGATTTGAGCCAGATCATACACAGAGTGCCAGATCACTCATGGAGGATAGCTAACCGGCAAGGAACAATCTTAGCCAAATATCTCACTGAGCATCTAAAGTCACCTGCAAAAGCACCTTACATGATTACCAGCAGCCACACAGGGCAAAGCACCTGCAGTTTGCAAGCCAGCCCTCAGCTCGTCAGCACACTGGTCTTGCAGATATCTGGCTACTACCTGGCACTATTCATTAGCTCAGGCTCTCCTGCAGAAAGCACAAAAATGATGCTGGACCTTGCTAGTACTAGAGGAGCCTCCACACTTTTCCTAACTCAGAGTGAGAGTAAATCTTGCACCAAGTTAAGGCAAAGAAGTGTTACATCACATAAATAAAACTGAATTTGCCATAGACAGTTTCTCATTCATTATATTTTTTTGTTTTAGTTATTGCAAGTGCAAGATGTTTATCAATTCCTTAAATAATTTATCTTTGCTCAAAAAAAACCCCACAATTAAATATTCTTAATATCAGCTTTTATTATGAAAGGATTTATTTTTCCCCAACCTACATCTGATTTGGGATTTCTGTGGTTGCTCTTTCATAGATAAATGATTCAACACTATATGCAAACCGATACAGTTCCAGAGAGGATTTATCACTTTTGTAAGGAGGGAAGAGAAAAGTCCACTTGATAAGCTGAATCTACCACTATTCTCCATATCATTATTACCACTATCCGCAGCTGTAACACACTTCAGAATCCACAAAGTAAATTCTTGCTAATTACTAGCCTGGTCCACAAGGACAAGCTACGATAGGTTATTATTAGTGTCCTTTCATAATGTGTTATACCCCAAAAATACTTCAGACTCAGACATTATAATTTAATGTTCATATGAGTTTACCCTTCCTGCAAAGTAGCCTTACACATCTGTTCAACTGATGGAGTGTTAGTGCTTTTTCTGATTCAAGCACGCAATTCTCAGAATGAGTCCAAGTAATACTATATTTATTAAAATAGTCCAAGGTCTTCAAAAGACTAGAAGAAAAACGATAGAGATTAAGACCAGTAAAATCTGTTTCCCTTTCTCACTCCTCAAAAATTATTTTTCTTGAGCATGCAGAAAAACATTTTTGACCCAAACTTCCGCTGAAGTCTAAGTATTCTGACCCTTGACTTATATAAGATATTAAATACCCACTATATGAAATATTAAAACTAGCTATTTTACTTGATTTAAGTTTATCATAAACATATGTAAACAGGGTTAGATAAGCAAATAGATCACTCAATATCACAGACAATAACAGGAAGTGAGCTTGCTTTCACTAAGACTCAGTTCTGCAGTTACACTGGTAATCATCTACTGAAGAAAAAATTGTTCTGAAAAACAGAAATCCTATGTTAATGAACAAATAAGGGGGCGGGGGAGGGGGGGGAGGAAGGGTGAATCACATAGTGTCTTAATTCCCAGAAGTACTGTTCCCGATACCTTTCCCCACTCCGTTTTACCCCTCCGAGGTAAAGTAACAGAAAATGGCTGAAAGTGAGAAAAACACGGGAAAGAAAATGGTGTGTGGAGGCACTTGATTGGTCAGATTTTGCTGCAGAGTCCAAGCTCCTGACACAGAGAAAGGAAGATTTCTGAAGATGAAGCCTATCGGCAATTCATAGAAAAGCAAGAGTCTTGCAGTTTTAAGCTTACTAAAAGAACTATTTCCTCTAAGCAATTCTCGCTGGCTCCTCGTTTCTAAGTTTAAATGGTGGCTGTATTCAGTTCAGTTTCTTAAAGGCACAGCTACTCATTTGTATCATTGAAAGCTAAAGAGACATTATTTCCAATACTTCAATGGAACAGCAAGCTCCCCAAGTTACATAAAACGGCCTGCAATATATTAAAAAAAAAAAAAAAACAGAAAGGAGACGGAAAGTCAGAGATAGTTTCAGAAATCTATACTTTTCAGGCACCTATTACAGATCTATTGATTGGGAGGGCAAGCGGTTGTACAGCTAAACTTAGGCAGGGAGAAAGCCCGTTTTCCTGATGGGCTCGCAAAAGAAAGAGAAATAATCACTGAATACGACGGATAGGGAAATGTCTCCATTTAACGATAATTCTGTACTCGGTGTCAGTTTTTAATCACTCTTACTCCTCCAAAAACACTTCATCTGTGCTCAGTTCAACAAATATTTCCAGGAGCCTAAACAAAGATTGGGATAAATTTTCTCGATGGGCGTCCCTAATCATTTGGGCAGGACACCCACACCCATCCAGGATGCCACGAGTGTGGCCCAGAGAAGACACTAGCAGAAAGCACACTTCTCTCGAAAACAGTAGTCCCAGAAACAACCCTTGCCGTCACCCTTCCCCCAGCTCACTTCGGAAACAGAACATTTATCTCCGGAATAAAAGAGAAATCCTTGAGAAGGGCTAAAGGGGGACGTCGCTCCCGACAGGGACAGACAACGAGTGATAAAGGACGGGGAAAACTACCCACTGAGTGCCTTTCCTGGCGGGGCAGGAAAGGGCTCAGTCCGACTTCAGAAACAAAACACCTTCCCACCTCGGGGGAAAAAAAAAAAAACAAACAAACCACCAAAAAAAAAAAAGAGTTTGCAGGAAAAAAACCACAATATTCCTGTCGGGACAATAAACCGTAATGTTTTTACCATAAGAACATAAAGCAAACGCAGTGCAGCAAGAGGCATTTACGATATAATTACTTCTAATCGAGAGCTCAGAGCTCTGTAAAGGCACCTTTGCAAATTCAGCAAGTTTCTACGAACGCTTATAAGACACAAAAACAGAAAAAAAATATATATGCATTTATAAAAAGATATGTATTTACAGGTGATCTCTTCCCCTTTAGAAGGGCAAAGGCGAATATTACGGCTTCTTCCTTAATAGGTAAAAAGTCAGCCCTGGGAAAAAACTTATAGAAAATTTTCACCCCAACCAGATACGATCACCTCTACAGGAATTTACCCCACGACACTCTTTACGGCCGGGACCCTTTCAAACCCCTTTGAAACATGACTTGAGCATTTCAATACTTACTTGGTGAGATACGGGCTCTCGGTCACTATAACGGAACCTTTAAAGAACGGGGGAGGTGGAAATCACTTCCTACACAGGACTTAGAGTTTACAGCTCTTTCTAGTGGCCTTGTGGTGGCTCTTAAAAGAGCCTTTGGGTTTTCGATAGTCTGAAGATGCGATTACTAGCAGCTTAAGCGCGCTCGCCGCGGATGCGCCGGGCCAGCTGGATGTCCTTGGGCATGATGGTGACGCGCTTGGCGTGGATGGCGCAGAGGTTGGTGTCCTCGAAGAGCCCGACCAGGTAGGCCTCGCTCGCCTCCTGCAGCGCCATCACGGCCGAGCTCTGGAAGCGCAGGTCGGTCTTGAAGTCCTGCGCGATCTCGCGCACCAGCCGCTGGAAGGGCAGCTTGCGGATGAGCAGCTCCGTCGACTTCTGGTAGCGCCGGATCTCGCGCAGCGCCACCGTGCCGGGCCGGTACCGGTGCGGCTTCTTCACGCCGCCCGTGGCCGGCGCGCTCTTGCGGGCCGCCTTGGTGGCCAGCTGCTTGCGGGGCGCCTTCCCGCCCGTCGACTTACGCGCCGTCTGCTTCGTGCGCGCCATCTCCCGCGGAACAAAGCCCCACAGCAACCCAGGAGAAGCTGTGCGAAAGGCAGTAGCGGGGCCCGCTACTTATAGCCACCACCGCCCTGTGATTGGCCGGCGGAAACGCGCAAATTCCATTGGACAACGGGAAGGATTTGAAAAGCCCGCCGAACGGTGGTGGGGGGTAGCGGGGGGGGAACGACCCCTTCCCGCCCGCAACACCCCAGCACCACCACCTCCCCCCCGCGTGGTTGGCGATGGCGCTCTCGCCCCTCAGCTCCCTCCGCCTCCGCTCCAGCGGCCGAGCGGGGCCGGCGGCGGCATCGCCCGGCCCTGGGTGCGGCGCCCTGGCTCCGGCCCCGCAGCAGGCGCTTTTATGGCCGCCTCTGTCCGGGGCAGCCGGCGTTGCAGCCTCCTGGCAAAAGGATTTTTCGGAAAACGAGCCTTCCCTACACATCCCGCGCCACCTGAAGTTCTATAAAGCGCTCTTGATAAGTTTTTTTTTTTAAACATGCCTTCTTCTTGACGCGTCTTCTCCAATTACGTCGGCACTCAAAGAGTTATGAGGAACCTCTTTATTCTGCTGCTCTTATTCGCCATTAAATACGTGACATAAAAAACTACGCCACTTCTATGTGAGATCTCGGAGACTAATAAAATTTTTTTCTATACCATTTCACTTCTGCACGTGGCATGAAAAACTTAATGAAACATTGCCTTCTAAATATCGCACATACACAACCTTATCCCTACAGAGCCCTCCTTGTAAACAAGCCTCACAGGCTGCGGCCAATCATTTGAGAATAACAGCTAATGTTTATAGGGGATGACAACATTTTATTAGAACAGGAATTAACTGCAGTTATTTAAAAAAACCTGCGTTATTTCATATGCGAATGGCAGGGAACAAATCCAAAACACCTTAAATGCTAACACTTATATTTCTCTTTCTTACTAAAAAAAAACTAGAGCTGGTATAATTTTTCTAAAATGAGAAAGGAAAATACCACTCTTAGAACTTGATTAGGTGCTTAATTCTTTTTATACATCGGCCTGGTTAACAAGCGGGGTAGGGCACATACAAGACGACCCAAATCATTCCTGGTACTTTAACATGACAAGCAATTTCCCTGTTATGAAACAGCATGTCCTAGTTGGGAACTGAAACAGTGCTAAACACAAGTACAACTCACCGAACCGAATCAGTGTGAACGACTCTTTTACTGAATATATGGGTGGCTCTTAAAAGAGCCTTTGAGTTAAAACTGACGATCCGAGGCGCTCTACTTGGAGCTGGTGTACTTGGTGACGGCCTTGGTGCCCTCGGAGACGGCGTGCTTGGCCAGCTCGCCGGGCAGCAGGAGCCGCACGGCCGTCTGGATCTCCCGCGAGGTGATGGTGGAGCGCTTGTTGTAGTGCGCCAGGCGAGAGGCCTCGCCGGCGATGCGCTCGAAGATGTCGTTCACGAAGGAGTTCATGATGCCCATGGCCTTGGACGAGATGCCCGTGTCGGGGTGCACCTGCTTCAGCACCTTGTACACGTAGATCGAGTAGCTCTCCTTCCTAGTCTTTCTACGTTTCTTGTCACCCTTCTTCTGCGTCTTAGTGACGGCTTTCTTAGAGCCCTTCTTGGGAGCAGGAGCAGATTTAGCTGGTTCCGGCATTTTACAAGCCTGCCAGTACCTGTGCTAACGCAGGAACGACGTAAATACAATAGCGGTGACACCCGTATTTATAGGGGCGGTATGCAAATGAGGTGACTCAAGCGTGTTCGTGTCTATTGGACAATACTGGGTCTTGATGTCAACCCACCCGGCCACTTCGATTGGTCGCAATTTCATCTGTCGTCCCATTGGTTAACTTCACAATCGCAGCCTCCTCCAATCAGAAGTCACATTGAACCCCGGGAAGAAGGGATAAAAAGGCAGGGTGGCCGGTCTTACAGTATCGCTTCTCTTTTCACAGCTTTTTTACTGTGTTTGCGTAGGCTTTTTTTTTTTCTCTCGTTACAGCTTTTGCTTTTTTTAATACTTTTTTTTTTTTTCTCTGAGGCATGTCCGGGCGCGGGAAGCAGGGCGGGAAGGCGCGCGCCAAGGCCAAGTCGCGCTCGTCGCGGGCCGGGCTGCAGTTCCCCGTGGGCCGCGTGCACCGGCTGCTGCGCAAGGGCAACTACGCGGAGCGGGTGGGCGCCGGCGCCCCGGTGTACCTGGCGGCCGTGCTGGAGTACCTGACGGCCGAGATCCTGGAGCTGGCGGGCAACGCGGCCCGCGACAACAAGAAGACGCGCATCATCCCGCGCCACCTCCAGCTGGCCATCCGCAACGACGAGGAGCTCAACAAGCTGCTGGGCAAGGTGACCATCGCGCAGGGCGGGGTGCTGCCCAACATCCAGGCCGTGCTGCTGCCCAAGAAGACCGACAGCCACAAGGCTAAAGCCAAGTAAATCCCTACAACAAACAACCCAAAGGCTCTTCTCAGAGCCACCCACGTTCTCCTAGAAAGAGCAGGAACACCTGGGCCTCCAAGTACTTCTTTCTCCAGAGTGTATTTCGGCAAAGTGAAAGAAAAAATTATTTACAGCTTCAGTTTTCTTTTGCTGATCGGTGTAGGTACCTGAGTTTTTCTTTCTTGAGGAAGTTAATGTACTTGTGTAAACGCGCACCAGTGCCATTTTTCCGAGAAGTCAATAAAAGGCCGCACTTAAGAATGACGAGATCAGTCACGGCAGCGTGGCGTGAGGAGAGTAGATGGGAACACGGCCAGGGTGGGCTCGGTGCCCCCCACCTCCCCGGTTTCCGTTGGGGGAAGGAAGGCTAATCCCCGCGGAGGTGGGCTGCGGAGGGGGCGTGGTTCTTGTGCCCACCAGCGGCGAGGGGCGGGGCCGCCGCCGGCCAATCCGGGGGGAGCGCGCGGTTTTCGAACCCGCGGCGGGGAGGCCCCGGGCGCGTTTTCCTTCTGGCGCAGCCGCTACTGCCGTAATTTCGCAAGTGGAAAAGGCGTCCAAGCACTTTTTGTTTAGTAGGTGCTTTTTGTGTGTGTGCGCCCTATGGATTTATTTTTTTTTCATTCCCTTGTTTACGGCCTGTGGTTTTCAGGCAATAGAGACAGAACCTTAAGTGTTTCACTGGTATGTTGTCCTGTAACTAACCCGGGTCTGTTTCGAAGGACAACGACAGCTTTTCTGAGTAAGTGTTGGGGTGGTGGTGGAAATCGTAACGGAGAAGCACAAGCTAAAACACAATAGCCTAAAGTTTGCTTTTTCATACTGTGTGAAGTACTGTGGAAAGGGACATACACTCACGGCAGGGGATCATCGTGTACCAATGTAGACTTGAATGACGTTTCAGTTCTTTCTTTTCCTTCTTACAGCGTGGGTGGCTTTCATAGCGCACTGTTGGGTTTATCTACCATAACATCTTTTTTTTTTTTTTTTTTTCATAGTATGGCCTCCTGGGTGCTGCTTTCTTTTGCTTGGCAGCGCTCTTGGGTGCTGCTTTTTTGGCCTTGGTAGACTTAGTAGCCTTTTTGGGCCCCTTGGCCGCAGCGGCTGCCGGCTTCTTAGCACTCTTTTCTGCTGTCTTAGCCTTTTTAAGCGTGGGAGGCCCTTCAGCTCTTCCAAGGCGGTCATGGCTTTGGAGCCACCCGCCGCAGCCTTCGCCTCTCGGAAGCCAGAGCTGGAGCGGTGGTAGAATCTTGGACACGGACAGAGACAGGCTTCAAAAAAAGTGGGGGGAGAGGGGTGTCAGGAGGATATAAATAACAATAATCAGTGAGAGGGTGGTATTTCCAGGGAGGAGCCTCTCTGCCGTTGGTGTCCTGGGCAGTCTGCCCGCTGGAAGACAGCGAAAGCTCCTCTCCCCATGGTGTTTTCTCAAATAGGTTGTGGTTTTTTTTCTTCCACTGTAAGGGGGGCGGCATTCCCTCTTTTGTTAGGCAGATATGGATAAAACAAGCTTTAGTTTCTTTTTCATTCAGTAGTGGTTTGTGCGGAAGAAAACAAAACTGCCCTACGGGGAGCCAGGAATGCGCCGCCGGGAGCCGGGACCCTCGGAATGAGGCTGCCTGAGGCTCGGGGGCGGGGTGTGTGTGTGTGAGTTTCTTTGGTCTTTAAAAGTGCCCCTTAAGAAATAATGCGAGGAAAATTGTGCTGCTTTTTGCAGAGTCCTCCCTCAGGAGGCAGAGGAGTGAGTCACCGTGACAATGTGCTAATCGAAAATGTTTTTCAAGCAGGGGGAGGTAACACAGGAGTGCCCGGCTGCAGTGTTGCTTGGAAACAAGAGGAGAATCGCGGGGCTGGTTTTAAACAATACTTGCTTATACAATTTTCAAGTTGGGTTTTGTTTTGGGGTTTTGGGGTTTGTTTGTTTGTTTGTTTGTTTTTCTTAAACAGGCAGGGGACTCGTTCCCCCCCCTCCTTTTTACCATATCTATCTTGTTGAAAGAAGTAGTGTTAGGTATTGATCACCTACTCTTCAGAGATGGACTTTATTAGTAACCACTCTCAAATTCGAGGTTTAGAACGAGGCTTAAAACATTTGAGGATTACTTTCGATTTAATAATCTCAGTTTGTTTAATGTAGTATATTAAAAATACTCTTCTGTTGGTGGATAGTATCGGGGGAAGAGATTACATGAGTCTGAAGCAGGGGATTGATTTGCAGAAGGTCCTGATTGGGATGTCTCTAAATCTCATGTTGTGGAACAGAGGCCTCCTGGGTTTCATTTTGGCACTTAGGAACACATTGTGAGCAGGCAACATTTTTCCTTTTTCAGGACCAATGTACCAATGCTAATACTGAAATCCCTGAGAAGGAAGTGTGTCTGGTTTGCTTCCCTTGGAAATTAGAGGAGTGGTTTTTCCCACTGATGTTTGAAAAATCACTCAAACCCTCAGGTATTCTAACATTTTATTTTCACATGAGATACAGACAGCTTGAAATCTAGCCTAAAGTATATTTTTCTGTTATATTCTTCATTAGAAACTAGTTACACTCAGTAATGGTACATCACAAAACTTACCGTTTTGTTCTCTGCCTTTCTAGCCAAGTTTCCCCCTTGAGATGGTGTGTATAAAGAGCTCAGATTCCTTTCATAGCAATTTATGACTAATGTTTTCTTTTCTATGCCACCAACAGTATTTTCATGGGGTTTTTTATCATGTTTTTATTAGTAGAGGCAAACTGATAGGTTTTGGTATACAGAACCCCTTTTTCTTCAGCTGAAATATGACTGGAATATTTTCCTACAGTTACTGCATATAGGTCCTCTTCCTTGTTTCTCCTGACCAGCCATCCACGTTTATTGTAGAAAGGCAAAAAAATTCCTCCACCTCATATCACTATACTTGTTATAAATTAACACATCTTGTCTGCATACCATAGTTAAATGAAATTCCTGTATATATTAAAATAGAAGAGAAATGGAGTATAACACTTATTTCCCTGTGGGACAGATAAGATTTAAAATTTTTTGTTGTTTTATTTCAGGCCAGATGCTGAATTTCTAATTAATCTGCATCCTTCTCCAAATTCCTTTCCAACTATTCGGGCACCCTAAGTCATCAAACAGATTTCTACATAAAGGAGGAAGCGTCTAGATTTAAGAACAGTGCATCACAGATTATGGTGGTCATGAGAAAAGTTTTAGTGTCATAGATGACAAATTACTTTTGACCTTTACGTCCACACATAATATACCCTTAAGCTTTAAAGTACTACCTATATTATAGGTAGTGCAATCTCTTTGATAGCCTTCTCACAAAGAACATTATTCAACTTAGAGTTACTTCATAGTTTTCTGTTTTTCCATAAAACACTAGAAGATAATATGCAAGGTAATATTAAAAAGAAAAACCCACCACCCTAACAACAAAACCAAAGGCCATGCCCTGTGCAGAAACTTTCCAAGGTATGCAGACAAGCAAGTAGAAGAGAGTAGAGTGATAAGAATATTCACATTTCCTTAACTTTATCATGACAACAATAGAGTATGGGTAAACTCCTTAGATTTTTTTTTTTTCTCCCTTCAAAAAGCCTTATTCATCTTTTTCTTGAAAAATGTTATGTTTGATTGCTCTATAATGACTTGATTGTGGACAACATAAAGTCCTTGTCCAAACTCCCTTGGTACTAAGCAGTCTTCCACTCTTAGAAGAAGGTTTGATTTTTTTTTTTAATTATTATTATTCCCCTACCTTTCCAGGAGGAGAAGTTGCTTTAGGTTACTGCATTTACAAAATAAAATGCAGGCACATTAGAGCATTTGCCTACAAAAATAAATGGAATTATTTGCCTGCTACTGAAGGTATCTCCAGCTGTGGGCTGGTCTTTGTAAAACCTGTTTCAATATTTCTGTGTCACAATGTACACAAAGGTTAAATATTTGCAGGTCTTCTAATAAACTACCCTCAAACCTTTTTACTCAAACATTTAGTTCCATTAGTATCTTTCTGCAACCATACATAGCAAACTACAATATGATCCAGTAGGAATATCTTGCAAGTCTGGTGTAATGTATAGAAAACTTTTGAATAGTATCACAAGTACTTTACTTTTTATATTCCCTTGAAAACAGGCCTGCTTAGACACCAAATAGGGTTAAAAAAAAGGCTATTGATGTTATTGTTTATTTTTCTCAGATAGACAGTACAGGATCAATTTAGACATTGATAAACATGAAAGAAACTCCTATGCCTCCATTCACAAAATTTCAGAGGCATTGGTGCTGTCATTCAGGAAATTTGAACGACAGGACTGAAGGCTGAAAGCTAATTGCATTATAGCTGGAGAAACGCAGCAGAAACCTGCATTCGAGGGTAGCAATAAATGCTGAGTGTATATAATATGAACAAAATAGCAGATTGCCATAAACAACAAGTAATTTATTGAACGTCTTTCTCTTGGCATATTCACAGATTCTCCCTAATATTACCGTGGCACAGCTGAGTAACGGGGGGAGGGAGGGTGGGTTCCCCCAGCACCGCGAAGCAGCCGAGGTTCTGCCGGAGCGCGGCGGGGAGGCGCAGCCCGGGGCGGCCCCGGCGCCGCTGCGCCCCCGCTGCAGCAATTTCTGACCAATCCCGCCCGCCGAGGCGCTTCCTTCCCCCCTTCCCTCCTCCTGCTCCTCGCCTTCCCTCCTCCTCCTACCGCCCCTTGCCCTCCCTCCCTCTTTCTCCCCCCGGTAACCGTCTCTGCTGCCCCCCGCCCTCCCCGAGTCGGTCCCATTTCGTTCACCCGCCGGCGAGGAGGGTGAATCTGCCGCATGACACCGGGGTGAGGCGGTGAGCTCCCGCCCCGGCTGCTGGTAAAAGCAGCCTGCGTTTTGAATGCCTCCAGTGTTTGTTGCATCGACTGTTGTTTTTTATTTAAATGTGCTTTATTTATACTGTGGCTGCTGCCCGGCGGGGGGTGGGGGGGGTGGGGGAACCACACAAAAACCCCCAAATGAAATAATAAAGAAACAAAAAAAATCCCAACCCCAAGAGGGGGTTTTCTAACCTCTGTTAGAAAATGGTGTTTTGATTCTGCTAACTTGACTGCTGAGAGCAACAGCCATCCTTGATTGATAAAAACTACCGTAAGGAGCCTGTGATCATTCATTAGAGCATTTCCCCCCTCATTCGCTCTGTCCTAGAAAATTTGACGCATGACTGCATGGTGCAGAAACAAGGTTACAATTCTAACTAGGCTGATGTAGGCAAACCCTCCTCTGCAGATAACATTTCTATGTATCACTTTAAGTTGTCGATTATTTCAAGTCTCTGCACTCTGCGTATGAACAATATTGGTCTCGATGTGTGGGGAGGGATTTCAAATAGAAACCAAGTCCTTCCCCCTTCCTACAGCTGCTGCAGCTGCTTCTTGCCGTGGAACTTCCTCTGCCCGACTCAGTCTTCAGAACTGACCAGTAGTTAGTGAGAGAATCATGGAAATATCTATACAAACCAGGACACTGAGTAACTTGGAATCCCTGGGGAAAACAAACAAACAAAAAACACTTAAGTGACTAGGAGCTGGGGGGGAGTTTTTTGCTTGTTTGTTTTGTGGGATTGTTTGCTGGAGATTTTTTGACCTTATGAGAAAAACAAAACTGATCCTTAACAAGTGCATGTAATTGAATGGCAGCTGCCAGGACCAGGATCAGCGTAGAAGTCTGAGAAGAGATGAGAACTATTTAACACCAGGGGGTTAGGAAGTGCTCACAATTACGCAAGCAGCTGTGTTCTCCAGAATCCCTTTCTACAGGAGACAGATGGCTCTGTCCTCACCTTTACACTCATCATCTGCTCTTCTCTATAATCCTGAAAAAGCCCATAGAGATGAGGAGTCCATTCTTAAGGAAACCACCTACAATATTTAGGCAGTTCTTCTGGCCTCAGTAACATTTTGGTTGGTAACTAACTCTGTAGTTAGATTGGACCACACTAAATTTGATAGATTTAGACACTGACTTTATTGATAGTAAAGAAGATAAGTAAGAACTTCTTCAGCCAGTAGTTGTCTCTGTTCTGAAAGTGTCCTAGTATCCTTAGTAGGGAAGCCATTTTAGACCTTTAATCATCTCTATCACTTTTCTCAGAACTTTCTTTTCCAGTTCAACTACATCTTTTTTTTTTTTATTATAGGCCTGAAATGTGTACAGTACTCCAGGTGCAACTATTTCACACAACGCTAAAATGGTACAAAGATACAATATCCTCTGGTTTGCTCTCTGTTCATCTTCTGGTGATTCTTGACATACAAATTATTTTCATTTCTGACCATTGAAGAACCTATTTATTTAGTTAATGATTTGTTGCTTTCTGTAGTGGGAGGATTTTTTCATTAAGATCAACCTGGAGGGGACAGTGAGGGTGGAAGATGGTAGTGAGACAGTTCTGAAGACTGTGTCAGGGATCAGGGGCAGGAAGACTGGCAGTGAAGTTGAAAACTATGGGGGGGAGGGAATAAATGAGAAAGTTGACATTTATTTTCATTTAATGACATCCAAAATGCCTAAACTTGGAGAACCCAAGATGTGTATGCTGTAAAGGTCATGGCAAGACCACTGCTGCAGGTCAGACGAATAGAGATTTAGTTTATCACCCACTATGATCTGGAAGTCCAAGTCCACATGTCTCTAGAAACAGCAATTTCCCATTAGCTGCTAGTCCTGAGCACTGGCTCTGTATGTACAGACTGCTAACTGCTGAAGGACCTTGCAGCCGCATAAGAGCACCTCTAATGCTTTTTTAGGTGCAGGGAGTCCAACAGAAAATTTCATATTGGATGCTTGCATGTGTTTGTGTATGCATGCACATAGCACACTCTGGAGGTGTGAAAGGACAGTATCATACAGAACAGTAGCAGATTGAATAATCATTATCAAGATAATGCTAATAAGATCAATATTTAATTACTACACTTTGAAAAATAGGAAATAAATAGCTCTTTACCTTGTAATTTACTATGTGGGTTTTGGGGTTTGTTTGGTTTTTTTGCTTTCAGTCCCAGCGATCCCTCATCCATCTCTCTGAATTTGGGGATAACCAGCATGAGCAACTAGGGGTAACTGCATAAACACACCAATGTATGAAAAGGTAGCACTTTTAAGCATCATGTTAATAAATACATACATTACTTTAGTGAGGTTTATAAAGCTCTGTCAGAGACAGACCCCACTGTTCCTGGGGTAGGAGCTGCCATGATCCACGCTGCACAAGGATTTCCAGCTTCCATCTGAAGGAAAGTGACTTTGAATGCACCACCGGTGTCCTAGAGCACACCGTTGCAAGTAGAACCCGGGGGCAAATGCACACTCCAGAAGAAAATCTGCTGTGCCCTGGGGCAGACAGAGCCATGGGGAGCAGCCAGTGCAGGTGCCAGGTCCATCAAGTGAATGAGAATGGAAACTAGGGTTGAGCTGACCAAAACTCAGGCAGCCCGGCAGTAATATCAGGGCATATTGAGCTGCCATGTGCAAAACATGGGATTTCTTTTTGCATTGAGGGGATAACTACCAGCCATGCTGATGGGCCTGTCTTCAGTTTCCTTGCAGATGACCTGTGCAGAGGTGTAAGTTGATGGTCTGGGCAGAGATTGACAGCTTGGAGTCTCCATATGAGTAGGATGCACAGAGCATTAATTTTGCTTGTGCTTCAGTTAACAAATTGTGATGCAACTTACAACAACAATTTCTTTATTTTCATTGAATTAGACAACTTCTGTAATATTTTCATCATGTTGATTGTTATTGTAGGCAAAAATACATCTCCATGTTTACCTGGACTTCTACATTTCCTGTGATTATGCTCTGAGAACACTTATTTTCCTGAAAATGTAATGCAGTTTTATTCCTTTCCCTCACAAATTTCTCACACAAGTAAAATGGCACATTTATTACAAGCAACCGCTTTAGGAGGTGAAGCAAATCTGTATCTCCAAATTGTTACATTTCTATCAGAACACTTTTGGTTGATTTAAACACACCACCGAGACTTTGTAGGTTGATATTAATTCCCCTAATGAACTGAAAATACATGTGCTGGCAGATCTGAGAGATCAGCTCCTTCAGATAACTAAACAGTTTTCCTCAAAACCCCAAAGAAAAGTACGTCACTGAAAACAAATTTTGAAATTCACGTTATTCAACGGCCTCCTCAAGGGAATGGTTGTCTTTTTGTAAGGTCAGGAGCATTAGCAGGAATGGCTGACTGAAAGCTGATGACGACGGGAAGAGGAGCGTTACGATCTGCTGTGACATACCTAGGTGGGAAGAGGAGCAGGGTCTCTTCCTCACTCCTTCCTGCTCTCACCTAACCTGCTCCTTCAGTCCAGTGTCCCCTGGCTACCTTCACACATCATGGGAGACAACTCAAGGCTCTTCCAACTTTGGTGCCTGATCAGGAAGAGGAAAACAGAACTCCTCACCCTTCCTATACTGTCTTGATTAATGGAAAAAGCTGAATTGTGGAAAAAAAAAATATATATATATATATATAAACGGGTAGTTCACATACTCACTTGTTGGTTCTCAGTTATAAAATCAATGTGGATGAACACTGGCTATAAAACAGGAGACCAAGATGTCATATTAGGAAATTAAATGTTACTCCAGTATTCAGCAAATGCAGATTGCTCAGAGCTCGTTCCTTCTTTTCCAGAACATTGAAAGGTTTGAGCCCCTGTAAACAGGCTGTATGCCTTCCTTTTGGTTTAGTTTTGTCTATTTTCAGGAGTCCCCCAACACGTCTATAATATATATACTGTTATTTTATGCCTACAGCTGCCAGTGAAAAGTTCAGAAAGATACCACACACACACATTATGCTAAAATATAAACAAGAAAATTAAGCTGTTATTTGGTGTGGAAAAAATAAAATTGGGTAACCATAACTTGACTTCACCAACCATCACATATAGAATAATATTTCCTAAAATAACCCAAACACACTGTAATACAGCAATAAATACCACAAAACAGAGATCTAGTGAACAAAAAAGAAGCAAAAGGATGCTAAAAGAGATTGCAACTTTTTGACAAAGTGCCAACAAACACTAGGCATGGGAGGTGAGCAGGGCAGCTTGCAAGGCAGAATACCTCTTTTCTCACTGAACCACATAAATAGAATGAATTTGTTTAAATGGAAAATCTACAAGAATATTAACACCTACACAATTTGAAGTCATTAGGTGAAATAAAAGCAAAGCCATAGAAAAGATGTGCAGAAAATTACATTATTAAAAACAAATGTGCCAGATGAGAAGGGAAAAGTAGTTCTTTCACTACTCCTGAAGAGAACAAAAGAGATCCTTTGAATTTAGACAAATAGAGGGAAAAACCACACTAGTCACTGCCACAGAAAAGGTGTATGCTATTAAATACTAAGAGAATAGGCAGTGAAGAATACACTTTATAATTTTGCAGAAGATTTACTGAGCTCTCTATTGTAGTCTATTCATGCTGTAACACATAAATGGGGGAGGAAAAAAGCCTGCTTATTAAATTTTTTAACAAACAGTAAGTGAACTGATAGTGTGCAAAGACACAGTGATTCTAATATAAACTGAGAAGCTTCATCTGTGCCAACATCAGCAATAAGGTTGATATGCAAAGATAAACATTTCTTTGCTATTTCTCTAGAACTAAAATAGATGATATTAATAAAGCCATATATAAACACCACAAAGCTGAATATCTACATATAACAATACTTTTCAGAATGGTGGCCAAACATATGCTGAATTAAATGAAATACATACTAGAAGGCTACAAAGAGAAAGAAAAAAAAAACACAAACCAAAACACACACACACACAGAAAAAAAAAACCAACAAAAATTCTTCCAAGAACAGGGATGATAAAGGACAAGCAACAACAACAAAAAAAAGAATATGAGCTGAAAGAGAAAGGGCTGTGTAATTACGAAGCAAAGATTTTTAACGATCAGGAAACGTTATGGTAACGGGGACCCATTAGGAAACATGGAAAAGACGAAGAGGTTCAAAGAAAATGACAAATATCTGAAAGGAACACGAAAAATAAAACCTGTGTATTGCACGCAGATACAATTAAACAGTGGAAAACTCCTGAAAAGAGAGTAAACAGCGAATGTTTGGAAAAATATTTATTTGTTGAGCCTTCCAGAACAAAGTTAAAATACCCTCATATATACCCAAAGTAAATTAAAAAACGAACTCAGACAACCAACATAAAACAGTCTGTGTATGCTCGCGGGGTCTGAGGGGTTTCTAAACCGGTGCTGCCTCCAGGAGTCACCGCAGAAGCTCCCGCAGGGTAGAATCGTGGGGCGACAGACCAGGGGCAAAAACCAACAGCTTCTCCGAAAATGAAGGAGCTGCCACCCAGCAGACCGGAACCGTTCAAAACCCGCAGGTTATTCCTAAAAGCAAGGACTGTACTATGGGGAACAGTCCGGGAGAGTGACTTACCCCACGAAAAAAAAAAAACCAAAACTCACCAGAACCCCGCAACCGCGGCCTCCGGGTCCCCCCCCAGACCCGTCCCGGCCCTTTGTTGGAGCGCAGCGAAATGGCGGCGGGGCGGGGCGGGGCGGCCCCGCGCGGGCGGGCGGGCGGGCGGGCGGGAGGGCGGGAAGAGGCGCTCCCGGCCCCGCCGCCCCATTGGATGGATTTTGCTGCAGACCCGCGGCCGCGCGGGGCCCGGCTCCCCCCCGGCACCGAGCGCCGCAGCGGCGGGAAACGGGACACCGGGCCGTGCGCGCCGGGAAGGACGGTCTGGGGCCAGGCGTCGGTGTGTGCGCGCGTGCGCGTGCGTCCCGGCCGCCCGGGGATCTGCTCCCGCGGCGCCCAGCCCGAGCCGGCGGCGGGGCCGGCGGTCTGCCGGGGCCGCGCCCGTGCTCCCGCCCCGGCCGCCCGTCAGAGGCGATACCGCGGACGTCCCTGCCCGCAGGGGGAAGGGCAGGGGAAGAGCCCGCCCTTGCCCTGCCCCCCGCCGCAGTCCTCAATCAGGTCGGACCGCCGGCAATATAGGGAGGCGCTGGCGGCCGTTCCCGCCACAGACTCCTTGGGTGGAGCGAGTTGCTATCATGTCTGGCAGAGGCAAGGGCGGGAAGGGGCTCGGCAAGGGGGGCGCCAAGCGGCACCGCAAGGTGCTGCGCGACAACATCCAGGGCATCACCAAGCCGGCCATCCGCCGCCTGGCTCGGCGCGGCGGCGTGAAGCGCATCTCGGGGCTCATCTACGAGGAGACGCGCGGCGTGCTGAAGGTCTTCCTGGAGAACGTGATCCGCGACGCCGTCACCTACACGGAGCACGCCAAGAGGAAGACGGTCACGGCCATGGACGTGGTCTACGCTCTCAAGCGCCAGGGACGCACCCTCTACGGCTTCGGCGGCTAAACTCGATTCCTGGGATAGCTCACGCTTTTAGAACACAAAGGCTCTTTTCAGAGCCACCCACAAGTATCGACAGAGGAGCTTTCATCGCTGTTTACGACTATGCCTTGCGTTAGAGTTGTGGTAGAACTGGGTGAGAGCCGTGGGGTGCGGGGGTCGGGCTCTCGCTGCCTCCGCCCGTAGCTCCCGCCGTGATTTTGCCAACCCTCACGGCCTGAAGCAACAGGCGGGTTTGAAACGGGTGACGGAGAACGTGTCTCAATCGCTCTCCCTAGGAAGAATACCGGGGGATCGGGCGTAGCTCTCGGGGCCCTCTGGGCTTGAGCGAAAAACGTTTCGGTTCCAGCACACTCGTCCGTTCTTCCTCCTCGCCCATCCTAGTTTCCCCCGCTTTCCCCGGTCACTGCACCTCCCCGTCCTCCTTCACATCGGCAACGGAAGGGACAGGCGGGCGAGAAAACCCCAACGACGGGGCCGAGGGCGATCGCGACAGCCGCTGCCCGGCCACAGGGCTCAGAGCAGCCGCCTCAAACTGCTCAAAAAAGGGAAGCTCACGAAATGGCGGCGCGCTCCTCTCGGCCCGTCGGGGGGCGGGACAAAGCGGGAAAGCGTGGGGAGGGGAAACAGCCAAGAGCACCACCCGTAGCGTCCCAGGGACCGCGGCGAAAGAGGCTGCGAGCCCCGGGCCAAAGCGCCCTCCCTTACTCCCATCCTGCTGCTGCAAGGCGGCCGGTTCTCTCAAGCGCCGCTGTCGACCCCCTTTCTCTCCTGCTCCTCCCACCCTGCGCCGGTGGCTTCAGACGGGGAACCCCACGAACCTCCCCCCGCCCGTCACCGCATCAGCCGCTGCCCCCAACTACTCGGCACCGGCTCCCCGCGCCCGCTCCAAAGCAGAGACGACAGCTCTCTCCGGTGGCCACATGGTGGCTCTTAAAAGAGCCTTTGGGTTTGGCGGTGGCGGGGGGTGAGCCTCAGGCGCGCTCGCCGCGGATGCGCCGGGCCAGCTGGATGTCCTTGGGCATGATGGTGACGCGCTTGGCGTGGATGGCGCAGAGGTTGGTGTCCTCGAAGAGCCCGACCAGGTAGGCCTCGCTCGCCTCCTGCAGCGCCATCACGGCCGAGCTCTGGAAGCGCAGGTCGGTCTTGAAGTCCTGCGCGATCTCGCGCACCAGCCGCTGGAAGGGCAGCTTGCGGATGAGCAGCTCCGTCGACTTCTGGTAGCGCCGGATCTCGCGCAGCGCCACCGTGCCGGGCCGGTACCGGTGCGGCTTCTTCACGCCGCCCGTGGCCGGCGCGCTCTTGCGGGCCGCCTTGGTGGCCAGCTGCTTGCGGGGCGCCTTCCCGCCCGTCGACTTACGCGCCGTCTGCTTCGTGCGCGCCATAGCAACCCGCTACTTCTACAAGAATAAACCGATCACCCTTGCGACTGTTATTTATAGCATGGGGCGGTCCCGCCTTCCCCGCTCTGATTAGTCGAGAAAGCGGAGACTTTAATTGGGTAATTCGAACGCCCCACACGTCCCGCTGTAGCTGAGGCGCCTGGGCCCGCCCCGCCCCAAAGAGATTGAGTCGTCCCTTCTTTGCTTTTCAGAGGATGCCGACTGGCTCTTGAAGTTTTATTGTTCTTGTATTTACATCATCTGCTTTTATTTCTGAGTAGTTTGAAACTCGATTTGTACTTTCTGGGTACGATATTTTAATATATCATGCGGTAACGTATAAGAATTTAGATGCAAGAAATCGCAGTGGTATGAGAGTTTTATTTCTAGTTTGCAAATAAAGAAGTAGTTTACCGGCAAAACAGTTCCTTCATTAATTAAGAACGAGAAAATATAATGAACCCGCATTGTACATACTGTGATTTTGCTAAAAAAAGCTGAAATAATATAAAAAATATTACCTTTTTCATAAACCTCGGGAATATGATATTTATGTTTACACGTCATTTTTAGCAGAGTAATTTTGCGGATTGTATGAGAAGTGTAAATCTCAGGAAGGGCACAATTAATAAAGACAAATCGTTAAAAATAAGAAAAACCGTTTGTGAAACAATGGAAGGCGAAAAGACCAAGCCTGAGAATTGAATAATGAAGAGCAGAGACCAGCATAGTGGGAGTTAACGCGGGATTTTCAAATTGGCCCAATGAGATCGGCCCTTTCCAGTAGCCAATGAAGAAGCAGCACTCGGCTATAAGAAGGTGGTCAGGCCGGGCTCTCTCTACAGGTTGTTATTGGGGTCCTGCTTCTTTGTAGCACAGAGGGCGTGTATCGATGGCGCGCACGAAGCAGACGGCGCGTAAGTCGACGGGTGGGAAGGCGCCCCGCAAGCAGCTGGCCACCAAGGCGGCCCGCAAGAGCGCGCCGGCCACGGGCGGCGTGAAGAAGCCGCACCGGTACCGGCCCGGCACGGTGGCGCTGCGCGAGATCCGGCGCTACCAGAAGTCGACGGAGCTGCTCATCCGCAAGCTGCCCTTCCAGCGGCTGGTGCGCGAGATCGCGCAGGACTTCAAGACCGACCTGCGCTTCCAGAGCTCGGCCGTGATGGCGCTGCAGGAGGCGAGCGAGGCCTACCTGGTCGGGCTCTTCGAGGACACCAACCTCTGCGCCATCCACGCCAAGCGCGTCACCATCATGCCCAAGGACATCCAGCTGGCCCGGCGCATCCGCGGCGAGCGCGCCTGAGGCTCACCCCCCGCCACCGCCAAACCCAAAGGCTCTTTTAAGAGCCACCATGTGGCCACCGGAGAGAGCTGTCGTCTCTGCTTTGGAGCGGGCGCGGGGAGCCGGTGCCGAGTAGTTGGGGGCAGCGGCTGATGCGGTGACGGGCGGGGGGAGGTTCGTGGGGTTCCCCGTCTGAAGCCACCGGCGCAGGGTGGGAGGAGCAGGAGAGAAAGGGGGTCGACAGCGGCGCTTGAGAGAACCGGCCGCCTTGCAGCAGCAGGATGGGAGTAAGGGAGGGCGCTTTGGCCCGGGGCTCGCAGCCTCTTTCGCCGCGGTCCCTGGGACGCTACGGGTGGTGCTCTTGGCTGTTTCCCCTCCCCACGCTTTCCCGCTTTGTCCCGCCCCCCGACGGGCCGAGAGGAGCGCGCCGCCATTTCGTGAGCTTCCCGTTTGAGGCGGCTGCTCTGAGCCCTGTGGCCGGGCAGCGGCTGTCGCGATCGCCCTCGGCCCCGTCGTTGGGGTTTTCTCGCCCGCCTGTCCCTTCCGTTGCCGATGTGAAGGAGGACGGGGAGGTGCAGTGACCGGGGAAAGCGGGGGAAACTAGGATGGGCGAGGAGGAAGAACGGACGAGTGTGCTGGAACCGAAACGTTTTTCGCTCAAGCCCAGAGGGCCCCGAGAGCTACGCCCGATCCCCCGGTATTCTTCCTAGGGAGAGCGATTGAGACACGTTCTCCGTCACCCGTTTCAAACCCGCCTGTTGCTTCAGGCCGTGAGGGTTGGCAAAATCACGGCGGGAGCTACGGGCGGAGGCAGCGAGAGCCCGACCCCCGCACCCCACGGCTCTCACCCAGTTCTACCACAACTCTAACGCAAGGCATAGTCGTAAACAGCGATGAAAGCTCCTCTGTCGATACTTGTGGGTGGCTCTGAAAAGAGCCTTTGTGTTCTAAAAGCGTGAGCTATCCCAGGAATCGAGTTTAGCCGCCGAAGCCGTAGAGGGTGCGTCCCTGGCGCTTGAGGGCGTAGACCACGTCCATGGCCGTGACCGTCTTCCTCTTGGCGTGCTCCGTGTAGGTGACGGCGTCGCGGATCACGTTCTCCAGGAAGACCTTCAGCACGCCGCGCGTCTCCTCGTAGATGAGCCCCGAGATGCGCTTCACGCCGCCGCGCCGAGCCAGGCGGCGGATGGCCGGCTTGGTGATGCCCTGGATGTTGTCGCGCAGCACCTTGCGGTGCCGCTTGGCGCCCCCCTTGCCGAGCCCCTTCCCGCCCTTGCCTCTGCCAGACATGATAGCAACTCGCTCCACCCAAGGAGTCTGTGGCGGGAACGGCCGCCAGCGCCTCCCTATATTGCCGGCGGTCCGACCTGATTGAGGACTGCGGCGGGGGCAGGGCAAGGGCGGGCTCTTCCCCTGCCCTTCCCCCTGCGGGCAGGGACGTCCGCGGTATCGCCTCTGACGGGCGGCCGGGGCGGGAGCACGGGCGCGGCCCCGGCAGACCGCCGGCCCCGCCGCCGGCTCGGGCTGGGCGCCGCGGGAGCAGATCCCCGGGCGGCCGGGACGCACGCGCACGCGCGCACACACCGACGCCTGGCCCCAGACCGTCCTTCCCGGCGCGCACGGCCCGGTGTCCCGTTTCCCGCCGCTGCGGCGCTCGGTGCCGGGGGGAGCCGGGCCCCGCGCGGCCGCGGGTCTGCAGCAAAATCCATCCAATGGGGCGGCGGGGCCGGGAGCGCCTCTTCCCGCCCTCCCGCCCGCCCGCCCGCGCGGGGCCGCCCCGCCCCGCCCCGCCGCCATTTCGCTGCGCTCCAACAAAGGGCCGGGACGGGTCTGGGGGGGGACCCGGGCGAGGCTGGCAGTCTCTGTGCTGGAGTCAGTCCACTGCTTTATAACGGCTGCTTAATATCGTTATTAATATATTTTTTTTTTCCCTTTTCTTCCTGTGGCTACGGTACGCTTTTTGTGTACGGCGTTAAGTCAGTTACATGTCCCTGGTCTCTCACGGCATGATCACGCGGCTTTTTTGTTTTAATGGGGCTGCGGTGCTGGTGAAGGGACTGATTTGTTTATCGTGTTAATATACCGATGAAAAAAATCTATATTGCTTTAGGTGCTTTTAAACTTTTGGCATGTGTTTTCTTTATTTTTCATGGACTTAACTCTTTCGATCCATAATACCTCAACATATTTCTTTTGCTGTTTGCTTCTTCACATAGTTTAATTTTTGGACACAAAATATAATATTTTTATAAATTGTAGTTCTTCGTCTGCACCTAGAGCAAAAAGGATAGAATTTTAATGAGTTCACTCATTGTGTTTTACAGATTTCAAGCTTCCAAAAGTCACCTATATCAGAAAATGCATGGCATTTCCTCTCCACCCCCTTCATCCTTTACTTTCATCTTGTGGCTATTTCAGTACAGATATTTTATGCTGTAGAAATAAGACCCATATATTTACTGCTTCTCCAAGTAGTTATAAGGTGCTCAGGTTCTAGTGACAACAATATACAAAGCTTGAAAACTTGTAGCTGTAGCTGGCAAGGTATGCAGCACATACTACAATTATGTTTTATATTTCAGTCTTGAAATCTTAAAGATGTACAGTAGCTACCCATAACCTTAAAACCAGACTTCTCAAGGGTGATTCTAAGGTACATTATGCACTTTAGAAATTTTCGAAAATAATCACAACCACTAGAGAGCTGCATCTCAATATATTTGTAATAACCCCTAATGCTATGCACCAAGTGCCTTCTGCTGAAGATTTAGTTATTCTGAAACTTTTCATGGGACTTCTCCCTGGTTCTTCTCTCTGTATTACCACAGTGGAATACACCAGACTAAAATTAAATTATGTTCAGAAAACAATCTAAATCTCCAACACTTATCTTACTATTCTTAATAGTCTTTTTGCCTCTGCTTCTTTGCTTCGGTTAGTGTTTTCTGTTTCTTTTTCAGGAGCTTTTGGCATTGCCAAGGTCTAGCCTGTTATGCCCAAGATAATACATGCTTGTCTGACTTCCTCATCAGACGAGTCTTCTTCCAGCATTTCTGGTTGAAGAGGTTGCAGAAAGTGGGAGAATTAGAGCCAAGATACTAGTTAAAAATTAAGTTTTTTCTCAAAGCCCATTTAGGCAATAAGCATAGACAGAAAAGGATTATATTTCTGACTTGAGATTTCAGAATAACAAAGATCACTTTCCAGAAATATCTATGCAGAGCTCACCCAGCAGCTGTAGTAGCAAAACACTAACAGCAGATTGACCTTTGTGTCTTCCTATTACCTCCTAGAAACTTCCATCTGGATCACTTACCTGAACAGGAGAAAGCCAACAGCCTGTAGCACATTGTGTTCACTGGGAGAAAATACACCAACCCGGAGAGAAAGAGAGACTCTCACAATTCATACTGTTTGGTAAGAGGAGGCTAGTGACTCCTCAAAGTCTGACATCCTTGAGGTGTTCTGGAGCTGTTCTTGAAGACTTCTCTCTGTTCCCTCCTATCAGACTTAGGTTTCCTGAATCTGAAGGATTATTTGTTTTGGTCAGTCACCCCTGGTCAGTCACTGGAAACTCCATTGTTACTGAAGTGGGATGGATGGTGAGTGACTGGAGATCAACAAGTTCTCATCTTTTTCCTTTAGTGAACATGGGTTTTTTTAGACTGTCAAGAGAAACAGGAATGCCTAGATTCCTTTTCCACATATCCTGTCTAAACAGTGTAATAAACTGAGCTCTTCTGCCATCATTGATAAGATTTCTATAATCACTTCTTTCCAAGAACTGGAGCTGCCCTTACAAATATCTTCTAACCCTCTCCCTACTCCCCCCAGTTATTTTGCCTTCAGCACTCTCCATATTTACCTCCTTGTGAAAGGGCAGCACGCACAGCCATGCTACACCAGGAACAACTGGCCTTCAGTTATTGTTCAGCTGTTGTTTTTTGGGATTTGGGGGTTTTGTTTGTTTGTTTTAACAGATTTTTTTACCTGCAAGGCTAAAACCAAGCAGTAGTTGTTCAGTTCACAGTAGCCACCTTTCCTTAATGGAGTCTCTAACATGGATCTCCTACTCTGTAGCTGATCTTTACAAAACTTGTTAGAATGGCAGCTGTCTGAGACCTGGATCAACTGTCATTTTTGTTGGAACTGATCAACCCACTTAAAGAATTAACATGGGGAGAGGGGTGTTTGCAGACACTGGATGGATTTTTGGGGGAAGTGGTTCTTTTGGTTTTAATACCTGTGCTTTCTGGACCCATGCACTTTACATTGCTGAGATTGTTTTGAGTTAGTCTACATGTTGTCTTTCAGAGCAGTCTATCAAGAGCAACTGCCTTCGTCTGCTGTTATGGAGACAAAACTGGAGATCCCACACTACATTGTCCCGGAGTGGTATGTCAACTCATGGGCCTTTGCAGATGTTCAGAAGAACTCCTGTTACCAGGCCGAGGTGTTCTCAGTGAACTGCTTTTCCAGGTAATGTTTCTGCCAAAAGAAAGTCATCAGGGTCACAGAATATCTGAGGAGTTAAATGTTTAGGGACAGGCCACTCTGGCTTCTCTTCTTGCTTTGCTGAAAGAGAGGGAACTACTTTTCTTCTCTTGAAAAGGCAGATACAGCTCCCTCCTGCCTTACCAGATTTTCTCCAAGGTGACAGAGCTGCTAAAGGCAGCCTTGGCGGAAGCAGAGCAAATGGAGGTGGATGAGCATCCATCCCATCCCTGTTCCTGCTGAGAGGGAGCAGGGCTGGGGTTGGGCAGACATTAAACTAGAGAGCTGCAGCATCACAAAGGCAGCATAAAGTTGCTCTCCTCCACATGGTGGCTGCTTTTGTGCCCCCAGTTTTGGTGATAAGCACAGCAGAAGGACTTGCAAGCAAGCCTTACTCCCTAGGATCTCTCTCACTATCAAATACTGTTCAAATCTCCTTGAACATTAGCTTTGTTGTGATTTTAGCAGCCTCAGCCACCTTAAGTGACATTTACCTGTGTCAGATAGGTTCCTAGTGTCATTGAACTACAAGTTAACTTGATCCATTTAAAAGTGGATCATAGCACTGTCATTTACCAATGAAATTGCAATTTATAATGTGACCACAGAGCATTTTAATTAAAAAAAAGTTATTATTATCCCTTTTCTAAACATACAGGTTAATAATATATTAAGGAACACTTTCTCTATATATATTTTAAAAAATCTAACAAAGCTACATCAGAATTTTTAATACCATTAAATCATATTAAACTGTTTAAACAATTGTATATTCTTGTTGAACGATTAAGTCTACAAGAAAACAGTCTGAATTTCTGACTCACAATAAATTCCAAATTCAATTTAAAATGCAGGATTCATTTTTTACAAGGAATATCTTACTTTGACTTAAACATATTCATCCAACATTCATTACATCCCAAAAGAAGTCCACATTCTTTCAACTTACACATTAAATCAGAACTTCCATCTCATTTAAAATCCTGAAAAACAAGGCACATTCTGGGGGCCAGAGAACTAATTTTAAACACGATTATCAAAGCTTAGTACTCCAGAGCACCTCTGTCTTTTCTGGCTATATTTTTTTTCCCTTTTACATGTAACTTGTGGATGTTACAAATGCAGGTTATTACATGAAGCGTGAAGGTATACGTTTTTGAAGGAAAAAAAAAAAAGAGTAGTAAAAACTCTTGCAGTTTTCTCTTTTTCTTTTTTTGCCCTGGAGAAATTGCCCATAACCAGTCTTTGCCCGTACAAATCCGGCCGAGCAGCGGCTGCAGCAGGCAGGCGAGCCCGGGTGCTCGGGGGTGACCCCGGCGTAGGGTAGAGGCCAGAGCGCGGAGGCCGAGCTTCGCTACGGAACGGTGCGATTGAAACAGCGTACTGTGATTGGCTGATGATATTCAAACTATGAACCAATAGTGGCGTGGAATTTAAAAAGGACCAATTACAGCGCCCATCGCGCGAAGGATGACGTCACTGGAACGTCTATCCAATAGAAAAGCGGGTGGCTGAGGCCGGGGATTTGCATAAGGCCCCTATAAATAGGGGAGTGACAGGCTCACCGGGTATTCCGGTGCGGTGCAGCAGCCCGGCAGGTCTCGCCATGCCCGAGCCGGCCAAGTCCGCCCCCGCGCCCAAGAAGGGCTCCAAGAAGGCGGTGACCAAGACGCAGAAGAAGGGCGACAAGAAGCGCAAGAAGAGCCGCAAGGAGAGCTACTCGATCTACGTGTACAAGGTGCTGAAGCAGGTGCACCCCGACACGGGCATCTCGTCCAAGGCCATGGGCATCATGAACTCCTTCGTGAACGACATCTTCGAGCGCATCGCCGGCGAGGCCTCTCGCCTGGCGCACTACAACAAGCGCTCCACCATCACCTCGCGGGAGATCCAGACGGCCGTGCGGCTCCTGCTGCCCGGCGAGCTGGCCAAGCACGCCGTCTCCGAGGGCACCAAGGCTGTCACCAAGTACACCAGCTCCAAGTAGAGCGCGTCGGATTGTCAGTTTTAACCCAAAGGCTCTTTTAAGAGCCACCCATATATTCAAGTAGAGGGGCTGAGTTTCTGTGTTTCTTAGGAGGTATGTAAATTGCCTGTTTATTTGCATGTCACTAGAAAGTTGAGCACTCGCTTTTTTAGAGAGCTACTTAAAAATTAACGGTGGGCTCTCGCTTAACCAGCCTGTGCTCAGTGTACGCTGTTGTACTTGGTTATTTAAAGCTTCTGAATGAGTACGTGCTGTCAGCTCTGGTCTAAAGCGTGGTTGAAAACCAGCAACTTTCGTCTGAGTGATAGCTCTGTTTTCAGAGCTCGGGAGTCCAGCGGGGGAAGGTAGGATATCTTTTGTTTCCTCAAGTTTTTAATTCCTCTTTATAGGTCCGGTACAGAAAAATCATAGCTGTGCACTTAGAAAATAAAAAAAATCTTTGTGGTCCTGCCGGTGACTAAAATACTTTGAAAGCAGTTTCTGAAGCAAGTCTTACAGGTGTGTTTGCAGCTTGATTTCTTTCCTTGCCTTCTATTGCCTTTCTCCCCGTTCCCCCACCCTTCTTTCAGTGGAGCTGCCCGTACTCCATTAGGCAACAAAGAAAGATTTTTTTTTTCACATTGGGTTCTCCAGTCTAAAACACCACTGCCCAAACTTGCGCAGGACTTCGTTCTCCTTTTTAAAATAAATAGGAAAAAAGAGGGGGGACGTGGAGCTGGAGGCCTGTGATGCGGGTGGTACCGGGGGCCGGAGCTCTTGCCGCCCCACCGCTGTGGGGCGCCGGCGCAGATGCTTCCCCATCCCTGACCCGCGCCCCACCGCAACCACCCTCGGCCCCGGAGCGCGGGGGAAGGGGGCGGAGGGCCGAGGCGGTGCCGTACGCAACCGGGGGACGGCAGCGGTGGGAGCGGAGATGGGGGGGTGTCACCGCCCCGCGGGGCGGGGCCGGGCGGAACAGAGGGGCGGGGCCTGGAGGACGGAGCCAATCCCGGCCCAGCGCGGGACTTTTAAACTCCCGCGGCCCGGTGGCGGAGGGGCTTCACCGGGACGTTGCCGGGGGAGACGGGGGGGCGGGGGGGGAAGGGGGGCGGGGCAGGGCAGGCGCCGCCGCCGCTGCTATCGCAGCGCTCCCGCATTGCACGTAGGAAAAAGCACTTCCTCTTTAAGGAAGCCCCCGTGTCCCACGCTGGCTGTACCGACCCTGAACGTTTTAAGGACTGCAACTTCGGGTTTTTTTCCCAGTATAAATTCCTACAAAGACGTCTTTAAAGACTTGATTTTGCTGCGATTACGGCAGTGGTTCAGCTCTTTTTGAGAGTAAGTGGGTGGCTCTTAAAAGAGCCTTTGGGTTTTTTAAAATGAGTAGACTATAATTTCTTCTCAGTCGTTTTACTTCTTTTTGGGCGCCGCCTTCTTTGCCTTGGCTGCCTTGGGCTTGGCTGCCTTGGGCTTGGCTGCTTTGGGCTTTACAGCTTTTGCCTTGGCCGGGCTCTTCGCTGCTTTCTTGGGGCGGCCTGCCTTGGCCGCTTTCTTGGGGCTCTTGGCAGCTTTCTTGGCCGCGGTGGCCGCCGGCTTCTTGGCTTTCTTGGGGCTCTTCTTCACTGCTGCTGCCTTCTTCGGCTTCTTGGCAGCACTGGCAGGCTTCTTGGCCGCCGGCTTCTTGGGCTTGGCCGCCGGCTTCTTTTTGGTTGTCTTCTCCTTGGTCTCACCCGGTTTCTTGTTCAGTTTGAAAGAGCCGGAGGCACCGGTGCCCTTGGTCTGCACCAGGGTGCCCTTGCTGACGAGGCTCTTGAGCCCCAGCTTGATGCGGCTGTTGTTCTTCTCCACATCGTAGCCGCCGGCGGCCAGCGCCTTCTTGAGGGCGGCGAGGGAGAGCCCCTTGCGCTCCTTGGAGGCGGACACGGCCTTGGTGATCAGCTCGGTGACGCTGGGGCCCGCCGGCTTGCGGGCTTTGGAGCCGCCCGCCGCCTTCTTCGGCTTCTTGGCGGCGGATTTCGCCCCGGGAGCAGAGACAGCGGGAGCGGCAACAGGCGCGGTCTCCGACATGGTGGCAGCCGTCGTCCACGGATCGGGGGAAACCACTGGGCCTGGAGCAAGTCAGCGGCCTCGTATTTATAGAGCGGAGCCGGGCGGTGATTGGTGCGTTGCAGCGCCCGCCCCGCTGCACGGCAGAAAGGTCCCTTCTCCCCGCTCATTTTGTGTTTCTTAGGAGTCAAAAAAGCCTCTTTTTATCTGAATTTCTGCCACCGACCCCCCCCCGGCTCGCAGCGGCGTGGAAAAGACAGACTGTTGTTCCCCTCGGCAAAGTTTCCCCTCGAAGAGGCAAAGGGTGAGTTAAAAAAGAGGCGATAAACCCCGAGTCCTGGACCTGGAGAGACCTCGGGAGGCAGAAACTTTTGTTTTTCCTTCTAAATAAAATCCGCGACGTGGTCAACTAAATCCCCAAAGCAATCAATTATTATTCTTTAAAGGGTCTTCTCTTAATCTGAACTGAAAATGGGGGGTTTGAATCGATACTTTAATCGCAAATTGATTTCAAAGAGGAGGAAGTAACACAGGCTCATCTTGAGCACTGAATATGGATTAGAAATTAGCTGCTTTGTCCCAAATCCTTTACCCCTTTCAAAATAATTAAAATAAATTAAATTAGTGCAATATGTAACGAGGCTAGAAGCAGATTAAAGACCCGTGAGGGGCTGTTTGTGCCCCAGGAGGAGATGACTTTTTACAGCGTAGCCCCTTGTGCTGCGTTGCTCAGTCCGCACAATACAGACATGGTTCCCGAGTGCTCTGCTGTAGAAATACTTATTTTCCTAATAAATTAGGTGACATAAGAACTTAACACCTCCAGTTTTTTGTTAATAGATATAATCAGCACCTTTTTATTTTTGTTTTCATTTTTGGTTTTATTTTGATACAGCCTGATTGGTGAAAATCTGAGTCATCATTATCTAAGGAGACACTGCTGCAGCTGAATTTTTTCCATACTTCTACACAATAAAACTTGCTCAAATCGTCAGGTGGGCGTCCCCTTCCCCAGCTGATTACAAAATGCCCTGTTTTTTTACTGTCCAGTGTTCGATTTGTGTGTTGGAAGTCATGTTAAAAATACACCAGTTGGATATGTTATCTATTATGCTGAAACACAGCCTGCTGCGAGAGGGGGGAACTCTGCCTGCACTTCACCAAGACAACGCTTAAACAAATTCCAAATAAATGCATTTTATTTTTTCAGACGAAAACAAGTATTCGCCGACGTTTTCATTGTCACCTACAACCCTTTGTGTTTTGCCATGGGCCTGTAACTGTGTTACCACTTGCTATTCTGTCAGGGGGGCTAAAATTTTGTACGTTATGATTCAAATAACTTATGTTTTCAAATAGATAATTATAACCACTGATTTTTTTTTGTTTCTATTTCAACCTCTTTAGGCCCACATTCAGCCCTATATGTAACCTTAATGTAACCTCTATGTAACCTTAATAAACCAGAATCAAAACAGTCCTTTTCACCTCAAATTGCCCATCCAGCCATGACAAATCACTCTCAAACCCACCCAGCTTTCAGGCAGAAGATGGGTACGGGCAGCTCAGGCAAAGCCATGAGAACGCTATTTAAAAATTAATAATTTAGGCTGCCTTTTGTTTTGGAAAAAAAAAAGTAACACCATCTGTAGGTCAAAAGGTCGGGGGGAGGGGGGAAGGATTATTTTTAAGGAGACAGCTGAGTTGCCCCAGCCTCACCCAAGCTCAGGTGGCAGCAGAGGCTGCTGGGGCTGCCCCTCACTTCTTGCAGCCACCTTCAACTTTGCCTGGATCTCACCGAACCAGAGCAAAATTAACCCTCTTACCTCGTCGTTTTTAGTACTTAGCAATTAACAAATTAGAACTTTGAAATTTAATTTTTTAAAACCTTTTATGATTTCATAACTAATAGAACGTTTAGCCTTTTTTTTTTTTGTTCTCCTAGGATATACAGCTCCTTTTATGAGGAAGTGGGTGGCTCTAAAAAGAGCCTTTGGGTTACTTTTGAGGTGGGAACGCTCCTCAGGGCTGCTTCACTTGCTCTTAGCCTTGTGGCTCTCGGTCTTCTTGGGCAGCAGCACGGCCTGGATGTTGGGCAGCACCCCGCCCTGCGCGATGGTCACCTTGCCCAGCAGCTTGTTGAGCTCCTCGTCGTTGCGGATGGCCAGCTGGAGGTGGCGCGGGATGATGCGCGTCTTCTTGTTGTCGCGGGCCGCGTTGCCCGCCAGCTCCAGGATCTCGGCCGTCAGGTACTCCAGCACGGCCGCCAGGTACACCGGGGCGCCGGCGCCCACCCGCTCCGCGTAGTTGCCCTTGCGCAGCAGCCGGTGCACGCGGCCCACGGGGAACTGCAGCCCGGCCCGCGACGAGCGCGACTTGGCCTTGGCGCGCGCCTTCCCGCCCTGCTTCCCGCGCCCGGACATCGCTCCCGACTCTCTTCCGCAGCGGCCGCCTAAACTGACGTGAGACACGCGTCGTTATGCCCCCCACCCGCCCCCTTTTATAGTTTCCCCGCGCGCCCCGGCGCACTTTCTGATTGGCTGTAGCACCCTCTCGCTCACGCCGACCAATGGCGCTGCGGATCCAAATCTACCCAATGAGAGAGCAGCGTCTGCCCCCGCCCGGCGCCGGGGGGGCGGGGCGGGCGCTGCCGGCGCGGGGCGGGGTCCAACCCCCACCGTAAACCCCCACCTCGGCCGCCGCCGCCGCCCCGGGACCTGCTGCAAAGGCGTGCGATGGCATGGGGAAACGTGGCCCCGCCCGCCTAAGGAGAGCAGCGGCGCGCAGCCGCCCCCCAGGAACTGGGGGAAGCCCCTGCTAACGCCCTTGCTGTCGTCTTAGAAATCGTCCTCTATTTGGAACCTCAGAAATGCTACTCCAGGATTACTTTTATTATTACTGTTGCAAAATAGTAATGTTTCTTTCGGTGGGAACATTTGCAACCCAGCCCTGCTAACGTTTGTAGAAACCAGGCATGAACACATGCCTCTGATTCTGGAGACAAATCACTCAAATATTACTTTAATCAAACTAATGGGGTATTATTATCAAGGCTATTGTACAGAGCATTAGAAAGAAGTCAAGCTGAGATGCTTTTATTCAGACTAGAGAATATCTCGCTGCACTGATAAGCTGAATTGATTTCATCCAAGATTCAGAATGTTTGCCTGGTACCATATGGGCTTGTCTTATGGACAACAAGATTCCTGTTCATTTTTGCTGCTTTGCTCTGATTCTGCGTGGTTTCTTTTTATTCGTTGACCTCTTTCTTTCATGCAGTTCTAGGAGGGTTTAAACCAGGATAGCATCTGCCCAAGGAGGAAGCCTGTACCCTGGACTTACCCACATCCTCCTGCTACCCCAGCGTTGCACAGCCAGCTCTTCCTCCATTTTCCCCACAACACAGGATTCTGCTGTCTTGTTTCCGTAAATTCCACTTCTGTGTCATGTTTTGTTCCCATCCTCATACCTTGATGCTTTTGTACTCTAACCTGTGGTTCTTCATAATGCAACCCAGATCATAAAATTACAGTGAAGGGAATCGCACACGTGCCAGACTGTGCTGCCTGCCCTGGATACGAGCATTGCCGTATTTCAGGGAAAGATAGAGACATTACTCCCACCAGGCCATCCATGATAGCCTACCAAAAAAAACCCTGAATAAAAATTACCAGAGACCAAAGATAACACATGAATACAGGGGAAAAAATAATCTAGCTGATTCAAGTTGGTTTAGCAATGAAATTGCTTTACAATCATTTGTGATGCTGGGGCAGAAAAGGTTGTCAGCAGTCCTCCAAGTTGGTTTTGATGTTTCTGTCATGGCCCATTATTTGCATGGCTGGTAAAGAACCAGATGATTACCTGAGTGCACAGACTGAAGTCAGAGCATCCACAGATCCCATTGCTTTTACCAAACCAATGGGAGAACTTACATCTTTGTGGCCTTTCCACTTAGAACTGCGTTAAAGGTAAGGAACAAAAAAATCCCCCATATCTTTATCTGAAGACGAACTATAGTTCTGGTCAATCAGATGAAATATCACCCGCAAGCACAGCCAGTTTCTACACACACAGTTCCAGCTATTCATGCAGCTCCTGACCTCATGTATTTAACCAAAACCACAACAGAATGTGAGAAGCCTCCTGTACGAGAGCCACACAAGAGGCAGTAGGCACCCTGGCCTTGGACTCTTCCCAGAGAGAAAACTCTTGCGGCTCCTGGACGATTTGCGTTGTCAAATCCAGCTCTTCCACGTGGCCTCAAAGCCCATTTATTCCAGAATAACTCTCTCCCCACCTCTTTTCCCTGCCTCCCTGACCCTGCTTCCCTCAAGCCATCTTAAGAGGTCTATCAGTTGTAGGAAACTACCTACCTCCTTTCCAACCCCCCTTCACCCCAGGCAGGGTGAGGAAGTTAGCTATCTAATATTAGGCACGTTCCTTGTGTGTGAAATTTACCTTTTTGTGCCCATTTGAACATCCAGCAAATTCAAACCCTTTTGCCTTAGTCTGAAAAGGAATAAATAGAGCAACAGACAAGTGTTCACTTGTCTGTTCACAGACAAGGTGGCTCGCTTATGTAAGAATATGGCCAAAGGAACATTGAAAAAAAGATTCAAAAAAATCCAGACTTAAGTGGAGGAACAGAATGAATCAAGCGACTCCTGCAGGTTACTAATGTAATCACAGGGCTGCCAGGGAGGTTCAATACTATTATTAGACCAAGGGTCAGAGGTACCACTGTGATGCCCCTTCTCCCAAAAATCACCATTCACACATTCCACTTACTAAAGAAAAGACAAAAATGCATTTTTTAAAAGCTAAAATATAAAGATATTCCATAAATGTGACCAAAAAAAATTATGTCAGTAGTACCTTAACTGCAATCAACTCCTGAACCAGGAAGAGAAATGTACAAACTGATTTGTTTGTGTCCAAAATTTGTGAAAACAGAATCAAAGTTTTCACGTGTTAACTTCGGGTAGTTAATAATTTTGTATCCTTAAAACAGTGAGTATTCAGCTAAGTCTGAGGCTTGTAGCCAACTAAAGGTATTGTTTGAGATACCTACTAGTCTGGCAGCTTAACAAATTTTCTTCATGGAAAATGTAAAAAACCCTGAGTCTGGATATATTCACATAGATATTGATATGTTAGAGGACTCACTCTTAAAAATCACTAAGACACTCACCACAAGCTCTTCAACAGAGACAATGAAGAGTTTTCTCAGTGTCTTCCATGCTATACCGTACTTATAACACTAACTCACACTTTTTTTAACAGGATGAAGACGCTTACATAAAGAGCTAACTACTAGTATTAGGTCTTGTGCTCAAATCCAGCATTCCAGAAAAAACTTTGCATTTTTGTAATATTTATTAACTCTGAAGCAGCAGCTCATCTGGGAGATGCTTATGGCCAACTCAGCTGATCCCACTGGTCTTAAAACTGATTTGTCTACCAGATCCCAGAAGATTTTGCAGTCTTGCAAATGACAATAAAGATTTGTTTCTTGCATGTGGCAAGGTTTATTGGAATATTTGGCTGTCAGCATATTAAAGGAATATTTCCACCAAAATAGAAAAAGAATTCTTTAGGCTGTGAAATTTCCTTTTAAAAATATCTGCACCTTAAAAGCACTAACTTCATAGAATTTGAAATCAGAGATTTTCCACAAGTAAAATTAGCTGTCAACCTCTTAGAATTGAAATTGTTTACTGATTTTTACTTAAGGCGGGCTGTCCAAGATGCATCCAGTGGGTATCTAAGGCTTGATATGAAGTAAACCTTTCAATAAGAGTATATAAAAGAAATAATTTTGTAATTATTAGTAGTACTTCAGGACTGAAGTTTCTACTAGCTACTGAGAAACGCTGAAATGGACATGTAGGAACCTCAAAACAAGATTATAGCAGAACTTTCATTAAAAAAAAAGTATATATTATTTATAATGTAGCTATTGCTTTTCTTTTCTGAGGTTTAGAATCCCTCTATCTTCCCCCAGGGTCAAAGAACCTCCACCCTTTCCATCTATATGCCAGTTTTAGACAGATCACAAGCGAGCCAGTATTTTGATACACTGAACATTTATTGTCTTTCACAAGACAAAATGAAGTTTCCCCTGCTGATGAAAAACCATCAAGATGACCATAAAGGGGACAGGGTGCAAAATTCCAGTGTACAGTATACGCAACAAATTACCTCCCTGACTACCCTGGAAGAAAGATGATTGATCAATCTCACTGCAACTAAAAAAACAGGATTATAAAATATTTACAGAAAAGAACAGTACAGAAAATAAAAACTGGACAACCATATGTGTATGAAATGCTGCTAACACTTTTCTGGCTCCTCAAAAACCTGTTCCACTACCCTCACCAGAGCATTCAGGATGTGCAAGGATTCAGGCAGAGCATAGTCACCCCCTGCTCCCACACCCCCCTCCCCAGAGTACCAATATCTCCCTCCAAGGAAGGGGGAGGGCTTGAGGAAAGCAGCATCGCCTTCTTGACTGTAATCTTCCACCAAGTGGATGTGCTAGCTCTGAAAGGAGGTCCCCAGCCACACCTCATCTGCAGCGGTCTCTACTCAGAGCATACTGGCAAGTTGACCTGTGGGTAGGGAACTATTCCCTGTCATGCAAGCCCTTTCACTGCTTGCAGGAGGACCTTTCCTTCTCCTCCCTCCGCAGTGGTCTGATCTGTGTTGAGGGGCAGGAAAGCTAACTAGGACTATGACAGGTCACAGGAGACCTTCCATTTCTTTCATGAAGGCTTCATACACATCATCCTTTGTCTGTACGGAGATAGGGGCAGACGATCCAGCCTTAGGGGCAGCTTTGGTTAATGGGAGAGTAGGCTCATCATCCTGTTTTCTCTGGGAGGCAGCAGAAGCCCCTTTATTCTCCCGGCGCACTCGCAAGGCAGTGGGCACAAAGCGAGTGATCTCTGCCTTGGGGTTAGTGATCTGTGGCTTGGCACTGATAGTGGCCGTAGCTTTCTTCTCAATGGTGGCCGCACTGGTGTCATCCGCCTTGGGGCGCTGAATCAAGCTGGGTGGGGCACTCAGCACCCCTGGATTCGGAATGGGAGCTGGTGGGAAGAGCCCAGGTGGTGCAGGTCCTAATGGAGGCACCAGAGGTGGCCGTAACATGCCTGGGCGAGGAGGAGGGATACCTGTAAGGAATAAAGAAAGCATGAGCTGACTCCACACCTGGAGTCTTAAAAAATCTTTGGTCAAAAAAGTGCACAGGCTCAGAAAGCCAAGAAGGAAAAACAAAATTAAAAAACCCAACATGATACAGTAGCACTGGCTTTATAAAAAAGTTTTCCACCCTGCACCGAATGCTGGGTTGCAAATGCTGCTGCTCCTCAGACTTTGAAAGCTACAGGAGCCTGTGTGTTGCTCTGTTTCAAATTTTAAAACTAAAACCTGAAAATGAAGTTCCTTGATGATCCATCCCACTGGAACTTCAGAGTCATCAGAAATGTCTGACAAGGCAGATAAAATAAATATCCCCAACTCCAACTCATTAAGTGGGACACCATTAAAGCACCCGGGGATTATTCAGAAACAGTCCAGCAGAAGCTTAAACTTTGACATTCCCTCTTTGAGGACAGATTTCTTGCCACCAAACTACACATAGCAGTATGGAATTACTTGTTGTTATTACATAGAAAAAGATACGGCATAATGCGGCCACACAGACAGGAAAAAAGGCAAACTGGTAACCACTTATACTTCCTGGCTTGGTCACCCCAGCAAAAACTGGGGAAATAAAGCAAAGAGAGACTTGGTGCTGAAGCAAACAGAACACTTTACCTGGTGGGGCAGGAGGGGGCAGACGAGGAGGGGGGCCACGTGGAGGAGGACCTGGCGGCAAACCTGGTGGTGGGCCTGGGGGAGGGCCAGGTGGTCGCCCAGGTGGAGGGCCCGGTGGGAGAAGTCGAGGTAAAGGCCCACGCAATCCTGGTAAGCCAGGAGGTCTCAGAAATGGAGGAGCTCCTGAAAACATGCATACAAAAGAGAAACTGAGTTGGGGGGGGGGAACAAACCAAAACCCAAAAGATACGCCACGACTATCCCATCAGCTAATACTAAACATCTTCAACAGTAACTTGAAAGCTATTCTAACACTAGGCAGCAGGCAGATTAATTAGATCTTCTAAGAATCTTTAGAAAAGGCAGCAGTTTTAAAGTTTCTTACTCAGTCAACTCTAAGTATCTTCTCCCTCTTGGTAAAAGAGTTCCTCTCCATGTAATGAAGCAATAACTGAGAACAGCTACTGAGCTGAGGTTGCCTGAATTTAAAACAGCTAAAATTGAAAGGACTTTTCACTTTGGCATTTTATTGCCCTTCTGGCCTGAAAAAAAAAATTGTAGTTTTGCTCTACTGAAAGCAACTGTTTCGAGGTTTGAGGTTCTATTTCTGATACCTCCTGGGGAACAAGGAAGACACTGAAAAAAGAATTTTGCCTGCCTGACCACCCACTCTCCCCCCAAAATTATGTTGTTAATATGCCCATGTAGAATAAAATACATTAAAATCAGACTATATGGTGCTCCTCACTATAGTTCCACTATTGATCTTTGCAAGTATAAGAACAAGCAACAGATTCATACACTTTTTTTAATTACAAAACAACACGTTACTGTTATCCAGTTCAGCTATACAGCAACCCCATCAACTTACAGAAGATAAACCAGTCTTTCTCCAGATCAAAGTAAATTAAGTGTTTGCCCTCCAAAAAAAGACCCATACGCTACAAAAACACTGGTACTGATTAGCCTCATTGCTAACAGTCTCTAGGCAGTCCAATACTGATATCAATTCAAATGTAGTACTTATTTCATCTTCCCTAAGAAGACTGAAATATATCCAGGTTGTAGAATAGCACAAGCCTTCACACTGTAGCTTTTATTTAAAAAAAAAAAACCACACCAAAACCTATAACTAGGTAGCTCCCAAACCTCTTTAACTTGCCTCACTTGGGGTGGGGTATGGGGGAAACAACACAAGAAAAAAAAATACAAACAAAACACTGGAGAGGCCTGTGGCACTGGCCTTGTTCTTCATACTCCAACAGTGGCTCCCACTGCTGCCTGTCAGTGTTAGCGCTCACAGATGAGCCAATGCCCATCAGACTGACTACAGCTGCAGAAGCCTGATGCCTCAGAAGCACGGTACAGCAACAACAGCCTGACCACAAAAGAGATCACACAGGTCTCAGTAATTGCCACACCAGGCTCCTGTACCTCATCTGCAACACATTCTGCAGCTTCATAACTCCCGAACTGATACACTGTCTGTAGTACTGAGAGCATGAATCCCTCAAATCCTAGTAAATCAAGTATTCACCTGGAGGAGGGCCAGGAGGAAGGCCGGTGGGTGGTCCTGGGGGCCTCAGTGGAGGGGCTGGAGGTGGTCCTAGCGGAGGTGGCCCGGGCATAGGAGGTGCCTGTATCTGAGCTGGAGGAACAGGCTGTGGAGGCGGTTGCTGCTGTTGTGTCTGGGAGGTTGCAGTAGATGACCCAGTCTCTGCAAGAGCTTCTTCACTGAGTTGCTGCTGCTGTTGTTGCTGTGATGTCTCTTCAGTCTCCGAGTCCTCTTCCTCCTCCTCCTCTTCTTCTGAATATTCCTCCACTTCTCTCCCTTCTTCTGGAATTTCCTGACCTGGAAATGGAGACATAATAAAAGCAGTTCACAGGTAATACCTTTGTGAAAATAACAGAGAAACTTAAGCACACAAAATAAAATTAAAAAGAAAATAGATAAACTTCACTTCAAAAGGAAAGAAAACTGATGACATTTCATTATTAAACAGGAAAAAAAAATTAAAAAAACCCACAGATCTAGACAGCTCTGCCACCAAGAGCTGTGCATCCCTGTGGGAGCTGAAACTTCTACTACCAACCCCAAACTGCAGCTATTTGATCTATGACTTGTGGAAGTTTGCTGGGGGGGCGGAGGCAGTGCACAATGAGGGGAAAAGGAACATGGAATAACTTCCTATGATCATTTGAACAGTTAAGAAAAGAAAAAAGGATGGGAGGGAGAAACTTTTTAAATGGAAATAGAACAGATTTTACTCAGACCTCAGAACAAACAATCCCCATGTCCAAGAAACTCTAGCATCTCTAAGAGACACTGGGGTGCCTTTCTAAAACAAACATTCTTCACTCTATGGGGTCAACTTATTTCTACAAAAGGGTATTTTTAGGGAGCATTAATCCTTACGGGTTACAGGCTGAGAGCATAGGCAATCTCACCTTTACTTTTTCACCAAGAAGTTCATACTTCATTTGAGAATTGTTTAAAAGTTAACCAAGATAAGATTTAGAAGAAAAAAATCCCAGTACATCAAAAGAACCCTGTAAGTTGCTACTATAATTTCAACTCTGCTATGCAAAAGACACACATAGACTAAAAATAATTCAAACAAAAACACCTACCCATAGTTTATACTCTTAGCACACCTTATGACAGTGAATTATTTACTCTATCAAATAAAAACTGTGCCAACAAAATAAGATTACCAGAGAAACCTTAACATGAAGACTAACAGCATATTTGCACTTAATACATCCACCTCACTCACCTGCCATTCGTAACATCATGGCCTGGAGTGGAGTCAGTTCTTTCATGTTCTTTTTCTTTTTCCGTGATTTCCCAGGCATGTCTGCAAACCGTACGCTATGACCTGGGAAAGCAAAGCATGGGTAAGGGTGGTGGGAGGTGGGAAGAAGATCATAAAACAAAGATACATTTAAGTCTTCTACCTAGTACATATAACGTATCATTCTAACATAATGATGCTCCTTACATAAGGATTAACATTGGTGTTACTGATAATCTGAAGTTTTGTCATCCTAGTATTTTTTTATCAATTGTTCTCCCCCAAGCAATCAAGAAAAAAAAATATTATTCAAAAGCATTATCAGTATACAATTTAGTTGTCTCAGAAGTATTGTTCAAGTCACTGAGAAGTGAGTATATTTTACAGTAAGGCTTAATTTTAATAGGGTACCCTGCCAATTCAATGCTTCAGGTGAAAACCAGCTTGCAACCTTACTAAGTTAACTCAACTGTTAAGAAAACAGGTCCATCTGAAAAGATGCTTCACTTCTAGGTAGTTTCCTTTTGATCTGTTTACTAATAAAAATTCTTCAGCTGGAATTTAGGTGAGTTAGAACACAGTTGGCTAAACAAATTACTTTTCCCCCCTTCAGTCAGGAAAACAGGCACAAACTCTGTTAAGCAGTGGTTTGGTTTTTTGTGTTTTGGGTTTTTTGGGGGTTTTGTTTTTGTTTTTTTTTTTTAAATAATGCCTCAATCTGTAACTTCCCGTCTTACCTGATTTCTTTTCTTCACCACCTTCCCTCTCCTTGTCATTATCACGATGCAGGAAGTCCTCGCCTTCACTGTCTGCATCTGACCTATCACTGTCACTATCATCACTACTCTCATCGTGCTTGTCTTGATCCATATCCTCAGGGTAACCTTCATCCTCACTGGTACTGGACATATCATCATCATGCCCTCGCTGTCCTGCAGGAAGCAAAGTATTAGGAAATGCATAAACTCCAAATATACAAAATATTCTGCCTTTCACCCCAGTGCGTCTATAGTTAGACAAGTCCCCCTAGCAACAGGGTGGACATATTGTCAACCCTCTATTGTTTAGCAAATATTCTTAAAGAATATTTTTGAGAGTTTATTTATAAGATTTCATATTAACCAGCTGGTTAATTTGCACAGCAAACAAGCAAAGGCAACTCCTACCTGCAACTCATTAGTTCATTTCTATTCAGCAGTTGCCCACCATTGAAAGACTTTGATGCTTTCTCGTATGCAGTAAAGCTGATGCACCCATTCAAGAGTTTCTAGGGATGATGCAGTAACTGTGTGAAAAGCAGGACCTAGGTTCCCCTAGAAAATGCATACTTAGGGTCGTCGGGGCATTTTGTTGTTGTTGGTTTGGGTTGGGATTTTTTGGGGGTTTGTTTCTTAAAAAAACGACGACTTCTCTCAGAATGGATGGGGCTTTTTAAGGGATAATATGTACACCATTTCAGCACTGTTAAGACTACATGGGAAAATATCCATCTATGAAGCCTAATTAAAAAAAAAATCTGGAAGTTGTATTAGAAGTTTCAACATTTAAAATTATAGCTGATAACAAAATTGCAGATATTATGAAATATACCACAATCACCTCAGAGGTGCAATCACTTAAGAAGAGCCCTTCAAGTATAATAACACCCATATTGCCCAGAGAATACCTTGTCTAGGGCAACTATGTTCACAGCAAAACAGAGGGGTCAAGGAAAACGCAAGACAGTAATGGGAAAGTCCTTACCTGCTTCAGAACTGTAAGAAATCTCCTCTTCTCGCCTTCGAGGAGTCATCTCCAAGGTGAAACCCACTTTACGGCCATACATCTGTAGGACTTGAGGTGGAGGTGGCCCTGGAGGAGGTCCAGGGGGCTTCCTGCCTGGAGGTAAACGTGGAACACCAAGGCCAGGAGGAGGAAGTACAGAAATGGACCGAACAGGTGGTCTGAAAATAAGAAAGGAAATGAAAAGTATAGGAACACAAACAAATGAAAGCAAACATGCACTTAATAGAATCCTTTAGCCTTCTCTCATCATTGCTTATGCAGCTTCTAAAAAGCAACATGAACATTTATAATGTACAGATTTGTCCCAAGGAGTTCACAACCTCACACAGAGACACGATTGCTGAACATCAGACAAAAGCAAGCTTCTCAGAAGGCAACTGAAGGGAATACTTAAAAAAAAAAATAAAATCAAGGATTGAATCCCATCACAGAAGCAGAATGAAGTAACCACAAAGCTGGTGAAAACAGAAGGCTATTCAGAAAGAAACAGAAATAACTAGTACTAGAACAAGAAACCTGATAAACAAGTAAACTAGGAGCTTAAACTGAATATACTAGCAAGACAAAAGAACACAGACATATGACAATTTAAGGGGCCCTTATGTTCAAAGTGGCAGGGCTTTAAGTTTTACTGATATGCAGAAAGACAAATGCTAGAAGACATAGTGTATTACTCAAAGCAATTTAAACAAAAACTTGCAATAGCAGGGGCAGATCAGAGGGCTTCGCTTAAAAGAAAGTACAACTCGCACAGAATTCCTGGTTTCTGCTAGTCAATACTACCCCTTCTTCTAACCCTAGCTCCTTCCCAGTGGTAAGAGTGATCTTTTTTCACCTCCCCCCCAACTCTCTTTTTCTGCTTACCCATAGGCTGATGTCTTCTTGAGGATAGAAGGTGGTTGGGCCCCTGGGAGGGGAATGTCCTGTATGAGGATGTTGGAGGGAGCATGTGGCATGTCTGGTAAGGGAATACTTTCCACTTCAACGTGCTGAGCATTCTTGGGGGGGGAGAAAAAAAAAGAGATAATGGGTCACTCCCACAGAAACTACTGCACAGCCTCATGACCTTTCAGAGTACAGAAATCACGGGACCTGCCATCACTTGCCAAAGGTGTCAGTTCTTAGGGCACATTATCTTGCAGCAGTCCACGAAAGATATTCAGGAAAAAGTCGGTACTGAAAGCTTTCAACGCAAAACAAAGCACACGCAGTGCACCCATGAAAGGCTTTAGTCAAAACCTCAGTCAAAATCCAGTCAGGTTCCTGTCTCCCTTTAGACCTTCGGTCCCCATAGGAAAGATGCTACAGATAAGTATGCTTGTATTTTTCGAGTATCCAGAAAGCACAAATCACAGGCCGCTGCATATTCCAAAGAAAGAAAAAAAAGATTTATTTTTCTTACAGTGTAAGAATCTTACAGATTCTTGCACTTGGGCAACATTATGTTCTCCAATATGGTAGGGAAGTATGTCAAAGAAAGCCCTTTAAAGGAATGCCAGAAGATTCTCATTATTTCCAGCAACAGATATAGCAGAAATTCACAACAATATCAACTGCACACTCACAGGCTCACTCTCTCTTTGATACAGAAAACAAATCCTGATACTGTCGTTTTGCAACTTAAATTTCTCTTTCCCCTGTAATTTCTGGTTGAATTAAACCAATATATCAGCCATAAATACAGACTCGACAACCCCCATGCCGCCCTCACTGTAAAGCTGTAACCAGCAGTACTATGCCAATTAGTATAAGTATTTAATATGGGCCACATAACACATACACTAGTTTCTTATGAAGTTCCCTTCCTTCATAACTGTCACACCTAACAAACGGACAAATAGTATACACTACTGCAAGCCTGAAATGTAATAAGCATTACCTTGACAGCATCAAAATACTGGCTGAGTTGTGATCTCTTCTGCTCATACTCCACTTCCAGTTTGCGCAGTTCTTTATAGATGTCAGGATTCTCCTTCTCATAGAGCCGCAAGATGCGCTCAAAAGTCTCACGGAGTTTTTTGCGCTTATCCTTTAGCACTTTTTCATTAAGTTGTGGCTGCTGTACTGGGTTAAACTCTGATCCAAGACAGCAAAAAACAACCCCAAAATTGATAAAAGTTACTCTACTCCACTACTGTGATGAAGGAAACAACTTCAAAGCAAAGAGCTTCCAGTCCCTGATTTCAGGAAATCTTCAGCCTTATGACAATCCCTCCTTCAACTCTAAGTTACTGTCACACACACTACTTATTATTTTTATCAGCCATTATCTTGAAAAAAAGTCATCTTTGATGGCACCACATCACCTCAAATCATAATCAATCCCCAATTATTTATACAATCTCCCCTTCTAACAGGAAAGGGAAAAGGTTACTCTATTTTAGTCTCTTGGTCATCCCTTAAAATTATGTAATGCATCTACATAAATCACTGCCTAAGTCCAACACCTGGTACCTCTTACTCACCCATCTCATCCAATTTTTCCATGTCCCGGATAATCTGCTTCGGATCTTTCATCTTCAGCACAGCTGCTCGTACCATCATTCGTTGCTTTTTGTTCTAAGAAAATCAGAGATCAAGCAGATCAGAGAAGTGTCACCAGAGAAAGAGTTAGAACACTTGTACCAAATACTCCCCTCTCAATATTCCCAGTCTGCAGAAGAAAAGGCACCTCAAAACACCCTACAAATATTAACATGTCACTAATCAGCAGCAAAGGGAATTAAAACTACTGAGAATTTTAATTTCACCACCTTGCTATTTACAAATGCTCCTATAATTCATTCATTCCAATTAAGACACATACAATCAACAAGATAACCAACTGACAAAAGGTATACAGTAAAACACACTAAAAAGCACAGCTTTTTAAATTCCCAAGTACTTACAATAATGTTTTGAAAAGCTGTATTCATCACAAATTAAAGAACAGTAGATGATGAGATATGGTTACTCAAAACAAGATTTCTGTCTATGTTTTCTGAAAACTACTTGTTTGGACAGCATTTTCTAAAATGAACCTTAGGATACCAACCAACCAATCTATAGTCTATTTAACAGCCATGGCCCTTTACAATCATAAACATGAAACATAGTACAGAGAATGTCAAGTAAACATTTCTGATCTCTTCATTTACCTTCTTTAGCTCCCTTTTCCGAGCTTCCTTCCCTAGAGAGGAGGGGGAAAGAGGAAATAACAACTTGAAAGAGACAACCAAATCCATGAAAAACCTTTCCTTCATCAAGATTAGTGTTGTTTCTCAATAGTTCACTCATTTTACAGAGACTGTAATTTTTAAACTCATCCTCCCACTGAGAGAGAAATAGAGGGTGAAACAGCTTTCTATTTCATGTGTGATATACAGAAAGGAAAGGAGATAAAGCAATCTCCATGCCTCCAGAAGCAGGGGTGCTTCTATACAGAAAACAACAATAGGCAGCAGAAGTCATAGTGATGTGTGCAGTCACGAAAGGATTGCTGCCCAGGAGCTGAAATAGAGCCAACAACAGACGATGCATTTTAAAAATACGTAGGCTTTCAGCACACATCTGAAATAAAGCATATTCACCATGGCAGTCTGAATTTTCTTTATCTGCCTAGCACTGATAACATCTAGCAAGTTAGCAAAAGGAAGAACACTGTTAGACTACTCCTCCTTCATCTAACCAGACCACTTGCAAAACTTGACCTGTTCCTCAGATTCTAGCCTTAGACAGATTAACAATATCCCAAGCAGCAGCCTGCAATTTAGCCAACAGATAAGTACAAAGACATTTGAACAGATAACTACACTAAAAACTAAGAGGTAAATACTGCAGAGAAGCAACAGCATGCAAGCAGGCAGCCTTCTCAGGGAGTTTTTACACAGCCAAAACTAAGATATTTTTTTTTCAAGTTAGGGAAACTCAGTTCTGATTCACAAGTGAGGATTCAATCTTCAGAGCAAGCTTTTTAACCTGCTTCCCTAGGACACCCCACCCTCCCCCCATTCCCTTCTACTTAGCTCTTATCAGTACTTACGGGCCTGATCCGTGGGATTCATAAACTTCCCACTCTTGGTGGATGATGTAGATCTCCGCCCCATTTTGACTTTTTTCCTTCCGCCTCAACAAAAACTAAAAAGAGGGAGAGACCTGGAAAAGACAACACGGTTTCAGGTCCTACACGTCCGTAGCTTGACTATGCTTATTTCTCCTCTCCATAACAGCAGATTGCTCCCTCAAAACCTCAAATACTTGTGAGGTCCTCAAATGCTACTACTATCTCAGACATTCCCATCAAAATCACCCTACTTTAACTAAGTGCTACTATTTAATTAAGTACCTACTTACTACTACTTTACGAAGTACCTACTTTAAGCTAATCAACTAGATCATTATTCACTCCAAGACTCAAAGAAGCTTCTTGCTTACACTAGAGTGCACAGGGGAGGGAAAACCACACATTTTGTTTTTCTAGGAGCATATCAGAGTCCTTCTAGCTTTTCATTTACTCTCAGAAAAGCTTTCCAATTTTTACCTTTCCATCCCTCTCTATTTCAATTGTTTCCCAAACTTCCTCCTTTTCTCAGACTTTTAAGCTGTCCCTGATTTCTCTCCCCAGCACCCACTTTATCCACCAGCAAGTGTTCTGCACATACATATGCGTCATTTCCGCCTTCCCAGAGACTGCTGCTATACCACTGCCCTTATGCTCTCTACCTCCATCACTATTATTTCAAGCTGTGTTATGATGACCAGAGGAGAAAAAGTTATTCTGGAAATAATTATTTCCTATCTTTAGGCATTTCTTCAATTTATAGATAACTACATAAATCTCCAAACTACAGCCAGAGATGCTGCCTCTCTCACAGCTCTAATCTCCCCCTACCTCAACAAACACCTACTTCCCTGCCAAAATATCGACCGGGGGGGGAACCACCCAAATCCAAAAACCACAACACGCAACAGATTCCACCCCAAAATCTAAAACACTCTCTGAAATCTGGGATTTGACGGGATGCAGCTTTCTAGTCACCATACTGCATCCAAAGAGGTCACGACCAAAGTGAAAGTATTCACAAGTTCAGTCCAAAGTCCTCTGCTGCCTCACTGCAGTCACCATGTACATCCTCCTTCTCTAATTACAGAAGATACCACTTTCAAACCACTAAATGAAGTACCTCCCCTAAAAACAAGCTTAAGCACTGTGCCTCATTTAGTGCTTCAAGGCCTTGCTAGGCTAGGGGTTCCTAGCAAGCTCCAAGAACCGACCTCATTCAATGCACTGACTAGCAAAAATCTACAGTGTCTTGCTCATGTCTCATACTACCATGTTATGGTCACGGCTCGCCTGCTGAGCACCCCATGATTTCTGATCAACGATGGCATACTTCCTACTTATATGATTACACTGATTTTTTTGCAAGACACTATTATTTCTTTAGGTGGGAAGCTCACCGAACAGAGGCAGGAGTTACATTCGCACCTCGCGTTTCCCAGATTTCTAACATTTAAAGCGAAAGAGAGTAAACTTCTGAAACACCGATCCGAAATCCTTTTAGGACACGAACCAAAGAGCTTCAACGCAACAAGTTAACAGCCAACGGGGGAAAATCCGCAAGCGATATTTATGATTTTTTTTGGCCACTGCCGAACGAGGCAGAAAGTCTCCCATGAGGCACACGAAAGTCTCCCCTCCTCCCCCGAGGGAGGGAGGAAGAGAAGGCGGCAGCGCAAACCGCCGCCTTCTCCTCGCTTCCCTTCCCCTTCTCCTCCCAGCCCCGTCCCGCTCCTCTCACCCTCGGCCCGGCCCGGCCCGGCCCGGCCGGGGAGGCCCGGCCCCTCCCGCCGCAGCGGCCTCTACAGCCCCCTCGCCTCTCGCCGCCGCCAACACCGCGGCCCCACCGCCATCTTGAACCGGGACCCAGTGGCGCGCCGCCGTAAAGCGCGCACTGCCGCGCGGAACCGCGCTCCGGAAGTAAGGCCCTTAAGGCGCCAGATCCAACTCTATGGTTCCGCTGCTCTTTTCTCTCCCGCGCGGAGGCTCCTCGATGGTGAGGCGGGGGGGTGGGGTGAGCCGGGGGTGGGGTCGGGAGGCGGGGAGGGGGCGTGGCTCGATGCTCCACGGCGCCCGGGGCCCCAGGGGCTTGTGAGTAGCCTGTGTTGGTGGGGGATAAAGGCAAAGTGCTGGGGCAGCAGGGGCTCCTGATCGGCGCAGATGTGACATGCATTTCTTGTTACGTGTATTTCTGCCTCGTTGCCCAAAGTGCATCTCCCAGCAAAAGTCCCCAGACACATGAAGAACCAGGATAAAGATAACATGAAACATCTCCTTGGATACTAGTTGCATCACTGCGAATAAGTAGGGGGCAAGCAACAAAGTATGGGTGCAGGCTTAAAGAATTAACATGCTGGGGAAAAGGTGTAGGAAGGATGTTTTTTTCTATGCGCAGATGTATGTGGGAGCAGAGATGGCCTGGTGCGTAAGCAGGGTTTGTACATCCTCTGGTCTGCGTGGATGTGCCACACAACAGGACGTTGTTACAGTTTTTTTCAAATACTAGAGACTTAGTTGGCAAACTTGGAACTTCATGAAGGATCGTTGCAGGATGGGTAAAAGCAAGACTATAAGGTGCGCATCACATTAACACCAACATTAATTGCAAACTGCAAAAAATATAAGTTAGCAGATGGCCAGCCCAGGAGCATGCTCAGAGGCAGGGCTTCAGGAGCTCTAAGCACCTCGGGAGTCTTGCTCACCATGTAGACAGCAGAGTCATCCCCACCTTGTGCCTCTGGCCTGTTCTTTTATACTGTTCTTGTTACCAGAAAGGATTTGCCAAAGGCCAGATTTTGGTTGCAATCATCCAGTGTCTCTACACCAGTCTGAAAACAGCTTAGACATGTTTTGGCTGGTTTACAGTTTCTTTTCTTCTTCAGGGCTGTTCTTATATAAAACACGCATATTATACAGTTTTAATTCTTAATCCGTTATCCAGAGCAACAGACTGAGCAGAGGGAGAATGCTTGAGGGAGTGTGATGGAAACGCTGTGGCCACGCACATTCCTGTCATGTACCGAGTCACTGGAGAGGGGGCCAGCTGAGACTTTGGAGATTGACCACTTCTCACAGGGCTTGGGGTCTTCCGTCAGGACAATGCTGGGCTCAGTGGGGACAGTGGTATTGCCACAGCCCTAGCTGCTTTCTCTCAGCAGATCTGCTGACTTTGAGCTGACTCAGAGAACAACAGTTCTCTCACATTTTTCATTTGATACCCTGTCATGCCAAGAGGCAGCTCCAGGGAGTCCAGAGGAGAAGCATGAGCAGACTGGTTAACCCCTGACTGGTTATGACATCTTTGGAGGACCAAGTGTAAGACAGGTCAGAGGGCTAGAGAATGCAGGAAATTATTTCCTATTTTTCAGGACAGAGTTTCAGTTACCAAGCAGAAACAGAAGCTAAGCTGTTTCTGCTCCACTGGGTGCCCTGCCCTGCATCTAGGCAGTTAAATGCATGCTGCACTCAGTTCAAGTATATAACTGTCAGTAATGCAAATAAACCCCATTTATTTTCTTATTGGTCAAGCTGGGAGAAAGAGTTTGGGAAGGTCCCAAGCTGATCAGCAGGTTTTTTACCTCCAGACCACCTTGTTACAACTGGATGTTGCCATACTCCTTTATGAGGTCATGGGTTGCCCTCCTACCTGGCTGGGGATGCTGGCCTGGCCTCTGTGAGCTCACAGCCTCCTACCTCATAAGCAGAGACACAGGGTGCCGCCCGCCAACCTCCAACATCCTCAACATCTTCCAACATCTCACGGGCATGAGGACACCTTCCACACCTGCTGTTGCGGGCAAGCCAGCTTTCCTTTAAGCCCACCAGGAACAAGGATCTATCAAGAGGTGAATAGAAATCTTATATCTCTATTTCTTCATTGTGTACCCCACATCCCCTGACACTGCTTAGAATTTGCTTTCAAGAACATGTGGGCAAGCTGCCTGAAAGGTACAACAGATTTGTTTTTCTTTGACTCCACTATTCTCACACAGCAGTGATTGGCACTCTTACAAAGATATGTACTAAGGTAGTGGGGTTTCTTCCTAAATGAGAATGTACATTTGCACATAGAAAATTAGCAGGCGCCAGAAACTCCTGCCTCTTGAACACTCAAATACTGGTTTTCTGCTGCAAGAGATTGCCTCTAAACAAGTACCTCTAAAATGAGTGCCACTTGTGTCAGGAGATGGGAGATGTCACATGTTGGAGAAATGATGCTTCAGGTCACCGTGAGACAAAGCAGTGCTTTTTGCCTCCCCTGAACTGCCTCTCCTGACCCACATCACCCAGTCTGCAGCTTGTGCTAGTCCCAGTTTGGCAGTCCCTGGCACCCATCCAAGCTCCTGAACCCTGGGTTTTCTCACTGATGGCTGGCAGAGCTGCTTGAGAGCCAGCAGCTGCATTACCATCTAGTGGCTTTTGAACACAAAAGCAAAGAGGAATCAGAAAAGAAGGTTAAAAGTGGGAACAGTAGGGAAAAAAACAAAACAAAACAAAAAACCCAGAATGGAAGAGTTATGAAGCCAATGGAGAGCTTCCCTGTTGTAATCTCACCATCTCTTTACTTTCACAGGCACAATCTAGTTATTAATATAATCATCTAATATTGCTCATATTGAATATTAATAGACAAGTATGAATTCAAGTATGCTTTCAGTATGGGGGAAGCTGGTACTAAAAAAGGAACCTATACAAAATGCTACTAGAGTAGTCTATCCTGGATATAAAAAGAATTTATAAATTGCATCTATAATGAAGATTTTAATCTTTTTTCATTATTTGGTTTAAGATTGGTTTTTCAAACAGAACCAAAAAAACCAAGCCAAGTACAGGAAACAGAGGTCTTACAATATTCAAGTACATTTTTATTCTTAAATTACTTTTTTTTTTTCCAAAGATCAAAGCAAAAAAAGCAAACCACAGCAAATCAGAGCAAAAGACTGAAAATCACGTTCTTGCTTCCAGCTCTGTTTTTCAAATCTGAAAAATAAGGACTTTTGGTAGCATATTGTGAAATGCAGAAATCTGAGCACGCTTTGGTAGTCCAACATTGGTGGGACTGAGTAAAGCACTTCAAAATAAATTTAATGCATTAATAGGGCTGTAATCCTACAGACACTTGTACATTTGTATAATCACATTTCAATCAACAAAGCAACAACTGTGCACAGAAATATTTACCTGTGGGTTGGCAGGAGTGGGGCATTACTGAGCATAAGATGTTATTCACAAGCATGCCTGAAACACTACAGCTGGTTTCCCTCAATTGTAAGGCAAGGCTCGTGTTTGCCTGCAGGGCCACACTTCTCTTATCTGCTAATCTACTGGGATTAGAGTTTATTTAAAGATCTCTGGCTAGCTCCGTAGGCACGGATGGGACAGGAAATAGCAGTTAAATATGCTTCAGCTAGTCCTTGTAAGCAGTTCAATGAACAGGAAATTCAGCCTATCATATTTAGCACTAATCCATGCTAAGAGTTGCAACTAAAGCTGTCCTGATGAGCCCTCCAGATGATGACTGGGCTGGCTTGTTGAAATTGTTTTCTCCCATCATGTTGCCGTCTTTGATACAGAAACACAGTAAGAGAAAAAACACACCTTTTCACCACTGTTGCTCCAGCAGTGAATATTATTGTCACTAGTACAAATTACAATTCAAGGTTACCTACAATGCAATCCAGAAAATGGCTGAAGGGAAGGTGTGAAGTATTTGAAGTATTGCCTCCCAGAATCACCTATAAGCCAGTTCCCTATCAATATATTTCAGTGCCAATTCCCTGATCTGTCACATCCCTTGCTCTGCTGCCACTAGTAAGAAAAAAAGCCATTGATAGTTCATTAACCATAATGAGTCGAAAAGGTTTTTGCAGGCATAGCTACTGCAGCCACTCTCATAACAGCAGAGGGAACTCTGACTCCATTCACTGAACCTGCTGCCTCACCAAAGAAGTCACTTCACATATGGCATGCTGGTACTTTTCTGAGGCTGCTTTAAACTCAGCCAGGTGCTCCTCGTAGCTTCTCACAGCTGCCAGAAGCTGATTCCTCTCCATGGCTCCCAGGATGGCATGGAGGATCATTTCAATGCCGAGCCCAAGAATGGTGATGCTGATTCCCCCAAGAACAGATGCCCCAATCTGCGCAAGGAGGCTGACAAGCTTGCTCACAGTGAGAGTTATAAGACTGGAGCCAAGAAGTTTGACAGCTACCATCCCAGCTGTTGCAGTTGCTTCTCCAAGAACAGTGGAAAAAACTTTATGGGCTATTGCAATTTTCTCCAACTCGGGCTCTTTGATGTCATACAGCTTCTGGTACAGAACAGGCTCTAGCTTTTCCTTCATGTCACTATCAATCTTCTGTACCTGACGCTGAATCTCACTCATTGCTTGAATGATAATGTCACAGTTTTCCTTGACAGTGCTGTGCTCTTTCATCTGAATGTGGGTAATGGCACAGCCCAGGTGTTCGTTCAGCACTCCAGCCAGCTCATTTGTTGCACGGAAATTTGTGGACATGCAGTCAAGCAATTCCTGGTGCAGATGGATCAATTCTTGCCTTCTCTTGGGGTTGTCTGGGTAAAGGAGGTCACTCAGTGCCATTTTTCAGAAATAGTCTACTTCAAGAGAGAAAAGAAATCTATTACTCTGTTCAACACCCATAACCTTAGCCCTTAAAGAGCAGTGAACTGTCCTTTGTCTCTGCCTCACCAAATCTTCTTATACTCGTCAAGTCAAATCCCAAGGCATAATTTATAAATACAGAAATCTTAATTTTTGTTTGGGATCTTTAGCCAGATGATTAGAAAAGGACCTTATGAGACATTGGACATACTCAGCTAAATAATAATAGCTAAAATATATGTAATGTAATAGCGAAAATATATGTAATGTAATAGCTAATATATGTAATGTAATAGCTAAAAAATATGTAATTAGAAGATTTGTAAAATGAACATGGGTCATTCTTCACATAGGAAACTGAAGATGGTAGAAGCTGGACTTGTTCACTAAAAAATTGAAAACTCTCATCCAATCAGTAAAATCTAAAATAAGCAGTGGATATGAAAGGCCTGTTCTAGACACACTTTTGTACCAGCCTATTTTTTTCAGTTAGTGGCACCTGATTTTTAAAAAACTGTGATGACTGGTGGAGTGGGCACAGTCTGTATCACCATAAGAGCATTTTATGCCAATGTAGCTTGTATCTCCTCACATTCAAGAAAAAATGTTACTGTATAACCACTCTGTGCTTGTACTAATAAACTCACACTTGGTAATTCATAAAGAATAGTAAAATTCTCTACAATAAACACATCCTAACGTCTATCACCTTACACACATTTTCCACTGTGTTTTCTTCCCTGATATTTTGCTCCCGCTCCCTTATTGTTCACTCACCTCCCTAATGCTGTAATTGATTCCCCACTGTTTTTTCCCTTGAGACATCAAGCAGCTGCAGACAGGCCCATGATGTTCAGCATGCCGTGTAGGCACCATGAGGTCCACCTACTCCAGCAGGATGCCTGTGATGGCAGACTGCCTTGGAGCAGCACACACCAGCTTGCAGGGAGAGCCCTGCTTGCGCAGCCACACTCCCTCCATAGCCAGGGTGTCCTGCGTGGAACTAATATCAGCAGGTGCTCGCCAAGCTCCTAGGACATGACTGAGCAGAATCTGTCCCTCCCTTATCACTGTACAGACCAGAGCGCAGAATTGAACTTCTTTGATTCCTCCCCCCAAACACTTGTGTCTAATCCCTATGGTCACTGTTTGAGCTGTTGCTGGTTTGCCAGCAAAAGGGCATATTTAATACATTTTTTCTTCATTACCTGCATGTCAATATACAGAGTCCAAAGAGACTGAGTTACCAGTGATCATCGAGTTACTCCTCAGCACTAAGCTTCTGTAATCAGCTCTGTGCCACTTTCTGTTAACACATCAGCTGCAAAGTAAAAATGCTTATGCATGATTTTGACTTAAATGTATATGTCTTGCCTTGAAACAGGGTCAAACCATGAAGGAGAAGGATGACTCATTTCTTTTTTGGTACTTTGCATTCTCGGACCTCTTATTGCAAATCTGGACCACTTTTATGCAGTGCTTTGTATTTTTCCAGGATAAACCTCTTCTTGCTGTTGGTGCCTACATACCACAGTTATAGCTACAAATGGTTATGCATAGGGGACTAGCTAGATTTTCCTTTTTAAGAAGATACCCTTGTGTCATTTTGGTCCTTTGTAGATCTTGAATTTTCTGCTAACTGCAAATCACCTGACATTGACCCAGCTGTATTTTACAAAACACACCCTCCCCCACAAGATCACTGTAGAAAAACAGAATTATTTCAACAGTCCCCTAGCCAACTTTTAGTCTCAGTGTTGAAATACAAGCGAGTCTGAAGAGAATTTTTTCCACAATATTTTGCACAGTCTGTACATTTCTTCCAGCCACTCACCTTGCAGCTCCATCAAGTGAATAAACTCTGTTTCTTCAAGCTGGAAGGAGCAAAGTACATATACTACATATACAGTGAAGGTTTGAAAATTTCAGGAAGCGTAAAGCCATGTCAATACAAGGTGTGAATTCATATCAGTCCTGCCTCAGTGATGTTGCTGCCTTGCTCTCTGACTCAGTGTGATATTATACCCTTCCACTCTACTGATGTTTTCTTGAAAGTTCATTTGGTTTTCCTTATTCGTAGAAACTGAGAAGACAAAATGTTCTAAGAGGAATAGCACATTTTATGTTCTAGACAGATATGGAGGAAACTTTTAGCATCTATTCTTTATGCATGATTATTTCAACTTCCAAAAACTGCTCTAGATTTGTCCCTTAATGCTCTCACTCTTCACATTAACACTTTTGCTAGTTTTCACATTTGCTTTCTAGAGTTAGTCAGGCCACGTATATTTCCATATTTCTGACTATTTCTCCAGCTCCAGGGATATTTTCTCCAGAAGCTTTTCTAACTAAACATTTAGACCCCCTACCTGATTTTGTCTGAGTGCTCCTGCAGTCAGTTGAATGTGTACAGGACAGTGACTTCATCCTTTTTCCCCGTGTTCCTCTGGTGGTTTCCAGCAGCATGTGACGAGTTAGGGATCCAGAGCCTGGGCTTCAGCTGGGTCCTGTTGCCTGCCTGCCTGTCATTAATTCTATTGTGTGATGTTTACCCAGATTAGTTTCTTTTTTTTTTCTCTCCTTTCCCCTTCCTTCCAATTTTAACACATTTCAGTTTATTTCATGCTAGTTCCCAATTGTTAGGTCCACCAAAGGCCTTCTGTTCCTGGAGAGAATAGGTACAGCTTGAATCCCTCTGCCTACAACAAAGGTACCATCACAGGTACTCACAGCCATGGCTGAAAGGAGCTGGTACTACTTGCTGTTCTCAGAACATAAAACATGTAGGACAGCACTTTTCATTCATACAGATACAGGATTAGGTTTTGTACTGGGATTTATACATTTCTACTGTTTATAAGTATAAATAATAAAACCTGATGCTTTCAACTGTGCCTTGAAATAACAAATTGTTGCCATGACTGGTTTTGTACACCTGCAAATTATGGAAGAAAAGTTGAACAGTCCCACACAAATAGAAGAGCAGATACCACAGTGAAAACAGTCTTTTTCTGTCCCAGCAACAAAAGCTTGTACTTCTGCCTTCATCCAAGCTAGTATCTTTCATGCTCTGATCTTTAGAAAGATGGACCTGCTGCTCTCTAGGCTCTGGTCATGGATGCTGCCTCCCCAGTAGAGAACGTTTGAGTTCTCTGATGAAAGTAGAAGATCAAGCATAAAGTGAGTATTCTGCAATTGCCAGCTTGTTTTCCCCTGAAAGCTGAGCTATTCTATTCAACCCAGAGGCAGAGTACCAAACTCCCCATGTTTTCAGAGCTGTAAGCACGAGAAGATGAGCTGAGAGAGAACACTAATGATTTAACTATTACATTTCTGCAAAGGTTGTGACAACAGGAGTTGTGGCTCCTGTTATTAGCCATGGAATCCTGAAACACTTCTTTCAATATTGGACTGAAGTGAATTCATCAGGCTGGCAACTGACTGTGTCACATTCTGTAGTCTGGAAGCTGCTTTTAGGACCTCAAAGTTTCCAGTGGATGCAAAATTTTCTCTTCTAGAGTCCCTACTCTACCATTTGGAACATGGCAGAAAATTGTCTAAACAATAAGCAAGCAGTTTTGTTTCTGCTCTACTCTAGGTCTTTAGGGAAGATGAATAGCTATTCTTTCAGACCTGTTAAGTTTGGGGGAAAGACTTCATCTGGAGTGTCTGTCACCCTTCTTTGCTGCAGTTTCCCAGGTCCTCTCCTCTGATGCCGTGAGAATGGAAAAAGTGGTGTGGAGCCCCAGAGCCAGCTCTGGCTGAGCAGCAGTGGAGGCTAAAATCAATTTTGCCATTTCACACAAATTCAGATCACTTTTGCCATCGGAACGGAAAGGAGGAAGAGGCAGAGGCTTGAGCTGAGCAGTGAGAGAAGAGTCTTTAAAAGTATGCAGTGGGATGGGAAGTTGCAACTGCTTGGACTCATCTAACTGCACATCTAACCACAGCAGCAGCTAATTAAACACATCTGCTGCAACCAGTCTGGCTTTCCAGGGCTTTGGCACAAGCAAAGACAAAATCAGGAGCAGTCCCTCAGCCGTGTGCTCTCCCAGGACTGTGTCTGCAGTTGGCCTTCGAAGAACTCTTAGGCGCAAGCAGGATGTAACTTCCTTAATAGTCAAAATGGAAGCCCAAGCAAGGAGAATGTTTTGTGCTTCCACCTGTCAAGGGAGTCTTGCAACATCTAGTAACTGTATGAACTGACAGATAGTGGGTCGCTTCACAGAAAACTGTAGCCTGACAAAATATTGCACTACTCAGCATTCAATTGCTTTGCCTCTTGAACATATGTGTCTGATGCATTTGTCTTTGCTGTGTCTATTCTCCCCTCCCCAGAATATGAGTTTAATTCCTTGTGGACCCAGCAGTATATATAAACAGAAGGAATGTAGTTCTAAGGATGATATAAAGTAGATTATTTGCTAGGACTCTAATAAATTTATCAATAAACACCAAAAGGCAAGAATAATCCACTTACAGCGCTTCCATTGCTTTTCAGGTTGCATGCTGAAGGTCAGAGTCATACTTTGGGCAGCCCTAAGAGTAACAATACTTGCAACTGTTTACACCATATTTTGCTGGCCTGCTTGGTAAGACCCCTGTAAAGGCTGACAATGAGCTTCTGAGCTCATTTTTGAGCTGTGTTTTCTTTTTGGGGGATGTTTCTGTCTTGGGGGAGGGTGGGTCAGGTGGGTTGATAATTTGTAATATTGGTTTCAGAAATGTAGCATACTAGCTGAAAATATATCCAGTTTTATTCCCCTGTGTCTTCTGGATTTCCTCTGCTTGCTTTGCAGAGTCAGACACCACTCCAGAAATGTTAGCCCGCCTTGGTTTTAAGAGTGATAAAGAAAGGCTGGTCAGCGCCTGCCAGAATCTGCATGACTTAGTGTACATCTATGTCTCTTCAACCAATACAATATTCCGACTCCTCAATAAGCATCTTGGCACCAATTTCCCCATCATGTCAGTAAAAGAAAACTTCAGTATTAAAGAGAATCTGCAGCTCCTGGTCAGTGCTTTGAAAGAGATGCAAGCCACCATGGAACAACAAGACAAAGATGTACAGGAAAGCATCAGCCACAGCTTGTATGCTAAGATTGCTCGTCCCATCACCTCCTTGCAGGAAAAGATCACTGCAGTAAAGGAACTTTATGAGAATTACAAGGGGGTTGTAGAAAGCATCATGGGTGTACTTGTTGCAGTGATGTTGAAACATGACAATTTCCTTGACACAATAGAGTCTGCTATTCATCAGCTATTGAGTTCACCTGCTTTATCCCTCCAAGTATCAGAACTTCTCATGGACTATGCTGATATTGTGAAGATGCTGCAACAAAATGAGACACCAAGTACCACAGAAGGCAGCTCCTCCTCAAGTGGAACATCACAACAGCTCAGACTTCGCTCTCTTTCCTCCTCCTCTCCACTTCTTGTTTTCCTACAGGCTATCCTTCGAGGACACCAATCCATAAAGAAAAGTCTGAAAATAGCAGCTGACTACTTAGAGGAGGCTTTCAGAGTGCTGAAGCCACCTTGTGAAGGATTCCAAACCTTTGTTAAAATGGTTGAAGCCTGCATCCCAGCGATAACAGATAAGAAGCAAGAGGCATAAATGTGCTGATGTGTCAGAAATTCATCTTGATTCCTTCAATTCTCACATAGGAAAGAGTTAAGGCATGTTTGAACATACATACAAGAGGTATTTGCAGCAGTTGCTTCTAATCTTTTCATTCTTTTTTGAAACCTGAGCTTAGTATCTTTGAGCATTTAGGGGTCAAAATCAAGTTCTGACAACTTATTCTTTGAAATCACTGGTAAACCAAGAGCAACAAGAAAGTAACATGAAATATAGATAGAAAACAAGGTAACAGTAAAAAAGTTCTGTATTAAATCTGTTTTAGCTGCCTGGGCAAGCATGTCTCAGGATTTCAGGGGCAGTATTTAAGTTTTGCAGAACACGTTGCTAGGTTTTAGATATTTAGATGATGGCCTCTGCCATTACAGACACCTAAATCTGATACACAAGATACTGATCCTCAAACTCTATTTAATCTGCTAAAACCTGAAAACATCCGAATTCCTTAAGTGCCTACATTTCTAATGCTACTATTTGTCATGTGCCTAAGTTCTGCGTTCCTTGCCACAGGATTTCCAATGGAATGGCAGCACCAATCTTACATGGAGCTGCTCCAAGAGTCAAACAGTTCAGAGAGATGCTTTTGGCTGTCCTTACTTTTGACTAACCAGCTGATTGGCAGCTTGTGCAGGCCTCTCATATTCAGATCTCATCTGGATAGCTAACTTGTTGCTTGCTGTTTTGGACGGGGGATGGTGAATGCAGAACTCCAGCTTCCTGCCAAGATCAGCAGTGACTGAAAGCTGGGGTGATTTGTGAAATGTGTCAGTGAGTTTCAGTTCAATTATTTGATGACTCCACTGCAAAGTTAAATCACCATGACTAGTCTCCTTGGACCAATGAGATAACCTCTCTGACTGTAGCTTCAGCCCAGAGCTAACAGTGGGGGTGAGGGACAAGGGGTGAAGAAGCAAGTAAGGCATGTTGGAAAGGGGAATTGCAGGCAGAAAGTGTTTCATATAATTTCAACACTGTTATTTTTTGGAGATAGAACTTCATAGCTGTTCTGGCTTGGGTGTCTAAGGCTCCAGAAGTGCTAAATGAATGCATAAAAGTGAGAGGAGTTTATAGCTAAATCAGAAGCTCCAGTTCCAATTTATGTTATGATGTTGATTCAACCTCCACCATGAAAGGCAGGTAAATGAATTTCAGTCACACCCACCACCCATGAAGACAGCAATGAGTTCAACAGGATCTCCTTCATTTCAGCATGAAAAGGCCAGCATGTATTCATCAGCCACTAGAGGACTGTTATGAACACAGGATCTGCCTGAGTTTTTCAGAAGAAATGCTAAAGTTCATAATGAAAGCTGAAGACAGGCCTGGCAAGTCTCATGATCCTCTGCTGCTAAGTTCATGTCTCAAGGCAGCTTTATGCTTCTGTCCCCCATGTGTGAGATGCAGACAGTCAGCTTGAGGTGAGAGCTATGGCTTTGGTGCATGGAGTCATGCAGCAGGAAAGACCACTATGCAGCAGCCACAGACTTTACTGTCCCCTGGGACCCTGCGCTCAAAGGAGATATGCAAAGCTGCACAGTTACCCACTCGGCTTTACCACCATCGTGCCTTTTGCATCCTACAGACTCTTTCTCCCTAAAAATAAAGGTACTTAGAGATCTGTAGAGAGTCCAAAGTCCATGTGTGTCTTTCCTGAAAGCCTACATACAGTGAAGGCTGTCACTGCCTGTCGTGGTTCAGCCCCAGTCGGCAACTAAACACCACGAAGCCGCTTGCTCTCTCCCCCCACCCCTGTGGGATGGGGGAGAGAATAGGAAGAACAAAAGCAGAAAAAAAACTTGTGGGTTGAGATAAGAACAGTTTAATAATTAAATTAAAAGAATAGTGATAATAGTGATTATGATAATAGCAACAATAATGATAATATACTAAAAGGAAAAGGGAAAAGGGGAAAAAAAACCAAAACCACAAACGATACAACCACTCACCACCCGCCGACCGACGCTGCTGGTCGCCAAGCTGCGATTGCTGCCTCCCTCTTCTGGCCAGCTCCTCCCAGTTAACATACTGGGCATGACATTACATGATATGGAATATCCTTTTGGCAGTTTGAATCTGCTCTCTTAGCTGTGCCCCCTCCCCTCCCAAATTCTTGTGCACCCATGGGAAGCTAGAAAAGTCCTTGACTAGTATAAGCACTACCCAGCAACAACTAAAACATCGGTGTGTAATCAACATTATTTTCATACTAAGTCCAAAGCACAGCACTATGCCAGCTGCAGTGAAGAAAATTAACTCTATCCCAGCTAAAACCATGACACTGCCCTAATCTTCAGAAAGGCCATAGATAACTGCCTTGCTACCCAAATGGGTCCAGGGAATGGAAGGTTGAACCTTCTGTAAAAACAAGAACTCCAGAGACTGATTTCCTGTGAATTCTTCTTGCCCGCTATTCAAGTGTATACATCTGGATACAGCCAGAGAATCAGTCTTTGCAGGCCAAGCACAAGAAAACTCCAACTACACTAGGAAGAATAGCAGAGGCGAGGGCGGTGGAACCACTGTTCTTGCTTCTTGAAGCTGAAAGAAAGTCAAGACAGCAGTCAGTTAGACCTCTTTTGGCTGCCTAAAGATTCCTGCACTTGCTAACACAACCTTTGCACAGAAGAGCCACTTCCTCAAGCTACATACTACTTTGGCTTAGGTCTAGGCACAAACTCTCATTTCTGAATGATTGTTTTGTGTTCAAAAGCTGCATTAACATGATATTGTTCCAAGAGACAATAGCAAGAGTCCCGTATTCATGGTGGACTCACAGAAGGACAGGGCTGTGGAACAGGCCCAGTGAGGTCTTCCAGCACAGAATAGTTATCTCTGTAGCCAGGAGACTCACAGTGTGTCCTTTGCCAAAGGATAGCTTTCCTCCCTTTTGCCACAGGAGAGAGAACACGACTAAGCAGCAATAGTTTTGTTCTGAGGCTTGAAGTGTAGCAAGCCACCAGAATAAATGTCTGAATTCAAGCTGCCTGCAGATCTCATCTGCCCTTGCAGTAGAAATGCTAGGGACCCAAATGCTGCTGTCCTATGACATCATTGCAATGGCAGATGGGATAAATGGGGGCTGAAAAGAACCCTGAGACCTGCTGTGTATCAGGTGGATTCATCTTTAGTGAACTGTGGGGTGCTCCCAGGTTGCACAACAAATAGCCGAAAACTGGGCTGTGTGGCTCTCACAGGCAAACACAGTGGGCAAGCTCCAGATTTGGCCTTGAGTGTGACCCCATGTAAGTGCAGCTGGTGAGGACTGCTTGGGGTACTTGAGGCTGGACTGTCCCGTGTCCCCCCTGCATGAAGGGCTATATACAGTACCTCCCACGAGCTGGCAGTGGTACTTGCTGTAATTCCCCACAGAATGCAGATGCAGCTGGTTACCGTGCTGTGTCCGAAAGAAGCTTTTGACAAGGAATATCTCGTAAGGGGGAATGAGGACTTCCTTCTCTGACATGTAGTAAGAAAAGCCTTGCACATCTGCTCCCAGGCAAGTGGTCACTGTGAACAAAGTTTCTTTCCCAAACTTCTGGGCTTCATTCCAGAGGCGGGATGTGGAGGTGAAATGCCCAAATCGCACCCTGCTGCCTACCGTGGCCTCAATATATAAGTCTTTTACACCCCTGTACACCTGGTAGCATTTACGTTTTCCCATGCTTTCCTTGCTCCTCTGCCATTGCTTCATTATCTGGATAGCAGTTGTTAGGTAAAAGTGAAAATATTTGAAATTGAAGTTGTATCTGTAGTGCTCTGGAGAGCTTCCTGCTGTAGACGTGGCGTGGTTCAGCTGAGAGTGGAGGGAAGAGTTCATGGTGTAAGCCATGAGGACTATGGCGTGGCTCTCATGCATTTCCCTCAGGAGACCTACCGGGCTCTTTGACACAGCCTCCTGAGCCTTCTTCCAGAGATTCAAATAGTGCTTGTTAGCAGCTATTTCCTTTTGGAAATAGTCTCCTCGCTCCAGTTCTTCCATTACCTGCTCTCTGCACCCCAAATACTGGTCATCAAAGGAATGCAGAGCCATATCCATGATGAGGTGGGACACAGCCTGCAACATAGAAGCAAATGAAGATTAGCACCAGAAGTGTGAACTTTTCATGTATCTCTACGGATGCAAGCCAGGTTTTTCCCTACCATCTTCTTGCCTCTTTGGCGTTATTGGCAGAACAAGCACAGCAGGTAGGCATCTTTGACAAGACCTTCCTAACCAACCTCAGGTTATTGTCCAAGACCCACCTCAGGCAAATGCCAGCTAGAATGCCAGAGTTCTTATTTTATGTGGCATTAAAAGCTTCAGGAGAGTTTGTCCTTCAGAGGATGAGGGTACAGAGCCTGCAGGACAGACACACTGTCCATTTATTTCAATATTCTGCTCATTATTAGTAAGTGGTTTTGAAGAGAGAAAGAATAAGCAAAACAATGTGCTCAGGGCAGTCCAGCCTCAACATATCTTGGGTGAATTTCTTCCTCCTGTCTCATCATAGGTCTCAGACATGTTTTGGCTACAGAGAATGATGTTTAGTACTACAGTATAGGAGCACTGTGCTAAAACTTTTGTTCATCTAGTTTGTCTTAGTGAGGCCAGCTGGGCTTGTCACGTAAATAAACACTAAACACATGAGTAGGGATTTACACAAATGGGTGCTATAACAGGAAAATAACCTCTAATATATCCTGTCTATGAAATGGCACACTAATTATCTGTTTCTAGCCTTTCTACTTAATAAAAAATAATAAGAAGAAATGGTGTGTTATGACATTATTCTTTTTGCTTTTTGATCTCATAGTAGACTAGTCAACTACTGTAGTCAGTTGATAGTTGAATTCTACAAGTAGATATTCACTTCATCTCAAATATTCAGCCTAGACACATAACAAGATAGATACCTTTATTAGCTTCTGAAGTTATACTGGTCCATAAACTGTACAGGGATTCAGTTTATTTCTCCCTAACACCGTAACTGCTTTGAGAGAAAGCTAAAAGGCAGTTGCAAATAATAGAGCAATATTGTAACTGTCCTATCCAACAACACACTGCTTTTGTTAAAGCCTCATCTGAGACAGGCTGGAAAATGAGAGAACAATTCCATGACATCTATTCTCAAACACACCCTGGGAAATCATCTGGCTCCAAACAAGAGGAAATTTCCAACCAAGTAGTTAAAAGGAATTTGGATAAGTAAGAAATGGAACAGAGCAACTGAAAGCAGAAGATTTTAAGCTGAGCCCAGAACCCCTTAAAGAACATGTTTCAAATGAAAAAAAAAACCCACCCAAACCCAAAAAGGTTTATTTCCATAAGATAAGCAATTTCACCATTTCAGATAAAGAATAATGTTTACCCCCTCTTACCAGCCTTTGCAAGGAGATCAGCAACAGAAGGCTGGCCAGCAGTACTGGCATCCTAGAGTCCACCCAAGACACTGTAAAGAACTTTGAGCTCAAGCAGAGGTCATTTATATTTGTTTCTTTCCCTTTTTTCTTGAACGGGAAAATTCTGCAGTTTGTGATTTGCACTCAGGTTTTAGTGATGATCAGGCAAAGATCATCCACCAGATGCTTACAGCAATTTAGAAGTTGTGAATAAAACCAAACAGATAATTTACTGGTAAAAGTGTGCCCACAATCCATAAGGAAGGATCTGATTGCGTCAACTCCAGTTGGTGTAGATGTCCTTCACCTTGATAGTTTTCTTAATTCCAGGGTATCTGGTGTTCTTGTTCTGTCAAAAAGGAAGAAAACTCTGGCTTGGAGAGGTATAAGACAGTTCTCTCCTGAGGAGTGATGTGTCAGGATGAGGTGAAGTGCACTCCTGCGTCAAGAGCTTAAAAAGCCCTTTTAAAGAAGTGCAGAATTCTGATAAAGCCAACACAGAAATGGGTTGGGATCCCATCTGGCAGCAGAGATAACATAACTGTCTCCTCCTTAGCACCCCCTGCTTTCCAATAATGTGCTGCCAATCTTACCCTTAACCACTGCAGAGCAGCACCTTGTGAACTTTTTACATTGGGTACACTCAAAATGAGTGTGTAAATACAGATTCTATCCTGAGACTCACCCCTCTCTACTAGCTGTTTTCCAGTCACCCTTCCAAATAATGGCAGAGAGTTACTCACCTGTGAAGCCCCATGGCCTCTGATAACTCTTATACACAGAAAAAGAGCCAAAAGGAGGAGTCAGGGCCTTGCTCTGACTAAAGAGAAGTGAAGACCATTTCCATTGCCTACTAGTGACAGGCTGGGTGAAGGGGGCACCCGTAGACATGATGTGATTCCCTGAGAAAAGAAGTGTTTGTGCAGCTGCTTGTCTGTGCACAGAGAACATTTGCCATATATTGCTGAAATAGGGTGAGAGATGACATAAAGGTCTCATACAGGGTTGCTTTCAAAGTGATCTATAACACTGCACCAGGTGATGATGCTGACGGTATCTGCAGCCACTGGTGGTACAAGATGATGATACAAAGGATGATGCAAAGTGATAAATGCAGCCTATCTTCTTGCAGCCAACTCCTTCTTGGAATTGATGTATTATCTTGGGCTTCATTTCAGAAAGCAGTTCTTTGACTGCCAAAAGTGAGTCCAGAGAAGCAGCTGTGAATTTATTCAGAGGCATCGCCTCTTCTGTTCATGTGGAGATAAAAAGGAGCTAAACTGTGACAGGCTCCAGCAGGAACCTGACAATCAAGATAAATAACCCCACTAGAATGTCAATTCAGGTGCATATAATCCAGTTGCAGATTACGGCACTTGCCTATTTTTCCCTTCTGGCTTCCTAATGTATGTTGTAGCATGAAGTAAATAAGGAAGAAGCCTTATAAGGAAGGATTTACATTTTCAAATACTTCAAAAGCAGCGTAGTGTACGTTTATCGCATGGCAATAAATGCAATGGCCATAAGATGGCAGCAGAGGATTTGTAGTGGTATTTAAACCTGCATTGACCTGGTGAAAATCGAGCTCCTCCATTCCAGTAGTAAATTTGTAATCTGATTTGTATGCTCAGCTCCCAAAAGGCCGTAATGACTTCAGCCCATATAGAGGTCTACTGACACAGAGCAGATGACATGATCGGGGCCCTTGTGTGTAACTTCTCAGAAAAATCATTTACAAAAGGAAGTGAAAAACAAAAAACTAACAGAAAGATGCAAATATAGACCGGAAGCTTGATTTTCTTTTTTAGCAAACAAAATCATACAGCAAAAACAAAGCCCCTAACTTGTCAGTATAGCAGATATTAGGATTTCACTAATATCTCTAGTATTTTCCCAGCAAAATTTTCACTGCTTTCAATGAGCACTTTGTTCATTTTTACTAGATGGCATTCAGAGGAGAGTTTTGCTGTGAGCAGTGAAGCCCCATCATTTTATGCCAACAGAGGAACCATTCCCAGGTGTTTGACCAAGACAAGTAGAGTTACTTGTTAACTGTTTTCTCTTTGGCCAAGGTCAGCATAGCTAGTGCAAGTCATAGTAGCTTGCCAACCAAGAGATGTTAACACTTGCACTGGCAGCCATCTCTGTGGATTTATCCCATGTCCTTTATTCAGGGCAAGGTCTTTCAGAGAAACGCTGAACTTGGTAGATGGTGAGCCACGAAAAGCCTGGCCTTCATCTCCCTCGCTGTCACAGTGTACTGGGATCATGACCTGAATTTCAGTGTAGTCACTTCTGATTCACACTGGGGCACAGGAGGGCCCCAAGCACCTGGATCTTTCTCTTCAGGGTTGACAGGAGCAGGTTTTATCTTCCAGGCATCTCTAACCACAGATAAAGGTTGTACAGAGGAACAGAGAGAAGCAGCACACCAACCTGCTTTACATAAGCAGTATTTATTGCAGTCAACGTCTGGGAATAGCTGCAACAACTTACACGCAACCAGCAAGATTTGGTCTTTCTCAATATCCTGAGGGTCAGAAGTCCCTGTACTTCAAGACAGGATCTGCCATCTACCTCTCAGGAAAACGGACAGATAACATCAAGGGAGACTATGCAGAAAGTTGCTAAGGTATAATATTCATACAAAGGAACAGAATGAAGTAGTGCAGAGGGAAGAGGATATGCATATAAATACACACACTTTTTTTATATTTATCTATGAGAGAGATTCAAGCTGCCTTGAATAAGCCAAATAGTGACCCAACTTCAATCCATCCTTGAAATTATTTGCTTTTTGTTTATTTCATAAAGTTTATCACTTTTTGTTTGTTTGCTTGCTTTTTTTGAAGCTGTTTAGACACTTTTAGTTTCAAGCATAAATACTAAAGCGTCAGAGAGGAACAGATTATTTTTTTGTTCTGCTTGGGTATATTCAGTTTCACCAGAAACCAAATGAAACAAACATAACAAGAGATTTCCAAGTTACTTTTTACAGTCATTGAATGCAGCATACAAATGGAAGGGCTCATCTAAAAGAATCCTCAAACACACCTTTGGGGATTTATCTGTTGTTGCTATAGAGGCAATCTTTGTGACAAAATAATCAGAAAAGTGTACCAGAAACTGATTTCTGGCTATGAAACAGTATTTCCACACTTCTATCCTTGCAAAATGATCCTGCGTTGGCTCATATTTAGGGTGACTCTTCTACCTGAAAATACTGAACTTTCCTAGTCGTTGCACCAGGAAGCAGCCATTCCACTTTCTTCCCAGTGAGTATCCCCAGATCAAACCCATCACTCTTACACATGACATTCTCCTTCTATAATCCTCATATGTTTTTCAGAAGATGACAAAACATCTTGTTATGTTTCTAAGATATGCATTGATTTTCTTGAAAGGAATCACAATTTTTTCACATATTGTATCCTAGGTATTCAAATGGAAGGAGGTAAGACAGAGTCTTCTCAGTCATTTCTGGTGAAGCTCAAAATACCACAAAAACAACTGAAGACAGATTTCTGATGAAAGGAAGAAAGCTAATGCAAGGTCAACAAGTGGGATAATTATTGCCTTGGTGTTCTGAAGACGACCCTGGTCTAGATGTTTTTCTTCCCTCCTTCCCACCCACAACCTTCTTTCTCCTGGGGGATTCAGAATGGTCCCAAGCAAAATGAACGAAGTGACTGTCCCATCCTTAGTATCTCCCAAAGAAACGATTGTAGGCCATGGAAAATCCTATTTGGTCAGAGAGATAGTCACAGGGAGGGTAGTTTTCACAACGCTCATGCATCTGCTCCATTGGACTTTTGTAATACTCAGAGTACCTGGAGGAGACAAAGAGAAAGATGCCATTCTGCAGATTCAGCTGATGCAGTTGGAGACATTTCTCACCCATAATACTAACACGAGAAGAGTAATTCCCCAGGGCCCCCCAACAGGTGAGTTAAACAGCTTACACAGTGATGGACTACTTAATTAATGAGGCAAAAAGTTGGAACTGAGCCCAATTTAAAGCAATTGCTCTTGAGATTTTATCAGCAAAGAAGACCACAGAAGCAGTTAGGTTGGGTTTTTTTTTTTGTCCCCAACCCTATTCCACAACTACCCAGGAATCTTTGTTGTTGTGGTTGTTATTTATTTTATTTTTTATTTAATGTTTTCCTGCTTACCTTTATTTGCTCACAGTTTCTGCCCACTTTCCCTCTAGCCACTATTTTCCTTTAGCTTAAGGAGTTTCTTCTCATCATCCTCACTTCTGTTGTTGACAGCAATACTGTCCCCACTCAGCTTTTGTTTTGCCAGGCTCAGCAAGCCTATATCTTCTAGTCTCAGCTACATACTCTGGATCCACTTCTCAACTCCTATTCTAGGTTTGGATAATCTTTCCTGCTACGGAGATGTTCCACCAGTTTCTCATGAATTTCTTTATTTCTGTATTGGAAAAACCATGCAGCATCCTTGAATTCCATTTGTTACATTGTTATATCCATATTTCCAGACTAATTTTGCCTTGTGATCAAATAATACACCAAGCTCTCTGTCTACCTCAGTCCTTACTGATTAATGCTTACAGCTACTTTTATGATGCACCAGCTGTAAGGGGGTAGTCAGCACAATCAGTTCTGAATTTCATCTTGTTTTTAATTACTGCAGGTTTCAACATCAGCCAGTTCCTCTGTATCAATACTCTGATCCTCTACTCTACAGATGGGGCTCCCTAGTCTTCTATTATCTAAAACCAATGTTATCCTTCTAGTCCAAAGATAGATTGAATAAAAATTCTTTTCACTACAGGCCTACATGAGAGGCTTAATGAACTCTTCCAGGAAATACATTAATAACATTCTTGAATGACCTCAAATTTCTCCAAATGTTTATAGCTAGGATTTCTCCAAATCTTAATGCCTAGGATTTCTGCACAAATGGCTCTGAGGTTTTACAGCCTCAGAAAGAACAGCCAATCTGATCTAGCGTCATCCTTGCAACAGAGCTGTGCTTCCTTTGTAGAGTGCCAGAGGTGATGACCGAGACTCTGTGACGCTCATTATCCTGCAAATCCGCCCTGGTGACCCTGCAGGTTAAAGCACCTTCTAATTTGTATCTTGCTGTCCCCATGGCTAGCCTAGACAGCTAGTACTGTCTTCCTGGGAGGAGTAACAGAGTCCAACTATGAGGTCTCAAAAGGATATTTATGAAAAAAAGAACAATTTATCGATGAGTGTCTCCTACAACCTTTTTGCTTCTATACATGAAGGTAATAATATAAATGTAAAACAAATTAATGCCTTGTCATGTCCTGTTGCCTTCCCACCCCCTCATCAGAACAGGTCCAGAGTCCAGCTCTCAGCCTGATGCCTGAGTTGTTACCATTCATACAGACTGGATCTCTTCTGCCTCTTCACAAAGGCATTGGCAACTTCCTTTTCAATCTTGATGCCTACCAAGAGACAGCACAGCAGGTTAGAGATGCAGGGCCATGGTCTATGCAAAACAAACTCATAAATTCCTTTCCCTTAACACACAGCATGATGTGAGTCCGCAGCAAATGTGCAGAAGGCAAAGTCATGACAGCATAAAATACAAATAAGGAGAAAATTAGGGGAATGGCACCCTCTCTCCCTGGCCTACTCAGCTTCAGGGTCTTGGCTTCCTTTCTATATTTTGACTCAGACTGAGTTACGTGAGATACCAGCCACCAGGCCTTAAAATGCCTCTAATGAGCCATAAGCAACAGGTGGCACATGGAAATAGAAATGCTCCCATGTGCAGAGTTCCATGAAATGTGAAGGGTATAAAAAAATGGAACAGCCTACCCAGAGAGGTGTTGGAGTCACCATTCCTGGAGGTGTTCAAAAAACCTGTAGATGTGGCACTTTGGGACATGGTTTAGGAGGCATGATGGTGTTGGGTTGACAGTTAGACTTGATCTTACAGGTCTTTTCCAACCTTAATGATTCTATGATTCTATGAAAATAATGAGAATAAACATCACCCAGGGAGACATACACCCAATAGGTGCAAATATCCTGGCGTTCAGACACCTAGCGAACACAAGAGGTCTTTCTGCCATGACAGCAGTACCCCCTGGTCTCCACTAACACACCATGTCAGCACAGTTGCTTATTTGTTCCCTTGGATTTGTGGCTGTGCGAACACCAGAATACTGTGGAGCTCACCACAAACAGCAGGTAAAGCCACTTTGCCTCCCCACTCCCATCCAGGGCTCAACACAGCACAGCCTTGCTCCATGGGACAGACCCACAGCAGCAGAGCTGTGCACAGATGCCGGCACACCAGCAACACAGGGAGCTGCACACCAATACATGTTCCAGCAGAGAAACTGGTAAAAGTTGCTGTCACAGGGTGAACACAGTTTCTAAGACCTCCATCTGTGGGGAGATGGTGACATTTGTGCCCTTTCCTCATCATCATGGAGTGTTTGACCATGTTTCTGTTCAGCAGGTGAGAGATGCCCCCTCTCTAGCAAGCTGGGGTTTAGTCTGGATCAAAATACCAACCACACAGAACCTGCCAATTAATGGGCTGTCAGAAATCACCACCTTTCCCTGAACTCTTTTTGCATTTTTTTTCCTCTTTCCCAATCTGTGTTTGCATTAGCTTACTGGAGAAATACCATCTTTGATGCTCCCTAGTAGTAATGTTGTACTTTAAGATGTGAGAAAGGAAAGACAGGGAAGAACAAGGGGCATTTTCCATATGGAATTCTGCCAGGATCAGCTTGCTGCAAAAGCTGCGGACATCCCAGGGTGTGCAAATCCCCATGTCCCAGGTGACCTGACAGAGGAGGGACTGAAGCCCTCAGTAGCAGCCAAGGAATGTGCTTGCTTTCAGGCTCTCCAGGTTGTGGGATTTGGCAGCGATGTGACAGCCTGTTGCCGTGTGGCACCAAACCTTTCTGCTCTATGATCCTGCACACCAGACTCACTGCTCAGCAGATCCAAAAGATCAGTGCCTGGAGGCCCCGGGGCACATTCTGCTCTCTTAACAGTCTGTGGATGCAGCAGTCACTTTGAATAGGTCTCTGTGGCCAGCTCAGAGAAGCCAGGAGACTGGTCGTGTTGCTCCACTCACATCACCCTGTTTCACAGAGAGCAGATGTATCCAGCTGTTAACAACCTGCAGGACTCACATCTTGCCTTGAGACTGCTCAAGGGTTGTGGAGATGCAGGCTATAGTATTAGCACACCCAGAGCAATGCAAGGCTGCCGGTGCAGGGAGGCTGACCTCCCTCGTGTCTCCTGCCCTCATGGCTGTGAAAGGCAGCCCCTCTGCTGCAGGTTCTCCTGCACCTCAGGGACTGCAATGCTGAGGGAGCAAAAAATGGAGCAGCTAGAGGGACTCAGCATGGTTCTAGTTCATCCCTTGAACTTATCAAAGGAAACAAGGGAAGTAGATGAAGAAGAATGGAGCTGAGCATCAGTCACAACAATATACTCACTGGCAGTGCTGGGAGATCCTGAGGGGTCTTTGGGATCTGGAAAACAGGCAGACAGACAGACAAATGGACAGGAATTTGCTTGTGCGTCCTCTTCTGCTCCTCTCTAACTGAATCCCTCTGCCTACTGTGTGGATCCAGCTTCCCCCCCTTTCCCAGAAAGTCTGTTCCTCCCAAAAAAGGGTTTTATTAACACCCACCATTTAGGAATAGACTTCTTCACCACAGCATAATTAATCCATTATGCCTGGATTTGTTTAATTTCAACTTCCTCTGAGCTAGATTAAATGACACAATAACCATATAACCACAGCAGAAGCTTGACGAGGACCTTCCTCCTTCTTCCTCAACACCCTTGATAAGAACAGGGATAGCTAGAGCTAGGGGACCAATTCGAGCAAAACCCCGAATTTGGACAGAACCTGAAGATAGCTGAACATCTCCTCTATCTTTGGAAAGAGAGGTTTGCTTAACTCTAGGGAAAAATCACAAGCTATTGATAGAGAAGGGAAATAGGGCCAAAAATAGGAACAATGCTACCCTCACATCTTTGTGGCTCAGGGTTGAAGTACCTGGCTCACCAGCCCTCCCAAAAGGAATTTACACACTATATTTCTGTGTTCAGTCCTAATCTTAATACTTAATCCTTAATGCTCCCTGCAAACACCCAAGGAAAGTGTCCTCTAAGAGAAATGGTAAGTCTCCAAATCTTGGCTCTCCCACACTGCCCTATTTCACAATTTTTTTCTTCCACTATTTCACCATATTTTTCTTCCACTATTTCACCATATTTTTCTTCAACAATGTCAGTTCCACCCAAGTCACCAGGTATTTCACATAAGTGTATTTATGGGCAGAAAGGACTCTAGAGACCAAAATAAAATAACAATGGTGCTTAAAAAAAATCTTTGTGTGAAAGGGTTATGTGTACTTCTATTTTTAAGCTATGTATACATTCCTTGGATTTAAAAAAATTTTTTAGATGTTACTCCAAGCCCATTAAGCAATCTGGAATAATAATAACAAATAATAATAAAAAAAGCACATATATACTCAAGAGTGAAAAAGTGAGAGAGAAACTGACAGATCAAACAAAATATATTTGCCAGTATTGAATTGTGGCTATCTGATGCCGAGGACTGAATGAAATTTAACCTGAATGGGATAATACAAGAAAAGACAGGGCCCACTCATGCTCAGCTTCTCTTTTTCCACTGTAAAGGGAAAACACTTGTTTTTCTGATCTTTCCCCCCTTCCTTCTCAACTATAAAGCTGCCACTACGTTACTGTCTTGATCATAAAGTTACCATGGCCAAATAACCTTCAAATGTGATGTGCTCTTATTTCAATGGGACAACACCCTTTTTTTAACCACTAATAGGAGATTTTTTCCCTTCAGAAGTTCTCCACATCCCACATTTCTCAGCAGGTGTAGGCTTGACTCGTTGCCTATATCTGTGATCCTACAGCATTCCAGGGCTGGCAGGTACAAAACCCCTCTCCCTGTGGTCGACGCAACTCTGCCTGAAGCTCAACACTCTCACTCAAAAGTAAGCATCAGGCATAGCTTTTCCAGTTCACCTAAATGCTAAATGCAAGAGATGAGGCTGTCTACCCCCAAGCCCTCTCTCATCCTTGACTCTCTCTCTCAACAGAAATCTGAAGTTGTGCAATGACTGGCAGTGTACCTTCCCCTGAAGCTGTGCATCTCTCCCACACCAAAGGGAGGCTGGCAGCAAGCTGCAGGGTTGCGCAGCACTCCCAGGAGCCTTGCTGGGAAGAGGTCCTCTTACCTTTCTCACAACAGCAGAGTGCTGCCAGGGCCAGAGTCACAATTAGTGGTGCCAGGAGACTCCTCATGTCTTCTTTGGCTGCGCTGGTCTCCCTAACCTCGGAGCTTTCCTGCAGGTTACTGAAGTTTTCTGGAGCTTGCTTTTGGGCAGCAGTTTATATCTTGTGATCGTCTGGAGAGAGCAGGGCTCTGGCTTGTGTTCCTGTGTCTGAGCTCCAAAACAAAGCCAGTCCTTTGGGCCAGGAGATATAAGGTCCTGGCAGCTATTTTGACATCCATCTCAGGACTTGTGGTATTTCCAGAGTTTTTATCTGAGGTTTTGAATGGGATTGTTGAAAAACAATGACTGGATTAAAAAATCAGTTTTATTATAAACATGAAAGTGATTCATCTTCTTGCCAGAAAGACAGGAGAGAGACCAGCACACCCTGAAGTAGAGCAACTCTTTTTGTGTGATGGAACTCTCCCATGAGACTGAACCCAATGGTGACTCTTTTCCCCCACCCTACACTGACCCAGTCCCTTTGAGGCAAAGAAACCCATGAAACAATTTGCATAGGACAAAAACACAGTACATTTTCTCTTCAGTTTCACCGAACCACTTTGGAAAGCTGAGATTTTTATACTGTTGGGAACTTTGGTAGTTAGTTTGAAGGAGGGTCTTTCTTTTTTCTTCCTGGAAATATTCCTATTATGGACACTATTAGTTTGGCTTCTCTTGTCTAAATATTAAATAAACCTTGAAACTCCAAAAGTGTTTGATTCTTCAGGACTTGAATGGCTGTGGTTGCTTGGTATTTCAAGAGCCCTGTATGGGCTTTTCTACAGCCTATCTACTAATAACCCCATAATCCCCCAACCCACCACCCAAGTTCCCAAAGCCATGTCCCAAACGCAGCACGTGGATCACATTTTCCTCCACCTCACATCGAATCCTCCTCAACCCCACATACAGGGGAGACATCCAAGGGTCACAAAATTAAATCCTAAAAGGCTCCCAAGGGCAGTCAGAGCCATTAGAGATTATGCCAATCCCTAGAAACATTGTCTTTTAGCTCAGAGAAATTTCAGTATTAAAGAAAAAAAAAAAAAGAAGAAAAAAAAGAAAAGGAAAAAAATAAAGTTTAACTCTTCTACAATCCAGGAAAGACTGAATATATATACTAACAACTTCCAGCAAAAGTACCTTAAAGAGAAACAGTTTAAAAATAAATAATTATCTAAAAATAGTAGGTATTCTAGGAAAGTTATGCTTCCAAAAGAAAACTTGAAAGAACATAAATATACAATTCTAGTAATCCAAACAGCTTTACTTCTCTTCCCAACTTTCCCAAGCTTTCTAACCAGCATGTAGTCTTTTAAACATGTTTGGTTACTGCTTACACTAACGAAATCCCACAGAAATCTCTGGTATTATTTATTATTTATACTGGTAAACCGGAGGTTGGAATTGCCAGCTATTTCTGGGCACAGACTCAGACAGCACTAGCCCGGTGCCTTCCATTTTGGTAGTGTCACAGTGTCAAGTCAAACCCAGACACGGCAGACTTGTTGACTTGAGGGTATGAAAGCTTTGCGCTGGTTCATGAGCGTTAAGATTCACCTACTTGGGAACATGCAGGACACGTGTGGGTGCAAACATACCTAATCTGTATGGCTTTTTTCCCTTAAACTCATATATCATTCACTTTTTCCTTTGGACAAAAATTTAGCAACTGTCAGGGTGGAGTTTCCTATTGGATGTGTTTTCAATAAATGCATCACTTTTATTTCCTGAAGTTCATCTTCAAAGCTGGAAAAGCCTTGAAGCATATTTTGCAAGAAGATGCATGTTTCTGATGTGGCAGCTAGATTTGGCTCTAGAATTAATTTCGCAGAATAGTCAACAATTTGATACTTTATTCCTCATAGCCTTTAATAGTGCGCCATAAATATTTCTCACTTCTATAATTTGGAGGTGCCTGTGGAAACCTGGAGATGCGAATATTGAAACCAGCTGTGCTGAAATGAAATAGAAGATGTTATGTCTCCTACACACCCCATACCAAGGGGTCTCCGAGCTGCTGTGGCTGCTGATCAGCCTTGAGCATGTCAGTACTGGCCAGCCTTGGGCATGTCAGCACTGGTGCTCCTTGGCCTGAAGACAGGCTCTGCAAGGCACCCTGGTGCCAGTGCTGGTGACAACCTGACAGTAGTCACAGTCACTCCTCAGTGGGCCAAGAGGTGCCTGGAAACCTGTGCACAGGATCAGGCCACATCTTGATTTCAAATGAGTTATGAATAGCAACATAAAATTGTTCTAGATGAACAAAGTTGGGCTTAACCCCAAACACTGCGCTTCTTTTCTCTTTTTATTTAACACCTGGAGACCCTCTTCACCTTTGGTTTCTGCAGCTTTCTAGCACTACCAGAATCATTCCAAGTGGAAGTAAGGTCATGAAAGGGGATTCCAACAGGCAATATGAGTAAAAGCCAGATCGCACACTCCTTTCTACAGGAGCACCCTAGATCAGGACCTGAGGGTATCTGGATAGACAAGATGCAATTCACAAGCTGTTTCTGTCACTAACTCTTGCTGTAACTTTGTTGTTAAGATTAAACAGACACCTTCTGAATTTTGTTTCCCAACTGAGGAAAGATATTACAGATTTCATTTTCAAAAAGTGCATCTCAGACTGCTTTCTGAACACCACACCATTTTAAGATGTCTTAAGACTGGGAACAGAAATTTGCCAGCGACCTCTAAAAGAAGCCACTTGTAGACCCTGGAACAAAACCACTGTAGATCCTTTCAAACTTGTGTGATTGCAAGGTAGTGACCTTTTTCCATAATCCGCACCAGATTCTATGATAGACAAATTCAGCTTATTAACGGAAAATTGCGCACACACACACCCCCACCAAAATACTGTGACTCATGAGAAGATAGTATCAAATCAGCAATTTATTGTGCAGTTAACACCCACATCCTGAACTCTCTCTGATCTCTGCTACATCAGCTCAGCGCTAATCAACAGTGTAGGAATCCATAGCTACATGGGAGAGAAGCAGCAGGCAGGATAACATACATGGACACAAGCAACTGAATATGTTTCAGAGCCATTGCATTTTTTGGGAGGATACCCCGGGCTCCAGGCCCCAGGGTGGGGACAGGTCATCCTTTACTTAGTCCTCCTCTTCCCAAAATAGTGCCTGTAAGCAGCAGCATAGCCATGCTGAAAGGCATAGTTTTCACAGGGGCGGTAGTCCTCACAGATCTCCCTCTGACGTTCCTGGTGCGTCTTAATACGCTTCCTGATCCTGCAAAAGTAGAAGACACGAGTGGTAAGTGCTGCCATCATTAAATATCTGTCTACAGCCCTTTCCTGCCCCACAATCCCCCACAAGGATTAAGGGTCCATCACCAGATTCCATCACCCAGCTACCAAGATGTTAGCATACCAGCTTCTGTGTTTACCACACTCAGGAAAGTGATGTGACTACAACAGGAGTGTTTTGCCTCCCCAGGTAAATTTTTATTTCAGGGCTAAGCAGAGTGGTGGGGAAAGGGAGATGGTGATGGCTCCTACTTCAGCCTGAGGAAGAGTCCTTCCTCCACAGCCCCCCCAGCCTGCTGCCTTCATCTCTTTTGCTCTTCCCCAAAGCCAGGCATGGAACAAAGACCTGAAACATCCTGCAAAGGGACCACCTGGTACTGAGGAGGTTTGCCTTGACACCTCACTAGGAGATGATTTCTGTGCTCAGCCTTTATTTTCACAAGCCCTGCATGAGGCATGAAACTGCCTGTATCTGCTTTTTATAGATGATGCAAGGAGTCCCCCAGATGGCCCTGTGATTTACAAAAGGTCATGCAAAATCTGCATGAGAGCTGAGGCCTAGAACAAGATCTCAGACTGAGCTGCCTTTCTGGCCATCCCACACAGATTCCCTCTCCTTCTGTTGGTATTTCCTTCAGAAAAATTAAGTGGAGCCCTCCCAGCACATGACATGTCCTTAAATGCAAGGACTCGCTCTCTGTTGAGTTCTGGCCTGTCCCAGGGTTGGGGACTTAACTGAGAGGGAGGCCGAGGCTTCTCAGAAGCCACCAAGGCTTCCTCCCCTGATACCAGCCTGTGCCTGGCAAAAATAGACCTCTCCCAACTCCCATCCTCAGTATCCTGAGGCTATAACATACCTGTCTTGAAAGATATCTTCTAGTCTCATGTCAGGTTGTATGAAGTCATTGGCCCTTTGCCTGTTGATGAAGGGATCTGAGAAGGCAAGGGGTTGTTCAGAGTAGATGGACACTTTTTCAAGCCCAGATTTCAACAAACGCTAGCTTCCACATTTATAACAGCCTCCTTGTCCACCCTCCCAGGAACAGTAGAAACCAGAACCTTTTAATATTCCCTGCTGCCCACCCCACTGGTTTGTGCACAGGTTCTCCCTCCAGTTTGTGCAGCCTGTATGGAAGTGCACGTGCTGCTCTAGCTCTGCTGTTACTCAAGTCACCCGGGGTAAAGCTACTGCGGTTTTGCTACCACAATCCCTCTGAGTGAGTGGAGCTTGGTCAAGAGGTAGGTGCCGAACTGCGCAGACCATGGGAGCTCTAGGCATGCTCAGTAGAATTAGTAGATTCATGAAATTATAGGTTAAAAAAGGAAGGGCCTGAGTAAGTCTATCTGCCTCCAAGGTAAGGCAGTCACTAAGCAGTCTGTGGGGTAGTTTTGGACTGAGGTGTTTGATAAACATCACAGTCCTATTGCAGAATTCAGGAGTCTGTGGATGTTTTTGGCATTGGCGTCCACATGTCCCTTTGTGCTTCTGACCAGATGTTTAGTGAAGTCCTTCTCCCACATGGTCTAATTTCTTTTTAGTTTCAAACCATCTGTTCTCTAACCTCTCCAGGTTATTGCTTGTACAATGGTGAGGTTCTCCACACTTTCATGCTTCTCCTGTGACGCTAACTCTCTCTTCCAGACCAGAGATCCCTCCTGCCCACACATACCACCTGCTTCTTCCAAGGTGCTGGGAGTAAGGGTGTCCCTGTCCTTGGAGAAGTACAAATCATGTCTGCAGTGACTGCACTGGCTTCTGCAGTACATCTTCCTGTGCTCATCACAGAGCTTTTTGAGCAACATTCTTTTCTAGTGTCACTTAACCTGTTTTAGGTGGATGCAGCAGGGATCTAAGTTCATGATTCCTTGTTTTCCAATTCTCATTATATTCTTTGCAAAACAAATTAGTATGGACTTGTGCCCAAACACGTGAAGTCTTTTTAAAACTCTCTTCCTATTCATCCTGCAACTCCATCACCCAGTAAATTCAATTTCCCTGGGCTGAGCGGTTCTGCCTATTTAATCTCCACAGTAAAGTACAAGGAAATGGTCTTGGAGATGTCTATAGCACACTTCAAATTCAATAAAATAGTAAAGCAGTCTCTTACTGAGATACTCATGGGATTCCATGCTCTCATGGGACTCTGGGGAAAGAAAGAGTAAAACATGTGGTAAGAAACTGTACTGATGGGATTCACAGTCTTTCACACGCCACAGATCAATAGAACATGCACAGAGAAATCAGAGAAGCCAGGTTTTAAGGCACCTGTTTAAAAGGAAGAGAAAGGGATCAGTGGTGTGACCTAGCATTTATATGAGGAGTTTAGGGTGTTCAGGAGTTTAGAAAGAAGCAACCTGGTGTCTTAGCCAGGACTTCAAAGCTTGTGCTTAGTCTTCCTGTGTGTGATAGTTCCTCACCTTCATGTTCCTGACATGACAGTGGATATGATATCTGCTGACCTTCAAAGCCTGCATGTGTGCTTAGGGAATGGATAAGCCCAGTGAGATGTGCTTGACTCTTGTATGAAACAACATCTTAATTCCTTCAGTATGGAACTGTGTGCCTGGCAGGAAAAGGGGGCTGATATTACAAAAGTAGAAAGGGAAATCTCCCCATTAATAAGGGAAAATTAAGAATAAGAACTCATCGTAGTCCAGACAATAGAGGGGCAGAAAGAGGAGCAGCCTGTGAAGTGAGCTGGAACAGAGGGGAAGGGGTTTAAGCAACCTGGACCACAAATCACAATGACTGAAGATGACAGCTCTGGAGCAGGGCTAGGACAGTCTGACGCAAGGGCAAAGAAGCAGGCAAGAGATCAAGTAAGGGGAAAGAAGACACAGAGTTGAATAAAAACCATCTGAACAGACCCAAAGATGTCTGCAGGTTTGGAGTTATCACTCTATCAAGTAAAAAAGGTCACCTACCAGAGCAAGTAGCAGCCATCACCAAGACAGCCAGGAGCATAAGGATGATGAGAGTGCGCATTGTGCCAGCGCAGGGAGGAATCTCTCTGTCTCTCTCACTGTGTCTTGCTCTCTTCCCACTGAGGGCAGCTGGAGATCCTGGGCCACCTGCAAAATTAGCAGTGGAATGCTTGTTATGAAAACAGAGCCAGGAGGGGGCCCATGAAAGAGCCTGGGAAAGGCAACGGCTGGCTGTTACACACTTTTTATGGAGCCATTACAAAACATCCTCTATTACAGATTGAATCAGGTTTTGGGAATGAGGGTGCATGCCGCCTTCCTCTCCCAGTTCAGGGCTGGGGGCTATAATTCACAGAAAAACATGTCACTAGCGCTCCACACTCAGAAATCTGGCCTGTGCAAGTGAAAGGAATTTCAGGGGCTGCCTGGGCCCAGAGGGAGAGGTCTGTGTTGATCCCTAATGTAAATGTTTGCCTTTCTAATTTTTCCTCTGATCTGCCCTCTTTGCCCTCGCCATCTTATGTCTGGATACACCCAGCACAGACTGTTCTGTCAGCTTTGCCAACACACATGTGGAGGATGAGGCTTCAAACACTCTACCCCCCATGCAGCCCCCCTCCCTCCAGCTGGCCCCCACTGTGGTTCCAGCCTGCCAGTCATCAGAGGAGGAATCCAACCCTACTGCCCCTTTCCCTCTCCTACTTTACTGTTCCAGGAGTGACAAGCAGCAACCTAGAAGAGTCCCTTCTGCTGGAGGGATTATGATTTTTGCACTGAGATGACAGCAGCACCCAGAACTCTATCTCTGCAGGTCCTCACTGTGGTCCTGACCCTACACTGCTCTTCTAGGCCAAGGGACAACACTTGGTGAAGGGAGAGGCAACCATATCTCTCAGGATTGCTGCCTCTCTGGTCTAGCACTAGCAGTCCTTGCCCCACTGGGCATCAAGGTCAGATGTCAATGCTAGGCTTTTCAGCTAGGTTGAATCTCCAGACCAGCAGCCTCTGGGAGCATTACCTCACATTCTAGCACCCAAAGAGCTTGCCTGGGACCAATGTCATGGACAGTAGTGATGGACAAAAGATGGGGTGTTCCCTTCTTCATCTCTGTGGTACAGTACAAGGGAGTGAAAGAAGAAAGAAGGAGTTACAGAGATGGCTATCCCTACTGGGTGAAAAGCAAAGGGGAATAGTGTGCTAGAGGCAAGACAGGGAGCGAAGGTGGGTACCCAGTGCCTGCCAGCCCTCTCCCATGGCAGTGGTGGGGCTGGGACCATGAACACTGCCTGGAGATGAGCTTAGGGTACAGAAACCATTCTTATGTCTGATCCAAGCCGTGGTGACCACCTGTTTTGTCCATTTATACATGCAAGCATCAGGATTTCTCACTGACAGGGTGCAGACCATTCTCCCCAAGCCAGTGTCGTGTTGTCACTGCTATCACCTGCAGAGGCCATCCTGGGGAGCCACACTGCAGGTGACATAGCCAAGAACTACAGGGACAGCTAGCCAGAGCCTAACACTTCCCCAGTGGGGAGTGAAATTTCAGTGGAACAAGATTACTCTTACCCTTTCAATGCCAAACTCATGGCCCTTGCCTGAAGTCTGTGTTCTCTGGGAGAGAAACTGTGCAGGGCCTTCAACTTACAAACCAAAGAGAAAGAATTGCTCTTCCTCCCCATTATCCCACCCCATGTGGAGAGCAGCTCAGTCCTGTACCATCAGTGCCCCCCATGCTGTTCATGTCCTGCCTGTTCAGTGCTCAGCCTGAGATATGAGCCAGCAGTGCGCCCAGGTGGCCAAGAAGACCAAAAGCATCCGGGCTTGTCTTGGAAACAGTGTGGCCAGCAGGACTAGGGAAGTGACTGTCCCTTTGTACTCGGCAAGGTGGTGAGGCCGCAGCTCGAGCACTGTGTTGCATTTTGGGCCCCTCACAGCAAGAAAGCCATTGAGGTGCTGGAGCGCGTCCAAAGAAGAGCAAGGAAGCTGGTGAAGGGTGTAGAGAACAAGTCCTCTGAGGAGGGACTGAGGGAAGTGGGGTTGTTTAGTCCAGAGCACAGAGGGCTGATGGGAGACATTATCGCTCTGTACAACTGCCTGACGGGAGGTTGCAGCGAGGTGGGTGTTGCTCTCTTTTCCCAAGTAGCACGTGATAGGACGAGAGGAAATGGCCTCAAGTTGCGCCAGGGGAGGTTTAGATTGGGTGTTAGGAAAAGGTTCTTCACCAGAAGGGTTATCAAGTCCTGGAACAGGCCGCCCAGGGAAGCAGTTGAGTCAGCACCCCTGGAGGTATTTAGAAGATGAGCAGACGTGGCGCTTAGGGATGTGGTTTAGGGACAGTGGACTTGGCAGTGCTAGGTTTTACAGTTGGACACAATGATCTGAAGGGTCTTTTCCAACCTAAATGATTCTATGATTCTATGAGGAGGAGAAATAGGTTGTGCTGGGGCAAAATCTAGAAGTCTGCTATAGACATTGAAGTCTGCTATAAGACTTTTCTACTGTTCCTCCATGCCCTGCTACCCCAGTCTCTTTAAGGGAATTCTCTGCTCTGGGATTGTTTGCATTCCTAGAGCCCACAGTTTTTGAGTTAGTTTGAATGTAGATTTTATATGTTTCCTGAATGTCTTGTACACTCTGGGAGCTCATGAGAGCTGCCAAGAAAAGGAGGCTTGAGGGAGAGGCTGGAGGAGACAGCCCAGCAGGAAAGCAGTGGGACACAGAGAGGAAGATGCTGGGAGTACTTTGGAATGAAGATGAGGCTGCACAGTGAGAAACACCAACATACTCTCCAGCCAAACCCTCTTTATTTATCTGTCTTCGCTCAGGGCAGAGCATTCTGGTCCCTGGAAAACTCTGCTGCCATTTCAGAGGACTCTGATCCCAGAATGCCTGGAACATCCTCTGCCATCAACCACAGGAGAAGAGCCACAAACACCACTTTAACCCAAATGATTAAGTTTTCGCCACAGGGGCAATGCATTTTCCAAGGGATGAATGAGCATGCCAGCTACACAGCCCTATACTAACAAATCTCCTTCGGGGAACACTTTCCCTTGCAAAAGTACACCTCCTTTCTACTCTCCCTGCACTCCATATTTCTCCAGCACACGTCTCTCTGCCCCAGCATCAGTGGGCTGCCCCAAAGGTAACACACCAGCACAGTGAGCCCAATCCCCCTGCTTTCTAGCAGCATGCACTGGTTAGAAATACAGAAAGAGGAGCTAAGACAAATTGCCTGGCAATGCCAGGGAAATCTCTGCAGTCCCCCACATAAAGGGGAGATCAGAAAAGCAGCCCTCTGACCTGTGTCCTGCTTGAGTGGAGAATCACAATGTTACGCATGCTGTAGCAGCCACTCCTGACATTTTGCAGCTGTAAAGCACCAGCAAGGCATTAAAAACGAGCAGCTGTCCAGGAAAAGCATACTCACTAAGCCGTCGCTTTCCCACCAGCCTGGAGCTCTTGTCTGAGGGGCAGCTCTCCCAGCGTCCTGGACCCTGACTGAAGGGGGGCCTTTTATTTATTAGCATTGATCAGTGACTCCTCCCTTCTTCTGTCTCCTATTCTCGATCCACCCCCAAGCTACTACCTTCTCTGTCAAAAACACCTTCTGCCCACAGCCAGGAAACCAACAACCTCAAGGAACTGAGCCAAGAGGGAGAGGAGAGGAGAGAGCCAGGGCAGACACCAGGGCCTAGTGGGGGCACAGCCACATCCAGGCTGCCTTTCTGTGCCCAGGAGCAGTGAGTGGGCAGAGGTCTGAGGACAAGCTCCAGACTCCCTTTTTGTAGCAAACCCCCCTGCTCTTCCACCCCCTCCTTCCCCAGTGTGCTCTAACCAGAGCTGAGCTGCTGGCCAGGGTACCTGTTCTTCCACGGGGACCAGGAGGCCAGGAGTCTTCTCCCATCTCCTTTCATGTTCCTTTTGCAAATGCCCAACCGCCCCCCCCATACCCCACCCCCCCACAATGGCAGGCTAATGACAGACTGAAAACTCACATAACAAAGGTGTCTACTTTTGGAGGCAGATTTGAAATGTTCAAAGGTGACAAACCCTATGAGGCAAAGAGCTGGCTTACACAAACACAAGCCCCTGAGGTGCACCCTCGCTGCTCACACCAGAACCACAACAGTGCTGGACATGTCAGATGACCCAGGACATGTGCATGCTGGACTGAATGATTGGGTATCTGGCCCTGTCTGCACCCGAGCTAAGAACACAGATGCACCACACTGAGATGCTGAACCCATGCAAGTAGCAACCTGCAGCAGTGCTCCCTTGCTCAGCAGAGATTCACACCTGGTGTGTGCTCAGCATGGGTACTGGCAGTCCAGTCCTTAAGTAAGGGTAGGCACAGCCTGAAGGATTGAGCTCAGCAGAGGTGAGATGGAAGGGATGACCAGCTGCAGAATCAGTGGCTCAGGAGGTTAAGGAAGAAAATCCATCACACCTATTCACTAAGCAAACAGCTGGTGAGTGTGGCTTGTCTGGTCCAGGAAAAGATCCAGTGTGGCCTGACTTACAGCCTTGGCTGCAAAACAAAAATGATAGCATAACCATGGAGTTAAAACACAACCAAATGATTGGGATAGAGGTGGGATTCACTGCACTTTTATAGGTCACCTTGTCACCTTACAGCTAACACATGCATTTTTGATCTGTGTACTTTTGCCTGGTTCCCAAAGATCAGCGAGGGGCTCCTGCCCAAGTGTGGGATCTTTAGCTCCTACAGTGCTCAATGGGTTTGGGGAAAGTTCAGACCTACCTGTGGCAGCAAGGTACCATGTTACATGTGTCCTTGTACAAGCAGCTCTTGGCCCTCAGAGCCTCAGAACAGCAACTTTGAGCTGTCCTGAAGGTATAGGGCACATAGTCATGAGTCACCTTTGAAAAGCAGTGCAAAGAGGAGGACATTTCTTGCCCTCTTCTACCACCAGAAGATCTGGTCATTTCCATCTATATTGATATTGGAAAAGCTTTGGCCCCAGTGCCATCTGGCAAGTTTTTAGTTAAGTTGGAGAAAATGGACATTAAAGCCAAAATTGTGAGATGGTAAGGAACCACACAAAAGGGGCAGAAGCTTGAGCAGTGGAAAGGAGAACTGTTGAGAAATTACTAATTCAATTTCTCTGGGGACTAGTTTTACTGAATACTTCTGTTACGGATGGGCTTAGAAAGGGAAAACTTGTTGAGGATGTTTGTTGATAACACAAAGCAAGTAAGCAGCATCAGTGGAAAGGAGGCCTGAGAGCTCATACAAGAGGAAAAGGATGACTTTGAAAGCTAGAGTAACAGAAACAGGGTAATATGCAATAGCGCAAAGACAAAGTCTTCCACAGGGACTAGCAGTAAGAATCCTACTGTAAATTAAAATCTCATAAACTGGAAGTAAACAGGGAACAAAAGGAACAACTATGAACCAGCCATCATAAAGGTGATCACAGAAGACTGATTCTGAGATGTCTACTGAGAATGTGCCAGCAGAGATGGGCACCTGTTAGTGCCACTGGGTAAGATACCAGTAAGACCTCAGCAGGAGTCCTCTGTATGGCCCAGGTCACCCATGTTCCTAGAAGAAGAATGCCTGTGGGAAGTGGTGTAGATGAGGACTAACAAGGTGAGGTGAGTTGCCATCACCCACAAAGTGACAGGCCTTTTCACCATAGCCTGTGGGAGTCACCAAGCTTTGCATTCCCTGTGTTGTCCACAAGGCTATTTCAGCAGGACAATGGACTAGCAATTATGTTTTGTTTCCAGTACTCCTCCAGGGGCTGTTTCAGAGCCCACAGCTCTCATGATTAAAAGTCCCAATTCCAGCCTCCGTGTCTTTATGCCCATAATCCACATCCATGTATCCTTCACCAAGTCCCCAGCTCATGCCAAGTAGGCTTCAGCAGAGTCGTTGAGCACTGCAGCAAGGGAACAAACCCTATCAACTCTGCAACAGAGCAGGGTTTCCAAACCTAGGTTGCCCAGAGTATCAAGTAACTGGGCTCACCGATCTGGACAGCCCTTTCCAAGCTTGCTCCTGTGTTTCAGGATGTAAGTTAGTCAACCACCACATGGTCTATGGCTTAGGAATTGATTTCTCAACATGATAAACAAGTACGTTTTGGAACAACTAGTTCTACAGCACATGAGAAAACAAGACTTTATTTTTATTTTTTCATTTAGTCCTAAGTAATACCTAGGAACTGATCCAAGAAGCAACTATAATTGAGCCATTAAGTAACAGTGTCTGAGTATCCACAATATAATTAAAGTCAACAACCTCATGGAATAAATCGTGCTGAAAACTAGCATACTGACACTAAGCTTTAGAAAGGGAGATGTTTTTTAAACACAGGAGCCAGTCAAAAGACTAAGAAATAAAAATAAACGGAGCACCTTTCAGACATTTAAAGAACTTGATATACATATCTAAACGTGTGTTAGCTCTGGCAGCAAACTTACTCAGCTACCCAAAATTAACCCTAAAGCTAGTTCAAAAGCTAGTTCAACCTCAGAAAAACACAGATTTAAACATTTCAAAACCAGATTTTAAAAGTTCCAAAGATTAAAAGAAAGGGGAAGCACATAAACAGGAGAAATCTAGTTTCACAGCAATGAAACAATTTTTTTTTTTTTTCAAAATAACTGAAATGATTCATTTCCATTTCAGTGGTGGGGTGGGGAGAAAAGAGTAATTGTATAACAAATAAGTGAGGTTTTTTTCCAAAAAAATATTTGAACACATATCTTTGAAATCTATTATCACCTTTCCAGAGAAGAATTCTGCCCCCAGCACTACAGTTTTGTGCAAAAATAAAAGTTTCTAGTGTGAAAATAAGTATTGGTTCTAATTGAAACTTCTTACAAAGTGAATCTATATATAGTCTTAGGAGTATTGTAGCAATCACAGTCTGAAGCTTACAGGTAGTGTCAGTCTCCTGCTGGGGAGGAAGGTTCCCATGACAGCTCACAGCTATACTCTTTCATGCTTCCTCTAATGTTTTGGGCCAAGATGCATTTCAGAAACCCCTCTTTCCAACCTACATGATGACTTCCAGTGACTTTCTCCTGCCCATGGATATGGAGCACACCTACATGTTCAACCTGAGGGGTATCACTCCGGACTCTGGGACAACTGCTTGCTCAGTATCCCAGTGCCAAGAAGAAAGACTGAAATTAAACACCATGAAAAGGCCCAGATCCTGCCTCCCTGACCAAATCCAGAGGGTGGGAGGATAATTCTTCTTCCACTGGCAGTATCCTACAGAACGTGGGCCTGTGTCTGCATTAGCCACTACAATAAACAGAAGTCTGTAATTGGTCAGCTTTGGGGTTTGTTTGGCTAGTTGGTTGGTATATTGGGGTTTATTTTTAGCAACTCTGTTCTGTTGCTGGTGGAAAACCTTTTAACTATTGCTATTCAGAGATTAGTAGACAGATACAACCTCACCAACACAGTCTATGGAGTTGTGATCTCGAAGTTACTCCTTGTAATCCATCAGGCTTCAAAATGAAGCCCAGTGTCCTGGAAAAAATCTCAGTCTGAGTGTAAATACAGCAGCATTTGGGGTCAGCAGTACAGTTCAATGGGAACTCATTGCTCTCCATTTCTGCATTCTGCAAAAAGTTGGCCTGGCTCAAGTCTTCAACTCCAATACTCAGCACTCTCAATGGGATATCACTGATTTACCTTAAAGACTGACTCTCTCTGTTTGGCCAGGACTTCCCAGAACAGCTGTGTTTGGCTGAAACAATGAAAAAAGATTACTAGTAACAGGAAGCTCATGAGCACAGTAGACTAAAATTTCACAGAAGCCAGACCAAGGTTATTTAATTCACTGAATAAAGCAATCAAAGCATTCACGGCTAAGAGCTAACTCTATCGCTTCCTTTGGCTTCACCACCTCCCACCCACATACATCCACATACACTGATCAACCTATTTCTCTTGCTGTCTGGGAAGGAAGGAAGAGAGGGTAATGTTAATATTATTTGGATGTTGAAAAAATTGGCAGAGGCTCCTCTGTAGGGATTAAATAATCCATATAAGAAACTAGAATTGTTTGTACTTCAAGTAATCTATGAAAAACTGAGCAAGCAAAAAGTTTGAACTCTGACTATAAAAACAGAGCGTGCTTCTTTGTTCTATCTCAGGCTCATTATCTATAGCATCACAATTTTTGTCTTTAGTAAGTAAATAACTTTTTCTGTGGCACACCAAGCCCCTGTTCTTGGCCTCTGTTGTCAGTATCTGATAGAGTTCAAAGGAAGGCTAGGAGGTAGAGGGAAATGCACCATACCCAGCCAATTGTGAAATGCTGTTTGTGGTGAGAAGAAAGACATTCTTATTCCTTGAAGCATGAAATCTGATTACTCTTATCTTCCTGTGCATAACTACAAATTATATTAATGTTCCTAACATCGCATGCTAGCCAAGTAATTTGACTTGATGACCTTTCTTAGTAATGAACTTCACACACTAATTATATGCTCTTTGGATACATATTTATTGTTTATTTGTATTAAATTTGACAACTGATTATTTTTATCAAGAAATTTCATGTTCTCATAAAGCAGGAAAGAATTTTAAAAGCAGAAGGAAAGATAAATCAGATCAATTTTTATCGCTTTTCAATTAGTTTTTTCTTCTCCCTAAAATGGCACAGGACTCCAGAAGTCACCACTTTACCAGGGCTGTCTTTGTCATTAGTGGTCATAATTTCCTTTAAATTATAAAAGAAACAATAAGAATAGTATAAACGGAGAACAAAGAAGAGGTCTGGGTGTGGAAGCACTGGGAAGAAAATGATGGCACCTAGATTAGCAGATCAATGAGATCCCAGCATACTGACACACAGATCCTCCAGACATCCAGACTGGGGAAAACAAAGCACAGTTTTAAACAAGATATGCCCTAAAACAAGGGACAGAGCATACACCTAAGACTTAATAGAAGTAAGAATTCAAACCACTGAGATGATGGTGCTAAGATAAATAACAAGATTGAGCTATTAGATACCTAGATGAGGGGACAAAAGACAATGAGACCTAATGATATTCAGAGGTGGGAAAAGCCGGAGAGACAAAAGACCATAGTCACTGCCAGCTCCTGAAGGATGCAAAAGATGCACCTAAAATGAGCATATGGTGGTTACACTAAAAGAAACCCAGGAGGCATGGTGAGGACTCCAGTGCCTGTGCTTTGAATCTTCTATGTGACTGCAAGAAAACCAAATAGTGTGAACAAATGCATCTTGGTGCTTGTGAATATGTGGTTATGAGAGTGTTAGTCTGAGTGAGTGGAATCAACGTGGCTTAAAATAAAATAACCTTCCCTTTCTATAGTGTCTCACATTGACCTTTGTTACTCCAATATTGCGACAATATTTGCTACAAAATGAAGTATCAAATGGTAACGTGAAGACTTTTTATGATGCCCTGAGTATGGAAAAGTCTTCATCTAAAGCCATCTCACATCATTCTGCAGCTTTGGCCATGGTCTGTGTTTTGTAAGAACCTTCTTTCAGAGCTCATTCCACTTTGGCTCATGGTCCTTTTAGCCAGTCACTGGGAGGAAACCTGGGACAGATGCAAAAGCAAAAGAGCAAAGCTCCAGTGCTGTAGGCATGAGGTGACATTCTTGGATTCAACATCTTCCCTCACTTGGCTTGGTCAACTTTGGCTGGGGTCTGCTCTGCGGACACTATCTGCCCTTTTTTCTCTCCATACATGATAAAAGATGGCATTTTAAGACTCAGTACAGATGCCAAAAATCACATAAAATCACACAAATAACTTATAGCATATATCAGTCCTAGAAGTTGCATAGATCTTTTTCCACAGCAGGACCTTTCTTTAGACTCTTGCCAACAAAGGCACTTTTGTCCTTCCTGGGCTTGAACTGATGTTTTTTCCCCTCTGTTCTAGTAATAGGATCTGTTTGCAACACTTTCTGGCACAATTGGGGTGTATTATTTGGGATTTCTTTTCTCCCTGTCTCCCACCTACAGCTATGCCTGCACTGGAAAATGTTGCTGTACATTTATCAGCAAAATACGCTGCATGAGTCACATGTTGGGTACACAAGCATTTACAACCCGTCTGGCTGGCTAAGCCTAAGATTAATGAGGACGTTGTTTAATACCAGACATTTTCCTAAAGCAGATGTTGTATGAGAATCTGTGCTGTGCATATATTATTTACCAAACATCTATACACATTTGTAGAACAAGCCTTCCCCCATGCTATTTGACCAACCCTCTGCCTGTCACTTCAGCTCTGAGGTAGGTGCTTGTCTTTCTTGGTGATCATTTCATTAGTGAACCTGCTGGAGGACCCCATAAATAAAATACCAATACTACCCAATAAATACAACATACTCAGTAGCTCCTAAAAAGACCCTTGTCTATTTTGAGACCTGAGTGTATACCTGAAATGAACAACTAACTCCAGTAAGGGCAGGAGGAGTCATCTCATTACAGGACAGTCATTTCATTATAGTCCCACAGGGACCTCATTAGGAGTAAGGCCCCATTTGTGCCGACTGCTGTACAAGCCCCAGAAGGGAGAGACGTGTGGTTACGTGCCTGTCCTCACCCCTTCACAGGAGAAAAGGCCTGTCTGGCAGAAGCACCTTCCTCTTCTGAGCCAAGGACCCCTTATCACTGCCTGGCCTTCCCAAGCCTGGGGCTTGGTGATGACAGATGATAACACAGGCATCCCAAAGGCTCAGATGTCAAGTTCACCCTCTTTTTCAGGCCCTGGAGGTCTTCTGCATTATCTAATCTCTCTGGCCCTCTCTGCCTTATCAGTCTAATGATAACCTGTTCCTGACCCCCACCAGCTGTTGCAGACGCTGGGCTGCTAAACAGTAACCTGCTGTCATTACACCTTAGCTGGGGAGATCTTGAGATAGTAAGAACATAAGAAAATAACTTATCACAGTAGGTTTACACTTTCAGAGAGTGGCACCATCAGTAAAACAGCAGCAGGAGTGTTATGAGGAGCTCTGTACAGTCACTGAAGAGAGAGATCTGCAAGGCTGGAATGACAGCTGAGAGTTTGGCTTTAGTTCCTTCTCTCCTGCCTGAAAGCAATCACCCAAGATTGTTTTGGCCAGGTTTCTTCTGCCTCCTTCATGCAATACTTAGCACTGAGGCACAAAGCTGACCTTAAGCTGCTCCTGAGAAAGGGAGCCCTGCTGGCTAGCTGCTAAGGCTGTTTCCTGCCCATCCCTGCCTGCCCAGTGGCTGCTGTCCCTCATTCCTGCAGTACACTGAATTGTGTGAGCTCCCTAAAACGCCACTGGGCCCCAGGAATGGTTTCTTCTGTGCTGCTATCCTGCAGCTGCTCCTACAGTGACATGAAACCCCACCACCCAAGCTGATGTCCAGCAGTTGCAGTGGAGAAAAGTGGCTCAGGAGACAAGGGGAAAGGTCACAGGGAGTTTCTGGACAGCCACCAGGTTGGGATGACCATCATAAACTAACTCACACGTATGTGTCTGAACTCCACTCGATTTCAGCAGGCTTTGATTTTGTTGGAAAATTAAGTTGCTAAACAGAAATGAAGTAACAAAATATCCTTGTGGTCCTGAACAGGTAGCAGAAGACATGGATTCCAGTTAACTAGCTAGTTAATCCAGTTAAATCGCCATGTCAGGGTCTCCAAAGTATCAGAGGGAACGGAGCTGCAAGCAGGACACCGAGGGCTACACCCAGCAGGGCTATTCCCCAGGCTAAGGCCAGCTGCATTTCCAGGGCGGAAGGACAGATCCAGCAGTGACCTTGTGTTCACAGCAAATATAAAACAGGGTGAAGATCCAGATCAGCAGCTCTGGACAAGACAAGGATACTAATGCCCGCCACAGGGACCAGCTCACCCAGCCTGCAGAGTGGATGGGCCCATGACCTGCCTTCATCTGTAGGGCATTATGGGTCCTGCCCTGCCTGTCACATCGCTGGTCCCCTGTACCCTCCCTCAGTGCTCACTCAAGCACCCCAGCTTCTCCCACAATAGCTGCATGTCTATGTGTCCTCCTGAGCATGCTTTTACCTGATCTGCCTTGTTGTCCAGAAACTGAATCAAAAGGCAGAGGGACACCCAGGGTGTACCTCCAGACTTTTCTGTCTTTAGGGTTGCTGATGGTCATGGTGAAGTTAAGCCTACAACTGGTGCTGGCTCCAGGTCTGGGCTCCCAACACTGCAGGGAGATGCAGCATAACATGGGAGCAGCAGCCCCAGGCAGGAGAAGGCTCCTCACTCTGCACCTGCCCACCATGCTCCAGCCATGGGGCTGAAGAACAGCTGCTATAAAACAGTCTGCAGCCAGCCTCAGCTCCCCCCATCCCACTCTGCTTCCTCTCCATCCTTGCCCCACAGGGCCAGTGGGACACACCATGGCACCAGCCCTGTCCCCTTCTCCAGGCTGTCTGTCCCCTCTGCCACAGATATGGCATTGCCACCTCCCACCTGCTCCAGGCTCCTTTCAGCCCTGGGGAAGAGTCATCAGGAGGGTGCCACGACAGGAGAACCTCGCAGAGAGGGGCCCCAGCTGCTGGAGAGAGGGGCAGGGCATGCACAACCAAGCCCAAATGGCAGAGCAAAGCAGTTGCCAAGAGCATCTGCATAATCAACGAGGAAGCAAACTGAGGTCTTGATACCCTGGGGCCCATCTCAGGACCTTGGCATCTCCACTCTCTGGGAGCATTTTGGGGCAGATAATTTTGTCATTCCTCCTGCCCCCTCCTCCTTGCTGTTAGTGGGAGCTTTTGCAGCTTTTGTCAGTGACCTGGGGAATTGGCTCCCTGGAAATTCACTACGTGGGTGGAGGAGCTGGGGGAGAAGGAGAGGAGGAGGGTGCTTGCCCAGAAACAGAGCTCCCTCCCACACACACCACCTGTCCACGGCACGTCTGTCTGTCACAGAGAAATCTGCAGAGACAGATTTAATATATTAAACATAAATAAACCAGCACCAAGCCTTTGGCTGACCATCACGGCTAGAAATAGAAGCCAACCACTTCAGGGGCTTTGGGTTTGCACACTCAATGGATTCCCAGATCAAGGACAGACGTTCAGCTAACCCCAGCCCAAATCAAAGTAAACACTCCTGCCTGGATTTTTAAGAAGGGGGCACAGAGGTGAGTTGAAGCACACCGGTGCCATTCAAGGCAGTGAGCAAGGAGCAGCTTCCAAGCAGCTCATCTTGCAGGGGTTGAGGGTCCCAGCAAGGATGTGAGGGCACGTTGTGAGCAGGACCACAGTACCTCTGGCATAACAAAGCTACGATGCAGCTTTTTGGACTTTCCTCTTCTGCCCAACACCTAGTCTCACAAAACCAGTAGCATCATAATACCTTAGAGACCACTGCCCTGCTGTCAGGTGTGTTTGAGCATTTGGAAGAGGGAACAGGACAAGCAGACACACAAACCACCTCATTTCCATAGGAACAGCCACAGAAATAATCCCGTCCTATCATGTGAAATGCTGGTAAGGCAGTTTCTCAAGTTCTAAATGTCCTGAATACAGTTATCTTTATTATTAAAAGAAGGAGCTTTTTATTGTCCTAGATCACAGAGCCAGACCTGCCAGTTGAAATACCAGTTGCAGGACTCAGAGACCAAACAGAAACCTTTGGGTGAACAGGACCCCTGGGGCAAGGCAGCTAATCCATTCGTTTGTGTTGCTGAAGTCTTGCTTCATCTCCATTCTGATGGATGGTGCCCAGTGGGTTCTCTTTGTTCTCCCTTTGTGGGAGATTTTGTTCTTTTTAAAAAGGGAGTGCCTGGGGCACCTGCAATGTGGCAGGCACCTTCCCTTGGGAGCAGCAGGGTTATGCTTGAGACAGAGTTGCCTCCAGAGCATGGGGTGGACAAAAAGTGAAATAAAATCATAACAAGGGTCAGAGGGCCTATCACTTGCACAGAAACTGGGAGCTATCAGGGAGGAGGAGGGTGCAGTTAGAGCCAGCCCTATCCTGGAGTCTGAGAGGAGCCATGTGGAGTGTTTTGTATCTTGAAAGTCTCCATGCTGCTGAACAGACAGCAAGCAGAAAGAAGAGACCCTAGTTTGGGATACCAAGGACAACCCCAATGGAATGATTCCTAGGTCACCTTACTCCTGCCTGCTTCTCTGTGGGAGGATTGCATCTTTCCAAAGTGCTTTGCATCTCTGTGCAGCGGCAGTGAGTTACCAGGTCACAGGAGAGACATCAAAAATGTGCTATTACCATGCTAGGGAACTGCAAGATGGAAGCAGATGAAGACCATTAACTGCTTCAGCATCCAGACTCCTGGATGACACAACAGATATGTGAAAAGAAGATTGATGACCATTTAAAGATGGTTGATCTTTTGATACAAGCATTGCTACCTCAGTTATAGTATCAGAAACAGCCATAATCTATTTATCTTGCACTTTAACAATCCCTTCCTTTCTGCAATGCTACTGTCTTGCCAAAACTAAAATATACTAAGCAAGGACTCATTCACATTTTCCTCTAACCTGCCATAGATCTTCTTTAATATCCACAGATATCTTCTTAAGAAAATATTTAAAATAAAATAATACTTAAATAATTATTAATTATTTAAAATAACATTTAAATATTTAATATTCAAAGATATCTTCTTAATAACATATTTTCTTTACTGCCAGAATCTCAACGGGGGAGAAAGCCTGAAAACATTGCTACAAAACGGGATCTGAAATCCAGGGTGCCCAGGGATATGAGAGCGCACTGCAACTGCATTGGGAAAGCCACATGGCAAGGGAGCACATTCCTCATTGGCCTCCACAACCATAAGGCAGTCAGACCAGAAGAAAAGCTCTCACTGGCAAGGAGGGAGAAACAGAGAGAGAAAGCAGTGATCCAGAACTGTTCAGCTTCTGCTGCATCAAACCACAGCAATCAAACAAGGAAGCCTTTGATTCATGGTGAAAAACTGCCATTTCAACTTAAAAAATCAGCCATTGGGAGTCACAGGGAGATGGAGGGTGAAGAGAAAGTATGGCCATGTGGCTAAGGCTCAGGAGATCTAGGTTCTCTCTCCAGCTCTGCCCACAGGCTTCCTCAACAGTCTGGGCTAAGTTACTGCCTGTCTCCTCTGTTTCTCAGCCAAAGAACAGAAATAATTGGCCAAGGAAAATAAAGTCTTGATTACAATGGGAAGTCACGAAATAGCTAGCCTAGGGTCAACACCCACATTGAATTCCAAAATGCCGAAGAACACTCAGAACACAACAGATTTATACTGAAAATATCATGTCTACATTTCAAAACACAATCTTTTGGGCATACAGCCCTGTATTATTCAGTGGGTAAGAAAACAGATGAAGAGTTTTTCTTGGGATGATTATTCCATTGATTCCAGTGATTAATAGCAACAGAACAAAAACCAGGAAAACTGCAAGATCCTATCCTACTGCCCTGACAGATGATCAGCAGACCCAGGGACTTGACATTTCTTTGTAGTTGCCCAGGTGTCAAGGAACCAGAAGTGGACTGTAGCAATGCTAATAATGTCTTCTGGTACCTGTGGAAGCAATGACCTGCTATTCCAGTCCTGTCGAGAAAGTTACAGATAGCAATACTACCAACACCTCAGCAGCTAGATAAAAGGTAAGAAATAATGCTGGTGATTGTAGGCATTATACAAGCCACATTACATGGGTGGCATGGAGTCACACAAAGCCCCTAACAAGATGATGAAATGTGGACTCTGTCCTAGGAAGAGAGAGAGGTGGGAGACACAAAGGGTATATAATACTCATAACACAAGGATAGGGAGAAACCTGGAGTGCACACACAGCCCATAAGTTTAGGCTGGAAAGGGGATGGGTCTGGCTTTTCACCCTGTACATTGACAGGATGTGGGGGGCTCCAGGGGCTGCTGTGGTGCATGGAGGATCCAAAGGCTTGAGCCCTGGTAAGCACATTGGGAAGAGGACACAGTGCTGGCTGCAGCCATGATACAGAAGGTAACTCTGCACAGCTGTCATATATTGAGGCCTGGTGCAGGCAGGGAGGCAATTATCTATGCGCCTTTCCTCTAACCAGCAAAAATGTGCTGCTTTGCAGTTCATGGGACTAGCTTGCCTGCCTGGATTTGTAGGTACATTAGCAGAGAAGGGAGAAATTCAAAGGGGAGAACAAGTACTTTCTTCTCCAATGTGCATCTGTGGCTTTGCCGTTTTTTCCACTAAGAGTGTTCCTCTGAAGTTTCTTTAGTGACTGAGCCAAAATGGGTCAAAGAAGTACTTGATTCACAGCCCCAGAAAAAAAAAAAAAACAAAACCTGCTATGTTCTCCTCTCCATCATTATCAGTTCCCTGTGGTACCCACCCAGCATCTTCCCTCACTGGCCCTTGCCTGTTCCTGGCCACATTACCCCCTGGACAAGTCCTTTCCTCCTCCCAGACCAGCCTCTGACTCTTCCCTGCTCTCCTCTTTCACACTCCTGCAAACCACTTCCCCAGTCACATCCTTCAGACAATATTTCCCTCTCCTGTGTCAACTGCCCCCACCTCTTTGCCAGCCTGTGGGCTGTCGTTAGTGGTACTGAGGAGAAGCTGTCCTGTGCGGAGGTGCAGAATGACTAAGCTCTGCGGTCTGACCACCTGCAAGAGAAAGTTTGCTTCTACTATTGCTTCCCAGATTTATTGATTCACCTTCCTTCCGGACAAACAACCATGCTCTTCCACCTTCTATTGTAAGGAGAACAAAGGTTCCTACCATGTCTTATGCTGAATCTTCACTATCTCCTCCTCATCCTGGGAACTCAGACCCAGCTCAGTGCTGGATTTCTGTGCATGAGATGGGATCTGGTTTGAGTACCATAAAGTTCATCCCGTGACAGCTATTCTGGTATATAACAGAGATTTAAAAAAATTTTATTCAAAGTTGGCAGGTCCCTGGTGTCTAGCACAGTCCCTACAAGAAAGGCAGGAGGTTCAGTCCTGATAAGGGAGCAAGCCAGGCAGCCTCACTGCACTGGTGGCAGTCCTGCTCCTCTGCACACATAAGGCACTGGCATTGCAAGCCCTGGGAGGCGTTGCTTGCCTTTGTGCCAGCCATAAGAACGCTCTCAGCATCTCCCAGGAACTGCTGAGAGCAAGAGCAATCCTGACCAGGCAGACTCAGAGGCCAGGGCCTGCTCTTATTCTTCAGGGTAGGTGCAAAGGTCATTCTGGTCCTTCTCCTGCTGGCCAGACTCCCTGTGGCATGGCCAGACCCAGTACTCCATGTGCAGGGGGACTGGAGCAACAAAGCCAAGGCACAGAGATGCTCGTATTGAAAGTCTTGGTTCAACTGCAGTTGATAGGGACTAATTCAGAGGTCTAATTCCCTTGCATTCATTCCATCCTTGCATTCAGACTTTGGTTTTGGCCCCCACTACACAAAAGGTAGGAAACAAATTCTGTGCTTAAGGACAGAAGTGGGCAGAGATGGAAACCCCAACAGTTGATACACCACACATATCATGTTGAACTCCCCCTTCCCCAAACAGCCTTGCTCAAGTTGATATTCAGTATAATTTACATGGAAGATGGCAGTGTATCAGCTGCTGGAAAAGAGGGGAGCAACAGAGGGCTGAGCCTTGCCCTGTGGACATCAGGACAGAAGAGCAGCAACTCTCAGCATCATCTCATCCCTCAGGTCTCTTGCTGACCGGTGGCATCCCTAACCCAGAATCAGACCCCTGAGGGATGTATGTACTCAGGAGAGGTGCTGATGCAATCTGAACGCTGCATGGGGAAACACCCCACCAACCAGTAGGAAATGCCTAGGAAAGGGCTGTAACATAAAACTCTGCATCCCCAGGGCACTTGCAAGTACTAAAGGGAAGTGCCCAAGAGAGCCGAACGGTGCCACTAGGACGTGGCAGTGGTTTCTGCCCAGGTAGGGTATGTCGGAGCAGTCCTGGGACCCAGCCTTCACCTCTAAGACTTACTTTATTTACTTTACTTACTTTATGCCACACGCAGCAGTTAAGGGAGAGGAAAATGCAAAAATGATAATCCCCTTGCTGAACCTCCAGGTCTTTGTAATATTCTGCTTCTGGAGAATATTCCCTGGCAGCTCTTGGCTGCCTGGCAGTATTCCCTGGCAGTAAAATATTCTCCCAGGGAGAATATTCCCTGGCAGTAAAGACGGCAGCTCTTGCACACCTCCACAGCCTCACTTTTCTGTCAGGCAGGCTCAGCTGATCTCTTAAGGATTTTGAATGTCCCTTGAGTTCAGGTGCTGCTGCAGAGCAGGGGATGTCACACCATGGTATTTCCACAATACTGAGGGGAAAGGGAACCCCCTTATCCTGCCCTCAGTCAGTTCACATCTAGCACTTCCTGCCCTTGAAAACAAGCCTAGCCTCCCCCAGCCAGCTCAAAACGTCTGGGCCAAGTACATCACAAATTCAAAGTAACACAATGGGGAACAAAACCCAGAACAAAACCCCAAATAAAACAACAAACAATAGATTGCCCCTCCGTAAGACACTGCCTCTGGCTTCTACCTTGGATGCCCCATCACAGTGGCTAAGCCCACCAGAATGCCTTCTGCATTGCAGAAGCCAGGGATTAAAGCAGACCCCCTGGCTCCACCACCACTGCCGTCTGTGCCCAGGGCATCCTGAGTGCAGCACATCAGGGCTGTCCATGCTGCACAAGTCCCAGAGAGTACTGCAGAGCAGCTGGAGGAGGACGAGGCTTTTCCTGTGGCTGCCTTGTGGCTCCCAAGGTTGTTGGTTAGGTGCAGAGCTCTGGAAGGTGCAGAGAGAATTAAACATTCCACTGTACATAATGAAGCTCCTGAAAAGCTGTCCCTATAATTAGCTGTGTACACAGCAAACACAGTCACCAGGGGCATTGCTTTTGCTTCCAGGCTTGTTTGCAGAACCAGAGCTTCATTCATGTCCTGTTTTGTTTCCCTCCAGCACTGAGGAGAGTCACGTCGCTGTGCCCAATTCCTGCAGCTGTTGTGTCTGCACAGGGCCAAGACATGAACCTCAGACACCCAGGCAGCAGGCCAGTTCCCCTCACAGTTTGGTCTGGACCACAGAGGCGCGTGACACTGGAAACATCTACAACCTCAAGGCTCATTGCAGGTGTCTCCGCAGAAGACCTTCCCGCTCTACCTTACTGCAGAGAAAGCAGTATAACCCTTCCTAGGGAGGAACAAGCTATAGCCATAAACAGGAGCAATTTTTTGCATTGAGGGAAAGCAAGCACGGCTTTTGCTAGGGCATACAGCCCTGCATTTTCTAGGACTGGTATAAAACCAGGGGTTCAAAACCATCACACACCACTGACACGGGGATGTTGGAAGGCAGGTGTGAGTTTGGCTAGTGTGAGGTGAGCCAGCTCTGATCCTCAAAGCTATAGTGTGTGCCAGAGTCTGGGATGAGATGCTGTGGCTCCCCAGTGCTTTGGAGGGGCTGAGCCCTGTGCTCACACCTTCACACAGCCCTAGGGTCAGAGACAACTGATCCTCCCTTCATCATGCCCCTTGCACAGGGCACACGCAGGGCTGGCGACCTCATGCATTGCATGGGGAACTCCAACACCAAAGCAGAGGCTTCATTCACACTCTTCCAGTCCAGCACTACAACTTCTGCCCACACCCAGGGGCTGAGCCACCCCCCAAAAGCAGCAAGACATTCTGACACCTTAGACCCTTCCCCTCTCTTTGGGGTTCAGCCTCCTGCTCTCAGCATCTTTCCTGTACCTCTGTAGCCTTTCTTCAATACACAAAAGCTACAAGAGCATCCAGCAGGATTCAGGCACATATATTGCCACTAGACACGCACCCATTCAAGAGGTCATCCAGTGCAGATACTTCTCTTCCCTGGCCCTACAGTTGATGAGGGCATGCTTTGCTCTGCCCACCAACAGCATCTCCTGGGTAAGCTCACTGAGCAGGAGAGGGGCTACAGCAGCCACTTGATGCTACCACGCAAGGCCCCCCATGCCAAGGAGTGCCACCAAGAAGTAGTCTTCACCTGCAGCTTGAGGACTAGCATGTAAATCCAATGCACCAAACAGTGGCAGGTATGTGACCCACCCTGAACACTCTCATGCTTCAGAGAAAAAGCCACTTAAGAGGTCTGCGGAGATGGCTCACTCCAGCTGTTATATGAACACTACACCCATGAGCCAAACCTTATGGCCTTGTAGGCTCCAGCTGATGACGGTGACATCTCCACTTCTGGGACCACATGCTAGTGGCAGAAGGTCACTGTGAAATGGCTGCTCAGAAGAGAGGATACCCAAGTAAAAGAGTTTTATGGGCTGAGGGCAGGTGCCTCCACTTTTACCAGCTTAAAGAAATATGCAGCATGTAATGCCCTAAACTCACCTCTCCCTTGACATCTTCAGTGATATTACCTAGCTGTGTACAGAATCAATACCACAGGTTCTCATAGGCTACATGCAAACCAGAAATTAGGGAGCACTCAGCTGTGACAAGAGAAGAACTGAACAGAGGCAGTTTGCCTCTCTTTTCTCCTCCCTCTTTTCCTGCTCTTTTCTGAACTGCCTCAGTTAGGAAACAATTCTTGGCTATTGTGTTGACCATGGAGCTTCTAAGACCCGATATTGCCCACTACCCTGCCTCTTAGTGTACAGTTCCCTGTGCAGGGAGACTGTTCCCCAGCCTTGCCAACACAAGGCACAATCCTGAATACTATTTTGGTCATATCTTTCTTCCTTGGAAATGTGCAGCAATTTTGATTCCCCATACCCACTGTTAGAGCACTGGGCTTGCTTTAGGTGAGCAGAGTTGAAGGGAGGGTAGAGCACTAAAGGAGGCAAGTCCAGCTGCATGGGAGACAGAGCCTTAGGGAGATGAAAGATATCTGCTTGATCCACATGGAAGAAGGAAGAGCTAATGCAGGGCTGGCACCTGCCTCTCTATTGTACTGAAAGCCTCCCTGCTGTGGCCCTCATCATGGTGGCTGGCAGTTACTTTGCATCCCTTCCAGGTCCTGAATTCTCCCTCTGTGGTGGTGAGCTGTGTTTGCCTCATCTGCAATAACTTCTTTCTATTCTCAGTTCTTCGCCTTGGACTAATCTCTGAGAAAGGGCTGAGGTTTCTCAGCTCCACGCCTCTTAGGCTCCCTGTCCCAAGCCAAACATCTCAAGCCCTGAGAGACAATGCAGTCACTGTTTGACAGGAGCATCCATACCTCATGCCAAAGGATGCTGAGCCAAGTATGAGGCAAACCTACTGCATGCATCTAGTACAGCAGAACAGGGATGGCTCATACACCTCGCCTGCAAAGTCCCCATCCCCTGTACATCAGAGCTAGGACCTCTGAGGGATGTCTGAGGTCAATACATAGACAGTAGCCTTTCCCTCTAATGCAGTGTGGAGATATCCCGTCTTGCAATATAACTTTCTATTGCCCTTCTGCCGCAGCTCCCATTCCTCTTAGCCCCAATCTGCGTCTTAGGCTAATTTGTTTTTGCTGTACCAGCTCAGACCTGCTGTACCCAGTGCTGTTCTGATCCCCAGCCTTCACAGAAATCTCTCATCCTGGTGTAAATACCTGTTGATGATGGGCCCAGTTCCATGGGGAACGATTCTTAGCAACCAATCTGACTGGTTAGGCATTGCAAGCCTGGTTAAATTCAGAGAAAGGAGATTTTTGAGCTTACTCACTCAGAAATAGAGAGGCTTCATCCTTAAGAGAAAGACATGGGGAGTGGGAAATCATGTATTTGCATAAAAATTCAGGCTATTCACATTCTTCTTTATTTAGTAAAATAAATTGAAAAGTTCATGTGACGTAAATCAACCAATCTGTTCCTAGTGTCAGGAGAGGCTGACAGTGGATCTCAGCATGGCACCAAAAGCAAAGAGAATAAGGGAAACAGATCTCTTGGAGCTATAAGCTTTATCTCTGATATTGCCATTTTGCTATGTCACCCTTTTCTCCAACAGAGGTAGGAGGGAAGGACACAGTGCAGGGCAATACCAGAGCTCCTGGAGTACTGAGAAAAGAGAGCTGGAGCCAACAAATCAGAAGGGAGAAGATATTCCTAGAGAGGACAGGCAGCGTATACATACATAGCATGGAGATGGGAATCCATGACTGGCTTGGCCCCTTAATCATACTATCCCAGGAATTACTGAGCTGCGGGGCTCAGTGAGCTCTTCATACAGCAGAAACAGATTACTCTGGGCACAGCCATCCTGTTGGCTGAGAAAGAATCAGAGTTCCTCACTGAGGGCCTTCTCCTCAGGTTCGTCTTCTTTCTAAAACACATTAGAGGCATGAAATCAGTTTTGACATTGCTCAGTTTCTCAACATAGTGATAAAAGGAAACTAATTTAAATGCCTCCCTCTGCTGCCTATGCCACTGCCCTGCCTATCCCATTTCAATTGCACAACACAGGGCCCTGACACACAAAGCCTCCATGCTATAGGAATATGAACTTTGACAGAGAGAGAACTCTTAACGCTGAATGAACATGGAGATTAAATTGTCTCTCTCCCAGCAGAGACGTCTGGTAGAGTCCTAAGCCCTTGTCTGTATATTCTGTTCTGTGGTCTTCTTGACAGATTTCCTTCCTATCCAAGCCACTGTCTTTCTGGTCCTCTCTCATGTGCTGCCATCCACCACCCCCATTCTCAATGTCCAAAAGCACCCCTCATTCTGTCTCCCCAGCTGCTGTTCCCAGCAAATAGATGCTTCACTGAGACCTTCAAACAGCTGCAGAGGCCAGTGAAGTCTTCTTGCTGTAGACTAGAAGGTAGAGGTCAATGAAGAAAGAGATACTGCAAAGACATCCATCTTTGATCTGCTCTTGATCTAATGCTTTTCTGATATTCAGGAAAATTAAAGAGGAGGTAGCAGGGGTGGGAGGAGTTCAGGGCACTGAAGTCATCTTCTTCAAGGGCCTTGTGAGAGACAGCATCATCCTACAAGATCTCAGCTTCCTGTAGACTGTACAGGAGTCCCCCTTTACCTTCTGCATTCTTTGTAAGAAACGATTACAGAAGTCCTGTACACGCTCAACAGAGACTTCATCCAGAGTCAACACATCCTGCTCCTCATCTGGTGTGTGGAATATAGCCAGAGCTGGCAGCTGGGACTTCTCCAGTTTGAAGAATGACACTATTCGTTCATTGCTCTTCAAATTGCTATCTACCAGGATAAAGAAAATCTGTGACAGAAACAGGAGAGGAAACATGAGCAAAACAGAAACTGAGAGACAGAACAGATCTCCAAACAGTGATCATATGAAGACTAACAGTGATGTTTTTATAAAGAGTTGGAGAAAACCCACCATATTCTGTTAGGACAACATTTTCCTCTGCCACTATCTAACTGCTCCATGCAGTTCATTTTTCTGTATTTTAGCAAGTCCAGGCTTACACTATCAAACAAAATGTCATCTTTTACCTTCTTTAAAAATATATCTACAGTATGGCAGGAAGGCAGTCTCCACTTCTATTCTCTTAATAGATGAGGAAATAAGATGTTTTTTATCTTAGTGGCACATGTAAAAGCAGCTGACTCCTCTACTTGCATATTATTTAGATAATAAACTGGAGTGAATTATACGGCAGCAGGAGCCTGTATGAATAAGAACATGAGAGTTCACCAAACACAAAGGATGTATTTAAATGAGCTGCAGTGAGTATAAATGAAGATGCAATCATTTGGGAAACAGGCATTGTTGGCAAGACACCAATGCCCATACAGCCCAGCTCACTAGAGGGTTGTTTAGACCTGGGGAGAGAAGCCCAACAATTAATAAGCCAGGATGAGAATGACCTACAGTTTTCTGGGCTCCCAAATAGTCTTGGAGAGCAAGATCAAGCCAAGGATTAGGATTCTGCCAGGATGATTCAATAGATTGGATTTATCAGAATTGGTGACCAACTCCATCATTTTATTTTAAGTTTCAACTGAGATCTTACAGGCGCAGTGGGAATTGGTAAAAACTTAAAATTCTGGAATCATACCAATTATCAATAAAATATACAGCTATCTCAAAAATCTATGTTAAACTATCTGTTATTGCTAAATACAAACATTATGTATAAATATTATAAAAGAAAATACATATAGCAATTGAACAATTTAATCAGTGATTTGATTAAATAGAATCCCTTGGCAGGTGACATCCAAGTCAATGAAACAAACATCTACCTAACGTGTCATTTTATTGTCTCTTTATCCTGGGCAGTCTACTGGGCCTAGCATATTCAATGTACCTACGGACATGGATATGACTTAATTTACACAAGAAAAAAGAAGAGTTTAAAAAAAGAAAAGTAATGCAATGTGAAGGAGATGTGCTCAGTTCCTAGACTGTGACTCATGTTTTTCTTTCTTTCAGTCAAGAACACTGAAGTTAGTTCAAAACTTTTTTCTTCTCTAAAAATAAACTTGGTAAATCTCAAATTCTTTACTGCAGTTAATCACTGCCATACAGAAACAGGAACAACAGTTTCACTGGATATGTGACATTTACTACTTGCAATTTCTCTGCCAGAAGTTATCTGTGCCCCAAGGGCAACAAGGTAGTGACCAGACTCGTGAGGAACTTCTCACAGAGTGTTTAAGTCATTCTTTTGCAGGATAAAACTCCAAGCCAGAGAAGGGTCACAAATCTAAGAGTCACAGGTCTAAGGCCCTGATCTAAAAGGCTTTCAGCTGGAGCAGCAATACTTATGTTTTAGGGCTCTCCTTCCAATTAGCAAGCTGGAAACAGAGGCTGGTGTTGGAAGGGAGCACTTTCAAAGGGTTGGTACAGGAAATGGGACCACATTTTCACCAGTTTGTTCACCAGCTTTTGGTTTTCTTTGTGAAAGATATACTAGACAACGTTTTTTTAAACAAATGTTAAACAAGAAGTTAATAAAAAAAAGCATTTAGAATACCTAAGTTGTTAAATGTTGTCACTTTATATACAAAATCTCCTCCACCTTTAAAACAGATGAATAGTATTTTAAAATGCTAGTATAAATATGCTAGTCAACATTCTTCACTTTATCAAGCTTCCAGCTTTTGTTAAAAATCCCAAAACTAAAAAGTTGTACACATTTTATCCATGAATACAAAGAATAGAGTAAGAATAAAGGAATAAAAAGGTTGGGGTTTAGAACTCCAAACACCTTCATCCTTACAGAAGAAAATGAAAACACAAAAACAACTGGCCCTTCAGCTAGAAAGGCTGAGATATCATCATTCACAGTTCATGTTTTGGATCTCACTACTGACTCATATTTGGCTCACAGAGTTACAGGGTGCCAAAGCCAAAGTACAGCAAAATTTTCCTTCCCCTCTTATATTTCAAAAATACAGGAGAGACAGCAATTGTATTTGTCCACTGTCACTCAGAAGACGACACCTTAATGCCTATCATCACATGTGTTTTAGAATGACACAACCCGGTAGGTGCTGTGACGTGGGATGAATCCTCCTTCAGCAAAAGGACAGGCCATGCATCCTACACTGGATGCGTTCCAGGGGTCCTGCCAAGGCCTGTGTGGCCTCAAAGTCACACCTGTGTGGCAGTCTGTAAGGTGTGTTGGTACTGAGGCTGCAAACACTGGAAGCCTGGTCTCCTCAGCAGCTGGAAACCAAGCAGGTTTCCACAATAGAAGCCACCTGGTGGTACTGGCATTTTCTCATGAGGAATTTACTTTGTTCAGAGATTCCCAGCCAGGCCTAGTCACAAAGAATTAATTCAGTGACCATGGAAAATCATACTGACCATGAGACAAGATTTGTCTTGCCTAACTTCTGCCATCTATATATTAGTCTTGTCTCAGCCAGTCATCTAGGTAACCTCTACAATAAACCGTGACAGGTACTATTCCACCTGTTTTAGAAGGGCAGGAAGGACATGCCTGTCCTCCTCTACCAGTGCTGAAAAGAGCCTAAAGCCTTTGCACAGACAACTTACCAAAGCTATCATTCACTAAAACAAATCCCACTTATGATGTCAACTCTCACGTCACTGCTAGAAACCTTGTAGTTCCATCCTAAACAGAAAATTAATTTTCTATTTCATATTCTCCTGTACAAAAGCTCATTTTTTTCATTGTGAAATAATTTCCATGAAATTGTTTCATTTTTTAGCAATCTTCTTGCCTGTGTTCAGAGGTGTGCTGCTACAGGCAGTGAAGGATCTCCTGCGTGGATGAGGAACTCCTGACACAAATTCTCTCTTCCATGCATTACAGTATCCATGCACCATCACCTGCAATATGCTCTCTCTCAGAAAATTTTGTACTCTGGTGCTATCTTGGTATCTTGACAACTTGATTCCTAGCCCAGTGCTTTTAGAACATTGAGTTCCTGGAAAATACTAAGATATGGAATGATGTTAATTCCCAAGGAATTAAACTTAATTGAAAATAGTACTGCAATGGTAGAAACCAGTTTGATGTTGTTTAGTTTTTCCTCTAAGAAAGACAAACAGGAAGGATAATCAAGCCTCATAGCAAGTGTTTGACCTGGAACTTCATGGAGCTGCAACCTTCATTCTTTGAGGAGATTGTATACGTAAAATGATTGAATTAAATGATTGAATTCTGAAGTTTGAGTAATTTCTTACATAGCTTACATAGTACATCAAAGCAAAATGAATAATACATCAGTCATGAATTGAAGAAAAGCAAGCTATAAAAACAACTTTACTACATATATCTGTTAAGTGACATAGAAAATCCATATTTACAGGTTCCCCTGTTTATGGCTAAAAGTTACCTCTCTCAGTTCTGGAGCCATCAATGTCTGACAAGAAAAATAAAAAGTGTATGAATGACTGTCTGCAAGAGAAAGGGCACCATCTTTCATTTCCATGGAAGAAATTCTGAAGGACTCTCAGGAGTTTCTCAGAACCCATTTCTAAATTGGCCTACACATAAATTAAAAGCGACTTTGCAAACATCTCTACCCAAATAATTTCAACATTGTAAACCATTTACAACAGTTTCAGCAAAAGCTTCTTTTGCTATTCCCAACATCACCTTACTGAAACTCTTGCAAACACCTATGAGGTACACCAGCTGTAATTGTCATGTTATACTCTGATACTGTGGAAAGAAAACTGAAGATGCTTATGCTAGTTTGGCTCAGCATTGCAAACCCTGACATTTCCTTTCCAGTAGAAAGCCTGGACTCTTGGAAGTACTTCCTCAAATACGCACATATTTGATTGCAGTAGGATCCTTCCAACAAGGCTGGCAGATTCACTCCTGCAGCTGCAGCGCTCTGAGCTCTGTCTGTTCGCTGTTACCCACCCACAATTGTTTCTCAAAGTCTGATAGAAAAGTACCATATTTCTTCTCATTCTTGTCAGCTCTTGCTGGCTTAGCATCATCTAACATTTGCACTTTCCTCTCCAGCATTTTATAGCTGCCAGGTTCCATGATAAAATCTAGAGGAACCTAGACCGCCTTCAGACACTCACTGCTGCTCAGGGTGTAATCCAGGCTGTTTTCAAATAACAGTCCTCACCATACAGCCTCATGGATCCTCCAGCTGAAAATTTCAGCTTCATCTCAGGCAAAAATGAAAAGATCATAAACCAGAGATGAAGGGACCATAATCCAGGAACTGGTAGGTGAATCACTTCCTTATGATCCATTAACGGTTGGACTCGATGATCTTAAGTGTCCAACCTAGATGATTCTATAATTCTATAATTTTCTTCACTCTTTGGGGTCAGCCACTCAGCAGCAGCAGTTCCTCTTCATCTCTCCATCAATCCAAGCCACCAGTTTCTCTTCTCCCTCCAGCTGGTCACGACAATGACTCCTCTTCCCTCAGAGCACAGCAGAGATGTGTGAAAGGATCAGTACCCCTTCTCCTGCTTGGGAACACTCTTGAGGCTCTGTTTGTGTCCTGAACTGGCTTTTAGAGAAGTTGCAATACACACCAAGCCTCCCCACTCTGTTCCAGCACTCTGCAATCACTGTAAAGGACTGCTGGATGCAGTGGTACATGCTCACAGGGAGCCTGAACACCTCTCCACTGCACTGCAATGATTCCTTGCTCAAACTGCTGACAGCACTAACCCCACAGCACAAACAAGCCTTTCACCACCAGCCCACAGGCTATGAACTATTCACTGATAATCCTGAATAAAATAATTTTTCTTTTGCATTTATTCACAGACAATCTGCAACAAAAATGCAAAATCTACTCAATACTTTACTTGTTTTGAAGCAAACCTGAATTAACTTGGTAGTCCTGACATCAGATAATTCCACTTAGGAAAATCAGCCAGCAGAGATTTCCATGGTATTGTGCAGTGGCTGCTTCTGATACTCAAAACCAATTCATGTCTTTCTACATGACAGAGCAATGGAGAGAAATTTAAGTGTGCATATCGCTCTGCTTACTCCTTAATATCCAGATCTAAGACCCAAACAGCGGGATCCTAGCTCTCTCTTACTGCTTTGTAAGAGGGCAGTCCAAATAACAGTTTACTCCTCAGAGTGCCACTCCTCTGGGAAAAACGACTTGTTGGACTCTAAGTCCCTTCATCTACATGTCCTGCAGTGCCATTGCAGTAAAGTGAAATAATCAGTCAAATCCCCACATCTTTAATCTCTATATTTTACTCTGGCAAACTTCTAGACTGATTTGGTGGGAAACTTGCCTGTATGAATAAAAATAATTAGATTTGGCTTGCTGGCAATTCATAAATTATCCAGACTTCAGTAAAATATTTTATCCAATGTTTTGTGAAGCTATTTCTCAGAAAATTATTCACATTTGCTCAGATCTGGGCATGTCACATGAAGAGAAAACTGGCTGCAGCCACATCAGCGAAGGATAGTGATGGTAAACAGCAATGCACTGTGTTAGAAGAATTAGCTGCATGGGGGGAGACCTGTATCAGACTCTGCTGCTTATGGAGGACAGGGATAATGGTGCCACTATAACATACATCTCACATGAGGCAGTGGGAATTTTTCAGATAAATTAGTTTTATTTTATCACTCTCTATTCATCAAAGCAAAACACTTTTGAAGAGACCTTTTGACTCTGATGCCTGGTTTCTGCCTGGTCTCTTGACAATGGGTGGGGACAGATGGCAAGGTCCAAAGTAGTCCTCCCATAAATGAATCTCAAGACTTCTGAGGGTGCACAGTTCTGAGGTGGCCCCTCCATTTAAAGATGAGGAAATACTTGATTATTTTGATCTGACACTCCAGTACCACAAACAGATGCATGCAGATGTTCTTGTTCTTAAACCCCAACTCTTTCCAGCTCCACTCTTCTCACAGAAAGATCTCTTCCACTGCCTCTCAGCTTAGCCTTCTCCACTGCTGGGATCCTCTGCCCTCTCCCATCCGCTGCCCTCCCTTGCCCCAAATGCCTTCCTGTTGCTTCCAATCCTCCTTCACTTGGCAGTTCCTTCCTCTGTTCCCTGGACACAATGTCCCCTGTAATTCAGCTTCTGGCAGAGAATCAGCCATGAGAAGATCTACTATCTGGGGTACTCTGCCCACAGAGGGGTGGGAAGCAGGTGAAATTTCTCTGAAAGACCCCATCTATCCCTTCACCTTAGTGTGGGAAATCTGACAAACCCATCTGCAACTCCTTTAAAATAGCTATTTCCCCAGGATCCAACCAGAAGGCTAAGGATTAAGAAGCACTGCAACATTAATTGCTGTCTGGTCACTTATATAATGGTCCTTGGCATCTTGCAGGCTGTATATACAAAATCACCTCTCACACCAGTGGAATGCAGCCATTGCCAGACTGAAGTGCAGCAGCTGTTTGTCATCTCCCAGTGCAAGGGAACAAAACTGGACCAGAAGCGAGGAAGTACATAATGTCCCACCAAGGGAACAGAGGAGCAGGACACAGAGAGTATTTTCCTCACAGGGAAGCAAATTGGCAAAAGGTGAACAGATCCAACACCTCCACTTAATTATCCAACTAATCCTCTTTTTCTGCTGCTTGCCTTTGTTCCCCTAATGCACAGAGAAAGAGATTATTCCCTCCCCATCCACAGAAGAAATCACTGCTCATTGTTTTTTCTCCCTAATGGCTCCCCTTCCTCTCTGTTCGGACTTACCTTCCCCTTGAAGAGCTCCGCTGCTGTCCGGTATCTGTGCATTTGCTCAGGATGCTTTGGGGACATCTTGTCTGTGATCAGGAGAAGGTGAAGCTGGAGCGAACTCTGCATCACACCTATTGCTGTCTGCCAAAAACACGGCCACCACCGACAGAGAGAGAAACACACACAGACAAGGAGATTGAGAACATTCAGTCCTCATTGGATGCACTGTCAGAGGGACATCAATCCTCGTGTCTCAGCTGAGATTTCTTTGCAAATCAGCTTCACAAGCATGACAGCTTTCTTTAAAGCAGGAGGGATCCAATCTGAATTCTTCATGGAAGTGCTTAACCTCCTGGTTTTGCTTATTCCTGAGACAAAACTCTGAAGACCACAAACATTCATCACTCATCACCATTCAGTGACTAGGCAGGGGGACTGCCTGGATACAGCAAGCTGAAGTCTAGAGGGACAAGGAAGTGGAGAGGAAAGGCCAGCAAACACTGAACATAAGGATGCCCTGAATCACTGAGGTCCAGCACCTGGATGAAATGGGAGCAAGAAAATGGGAAGGTTTTGTGGTGTCAGGGTTGGTGTCTCCCCTTATTTCCTTTCTTTAGCATTAAGCTGTGCATAGGAGGAGGATGAGTCCAGAGTTTCAGCAACCCCAGGGCCTGGGCATTCTGGAGTGCTGAGGGTTAAAATTGCCTCTGCAGTCCCATAGTGGGAGAAGATTTGGAGCCGGCTGGCCCTTATTGCCTGGGCAAGGGCCAAGAGGGCAGCACACACTGGTGCTCTGTGAGGAACAGGGCTGGCACTGCCCAAGAAGCCACCGCACCATCTCCAGGCACGCACACACGCGCTCACTCACTCACTCATCATCTGACTTCTCCTTCCACCCACTTCCCGCAGCCCTACAGCCTCTCCCTCACACTAAACACCAGCTGGGCCAGACCTGCTGGCTCCCCTGTACCACAGAAACCACGGAGGCGCAGACTGGGCAGCTCCCTGCCAGAGGGAGAAGAAAGTTTCCACACACTCCAGGAGAAATAAGGAAAGGGTCAGGGAGTGCTCACCAGCAAGGGCTGTGCACAGCAAAGCATCTAGTTTTTGGCAGCCAGGGCTCTGCCATTAGCCTAATATTTACCAGAAATTGTGTATCCCTTCACCTCTCTGGTGGTGCACAGATAAGGCAGGGGAGATCAGATTGGGTGCAGTTCAAGGCTGGAGAGCATTAGAAGACCTCATGGGAGAGGTCTGATGGGGGCTGAAGGTGAGGGTGAAGCCTGCCAGCACCAAGGGTCACTACAACAGGGCTGGGCTGAGAGGGGGTAGAGCTGGAGCCACAGTTCCTCCGGCAGCTCCACACAGAGGTGTGCCTGTCAATGCAACCTTGTGCAAGAGCAATGAGCAGAGCTCATCAACACGGCCGGGTCACATCTGACTCTCCTGGAAAGCACATAGGGTAAGCATTGCCTAAAAATGCCTAAAGTATGTGGGAGAAACAGTACGGGCCCCAGGATGAAGAGAGAAACTCTTGGCAGCACTCAGTGTTATCTGTGTGACCCCAGACTCTGCTGACCAGCAGCATTCTTAGATGCAAACAGCATATGCACTGGGAATAAATATTTACAAAAAACCAAGCTACATTAGTGGAGCTGGGAGGGCTTTGGGCCTGAAACTGCAAGAGACACTGTTAACTGCAGCACCTTGATAGGACTCCAGAGTGTCTGGAAAAAAAAAACTGGAACAACATGTGTGCTGCCAGTCAAGGGGGGGACCAGCTGAACAGCTCAGGACTTCTCGGTCAGGGAGACAGCCTGGGTGCCAAACAGGACACTGTGGAGCAAGAGCCCAAAGCATCAGCAGAAACACATGAAGAAAGAACCATGATCTAATGAGTTGCCAAAAGATGCAGTGGGGTGTCCAAGGGTTCAGAAGGCCTGGGTGATTATAAACGTAACAAGAACATCCCTGCTGACATGACTTGGGTGTTCTCAAAGGGCTGTCAAGACAGCGGAGCAAGATATACCTTTTCTGTCCCCAGAAATATTCTGTGATTTTGAAACGCATTTTTCACATCCCTTACCAAGATGAAAAAAGAAAATCCCCTTCTACAGTACTTCATTCTGGGAACAAAATGTTGCATTTCCAAAACAAAATGCTCTCTCTACTGGTGGGCTGCACTTGAACTGAGGAATGTGTCAGGCCCCTTAGCTAATCCTTGGCATCAGCTTGAAAAGGTATAGCTTTGAAACAGGTTGGGCCATTCTCCTTTGATTAAATTGAGCCTGGTCAGCACTGCTGTAGCTATCTAGAAGTCCACAAAAGACCCCATCAGCAATGATAAAGTCACAGCCTTGCGGCCATCAGGGCTTCTAAGACCTACTGACTTCACATCAATGAGCCCAGTGAACAGCTGAGATTTCAGAGGAGCCTAAATCCTTGGTCACCCTCTGTAGCAGGAAAGAACACTGGGACCCTGCCACTGCCAGTCAGATGAGGGACTTAATGAAGATGGCCAACATGGAAGCATCCTATGTCTGATATATTTTGTTGTTGTTGAACTGATGAATTCTGGAGTAAGGGATGGAGGTGATGGGAAAAATTTTGCTTTGGAAGTTTCCAACTGACCCTCGACTGTGCCTTCAAACAGCCGGGCTTATGCCAAGCCCTATGAGCTGGGTTACGAAAAAAAGCCTGCCTTCTGGGAGTAGGTCACTCAAGTTTCCATGTTTCTCAAGGCTTCTCAGTCAAAAAGAGGGGATCCTGGCTCAGCAAGGTCTGCAGGCATCGCACAACATGGCAAATGCCCATGGGAGGAAGCAGCACTGCCAGCAGGAGTGGTAAGAAATGGAGCTCTCTGCCCACCAACACCCCAAATTTACTGGAAAGCTAAAGCAACCACCATGCCTCCCTTCCTCTCCCCACCCCACTCACACATCCCAGCACAGCATTTGCTTCCAGTGCCCACTTGAAGTAGCAGCAAAGAGCTGCACGGCTTCCCCAATGCCATCCACACCGTTGCTGCAACCCTCACACATCTGGGTGTGCAAACTCTTAGGCCAAAGGACGCCCTTGAGGAGGAGGCCAAGTACCAGGGTGAGGGCTACAGGGATCTGGTAATTACCACAGGGTTGTACTCTGTCACCAGGCGGAGCTCATTCATCCGAATGAAACGAGTCATCTTCTCAGCATCAACATCTTTGTTGTTCATATCCAGATCCCTCCGGTCATTGTCTACCTGAAGACACACAAAGACACCCACAGTATAACAGCTGTCCTCTCCTCTCAGCGCCCCCTCCAGAGGCACTGATGGCACTCGCTCATGGAGACAACCACCCCCTGGGACACTGCCATCCTCTCCTCACACACACATAATCCCCACTTCTGGAGGTCCAGAACTACAGAGACCAACCTCCACTTCAAGATAAAGATCTTCCAAACTCCTTCAGTCTCCCAAGGAAAAAACAAACTCAGAGCACAACAGAAATCACTGTGGACTCCAGACTTCCCTACAGTATCAGCTCCTGATGCACTGAAGACAGGGGGGATCAGCTGATAAACTATTTTGGCATTATGGGGAGAGATCATTAAATAGCCTAACTTCTCACATCAATTTTGGCTTTACATCCCTTTTCAAAATCTTCATCTGCTTATTCTATTTCTTCTACAAGTAATAAACATTGACTTAGGCCTGTATGGATTTCCTGGAAACATTGTGCAAGATGGAAACCTCTCCAATAAAAAAATGTTATTTTTCCAGTACAGCAGGGAAAAAAAAAAATTAAGCCCAGCACATTTTAGCTTTAGAGAAAAATCCATCCTGCCACACTTCTCCCCACACTCCACCCCCATCCTAAACAATGTGATTTTATTGAGGTTTTTGTGACCTGGTAAACAGGAAAAAAGCAGGCAACCATTCAATAATAGCTAAACCACCCAGGGGGGCAGAGCTGCTGTGCAGTACCACCACAGAATGTGACTGAGTTGAGCCATGGGGATGCTGGGATGTGACACGGAATAGGATCAAAGTTTGGGTTTCGAAGGCCTTGGATAAACGTTATGTGTTGAATGAGGTTCTTGGGGCTGAGGAAGTGTACACCCCAGATTTTATTCTCTGCATCTGTACAAAGTGCTTGTGTTAGTTTTTCCACTGGTGTGCAGACATTTAAAGCCCCTTTTTGCTGTTCTGTGGTCATTGGCAAGGTCTTTGATCTGGTAGGAGGCCACAGCGCCCTGTCTGGCAACTCAAACTGATGCTTTTCAGGCTATGCAGCCTGATTCCTCTCACAGGTTTTCCTCCTGCATAAAATGAAAGGGCAGCTCTACTCGATTAAATGAGATCAGGCCAGTCCACAGCTGGGCAGGTGAGATCAGGCAGGCCTTGGGAACCGACCTAAAGCACTCCAGACTCCACAAAAAGTCTTCTCTTGACTTTTATGGGCTTCTGGAAACACCTGATTTCCATTTTGGGATAACAGCATCTTTAATCTGCATTCATCATTTATGGTTTTAAGAAAATAAGGCTGGAAAATAGCCTGCATCTAATAGTTGAAGCGCTAGTCAAAATGTCTTTATCGCTTCATATAACTAGCTTGTTAGCATCTGTTAATTATGTTCCTTTTAGGTCTATCAGGCCAGATTCCTCACTAGAATAAATCAGTTTCCCTCCACTATATTCACAGAAGTCTCACCAGTTGACAGCAACCCCACCTACTACTGTAATTATGGTTTAAACTTCTAAGCATTGTAAGTGTTTCATACTCTGTAAAAGCAAAGAAAAAATGAGTTTATGCCTCTGATTCACTGCTATCCTGGTCACGCATCTTTGTATTCTTCAAATGAGTATTTGAGTACAAGTTCCTGTCTCAGTTCTTTTTTCCCTTTCTATCTCTGACCCCTTACTCCTACACAGTATTCAGCACAGAATAAAAGGAAAAATAATGTGTCTGAATAATTTAATTTAAGAAAAACTGACAATTAGACAAGTGTATTTTCAGCCACATTTGAACTTGAGTAGTGTATTAGTTTTTGGTTGGGGTTTTTTTCCTATTAAACAAGAGTTCAGCTGCAAAAACTGGACTGTGAACAAAGAATATTCAATATAATCCAAATTCCAACAATCCAGACATTTTCTTTTATCAAACACCCTCCCAATGCAGTCATCCTCACTATCCAACACAGTGCATAAACAAAGGATCTTTTCAATATTTTTGGAAGAAAACCACCATGACTAAGAATCAAAACTGAGATAGATGTTGCTTCAAATTGCAACATCTGCACATAGCAAATAAAAGGTTAAATAAAAGGACCTGCTTACCTATTGCTCACTCTTAGATCATTCTCTTTGAAATATTTGGATAACGCCAGTGGTAAACACAGTGCAGGAAATTATGAGAAAGAAAGGGGAACAAACTGGCTTTGTCCGATCTTTGTACAACCTGGACCTAGAACTTGGCCAAGCTGCCACATTTAGCTTCCCTAGTACATGTAATGTGTCCTCGTACCCTGCCCACGTGTGTGCTTAGAGCTCCAGTGACACAACGCTTTACGGGCCTTTAGGACATCTTGTGCTACCTAGGGCCCCCTTCCTCCTCAGATATACCTTTGTCTCCAGTTTTCAAGTGCCACACTTGTGTAAGCAGGGACAATACAAGAAAATTTATATAACCAGTAGAATACTTGTTTTTAGCTTTTGTTGCTACTCTGGAAGCAAGGACATGGGCCTTTCCAATATTGCCTCCTTAAATTTCAGCAAACAGCTTCAATTTCAGTGAGGCACCAGCACTTACAGCTGGAGTCAACAAAGATGTGAACGTGCACAGCATCCAACTCCAAGAAACTGCAAAGTAACATTGTTAATGGGCCCCTGCTCAAAGCGTATTTAGAGGATAACTCTGCAAACCACTGACAAGGAGACAGATGAGAGCGTTTGGGATTTCTTTAGGTGGCAGAGCATCTGTAACTGCAGAGACCCAGGCTGGATCTGGTTTCAGTCATGACAGAAAAGTTGTGCACCCAGGGAGACAGCTTTGCCTGCCTGAAGTGACACTTGGCAGGTTTTGATATCAAACATGATGTGTTGATCCATTGTAAAATGGTCTCTAGATGCTTTTCATGTGTCTCAGAAGCCTTTCCAAAATGACAGAAACCCCATCCAAGTAACACTGAACTCCAGGTCGGTCACTTAGAAACACAGTCATAAAATTATAGAATCATAGAATAGTTTGGGTTGGAAGGGACCTTTAGAGGTCACCTTGTCCAACCCCCCTGCAGTGAGCAGGGACATCTTCAACTAGATCAAGTTGCTCATAGACCCATCCAACCTGACCTTGAATGTTTCTAGAGATGGGGTATCTACCACCTCCCTGGGCAACCTGTTCCAGTGTTTCACCTCTGCACCATCATTCGTTGCCAAACACTGGGTGCTGGACCAGATCCACAGGAGATCTCAAAATGGAGAATCTCATCAGGTGTAATACTTGTTGTATGTCTTAGCAATGGGCACTCTGCAAGTGCAAAAGACCTCTTTGGGGCAGGAAGCTCTACACATGTGCTTTTAGGTGGGCCAGCAGAGCAGCTGTCAATGATGAGCCTTTTTTTTTTTGGCTTGCTCTAAGGAAAGCTGAGCAGCTTTAATCTTCTTCTTTACCACTACTACCCACAGATTTAATTTCTTCTGTAGCGTGACTTCAGGCAGTTTTTAAGTGCTTACCCTCAAGCCTCTCTCACCAAAACCAGCGGGCAGAAGAACTCCTAAACCAGAGCGTTAATTTTGCAGATACAGCTTTTTGCGGGCACCGTGTTTGCTCAGGAGGAAGCTGCTCAGGGACAGCTGCAGCTCGCCGCCCCGTAGCTCCCCGAGCCCTCCGGCCATGGCAGCAGGTGCCCCCCACCCCCGCGGACCCACGCACCCTGCGGAAGAGCGTGACGGTGTTCGCCGTGACGCTGTAGTGGGACAGGACGGCGGGGCTGGTGCTGAGGCCGAAGGGCACCTCCGGGATCCGGCCGGCCGCCAGGCGAAACTGGGACGCTTCGGGGCTCTCCGGTTCCTGCGGAGGGAGAAGAGGGGGTGCGAGGCCGGGGGGGGGGGGTGGTGGTGGTGAAGAGCGGAGCCACCCCCGGAGAGCGCCCCCGCCCCCTCCCGCCCGGAGGTGGCGCGAGGGCGACACCTACCGGCCGCCCGGCAGCACCGCCCGGGGCGGGACCGGCCGGGGGGGGCCGGCGGGGACAGCGGCTGCCTCTGCCGTTGTCACCTTGCTGCGTGGCCGGGAGGCTGCAGAGGTCATCCCCACGCTCCCCGCCTCCGGACCCGGGCCCGTCAACCACCTCGCCTCCCACAGTCGGGATGGGCAGCTGGCGGCGATGCCAAGCACGCTCTCGGTCTGAAGCATTCTGGGAATCTCACCCACCCTTTCTCCTAAACCTCGCTGCTTACTCCCACGTTAACAGGTAACACGGTGGTGATGGGAAGCCCTAGAGCTCTTAAAAGGGTGGGGAGAAACCCAGACTCTGGATGTAGCACGCTTAAATATAAATACATATATATACACACACACATATATGTATACATATATGTGTGTGTGTATAATAAATATATTAAAACGTATTTTTTAAGATAACCTTGATTCTGGAGTCAGGGGTTTAGAATTTTTAAAAACCTTGCATTAGCAGTATCCTGGTCTCTTTTATAAAGGTACCTTAAACAAACACTTCAAAAAGTAACTAATGCAGATACATCAAAGGATAGAAATGTGCAGTTTCTCAGTAATTTGAGGTCCCTTCTCTTTTTTTCAGTGAGAGCATTAGCTGCAGCCTTAGCCCATATTAAAGCCTCTCTTGCTATTCCCATTCCCAGCGTTTCTTCTGAGTGATGTACTTTTGATACTTATTAGATTTAAATTCTCAAGAGTCAGTCTCTGCTTGGAAACTGTTTTGGTTTCCTTTTTGGTTTGAACCATCAGCTCAGCTGTTTGTGAGCCCAGAGAGAATAGAAAACAAAATTCCTTTTTCATTCAAAAGAAAAACAGCTCTTGTGACCTGTTTTGGAAATGCCAGCGCATTGGCATGGCTCTGGTGAGAGTGCTAAAGCCTGCGGTGGGAATAACCTCACTGAGTTTTGGAGCATTCCTGGGAAAGCTGGGGTTTAATCAGGCCAAGCACAGCCCTTTCTTGCACACACGTGGGTTTCTGGAGCAGTGTGTTGTTTTTCCATCATGGCATGCTGTTCCCAGTCAGGGAGGCTGTGCTCATCATATGGGGAGCTTGCCGAGCCGCGTTCTGCAGTGAATTGAAAAGCTGCAGCAGAGAAATAATTTATGGGAAACAGAGAGCATGGACATTATTTGGATGAATATACTCTGAGGCAGAGGGCCAAGGCAAGCCCTTATGGCACACATACATCTTTATCTACTGTTTAAATGCAGCCCAGTCATGCTTCAGGCACTGAATGCCTGACATGTTGCTGGCTGCTGCCCTGCGCTCCTGGCAGCCAGGGCTGTCCCCTCACTGCAGGATGGCACAGCCGTCCCTCCTTGCCCCGGGACCCTGCACGCCGTGTAGCAGCAGCCTCCTGTCGACTCTGATGAATGAAATCCGGCAGCGGGAGGGAAGCCACAGTGGCACAAGACACCAGTGGTTAGCACTCACGTTGCTTCACCCAGCAAGAAGCCACAGTCCCTGCCGCATCTTGGCAGGAGGCTCTGTGCCCCAGGTACAGCCCTGCCACAACCCCAGCCAGCTACCCTGGGGGAAGGAAGCAACTGAGCACTTTTGTTCTGCGTGTGCAGATGGCCTCTCTGGTTTGCAGGATTGGAATGCTGCGAGAGCAACCCCTGAGGAGCACTGAATGCCTGCAGGCGCTGAAGGCAATGAGGCTGGTGCCCTGTGATCAGTGCTTAGCAAGGCCCCTGGGGCATACGCCTCCAGCACTCACACACTTGTTGCTGCCCACGCTGCACAGGCAGTACAATCAGTCCTCACTCTGTGGTGGGGTGCGAGATGCTGTCATCCTACACCAAGTGCGTGATGCCCTCCCTAGGCTGCCCTGCAGCCCAAGGCACAGGACAAGAGGAGGAAGGAGCTCGCGGAAAGGAGTTGTTTTTGAAAGGCTGGAGTCTCCTCTGACAGAAGCCATGAGGCAGTGTGTGGGCAGCAGAAGCCCAGGGCAGAGCTCAAGGAAAAGGGCAAAAAAGGTGAACTTGGGGACCTTAAAAGTAATGAGGATCCTGTCAGAGGCCTCTGTTTTATGGTGCTCTAACTCAAAAAATATTTTTATCTTGCTTCCTAAGGAAAAATATTCATGCTATTTTTGGGGGTAAGGGGCACATACCCATCAGTCACCCTAACATCTTTGGCTGATTTCAATTGAGTTTGGACACAGAGAGCAGAGATCGCAAGGGTATCAACTATGGGGAACAAAGCAGCGAGACAGAGAGACCATGCCTACACCCTCCCTGGGAGGAGGCTGCAGCTTGAGCCCAAACCCCGTTGGACTTCAGACGACCCGCACCAGTGCTGCCCCCCAGGGGCTTCCTTGGCCCCATCACACAGGCAGTGCCTTGCTGTGTCTTTGCTGACTAAAGCAAACAACTGTCGTTCACACTCGCCCCTCGCCAACACTTTCTCTGCCACCCACGTTCCCATTTTACTTCCTCTGCAGCATTTCTCTCTCCTGCTCCAGGGCTCCTATGACCCCATTCACCTTCTTCCCCTGCTCCATCTCCCTTTCCACATACAGACAGAATTCCCTGCATTCTCCTTGTGGCCTGCCACCTAATCCCTCCACATGCCTGTCACAGGCCCTGCAACTTTCAGGGCTGGAGCTGCTTTTGGAAGGTGTTTGCACCATAACCAGCTCCACACTCCATCAGGGTGGGATAAGAGCTCATGGATGGCAGAGGGGAGGTGCTATGAACACACCTGGAAGAATCCAACAACTGCCACCTCTGCACTGCTGATGAAGGCTTTGGCATCCGCAATGTTGTTCAACAGGACAGGTTTCTCTGCAGTGCCAGCTGTGCCTGGAGAGGAGAGGTCAGGGTGGGACAGAGGGTACACAAAGAGCAGCTCAAAGAGGGCCCCCCAAAAGGCACACAAGCATCCCACCCCTCACATGCGTACCCACGCATCTCTCCTGTAAGCTTAACATGCTCACACAGCACACTCTGGATAAGGAGACCCAGCATAAGGAGGACTCCCCACATAGACCCATCCTTTTCCCTCAGCCAGGAGAAAGCTTACTTACTGTGGGATGCAGAGCCACCGTCTTCAGCACACCCTGCTGGGGAGCCCCTAGCGAGCAGGATAACGAAGAGGCACAGGAATACAGAGGTGCCCATGGTGCCAGCTTGTCCTCTCCTCACCATGCTACCCTACTCTGGTCCTCTCCTCAGCAAGAGACACGTCAGCTGCTGCAGTGGCCCACAGTCACTCCTGGGACAGTGGGAAGGAAGCAGCTGGCCCAGGGCAAAGCCTTCAGCTCCCGAGATAACCACCTGCCCAGGAGAGAGCCCCTGCCTGCACTGCAGGCACCAGCCTTGGAAAGCCTCACCAACACTGCCATCAGCACGTCCTCACCCACAACACTAGACATCTCAGCTACCCTGCACCTGGGTGATCAGGCACTTCAGCTAGGTAAGAACATCCCTCCATGCAGAAGAAGCCACTACACTTCTCCAAGCATTGGGTGCCCGAGAGGCTGATGTTCCCTTGGGCTTGGCCAGCTGGGCAGCCAGTAGGACATACAGCTCTTGCATTGGCTATGGTAAACAGCTGCCATGCTAAGCGTTAAATGTGAGAAGGCCATGTTACAGCTCCCTAGACTCATTCAGTTGCCACCCAGGATGAGACGTGGCAGCTGTCTACCCCTGGAGTCTATCCCCATCACAGGCCAGACTTCAGGCTTCAAAGGATTCATGAAACTCCTGAAGGAAGCAGGTCTGAAATAAATTGCCTACAGTTAGTCTGATGTCCTGAAGGAGGAAAGCTTTCTCTTCTGAAATATGCTCTTAACCCTTCCTATAATGCATTCTCCACATCCACATCACTGAAAAACATACTCCAGAGCCATACTCCGGAAAAGAATGTGACACACATGCAGAAAAGAAGAAAAAAACAGGTTTTATTCTTGGGACACCAAAGTCTTGTTACAGAATCTAGCTGCATTCCCCCTGACTGGTTTTGCCTGCACAAGGATGGATTTTAACAGGGTAGGGCACCAGATACAGACCAGGAGACCATCACGGGAGGTAAGTAACCATTTACAATGAGTCAGAGTACACAGCAAGTATAACAGAGATTTTCCAGGGACCAGTCCACCCTGCCAGGTGATCTTATTTCCTAGAAAAGGCACTTCCGGGACCGGAGTTGGTGCAGGAGAGATGGACACAGCAGGAGGAACTACCGGGAGAGAGGGAGGGAGATGCTTCCCAATTTAGCCCATTATGTCACGATGGGGCAGTGGTTGAGAACAGGCAAGTTATTTTCAGTGTATCAGAAGCAGCAGCAAAGACTGCCTGCATTGTCCGAGGCTGGCACAGAGCCCCGGCTCCCATGGGAAGGGCTGCCAGGGCTGTGGCCAGCCACGGTGGCAGGAAGGAGCAGCATGGCAGGCATGGCCCACCTGGAGACTGGTGCAGGAGGCAAGTGGATGGGAAGGGGGAAGGCAAACTGGGTGACCTCATTCTGTCCATTCCTTCTTGATGGACAGGTTCCACTCCCAGGTGAGATGGTCATGCTTGTCATCATCCGTGAAGAAGGACTTGTTGTGATAAGTGCCTCGAGCCAGCATACCCTTAGGAGCCTCCTCAACAGGTGTCAGGAACTCGTACTCCTCTGGCCGTGGCCCGTAACTGCCAACCATAAATGTGGCTTTGTCCACTAGGAGAAAACAATCCACACAGGATAAGCCCCTCACGTAGGGAATGATAAAGGAGAGAAGAAGCCACAAGCATGAGCCAAGATCACAGACAGAAAGGAGATAGTAGGGAGAGAAAGGAATGATCTCTGTCAGCAAAGGGAACAGAATCAGCAGAAAAAGTGAGTTAGTGAAACACAAGGACAGCTGAAAGGATAAATGGATAGACAGGCAACTCAGTCTGTACCCTCCCACATGCATGAGCTGCTGGAAGAGAGTGGGCACACCCAGCATTTGGCTCAAGATGTCTCTTGATCCCCCACTACTTCTCTTTTCTAGTGAGAAGACACCATTTACGTGTGCTGAACAGGACATTGGAGCCTTAGAGGTGGTTGCATGCAAAAATGCACATGGGACGTGTGTGTGCAAAATGGGACTTCCCTCTCTCTGCCTTGTCCAGGCAGGGCAGCACTGCACAAAGTGGAGAGGTCATGGGCAAACACAGGGCTCTGCAGATAGCAGGAAACTTTGTAGAGCAGCTCTGAATTTTACCAAGTGAATCTGGAAGAGCTTTCAGGGGGTGGGAAGCTTCACATGGGCTGAGCAACTCTACAGGGGACAGGGGGAGGTGAAAAGTTCTGCATGGCAAGGAAATCTGTGGCAAGCACTGTCTAAACAGAGTCTCTGGGGACTTTGCTGCTGCAGACAGTGGTGTAGCATACAGATACTAGAGCTGGCTTATACTGAGTTCACATAGGAACAGGAAATAGTTGTCGTGGGTGATGCAGAGTGCAGGCTAATGCACTCTGCTGAGAGGTCTCGCCTCCTACGTGGCGGCACAGCAGGAGCCCTTGGGGCCAAGGGAGGCTCTGCCCCAGCCCAGAGCTGCAGGAACCCTTCTTTGAGCAGAGGGAACATGGTGGTAGGAACACTGGTGTGCAGGGTACAAAGGTCTCTTACCCTTCACCCCTGTCCGGTAGGTGTGCTGCACATATTTCAGTCCCGACACAATATCCCTGTTTACCTGAAAGAAGTGGCCAGAAGTAAGTATCAAGGGAAGGGTTTTGGTTCTGTATCTGCTGGTTTTCTCTTTCCTTAGAGACATACCCATCCTGGCATCCTACACTACTACTCTCAAAGGCTCAGCACAGGACACATTGTAGGGAGTCCTTATATGACTTCTCCATAGGCACCTGGAGACCTACAGCATCCTATGTACATCTTCTGCACTTCCCCATCCTTTCCCTGACTTTGAAGATGACTGGAGCACATCAGTCAGCTTTGCAAGATGGGCTGATGATGACAAAGAGAAGTGAAGCAGGGAGTTCCAGTTAATAATTTCCATACTGAAAACCAGATATGGGTGACTAGAGTCATCCCTCCAGCACAAATTGGTGGGCAAGATTAGCTGAGCACTCCCAACTGCCCTCTAAGCTATGTGGGGAGCTGACAAGTTTCTCCACAAGAGACAAAGGGACAGTTTTGTCCATAATCTCTCCTCACGTTTCCCATGGATAGCTTGGATGTATCCCTTGCTGTCCCCCTCCAGCATACACTGCCTCCCCACAGCACTACTCAATCTGGAAACAAGACAGGCAGATCTTTTTACATCCCAGAGGAGAATTCACATGGTGCCAGCTTTCACCATGCTTGGGACTGAGGGAGGGAGTTGGAATAACTTGTCTGGCTCCAGGTATCTCCTGTCAACAGGGCTCAGACACAGATGGAAAAATTTCATAGCACAAAGGAGAGCTGGAGGTGTCTCTGGGGACAAAGTCATCTCTGAGACAGCAACCAAGCCTCAGAGAAGAACGGAAAATTTTCCTACAGAACTGATAACATTAATACTTTCTCTCCTCCATTTCATAACTATCCTCCATCCCTTTTTGCCTTCTCTGCCAAAGCCAGCTTTGCCTACAGTAAATATGAGGAGATGATCACTTCAACGCCGGATGCCACACTGCAGCGTGGCCAAGTTTCATTTTCAGCAGGAAACAAAAGTAGTGTCTGACACACTGGTTAATGAGAGAGGGAGAGAAGTGAGCCCATTTGGGTATATCATGACCTAGAACAACTCTGGTATCATCAGCCAAATACTACAGTATTAAATCGTTTTTATGCATACACAAAGCCCAGCAATGCAGACTGAACCAGTACTTCATGGAAAGCCATTATCCCCTTCTCCTCCCTATCCATTCCCACTCTGTGTAAAGTAAAGATTTTCTGGTGGCTGAAAAGCCAAACCAAACTCAGCCCAAACTACCCATCTGGCTTCCAAACCACTTGTTCCCTATCGCGAGTGGACAGAAAGCAATTTTCTCCAACAGGAGAGCAGGCAGAAGCAATTCCCTGGAAAGACCTGGTCCCTTGTTGGGTAGAATGACACCTAAAGCTATGGGGTCTTTACAAGGGCCCAGGTTTTGGGCAGGCATGCTGCCTGGCTCTAATTATCTGATAGACTGCCAGTGACTGGCCTCAGCAACTGATGAGAAGCAACCAGAAGGAAAACTACTCACTCTGAAGTGGATCTTAACTCTGTATTCCACTCCTTCCTTTAATATGAAGGTCTCTTTCTTGAGTGCTTCAAGGTCACCTGTAAGGAGAGGATCAAGCTGTTAGCTAGAGGTGTCACAGCGAGAAGAGACCGCACACAGTGGGATGGGCCTGGAATTCACGTCAGAGATAAGCACCCCTTCAAAAGACAGCACACCTGCAAAATGAATATATGGAGGTCTGTATAAGCAATTGCACTGTGAGAGCACATACACAGAAATGCCTGGGCATACATATGTGACTGCATCCACATCTATAAAGATAATGACTAAACAAATACAGGTCTGGGCACATATACACAAAGACATTTATGCGCAGACTCGTTATTGGGCATCTGCAGAAGTGTGTGCATTCTTTTTCCATGCCCAGCCCAGACTGGGGCAAGCTGAGCATGTTTCGCAGCTTCTGCCCAGCTTGTGAGGGTGCCTGAGCTCTGCAGGGCTCTGCGCGGTTTTGGGTGAACAGGAAGCCTCTCCACTCCTCCGGGCCCAGCTTCCTCTCTCTGCAGAAAAGCCCATATAAGGTGAAGCCTGGTTCTCTCCCCATGTCCCCAACAGCCGGAACTGCAATATTGCTTGGTTCTGAAGTTTCAAAACAGCTCTTTACCCGAATGCATGCACATGCCTTGTGCTTGTGAGGTCTCATTGAAAGGAAGTAGGAAAAGAAGCCAGGAGAAACCCAGGAGCTCCTAGACCCTTGACACTCTCAGTTACATCTCTTTTTCATATGTGTATACCTTAAAATAAGAAACAAGGCTAAGATGCCCTCAGAATTCCTCTAAAACCCCACTGTAGTATCCCAAGGACAAACTCCCTTTCAACTTGAAGCATGCCAGGGCCTTTGCTTTTTCCCTTTTGTGCCCAAGGACAGAATCTCTGCCTACCTGTAAGGTCCATAGTGATCGGTCCTGGAGCAGAGTCACATACTAGGGTGAGTCGAGTGACCACCACATTGGGAGCTGTTGGATCTGCAGGTAGGAAAGTCAAGGGGAAGCTGTCAGCTTGCAAAATTAAATGCAGGGGGTGGGGAACGACACTGAAGAAACGGGGTTGCTTTCCCACACAGAAACTGCACTTCATGAAACACCCAGTAACACCAGGCTTCTCTTAGCACAACAGGACCATGCATCTACCGCAGTCCTTAAACATAGACGCCTCCAGCCTCCATCCCAATACCTAGAGGAGGTCCTTCCACTACAGGAGGCTCCCCTCTTAAGATCACTCTGAGCAGCAAAGCTGTTTTTCAGTATAGGCTGGTCCCCTCATCAGTCCTCCAAGGCCCACACACCTCTCACCACAAGTCCCTTTCCACTGCCAGCACTCCCTAGTAACCTTACACCTAACACTCAGTGCATTTTCCCTGCTTCCTTTACATGCATCTCTCCACCTGCCCATCCCCAGTCCTCCAGAAGGTCAAATGTGCCTGGTCAAATAAGCTCCTCCTTCTCTGAGGCCACCTTGCCCCATCCCCACAGCACACAATTGTGATGCATCTCCCCAGTCCCTTCCTACCAGCATGCCCCAGCCTACCTACTACCACAGGTCCATCTCCCAGCAGAGACTTCTTGTACTTAGCGAGGCTTTCATCATCCTTGTCCAACTCTTGCAACTCCTGCAGTGTTTTCTGGGGAGGAGGTTTGTAGTTCAGTTTCCCATCCAGCTCATCATCATCTTCCTCCACATGAGGTTCTTGGGTCTTCTCAGTCATGGTCACTTGGTCTGGGTAACAGAGGAGGGGGCAGTCAATAGGATTGCTTCACAAGGGGGTAGCGTCCCTGGGGATACTCGTTTTGGGCACAGTATGGTTCAGTTCCCTGGTCAGACAGGCACCTGCCCAGTGCTGAACACAGCGGGATCGTTACAGGCAAATGGCGACAGTGATCAGCTGCAATCCCAACACTGCCGTGCTGATATTCTGGCTCGAACACAATCCCCCTCTGCCCCCACTCCTCTCCCTGCAGGCACCACGCGCACACGCAGACCTACACCATTCTTCCCTTCCGAGGAGGGGGTGCGGGAGCGGAGGCTGAAACCGGAGTGATTTACAGCCACTCTGCAGCACGGTTGCTGGCCAGCAACCCTGCAGTTACAAGCCACCATACAAGGTTTCAGTGCTCGCCAGCTATCTTGCACAAAGAGCCACTGCCACGCACAGACATGAATAAAGCCGAGGCCAGAGGTTTCATTCACCCTCTCATAAAGGGTTAAAAGCCACAGTCAGGCAGCATTTCACATAAAGATCAAAATACCTGACAGCAACTCCCTTATATTAGCAAGTTAGCCGAAGACCTCAAGGAAACACACCTGCTACAGTCTATCTATCGGCATTCACAGTGCTTGCTCCCAGAAACAGGTCACTTCACACACCGATAAGGTCTCCTTCCCGCTGAGGAAGGAAGCTCAATGATGACCGCAGCCAGCCTGGCTGCAGAGTAGCCCTGCGTACCTGCGCTGCATCAGTGGGGCTTCTAGGAAGGGAGAGGCAGGACAGCTGGAGCCCGCAGCCACACAGCCAGCATGGCTGGAACACACGGCACTGGATGTAGGAGGGCAACGAAGCTGCTTGGGTGGCATCCCAAATGGGACTCAGAGTGGGGAGAGAGAAACTGATCGGCAGCCAGGCAGACGGCAGGGAATGGGGAACGGGGGACAAAGGCAGGAGAGGTGAGCAGTGCTGTGCCAGGTCCCCCTTAGTCAGCTGCCTGCCTTGCAGAGCCAGCAGCATGGTCCTAGCCACCTTCCCGCTCTTCAGAGAAAGGCTTTAAAACAGAGCAGTGCCGTGGTGCAGTGATGGTTGTCGTAAATGGCCAAGCCATTCCTTGCTGTTTGGAAACAAGGATATTTGGTCAAGCTACACAGACCATTCAGTTCACTTCAGCTTATCCTTATATTAACTCCTTCTCAGAGGTTGCCCCTGCTAAAAATTTCCCTTTTGCCTGCTTATTTGCAATTTCCCAAGCAAGCCTTTATCCCTCTCCACAGCTGTGGACTTAACATTTGCCCCTGCTCCCAAAAGTTAAATTGGGAGCTACCAGGATAGTTTTCTCATTCATCAAAACAGAAGGAAATACAAAACATATATGTGCAACCATTCAGGGTGAACCAGCAAGTGGAATCACACAGCAATGAGTAATATGCAGACCTCTCAGCGCAATTTCAGTGGTCAAAAAAAAAAAAAAATCAAGGAGGGCTATCTTGGCATGTTACAAAGTGACCGAGCAGCACAGGAACAAGACTCAGTCCAGCATGCTGATGTGCAACAGCCCTGATGCAAGACTACTTTGCAATGGCACTTTGTGGTGAGTCAGAACTAGTGCAGAGCAAGCAGCTGGGAAATAAAAGGTGATCCCCACTCAAATGGACAGGAAAGAAAGCACATCCCAGCAGCTGGATAACCTTGGCTGAGTTCATGCCTTGCCCTAGGAGTGTGAAGGACCTACATACCACAGGAAAGGTCCTTGAGCTTGTCCCCATGAAGAAGGAAACTAGAAGCTCCCTCATGAAAGCAATGATTGCTCATGTCCCACTGCTCTGCAGCCCTGGCACAGTCACCTCACAAAGCCTCGCAAACCCCCTCAGTGCCATCCCACACTCAGCACAGGAAGAGGACATGATGATCCACAGCAGCCACCACCAAGTCTTGCCTTCCACTTGGGCTCCAGTTGCAGATCTGAGTCATTTCCACTCTCCTGAGCTCTCTCATGCATCTGCCACTACTACCGCCACCGAGCAGAGCTGCGTGTATACCCCCATCCTCCACAGGGAGGTTTTGTGGTTTATCACAGGAGAGGGAGAGACCCAGGCAATGGAGAGAGAGAGATCTCTGGCCACACACAGAGAAAAGGCAAAGTCATGGCTGGACCAGCTGATTGTTCCCCATCCCTCAGACCTTCCCTTTGCATCACATATGCCTCAGAGACTTTCTCTGCCAGCCCATGGGGGCGGCTCACTTGAGAGGGCATGCTTTTAGGCTCTGAAAACCTCCCAGGGAGGTGGACAGGCAGCCTGCTCTGCAAACAGAAAAAAACCCACTGGGGAAGAGCACCAGCCATGCTGTCTGGTCTGAACAACCCTGGGCTCACATGCCTCTCAGGATGGCACCGATCAGACCCAATTCTGGCATTTCTCCCCAAGTTGTAGACCTGACCCTGCCTTCCTGCCAAATTCCCAGGCAGGAGGTGACCAAGAGGAAAGCTCACATCTCAGCTGCCCCTACCTCTACTTGCTGCAGCTCTGGGACTTGTCCCCTCTGCAACCTAAGATACGCTACTGGGCTCAAGCACCAGCACCTCCCCAGAGCGAGCACGTCAGTACCCAACAGTCAGGGGCCCTGGGCTACTTTATCACTGTCAGGCCAGAGGCTGGGTTAAGATGGAGACCCTCAAGGCCTCAGGCCACAATCCTCATTAAAAATGAGAAAATTAACCCTATAAATTCTCTACGCAAGAAGAAATTTGGGCGATTTGTGCGTGCCCTGGCACATTTTATGTCCCTTCTTGCAGCCCCAACCCACAGTTGTGCATCACCTGCACCTCTGAAGCCTGGCAGCACCCACAAAGCAGCAGGGAGAGGGGCAGGAGCAGCACTAGGGACCCCCTGCTAGAGAGGGAGGTGGCTGCAGGAGGCAAAGGAGGAATCATGCCCTGCTGAGGGGTGACAGAACCTCTCAGCTGGGCTTTGCCTACGCCAGGGGTGGCTGCCCTGCACCTGCAGCAGGAACGGGCAGGAGACATGGTGGATGGTGGCACCTCCTTGCCCCTCCATGCCGCCACGGGGCATAAAGAGAGATATCACTGGGGTAACATTTTATTTGCTCTCCTTCTGTGCATCAAATTCACTCCCCCAAACCACCCCCGATCAAGGGCTTATATCCAGGAAGCGGGTTTGGCAGGGAGGAAACAATTTTCCGCGATAGGAGAGAAACACACCGACCCCACCAGCGTCCCCGGCCTCCCCATCCCACCCCCCTGGGGTGCGAGGGCAGAAAGGGAGCCCAGTGCCCAGCCACCCCTGGGGACCGCCAGGTACCCCTCTGCAGGGATACACCGGTCGTCACCCCGCAGGGCCCCTCCCGCCACAACGGAGGCTCCCTCTGCCCCTCCACCCCATCGCAGCGCAGAGTCCGACTTCCCCCTCGGATGCAGGCAGGGCCCTGCCCGTCTCCCCGGGCAAGGCTGGGCAACAGAGGCAGCCGCCGGGAGCAAAGGCGCAAAGTTGGGCGGCACCAGGGGAGAACGAGCCGGGGGTGAGCCCGCTCCTGTCCCCCTGCTCGGGTCCCCCCGTCCCCCCCTCGCCGGGGCTCGCACTCACCGGCTGCGCGGCGCCTGCGGCCGGGGTCCTCCTCCGCTCTCAGCGCTCAGCTTTGAGCTTTGGCAGTTGGAGCAGGAAGGAAGTTGGTGAAGAGAGAAAAAAAAAATAACACTCAACACGCAAAAAAAAAAAAAAAAAAAAAAGAGCAGCCGCCACCGCCACCAGCAGCCCGCTCGCAGAGGAAGCCCTGCGCGGCCCCGCATGCTGCAGCGCTCCGCCGCCCGCCTGCCCCGCTTTGTCTGCGCGCCCGCCCGCCCGGCGCTGCGCTCCTTTTGCGCAGAGGTGCGCAGGTCTTTGTCTGGGGGGCTGAGGCCGGCCCCAGAGATGCGGGACTCCGCGTTCTCGATGCATCCTGCTGTGACGGCAAGCTGGGGGGGGGGGGGTGTCCTTTTTTTCAGCCCCTGGCTTCTATTTTGTTTATCTTCCTGGTGTAATTAAGGTCGATTTCAAAAGCTGGCCCTGATTTATGTTGATTAAAATAAGTGGAGAATCAGGTTGAGTGCATTGCTGCATAGATGGGGGGAGTGCAAACGGGGGTCATAGCAGATGTACCTCATTTTTCCTGGTGCTACCTGCTGTTCTTAATCAGTGAATTGTCCCTAACTCCCAGCCATTTTCACAAAAGCAGTTTCAAAGATCAACTACCTCAGGAAGAACAAGGTCTCGTTTCCTAGGGATGCTTAAATGATCAGAAAGGTTTTTACACCACTTCCCCTCTGAAATATCAGCAGATTTTCTCTTTGTTTTCCACTCATGGAGTGCCCACGTAGTTTTTCAGTCACATAAATCCTTCACACACACAATCCTCAGTGCAGAATTGAAGAACAAATTAGAACATTGGTCTGCAACCAACAAATCTGGATCTGCAATGAGTGATAGACTGCTCTTAATGCATTTGCAGAAGCAAAATAAGCAAAGCAAATCTATTGTCAATGAGCTTCAATTCACTGCCCTGGATCTGCATGTCCATTAGAGAACATTTATTGTACCTGAATTTTTAAAGGTTGCAAACAACTGAGTGAGAGGGCTCTCCTTCAGGGATGGACAGATCTCAGACGAGAAGGGCTGATTTTCCCAGCCTACCATTGCTTTCATTTAGGCTATGGGTGGCACTTTGATTCTGACCTCATGCATTTTAAGGGACAAACAGATATGTCTGGCTGGCAGTGGATTTCCATTTAGCAGGGGCTGTAGCCTCAGAAACATTTTAAGCCTCCATGAATTAGCTTCACTGCAAAGAGAAATTATTTTTTTTTCCTGCTGCTCTTTTCCACTCCTACGCTAACCCTCCCTGTGGGCCAGCACAAAAGAACTGAGCTGAATACAGCACTGAGCTGAGTTTAAAACATACCTGGCAAAAATATGTAAGCAAATGCATAACCATATACCAGTGAGTTTTAAACCCAGATAGGTTTCCCAATCCTTGTTCACAGTGACCAAATGTGGCTAAATCCTTGTGCCAGCACAAGGGAAGAAGATGTGTGGGGTAGGGATGGGGAAAGGACATAGCAAATTCTTTCAATGGCAGTGCCACATTATGGTGGCTCAAATTGTTCACGTGAACAGTCCTGGTCTGGGAAAGGTGTGAAGAGCTGGGTGTGTTAATTATGGGGAGCTTTGAGGAAATGGTCTTGTTAAGAAGCCACTTCGTCTTGTACATTAACTTCTTTTCTTGGTTCCTGTGCTGTCTGGACTAACGCTCTGACTTCAGTAGACTTCCTAATTTGTACTGGGAGACCAGAACACCCTTTTGGCAGGGAGGATGTGTGGGCTGAGGTTACCAACAAGCTTATGGTTTGGCTTGAAATTTCCTTGGGTTTAGTGGCTATGTACAGAGACAACAGTGCAATCATAACTCCAGCATTATTATGATCATTTTTGCTGGAGGACAGCAGGGTTTAGCTTTCTTTCATTTTTTTTAAGTTGGAGATAAATACCAGGCTGCCTGTGTCTTTGTGTCGCTATTTGTACACTATTTCTAAATGCGTGTGAGCATACATCAAGACCAGTAGATCCACAAATGTGCACAGAAGTATAAGGTTGTATAGCTGTGTGCCACCATAGGTATGTACACTCAGCCTATACTGGGATGTCTGCCTAGCGTGCAGGAGAAGCAGATTTTACTCCTGTATCAGAAATTAGCCAGTATGTAATCATGGACAAATCACGTCATTGCTCTGTGCTTCATCTTCCTATTGGTGACAGGGGTGAGAAGGAGCTGTAGATGTTGGATATGCACCATGCTGAGCAGATGGGAGCTTAGAAGCCAGGTACCATCCTTTCTTTGGGTCAGCATATCCAACATCCTGCTGGGGAACCACATCACTGATCTGCTGGAAGAAAGGCAGGTTTTGAACCGCATTGGAGCAGAACATACTGAAGGCAAATCCCTACCCATACTTCATCTCCGACAAACTGATGCCATGCAATGAAGATCATCTCTTGGCAGACGTTGTCCAAGCCCAGCCAATTCTTATGTCTGTGACAGAAGGAGGCAAGGAAGGCAGCTAGAGTGTACCTGCTTTATTGCAAAGGAAATGATAGCATTTCAAATGTATCCTTAGTTGGAAAAAAATATTTTCTACTTAAAATATTGTTATTATTAGATTTTATTTACTTTGGCACCACTGACCACAATTAGTTGTGCAATTAGTTGACCACGCTAATACATGCAATCAACCCCTAGTCTAAATTTACGTCAAATAAATAGCCAAAACCTTATGTAAATTTTTAAATGCACATCCTTCAATTATACAACCTTTACTCTTAACAGTCATGTGTCTTCTGTAGCACTTTATTGGACCCAATAAATCTTGAGATTTCTTAAAAATTGTAAGATTAAAAACATTAGGTATAGCTTCTTTTTTTTTTCTATTGTGTTTGGATTACTGCCATAAGCTGTCCAGTATTTCTGGGTTTGAATTTTCTAGATTGGTGGTACGTTGCTGCTGCATGCTGCTAAATGTCATCTGCATGCTCTGCAGAAGAGGCTGTGTTTGAGGGAAGGAACTATTTTATGGTCTTCAGAAGCGACTAATTCAGGAAAGCATCACCTGTTAGAATCCTTTACTTTCTCCTACTCTTTAATTCCACAACTTTCTAATTTCCCAGGCAGGGAATCAATTTTTATAACTGTAAGAGGCCCAATAGTGTAATATTTTTTTCTACTGCTCTTGCTACTGTACTGGTTTGTTTTGGAGCTTCTCATTTGCATTTGCACTGAAGTCAGTACGTAATGTTACTAACTCACATTACTCTCTAATGAATAATGTTGTTGAATCCTGTCACTGTCAGGAGTTTTGCTTCCCCCTCGAGGTTTTTGCAGCCTCTGGGAACACTCGGGTGATACACTGGGAAGATGCCCTTGCGGTGGAGCAAATTCACGTCAACAGCTGCTGCAAGGTAAGCATCAGTTCTGGCTGTGGGTGTCCCCCAGGTGGATGTCCCAAGGTGAGGAGCATGGGGGAAGGTAACAGGTCAGGGAGCTCAGACACTTTCCCTGGTATATGAGGGGCATTCATTGCATCACCAGCTGCCACCCAGCTCCTTGGCAAACCCAGCACTGCCTCCTCTGTCTCCCAGTCAAGCGGGATAAACAGGGGGACACAGCCTGTGAAGCATGAATAAATTGCACGTGAATGAAATGCAGGTGCAAGGTGTCCCAGGATTTGCTTTCAAAGGAAGCATCCTAAGGCTGATCCTGTTGACCCTAGCACGCATGGTGCCCATATTCTTCCTACTCAGTGCCACTCACCCCTCTTAATGTGCTGCAAGCCGATGGGGTGGGAAGGGAGGAAAAGGATGGGAGCTAGACACAGTACCAGGCAAGGGAGACAGTATTCAGCATGGAGAGCAAGGAGGAAGCAGGCACTTTGGGGTGCAGCCACAGAACCCTTGATAAGGCTTTAGCTGGATTTCCCACACCCTGATCCTGTGACAATCCCTTCACATCACCTGGCCACAGGACTTGAGAACTTTGAGCTGGGCGAGGAGCTGACCCTCAGAAAACGTGACTGGGTGCTCCATCTCTCCAGCTCCTCCAGAAGAGATTTCCTTGAAAGATGGAGAGAAGATTGGAGATTTAATGCTTGTCTAAGCAGCTTTCAGACCGGTTAATGTGCTAATCCCATAACCCCCGTTTCCAGCCTAAAGGTGCGCGAAGACTTCACATGTCACTTCTGGATGACTCAACTCCCCTGGGGGAGAGAGGGGAACAGCAAGATGCAGAAAGGAAAAGGATTTCATTGGGGATGAGAGAGTAGGGGCAAAACAGAGCCAGTTTCGTTCAGAGGTTAGCCTAAGAAAGGCTGACGATGGACAGAACAGCCCAGTAAAGGAGAGGGAGAGCTAAGTGGGTGGAAGAGGGAGAGTGAGGGTGCAGTGCTGGGTGAGGGGAAGAAGGTCCCTGCCACCGGGGATCAAGAGTGTATTCTCTGCACCCCCTGTACTCCAGAGCCCAGCAGGGAGGAAAGCAGCTTTTGCTCTCCCTCCCTCAGTGGATGTGATGGTGGGAGACAGCACCTTGCAGGGAGTGGTGTCCTAGAGAAGTCACCCACCAGAGCAGGATTTGAAAGAGGACTGGATTATTTTAGGACCTCTCAGAAAACAGGTGGTTATGTAAGGCCAAATCTCAGCCCTAAGCTGATCACTGGGTAGGGTGTTAGGAGGTATTTATCCAAGCACTCCTCCTTGTGTTGTGCCTTTCCTTCAAAACATTCAGAGCTGAAGCTGGGACTAAATTAGGAGAGCTATGCCATCCTCTCCACCTCTGCTGGACTTAGGAAATCTCCCTTGCCAGCTGCAACCCGCCTTGCTTGTGCTAAACACAGACAGACACCTTGATTTTATACTGGAATTCATGGCTCCATGTTAGGCTGTGTCCAGGCTCCTGCTAGCTCTTAGGTGCCTTATGTGCCTTCGTGCTTTAGCCTTGGCAGTGCTCAGGGCATGCTGCTTGCTGCTACATAACCTCTCTCTGAAGCCATGAGGCAGTAATTATCAGCATCTCTGTGGCAACATTTTTCCTTTATTGCACTTGTGCTGTTCCCATATTGTTGCTGTCATGGCCCTGCCCCTGCAAACCCCCCACAGCATTACTGTGGTGGATTCTCATGGAAAGCAATGATGTGAGAATTGCCCCTTCTCCCTCTCCTTCTTTATCTCATTTTGTAAGCTTTAGTACATAGAAGAGAAAAACAAATATGGTGCTCAACAAAGCAGATAACAGCTATTTAAATTCTCAGTAAATATTATCCAATAATATATATTCACAGAAGCTTAACAGCAGTGAATGTGCAACACGCATTCTCTTCTCAGAGCTAACAGAATCACAAACAGGAATAGGCATTAGGCAGTTTAAGTGGGTCCTGATGAAAAGTACATGATGCTAAAGGAAAGCATGGCAAGAAATCATCATCCTCAACATTTTCATTGTCATCAGCTGCTGCTCTGTAGAAAGACCTCAGAGGAAGATGCTTCTATGTGATCCCATCATTGTACTGCCCAGCTGGCCACTGGGGAAAATTTCCCATTTTAATTTCTCTCTTTACTCCTTCTTTAGTTTATTTTTTCTCTAGAAATAACTTTCACCATTACAATCAAAGTATGCCATCTGCTATGGACCCCACAAATAAATCTTTGTGTATATGAAAATGTCAGGACATCCTTTGCACAACATGCGTTCGCCTAGTGTGCAACGCCAGCTTCTAAACAGTTCATTTAGTCTAGGATGTGTGTATGATGCTTGACTGGACCCCAGAAATGGGCTCCAGTTCCAGGTTCTTGGCACAGAAATATCCTTAGGGGCCTCCCAGTAAAAGGTTCTAATTCACTTTATTGAGGTGTGTACCTCCACTGGAAAGCAACAGTGTAGAGGCTCTAAATTAAAAGAAAGGTTGGAATCTGCCAGTGAAAGGCCATAAAAGAACTCCATTAAAACATTAAACTCTATGCATTTGCAAGACCCTGAGGGAAGAACAGAAGGCTTATTACCTGGCAATATACCTGAGCAATAAAATGAGAAAATTTTTTAAAAAATGTATTCACATTTTCATCCCCTGGATTTTCCCCTGCCGCAGTTATTTCCACCAGGGATCTGCTATTGCATGGCAGCTAGAGCATTTAGTATCCGTGTGCCTGGGAGGCGAGCAGCCACCCAAGAGACAAGATAATGGAGCAGGAAGAGCTGCCTCCTCTGTCCATTAGTTGAATGTTCCCAAGGAGAGTGCAAGATGCTCCCCAGAAGCAATCATTTCTGTTTGAAAGCCTCAGCTGTTACATGAAAAAAAATGTAATAACGGTGGCAAAGAGCTGAACTGATTTAGATTGCACAGTGGTGTTTTTATTTAGTAGGAGGAGGAAAGAAAAGTATGTCTGTAGCATGGTGTGAAAGCCATGGGAAGAGATGTGTCCCCTTAAGAAGAAGAAAGAAACATTTTACCAAAATGTTTTAGAAGAGCCTTTCTTTATTGGGCTGCTGGTTGCCAAGGAGAAAGAATTGATCGTTCAGAAAAAAAAGATGAAAAAGGAGCTGTCAGGAAAGAAGACATCTGGAGCTGACTTGTGTACAGTCTCTTCTTCTTAGCCCAGTGACAATGAATCATTTGCTTCACTGTTTTAAACCGAATAAAGCTCTGGAATTATCTGATTTCCATTTAAATACAAACACCCTCTTGCAGTCTCTTTTTTTTTTTTTAAACAAGGCAGTGTTACTTCTCTGTTTAGTTCAATGTGTGATCGTTGGAGTGAGTGCTAGTGGATCATTTAATCACTTATAGATATATGGCATGTAATTCATAGAGAAGGAATCAATTATGGAAAAAGAAAAATCTAAGGAAGACCCTTGAGACAATACTGTGAAAACTGTGTTCTTCAGGTACATTTTTAAGAGCAACCACATGCCCTGCTTTCTGGCAGTCACACAAATAACAAGATGAACAACCCGGGTTTGACCAAAAAAAAAGGAAAAAATGTTAGGTCATGGTTCACAATATTAATGTTGAGCATGTTCTGTAAATGGCATTCAGGAGAAAATTAATCTTATAAAAGAAAAAGCATGCATTTTAATTGTGGGCAGTATGAAACAGGAAACAAAGGAAGCTTTTTAAAATGATCTAACAAACTCCATCTCATTGCAGCACTACCAACAGCCTGGATGCAGACATTAAGCAAAATTAGTGCTCACTAATGTTACTGCTTTCTCATGGGACAGCTCTGCAATGAGCAGGGGGATGCTCTTAAACAATGAATCACAAAGCAGTTATAAAGTACTGAGCTTTCTGTGCTGCATGGCCAAGCACATCAGTCCCCACAGCAGATTTCTGGATGGCTGGGTCTCATCTGCAGGTCTATGAACTCTCTGTACTTTAGTTTCCATATTTACAATAGAGATTATGAAAATGTAGCTCTGTGCTTTGAGGTCTGTGGGTGAAAAGTGCTATCTAAAAAAGAGAGGTTTTCCTTTTATTTATGCCAACCAGAGAAAAGTTCATGTAAGTTAATAAAATCACACCAATATAACAGTCTTGTGGTATTAGATGGTAAGGCTTGGTTATCTGTTCCAAGAAAGGCCAGGCTCGCTGCTCAGAAGAAAATGTAACACTCTGGTAACTAATGAAGTGTGTGACAGGCTACTCGGGTTTTACATCATCTGCTACAAAAAGTCCCAGCATGTCCTAAAGCTTTGGTGCCTGAAAGCCTGGGGCCTGTAATGATGTTCTGAGATGCACAAATCGCACACCCTTGACTAAATGAGAAAAGCAGGGAACTCCATTTTTCCTGAAGAAGCCTTGGCAATGGCCATTTGGCTTGCAGACTTAGTCATGTCCCCAGTGCCACCTACTTTCTAACAGAGACAGCGCCACGGCTCATAGTTCAGCTAAACCTTATGACTTGATTTATGTTTCCTCAAAGGACCCTTTTCTCCAGACTGACCATGGAAATCTCTCTCTAGAGCCCTGGCAGTGGAAAAACAGACCTCAGCCTCTTTAACCGCTCTCCCATTGCCAGAGCAGCCTCCAGGGCATGAGTGGAAATGAGAATCAAGACCAGGCTCTTCTGCAGGCTGAGCTGGAAGACACTCAACATAACTATTGTATCCAGCAGCAGGCATAGATTCCCAAAGTCAGCACACCTGGTTTATTGCAGCCTGTTACGGATGCTTAATCCTGACACCAGAATAGTGGTGTACAATTTCCTGAAGGAAGAGCAATAAAACCCTCCACGAGGATGCCTTCTTCTCTGCATCTTTGATGGACTGACTTGCATATATTCAAAAAGCTAACTATCTGTGCCAGACAAAGCCCAATCCTCTATACCTGTTTCTCTTTTTTCCCTAGCATAAACAACAGACATCTTAGGAACATGATGGACATCAGGCAAGGAGGATTACAGCATGTGAATCTTCTTTTGCAGGCACCTTGGTACACTGAGTCTCTCACCAAAATGCTGTTGGCGTGACAACCTCACTGACCTTCTACAAGAAAAATAGACAATCTCATTCCAAATCCAGGTCCCACCACTGTTCTTCTCTTGCCAGGAATTCAGAGGCACTTGGTAGGCTGCTTGTCTGCAGGAAGGAAACCAAGGTTTAAATGCAGGTACCTGGGAAATTCCCTGCTTGTTTCCAGTTATATATGTCTGTGTGGCAAGATAAAGGTCTATCAAGGCACAAAGTCTCCCAAGCAGCTGGCACAAGCTTATAGAGGTATGTTTCACATGAGTTTTTGTGGCCCATGCCAGCCACAGACCTCATCTGCTGCATCCCTGAGCCTGTGCCTCGGCTGGGATTTCCTCCCACAGTCCCATGAGCTCAGCCAGCCCCTGGAAAAGTCACTGCCTTGTAAATTTGTGTTTTCTTTATCATTCAAGTGAGATGCTATTTCTGGTATAACTACAGTTACCATGGCTACACCAGCTCATAAATAGGGTCAGCAACCTTGGAGATGTTTTTTAAGTGATTCCTTGGAATAGGGAATAATCCGGCCAGAGGTAACAAAGCTCGTGGGTTTTCCTTTGGGGCTACAGGGGCTGCACTTCTGCTGCTGCTTGGACCCCATAGCTTCTGGTGCAGCTCTGGACTGGACTGGGTGGCAACTGATGCGGCCCAGAAAGCTTTCCTGGGGCCAGGGGAGGAAGAGCCTGGGCATGGGCAGAGAGGGGCAGGGATCAGGTACTCGGTCCCTGGGCAGAACTCATGATCAATCTGGGGTGGCAGTCAGGCACTGACACAAAGCTGGTGCCTATCATTCTGCAATGGAGCTGTGTGTCTGCATCCTCGCAAAGCAAATGCCACCCGCTTTGTGAGGGGAAGGGAGAGAGAGAGGAGGAGAGGGGAAATGGACTAATAATCATAGGAGATAAGAAAGAACATGATAAGGGGGGACCATATAGGGAGTTTCCTGGCCAAAAAAATAGCTTCATGTGACACCATGGCAATTTTTTTCCCTCATGTCCACTTTCGTTAAAGGGAAATGAGCCAGATTTCATTGGGGAAACAGGAAAATAAAGGGGGTGTTTTGAAAACAACCAACCTGAAAGAATGTAAATTTTCTAAGGTTCAGAAAAGAGGAGTAGGAGGCTGTAGAGCTGATTTCCCCAGCAACTCTACCTACATAGAAGAAGGCAGAAGGGGAGGGGGAGCCCCTGGAAACCTGTCTGCAGCAGATGGAGGCATGGGAATGAGCAGCGGGGATGGGAGTGGAGTCTGCTGCCAGCAGGCTGCACCTCTTTATATCCACACAAGCAGGTCCCTGCCCACAGTAGTCGCTTCTGCTGTCAGGAGCTGCTGAGTGCAATCAATCTCTGTGCATTTGTGTACAAGCTCTAGTCATCACAGGGAAGAGACAACGCCAACATGATGCTGTCCCTGTCCTCTTTCCTGTGCCTAGTCTCTGAAAGCTGTGTGATCATCCTCAAACACATGGGAACTCTTAAGTGTGTTTGCTGCTTTTCTGCTAGATTAAAAGCCCCTCGGCTGCAGTAGGATTTACTTCCCAGCTTCTCTGTGCCCACTCAAGGGCTAGGACCTTATTGATTTTTTAAATGTAAGCTAAGAGTCTCACTGAGGGATTTATCTCATCTAACTTCAGCCATCTGAAAGGCCAGAGGCCTTGGTTGTGGGGCTTTTGCTCAGCACCAGAGCAGTGCTGGACTGGTCCCTGCTGCGAGGGTCTGTCATGTCAGAGAGAGCCTATCCTTTCTTGGTCACATGCAGTTACACCCCTGGCTGGCATGGCTACTCCAAAATCCCCTCCTCCAGCCTCACCCAAAGGCAAAGCCTGTCCATCACTACACAAACCCACGCCTTGATTTCCTTCTGCCCTTGCGATGCTCAGACGCTCCTAACACAGCTCCTTTCTCTAGGACCATTTTCGGCCTTGCCAGCCCTGATCTCATGTTGTGAGCTGGATGCTCAGCATGGGTAAGTAAGCAGTGCTTCGCCAGAGCCAACAGACCCCAGAGGATTGTTAACCCTGTGGTTATGTCTTGAGCCAGATGGCCTACAGTCCATGACTGAGGTGCTGCTGCAGCTGAGGATGAGGATGACTTTACAGCACCTTCTAGCAGGGCTCTGGACCTTGTCTTTTCATCCTGAGACTCCTCCCAGTTTTTCCACATCTCTGACACTGATCTCCCAGGCAGTCACAACAGGCTATTAAAACACATTGGAGATACAAAGCACCTGATAAAACAGGAGTTTTGTTGTGTTGGAGTTTGGGCTGAGGCACCAGCTCTTCCCTTTCTCAGACAGCCCCTCACAGTAGCAATGCTACTGGTACCCAGCTGTGACCTAGCTGTCACCATCAGCCCAGTGCCTCAGCTCTCAGAGGTGACAAGCCACACCGCTGTCTAGCCACCCATGTGCAACACAAAGGTTTCCCCTTCCCCTGCCATCCCATCTGCTGGATGCAGTTAAATATCCACCAGGGCCCTGCACAGCATCTCAGCAGTGTTCCCTATGACTCCCTTGTGCAGACTCGGCCGTCTCAGCACTGGGCTGACCACGTGCACAGCTCTGTCAGGTGCATCTTGGCCTCTGCAGTACAGCTGAGAAGTTTGCTGGAAGCCTCTCCGCGGTTCACCAGCAGAGGGGAGGGACCTGGGGTGATTAGGACCAACTCCTCCCTTCCCTTCATGTGCTGCTCCCCCAGACCTTGCTGGCGCTGTGCCTGCAGAGCATTGAGGTCACAGCGCTCCCCACATGCTTCCCCCACCCCCGCTGTGCAGGTGCCCGCCCACGATTGGTGCCCTGATGTCACCTGGTGGCAGGGTATATCTGGAGGAGAAAGGACACCTCGAGACCCTTTCTATGCAGGCTGCAGAACAGGAGTTGAATGATTTGCAAGAGGAGCCCTTGGCACTGTAAGTATTTCCCAGGAGCTCAAAGCAACAATGAGGGTGGCAGGGGGATGAAAGAGGGTTGGCTGCAAAACTCAGAGGAGAGAAAAGTCCTGATAAAATCCCATGGGGGAAAAATTCAGACGTTTGTGCTTGGAGAGCGTGAAGAGACCCAGTAGCTAAGACAGGGAGTTGTGCTTCTTAGTGCATCATTTTCTGTTTCCTCTAACATTATGGCAAGTGCTTCAGCAGTGGTTTGTCTCATAGATCCCTGGCTGTGTGAGCAGCTCTGCCCTTCACAGGGCTGCTTTGTTTCTCATGCCAGGCACCCTTCGGTCAGAAGTCCCTAGCACCCTCTTGGCTTGTGTCCCTGGCTGGCTGAGCCTGTGTGTGAGCAGCACCAGGGGTGCTCCTGAGGACCAGTCAGGACAGACAGCTGGTGCTTTCTGCTCCGGTGCCTAGCCATAAATGCAAGGCACATTGGAGGGGAGTTTATACCGTGTGATGCTGTACCTCCAGCGTTACTGAATCTCTTCTTTCGACTGGGATAGTCTTTCCAATGATCCCCACCTGGGAAGCAGTTGTGGGAATATAGTTCCACTTGAAATGAGTTTCTGTCTTTTAGAGTGCATCCTCTTTCATTTGTTCTTGGTCTTAAAACTGCTGCTAGAATGAAGGGTCTGAGATTCTGTGTAAAACACACAACCAGAAAGGGCTGAACCTGTGTGGACTTTCTCCATCGCTGTGATTAGCGAGCTCAAGCAACTGAGACTGGAACTGTGAGACTCCTCACAGGCATCTTACACTGGATACAATATTACCTGAAGAAAGCCTGGCTGCAGGAATGATGCTAGTGGTTCTCATGAGGTCAAGAGCTGAGCATGCAAGAACTCCATCAAAAGGAATGAAAACAAGGGTATTTCCTCCTGGATGCCATTTTCTCCCAGCATATCACTGCATGGAGGGCCAAGGCCCATGGGGGTTCTGTGTCTGACACCTCTGAGGCACCATAAAGACAAGTGCACATGGAGAATCCTGTATTTTTTAAAGTTTCAGACAGGGGAAGATGAGATCCTGCACTGAATCCATCTGAAGAAGGTCAAGTGATGCATCTGCATTATTTGTCAGGGAAATTTTCCATAGAGAATCAGAGATTAAGGAGGGGGCAGATTAAAGAGTCAGCAACTGACAGAAGTATTCAAGCCTCTTTAAGTTAAAAAAAAAACCTAAAAGAAGGATGATTAACCTGGCCAGCAACCCAGAGGTGGGATATCTGACGCAACTGAGCTAAGCCCATTACCATGTATTAGGTATAATTATCATTCCGACGCAAGCAAAGTTCTTACCCAGAGGATTAAGCCTTGGACTGGGCAGAAATGCTGTCAGGGACAATTAGGTAACACCTTGTCAGAGGAGGGGGTACAGAAAGTGCATGGAAGAACATCTTGTTCCTCAACAGCCTTTGCATCCGCAGCAATCACCTCTCACCCAGGAACTGCAGCCCAGTGCCAGTGGCAGCAGAAGAGCTCCGACAGCCTGGAAAGCCCTGGAGTGAGGCAGCATAGCACTTGCAGAGAGCTAGAGAAGGGGACCTAGTCTTGCTGAACGTTTGTCAAGCCATCTGTTTGGTGTGGTACCAAGGACTATCCAAGTACCCAGGTATGGGGAGACGAAAGGCTGGGAAATTCCCTGGGAAGCTGCCGTGGGTGTTTCTTTTGCATCTGTGATCCTGGAGACGCCTGCCCACCCATGTCTGGCGTGTGCAGGGGCAGCTGGTTCTTGAGGTGTGGGAACGTGGCCCTCTCCCTTGCTGTGGGACAGGGCCCTCTCCAGCATGAATGGCGACATCTTTCCTTGTGTGTGATGGCAGGTGAGTCCCACCATCTCACTAGTGGGAGGGCAGCTTGATTCCTGCTGCAAGATGGAGGCTGTTCTGTGGCATTAAGATTGCTTTCCGTCCTCTGCCCTTTCTTTTCATGATGCATGGGAGAATAGGTAGTGGGAGGTTGGTAAGGAAAAGGTCAGAATTGTCCCTTTTAGCTTCATTGAGTGCCCTTTCTTGAATTCATGCAGGTGAGAGAGAGAATGAAGTGTGACTTGGGCAGATTATTTTTCCTATCAAATCCCAGATATCAAGCAGCTGGCAGGTAGATATGACTAATTCAGATTGGGGGAAAGGGAAACAGTAAGGACTGAGTCTTCCCATTAATTATTTCTCTATTGAGTGAAGGTCAGGGGCAAGGCATGGACGCAAGGAGCTATGAGTTGACTCTCAAAGACATTTTTGTGGAAAGACATTTTGTGGCTAAGGTACTGTGCTGGGAACTCACCTGGAGACTGATTTCAGCTGCCTCTTACAATTTTTGGATGTCAGGCCAAAGGGCTGGAAATCTGTTAGCTGGTTTGTTTCTTCTGTTGTACTTTTGGGAGTAGCCCTTGAGAGGGGAGCCAAGTATCTGGGCATGTCAGAAGAAATGAAGGTGCTTGGAAGTGGATGTGTGTCTCTCGTAGTTCAGGAGGGGTACCTCACACTGAGACAGACACCCTACTGGTGAGAACTGCTCCTGACATGGAAACATAATACTATACTTTGGGGTATTAGCAGGCATGCCATGGGGCAGTTTCACAATGCAAAGTATTTTTCTGTAGGGCAGTACCATCTGAATTATTCACTGGTCCTGTGTAACAGTGAGGCACCGAATTCTCTCTTTGGTTTGGAGCCAAACTGCCTTCACCTCTCAGTTTAGCCCTAAAAAACTGTGAGTCAAAAGATTTTGTCATTCCTCCCAGCTGTCCAGGTCATACCAATCACTGCACTTCCTTTCCCATTCTGTAAAAGATTAAGGTGACAGTGTCTGCCTGTCCTGGCACCATGCTGTGAGGATAAAGCTGTAAATATGGGGTGGTTGTTCAGGTGCTTCACAGATGGCAGCCAAATAAGTAACTTCTACGATTTGAGCTGGTCCCTGTGTTTGTGGGCACAGTGTGTGCTTAGGAAGCGTTGTGCTACAGGCGGGGGAATAGCATCTGTGCATCCTTCAGCTGCAGACACAACCATCTGCTGCTCCATTTGGGGCTGCTGGAACCTGTCCAGTCTCCTGCTCGGGATATTACAGCTGAGAGAGGAGCCCGACCACAAGCAACAGAAGAACTAGCATGCCTCTAGGTGCTATCACTAGGATCCATCCTAGTGCCAGCACAGACGGAAAGATGTCAGGGGTGAAGTATTCCCAGACTGCCAGAGATACAGAAACATGGCTCTTAACCTTGCATTGATGTGGAAGTGACACAGGAAGGTTGCTTGGATGGTCTTTCTCCTTGCATCTCAGGCTTCGCTTTCCAGCGCTCTGGCTATTTCAGGACTGTCAAAGACACAAACTGTCTTCAGACTAAGAAAAAAAATACCCATCTTTGATGGCATTTATAGTTTTGAGATTAAAAGTCCAGAGCATCACTGCAGGTGATGTTGAGGATTAGGCCAGAGCACTATGGTGACATAATGGGATTAGCCATTAGTACCAAATCCTGAAGTTAATTCCATCAGTGATTCCATCAGCCTGACTGCACAGGGACAAACACCTGGAGATAGGGGTTATGTAATGGTCATGGGGAAGAATGTGACTTCAAAAAGGGGAAAAAAAGTTGGCAACTATTTGTGTTCCATAAATGCATTTGGTCAGATCATTCTAGCATACTAATTAGCACAAAATTTTGATGAAGGTCTGGAAGCACCCTCTTGGGCATTGTTGAGAGTTATTGCTGTCCTCTTTGGGAAGGAAGGAAAGGTCTCTGAGTACAGCAGTTCTTCCCTCCAGGACCAGAAAGATGTCTCCCACACAAGAATTGCTCCCTGGTAACTATTTAGCTCCTGTGAACTGGAGCTTGTCTCAATTGCAGTGTGGTGCAGAGGAGGTCAATGCATGTAATATAATGCTCAAAAATACCAAAATGGACATATCCTGGGGAAAGTTACAGGCTTTACCCTCCTAAATCCTAAGAAATTAACTTCTGTCAAAAAGACAGTGTCCAATGCTCTTCCCTAGCCTTCTTTACAATCTTTTAAAGATACTGTGCTATTTCCCTTAAGGCCAGTATTTACAAATATGAGGCCCTAATTGGAGCTGCACTCAGACTAAGGGCCCATCTAGCACAGCATCCCACCAAGACCAGTGTCCAAAAGGTACTGCTTAGGCACAAGTATAAGAACAGGTGAAGTATATCATGATGATTCCCAAGAATAAGATATTTCTCTAAGCCCTAAGTGTAGCTTCATGGCTCCTAGTAGTCATATCCTGTCCTTAGCTCAAGTCCTTAACTTGAGTGTCCTTTGTTTGGCATCTTAATTCAAGCATGCCAGATGAAAGGCAGTGCTATCCTGCTTACTTTGTATGCATTACAATATTTCTGTATGTTTAATATCTTTATCTTTAATCCTGTCACAATTATACTTCCCATAATTCTGTCACCTGACTACTGATACCTATGAAATGATAAGCAGAGTGTTGAGTCAGTCCTTGCTATTATCTTACAGACAGAGGGATCTGAGAGAGGTGTGCACCTGCTACACACAGCAGCCCAGCGATGAGTGAGAACCCAGCCACCAGCCTCAACCCTGGAGATGCTCAAACTGGGCCCACTACACCACGCAAAGGGCCTCCCAAGTTCAAGCAGAGACAAACAAGGCAGTTCAAGAGCAAGCCTCCTAAAAAAGGAGTAAAAGGGTAAGAGCATTTTGGAAAGAAAAGAAACCATGCTAGTTGGGTGGCTCCCCACTAAGCTGGGCTCCTGCGGTATCATATTCCCTTGGGCAAGGACCCAGGAGGCTTCCCCCTGCCCCTGGTGCAATCAGCTCTCCCATCTGAAGCTGTTCCTTCTCATCTGCTGACTGCCCACACTTCTCCCCTGGCTAGGGCAGCTCCCCTCTCCTGGGTGCTGGTGGTCCAAACTCACCCCTCACCTATTCTTTTCTGCCCTAGGTTTGGAGATGACATCCCAGGCATGGAGGGACTGGGCACAGGTAAGCATTGCAGGATGTTGTTGTCATGCCCTGCTTTAACACAAGTGCAGTTATGCTTCAGCACAGGAGAGGACTGTCTGGGGTGGCCTCTCTGTTTTCCTGCCCTCTCTACAGCTCTCAGGGTCACCAGAGAAGGCTGGTACTCCCTCCACAAGCTGCCATAGTCGTGCTTATGCTTACATAGACTACAAGACAGAAAGGCTATTTAGGCATGCTTCAATTTCTGAATACTTTCATTTGGCTGCAAATGTGCTTGCTTGTTTTCTGCTAATACTCTGGCTAAGAATTTCAGCAGAATGAGGTTCTCAAAGAAATGCCAAATGCTAAGCTATTAATACCAAAAATCACAGGAACTAAATCCCAGCTGGTTAAGCATTCTTGTTATCACCAGAGTCCTAATTTTAAGAATTTTATGCACCTGCCTGGAATTGAGAAACACGCACTGGATGAGATGTAGCCAGTCAGAACTTCTTAGGTATCAATAAAAACTGCACCTATCAATGAGTTACAGATCCTGAATGTTGTAGACCAAATCATTCAGCATCGATTTAAGACTGCATATGTCTTCAAGGAGATCACAGTTTGGTTACAGGCAGTTTATAAGAACAGGAGAAATTACATAACCAGGATGAATTTTCACACCAGTCTACATAGTCACTGAAGAGACCATAGGAAATGCTGGTTTGCTTTTGCGCAGAGAAAGATGGCACAAGATAAAATATTCCAATCTTGTTTGGTCTGCTAGGTAGTAACAGATATGAAGAGCTCATCTGCTCATTTAACCTTCAAAGGGAGTCTCATTCTTCTTGCTCTTCCTATCTCTAATGTTTCCTGAGTAAATCAATCTTTCTATTAATACAAAACAAACCCAAGAAGTGCAGTGACCAGAACCCATTTCTCTTTCTCTCTCTTTTGCAGATATCACAGTGATTTGCCCATGGGAAGCTTTCAGCCATCTGGAACTGCACGAGCTGGCCCAGTTTGGGATCATCTAAGGTGCCAGCATCTCTACTGGTGTCACCTGGTGACTCCACAGATCCCAGCATGGTCTTCATCACCTTTGCATTTATTTTTGGCCCTTACATCCACCTGCTCATGGACAGGGTGGTTTTGTAAGAGCTAGTTATGAGAAAGTCCTTTGCAGATTAATTTGGCAAAGAAGTTATTCAGGACCCTGAACAGACCTCATGCTCCGTGTGATGAATCTACTTAAAAATGTCTTAATGCCTCCCTGTACCATATCCTGTCTTCTCCCACTGTCGTAGATCTTCGTGTGTATGGAGATAAGGGGAGGCTGTATTTGAACATTTCCCCTGGCTAACTTTTCCCCTGGTTAGCTGAGATATTGTGTGCATGGCTATGCATGTATGTCCAGACCTAATTATATCAAGCCCATTCTTCTTGATTCTGTCCCTCTCTGACAGCTTTCTATACAAGATTTCCATGGGTATGTCCCTATGTTATCTGGACCACCACGTAGTTTCTGAGAATGTATCTGTAGAGAACAGGATCAGAGTCACCAGTCCAGACGTTTTTATGTAGGAGACCCTTCCCCAGGTGTTCACCATAAGAAATCTGCTGCTAAGATTTACCCCATCAGCAAGAGGGGAAAAAGGCTTGGAAATGTTGTCTCTGCTCTGCTGCCCACCAGCTATGCGCCATGAGACTCTGGATGTTCTAATAATGTTAAATGAAAATGCATGTGGCTGAGATCAATGGCTAAGTGAATTAATCCTACTATTAATTCCTTTTGTGCTCCTGAGTGGTTGCAATTACGAAGAAGCAACACTCCAAATGACATTGTGCTTCCTCTCCTTCGATGGGAGGCCCCTGTGTGACACTAGCACTGTTCCCAGGCCCATGCATGAGGCATTCACTCCCCAGGACATGTTTTCTGCCTGTTAAGAAGACAGAGAATCATTACGATCTGCCACCAGACAGTGACAGCAATCCTGCCTCATCTAGCAGTAGATGGTATTGCAATGGTTGTTCCCTCTTCGCTGTATTTAGCATGGGGCAAGTCGTCTTTCACCCTCCTTCCCCCTCATCAGCAGAAAGGCTTTTCGCTTCACCCTCTGGCAACTTCAAGCTCTGGAGCTTGTCTGGATAAGCAGGCAAATGGTGGTTCCCCGGAGAGAGATAACAGCAGAGCAGGTGGGGAGGCAGGGGGAGGTTAGGATATGTATATGCAGGCAAGCACAAAGCGAATCCACTTAACCCTATTGATTTGTGTCTCCTGGTCTCTGGCAGCCTGAGTGCTCGTGAGTTGTGAGGCACTCATAAGCACTTAAATGCTCAGGGAAGGCACTGAAATTCCCTGCTGTCCTGGCATTAAGGAAGGTGGGGTTTTTTTGGAGGCAACGAGCAAGCTGTGTTGTAGCTACATAATATTCATATGAGGAGATAGCATTTTTAATCATTGCCTTTAGCTTGACAAGCCTCATTGCATAAGAACTGCCTCCCCCCATCTTATCTTTCCTATGCTGAACATGTTCCTCAGAGCAAGGAGTGGTTGTGGAGAGGAGAGAAAATCCTGCCTAAAAGATCGATCCCCACGCATAAAGCATTGCTATAAATCCATGGCTGTGCTATAGTTATCTGCTACTGTTATTCCAGAAATAAAAGCCGGCAGTTTTCATTTAAAATATAGCTTCAGCACCAAAAGCTAAAGGAAATTCCTGTTGGCAGTCCAGAGTACAGCTTTTATTATTCAGCACTCCTGCCATTAGGAACAGCAGTAAACCAATGAGCGGTTCAGAACTGCAACACAATCACAGTACAGGAGTCATGTACCATTTAGCTAATTGCGGCACACAGCTATTTCCTTGGGCAGGGGCAGTCTGTCCTTCCCCCTTACATCTAATATCTCCCGCCTTTCTCACCTTTTAAGGCTTTTCTTTTTTCCCCTAAGTGTTCTTTACGTTAATGATGTTTTATTTAGCTTTTACTGTAGGGGACTGACATCATTTTTTTCCAAGCTCATGTGCTAGCCCTCTCCTTCTGTGGTTAAATGTGAATGTTGCTATGTCAATGGTCTTGTGCTTTCCCTCATATTACACCATCCTGTAGCATGTGATCCTTATTCCACCTTTTCACTCTGTCCTCTTCTATCGGGGAAAAGACCCGCTGGATCCTGTTTTGGATCCTGCAAGCTGGCTGCCTCTATTTTAATTGAATTTTCACTTTTTTTTAAGCAGGAGAACAAGAGGAGAGCCTTTGAATTAGTCCTTTTGCTCCCTTTTCATCCCAGGCCATGGGAAAGAAGTCCAAAGATAGTGAGATCCTCTGTCAGAAAACACTGGGGCAAAAGCAAAAGTTTTCATTAGTCCAGGGACTGAAGCATTTCAGCAAACAGGAGGGTCCTGGTTTAGTGTCACACCTGACTGCCATAACCGCTGCTCCCACCAGAGAGCTACTCTGCTCTCCTTCCTAGAGGTGTCCAACAGAAATACACGCATACCCCAGCCCTCATGCCTGGCTGATGAGCTGTGTCACAAGATGTTTTGAGTCAACACAGTTTGTTAGTTACTTTAAAAATAATTTCTATTCATTAATAGGGATTACATTTGTTCCTTTACTTGTAAGGAATTTTGAGATTTAGGAGTCTTTAAACATTGTCACTGTTGTTTTTTCTGAGGTTCTGGGGTTTTTCTAATGAGCTATAACTGCTGAAACTTCAGTTTTTCAAAGAGTAAGAGATGGCTATGGTGCAAAAAAGCAAATGTGTTAAAGTAGCTTGTTGAAGGACTTCAGTCTGCGTACACTGTAATATGTTATTCTTTGTTCTTTTACTATAAAAACAAGTAAAAAGCAACAAAAAAGAATAAAAAATATTTTAAAAATCCTGAGAATGTAGTCTGAATTGCTTACGAAATATACCCAGAGAATGGGTGATGACTTAGCTTTTCATTCCAAAATCATTTCCTTAGGAAAGCTCTGAAAGCCCCTCACCACTCCTCATGAGAGAAAAACAGCTATTTATCTCCAAACAATAGACAATAAAGACTAACTGTAATATCATCTGAGAAGCAGTTTTTCCTGAGGGATGACTGGTGTATTCTCCCAGGAGTGGTGCACATGTTTTCCTTAGGGCTGAAGTCTTTGGCCAGTTATGTCTTGGGACTTTTTATACAACTGAGTGTTGGCATGTTTCTACCCCATAGGAATAAATGACTGAGACGTGAATGCCGCTTAGTCCCTTCTCATTGCTATGACTCCAAGATAGTGCTGCAAATGCTAATCTCCTTTTTCTTCTTGTTGTTGCTGAACTCTCTAAACTCTTACAGGGATTTCAAGTTGGTCATGTTCAATTGCCTATTGGTGTATACTGCCAGATTTCAGCCTCAGTGTTTTCTTTTGTGCCATCTCTTGAACTTTTTTCTTGCACCTCATCGCTGAGTGTCAAGTTGAGAGTCTTTTGTCTTTGAATGCTCTCTATCCTGTGAGACACAAATATGAGATATCTGGGAGTCATTTAGGGGGTGCTTTTTACAAATCCTTTCCCAACAGCACTTTGAAAGCCAGAGAAACACCCTTTCGCATGGTTAGTACTATTTAATAGCACCAACTTTAAAGCTGGGTTTAGCTGATGCTTGGAAAATTTTATATCATGCCCAGAGTGCCCTCAAAGTTGAGCCTCATCCTCACTGACCTCAGTTTCTGGCTGTAGTAAGAAAGTTAAATAAGCCTAAATCTCAGCAAGAAAAGAAGAATGAACCTGGAGAAAAGTGAGAAGCACTTGTCTTGCTTTTCCTCCCCAATATATCTAAATCAATTCAGGAATCCCAATTTAAAAATAAAAACCTTCAGTGTAAGTGGGGTTCTTCATGAGATGTGAAGATGCTTAATGCAAAATTCCCATCCTCCGAAAGTTTGCAAATCAGAATCTCTCTCAGTATCAAGCCACTATTACATTCTCCTTTGGTATTGAGCAATATGGCATGGACCAACATATGTACCCGGACAATATCCCTGTGTGTTTTGTGGGGCATTTTTCTATTTTATATATGGGATCTCCAGAGTTAGAAAAATAATGTCAAGAATATCCATGACCTTTAGATCTCCAGTACCCGATTTTTCAGAGTACTTAAGATTATGTCTTGGTGTTTAAAATACAGCTGTCATTGGTTGTGGTTGCAGCTATGAGTACTTATTAGGGAGTCTCTCTCCGAGAGTGGTCTCACTCAGACAGTAAGATCTAGGGATCTTTGTAAATGTCCTGGATGCAGGACTTGAAGGAACACTAATTAAGTTTGCTGACAACACAAAATTGGGAGGAGCTGTTGACACTCTTGAGGGCAGAGAGGCCCTGTAGAGAGATCTGGACAGACTGGAGAGCTGGGCAATCACCAGCCATATGAAGTTTAACAAGGGCAAGTGCCAGATTTTGCAGCCAGGGCACGGCAACCCTGGATGCACATACAGACTGGGGAACGAGAGGCTGGAGAGCTGCCCCGCAGAGAGGGCCCTGGAGGTTCTGGTCAAAGGCAAGTTGAACATGAGCCAACAGTGTGCCCTGGCAGCCAAGAGGGCCAGCTGTGTCCTGGAGTACATCAAGCACTGCATTGCAGCCAGTGAGGGAGGGGATTGTCCTGCTCTGCTCTGCGCTGGTGTGGCCTCACCTCGAGTGCTGTGTGCAGTTTTGGGCGCCACAGTACATTAAGGATATAAAGCTACTAGAGGGTGTCCAGAGGAGGACCACAAAGTTGATGAAGGGTTTGGAGAAGGAACCGTACAAGGAGCGGCTAAAGTCACTTGGTTTGTTCAGCCTGGAGAAGAGGAGTCTGAGGGGAGACCTCATTGTGGTCTACAGCTTACTTACAAGGGGAGGAGGGGGGGGAAGGCTCTGATCTCTTCTTTCTAGAGACCAATGATAGGACCTGAAGGAATGGCAGGAAGATGGGCCAGGTGAGGTTTAGGTTGGATATTAGAAAAAGCTTCCTCACCCAGAGGGTGGTGGAGCACTGGAACAGGCTCCCCAGGGAGGCAATCACTGCGCCAAGCCTGATGAGATTGAAGAAGCACTTGGACAATGCCCTCAGAGATATTGCGTAAAATTTGGGGTTGTCCTGTGCAGGGAAAGAAGTTGGACTTGATGATCCTTGTGGGTCCCTTCCAACTCAGGGCATTCTATGATTTTATGCTTCTAAGATTTTTGGCTCTTGCTGCACCTGCTGGATGAAATGGATACTTTCACTAGGAAGGCTCATTGCCTTCAGGCATTTTCAAACACTTTCTTGTCTCTGGCATTTTCTGAGTGCATCTCACATTCCTGAGGCTGAGCATAGGAATCACCACCACATATACAACATACACCAGGCTATCCAGATGGCTGGGAAGACCAAGGATGTGACACAAACAGATGAAGTACATTACCCATTAAGAGTATGACTTTAGTCAGGGCACACTGGGTGTGGAGAAGACTTCTGGTACCCTGTGAGCTTGGTCAGGGAGAACATGGAGAGCTTGGTCTTTCAAGAACTTGAAGAGTGTGAAGCAGCAATGTGATGACACCCCTGCTCTGTGAGCTGCCTACCAAAGCAGTATACCTGGCTGTACCCTGCTGACCATGTCAGACAGGTTATGGCAGGTGGACAAGGAGTACTTGAAGGAGCTCCAAGCCTGTCATGGTACTGAAGAAAAGCACCCACATTATCTAGAAGGGGCATCCACTTAGCAAGCTGAACTTTTTCCCTTACAAAAGGCCTTGCTCCATCTGAGAGACAGTGGCTGAAGCAGCACAACCATTCAGGAAGAAAGAGAGCTTGGACATCAAAATGTGGGAGCAAGGGTTGCTCCAGACTGACACCACAATGGCCATGTAACCACAGGTGACAGGGTAGGCAACCAGGAATAAAATCAGTGGGAGAATCTGTAACTTGCGTTATCAGGAGAAGACCCATAAGAAGAACTCAATAACCCGTGTTTTGTTTACCCTCACATCTGGTTAGGACATCAGAAGGAGTAAAAGATGGAAATCCCAGGACTGTTAACACCCTTCCAAGGTAGGCTGTTAGCACACATCCCTTGGAAGTATGACCTTTGCAGGTTTACAGAGGGAGAAAAGGGGCACAGCAGGCTATAGAGAGATGGAAGAGAGGGCCAGTTCCTCACCATACAGAGGCTTCTGCCCCTGTGACCTGAGGCATGAACTCACATTGCTTATCAAAACTCCACATTGGTTTCTCTAGACACAAAGAGAAAGCAAGCTCATCGGCTAATCTCACATGCTAGCTGGCCTGTAGTCAGCTGGATACAAGCTGAACCTGTACACCAGACAGCCACCTTACCATCCAGGCAGCTGCTGTCAACAGTCATAGCAAGCTTGCATCTGTCTGCACCAGAGGAGCTGGCTACAGGTCAGAAAGTAAAGGAAGAAAAATAACAGCATGCCAACCACATGGGAAACAACAAGTAGTTCTACATCTGGCTTTAGGAACTGCAGTGTTACCAAAACCCCTCATTGGGATCAAGGTCTTCCCATGCTAGGCACTTTGTAAATACATCACTGGGAACTAATGAATCAGTAATAATACTGATCTCCAAGTCAGTGTGTTATTCCAGCCTGTGGATACTAAACTTCAATAACAAGGAGGGGACAGTGGAGATGCAGCACAAACAGTCTTGAAAATGTCAGTACATGGCCAGGTCACATATAGACAGTAGGGATGAGGAACGCGCAGATGGAGACATCAGGGAACAGTCCTTTCAAACACAAATCTTAAAGTAGGAGAAGATTTGGTAAGCTCCAATCCTAGACAAGAACAAGGGGAAGGCAAGTCAGCAATGAAATTGGAATTAAATATGGTCAGCAAATGATGCAATTTTGGACTAAATCTGCTAACACAGAAATAGTACCACAAGGAGCTATATTATGGGAAACCTGAGAGGAACTTAACACTTTTGCACCCCCATGCAGAAAGCTGCATTCTGTTCTAGGCATGTTGAGGACAAAGGCTGATAAACTCTTAAGCATTTCAAGCTAACATAGAAAGGGGAGAGGGAGGAAAGAAACACAGAGATAGAAAAATGAAGAAAGGAGGAGTAAGGACTCCACAGGCAGCAGGGAATTTGCTCCAGCATGCACAGTCCCCTGAAACAGCCAGGTGGAGTTGTAATTCCCACCTGGAGGTAGCTATAGGGTATAGATAAGAAAGAAGGACAAATATTAGCCAGGATGACCCAAGGAAAATCTATCTGAACATAACAAGACCACAAAATTTTAAGTAGCTGTAATCTAGAAGTCCTAAAAGATGCCTTCGTTGGGAAAGTTGGCCTCTTGTCCCATGGGAAGTGGGAAGGCTCTGTTACTTAGGACATTTGTGACTAGAGTGTAGAAAGCATCCAAGAATCCCCTGCAGAGAACATCTGGCATGGATCAGGCGTAGTTCCTGCAGGAGGCAGGGCAGTCATACTGGGCCGTCGTTATCACTGCTTTCTCTCAAGCTATACAGTAGTGTTGTATAGAAAATAAATTCGGTTTTCATATAAAATTTATGCTCAGTCATTACAATATCAAAGTTAAATACACAGGTGACTCTGTTTAGCAGCCATCTGTAAATTTCCAGTTACAGAACGTAAACCAGTGAAGAAATAGAAACACATTAATATGATGGAAGAAAGTAATGGTTTAACCCCAGACAGCAACTAAGCACCAGAGGGCCACTCTCTCACTCCCCCCCTTGGAGGGATGGGGGAGAGACTCAGAAGAGCGAAAGTGAGAAAACCCATGGGTTGTCTTAAGAACAGTTTAATAATTGAAATACAATAAAGTATAGTAGTAGTAGTAGTAGTAGTAATAATAATAATAATATACAAAGCAAGTGATGCACAATGCAATTGCTCACCACCTGCCGACCGATGACCAGACCATCCCAGAGCAGTGGTCACTGCCCCCTGGCCAAGTCCCCCCAGCTTACATACTGAGCATGATGTCATATGGTATGGAATATCCCTTTGGCCGCTTTGGGTCACCCATCCCAGCTGTGTCCCCTCCCAGCTTCTTGTGCACCTGGCAGAGCATGGGGAGCTGAAAACTCCTTGACTTAGAGTAAGCATCACTTAGCAACAACTAAAACATCAGGGTGTTATCAACATTATTCTTATACTAAATCCAAAACACAGCACTCTACCAGCTACTAGGAAGAAAATTAACTCTACCCCAGCCAAAATCAAAATCAGGGCAAACTAAAACATCTGAGCTGACCTGTCATCACTGCTCCCTGTTACCTGTCAGGAGTTATTATTTCTCTGTGGAAACAAAAAAAAAAAAAAAAAAAAAGAGAGAAGAGACCATTGGCTCAGACCTACGCCCCCGTTGGCACCAAGGGAGCCCTCTGGGAAAGGCAGCTGTACCTGCCCTTCACCCTCAGCAAGTGCCAGACAGCCCAAGGGACCTCCTGCTGCCACAGGACTGCTTCACCATCAGAGAGCAAAGTAGCAAAGTTAGCAGCAAGAGCCTCCCACTTGCTGTGCAGTGCGGACACATACGCAGTAAGCAGCAGCCCTTCATCGAGCTGAGGTACAGGGGCCTGACCCCCACACATCAACTGTGTGTCCCCATCATGGTCCCGGGCACTACACTGTCTGCTCCCCCTCTCCATCTTTCCCCCTGCCCCTCTTTTGTCCCATTTCTGCCTCCTCCCTCCCGTGTGCTTCACATTTCTTTTCTGCCAGACAATGCACTTCAGGAAAGCCTTTTACCTCTTCCATCTGCTCCCACTGACAGCAGATGGCCCAGGTCTCCTCTCCTCTCCTCTCCTCTCCTCTCCTCTCCTCTCCTCTCCTCTCCTCTCCTCTCCTCTCCTCTCCTCTCCTCTGAAGCTTTCTTCCCTGCAGCACCAGGGGTCCTTTGCTGATTCTCTAGGGACTAAGGGAACAACTTAAATCAAAACCTCATTAGGAAAATAAATATTAAAAAGCGCTAATATCTAAGGCTCAAAAGAAACAGCATGGAAGTACATGAGACATTTTCATTTCACTGATCAGCAAGAACTACTTCTTGGAAAAAAACAATAAGATTTTAGTTCCACTTCCTACCTGTAGCACCAGTTTTCTCCACTTTGGAAGATACAAGATGTACCACATATTACGTGATGCTACGGTACATAATTTTTTTTCTTGGCTCCAGTCTGAGTCTGTTTCTCTGAAAAGCAGAAAAAAGCTTTGCAGCTTTATCCCAGCCATGTAACCTCTTTGCATTCATTGATGGTAATGCCTAATCCCATTTTTAATCTTAATAAGCTATTTAGTGCAATAATATCCTATGGTGCTAAGACATACAACTTAATCCCTTGACTTAAAGCCAGGAGTCTCTTTGGAGGTTTTCCACTGACTTCCACAGGCTTTGGATCAGGTCAGGCTCCAAAAAAACCCAACTTGCTCCAAACTGGTGAACTCCGGGACTCAGAAAATGCTATGGTTATAACACGTAGCTTTTCTATGTTTATAAAGTCTGCATTCACAAGAACTTCCAGGAGTGTTTAGCCTGAATAATCAGCTACCCTGATCCCAAGATGCTCTTGATAAACTGCAGGAAGGAATATTTCCCTGCCCTCACTACCCTGCTCCTGGGCTGATGCAGTGATTCCACATGAGAAGTTTGAAGCCTTCGGGTGCCTACTTCCACAAGAACCTTATCTCTTGATCTATCTAAATTAGTCAGTTAAAAACAAGATTCCCAAGTTCATGCAGGCAAAAATAAGATAAATTTAATATGAACTAAATTGCAAGCAGGAGGAAATTGCTGCTAGTTATAATAATTTCATTACAAAGCAAGTCCTTTTGAAGGACTGAGGAAAGTCATACTGTGGGGGCCATCTGGAATTTCTCTCTGAGCCCCAAATAAAGGTCCCAAGAGGTCCCAGTGGTACAAATCTTCTGGCTTGTTTTCAAACTGAAATTGTGGCCAGGGGCTACACAACAGTGTGCAAACCATTCACTGCCCTTCATGTCTCTTTACTTTGACACTAAAAAACAAGCCCCTTCACTCCCTCGAGCTTTGTGATAAGGCACTGAATGTGCACAGAGGGGATAAATTAGCTCAGGGCTCAGACACACATCCAAAAAAGGGGGTTGCCACAGCTTTAAAAGTTACTGCTGATTGACTGGGTTGACCTCTTCGGCTGCTCCAATTGCCAAACAAAATACAGTTCATGGTGACTTATGCATGCATGTATCCTTTCTGCTTGCAGCAAGCTCACAGCGCAAGCCCAATTCATTGCTGCATCTCAGCTGCTGAGCAGTCATCAGTAACCTGAAATGACTTCATTACTTTCCATCACGGATCCATAACCCCCGCTTGGTTTACTAAAGAGATGGTCAAAAGGCCATTCATGAGACCCAGCAATGCCCTCATGGAAACGCATTTCTGAAAGGAGATTATTCTTTCTTCCAAGCAGCAAAAGTAAAATCAGATCTGGTGGCTGGAAACTAGTGTTTGACAAATTCAGATAAGAACCACATTGCTCATTTCTGACAGAGGAAATAATGAACCTCAGAAACAGCTTTCCATGTGATCTGTGCCCTGTAGGTCTTCAAACCAAGATTGTGTGACAGGATGGAGGGTAGATATGCTGTGGCTAACATCTGTGGCTCAGGCAGTTCAGAGCTTGTGTGCAGGACAGCTGAGGAAGTTTTCAAGACAGAGATACACAGGATGTCACTAGGATGATCCCAGCTGGTTTTGAGCCTATCACCCATCCTTACTGACTGGTGCACAGGTGGGAGCTCATTAGCAAGAGCTGTGTTTAAATATGATAGCCTTTATACTTGTACATAAGTACATCATACCAATGTCACTAAATTTGGCACAGGCGCTGCAAAATTTCTAGCCTGTTAACTATGGAACAGACAAAATAGGGCTTCACTGCTGTCTTCTGCATGTCTAATTTAAATCAGAAACATCAAAAAAAAGCATAAGAAGGTAGAAGTGTCTCTACCAAATCAGACAAAAGGTCCCCTCAAATCTAGTAGTCTGTCTCCAACTGTGGCCAGTAATGCATGCAAAGGAGAAGATACAAGAAGGTGGCAGTATGTAATAGTACATCACTAACGTCATAATCTAGTAGCTTCCAGTGATTTGCGCTCAAGGACACCCTGAGGCAGAATTGATGCCTTTGTGTTTCATAGCTCTTTGAAATTTTTTCTTCATTATTCAGTCCAGACACTTTCTGAACCTATGGAAACCTTTACTATCCACAGTACCCTTAGGCAAGGAGTTCCTACAATAAACCCATTCATACCTGATAGAGATAAATAGAAGTGTCACCTTTTTCATATCTGAGAATACAGAAAAATAAACACCTCACGTTGCTTGCTGTCACCTGCAAATTTTCCCAGTACTTGCCTTGGAAGAAACAGTAATACTACACTGACAAAAGCAAAGCTTTCCTACTTCTCTTGGTGCTCCAAAGCAGAGGATGCTGTGGTCATTCATTGTTTCACCATTTGTAAGCAATAGCAAATGATGGGTTCCAGGTTAGAACATCATTGCTTGACAAATATTAAAAGTTCTAAATTCTTCCTCACCTAGAGAGGTGAGGTGCCTTTAAATATAGTTACAGTACACTGTAATAAGCGACAGTGGGAGGTTGGTTTTTCTTTTAAGTCAGTGTTACTTAAGAGCAGCATTTCAAGAATTCAGATAGGACTTGGTGGAGATTAGAAGTTACTGGAAGTTGGGTTAGTAAAGTTCCTGTAGGCTGATAACATAATCTTTACAATTATTGTATTCTCCCAGTAGTTTCAAGATAAAAAAATACTCTTCATGGCCTTCCCCTACACACGGTCAGAACCTCTGATGCTGAAAATTGACCTTGCTCCCATAAGTCACCATACATTTACAGCAACTGGCTGCAAGACCACTTTTATGGATCCTTAGGAGAAGCTCAAGGTGTTCTTTTGTGCCCTGTTTCAAGGAATTGTGTTTTCTCCCAGCAAGCAGTCTTTGTCCACATTTGATTTTTGAGGCAGCACCATTCACAGCGTCAACCTTGGGTACCTCCAAGGGTTGGCAGCTGACCCCAGCAGCAAAATCCAGCTAAGCTCATTGAAACAGTGGGGTTGAAGGTTTTACTAGGAAAAGAGATGCAAAGTTATTAGCCTTCATGAGGTAACTAGCAAGGAGGAACATTTTAGAGAAGACAAGGTAGTGTGTTGGTTTAACAGTTTAGCCAGCTACGGCAAACCAGAAGACACTCCCTCATTCTCACTAATAGCTTAACCTAGGATATTACATTTTATGGGTTACCCAAAGCAAGGCTATGGTGGAGAATTACTACTTTAGAACTGCTGCAAGACACACCTAGGACAAAAGTTGGGTGCTTAATATTTAGATGGGGTAAGTGTATCCAGCAGGCAGAGCACTTACCTGACATAGCTGAATCAGAGAGAGAACTGCAGATCTCTGTGGGGATCAAAACAGAGAGATGCTAATAATTTTATTTGTAGGAAAAAATGTTTAATTAACAAGAAGGCAGCCAGAACACCCCTATTCCCTCAGAGTAAAGCGGCAGAAGCAAGGCTACCCCTTGGATTTGCTGTTGGTACCAGTAAGCACAGACTGGGACAGAACTGGCTTTGCTTTTATTCTAGTACTGGGGGTGGTGAGGCTGCAGGCATGTGAGTGCGCACCCTCTCCAATTCTCGCTCCTCACACCCTGTATGCAACTGCCTCCTTTAAGCTCCTTTTGGAAGATGATTGCAGTGGCTGGCAAACATGTCCTGCTGTCTTGGGGCTTCCCACATGTTTGTACTGGCTCTGCCTGCTGTCCATCCAAGGGTCCCTGTGCTTCACTCCCCCTCTGCACACAGTGCTGGGCACTCAGCTCCTGGTCATGCCAAATTCAAGGATAATCTCCGTAATACAGAGATGTCCTTATTAAGGACAAAGCCTTGTATGGTTAGACAGCAATGTTGGTGGGGTATTGTGAGAACTGGAGCTATAAATATAGAAAATAAGGGTGACTTGGGTATGTTTTCCCCACTTAAATTTTTATTGGACTTTTTAGATTCAGAAATACCAGAAAAATCCTTTTATGACAATGGCATTCTTTAAGAAGCTGTAAAAACAGACCTTTAAAACCTCTGCCCTACCAGCCCATGCTTCTCAGGCCTTGATGCAAAATCATTCTAAGTGAGGCTGTGGCCAAGGGAAAAACCTCCTGACGCAGCACCACTGTTCCATCCTGCTGCCCTTTGCCATCTTCCAGCCTTTATCCACTTTCTTGTTGCCTTGTAAATCCAGCTGAAAGTAGGGAAAGGAGAGCCAGAGTAGCTTTTGCCTTCCAAAATGCACTGCCAGAACTACCCAACAGCACAACGGTTTGCTTGCAAAGCCACAGCTGGCATGTGGCAGCACACTACATACTCAAACAGAGCTTCCCATTACTGGCTCTGAAACACAGGGAAGTTCCTCATCCATAGAAACATTTAGAGTTTTCAGAAACTCATGGAAGAGGAACCATGGGATTAGTAATACCTGACATCTGAATGCAGAGCATAGGGAGCCCTGCTCCCTCCCACAACCCACCCCACCATGTGGGAGGGGAGCAACGCCACAGTGCCTGGGGCCAGGAGCAGTGCAGCAGGGTTCTGGGATGCTCATCCACAACGATGTGTGTGTGTATCTCAGGATAAATTCCCCCTACATGGAAGCAGTGATTTCTGCACTAGGAAATGCCAGCTGCTGGTATGGACTTAGTGGAAAAAAAGCAGTCTTAATAACATGAGTTTCATCTTTTGCCAGCTGTCCCATAAATAAAAACTTTCTCTTACTGGAAGCAAAGACATGGGGGGGTTGGGAAAATATATTGTACCTTTAGTACTATCAAGTATTATCCAATTTTTCCATAGCTGTAGAATAACAGCTGTTGGGTCCCGTTTTGACCAGTGAAAGTAATAGTTATGATTTAGAATGACACAAGCACAGAGAAACAAATAGCTTGTTTTTATTTGTTTTGTTTTCTGAAATCTATAAAAATAAGCATCTTCAGGATTGAGATTTTGCCAAAAGTTAAAAATACAAATGCAGAAGAAAGAAACAGCCAGATTGTTCCTAACTCCAAGTCAACATTTAAAAAAAAAACTACCCACAACAGAGTAAGTCTAACCAGTGCTTTCTACCCTACAAACTCACTTACCTCTCCCCTCCCCTCCCAAAGAAAAGTTTCAAAGGCAAAAAGAAATTAAGAAAGTAATTCATTATCCTACACTAAATGTCACTTAGCCCTTTTGTTCTCTATCAGGTTCTTTTTGCCATGCATACCCCACTGTCCTGGCCTAAACAAACATGTTTCTGTCTCAAATAAGTTATGAATGCATTTGTGGATGCATCAGCCTGGTTTTTCTGCTGAAAGAGATGCTGTGTCCCAGGAGTCTGCAAGGTACCAGGAAAGAGAATTATTAAGTCATTTTTAGCCTGTGGTCTACAGTCCCCAGGGACTCCATTGAGTATTTCTACAGGGCCCAGGAAAAACAACCAAGGCAAGCAAGATGCTTGTCACCATGCTTTAATTTGATGGGTAGGAACTTACACTCCATTAGCAAAATTTTTGAAACATATTGGAAAAAGATAAAAGACATCATCCAAGGTTGGAGGTGATCTAGAAAAGTCCATGAACCCATCTAAAGAGCAGGAATCTTCTTCATACATACCACTTTCTGGATTCTAAGTGTTTCAACTAGCTGAAGCATGGTGATTTTATATAGCTTCTCAGCAGCATTTTCCAGCCACAGACATTGGCCCATATAGCCATTAATTACTATTTCATATTTTAAAAATCAGAAAAAGTAATTGAGTTGGTTCCTGTAAGTAAACCCCATGTTTACAAAACAGCCACACAGCCAGCAATGCCCAGTCAAGAGCAAGGAGGGTAGAGGAGGGATTAGACATGTCAACCTCAGACCCACTGCCATGTTGCTACCTTGTTTGTGAAAGTTCATGTATTTAGATTCAATGATAATGTCTCTGATTTAGAAAGTTTTTGAGCCAGACCTCTGCAGGCTGGAAGTACCACCGTGGGCTTGCGCTGCCATTTTCCCCCAGCGTTCACTGTTGGCAGCTATCAGAAACATGATGGCAGGTGTGTGAACCCTGGGGCTGGCCCAGTGCAGCTTGTCTTACGTCCTATGCTATTTCAAAAGCCAAGGAAGGAATTTCTCTTACTTCTGCTGCCCCCATAGTTAGAAAGACACTAGTGAAAAATGTCCAGTGAAAAAACAGTGAAACCAGTAAAAAACTGGCAGACTGGGCAGAGGGCGCTGCGAGCGCAAGCACGGTGCTGAGAACAGCAGCAGAGATTAGGCAAAAGGAAAGGCAGGACAAGGCAGGGCAGGGAGGGAAAATGTGGTGGAAGGAAGAAGGGAGGAAGGTTATTATCTGGAGCTCATGCTGTGCCCCAGTTGTGGCTGACTCTGTGGACTTGGTTACGACAGAACAGGGAAAATCTATAGCAGCCCCTTTGCTGGGCCAGAGACACAGCCCCGGCAGCACCCAGCCCTCTGATGGATTGGGTTAGGCACATCTACACAGCAGCTTTCTATGTTTAGTTATACAGGCAGCACGGTAGAGGCCTCTAAGGATGGGATTCATCTCTCCTAACTTTAGGTATCTATATCATGGCTGCCAAGAGGGATCTAGTCAATAAAACCACTGGAGTTGAAGGATGTATTCATCTAACCAAACACAGGCGTCTGCTTCAGCATGAGATGAATTGTACCCTAGTCTCAGCTACACTGACTAATCCTCCACAGACAAGGGAAAAAAATTAAGGTGCCTAGTTCAGATGCAGACATTTGCATATGATTAGAGGTGAGTGCCGTATTCAGAATCCAAAAATAAAGTAGTCCAGAATGCAGTGAGGACCAATCCTGACACAACAGTGACAGCAACAGTCACACTAATATGTAATAGGTGGGGAATGTGGGATATAAAACCTGTGGAAACAAACCAAATTCTCAAAGCACTACAACAACCATTAGCACAGTTTTGACTGGCATTCCTAAAACATCCAGAAACGTTTAGCAAGGTTCAGCCATATAATAAAAAGACACTCCTACTCCTGGAGAACATGTGCAGGAGCAGTAAGATCTGTGCATGGTCACCACCTATTTTCTCAGACTTTTTTTTTTCCCCAACCACTTCTGGGTGGGGGGTCTCACCATCACCCATGGTCTCACCATTGCTCAAGGGGTTGTGCTGGAACACAGTAACAGGATTTTGGGAAGTACTTGCGTTAGAATAGGGTTGCCTCAGAATAAGGCATATATTGTTGCCTGCAAACTTCCTGACATTGCAAGGCCAAGTTTGTACCATGGCATTTCAGGCTTCCTTTTGGGAGAGCTCAGGTTGTTTCAACATGTCTCAAGAGCTTTAGCCAAGGCTTTAAAACAGAATGAGGCAACAAAGAAAAGTATTAGACATATTCCCCAAGAATGTGGGGGAACTTGTTTTATATATACAAGAACTGGAGCGTTTGGGGAAAAATGGGAAAGAAACACATGTCCTCTAATGAAAAAATTTACAGAACTCCTTTTTAACTCAGCAAACACCGGAAGGTACTTAAACATTACAACAGGCTCAGAGCAGGCAGAAAAAAAATTAAAAATTTGTTTACTTTTTCTGTACTCCACATCTGAGTTCAGGTGTGTGTCGAGTACCTGTCTCCATGTACCCTCAAGAGCTCTTTGTTCAGTCTTTAAAACAAGGTCACTTGGCTTTTTAATCTAAATAGAAGCATCAGAGATACACAAGGGTTTATTTGCAGTTGCAGATGAAATCTTCAAAGAAAGCCCAGGAGGCTTATTAAAGTTGGAGCTGGGAAAAGGCAAAAAAAGAAACCCAAGTATGGACACAAGAATCAGTATTGGCAGCTAGGGATGTGACTCTCATGAGATGGCCTGAGAGAAAAAAATATCTGGAAAGTACAGAAAAGAACAAAGCGGAAATAACTGGATTTAAAGGAGCTTGCTTGACTAAGAGCTTCTCAAATACCTGTAAAAATTCATAGAGATTTGCTAAATCCCATAAGTGAGCCAGTTGCATAAGTATCCGGAGAGTATACTATTTTTATTTATCTAAAAGTAGCTGGAATACACATTCTTAAACAGTTTGCTTTCCCTAAAATGGAGGATGCACCTTTGGGAACTGTGGAATCAAAGGAAAACATGGAAAATAAGTCAGAAATAGAAAAATGTATCAACGATTGTATCAGAGAGAAACAAACTATAGCATTACCTTTGGTGTTGCATTTTATCACTCCATAAACTATATTACAGCCAAAGGAAAACAACAATGAAGGGAATCAGGTCAATTCCGGACATGATTTATTTTGAAACTCCCCTGTAGCATATTTAATATAAGCACATTTCACCATACCGCTAAGAATAGTCCTATAGAGATCGAGAGAAATTTAAAGCATGTGTGCACGTTTGCAGCACTGGGTAAAAGGGACATAATACAAACCACAACTTCATTTTGCACAACATTAAGTGACATTTTTTCACTCCTTCTTTGCTTCCAGGGACAGCCTTACTGAGCAACAAATAGCTGTTTAAATCATTAGCATTGAGGAGAAAAGCCTACACAAGAGTAAAGATGGACTCCATGGAGGAAACAACAGCTTAAACTGTTGGTTATGGCTCTCAGTAAGCAAATTACAGTGAATGTGAGGCCTTACTAGTACTAACACCTTTTTTTTGCTTTAAAAGATTTAAAGTGCATGCTGCAAAGTGTCTGAGCATTCACATCTGAGCACTACGTCTAAATGAAACTCTTGCCATTCACAGCACAACTAGCATTTGTACAGAGAAATGCAGCAAGAAATGCAAAGCTTATCTTCATTGCAGAGTTAAATTAACGTTATAATCCTGTAACATTCAAGCTGCCTTTATATTAAGCCCTGCTCACACACATATACTTCACTCAAGTATGATGTAGAGCAGATACAGGGGAGAAATAGGCTAGTGCTTCCCGTAAGTCCCGTGTACAAAGACAGGATTAAATTCTCCCAGAATTCGCAGTGAAACAGTTTACAGAACAATCTCCTATACTTTTTCTGGTAATTGTAACCCAGACCAAAATGCTCCCTGCAGTTGTCTGCACCAGTAATCTGTCAGAAACTTCCCTTTCTCTTCTTTTCTCTCGTAGTAGGAGCAGCAGAAGTAAAAGCATATTTTTTGCCCCAAACTGTGGCTTCATGCACATTAAGAGGAGCTTGCACACTGCCAGATCACTCAGCAGCACAAATTTAATCTTGATCACGTGTGGGCACATGACTGCATTTCTGTCAAATCAGTCAGAGAACATGATGGAGTTTTCACTGTCTTTTTCTACTAACACGAACTTTATGTCAGCCCTGGGAGTGTGGGTGATGTCTGATCTCTCATAAAGCCAGGCAGTATTAAGTTAACCCATTACATTACTCTGAAGCGAACCGAGCTGGCAGGAATACATAGGTCAGCGCTTTGCAACCTGGGTCTGTGTCATTCTGGATGCCATTAGGAGAGCCTGAAAAGCAGACGGATTATACTGGCCAGCCAGAGCCTCAGGCCCGGCAGCGCATAAGACCAGATGCTAGGTACACTGCCAATTTTAAAATTAATTTGCGCTTGGCATCCTTGGCTAAGTCACATGCTGCCAGCCTTTGGGGCCTTACAGCTGACAAGAGAGATGCTATGGTATTATCCCCTATTGCTCTGCTTCACACACGATTACCTCAAAGTGAAATAATACAAGTTAATAGAAAATAGATCTAAAGTAACTCTGCTTGAACACTGCAAATGCCTCACTGTATGGCATAACGCACACAGGCAATATTGGCCTCCTTGGATCAATAAGCAAAGCTCAGAGCCACCTCCTGGCCCTCCCTTACAGACTGCTACCACCTTGTGGCCCTTCTCTTCCCTATGTTGACAGCAGCAGCCGAAACTTTTAAAAGTTAATTCTCATTTCCCCTGTTCTCTTTAGCTGTTCCACTGGAGGTTAATAATTTTTAGGGAATGAAGTAGCAAACCCAAAGCACTGTGGGAGAACTGTGTCACTGTAGAAAAATTATCGTCAAAGAAAAACACGACAACTTACCTAGAAAGGTTGGACTAGATGATCCCTGAGGTCCCTTCCAACCAGGGATTCTGGGCTTCTGTGTGAGATTCTGTGACAAAAACGTTTTTCTTAAAGTCTACATAGGAATCTAAAAAGAGCACCTACCACTCCATCATGCAAATGCACATAAAACTCTTCTAAGGAAAGGTAGCATGGATGCTTTAAAAACAAATGAACTATTTGTGAAGAACAATTTCTGTAACAGCAAACAAAGAATTAATGCACTCATCCTGAAATCCCACCATCCTTGATTCATTCAGGAACCAATGAAGACTGAGACAGAGAAATGAAAAGCTTATAGAAAACGTTTGAAATCAAGCTGCTACCAACACAAATTTTTTTTACAAGAAAGAATATAGCAATACATAACTTCTCACCAGAGGTACCCAAAGGTTCCTGGAGACCCCAGACTAAAGTTTAGGCTGTGAACTTCCCCCTGCCAGCTCAGCAGCTCACTTTCGAGCTCCTGTAGGGGACAACACTGCCCAGTGGGCAGGACAGATTTATGGCACAGTTTCCACTCTCAGTTCTGCCACTTCATCCTCTGGGCAAAGTCACTCCTGCCTCCTATTCCTGGCCTCTCTGCCACTCCTGTTGATGCCTCTAAAGTAAGGATGGACTCTTAGCAAAATACAGCACTTAATAAAACATGATTCTGGTTGAGAATGATTTTCAAGTATCATGACTATCGAAATATAAGCTAATAATTGAAATAAGAAATATGGTTGATTTTATTCTTTTTGTAATTAGATTGCAGAGACTATTATTATACAAAGGAAGCAAATCTGACCATTTAACTGGCATTTTGGGAAACAAAAAAAAGCAATTCTGGAAACATCAGGATATTGGTCAGCTTACAAAACAGAGTCATTTTTAAGGCCTGTTTCAGGATTTTTCCCATGATTGGTTCATATTACAAAGGTTTTCTTGTGGCACACAGTAGTACTCTAACTATGGTAACATTAAATGCACGATTTTCACTCATCGTAAGAGGGAAACATTATAGTTTAAATCTTTTTTCTTAGAGGCTTAATATCTTTCAAACATTTTAATAGCATGGCACAGATGTTCCACACCTGCAGGCATCTTCACTACAGACCTGCAGTCTTCACTACAGAGAGAAACATATACATTGCTTTCCAGTGCTGAAGATGCAGGGTCTGAATCTAGAGCGGATTGTATACATGGGATGTGATTGTCACAGGGAGGAAATAACTTTCCTCCATGTATTAAGAAGCAGTGACACACACACACACATTTCATCTACAAATTGATAGAACTGTAACACATATCGCTGATACTGCTCATATAGAGGTCACAGTATTTATCTTGTGGCAGCAAACAGCAAAATTCACACGAGTGTTTTGCCCTGGAGGCTTATTTGTAGAGCTAATAGGTGCTCTGTAATTATACAGACCAAAAGTGCATGGTAACACATCACTACTGTGAGAGGCAGGTTCAAATTCTCGCTCTGCTGCTCAGTAAAAGAGTAGGCCTACTTCCCACCATCCCTTCTGTGACCACGTATCACCTTTGTGACTTGCTTTGGGCAAGGTTCGGGGCGCTGGGCAGTCACGCCTGCCTGTAATTCACAGAAATCCTAGGGATGGATATTCACACTCAACCAACTTGGGATTCCTGTTTTAGCCACGGACCTCTCCACCAGCCCCTCTATAACTGATGGAGGAAAAGCAGGCCTTTCAGAGGGCAAATCCAAGCAGATCTAAAATTTAGTGCTCTGGATCGTTCTTTAGGAGAACCTGCCTTCATGGGCAACAGAGGAAGCTGAAGGAGCCCAGTTAGTTTGCTTAGGTGACCGTGACCTCCAACATTGCAGTTATTCCTAAGGTCCTGTCTAAAATCCCCTTTCAGCTGGGCCTTCATCCCTCTCTTCAGCCACTGACATAGTCCTAGGAATTCACTGCATAGGTCTGCTCTTCTTCATTCTCTGATCCCCTCAGCCAGGGATGGTCAACCACAGGCACTGATACCAGGCTAGCCATCACGAGCTGGGACTACCACCAGCAAGTGAGCTGTAGGGCTCTGAAACAAATTTGGCACTGGTCAGCAAAGAGGTTAGCCCTCCCTCCCCTGGGCCCTGGGTGGTCTCTGCCCCGGCTCTGGACTCTGGGCACTTCTCCAGGCCTCGTGCAGAGGCATTGCCCTGGAAGCTAGCTTGTTTGGGAGTCAGCCATCCCAGCACTAGAAAGGTAAAGAACTACAGCAAGGAAGCTAGAAATTAAGAGGGCAGCCTTCTCTTAGAGAAGACAACAAAGAAGAAGGATTCACACTGCATGTGAATTGTGGTGTTTGGACCCCTGCTGTGGCACTGGCAATGACACCTAAACCTCAGTGCAACCTCCTACATCTCCTTTTACCTATACTAGACAAAAGCAATGCTGTGAAATTATTGTAGCTGTGAAACTGAAATGCTAGGGTAATGGCCAGAATGTAACAAGCAACTAGAAAACAGATTACTGAGCAGAACATCTTTGGTCCATGAAAGGGCTACTAAAACCCTACAGAAGGCACCTAAGGTACTCTCTACAAGAAGAATGGGAAGACTGGGAAATGTCTCCTTCTGTTTCTCAGGCACAGAGAGTCCAAAACAGATGTATCCCCTTTTGTGTCTGTCAGGCCATAGCCCATGTGTAAACCCATCAGAGCTGCCTGTTTAAGCCTCTTCAAAGTGTACTTCAAAATTGTGAAGGAGGTGTGAGCAGGGGTCAAAGTAAATAAAATCACAGGTTGTCATTTGAGTTCTGCAAGTAGGTCATAATGATTCAGCATATGTTGGTTTCCCAATTTCTGCCCAGATTTCCCAGCCTGTGAATTTTCCAGAGAGATTGGACTTACTGCACAGAATGAGGAGCATGAGACACACCATGCAAGCACAAACATGTGTGTGGCATATGCACAGGGGAAGCCCAACACTTGCAGCATCAGCTCAGCACACACGCTCATCAAGCCCTGCACAGGTGTGCAGCAGCGTGACGTATGTGCCACACATTTGCAGTCTCTGAAGTCAAAACACTGGTGCCTTTGGTCCTGTCTGACACTTGAGGACACTTAGGAGTCTAAGCCAGACTAGCAACTAGCTTACTGTCATTTTACTGCAGTACGGACTGTAAAGAGCCAACTTTGGGGAGTGCTGCAGCCACACGCTTGCGCTCCGCACCCCGCCTCAACCGTACAGGAGGATGAGCATTAACCAGGAGTGGTTATGCTTTTACGGGCCAGGTTGTGGGTATTGCAGTTAATGGGAATTAGGACAGGTGTTGCCTTGTTGATGTGAATGCATAGGATTTGTAAACGCTACATTTACTTTATTGCAATGTTTTATGCTGCTTGCATTCCCTGACTTAAAAGGACGAAGGTTGACATGTAACAGAAGGAAAATGTCCGTTCTCCCCGCACAGCCCAAGCCAGCAGAAGCACCAGGAGGCGCAGGGCAGCGGCCGCACAGCTTGTGCACCCACGCACCTCCGGCCTCTTGGGGTGGGCTGTACAAACCTGTGCCTCGGCCCCCGCTGCCCAGCCGGCCTGCGACACGGGCTCACACGGGGCGGCGGGGGCTCACGCAGGGCTGCGGGGGCTCGCACCGGGCCGCGGCGGCGCTCACACGGATCGCGGGCACCGCTCCCAGCGCCGCTCCCCTCCCGCAGCCCCGGCGGAGCGGCCTGCACCCAGCTCTCGCGAGAGCGGGGCGGTTGCGGGGGCGGCCTGGGCCCTGCCGCCGCGGCACCGCGGCCCGTGCGTGGGGCACCTGGGGGGCTCCCATCCCGGGTGGGGGGCGGCAGCGGCCCCTCGGGGGCAGCGATCCCGGCGGTACCGCCGCCTCGCCGGGATGCCCTGTCCCGCCGCCCGGGCCCCGCGGTGGTGGCGGCGGCGGCGGCGGAGGGGGGCGGCAGCGGGACGGGACGGGGAGAGTCTCGCCGCCAGGGAGGAGGGCAGCTCAGTAAGTCCCCTCGGTGGCAGCTCCCCGACCGAGGTGGTCCCAGGTCACGGGGAAGTTAGTTGTAATTCATTAGAAGCAATTGCTTCTTACTTTCATAAGAAAATCAGTAAGCGGCCCCAGTAACGGGCCATTTCTGCAGGCACCCGAGAGGCACCGCAGAGCACGCTTGTCCATAAACTAAATTTTGAGGCCTTGGTCTATATTGCACTACGCAAATCCCTGTCCTGAGAACTCACCCCTAGCGTTATCCATGTTACTGAGAGCAGTACGGCTCTTCATCAGTGAGCAAAGTAAAACCCTCGACCTTCTCAACACTATGATTTTATCTGCTTTGGTTGGTGAACTATTTTCAGTTCTTCTGAGCTTGGTCTCCCAAGTAACTGGCGGTAGGATGAGAGGAAACAACCTCCAAGTTGTGCCGGGGGAGGTTTAGATTGGATATTAGGAAAAGTTTCTTCACTGGAAGAGTGGTCATGCATTGGAACGGGCTGCCCAGAGAGCTGTTGGAGTCACCATCCCTGGGGATGTTCAAAAAACCTGTAGATGTGGCACTTGGGGACATGGTTTAGGAGGCATGGTGGTGTTGGGTTGACAGTTGGACTTGATAAGCTTAGAAGTCTTCTCCAACCTTAATGATTCTGTGACTTCTTAACCTGTAAAAATCAAGCTCCTGATCAGCTACTGGACTAGCAGATTTTTAGAAGCCTTGTGTTATATTTACAAATGTGGTGAATGTAAACAGGAGCAGTAAATAAAGCTGAGAGTATTTTTACCAGCTGTGAAATGCATTTGATGTTATCAGCGTTTATTCATATTTCAGGAAGGAAATTCAGGTTTTAACTGAACATGATGTTAATGAAAGGAGACTAGATTGAAAACCCAGGAAATAAACATTCCATGTTATGCACAGTGAAGGGGACAAGCAGTGTTGTCTGTGTGCTGCCTTGCCAATGTGCTTGAAATTTAACTCAGGGCAGTCATTGCCTTTCATGGCCCATGTGCACTTTGGCTGCAGAGTGGTGGTTTTTTTAATTTATGCCAAGTGTTACGCCTCAATTCCCCAGTATCAAATTCCTCACCTCCCTGTCCTAGTCCTTATTGCTTTGGGATAATTGTGGTGCATATCTGAGCTGCCACCAGAAGGGGTGGCCTAGCGATTAGTTTCCATTGCCTCTCCTGCTCTTACATAAGTAGGCTTGTATGATGGGTGGGACCAGGGGGCTAATTATGTAGCTGAAAACCAAACTTTTTTTGTCATATCAGTTTTCCACTCTACCTTTTTACACAACAGTAGGAATATTAGCACTGCAGAACTTCTGGGTACTGGGGAAGCAAAAGAGGACAAGTGAAAGCATGTCTCCTTTGAGCACCAGCCAGGAATAATGACAGGTGACATGACCATGCAGATTTGGTCTAATACATACACATGCCGTAAAGTAAACCTAAAGAGAGGCAGCTCTTCTCTGAAAATAAACAAAAGCATCCTGTCCTACTGTGGACTTTCAATTTTATTTTAGTATTTTAATTTATTTTTTTAGGATGAAGACCCCCCTAACTCATTTGTGACAGAAGACAGTCAGCAGTGTGCTGTTTCTACAGGTTAGGACCCTTTCAATTATTCCCCTACATCTTCCCTGTAAGATCACAGGGTGGAAAAAAAAAGGGGAAGGGGCATGGTATTAGTACTCACGTAACTGTCAAGCTCTAAGCAAAATCGGAATTAGATCTAGTGACATTTTTTGGTTCTTAACCTAGGTAAGTAGTTATCAGTCCCATCTTGCAGCATGCCCTTGATCACCAGTTACTGATTTGGTGTTCTAGTAACCAGGTGTTCATTAGTTAGGTATCCACTGGAGCTTAAAGATAGGTTCAGCAGTTTTGGTTTTAATTCATTTACTTTTCACATATGATGTCATCAACACTTGAAACCAGATCCTTCAGGTGAAGCGCTTTTGCTTATTATGTTATTTTGTTTGTTGTGGGGAGAGGCAGGTCTAGAGAACAGGTCTAAAGGAGATGAGAAATTTTTTCTGGTAAAAGGCTTACAGGTGCTGGTATGCGGTTCAGACCCAAAGCAAATACAAAAAAAAAAAAATTCCCCTGAAACCACACTCCTATCTTTTGGCTTGCTCTAAGCAGATAGTAGGAAGGACAGGGAATGCTTTGAAAGGGGATCTTTTCGTATCTATGACAAAGGCAAGTAATTTTCTCAGGGCAGTTTTGTGGTCAGTGCATCATACCAGCAGTCCCAATCATCCAATTACTAGATTTTTTTCAAAGCCTTTTCTGTGCCTGTCATGTTTTCATGCAAGTGGGTTCTCATAACTTTGAAGAATTCCTTGCTGATAAGCAAAGATACCCGCCCCACATCCTCCAGATGTCTCTGTTTCTTTACAAAATTCATGATAACATCAGATTGTTGCCTCTCCTGTCATGTTAGCCAGTACTTTCTTGTTGTTACATGCACTGCGTATGATAAGTTTTGTAGGAATAAGCTTTGTTTGTTGTTTGTATAATATGGCGCGGCACAGATTTTGACTCGGACGTTGAGACTGTAAGCCCTACCATAACACACTAGTAATAAAAGCAGTAATAATAAAGGTGCCAACATTTTCTATAGGAACTCAAATAAGCTCTTCCCCACTGCAGTTGAATACTTGATGTGCTTTGTGGTTTTAATGAATTAACTGTTCATTCAACGCTACTTTTAAATTCAGTGTAATTTGTAGGGTGGAGCATTAAATTTACATTTCAGTGGGATGTAATTTTATTGTTCTGTGCTTAGTTGTGTTAATTTCACACTAATGTGAGGGTTCTTTCACTTTCTTATAGATTCCGTTTGTGCGCATCTTTTTCCAAGGGCAAAACAGATTCTGTTATCGCCTGACTCAGAGGCAGTGGTACCCCATCCTCAGAAGCCTCAGAATCCGGATGACTCGTCACCTGCCAGTCAGTTTTCCCTGGTGTACTGGCCACAGCAATGTGAAGTCATCAGGGACAGAATTGAGCACATTGGTAAGTTATTGTGTTATGCTTAACATCTTGTGTATGGGCAAAGAGGAAGCATACCTTATATGTAAATAAAGCCAAGAATTTATTATTAGTGTAAGTGAAATATTAAGAGACAAATCATTATTAGTCCAGATCTAATTGCTACAGAAGACCAAAAAAAATAGTGCAATTGAATTTGTTATACATATGCTTTATTCACACCCTTTTCCTGGCTTCCTCCCACTGCTCCTCTAGGTCCTAAGGTCAGTGGTTTCATTGCAAAGGTTTCATTCTGATGGAGGGGAGGGGTCATTTATTGCAAATTGTCAGCCTCTGGAGTCCTTTGCTGGGAGAAATACATTTCACTGCATTGTAGCCACGCAGTGTCTGTGTGGTCAGCAATCAATGACTTTACTCTGCAGTTGGAGCATCTGTTTTCCTAATGGTACCAATGCTGTTTAATGTTCACCATTGTCATCCTCACTGATGGTAAGGAAGCTGTACAGGGAACAGAGGTAAGTTTGCACAGCAAAAGTTAGTTTATGCACAGATCAGTAAGTATTTTTATTTAGAGTTACAGTGAGGATTTGTTCACAGATCCAAAAAAATGAGGTTCAGAAGGGGACTTCCTATTCCTTTATGTGCAGCTGGTATAAATAGGATTAAGTGCTTTTCAATGTGTCCTTAGTATTACAAAGATCCTAATACAATCTTCCTGTTTGTACTCCTTCTGCGTGCCTCTTTCAGACTGGATACCCACTACCCCAGAGCCATTGTACACTCCAACAGGTTTGGAGATGATGCCGCCATACCAAACTCCTGACAAAGGCACTGTGATTTATCTACGAGAAGGTGAGAGCATCCTGAAGAATCTTGCTGTCAGCTGTATGTAGATGAAGCATGTGTTTTGATCTCCTTTATCAACCTAATTCAAAGCCTGATGAAATCAATATGATTTTCTATTGTTATTGTATGGCATTTGGGAATAAATTGTTTTCCTATAGATAGGGAAGGAAATCAGTTACACAGCTGGCTCATAATCCGTAAGTTCTGCTCATAGTGTTAGTTACCTCAGAAAGTCCAGCTCAGCTCAAGCCATTGTTCACAGTGAATAACAGTATGAACTAGCCTAAGAGAGTTTGTTGTGAAAATATGAGGGGCGAAGGATAACTTAACAGCCAAAACAGAAAGTGAAAAAGATGAGGGCTGTGTAACTGCAGGATCAATGCTAAAGTCTGTGTTGGGAGAAGATTTTATTATCCTGTTTGCTGTAGTGGTTTTGATTACAGGTTTCTAAGTCTGTGCAAGCCAGAATTGAAGGGAGTTAGTTGCCTTATTCCACCATCACTGGTTGATCATCAGAGTTATTTATTCTTTCCTGTGTTTGCTAAGTTGATCCAGTTGCCTTGGATGAACTTGGAACTTCTGGCAATTGTTGATTTTGGTCTTGGGCTACTTCTACATAGATAAGAAAGGATGATAATGATTTTGCAATATTAGGATAACTAGGTGTGGCCACAAAAATTTCAGCAGCACAAAACTGAAAGAGACCTGGCATCCTTCTTGAGGTCAACACAGTTGGTAAAAGGTCACAATATACTGAAAAGCAGTGTTACTCTTTGACATCATGTTTAATTGGAAATTAGCTACTTCTGCAGTATGGGTGTACTACCTCTTACTGGTAGGTTGCTACATTTGGTGGCCAAGAAAAGTGGTAACCACTGTGTGACTAGGAAGGAACTTCTGTCCTCTGCAACTGGAGCCGCTAATTTATTGCAGGGGATAAGATGTGGAGGAACATTCTGAATCCCGGCTCCCCACCTTCATGAAAACAAGGACAGTGATTTCTGTTATGGTCCTTTAGTTGCTGTTCTTCAAAAATGCAACTTTCCACATCCTTTATTACTGACTTGAATTTCATGCACGGGTGACTGGAAGTGGTTCGTATTTCAGCCTGTACAACTCTCTAGCAAAGTTTGGTTTTGGTATCATGGTTCTCAGACTTCATTAATGAAACTTTCCAACTGAGGAGGTGAAAACTTCTGCCTTTAAGTGTGGCCAGTTCTCCCTCCTGCTCCTGAGGAATGATGTTGTGCAGGCAGATACAGGCAGTTAGCAATCCTGAGCTAGCAAACATCAAGCTGCAGCAGAACATGAGTGCTTGCTATAGCTGTGAAGGCTCTGTATCTAAACATATGGATAGTAATAGTATTTGTTGACTACAGGGTGAGTTTTTAAGTGAGTGTAGTTATACATTCACTGCCTTGAGTGTGTTGCTTTGGCTCCTAGCCTTGGGTTTCACTGGTAGCAGGACCTGCAGAGAACTTCAGAGCCCTGGAGCCTTTAGTTCTCCTTCCCTGCTTGCACCAGGGAGAGCAGAGTCCTTGTGCCAACTGGGCTGCTGGGCACTGTGGCCAGCTGGGGGTCAGGAGCCAGTGGGAGGAGGAGGAGAACTTTGGAGCCCCATGGAGTTCATATTGTCCTTTCTGTTCCTGGGACAGAAACCGCCAGCTTGCTAGCTTTGCCATCTAAGTTGTATAGAAATGCATATAATTTTTTAAACTCTAAAATAGTCCTTGCAGAGAAGGAGGATAAATAGAATGTAGGATCGGCATCTGCGCTTACGCAGATTTATGACCCGAGTGCCAGACTTCGACCAGCATGTAATGAAGCATCACATCCTGCGGGGGACAGCAGCGGCACTCTCCTGATTCCCACTGAATTTGAATTCAGCAGGAGCTGGGAGTTATTGCCGGTCTGGAAACTACCTGCTGCTGAGTTCCTACAGGCCCTCCTAAAATCTAATTTGAGAGAGATAAAATACAATCCAGTGGTGACTTCCATGCAGGAACATCAAAATACCATGATAGAAATCTCAGATTTTATTAATGCATTTCATTCTATAGCATTTGACTGATACAGGTGTTTGCAGAACCAGTTTTACTGGATTAACTTCTGAAACATTTTTCTTCCTTATTGTTAAGGAAGAGCGTGAAGAGGAAGGGAAGGGTAGAGAAACTGCGAATGGAATTTCAGCTAAACAGAAAGTGATTATTTAAGTGGGTATCCCAGCCAGCAAAGCTAACAGCCATTCTCTAACAAAAACCCCTGTACTAACTTCAATCATGAAGAACAATACACTGAATATGGCATCTTTTGCATATGGCAACAGTGATTCAAGGAATGAAAAAAAAACCAACTTACAGGATCTTGGCTTTACATGACTTCCCTAAGTGGTACTGTCACAGCTTTAATAACACTGCAGGAGAGAATAAGACAGACTGCTGCAGGATAAATCTCTAGCACAGCCCCAGTCAAGCAAGGGCAGCCACAACTCCGATTTGAACAGGGGCTGCTGTGCAGCTGTAACCCGCTGTATGGCCCAGGGTCAGTCCCCCTAACTGGCAATGTGGTAAGGAGGCAGTTTCTCCTCAGGAGGATCCAGCAGAAAGGAGATAGAAGCAAGAATACAGCAGCGGAGAATACAGCAGCTTGGTGACCAGTGTCAGGCCACCAGTACAAATCCTTCATTTTGCTAGTCAGAAAGTTATGTGGTGGGGAATTTCAATTCTGGCAGATAAAACAGCCGGTTTGAAAACAGCAGTGCAAAACCCACAGTCTCACAGAACATAGTTTCAGCCTGGAATACATGCAGTTTTCCCCTGTCCTCCTTTTTCCTGAGCTGTCCCTAACCCAAGCATCAGACCACAGCTCGTGCCACTGAGGTCGGCTGGAGCTGCCAGCTCGGGTACACTGACTGCAGCAGGATATCTGGGCTCCCGGCTTTTGGCAGAAGAAATGCATCTTCCCTCTCTATTTTGTGGGTACAGTTTAGAGATGACAGAAATTTTAATTACCCCAGTTTTCCACACCTTTGTCACTATACTGATGCCAATACAGAGAAAGCAAAAAATGTTAAAAATAATTCTTGCCTTGGTTCTGTAAAGGGAGGATCATTGACCATTAAAATTATGCCAAGGATATTCTGGAACTGAAGCAACTTCCCAACCAAAAAAGTAAATTCTTCCTGATGGCAAATTTAGAAGTTCTGGTCTTTAATGAACTACGGTAATGAAGATTGTAGTAAAAAGTTCAGTTATGCTTCTGTGAGCCTCTCATCTGAGGAAAAAGTAGCAGAGGAGAGCAAAAGGACATATGGGCTCACACAGCATTCTAAATGTGATGTGAAAATGTCACTTGCAATATAGAAGTGATTGCTGCTGGGTCTAGGCATCATCTTTTTTACTTCTAGACTAGAATAATTGAATACAGAGATTTAAAAACAAACTGATGGCAAGAGTTGTCAGCTACATGATTTCTAAGTAGAGAAGTTGTCCATTTGACTGGTGAAAAGACCTGGAGGAGCTGAGTCCTAGAGTCTTTCCACCTGGCTCAGTGGCTTTGCCAAAGTACAGAGTATGAATTGCCCTTTGCTCATGAGAGAGACACAGGCACCTCCAAGACAGAGTCAGATCTTAGGCTGTCTGAAATCCATACATTTAAGTAGGAATGGGCAGCAAAATCTTTGTATAATTTCTTTCACGCATACTTAAGATATGCTTTTGAAGCTCATCTCCATTCAGTTGTCTGTTTCTAGAAGGAATGCTCAGAAGGATGCAGGTATTCCCTAAAATGAAAGGCATCTGTTCTGCTCCTTCCCCTAGCTAAGAAAAACTCCTGCTTTATGGATTCCCGAGTGAGAGGTCTCTGCCCCGTGAAGCAGATCCTCCATCAGAAAGGGGACAACACACTGATCTTCGAAGCACGGTTTGAGAGTGGGAATTTGCAGAAGGTGGTCAAAGTGTAAGTTTCTAGTCTTTTTTTTCTTCTATTAAGATGGAGTTATTATCAGGGTAGTTATTATCAGCAGCCTGCTGTCAGTTTATGAGCAGGATGTGTTACTCTGTGTTTTTAACTTGTTTTACAGTAGTTGAATAAGCTTCAAAAGTAGTTTCAGGTGACCTTCACATGAAATGGTCTGGTAGCCATTCCATAGCACTGAATGTTTCCTATAGATCCTAATCACCCACACAAACTGAACACCTTTTCTTAATCACCTCTTTTTAAAGCATAGCGTGGAGTATGTTTTTAGAAGTCCTAGTTACTATTAAAATCCTAATGAAGACAGCAGTTGCATTATTGACACACTTGGTGCAATTAGGCATCTTTTCCTGGCAGCCGTGTAGACTTTGATTTATGACAATGTAGGCTGGATATGCACCTGATTCACTGCAGGGTGCTTTTTCATGGCAGTCCGCATTATTTGACACTACATCATACTACAGTGCTAACCAACATCCCATCTGTGTGTCTTCTTTCTGCCTACCAGCAGTGAATTTGAGTACCAGCTGACCCTGCGCACTGACCTCTACACAAGCAGACACACACAGTGGTACTACTTCCAAGTAAGCAATACACAGGCAGGGATGCCGTATCGCTTCACTATTGTCAACTTTACCAAGCGTAACAGCTTATATAAATGTGGCTTGCGGCCACTGTTGTACTCAGAAGCCGATGCTAAGAAACACAAGGTTGGCTGGCGAAGGACTGGAAATGAAATCAAGTATTACAAAAACAATGCAGGCCAAGGTAGACGTCAGTATTTCTCACTCACTTGGACATTCCAGTTCCCTCATGACGGAGACACCTGCTACTTTGCCCACTGCTATCCTTACACCTACTCCAACCTGCAGGAATACTTGGTGGCCATCTCTAAAGATCCAGTGAAGTCCAAATTCTGCAAGATTCACATCTTGTGCCATTCACTGGCAGGAAACATAGTGTATGTTTTAACTATCACCAACCCCAAAAAAAGTGGCAACAGCACAGAGAGGAAGGCTGTGATAGTAACTGCAAGGGTGCATCCGGGAGAAACGAACAGTTCCTGGATAATGAAGGGCCTTCTGGATTACATTCTTGGTGATTCAGGCGAAGCTCAACTGCTGCGGGACAATTTTATCTTCAAAGTGGTACCCATGTTGAATCCAGATGGTGTGATTGTGGGGAATCACCGCTGTTCTTTAACAGGTCAGGACTTGAACCGCAAATACAGATCTAACATGAAGAAATGTTATCCTTCCATCTGGTATACCCGAAACATGATTGAAAGGTAACCTCATTTTCTTTCCTTTTAGAATAGATGATTTTCCTTTCCACTGTCTCTTTGTTGGTGTGATTTCTCTGTCCCTTGCTGTTTTGGTGTTGTTTACATCTTTGCCCCGTACCCAAGTTGCTCTGACTGTTTTGTTTACATTCAGTTGCATTTCAGAGTGGGTTTTTTTTTTCTTTAGTACTCTGCAGGTTCTCCTTCCATATCCTTTGTCTATTCCTGGTAATAATTTATATCTCCAAAGTAAAACAGTTTTAATCAAAACATTTTCAGCGTATTTCTCCCCACTATCCTCTGCCAAAATCTACTTATCAAATTCTTTATTTCTCTGATTTTCTTCCTTTCTGGCATACACCCACATCCCACAAGGAACTTACGTTCAGAATAGATCCCAGATGTCCATTTGACGACAAAGATTGCCAAATTCGCTGTATGTCTTGCTACAAATATGTTTGCTTTCTTATGCAGACTTCCATTCACAGAGGCATTGATACTCTGAATATAAAACTAAACCTTCGGGTATTAAACTAAACCTTCAGCTAGTAAACTAAACCCCTCTGGTTTAAATTCTGTTACAAATTAATACAAACAAGACTCTTGTGCAAAAAGCCAGTGTCATAATTAGTACATTTAATGTTTTTCATCTAGCTACAACCTATTTTAAATAGATCCATGTTCTTTCAAATGAATGTTGTGGCATGTAGATCCCTAGCTTACAGGAGGTGAGCACTGTGCCTCTCCTTCTTTTCCATGAGAATTCCTCTTTATCTTACTGTATGGAGACAGCCTGCACTTGTGAATGCCCTGTAATTAATATTAATTATGTCTGCTGAAGTGCTACTGACCTTCAGCCTCATATTCAGCTGCTGTTGGCTGAGACAGATATGTTTATTACTGCTTCCTTCTTAGCTCCACTGTGGATTTCCAACTGTTGCCCAGAGTAAAGCCCCAGCTGACAAGCTGTGGTACCATCACATCTTCCCCACAGCGCTCTGCTTTGACATGAATTTGGCAGTGGGGTTGTGGGCTGCTAAACCCCAATGTGTCTACCTGCAAATTTTCTTTAAAAAGTTACTTAAGCAATAATACATTGCAGAATCTTGGCACATCATAAAAACTGATGTCTCCAGTTTGATAAAGGAAAGAGTATTCCCTGCCATTTATGCTTCAGTCTCATAATTGTACAGCATGTATTATTCAACACATGTAGTGGGTTTCAGCTGTATGACATGCTCGCGTACATATCTACAGAGCTGAATGTGTATAACTCAGCCTGAGAGAACATATGGACAAAGGCTGATGATGCACACACTCGTATCTTATTTCTGTGCAGTGACAAGTGTTTTATTCTGGAGGGAATGGAGCTGTTTGGCTCTAATCTAGCACACTTAAGTTTATCTTAGAGCTCAGAGTATGAAACTTGTACAAAACCACTTTTAATAAAGTATTCTATGTCATCCTGTATTACAGAGTGATGGGGGAACATGATGTTTTTCTGTATTGCGACATCCATGGTCACAATAGGAAACAAAATGTCTTCATGTATGGTTGTGAGGGAAAGCAGCAAGCAAACGCACCATATGTGCATCCACGTGTCTTCCCACTCTTGCTGAGCAAGAGCTGCCCAGATAAGGTAAGCAAATGTCTGGCTAGAAGTTTACTCACCTGAAAATTCAAGCACCATCTGGGATCCCTAATTTTTTGTTAAGGTATCACATTTACTAAAAGACTGCACCTCACCCAGTAAAATGATCTTCAATTGCCTAAAACTAGAAATGGTAGGAATATAAAATTTTAACTCCTCTGAAATTCCAGCACTCTAAAATATGTTATGCTGAATTGGGACATAAAGTTAGCATTTTTAAAAGACTTTTTCAAAAAGAATGAAAAAAATGGAATATCAAAGTAATATTGTTTTACCAATGTAAAAAACTAACATTAAATATTGTGTACTCATATATTAAATGCAGCTTGAAAATATATCGTAGAATTAAAAGCAAACAAGCAAATAAACTAAAGAAGAAAAGTATTTCTTCATATTGAATCCTGTTTAAAGCTTCTGTGGAAAATTGTGTCAAATTCACCATGTTTGTGTAAGATATTTCAATTAGGAAAAAAAAGTTTAGTAGGAAATGATGGCTTTTAAAATAGGTCATTTTCCAGCAAAATCTGACTGCATCAAACTTCCTTTCAACCAGAAAGGTTGCAAAGGCTCAGGAATAAAACAACACACAAACTAACCTACTAGATGTCATTGCATACTTGCAGCTAATGGTGTTTTCCTCAGATATCAATAATGAGGTGGTTGTGAGCTCCAGATCAGTTGCATCAAACTGTTGGTCTATTAACTCATGAGAGAAGAGCTATTCTAACTTTTTAATAAATATGCATGTGGGTATGTAACTCAGCTGGTCAGCTGTCTATATAGGATTGTTTAGAAACAGTAAGTACAGTCACACAAAAAATTATTTGCAGATGTCTTAGAAATCCTTGAAGTTAAATAAACTTTTAATCGAGGGGCTGGTATTTCACCTACATCTCCATTATACCAGTAATAACAGTATGCTCTGAGCTATGTTGTGCAATATTCAAGTCAAATGAAAACTCACAATTGTTTACCTGGTAGATAAGATTTAAAAAACTTGAAGGATTAAAATGGAATTATTGCATCTTCCTACTTACTTATAAGGCTAATGCTGTACTTGTCTTTTAAGTTCTCATTCCCAGACTGCCGTTTCAGAGTACGAAAGAGCAAAGAAGGCACAGGTCGAGTGGTAATGTGGAAGATGGGCATCAACAACAGCTACACCTTGGAAGCCTCTATCTGTGGCTCTAAGTTGGGTGAGACAATTCCCTGCAGCTATTTAGTAGGAATCATCAAACATGACCTTTACTTTTGGTTTTTCATGGAAAATGGTAGTTTGAGCTACCTTCCCTTTGTTGCTGTTCTGTCTTATTGGATAGAAATGAATGACGATTTAAGAGTTGGGAAAAACACTAAAACTAGGGCATTCACCTAGCAACCTTTAGGCCACCGCTAGCATTATTGCATATGTACCATGAAAGAACAACATGAGTGGGTGGCAAATTAAAAGCAGTAACTAAAGCCAGTTGTATTTTTAGGAAATTTTGTAATAGGGAATCAGTTAACTGTGCATTGTAGTTAACCCACTCTGAGTGGATAGATTTGTTCATATAGGCAGAATAATCATCTCTAATACCATCTGTATAGAATTCCAGCAGTCATAGACCTGTCTAGTATCTGTCAGTGAAAGGTATGTGAGTTTGCAGTCAGCCGCCATCCTGAAATATCACAGATCCCTAGCAGTCAGCAGGATGACTGACGTTTTAAGTTCTGTCTTGCTCCTATTGATGCTGCAGGCTGCAGACAAAGCACCCATTTTGATATGAAAGACTTGGAGTCAATAGGACAGCATTTCTGTGATGCTCTCTTGAACTACTGTGCTCATAACAACGAGGTAAGGGAAGTCACTCCTAGGCCTTTTCTCCTGCCTCAGTTCATCCTACTGTGACAAAACATAATACTCTATAGCAAGCAATAATAAATTTGATAATTGCTTTCTTTAAGTGGTAGACTAAATTTATGGTGTTTCTTATTATTATGTGTGCCTGAAGGAACACGAGAAAGTAGTGAAACAGCAAGCAAGGGTGAACTCCAAGGTCCTGAATTCTGATGTCCTAGACTGGGATTCCAGGTAACTTAGAACTATTCAGTTACGCCCCAATTTATTATATGTTCTCTGCAGCTCATAAAGAGTGCCAGAGTAAATGTTAGAAATGTTACTAAAATTAGACTTTTAATAGTCACACTCCTTAATTTAACACTCCTTAAAAGATTGCATACAAATCTTGTACCCAAACCTTAATAGCCAGTTCATTGGAGGTAGAGCTCTGTGTCTACCCCAGGTGGCCTTCCTGAGGAGAAATGAAACTACATTGGTATAAAGCTTGGTTTATTGCTTCACTTAAATCAGTATGCTTTTTTTCAGCCTTGCATTTTGCAGAGCAATCTAGCCACAATATAAGGTATATTATTTTGGCTTTGTGTAAACCTAATTTTATAAACTGTGGAAGATGCTAGTCTGATTCCATTTAGCCAAAAGTGTTAAGTTCAGGGTAGTTGATAGCAGTGCAAGAATCTGTACGCTGACTAAACAATACACCTATTAAACATCTGCACCTATTAAGCACAGCTCTTCCTGTGCCAGTGCAGACTGTAGGTGACTGCAAGATCAGTTGTGCAAGTGGTTTGTGAGAGGTGAGCATTTATGTGTGAACAGTTGTGGCCCTATGGTCATTTATTAGGGAACAAAACTTCTGTACATTTCTTTTTTGGGGAAACATTAATAGGTTGGATCTATCTCATCAAACTTTAAGTGCCCAGAGTATAGAAATCAAGAGCTGAGCTTCACAATTGTTGCTGAAGTGCAAGGAAATAGAGACACAGATCTTAATGTGTCATCAGAGAACTAGGAGGAGGCACGATGTGAAGAAAGAGGATGGTGTTCTGTGAGAGGATTTAGGAGGGGAGAGGGAAGGTGTGTGAAGCAGAACTAAAAGAAGCCTAGGTAGAAGCAGGAGATGCCATCTGATTAGATCACATCTCTTTCAGTAACCAAGCTTTCTCTCAGATGACAACGCCCATGTTTTGCAGGTTAGCTGTAGGTCTGTAAAACTAAAACCTAGATCGGGAAGACAGGCATGTGGAAAACAAATTTACATCTCTACAGCTAGGATTGCTACAGAAAACTGCTAATGTTTGGAATGAATGCTGCAAAATACTGTTTGCAATCACCGAAGTTGGAAATTAAACAAAACAATGCTTGTCTTTCACAGCAGCCAAACTTCTGACAGCCCAGGCTCCTGTAATCTTGTTGCAGTCCAGCTAAAACTAGGTACTAAGGTATGCTATGACTTTTTCCTGTCTGTTTACATCTCTATCGTGAATGCCACTGGGAAAGAATCACTAGAGTTTAACAGGCTCTATTTTGAAGATCCTTAGGATTAAGTCAGTCAGAATAGTAATTAACAAATCAATAGCATATAGAGATACAGTCCGAATTAACAGTGCAAAGCAGTAGTAGTAATTTTCGCTATAGCTTAACCCAGATTGTCCAGAAGGTGGTGGTTTTGGTCCAAAAGAAGGTGGCTTTCTACCTATCAGGTTCTGCAGTACAGCTGAGTAAGCAGATGCAGCATCAGGGTGAGGCGGAGGAGGGCACCAGCTTTAAGTACAAGAAGTATGGTGCCCATCTACACTGGTGTCAGCCATACTTTCAGATACCCAGTTCAGAGTGTTCAGGAGTGTGTTCTTCTATCACACATGCAGGCAAGTCATCACACCGGTGCTAAGAGCTGTCAGCATCAGACTACCCCATTGCCTACTTCTAATATCATAGGCAAACGTAGCCCCAGATTTAACAAAGTGCTTTCACTGGAGGGCAATGAGACATTTTATTTTCCTGAAAACTGTATTTTCTTGTTTTGCTGGAAAGAACGGGTTGAAACATGTTTTTTGTCCTTGTTTACTTGGTGTTTCTTTGGTGCCTGTGATTATCATAATATTTACTCAAGATGTTTCCTGTAGATAAGCAAAACAAACTTTTGTGAGTGTATTACATTTAGAAAGCTTGGGGATGAATTTTAGCCAATGATAATAGTCCTGTAAATTGTTGCTTCCTGTCTGTGACATAAATACAGTAAATAAACAACAGTAAAAGAGGAAACCAGTACCAAGGCTCTGTACTGAGTGTGTAAAACTGAAGTGACCCTGTAAGACTTTGCAAAACATGCAGATAGGCATTTCAGATTACTGGGCTGGTTGACAAATTGCATGGTTTGGTGTTTTAGATCTACTTTGAGAGATGATCGTTTGAAACATGATGTAGTCAGATAAGCTCTGATGAGTGTGCTTGTGCTGAGGGAAGCTGCCACGGACCCCTTAATGTGCTCTGCCCCTCTCTGGAGACATTTGTCCCTGGAGGAGTTATACAGAGAACACATGTTTGTGCAAAGTCCAACAGTTCCATTTAGTCCCAATGCCATCCAGAGTTCAAGCAAAGCTACTGGGTTTTGTACCTAAGGAAGGTGAAGTCCAGATAGACTTTCCATTCACTCAGCCCACCTTGGGGGTAGTAATTTCTGATGGAAGGGCTGTGAGGGTGGTGTTGACTTTTAATGTTTATCCACACTTGAAATTTGTTCCCCTGTTCTGTTCAGTGCTAAAGAACAAAGCAGGAATTCCCACCACTGATGCCATGGTATTTCCAGGACTATATTAGTTACAGAAGGTCAGGCGTAGTGTGTTGGATGAAAAGTCTCATTTTCATGGTCCAAGAACTGGTAGCACAGAGTTGGTGAAAGTATGCAGAGAAGGGATGAGTTTTGAGATATTTTTTCCCTAATGAACCCTCTGTCATGTTCGTTCTTACAATGCTACCTTTGGGACTGAGTTTATTTCTATGTAAATGATAAATCCACATGGGCACATTTCCCCGTGCTGCATTTAAAAAAAAAAAAGTTATTATGGACTGTAAAGGTAGCAGCATTTTCAGGATAACACCAAGTATTCTGGGTGTTTTAGTACTTCTCAGCCCTTCATGCTTTCTTGACCCACCTCCTCTCATCTGGCTGGCAGTATGCCTGTGCATGGGAGTGTGACATGGGGCTGGCAGCTGTGAGGACTGGCAACTTGAAAAAAATTTGCCCAATGAGCTTTTTGAGTTCTTTTGCTAAAATTAGCCTTGTTTGTGTCGAAACTCTCACCACGCCAGTCAGTGGGATCAATTTCATTTTTTTTCTGACATCCATAAGCGCCATTTCCTTGTGGTCTATAAATGGTACATAGAAGCAAGGCAGGCGGGTTCGCCTGAAGACTGTGACTAAGCTGTAGATTGAGCAGGCTGCCACGTAACTCTCATTCATAACAGCTTGTTGCAAAACATCTGTGCATGGTATTCATCCCAGGGATTGGGATTAAAGGCCCTATAATGAGATTTATCCAGATGACATGGGAACTGTGGAACCCTGTTGGATAACTGTGATTTCAGAGGGCTTTCATACTCAGAAAAAAGAATTGGAGGGGTGTAACACTGCTTTAGATAACCAAAGTCCAGACAAACACAGAAGACCACTGCAGAAAGTTGGGGTATTGTTTCTCGTCCATTTAGTTTAGCCTTTAAACCTGGTAGACTTGCTTGGTAATATACATAAAAGAAACAACCAAGAACAGAGAAGGGCAGGGATGCCTTCCTAGAAACACTTGAGAAGAGCCATACAGAACCCACACAAGACCTTTTGTTAAACCTTAATTACTTCAGGGTCTGTACTAAATAATGGATTAGCATTTTCCTCATCCTGACAGGCTTTTCATACCATGTGTGAGCCATTTAACAGCCACTTTCTGTCCTCCTTTGTCTCCTCCTGCCACATTCCTTGCTGTGTATTGCTTCCACTTATATCCCTCTGATGTTCAGTCCCTGCCATGACCTAGTTTAACACACTAATCAAATGGGAAACAAACCCAGCAAAAAGAATGAGAAGGTTTTCTTCTGGGTTAATGAGTTAAATCAGCTCACAGAAGATCTTTCTAAGCATCAGAGCCTGTTTAAAGGCTGGAGGATAACACAGCTAGGAGCAGGGACCAAAGTGGCAGAGCTTGGAGTGGGTGGGGCAGGAACAAGGACAAAGCAAAAGAGACTTTCTCCTTCAGTAGCAGGAACCTCTTAGGAGATCTCAGAGGTGTGTGAAATCACAGCTTTAAGGGATTACTCAAACCTCCCTATTTCAAAAGTGACTGCACTTTAGAAATGAGTCACTAATTTAATAAATAATAAAGAGGAGGCTTTTCCAGCAGAGATCTCTGCATATAGAGCCCACCCCATCATGTGCCTGTCTTAGGAGGGGATGAGCATGTTCAGGACTGAACACAGCTTTGGCCACCTAAGAGCCTGATTCTGTAAGGGTATGCCTTATAAACACCAGTATACCTTACAAAGCTATTAGTTAAGTGCGGCTTCACTAGGCCGCCTTCTGTCATTTCTGTGTGAAACATAGGCAAAGACATCTTTCATGCAATGAAACTGTATGAATTGCATTCATGCATCTTTCATGCAATGAATTAAAGCACTTTTGCTGGATATATACTAGGAACAAAACACATCAGAGTGAGACTGTAACTGTGTAAAGAGAGTAACAACAGTTTATCAAATGAGCTTGAAAGAACAGTACATCACAATTCCTGCAAGAAGTTTTTTTCTTTTGTTCTTCTCATGATTATGTGCATTTTCCCATGTGGATCTACTTCAGTGACTAATTAAGGTGGTTATATCAAAAGACCAAAATTTCTGTTGTTGTTCTTGATGGAAGTTCTTAAAGGCATTTGAAAAAGGCGAATAGCAAGGAATATCACAAGTACAGTAGAGTTTTTGACAGAAATGCATGCTGGAGCTGTACATAACCTTCAACAGCAGTTTGCTGATGTTCAGCCTAGAAAACTATATGGCCCTCAGATGTAAAACAGGAGCACTGTTATTGTTGCCTAGAGAAAGCAAACTGTCATTTGGAAAGAGGATGTCACATTAATATTTTAATGGGTAGCATTCTTTTATGTACATAAACATTATAATGCTGGCTGCTTTATTACTGCTTTCATTGATTCAATAGGTAGACCAGTGCTTCCCAAGCTGCATTTTATGCCAGTCTTCCTTTTCAGAAGCCCCTACATTGGAAAAACAGAGCAGTGGCAATTAATAATACTGAGAAAGCCTGGCTCCCCAGGTTCCCAGACTAAAAATAAACAAGCCAAATTGAGTAGGAAGTGAGGTCCCTTGTCAATATGATATGTTTGTGTCCAGGTTCATAAATATTTGCTGAACAGAACAGCATAAGGAATTCAATCTTGAGCAGCTTGCTTACATGTGTTCCTTCTGGCATTGTGATTATCATGTTTATTTGCAATTGTTTTTCTTTGTAACTGTAATAGTCCCTCATGAGTGAAGGGGAGGAGAGGGGAGGGGAGAGAAAAAAGAGGAAAAGGGAGAAGCCTGATCTTTACATGTTGTCATGGTTTTAGCTGGGATAGAGTTAATTTTCTTCACTGCAGCTGGCATAGTGCTGTGCTTTGGACTTAGTATGAAAACAATGTTGATAACACACAGATGTTTTAGTTGTTGCTGGGTAGTGCTTGTACTAGTCAAGGACTTTTCTAGCTTCTCAAGCTCTGCCGGGTGCACAAGAATCTGGGAGGGGAGGGGGCACAGCTATGAAAGCAGATTCAAAGTGGCCAAAGGGATATTCTATATCATGTAACGTCATGCCCAGTATGTTAACTGGGAGGAGCTGGCCAGGGGAGGGAGGCAGCAATCGCGGCTCGGGGACGGGCAGTGTTGGCCGGCAGGTGGTGAGCGGTTGTACCGTTTGTGTTTCTGGGGCTTTTTTTTTTCCTTTTTTCCTTTTCAATTTTTTATATTATCATTATTGTTATTATTGTCATAATCATTATTATAATTATTTTATTGTAATTATTAAACTGTTCTTATCTCAACCCACAAGGTGGTTTTTTTGTGCTTTTGCTCTTCCGATTCTCTCCCCCATCCCACAGGGGTGGGGTGTGAGCGAGCGGCTGCATGGTGTTTAGTTGCTGACTGAGGCTGAACAACGACACATGTTTACTGTTTTCCCAATAGTTATAGAACCCTTACCAAGATTCCCCTGTCCTAACCTAGTGTACACTCCTTGAGCAAGCCATGAAATGTCTGATCATAAAGATGGTAATACCATTTTGTCATTCAATCTTTTGGAACTTAATAATATTAATAATTCATATTTCTATTCTGTTTCACAGACTCAAAGCATTGAAACTCAACATAAGATATTTCAGGTACTTGACCAAGAGAAAAAAGGTAAACATTATGTGTTTAATTCTTAAAATCCTAATAAGACTTTTTTTCCCCTATATTCCCAAACCTCAGTAAAGGGTATGTCCCAAAAAGATAAGTACAGAGTTCTTTGGCTGTGATTTCACTCAGTCTCAGCATTCAAAAGAGCACATTTTTCTTTATTTTAAACTGTCTCCATCACATTATTACACTCTGCTTGACTGATTGCAAATGGTCTCACTGGAGGAAAACTGAACCCAGGGCAAATTCCAGAGAGGTGAAAAAATATTTGTTCCTATTGGCAGTAAGGTACACACATTTGTAATAATGTGCTCATTGTTCCAGAGAGACTAGAGGAGAAAACATTCATTGAAGTCAAACAAGGCAGCCCAAATCCTGTGGAAAACTGGTATCAACCAGCACTTTTTGGTTTCAGTACAGACAAAATGAAAGAAGCAAATGCAGAGGCTAAGGAAACAGAACTGGAGGACTTGTGTCATTGCAAGCACAAGAAAATCTGGGAAAGATTTAGGTGTCAAAGTGAACAAGTAGCTCAACATGACTTATCTTCATACTGTACCATGAGGACAAATACAATTTTTGCCTATGTGAAAATAAGAGGAGGGAAAAGCTATCTTGACTTCTTTGTAGAACTTCTTTGAGACTAATACTGAATTACTTTGACTGCTTCTGGTGTCATCATTATTTTAAAGAATTTTTTGAAAAAGAAGAATGCAAAAGAGAACCCCCCAAAGTATGTAAGAACTGGAGACAACCTCTTGTCGTGACACTTAAGAGAGTTCAGCCCACTTTATGATGAAATGAAACTTTATGGGATGAAAATTGTCTCCTAAAATGTAAGGACCTTCTTCAGTAGAGTAGCTAAAAGTAGCAAAGACAGCCTCAGTCCATGAAAAATAAGGCATGAGAAGCTGTGACAGCACTTGATAACAGACAAATTTGCATTAGAAATGAGAGATGCATGTTTTGGCAGGGAGTCAGAACACCCATTAGTGCAAACTGCAGGAGGTGTAGTGGGTTCTCTGTCCCGCTTCAGTCAAACACACAATCTACAACAGGGTCCACAGAAAACTGAATGAAATTGCTAGCCTATTTTTCAGGATAGGCAAAATGGATTATTAAATGATCTGTGGTTCTTTCAGGCTTTAAGTGTTTTTCTTATGTTTTTCATAAACTTATAATTTTAATGTTTCACAGAATAGGCTTTTCACAGGAACGTAGAGTTTATTCAATCCAGGTGTTTAAGGATAGCGTTTGATAGAGTTTTTGGTAGAGTTTTAACAGAAGATGTTGCTGTACACAGAGTACTGAAAAGCAGTGGAATTTTTTATGCCTAGTGTCAGACTTTGAGGCCTTGCAGACACCCACAAAGCCATGAAACAGCCCGCTATCAAGCATACAAAATCAGCAAGTTAACCTATGAAGAAAGTAGCAAAGTAGAAATGTCCTGAATACAAGGCTACCTGTCCTCATCCCATAGTGCCATTGATTTTAGCCATTATTATAATTTTTATTTATTCCAATAAACACCTCTGAGCAGTGTTAATTACAGTTTTGTGTCACTTCTCTTAGATTCTTGCAGCTCGTATTATTGGCAAAATTTTGCAAAGCCAATAGTACATTTCTCTTCAGTTCTGGCCTCTCCTACGCAGTTAAACAAGCCTCATGAAATATTCCAAGAGTTACAAAAAGAAAAAAAAAAATGATTCTTCTCATTTATATAAAATCTTTAAAATCTTTTCCAGATACCATGTCAGTGAATTATACAAAACAGTACATCAGCTGTTGTTTTCATAAGCAGAGATCTAGAATTCCTCAGTGAGGACTGGATGAGAAATATTAAAATAGTCATACATACTATCTGTGTTGTAATATAAATCTGTGAGTTGTATAGATTCATAGGGAGCTATCACAGATCACTTAAACAGAGGACTGTGAGAACATACTACTTACTCCCTGCCTACTTTAAGTATACTGGAATTTATTCTAGGACAATCCTTATTCATCTGAAGTTTTCACTTTGGGTGCTGAAAATCTAACAATGTCATGCTGTAGCAGTATGTTTTAGTAATAACTTTGTTCTTGTCTCTGAATTCCTGTCTTGTTTTTCTCAGACATGCACCCAGAACTATTCTACCTTATGAGTACTTTGTTTTTGTCTTGGAGAACTTAACCATTAAAAAATAAAAGAAAGTGGCATGGTAGCTAGAAAACTAACAGATGAATGCTTTGTTTGTGAAAGGATTTGTAGGAAGTATGTGCCTGTGATAGGAGAGGACTGGATTCACTGATTGAGGGGATCCTGTGTTCTTAATGTATTTTTTTAAACTATGTAAATGTAATCAGAAGGTTTTTCCTGTGTTTTGCCATCCCTATTTTATTTTGGTCAGGTGAGTTAAATATTATTAATGAAATTCTTTATCTTACAGTATAAGGCACCTCTTTGTTTAGAAAAAAGGAGCTTCAAAATGTTGTAAATATTATTTATGCCCAAGAGACTCCCCATAGACTGTCAGACCTGGTTCATCTCACCAGTTGACCACGGACCCAGTAGTTCCCTGCCTCACCATACCCCGCAGGTGAGGTATTTGCAGTGTACCACTAAAGCCAGCTGCAGCTAACCTGGTCCAAGGCCAGGTGGTAAGCTGCATCTGCTGTGTCAGGTCATGCTGAGAGAGAGGCCAGGAGCCTGGGCTGCAGCAGTGACACTGCCACTTGAGGAGATCTGGTCTTCACCTGCTGTCAGTGCCGGGGCCATGCCTGTCGCAGGAGCCGACACGCTGGAGATCCATGTCTTGAGAAAGAAGATACATGAGCCACCTGCAGAATGGAGGGAAAAATTAAGTTAAAAGTGACTCCACCCCTGCCAGTCTCTAAGCCTGGGTGCAAATCATTACAGCTGTAGCTGGCTTCTGTGGGACAGGCAGTCCAGTTACAGTTTAAGTACAGTACAATTGAGTACATTTAAGTGTTAAGACTGATGAGGGCTTGCCTACCAAAGAGGAGATAATAAAGGATGCGGTTTTATAGGCTTTTTGCAATCTTAGGTGACTTTAAAGCACTTTCTTCCCCAGCTGCAGCTGTTTGTTCCTAGCTATTGTGTACCCTACCCAAGGGTAAAAATGTAACAGATCATGTTCTTCTAGCATTTCCTGGAATTGATGTTCCTTAGAGGAAGGAAGGGAAAAAGGAAAAAAAGCCAAACAAAAAACAACCAACCAAACAAATCCTGACTCTTAATATTTTGTTACTGTGTTTTTTAGATCCTGACTGGAGTACTATCCCACAGTCCGTAAAACACTTTATATCACGTTTACTCCCTTCCTACAGCTCTTCCAGAGATTTCTTATCAGTAGGGTGTGTAGTGACGGGAGGTGCTATATATGTAGCTGAAGAAACAGCTTCTAACCTAAAGGTTGCTGTCACTCAGGTACTTTTATCTCACCTGCACTGGACCCCTGTTCAGCTGCTGCCTGAATGCAGTGGCACCACCACTCTGGAGGCTGCCACACTACTACTGGCTTCTCTAGGTGCTGACACTGCTCATGCCCCAGGGCACCTTGTTCTTACAGAGCCAGCACCCTGCAGTGAGCACTAGCAGCTGAGCAGCTTGTGAACACATGCCACCTGTCACGATGAATCAGCTGGCACCAGATCTTTTCTCCCACTCTCAGCCATGTTGCTTGACCAGTGGGGCTCGACATAGTACTCGTGTTCTGGAGCTGTCTGTTATGACTCTAGTCCAGTGTCATTTGAATGTCAAACACTTTCTTTCCTTGGAGCAGACACTGGGACTGAGAACATGTTCTTCAACAGAGGCGCATGCTAACCAAAACAAAATAATCATGTTGCCTTTGGTACCTTCATTTCCTGATTTACAGTTCTACGCACAGTGGGACAGTTTCAGTGAGAACTACCTAGAATGGCTTTTTCCCAAAATAGTCTTTATTAGGCAACAGATGAAGAAGGGCAGATAGGCTTGTGAGTTGGAATCTGCTCAATATGAAGAAAGTCTTAATCCCCACAACTAGTCATCTGAGTAAATGGCTTGATGCCCAGCGATGTCTGCTTACTGTTACAGCAAGTAGAGTTACAGTAGGTAACTATATCAGCCTCAGCCAGTTATGTAGTCTGAACTTGCCAAGACAAAATTTGGATGTTTCATTGTATTGGGGTTTTTTTAAGAGATCTGATATGCACTTTCAGTATTATTTTTTCTACTTTTTACAGTAAAATTGCCAATTACAGCCTCTGCCAAACAAGTAGGAGCTGATTTCAGGTAGGATACTGTTATATTTTAGAGGTTTCTAGGATTTTTCACAAAGCAGGAGTAAGAGAAAGATCCCAGCCTGATTTCTCTGCAAATCCACTCTCCTCCTTTTTATGCTCCTCTGACATTGTGCAGCATTGGTTTTCATTCATAAACTAGACAGCTGTCCTTGGCCACTTCATCCCATGGATGAGACTGCAGTGGAAGGTGATATTAGAGAAGCAGAGAATCTTCTTTCCTCCATCTCATTTGGAGCACCGAACACCCTCCTTCAGCACATAGCTGAAGCTCCTGTCTCCTGCTTTGCTGGACTCACCAGTGCAGGGCACTGATCCGGTGTTTTTCTGGAGGAAGGGATGATTGCTGCTGCCTTGGGAGGGAGGGAGAAGACAGGGCCGTGCAGCCACTAAGAAACAGGGCAGAGGTGAGAAAATAAATCCAGGCTAGCTGGCACACGCAGTCCAAAACAGACATTTACTAGTGTGGAATGGCTGGATATCTTAATATCACAATATGGTCACGGTGCTGGTGCATAGCTCATTGGTAGAGCGTTCCCTTCACTTCTAGGTCCTGGTGCTTTGGGGGTGAACAGTGAAGGTTGTACACTCTTATGGGTGCACAAGGCCCCGTGGCAGTAACACTCACAGTCAGTGTTGATTACTTTCATAAGTACCCACCTACTGATAGCATAAAATGTTCTGTGTCTTGCCAAGTGTACATGTGGCTCCTCTTGGGTAACAGAGCAAAGTGGAGTTAGCTAGCTAGTTGGACCGCAGCAGATCCTGCCACAAACACTTTATGAAATAATACATATTAATTTGTTCACACTAAATGATTTCACGGACTCCAGCTTGGACTTTGCTACACAAACCTCAAAATTTCAGGTTTTCTCCTGATAAAAGAGGAAAGAAATGTCTTTGGTGTCTGTCTTTACTTCTGTGATGATAAGGTAACCCTCTGCTGTCTCTGTGATTGGTTCTCCTGGCTGACACGGAAAGGATAGTGGTATAGTGGCTACATTACATTGGCAATAGTGTCCTTAAGATAGTATGATGGCATTGTGGTTCGTTGTAGTTTGAAATACAGTAAATTGCTTCCTTTCATTTTTCTTTCCTTTTTTTTTCCCTCATATGATTCTTAGGAAATGCTTCAGGCTAAAGTAGCAGGAATTTTACTTGTAAGGATTTTCTATTTTGCACGGTCATCTTTATGTGTATCTTGTCATGAATTTGTGTGGAGGTAAAATATTTTCTGGCCTGACCTCTGTGTGTTTTAGCTCTGAGAGTCTCACCCATGATGCTAAAGGTAATCATGAAAAGCCATCTGTGCCACAGGAGGCGGGAAAAGGTGTGTGCCGAGATACAATCCTATCCAGAAAACAAAATTTCCATTCATCCAGCTCTAATATGGTCTCCCAGAAGATGAAGAAACACAATGGCAAAAGTGTCTCCAAGTCTACAGAGGAGACATTTCAATATTTAAAAGGTATCTCAGTTATTGTTCTATTAGAAATATACCAAAGAATAGGATTAGTTCTGTCTGGTGGGTTTCTTGGTCTAGCTATCTCAAGGTACTGAAAGACGTAAGACAGATAGCAGTACGTTAGCAGTCCTGGAAAACTCCTACGTGTTCAGCAGCAGCTGATACACTGTGACAGATACCAGAACTGGTGTCGTAGAGCTTCCTGGCTGAGACACTTGAGGTCCAGAAGCTCATTAACGTCTTTGTGAACAGCCCAAGAAAAAGAGCTTGGAAAATCTCAGCCTAATGGCAAAGGATAATGGCTCTTCTGCAGTTACTGGTGGGAGAGGCTCTAGCCACTGTTTAATTGCTTTTCATATGTATCAGCATGCCATAAAGGCATATACAGTCTGATTCTGTGAAATGTTGGAATTAGCCTTTCCAGAGGGGGTCAATAGAATATCATATCACTGGAGCAATAACACCAGGTCCTGTGCCTATGGCTGAAGTTTCCACATTTTGGTACAAGATTTTGAATCACGCTGTGGCTCTCTTTTAGTCATAATACCACAGTTTCTTGTGAAGGAAACAAAAGCCATGTACTTTTTTAGTAAGTAGTAACTCTGTGGTAGTTGATACAGATTTGTTTTTTCCTCTTTTTGGCTCAGGTCATGATCATAGTGCGAAGAGCAATCCAAAAAAGGCAGAAAGGAAAATGAAGGAGAGGCTCCCCTCAAAAAGTACAAGGCCCAAGCAAACCAGGACAGCAAGCCAAGATGTAAATTTTGGGAAGAGTAAATCCTGCCAGGCACAACACACACTGCAGTTCTCTCTGCCGTTACTGCCTGAAGCAAAGAACAGACAATGTGCTGCAAAATATCGGGGTGTATTTTGGAGCCCCAGTTCTCCAGCCAATGAAGGCACATGAAAGTGTATTGTATCTGATTTGCTTAAACAATTCCCAAGACTTTGGCTATGGATTATGACTCTACCAGCGAGACAGTAGATACCTGCAGAAATCAAAATTCTTCGTGTTCTTTTTTTCCTGAAAAATAGTTCTCACACCCTGCGTAATGTACAGATCAATTTTCTCTTACCACATGAAGGACCAGTGTAGCAGGGAGTCTCTCCTGAATATAAAGTATCCTTTGTCTTAAACAATATATACTGCTTCTGTGAGGCAGACTCCACTTCCAAGAAGAGCTCTGTAAAGAGCTAAGTGTTGCCCCCCTTCTTTTTTTTCCTTTCTTTTTATTTTCCCTTCTTCACTGTATTTGGAAGTTTTCCTAAGATTCTCAAGGAGAGGGCTGAAGCAGCTGAAGCCACCAGTCCTTGATCATAGTAGAGAAACTGGAGAGTCATAAGCCACAAAAATCATTCCCCCCTTTACCAACAAACCAAATAAATGTAACACTCAAAAAACATCTGACATAACATCTGTATGCAAATAGACAGTCAAATGCAGTAATAAAGACAAAAAATTAGATTCATAGGCACAAGTCATCATTACAGGACCTCCCAGAGACAAGTGGGTCAGCTTTCTGTCAGGGCTAGAACTGTTGCATGCATGGTGAAGGGCAGCACCTTCCAAGCTAAAGGCTGCAGCCACTGAGGCACCAGTCCTCAGGAATGAGTTCTGGGACCCTCACATCTGATACACTGTGGGATTAGGGTTCAGTCTTATGGAATCCTAAATGCAGCCCACACACAGGACTCCGGCTCTTAGGTTGCTGACCTCCTTATGACAGCTATAGCAAGAAAAGCATAGAGTTGGTTTCGTTTCGCTGAGATTTAGTTATTTTTAGTTGTCAGCAGATTACAGATGAGAAAAAAATAGTAGTTTTACAATTTCTTCTGAATAAAAGTGATTTCTAAACAATGTAGAAGAATAAGACTTGAACTCCAACCTGTCTTCTCACCTGTCTAAGAGCTCCCACAGGAATCCCTCAAGTCTGGTACAATGGGGCAGTACTAGGTATAGCTGAGAGGGGGGGTTTTGTAACTAGGAACAGAGTTCTGCTGTGGAGATTCCCTCAGGAATGAGGACCAGGTCATGACCAACTTCTGGGAAGCAAGTGTAGTAGCTTACTTTTAAAAAAGCAGGCTAAAGTAAGCAAAATGCGTTTGAAAGTGTCAGCACATCTCATGCTTTACTTGTGATTGCTAATATTGCTAGAACTGCTGACTGTTGCTGTGTGTGTTTTAACTGCACCACAAGAAACCATGAGCTGCAGAGCAGTTTATCCCACTGTAAAGCCACGTGATCATCTCCTTAATGCACACAAGAAATTAACATTTCTATTTCAGGAAACAATTCCAGGAAGAAATGATTGAATAGCAATTTAGTGGAAGCTGGCTCCTGGGAAGTGCTCTTCTTTCCCACCCACAGGCACCATGATGCAGCAGCCCAAACACCCCATCCTATCTCTCCTACTTCCAGGCACACATATGCAGAAGCCCCGCTCTCTTTCTCCTCTCTCTTCTTGTTCTTTCTCCATGAGACATGCTGATGATCATCCCCCTGCTTACCCCACCCCACACCCAACTTATCCTCTCCAACTGCTCCATCATCAGACAGACTGAGCATCTGAAGCCAAAGGGGCAGTCAGAGGAGACCCTTAAAATGTCCCTAGGAAGGAGAACAGCAGGGCATATTGCATCCTGCCCAGCCTTCAGGCACAATCTTCCCTGCCCAAACACCTGAAAGGAGAAGTCAGGTGAACTACCTGCCAGACAGTCAGCCAAAGATATGGAAGGAGGCCTCCAGAACAAGGTCAGTGGTACCAAGGGCAAGTCTTGAGCCAGAGGTTGACAGTACCTCTACCTGCTGGCAGCCTTGGCATCCCAGGAGGCATTACAAGCAGCAGAGACTGAGACTGCAGGGGAGGAGGCACAAGGTTCCTTGGGAAAAGTAAGGAGTGCTTCTGCCATAGGTGCACAATCAGGCAACCAGCTCTGGCCAAGAAGATGCCACACTCCAAAAGTAACATTCCCGAATGGTGTATTTACTGCTTGGAGCAGTGCAGAGAAGGCCAGGGAGATGGAAGTGTGTGCAAAGGCTAAAGCCAGGATGTATGGCCATCTGTCATGGTCATGAAGGCTGAGACATAGGAGATGGAAAGGGATCAGACACCTACCTAGGTAGACAGTGGCTCGAGGGAGAGTGCTGTGGCACGATGGAGCAGACCCACTGTGGTAGTCACCCTGATTGCCCCAGCAAACGGGACCTCAGTGTGAAGTGAGGATGTTTGTGAAGGAGCTGCTTGTGCCTCCTGTCTGTGGCAGCAAAGCAGCAACCTCCCCTGCAGTGCTGAGGTCAGCTAAGGAGTTGGCTGATCACCAGACCCAAATCGTACACCCTTTTCCTTTCTGAATGACAGAAAAGTGAGTGGCGTGAGGCAAAGCTGCATGACCACCCCTCTTGAGAGCACAAACTTACCTCCTGCCAATGCATGTTTCCACACTGGAACATAGGTCTTGCCTTGGTGGTCTCTGCTCATACCTCAGTTTCCCAGCCAGCAGCCCCAATGCTAGATGATGGCCATATTGAGCCCTAAGGCTTCCTCCTGCGTCCCCACCATGCACCATATTCAGCTCAGCAGCTATGTCCTGCTAGGCTTTATTTGCTGCAAGCCTTCTGCCACCACCCCTGATTTCTCCCACTGTAACCCCTCCCCAAGCCATCTGTGATCCAAACCACCTTCATACAGCTCCTTGTCCTTCTCAATGCTACAATTATTCCATGCACACAGGATAGATAAGAAGACACCTCCCCACTGCCACCTTCCTGATGGCTCTATCCACTGAGCTTCTCTTAGGGCTTCCTCCCCTTTACCTCCCTTGTGCTCCTGGATGTGAGTGCCAATATTACAGGCTCACAACATATGTACCACCTGAAGGTTTCCACACCATGCCTAAATGTAGACTTACTAGGTGGGACTCTGTGAACAGCTTCTCCTGCGCTGTGCCTGTGTAGGCACTGTTTCTGCAGGTGAGGGGGAGCTCGGGCAAAGCTGGGTCTGGGAAGTAGAGGGAGGACAGCAGTGTTCAAAGTGCAAGAAGGGCAAAGTGGTCAGTGAATTCCAACCGTGCTGCAGTACTGGGTTGGCACTGGGACGGTCAGTCACCTCTACAGAGGTTTCCAAACAAAATAAGCTTGTCTGAGCCCCCACAGACAGCCAAGCCGCTCTACTAGCACAACTTTCGTGGGTGAGCTTAGCCTGGTCAGTTATTCACATTGGTTAGCACAGATGAGAGAAGAAAGTGCAAACCTGACCCCAGCTTGGATGGCAGTGGCTGGGCTTGGCTTGGTTTTTTTTGTTCATATTTAGATGAGGCAGTATCAGGGAGGAGCCCTGCATTACACTCCCATGGCCCTTAACCTGAAACAGAAAGCAGAAGCAGCTGCCTATCACACAGCAGGGCTGTGGTGTCAGAGTGTAGCTTGCACGGGACCTGGCAGCAGCCACAGACCAGCTCAGCTGACCAGGGTGGCACCTCGGTCCTCTCCAATGTATTTCAGCTCCGCATCCAGCCAGATTGGCAGCCTGTAAGTATCCTCCACTAGGTCCCCCACCTTTTTAATGCTGCTGGTGTCGGGGGGAGCTGCCAGGAGAAGAAGTGGTGCTGCGGGGTGCAAATGTCTGGAAGGGAGCAGGTTCTTCCCCAGCTGTGGGACACTTTTGGGGCAGTTCCTCTGCAGTTTGGTCCATGTGAAGCTGGCTGGTTTCTGTTTACCGGCAATCCTTAGCTTGTCAGCAGCCTCTCTTCGCCTGTGGTTTCCCCGCAGCTGACCATGCCTGAAGGGAAAAGAGGGATCTTGGGGGTGAGTGGGTGGTTTGAGGGAAAGGTGCCAAGTCCAAGGTTGCCTTCCTTTCCCACCGCTCTTGCACGACATTACACCCCTCAGCAGCCGGGGAGGGGGGATGCAGGAAAGCCAAGTCTTCTGGCAGGCTCTTCCGTGCAAGAGAAAATGCCCATTCCCTCGCCCCTTTGCATTCAGCCTGTTCACTGCAGTGGGGTCCAGCAGCTCTGCAGAGATGTTTGTCCCTGCACAGAGGCCAGATCCTGTGCCGGAGCTGTGTGCCTTGGCCTCCTCACCCCACTGCCCTTGCCCAGGCGCTCAGCCAGCCTGGGGGGAAGGCACAGCCCCAGACTGAGAAGTTGCCTGCCTCCCTCCAAGCCAGCAGGGGGAAGGGTCATGCAGTCCTGGCAGCCCAGAGGGTCCCTATGAGCCCCATCTTCCACACAAACACCCAAGGGGGTTCCTGAGCCATGCACATGGAACCTCTCTCTGCCCAGGAGACTGAGACATGGAGCTGTCCCACGATGAAGTGCAGCACTTCCAGCAATGCCTGCCCAGAAACAAGGGGGCTGAAACCAGGCTGGGGCTTGCTGTGCTGTGCTTGGCTTCCTCTTCCTTGCACCTTTTCGGCGGAGCCACAGACTCTCCTGTGCAAAGGCACAGGTGCCTCCTTAGAGACTGCAGATGTCTGGGAAAAGCCCCAGCTGGACACCAGGCAATAGCTCTTTCCTGTTTATCCCCTGCTTCTCGGCCAGGCTGCCTCCAAACCCACCTCAGGGCCAAGCTGCAATGCTCACCAATGCCATTTCTGCGGCTGCACTGGTGGTGGGGTGCCAGGTCTCGGCTTTCATTGCCAAACCATACATTGCCTCCAAGCCAGCCGTGTGCTCTCTGCCCCAGCTGTCACAGGGTACCCACGCCAAGCATGTTTCTGTCAGTCACACTGGGGGTCAGGGATTCACCTGCTGGGCTAGGCTGGGGAGGCAGCAGGAGGCTGTGGGGCAAATTTGCCTGCAATTTGGCAGAGTGAACAGAAGGGCATCGCTGGGGAAAGAAATTAGGTCCTTATAGACATGAGCCTCAAAGCAGAGGAGAGGGCAGAGATACCACAGGATTTCCTTGGGCCGTCATACACGAAGCAGTCACAGGGTCTCTGAGGTGGCTCTCCTCTGAGCCTGCCATATATTTCCACAAACCTGCTACAAATTTAATTCTCTGTCTCTAGTAAACATGTGCAACTAGGACAATTTTTAATTGCTTTTGTATTTTATTAGGTGGTGTGTGTGTGTAAATAAAAGGTAAAATGAGATGATTGAACAAAAAGTCCATGTTTCTACAAGCCTGCCTGCCTTAGGAACCCGGTCAAAATAAATATGACTGCAAGGGTTGGTGGGTGGGCAGGGCCAGGAGCCAGCTGGGCTGTCCCAGTCCCAGCTCTGAGGTCTCAGCTAACTAAGAGCTTATTCTCCCTCTGAGGGCCGCAAGGCAGGATGGCAGGGAGAACAGTGGGCGGGTGTGAACCCTTGTGGGATAGGGAGAAGAAGAACAGCAATGCCTGGCTGCAGGAGAGCACATGTAAAGACAGAAGAAGAGGCAATAGCAGGAGCAAAACAAGCCCTGGCAAAATTCCATGTGCGTGAAATCTAATTCGGCAGCACACTCTGGGCCCAAGCATGGATATTTTCCTGGTCATTTGTGTCTTCACTGTAGATTCAGAAAAACAGGCATCCTTCGTTTGACCTCCCAGCCTCTCCAGAAGCCTGTTATGAAGAAGACCTCCAAGGGAAGCTACAAGAAGTGAGGTATTGACCAGGGGGAGGGGACAGGTGGGTCTCTGGATGCTGTGACCCCCTTTCATGCTGTATGTGTGTGCTGCTCCTGGCTGTGACTGCGTGGAGAAGTTTGGGACAGAGCAGCTTTATCCCTGTGCACACTAAACATAGGTGCCCCACTCCCAGGTATCCAGGGAGACAGAAAGTGGGAGGGGGATGCTGAAGGGTCTCTAGTCACCAGCACTGCAGCCACGCACCAGATACAGATTGAGAGTCTAAAATCTCAGAGGCTGTACCAAATCCACAAGCGGCTCTGTCGTGATGGCCTGGGACATCCAGGACATTGGGATGATACACCACTGGGCAATGGGCAGTGGAGGGGAGCCAGCAGGACTGACGTTGTGAACTTCTTGAGGGAAGGTGGTAAATGATTCACGGGAGATAATGCTTGGCAAAGGCACGAAAGGGCTTATTTGCAGAGCCTCAAGCTGGAAGCTGAGCTTGAAGCCAATGTCTCTGAGCTCCTTGCCCTGTGTTTGTGCCTCTGCAGACCTGGGTGGCCAGTGCTGCAATGCTACGTGGCTATGCAGCCAGTGATACCCCTTCCTGGTGCCATTTCCCTGTTTTTCAGTGCCAAGCAGAAGCCTGCAAGAGGGCACTGAGGACAGTCCACATTCCTGGGAGAGAAGCAGGGAGTCAGGTTTGCCAGGCAGTCTGAGAGGAGCGAGGACAGCAATCGCAGGTCTGTCTCTGTAGCACCCATCTCCCTGGGCCCCAGAGGAGGGCGAGTGGCTACGGGTGGGTCTGGGGTGCCTCTTTGGGGTGGACAACTTGCCTGTCTGTGTGGGGCATTGGTCCACGGGCAACTAGAACAAAGGAGTATGTCTGCCAGCCTCAGCAGGGAGCAGAACTGTGGGTGATCAGCCCTGCTGTGCCCAGAAATGTACAGGGCATGCAAGGGCCTCAGGGGCATGTGGATGCTGGAAACTAGTGGCATCAATGGCATCGGGTGTCCCAGAGCTACAAGGGGAGGCGGGGATGGGGGGTCCAGAACTTCAGATGCTGTCATGCCTTCATTTTACTCAGTCTTCCAAAGATCACAAGAGATGTCCTTGTCTGGCCAGAACCAAAATAAAATAATTTTCCCAGAATAGCTCTTAACCCCCTCCTTACCAGACGGCAGTGTTTTGCTCCCTTCCCAGCACTGCGGTTTGCTGACAAATGCCTGTTTTGTCCAACATGAGACCATGGTGCAGAGGGTGTGTGTGGGGCTAAGGGAGCCACGCTAGCTAGACATGTCCCCTGTACTCCCAGTGCTGGTCCATGCACAGGACATGATTAAGGCACCTTTGCTGTGACCAGAAATGCACCCCCCTCGACGCAGCACAGTCAGAGGCAGGAGACACTCCTCTGAGATGCTCCTGCTCTACTTGCATGGGGAGTCCCGAGACCTCAGTGACACAGGCTCAGAGCACATCTTGGGAAGGGTGCCATAACATGCAACAACCAAGGGGTCCCCCTTCCATGTTTTGCAGTCGTCTTCCCCTCAGTGGGCTTTACCATGGTATCAAGAGAGCATGTGGGCACCAGGATGGGTCTGCTGCAACAGAGGTGCACTGGGCACTTGCTCTGTGCGCTGACCCTCCTCGAAGCTGCCGGGATCTTGGCCTTGATGTTCTATGCCCTGCTGTGGGAAGCTGGGAACCTGGTCAACCTCCCTGACAAACGCATTGGTTTTTACAACTTCTGCCTGTGGAATGAGACAGCTGAGGAGCTGCAGTGCCTGGAGTACCAGCATCTGCAGGTGATGGGCATCAGCCTACCAGGAATGGTGTTAGCCACAGTTTTTGTGTACACCTGCCTGGTCTTCAGCATCTTCTACTCCATTTTTGTTGCACATGTGAAGTGCACAAAGGAGAGACAGGGCTGGAAGACAATCCTCATCATACCCATCATCAAGATGATAATCCTGTCTGGAGGCCTGGGTATATTTCTTTTCCAAACCTCGCAGTGGATTCACCCCCCTGAATTCACTGGAGGCTTTCTGGCACTAATTGGGACCCAGGCTCTGCTACTGCTCCAGATTCTCACTGCCTACCTCAGCTGGGCCAAGCACACACCTGTGTCAAAGCCCTTTTACTGAGGAGGCCCTGCCCCTTGAGATTTGACAGTGAAGAAGATGCAAGAGCTATTGATAACCCGATTTAAAACAGTAATCCCTCTGCAACTTTAGTCACTGGCAGGAATTTCATCCTTAGTCCAAAGGTCCATGTCCAGCCATGCTGACACACAGCTGTGATTGCCGCCACCAGCTGGCAGCACTCCTGCAGTGAGCAGGCAGCCAGCATGAACACCCACAACACAGCGTGGAAGCTTCCTAGGAACAGCACTGTGTAACACACCCCTCTGCCTGGGGCACAACATCAAAGCAACAGCATTTCTAGCCCTGTCCCACAGGACAGTGAAGGAGACAGATCAGAACCAACACAGACTGGACACATCCCTCTGGCCATATCTAGCCAGGCAGAGAAGCAACCAGGCTTCCTTTCTTGGAGTTGCCCAGAGAGATTCTGCTCCTTCTCCAACTCCTGGAGGTGCACCGGAAATACTCCCTTCAGCAGGAGCACCTATTGGAATAATACCCGGAGTGACTCTGCTGTAGTTCATTAGTGTAAAGTGGCCCACATCCAACCCCAGCAGCAGCAAAACACATGGCAGGGCAGCTTAACAACTTGCTTAATGCTGAACAGAGCCCTAATGAGGAAGGTTTCCATGAGGAAGCAGAGGATTTTGGTGTAGAGTCCAGGTTTGTCCCCACTGATATTATGGGGCTGAGCCCAGCACTCTAGCAGCCTTTGCAAGTCCAGGAGAATGGTTCTGTGGAAGGGAAGCTCAGCCCAACACATGCCCCATGCAAGGGTGTGCTCAGGGGGCAGGGTCAGGGCTGCCACAGGCCGAGCTGGGGCTGGGCCATTATAGCCAGAGTGCCAGATGGGGTCTCTCCACCGTGGTGGTGCATAGCACCGCTCTATGCCATGTCTGTGACCTCACACAAACAAGTGCCTGCTTTACCCCCCACCCCCTTCGGACACATGATGGTCCATTTGCTCTCCTGCTGCAGTCTTGGTGGGGATGTGGCTGGTGATGCTGTTTTGACTGATTCTTCATTTCAGTAAAAGCCCTCATACCTGCCCCAGCCTCATGTGGTTTGTTCATCTCTGCTTCTGATTGGGAACAGGACACTGAGCCATCCTCATCCCTTCCTAGACACCCATGCACACTGCTATGCCCCCTTGGAATAGTCCGTTCCCCTGCCAGTCTGCTCCCACCCATGTTGTCCTCATCTATGGGTGGCCTGCTCCAGCCTGGAGGCAAATGCAGCATCAGGCCCAGTGGGGATAGCCTGCCAGGCCCCACCAAAGCTGCCACAGAAGGACTGCAAGGGCAAGGGAGCCCCAAGGCTGAACCATGACTATCCAGCTCTCTGGAGCCAGCAAAGGCCTTCCAGGACCAGCAACTCCCTGCTCCCCTCCAGTCCTAACAGTGACCCACCAAAGGGACACTCACAGAAACCAGAATATCCTCTTTAATCTTTCCATACTCCGATATGCCAAACAGAAATTAACATAACCTAATCTGGAGCCAAATCCTACTGAAGTCAGCACACACTGGGAGAAGTGAGTGCCCCTTTCCTTTTCCCCCATGGCCTTTGTGGGCCTCCTGCCAGCTCCATAGGCCACATACACAGTGGACACACAGCCCACCACAGGCCCTCTCCTGCCATCTGCAACGCTGTGGGAGGGGACACCCTTGCCACTGTCCCCTTTGCTCCTGGGGAGCCGCAGAGGAGGCAACGTTAGCTGAAAAAGATCTCCCTGACATATTTCAGAACATCGTCATCAGAGTCCTCCCACCCTGTCCTCTGTGTGTCAGCACCAGCACCAGGAGGGGTTGGGGGAGCCGGACTGTGGTTGCTGCCTCCCCCCGTGCTGTCTGTGTTTCCAGGAGCCTCGCTGAGTGTTGGCTGGAGCTCCTGCTCCTGCTCCTCTTCGCTCCGGGACCGGGCCTTCTCCTCACCTTCCTCACACTGTAGATTCTGAGCAAAGGGAAAACAACCAGACCCTGCTGTGCGTGACTTCATCCCGGGAGCACCCCAAGGGGTAGGGGGAGCAGCCCGCCATCCCCCGCGGGACACCCCCCCGCCACTCGCCAGATCCGCGATGGGAGCTGGTTTTGTCCCGCGGCGCCCGGCGGGGCGGCCGGGGGGAGGGGGCAAAGGCAACTGCGCCGACCCCGGCAGCCTCCGGGAAGGGGAGGAGGGGACCGGGAAACCCGGGCGCCGCTCGGCAGCGCCCCCCGACCCGCCTCCCGGAGAAGGGCCACCAGGGAGCCGTGGTCGGCAGCGCTCCCTCCCGCCCGCGCTCGGGTACGGCCCGGGCCGCGTCCCCGCTCCCGGGGGTCCGGTCTCACCTCGGCCAGCACCGCCAGGGCCACGTCCACCAGCTCCGCCTCGTTCATGCAGTACACCACCGCCGCCGCCGCCCTGGGAACCGCACGGGGAGACGCTCAGGGCGGGCAGGCCCCGGCCGCTCCCGCCTCTCACCCCGCCACCTCCCCCGCCGCGCTACCTGGGCCCCACCGCCGCCGCCTGCCGCCGCCCGGCCTTGGGGGGCGCCGCCGGCGCCGGCGGCTTGTACGCCGCCGCCCCCATCCAGGCCGGGAGGAGCCGCCGCCGCCGCGCTCCCGCCGCCATCCCGCGGGATGCGGGCAGAGCCCGGCAGCAGGGAGGGACAGGCAGATTCAACGGGCTGGCGCCCGAGCAGACACAGCTACCGCCGTTCGCGCAGCACCAGTGGAGAGGTGCGACGCGGCGAAGCTTTGCTGCACGTTCAACGGTTTGTCAGCAGCCGCGTCCGTGGCCGCCGCCGTATTTTACTCTAAAACCTCGCCCGACGCAACGAAGGACGCACCCTTCGATATTCTAACAAGGGAGCCAAGAGAGCTCTAGCGCCGCAGCACTGCACATGCTCAAAGGAATCTTCCGGCCGCCGAAGGCAGAGACAGTTCGCCTCGCGCTGGCATCTTCACGCCCCCTCTGTGACGCCCCCTCTGTGACGCCCCCTCTGTGACGCCCCCTCTGTGACGCCCCCTCTGTGACGCCCCCTCTGTGACGCCCCCTCTGTGACGCCCCCTCTGTGACGCCCCCTCTGTGACGCCCTGAGCACGCTCGCCGCTGCCGCTGTTAGGCCGCCCCCTGCAGGCGCCACCGCTCAGTGCTGTCGCCGCCTCGGCGGGAGCGGCAGCGCATCTCTGGCTGGGAGCGTCGACGGCTGCGAGTCGCGGCCGCCGCTCGGGGCTCGGCTCTCGGCTCTTCTCTTCCTCTCCCCGCCCAGGGCGCCTCCTGCAGCTGCTAAGCCCTCGTCCCCGCCGCAGCATGCAGAGACTCGTCGGACTCCTCGGGAGGGTGCGGGAGCGGGCGCCGTCCAGCAGCGCTTCCGCGCCCTGCGCCGCCGGCGACCCCGAGCTGCGGGAGGAGGGCCGGGGCGGGCTGCACAGCATGGCCGCCCGAGGTGACCTGGCTCAGCTGCGGCGGTGCTGGTGGTGGAAGAGACTCCGCATCAACTGGCGGAACGCGGAGAGGCAGTAAGGGGCGGGCAGTGCCGGAGCAAAACCTACCCATCCTGGCTGGAAGAGCCGGCGAAGCCAGCACGATTGCAAGCACCCTAGGAGCAGGGCCGGTTCCACAGCACTGGCCTTAGCGCAGGCCAGCCCAGGCTGGGGCAGGAGGCGGCCAATGCTCCCTCCTCTGCCCTGCCCTGCCCTCCCCAGCTCTGCCAGCCGGGTCCCCGTAGTGAATCTTCTGTGGAGCTCAGCAGGCCTTCGGCCAAGCAATGACAGCTCCTTAATTGTTGCAGGACTGAGCAGCATGGTTGAGCAGGGCATGGATTTGCCGAAAGACACGGCACAGCCTTCCCGTTGCTCTTAGAAATCCCATCCCCTCTGTCTCGGGGACACGTCTGGCACAGGACTGATAGCAGGAAGAGCCAGGGGCTCCTTCAGGCACTGCAGTCTCTGTAGACTTATGTAGTCTCCATAGACTCCAGGCTGCCAAGACACAGTCTCCTTTGCTGTGCTGGGTGGCTGGGCAGTCCTGCTGGAGGCAGGGACCAGTGCCTGGGCACAGGAGTCTCTTTGTGCAGATTCATTGACACAGCTGAGAAAATGCCTCCTGACTCAGCAGATATGTTGGGGATTTCTCCTAGCCAGCCCCAGGTTTTGGGTGGGCAACGGCTGCCACCACCTCTGGAATGAGAAAGCTTGCTTTCAGCTTGGTTTTTGCCACTTGAGGCTTGTGGCCCTATGCTGGCGGGTGCCACAGCCTGAAACAGTGCCTTCAGCTGTCTGTCTCTGTTAATGGAATGTATTCTGTTTCTAGGACGCCTCTGCATCTTGCTTGTGTGAACGGCCATGCAGATGTTGTTCGATTTCTAGCAAGAAAGAAGTGCCAACTAAACTCTCGTGACAATTTTAAGAAATCGCCACTGATGAAGGTATATGGAATATGTTATGCTGTTGCACATTGGGCTTATCGATTATGCACTGAGCGATACATACCTTGCATGATTCTTCATGTGGGCCTGTGTAGAAACCGGCATGTTGTCATTGCCAGGGAAGGGGCATAAGGTGCCTAATCTTTGAAGACGCTTGTACGTTCCAGTGTCAGGAAGATGCGAGAGTTCCAACAGAGAGAAACGGAGATGTTGGAAGTTATTCCTCCTTTGTGTCTTGTTTTCAGGCGGTAGAGCACCAGCACGAAGACTGTGTGGCTATTCTGCTGGAGCACGGTGCCAGCCCTAACCTCAGAGATGGTAGTGGCAACACTGCCCTTCACATGGCTGCCATGCTTCCTAGGAAACCTCTAGCGGCGCTGTTACTTGAGCACAATGCCCATATTGATGCTCAGAATAAAGTAAGCTTGGACTTTGAGTAGGGTTCCTCTTCCCACAACTTGCTTCACTTTTCTATGTTATTGTAAGGGAGATGATTTTTCCTTTCAGTTGGGATACACTCCGCTCACTACTGCAATCACCAGGTGCCATGAAGAGATGGTCGAGTTCCTTCTTCAAAAAGGAGCTGATGTGCATGCTCAAGACAACCATAAAAGGTGAAGGGTTTGACTAACGCGTGTGGGACTCCTTAGCATTGTTCAAATTGGATTGATGGGAGGCATGGGAATGAGCTTTGAAAAAGAAGCAGGAGCTGCAGAGGTGGAGCTCCTTCTGTGTGACTTGTGAAAGTAGATGCGGCACTTGGCTGCTCTCTTACCTCAAGGGGCATTTTCTGCACTGAGGACTGCAAGAAAGGCATTGGCTGTGGTGCCACACACACCCCCACACCCCCACCCAGTGTCTGCTCTGGGCAGGTGCCTGGCCTGGAGAACTGAGGTCCCACCAACCTGAATTTTCCAACTCTTCTACATGTTTGGCTGTGCTTTCACTCTGCATCGTAGGAGAAGGGAACTGAATTGTTTGGGGGAGCAAAGAGAGACTGAAGTAATGGCAATGCAATGGCCGCAGAAGCTGATCTATTTCTTATCATCTGTTGGATCCTTTAGGACCCCTCTTATGATTGCTGCTCTTGTTGGGGATCTGAATGTAATACAACTCCTTCTTCGGCATGGTGCTGATATTTCTCATAGAGACCAGTTCAACTATACAGCTATGTTTTATGCCCGTATGCACCCTGAATATCCTAGGTAAGTGTTTTACACCCTCATTAGAGCAGTTGCACTATCAGAATGTCCGTGCTGATGTACGGCCCTCTTTGGTAATATCGCCGGGGTTTAATGAGGTGTTGAGACCTTTGTTGAAGCTGAGCTCAGTGACATCTTCTGATGCATTTATTTCTGCGTCAAGAGTGGCTTTGAAAGTTGGGGAAAAATTCCCCCCACAGTTCACTCTCTGAATTCACTTGTGTGCTGCCAAGGTCCGCTCAACTCAACTGACTAGCAACTACCTGCCTTTTGTTTCAGAGGGGATCTAACTGATATCCCCTAAGTTAAACTCTTCAGCACTTTTCCGCCTCTCATGGGTAGCTTTGCACCCCTGGCCATTCCTTTGCTGAAGTCACTATGTGTGCTTACCAATTAGGCTGAAGGAAATAGCCCTCTTCCTAGTGATGGCAGCCTAGAGATGGGTCAATGAACTGCATTATGCCCACGAGTATACCTTGTCTAGCCATAAACAACTACCCGTGACTTCTTGTCACAACATCTCAACTTCATTCCTTCTCCCCCTGCCCGTTCTGTCAGTCTGTATTGATGGGAAGCAGGAGAGAAGGGTGCCTGGGTAAATGTAAAAACCCTTTTAGGAATAAAACATGTCTGAGGATTGCTCTAGCAAAACAAGATGTTTGTTCTTTCCCTCCAGGATTCTGGCACAGTATCAATGGTGCACTCACTCACCATTTTCCATAGCAGCCTTGATATGGAGCATGTTTTTAATCTTTTCTTGTTTGGTTGGTTATTTTTGTTTTGGTTTTAGTTCTGCTTATGAAGCAAACCTGAAAGTAGTCTCTCTCTGGAGCCCCAGCTGAACCTCTGCCAGGGTTGTGAGAAGAGAACACCTAGGCAATAGAGTTAACCCCCTGCAGTGCTTGGAATGCAACCGCAACCTTTGCTGGCCTCTTGAAATCCCAGTTAAGAGCTATCTAAACTCTCAGGTCCTCAGAATAACCATGGGAGTTTCTGAAGCCCTTCAAACTCAGGACTGGGTTTGAGGAGACATTACCCCACCTTGACGTGAAGAGTTGCTACAGCATTAATGTAGGTTCCTCCCGAGGTTGAAGCCTTGTAGTTAGAAGTCAGTCTACCAGGCGGCTTGTTAATCTTGCTAGCCCTCGAAATGGAGATGGGCTGTATCAGTTGAGACTGTGGCCAGCAGGAGTGAGTTACTACAAAGACAAAAATAGGCACCAGTAGCGTAAACATGCCTAGAGTGTGTATTATAATCTCCGCTACTCTAGTAGTACACTAAATTCGGGGGGTGGGAGGAGTGGGTGGGGGCTGTCTGTGTGAGTGTTAGCCTTTACCATCTGGATGTGAACATGGTAGGATGGCTCATCAATGGCTGTAACTCATCCAGTAGAGAGTACATACTAGTCTGTAAGTATTTTTACCAAATACATTTCCTTCATTCTGTATATAGTATTTGTACACACCTGAATGAAAACAAGGCCTCTGAAACGAGAGAAGAATGTTCTGTCAGGGGTGCAGAAGACATAGCAGGACTAAACAGCTCTTCCTCTGGAAAAACTCCTCACATGCCCTTGGGTGCTCCGCAACTACCTGAAGCAGGTAGGATCGTTTAGCATCAAGAAGGTGATGAGGACAAACCACTTTACCCAGTATTAGAACATTAAAAATGCTTAGAGGCGATGTTGAGAGATGGGGAACAGCAGAGTGAAATAAGCACTCACAGCAGCGTTGTGCTTCTTACCCCCTATGTAGGTGTCTTGCCGGTGGCAGGAGTGGAAGTAGAGAAAGATGATGTATCCCCTCTTGATTCTGAGGTAAAATCAGAGAATCATTTAGGTTGGAAAAGACCCTTCAGATCATCGTGTCCAACCGTAAAGCTAGCACTGCCAAGTCCACTGTCCCTAAACCACATCCCTAAGCGCCACGTCTGCTCATCTTCTAAATACCTCCAGGGGCGCTGACTCAACCGCTTCCCTGGGCAGCCTGTTCCAGGGCTTGATAACCCTTCTGGTGAAGGACCTTTTCCTAACACCCAATCTAAACCTCCCCTGGCGCAACTTGAGGCCATTTCCTCTCGTCCTGTCACTTGCTACTTGGGAAAAGAGAGCAACACCCACCTCGCTGCAACCTCCCGTCAGGCAGTTGTACAGAGTGATAAGGTCTCCCGTCAGCCCTCCGTGCTCCGGACTAAACAACCCCACTTCCCTCAGTCCCTCCTCAGAGGACTTGTTCTCTACACCCTTCACCAGCTTCCTTGCTCTTCTTTGGACGCGCTCCAGCACCTCAATGGCTTTCTTGCTGCGAGGGGCCCAAAACGCAACACAGTGCTCGAGCTGCGGCCTCACCACCTTGCCGAGTACAAAGGGACAGTCACTTCCCTAGTCCTGCTGGCCACACTGTTTCCAAGACAAGCCTGGATGCTCTTGGTCTTCTTGGCCACCTGGGCACACTGCCCGCTCGTGTTCAGCCGCCTCTCGACCAACACCCCCAGGTCCTTTTCTGCCGGGCAGCTTTCCAGCCACTCTTCCCCTTCTCTGAAGGAGGCAGCGGGGCCCCACTGGGCTCGCTTGCTTTTGGGCTTGTTTCCCATCGCTGCTGCTTCCGCCAGACGCTCGTAACTGGGACCTTGACATGGCAGTGCTGCAGGCAAGCTGGTCAGTGAGGACTGGGACAAAGTGAGGTCACGCTAGAAACCCTGGACTTTGGCAGCTGGCCCTTGAGCTGGATGTCTAGTATAGGATTGAAGCAGTAAAGCGTCCCCCTGGTTACAGTCCTCTGAAATACTGGAAGGCTGATGCTGGGACGATTGCTGGCTTTCCACCATGCAGCTCTCTCCCCCGCATCCAGCCAGCATCAATTGGTTGCCCGTAGGGCCTACGGCCTAGGCGCTTAGATGCTGCTGCTGCCTAGGTCCTCTCTATGTTGGGCAGGCGTACTTCGGCCCCGTTTGAAAGCCCTGCTCAACACGGATTCCTAGCACGCTGGCGGTGTTTGCCCTTTTTGTTCTTTGCGTCACCTGAGACCCACGTTACGCATGTTGGATTACGCGGGAGCTTTGTGTGTGGAAACGGGTTGAGAAGGAGTCTGTGCCAGTTCTCATGCATGTCTCTTAAATTACGCAGACGGTTTCCGAAGGCCCAGGAAAAGCATCGGCCGGCGTGCAGCTTCCAGCCGCAAACAGACCCGGAGTGTGCGCGTTGTCCATTCCAGGGGAGCGCGGCAATGGTAATTTGCTGACGGACTGAACGGTTACTTTTGCAGTTTCTCTGGCGTGAAGCGATGGGGAAAAGCAGAGTGAAATAAGCACTCACAGCAGCGTTGTGCTTCTTACCTCCTTTGTAGGTGTCTTGCCGGTGACAGGAGAGGAAGACGAGACAGATGATGTCAACTCTTTTGATGTTGAGGTAAAATCAGAGAATCATTTAGGTTGGAAAAGACCCTTCAGATCATCGTGTCCAACCGTAAAGCTAGCACTGCCAAGTCCACTGTCCCTAAACCACATCCCTAAGCGCCACGTCTGCTCATCTTCTAAATACCTCCAGGGGCGCTGACTCAACCGCTTCCCTGGGCGGCCTGTTCCAGGGCTTGATAACCCTTCTGGTGAAGAACCTTTTCCTAACACCCAATCTAAACCTCCCCTGGCGCAACTTGAGGCCATTTCCTCTCGTCCTGTCACTTGCTACTTGGGAAAAGAGAGCAACACCCACCTCGCTGCAACCTCCCGTCAGGCAGTTGTACAGAGCGATAAGGTCTCCCGTCAGCCCTCCGTGCTCCGGACTAAACAACCCCACTTCCCTCAGTCCCTCCTCAGAGGACTTGTTCTCTACACCCTTCACCAGCTTCCTTGCTCTTCTTTGGACGCGCTCCAGCACCTCAATGGCTTTCTTGCTGTGAGGGGCCCAAAACGCAACACAGTGCTCGAGCTGCAGCCTCACCACCTTGCCGAGTACAAAGGGACAGTCACTTCCCTAGTCCTGCTGGCCACACTGTTTCCAAGACAAGCCCGGATGCTCTTGGTCTTCTTGGCCACCTGGGCGCACTGCCCGCTCATGTTCAGCCGCCTCTCGACCAACACCCCCAGGTCCTTTTCTGCCGGGCAGCTTTCCAGCCACTCTTCCCCTTCTCTGAAGGAGGCAGTGGGGCCCCACTGGGCTCACTTGCTTTTGGGCTTGTTTCCCATCGCTGCTGCTTCCGCCAGACGCTCATAACTGGGACCTTGACATGGCAGTGCTGCAGGCAAGCTGGTCAGTGAGGACTGGGACAAAGTGAGGTCACGCTAGAAACCCTGGACTTTGGCAGCTGGCCCTTGAGCTGGATGTCTAGTATAGGATTGAAGCAGTAAAGCGTCCCCCTGGTTACAGTCCTCTGAAATCCTGGAAGGCTGATGCTGGGACGATTGCTGGCTTTCCACCATGCAGCTCTCTCCCCCGCATCCAGCCAGCATCAATTGGTTGCTCGTAGGGCCTATGGCCTAGGCGCTTAGATGCTGCTGCTGCCTAGGTCCTCTCTATGTTGGGCAGGCGTACTTCGGCCCCGTTTGAAAGCCCTGCTCAACACGGATTCCTAGCACGCTGGCGGTGTTTGCCCTTTTTGTTCTTTGCATCACCTGAGACCCACGTTACGCGTGTTGGATTACGCGGGAGCTTTGTGTGTGGAAACGGGTTGAGAAGGAGTCTGTGCCAGTTCTCACGCATGTCTCTTAAATTACGCAGAAGGTTTCCGAAGGCCCAGGAAAAGCATCGGCCGTCGTGCAGCTTCCAGCCGCAAACAGACCCGGAGTGTGCGCGTTGTCCATTCCAGGGGAGCGCGGCAATGGTAATTTGCTGACGGACTGAACGGTTACTTTTGCAGTTTCTCTGGCGTGAAGCGATGGGGAAAAGCAGAGTGAAATAAGCACTCACAGCAGCGTTGTGCTTCTTACCTCCTTTGTAGGTGTCTTGCCGGTGGCAGGAGCAGAACTGGTGATAGAAGATGTCAACTCTTTTGATGTTGAGGTAAAATCAGAGAATCATTTAGGTTGGAAAAGACCCTTCAGATCATCGTGTCCAACCGTAAAGCTAGCACTGCCAAGTCCACTGTCCCTAAACCACATCCCTAAGCGCCACGTCTGCTCATCTTCTAAATACCTCCAGGGGCGCTGACTCAACCGCTTCCCTGGGCAGCCTGTTCCAGGGCTTGATAACCCTTCTGGTGAAGGACCTTTTCCTAACACCCAATCTAAACCTCCCCTGGCGCAACTTGAGGCCATTTCCTCTCGTCCTGTCACTTGCTACTTGGGAAAAGAGAGCAACACCCACCTCGCTGCAACCTCCCGTCAGGCAGTTGTACAGAGCGATAAGGTCTCCCGTCAGCCCTCCGTGCTCCGGACTAAACAACCCCACTTCCCTCAGTCCCTCCTCAGAGGACTTGTTCTCTACACCCTTCACCAGCTTCCTTGCTCTTCTTTGGACGCGCTCCAGCACCTCAATGGCTTTCTTGCTGTGAGGGGCCCAAAACGCAACACAGTGCTCGAGCTGCGGCCTCACCACCTTGCCGAGTACAAAGGGACAGTCACTTCCCTAGTCCTGCTGGCCACACTGTTTCCAAGACAAGCCCGGATGCTCCTGGTCTTCTTGGCCACCTGGGCACACTGCCCGCTCATGTTCAGCCGCCTCTCGACCAACACCCCCAGGTCCTTTTCTGCCGGGCAGCTTTCCAGCCACTCTTCCCCTTCTCTGAAGGAGGCAGTGGGGCCCCACTGGGCTCGCTTGCTTTTGGGCTTGTTTCCCATCGCTGCTGCTTCCGCCAGACGCTCGTAACTGGGACCTTGACATGGCAGTGCTGCAGGCAAGCTGGTCAGTGAGGACTGGGACAAAGTGAGGTCACGCTAGAAACCCTGGACTTTGGCAGCTGGCCCTTGAGCTGGATGTCTAGTATAGGATTGAAGCAGTAAAGCGTCCCCCTGGTTACAGTCCTCTGAAATACTGGAAGGCTGATGCTGGGACGATTGCTGGCTTTCCACCATGCAGCTCTCTCCCCCGCATCCAGCCAGCATCAATTGGTTGCTCGTAGGGCCTATGGCCTAGGCGCTTAGATGCTGCTGCTGCCTAGGTCCTCTCTATGTTGGGCAGGCGTACTTCGGCCCCGTTTGAAAGCCCTGCTCAACACGGATTCCTAGCACGCTGGCGGTGTTTGCCCTTTTTGTTCTTTGCGTCACCTGAGACCCACGTTACGCGTGTTGGATTACGCGGGAGCTTTGTGTGTGGAAACAGGTTGAGAAGGAGTCTGTGCCAGTTCTCACGCATGTCTCTTAAATTATGCAGACGGTTTCCGAAGGCCCAGGAAAAGCATCGGCCGGCGTGCAGCTTCCAGCCGCAAACAGACCCGGAGTGTGCGCGTTGTCCATTCCAGGGGAGCGCGGCAATGGTAATTTGCTGACGGACTGAACGATTACTTTTGCAGTTTCTCTGGCGTGAAGCGATGGGGAAAAGCAGAGTGAAATAAGCACTCACAGCAGCGTTGTGCTTCTTACCTCCTTTGTAGGTGTCTTGCCGGTGACAGGAGAGGAAGACGAGACAGATGATGTCAACTCTTTTGATGTTGAGGTAAAATCAGAGAATCATTTAGGTTGGAAAAGACCCTTCAGATCATCGTGTCCAACCGTAAAGCTAGCACTGCCAAGTCCACTGTCCCTAAACCACATCCCTAAGCGCCACGTCTGCTCATCTTCTAAATACCTCCAGGGGCGCTGACTCAACCGCTTCCCTGGGCGGCCTGTTCCAGGGCTTGATAACCCTTCTGGTGAAGGACCTTTTCCTAACACCCAATCTAAACCTCCCCTGGCACAACTTGAGGCCATTTCCTCTCGTCCTGTCACTTGCTACTTGGGAAAAGAGAGCAACACCCACCTCGCTGCAACCTCCCGTCAGGCAGTTGTACAGAGCGATAAGGTCTCCCGTCAGCCCTCCGTGCTCCGGACTAAACAACCCCACTTCCCTCAGTCCCTCCTCAGAGGACTTGTTCTCTACACCCTTCACCAGCTTCCTTGCTCTTCTTTGGACGCGCTCCAGCACCTCAATGGCTTTCTTGCTGTGAGGGGCCCAAAACGCAACACAGTGCTCGAGCTGCGGCCTCACCACCTTGCCGAGTACAAAGGGACAGTCACTTCCCTAGTCCTGCTGGCCACACTGTTTCCAAGACAAGCCCGGATGCTCTTGGTCTTCTTGGCCACCTGGGCGCACTGCCCGCTCGTGTTCAGCCGCCTCTCGACCAACACCCCCAGGTCCTTTTCTGCTGGGCAGCTTTCCAGCCACTCTTCCCCTTCTCTGAAGGAGGCAGTGGGGCCCCACTGGGCTCGCTTGCTTTTGGGCTTGTTTCCCATCGCTGCTGCTTCCGCCAGACGCTCGTAACTGGGACCTTGACATGGCAGTGCTGCAGGCAAGCTGGTCAGTGAGGACTGGGACAAAGTGAGGTCACGCTAGAAACCCTGGACTTTGGCAGCTGGCCCTTGAGCTGGATGTCTAGTATAGGATTGAAGCAGTAAAGCGTCCCCCTGGTTACAGTCCTCTGAAATACTGGAAGGCTGATGCTGGGACGATTGCTGGCTTTCCACCATGCAGCTCTCTCCCCCGCATCCAGCCAGCATCAATTGGTTGCCCGTAGGGCCTACGGCCTAGGCGCTTAGATGCTGCTGCTGCCTAGGTCCTCTCTATGTTGGGCAGGCGTACTTCGGCCCCGTTTGAAAGCCCTGCTCAACACGGATTCCTAGCACGCTGGCGGTGTTTGCCCTTTTTGTTCTTTGCGTCACCTGAGACCCACGTTACGCATGTTGGATTACGCGGGAGCTTTGTGTGTGGAAACGGGTTGAGAAGGAGTCTGTGCCAGTTCTCATGCATGTCTCTTAAATTACGCAGACGGTTTCCGAAGGCCCAGGAAAAGCATCGGCCGGCGTGCAGCTTCCAGCCGCAAACAGACCCAGAGTGTGCGCGTTGTCCATTCCAGGGGAGCGCGGCAATGGTAATTTGCTGACGGACTGAACGGTTACTTTTGCAGTTTCTCTGGCGTGAAGCGATGGGGAAAAGCAGAGTGAAATAAGCACTCACAGCAGCGTTGTGCTTCTTACCTCCTTTGTAGGTGTCTTGCCGGTGACAGGAGAGGAAGACGAGACAGATGATGTCAACTCTTTTGATGTTGAGGTAAAATCAGAGAATCATTTAGGTTGGAAAAGACCCTTCAGATCATCGTATCCAACCGTAAAGCTAGCACTGCCAAGTCCACTGTCCCTAAACCACATCCCTAAGCGCCACGTCTGCTCATCTTCTAAATACCTCCAGGGGCGCTGACTCAACCGCTTCCCTGGGCGGCCTGTTCCAGGGCTTGATAACCCTTCTGGTGAAGGACCTTTTCCTAACACCCAATCTAAACCTCCCCTGGCGCAACTTGAGGCCATTTCCTCTCGTCCTGTCACTTGCTACTTGGGAAAAGAGAGCAACACCCACCTCGCTGCAACCTCCCGTCAGGCAGTTGTACAGAGCGATAAGGTCTCCCGTCAGCCCTCCGTGCTCCGGACTAAACAACCCCACTTCCCTCAGTCCCTCCTCAGAGGACTTGTTCTCTACACCCTTCACCAGCTTCCTTGCTCTTCTTTGGACGCGCTCCAGCACCTCAATGACTTTCTTGCTGTGAGGGGCCCAAAACGCAACACAGTGCTCGAGCTGCGGCCTCACCACCTTGCCGAGTACAAAGGGACAGTCACTTCCCTAGTCCTGCTGGCCACACTGTTTCCAAGACAAGCCCGGATGCTCCTGGTCTTCTTGGCCACCTGGGCGCACTGCCCGCTCATGTTCAGCCGCCTCTCGACCAACACCCCCAGGTCCTTTTCTGCCGGGCAGCTTTCCAGCCACTCTTCCCCTTCTCTGAAGGAGGCAGTGGGGCCCCACTGGGCTCGCTTGCTTTTGGGCTTGTTTCCCATCGCTGCTGCTTCCGCCAGACGCTCGTAACTGGGACCTTGACATGGCAGTGCTGCAGGCAAGCTGGTCAGTGAGGACTGGGACAAAGTGAGGTCACGCTAGAAACCCTGGACTTTGGCAGCTGGCCCTTGAGCTGGATGTCTAGTATAGGATTGAAGCAGTAAAGCGTCCCCCTGGTTACAGTCCTCTGAAATCCTGGAAGGCTGATGCTGGGACGATTGCTGGCTTTCCACCATGCAGCTCTCTCCCCCGCATCCAGCCAGCATCAATTGGTTGCCCGTAGGGCCTACAGCCTAGGCGCTTAGATGCTGCTGCTGCCTAGGTCCTCTCTATGTTGGGCAGGCGTCTTCGGCCCCGTTTGAAAGCCCTGCTCAACACGGATTCCTAGCATGCTGGCGGTGTTTGCCCTTTTTGTTCTTTGCGTCACCTGAGACCCACGTTACGCGTGTTGGATTACGCGGGAGCTTTGTGTGTGGAAACGGGTTGAGAAGGAGTCTGTGCCAGTTCTCACGCATGTCTCTTAAATTACGCAGAAGGTTTCCGAAGGCCCAGGAAAAGCATCGGCCGGCGTGCAGCTTCCAGCCGCAAACAGACCCGGAGTGTGCGCGTTGTCCATTCCAGGGGAGCGCGGCAATGGTAATTTGCTGACGGACTGAACGGTTACTTTTGCAGTTTCTCTGGCGTGAAGCGATGGGGAAAAGCAGAGTGAAATAAGCACTCACAGCAGCGTTGTGCTTCTTACCTCCTTTGTAGGTGTCTTGCCGGTGACAGGAGCAGAACTGGTGATAGAAGATGTCAACTCTTTTGATGTTGAGGTAAAATCAGAGAATCATTTAGGTTGGAAAAGACCCTTCAGATCATCGTGTCCAACCGTAAAGCTAGCACTGCCAAGTCCACTGTCCCTAAACCACATCCCTAAGCGCCACGTCTGCTCATCTTCTAAATACCTCCAGGGGCGCTGACTCAACCGCCTCCCTGGGCGGCCTGTTCCAGGGCTTGATAACCCTTCTGGTGAAGAACCTTTTCCTAACACCCAATCTAAACCTCCCCTGGCGCAACTTGAGGCCATTTCCTCTCGTCCTGTCACTTGCTACTTGGGAAAAGAGAGCAACACCCACCTCGCTGCAACCTCCCGTCAGGCAGTTGTACAGAGCGATAAGGTCTCCCGTCAGCCCTCCGTGCTCCGGACTAAACAACCCCACTTCCCTCAGTCCCTCCTCAGAGGACTTGTTCTCTACACCCTTCACCAGCTTCCTTGCTCTTCTTTGGACACGCTCCAGCACCTCAATGGCTTTCTTGCTGTGAGGGGCCCAAAACGCAACACAGTGCTCGAGCTGCGGCCTCACCACCTTGCCGAGTACAAAGGGACAGTCACTTCCCTAGTCCTGCTGGCCACACTGTTTCCAAGACAAGCCCGGATGTTCTTGGTCTTCTTGGCCACCTGGGCGCACTGCCCGCTCATGTTCAGCCGCCTCTCGACCAACACCCCCAGGTCCTTTTCTGCCGGGCAGCTTTCCAGCCACTCTTCCCCTTCTCTGAAGGAGGCAGTGGGGCCCCACTGGGCTAGCTTGCTTTTGGGCTTGTTTCCCATCGCTGCTGCTTCCGCCAGACGCTCGTAACTGGGACCTTGACATGGCAGTGCTGCAGGCAAGCTGGTCAGTGAGGACTGGGACAAAGTGAGGTCACGCTAGAAACCCTGGACTTTGGCAGCTGGCCCTTGAGCTGGATGTCTAGTATAGGATTGAAGCAGTAAAGCGTCCCCCTGGTTACAGTCCTCTGAAATCCTGGAAGGCTGATGCTGGGATGATTGCTGGCTTTCCACCATGCAGCTCTCTCCCCCGCATCCAGCCAGCATCAATTGGTTGCCCGTAGGGCCTACGGCCTAGGCGCTTAGATGCTGCTGCTGCCTAGGTCCTCTCTATGTTGGGCAGGCGTACTTCGGCCCCGTTTGAAAGCCCTGCTCAACACGGATTCCTAGCACGCTGGCGGTGTTTGCCCTTTTTGTTCTTTGCGTCACCTGAGACCCACGTTACGCGTGTTGGATTACGCGGGAGCTTTGTGTGTGGAAACGGGTTGAGAAGGAGTCTGTGCCAGTTCTCACGCATGTCTCTTAAATTACGCAGAAGGTTTCCGAAGGCCCAGGAAAAGCATCGGCCGGCGTGCAGCTTCCAGCCGCAAACAGACCCGGAGTGTGCGCGTTGTCCATTCCAGGGGAGCGCGGCAATGGTAATTTGCTGATGGACTGAACGGTTACTTTTGCAGTTTCTCTGGCGTGAAGCGATGGGGAAAAGCAGAGTGAAATAAGCACTCACAGCAGCGTTGTGCTTCTTACCTCCTTTGTAGGTGTCTTGCCGGTGACAGGAGAGGAAGACGAGACAGATGATGTCAACTCTTTTGATGTTGAGGTAAAATCAGAGAATCATTTAGGTTGGAAAAGACCCTTCAGATCATCGTGTCCAACCGTGAAGCTAGCACTGCCAAGTCCACTGTCCCTAAACCACATCCCTAAGCGCCACGTCTGCTCATCTTCTAAATACCTCCAGGGGCGCTGACTCAACCGCCTCCCTGGGCGGCCTGTTCCAGGGCTTGATAACCCTTCTGGTGAAGGACCTTTTCCTAACACCCAATCTAAACCTCCCCTGGCACAACTTGAGGCCATTTCCTCTCGTCCTGTCACTTGCTACTTGGGAAAAGAGAGCAACACCCACCTCGCTGCAACCTCCCGTCAGGCAGTTGTACAGAGCGATAAGGTCTCCCGTCAGCCCTCCGTGCTCCGGACTAAACAACCCCACTTCCCTCAGTCCCTCCTCAGAGGACTTGTTCTCTACACCCTTCACCAGCTTCCTTGCTCTTCTTTGGACGCGCTCCAGCACCTCAATGGCTTTCTTGCTGTGAGGGGCCCAAAACGCAACACAGTGCTCGAGCTGCGGCCTCACCACCTTGCCGAGTACAAAGGGACAGTCACTTCCCTAGTCCTGCTGGCCACACTGTTTCCAAGACAAGCCCGGATGCTCTTGGTCTTCTTGGCCACCTGGGCGCACTGCCCGCTCGTGTTCAGCCGCCTCTCGACCAACACCCCCAGGTCCTTTTCTGCCGGGCAGCTTTCCAGCCACTCTTCCCCTTCTCTGAAGGAGGCAGTGGGGCCCCACTGGGCTCGCTTGCTTTTGGGCTTGTTTCCCATCGCTGCTGCTTCCGCCAGACGCTCGTAACTGGGACCTTGACATGGCAGTGCTGCAGGCAAGCTGGTCAGTGAGGACTGGGACAAAGTGAGGTCACGCTAGAAACCCTGGACTTTGGCAGCTGGCCCTTGAGCTGGATGTCTAGTATAGGATTGAAGCAGTAAAGCGTCCCCCTGGTTACAGTCCTCTGAAATACTGGAAGGCTGATGCTGGGACGATTGCTGGCTTTCCACCATGCAGCTCTCTCCCCCGCATCCAGCCAGCATCAATTGGTTGCCCGTAGGGCCTACGGCCTAGGCGCTTAGATGCTGCTGCTGCCTAGGTCCTCTCTATGTTGGGCAGGCGTACTTCGGCCCCGTTTGAAAGCCCTGCTCAACACGGATTCCTAGCACGCTGGCGGTGTTTGCCCTTTTTGTTCTTTGCGTCACCTGAGACCCACGTTACGCATGTTGGATTACGCGGGAGCTTTGTGTGTGGAAACGGGTTGAGAAGGAGTCTGTGCCAGTTCTCATGCATGTCTCTTAAATTACGCAGACGGTTTCCGAAGGCCCAGGAAAAGCATCGGCCGGCGTGCAGCTTCCAGCCGCAAACAGACCCAGAGTGTGCGCGTTGTCCATTCCAGGGGAGCGCGGCAATGGTAATTTGCTGACGGACTGAACGGTTACTTTTGCAGTTTCTCTGGCGTGAAGCGATGGGGAAAAGCAGAGTGAAATAAGCACTCACAGCAGCGTTGTGCTTCTTACCTCCTTTGTAGGTGTCTTGCCGGTGACAGGAGAGGAAGACGAGACAGATGATGTCAACTCTTTTGATGTTGAGGTAAAATCAGAGAATCATTTAGGTTGGAAAAGACCCTTCAGATCATCGTATCCAACCGTAAAGCTAGCACTGCCAAGTCCACTGTCCCTAAACCACATCCCTAAGCGCCACGTCTGCTCATCTTCTAAATACCTCCAGGGGCGCTGACTCAACCGCTTCCCTGGGCGGCCTGTTCCAGGGCTTGATAACCCTTCTGGTGAAGGACCTTTTCCTAACACCCAATCTAAACCTCCCCTGGCGCAACTTGAGGCCATTTCCTCTCGTCCTGTCACTTGCTACTTGGGAAAAGAGAGCAACACCCACCTCGCTGCAACCTCCCGTCAGGCAGTTGTACAGAGCGATAAGGTCTCCCGTCAGCCCTCCGTGCTCCGGACTAAACAACCCCACTTCCCTCAGTCCCTCCTCAGAGGACTTGTTCTCTACACCCTTCACCAGCTTCCTTGCTCTTCTTTGGACGCGCTCCAGCACCTCAATGGCTTTCTTGCTGTGAGGGGCCCAAAACGCAACACAGTGCTCGAGCTGCGGCCTCACCACCTTGCCGAGTACAAAGGGACAGTCACTTCCCTAGTCCTGCTGGCCACACTGTTTCCAAGACAAGCCCGGATGCTCCTGGTCTTCTTGGCCACCTGGGCGCACTGCCCGCTCATGTTCAGCCGCCTCTCGACCAACACCCCCAGGTCCTTTTCTGCCGGGCAGCTTTCCAGCCACTCTTCCCCTTCTCTGAAGGAGGCAGTGGGGCCCCACTGGGCTCGCTTGCTTTTGGGCTTGTTTCCCATCGCTGCTGCTTCCGCCAGACGCTCGTAACTGGGACCTTGACATGGCAGTGCTGCAGGCAAGCTGGTCAGTGAGGACTGGGACAAAGTGAGGTCACGCTAGAAACCCTGGACTTTGGCAGCTGGCCCTTGAGCTGGATGTCTAGTATAGGATTGAAGCAGTAAAGCGTCCCCCTGGTTACAGTCCTCTGAAATACTGGAAGGCTGATGCTGGGACGATTGCTGGCTTTCCACCATGCAGCTCTCTCCCCCGCATCCAGCCAGCATCAATTGGTTGCCCGTAGGGCCTACGGCCTAGGCGCTTAGATGCTGCTGCTGCCTAGGTCCTCTCTATGTTGGGCAGGCGTACTTCGGCCCCGTTTGAAAGCCCTGCTCAACACGGATTCCTAGCACGCTGGCGGTGTTTGCCCTTTTTGTTCTTTGCGTCACCTGAGACCCACGTTACGCGTGTTGGATTACGCGGGAGCTTTGTGTGTGGAAACGGGTTGAGAAGGAGTCTGTGCCAGTTCTCATGCATGTCTCTTAAATTATGCAGACGGTTTCCGAAGGCCCAGGAAAAGCATCGGCCGGCGTGCAGCTTCCAGCCGCAAACAGACCCGGAGTGTGCGCGTTGTCCATTCCAGGGGAGCGCGGCAATGGTAATTTGCTGACGGACTGAACGGTTACTTTTGCAGTTTCTCTGGCGTGAAGCGATGGGGAAAAGCAGAGTGAAATAAGCACTCACAGCAGCGTTGTGCTTCTTACCTCCTTTGTAGGTGTCTTGCCGGTGACAGGAGCAGAACTGGTGATAGAAGATGTCAACTCTTTTGATGTTGAGGTAAAATCAGAGAATCATTTAGGTTGGAAAAGACCCTTCAGATCATCGTGTCCAACCGTAAAGCTAGCACTGCCAAGTCCACTGTCCCTAAACCACATCCCTAAGCGCCACGTCTACTCATCTTCTAAATACCTCCAGGGGCGCTGACTCAACTGCTTCCCTGGGCGGCCTGTTCCAGGGCTTGATAACCCTTCTGGTGAAGGACCTTTTCCTAACACCCAATCTAAACCTCCCCTGGCGCAACTTGAGGCCATTTCCTCTCGTCCTGTCACTTGCTACTTGGGAAAAGAGAGCAACACCCACCTCGCTGCAACCTCCCGTCAGGCAGTTGTACAGAGCGATAAGGTCTCCCGTCAGCCCTCCGTGCTCCGGACTAAACAACCCCACTTCCCTCAGTCCCTCCTCAGAGGACTTGTTCTCTACACCCTTCACCAGCTTCCTTGCTCTTCTTTGGACGCGCTCCAGCACCTCAATGGCTTTCTTGCTGTGAGGGGCCCAAAACGCAACACAGTGCTCGAGCTGCGGCCTCACCACCTTGCCGAGTACAAAGGGACAGTCACTTCCCTAGTCCTGCTGGCCACACTGTTTCCAAGACAAGCCCGGATGCTCTTGGTCTTCTTGGCCACCTGGGCGCACTGCCCGCTCATGTTCAGCCGCCTCTCGACCAACACCCCCAGGTCCTTTTCTGCTGGGCAGCTTTCCAGCCACTCTTCCCCTTCTCTGAAGGAGGCAGTGGGGCCCCACTGGGCTCGCTTGCTTTTGGGCTTGTTTCCCATCGCTGCTGCTTCCGCCAGACGCTCGTAACTGGGACCTTGACATGGCAGTGCTGCAGGCAAGCTGGTCAGTGAGGACTGGGACAAAGTGAGGTCACGCTAGAAACCCTGGACTTTGGCAGCTGGCCCTTGAGCTGGATGTCTAGTATAGGATTGAAGCAGTAAAGCGTCCCCCTGGTTACAGTCCTCTGAAATACTGGAAGGCTGATGCTGGGACGATTGCTGGCTTTCCACCATGCAGCTCTCTCCCCCGCATCCAGCCAGCATCAATTGGTTGCCCGTAGGGCCTATGGCCTAGGCGCTTAGATGCTGCTGCTGCCTAGGTCCTCTCTATGTTGGGCAGGCGTACTTCGGCCCCGTTTGAAAGCCCTGCTCAACACGGATTCCTAGCACGCTGGCGGTGTTTGCCCTTCTTGTTCTTTGCGTCACCTGAGACCCACGTTACGCGTGTTGGATTACGCGGGAGCTTTGTGTGTGGAAACGGGTTGAGAAGGAGTCTGTGCCAGTTCTCATGCATGTCTCTTAAATTACGCAGACAGTTTCCGAAGGCCCAGGAAAAGCATCCGCCGGCGTGCAGCTTCCAGCCGCAAACAGACCCGGAGTGTGCGCGTTGTCCATTCCAGGGGAGCGCGGCAATGGTAATTTGCTGACGGACTGAACGGTTACTTTTGCAGTTTCTCTGGCGTGAAGCGATGGGGAAAAGCAGAGTGAAATAAGCACTCACAGCAGCGTTGTGCTTCTTACCTCCTTTGTAGGTGTCTTGCCGGTGACAGGAGAGGAAGACGAGACAGATGATGTCAACTCTTTCGATGTTGAGGTAAAATCAGAGAATCATTTAGGTTGGAAAAGACCCTTCAGATCATCGTGTCCAACCGTAAAGCTAGCACTGCCAAGTCCACTGTCCCTAAACCACATCCCTAAGTGCCACGTCTGCTCATCTTCTAAATACCTCCAGGGGCGCTGACTCAACCGCTTCCCTGGGCGGCCTGTTCCAGGGCTTGATAACCCTTCTGGTGAAGGACCTTTTCCTAACACCCAATCTAAACCTCCCCTGGCGCAACTTGAGGCCATTTCCTCTCGTCCTGTCACTTGCTACTTGGGAAAAGAGAGCAACACCCACCTCGCTGCAACCTCCCGTCAGGCAGTTGTACAGAGCGATAAGGTCTCCCGTCAGCCCTCCGTGCTCCGGACTAAACAACCCCACTTCCCTCAGTCCCTCCTCAGAGGACTTGTTCTCTACACCCTTCACCAGCTTCCTTGCTCTTCTTTGGACGCGCTCCAGCACCTCAATGGCTTTCTTGCTGTGAGGGGCCCAAAACGCAACACAGTGCTCGAGCTGCGGCCTCACCACCTTGCCGAGTACAAAGGGACAGTCACTTCCCTAGTCCTGCTGGCCACACTGTTTCCAAGACAAGCCCGGATGCTCTTGGTCTTCTTGGCCACCTGGGCGCACTGCCCGCTCATGTTCAGCCGCCTCTCGACCAACACCCCCAGGTCCTTTTCTGCTGGGCAGCTTTCCAGCCACTCTTCCCCTTCTCTGAAGGAGGCAGTGGGGCCCCACTGGGCTCGCTTGCTTTTGGGCTTGTTTCCCATCGCTGCTGCTTCCGCCAGACGCTCGTAACTGGGACCTTGACATGGCAGTGCTGCAGGCAAGCTGGTCAGTGAGGACTGGGACAAAGTGAGGTCACGCTAGAAACCTGGGACAAAGTGAGGTCACGCTAGAAACCCTGGACTTTGGCAGCTGGCCCTTGAGCTGGATGTCTAGTATAGGATTGAAGCAGTAAAGCGTCCCCCTGGTTACAGTCCTCTGAAATACTGGAAGGCTGATGCTGGGACGATTGCTGGCTTTCCACCATGCAGCTCTCTCCCCCGCATCCAGCCAGCATCAATTGGTTGCCCGTAGGGCCTACGGCCTAGGCGCTTAGATGCTGCTGCTGCCTAGGTCCTCTCTATGTTGGGCAGGCGTACTTCGGCCCCATTTGAAAGCCCTGCTCAACACGGATTCCTAGCACGCTGGCGGTGTTTGCCCTTTTTGTTCTTTGCGTCACCTGAGACCCACGTTACGCGTGTTGGATTACGCGGGAGCTTTGTGTGTGGAAACGGGTTGAGAAGGAGTCTGTGCCAGTTCTCACGCATGTCTCTTAAATTACGCAGACGGTTTCCGAAGGCCCAGGAAAAGCATCCGCCGGCGTGCAGCTTCCAGCCGCAAACAGACCCGGAGTGTGCGCGTTGTCCATTCCAGGGGAGCGCGGCAATGGTAATTTGCTGACGGACTGAACGGTTACTTTTGCAGTTTCTCTGGCGTGAAGCGATGGGGAAAAGCAGAGTGAAATAAGCACTCACAGCAGCGTTGTGCTTCTTACCTCCTTTGTAGGTGTCTTGCCGGTGACAGGAGAGGAAGACGAGACAGATGATGTCAACTCTTTTGATGTTGAGGTAAAATCAGAGAATCATTTAGGTTGGAAAAGACCCTTCAGATCATCGTGTCCAACCGTAAAGCTAGCACTGCCAAGTCCACTGTCCCTAAACCACATCCCTAAGCGCCACGTCTACTCATCTTCTAAATACCTCCAGGGGCGCTGACTCAACTGCTTCCCTGGGCGGCCTGTTCCAGGGCTTGATAACCCTTCTGGTGAAGGACCTTTTCCTAACACCCAATCTAAACCTCCCCTGGCGCAACTTGAGGCCATTTCCTCTCGTCCTGTCACTTGCTACTTGGGAAAAGAGAGCAACACCCACCTCGCTGCAACCTCCCGTCAGGCAGTTGTACAGAGCGATAAGGTCTCCCGTCAGCCCTCCGTGCTCCGGACTAAACAACCCCACTTCCCTCAGTCCCTCCTCAGAGGACTTGTTCTCTACACCCTTCACCAGCTTCCTTGCTCTTCTTTGGACGCGCTCCAGCACCTCAATGGCTTTCTTGCTGTGAGGGGCCCAAAACGCAACACAGTGCTCGAGCTGCGGCCTCACCACCTTGCCGAGTACAAAGGGACAGTCACTTCCCTAGTCCTGCTGGCCACACTGTTTCCAAGACAAGCCCGGATGCTCTTGGTCTTCTTGGCCACCTGGGCGCACTGCCCGCTCATGTTCAGCCGCCTCTCGACCAACACCCCCAGGTCCTTTTCTGCTGGGCAGCTTTCCAGCCACTCTTCCCCTTCTCTGAAGGAGGCAGTGGGGCCCCACTGGGCTCGCTTGCTTTTGGGCTTGTTTCCCATCGCTGCTGCTTCCGCCAGACGCTCGTAACTGGGACCTTGACATGGCAGTGCTGCAGGCAAGCTGGTCAGTGAGGACTGGGACAAAGTGAGGTCACGCTAGAAACCCTGGACTTTGGCAGCTGGCCCTTGAGCTGGATGTCTAGTATAGGATTGAAGCAGTAAAGCGTCCCCCTGGTTACAGTCCTCTGAAATCCTGGAAGGCTGATGCTGGGACGATTGCTGGCTTTCCACCATGCAGCTCTCTCCCCCGCATCCAGCCAGCATCAATTGGTTGCCCGTAGGGCCTACGGCCTAGGCGCTTAGATGCTGCTGCTGCCTAGGTCCTCTCTATGTTGGGCAGGCGTACTTCGGCCCCGTTTGAAAGCCCTGCTCAACACGGATTCCTAGCACGCTGGCGGTGTTTGCCCTTTTTGTTCTTTGCGTCACCTGAGACCCACGTTACGCGTGTTGGATTACGCGGGAGCTTTGTGTGTGGAAACGGGTTGAGAAGGAGTCTGTGCCAGTTCTCATGCATGTCTCTTAAATTACGCAGACGGTTTCCGAAGGCCCAGGAAAAGCATCCGCCGGCGTGCAGCTTCCAGCCGCAAACAGACCCGGAGTGTGCGCGTTGTCCATTCCAGGGGAGCGCGGCAATGGTAATTTGCTGACGGACTGAACGGTTACTTTTGCAGTTTCTCTGGCGTGAAGCGATGGGGAAAAGCAGAGTGAAATAAGCACTCACAGCAGCGTTGTGCTTCTTACCTCCTTTGTAGGTGTCTTGCCGGTGACAGGAGAGGAAGACGAGACAGATGATGTCAACTCTTTTGATGTTGAGGTAAAATCAGAGAATCATTTAGGTTGGAAAAGACCCTTCAGATCATCGTGTCCAACCGTAAAGCTAGCACTGCCAAGTCCACTGTCCCTAAACCACATCCCTAAGCGCCACGTCTACTCATCTTCTAAATACCTCCAGGGGCGCTGACTCAACTGCTTCCCTGGGCGGCCTGTTCCAGGGCTTGATAACCCTTCTGGTGAAGGACCTTTTCCTAACACCCAATCTAAACCTCCCCTGGCGCAACTTGAGGCCATTTCCTCTCGTCCTGTCACTTGCTACTTGGGAAAAGAGAGCAACACCCACCTCGCTGCAACCTCCCGTCAGGCAGTTGTACAGAGCGATAAGGTCTCCCGTCAGCCCTCCGTGCTCCGGACTAAACAACCCCACTTCCCTCAGTCCCTCCTCAGAGGACTTGTTCTCTACACCCTTCACCAGCTTCCTTGCTCTTCTTTGGACGCGCTCCAGCACCTCAATGGCTTTCTTGCTGTGAGGGGCCCAAAACGCAACACAGTGCTCGAGCTGCGGCCTCACCACCTTGCCGAGTACAAAGGGACAGTCACTTCCCTAGTCCTGCTGGCCACACTGTTTCCAAGACAAGCCCGGATGCTCTTGGTCTTCTTGGCCACCTGGGCGCACTGCCCGCTCATGTTCAGCCGCCTCTCGACCAACACCCCCAGGTCCTTTTCTGCTGGGCAGCTTTCCAGCCACTCTTCCCCTTCTCTGAAGGAGGCAGTGGGGCCCCACTGGGCTCGCTTGCTTTTGGGCTTGTTTCCCATCGCTGCTGCTTCCGCCAGACTCTCGTAACTGGGACCTTGACATGGCAGTGCTGCAGGCAAGCTGGTCAGTGAGGACTGGGACAAAGTGAGGTCACGCTAGAAACCCTGGACTTTGGCAGCTGGCCCTTGAGCTGGATGTCTAGTATAGGATTGAAGCAGTAAAGCGTCCCCCTGGTTACAGTCCTCTGAAATCCTGGAAGGCTGATGCTGGGACGATTGCTGGCTTTCCACCATGCAGCTCTCTCCCCCGCATCCAGCCAGCATCAATTGGTTGCCCGTAGGGCCTACGGCCTAGGCGCTTAGATGCTGCTGCTGCCTAGGTCCTCTCTATGTTGGGCAGGCGTACTTCGGCCCCGTTTGAAAGCCCTGCTCAACACGGATTCCTAGCACGCTGGCGGTGTTTGCCCTTTTTGTTCTTTGCGTCACCTGAGACCCACGTTACGCGTGTTGGATTACGCGGGAGCTTTGTGTGTGGAAACGGGTTGAGAAGGAGTCTGTGCCAGTTCTCACGCATGTCTCTTAAATTATGCAGACGGTTTCCGAAGGCCCAGGAAAAGCATCGGCCGGCGTGCAGCTTCCAGCCGCAAACAGACCCGGAGTGTGCGCGTTGTCCATTCCAGGGGAGCGCGGCAATGGTAATTTGCTGACGGACTGAACGGTTACTTTTGCAGTTTCTCTGGCGTGAAGCGATGGGGAAAAGCAGAGTGAAATAAGCACTCACAGCAGCGTTGTGCTTCTTACCTCCTTTGTAGGTGTCTTGCCGGTGACAGGAGAGGAAGACGAGACAGATGATGTCAACTCTTTTGATGTTGAGGTAAAATCAGAGAATCATTTAGGTTGGAAAAGACCCTTCAGATCATCGTGTCCAACCGTAAAGCTAGCACTGCCAAGTCCACTGTCCCTAAACCACATCCCTAAGCGCCACGTCTGCTCATCTTCTAAATACCTCCAGGGGCGCTGACTCAACCGCTTCCCTGGGCGGCCTGTTCCAGGGCTTGATAACCCTTCTGGTGAAGAACCTTTTCCTAACACCCAATCTAAACCTCCCCTGGCGCAACTTGAGGCCATTTCCTCTCGTCCTGTCACTTGCTACTTGGGAAAAGAGAGCAACACCCACCTCGCTGCAACCTCCCGTCAGGCAGTTGTACAGAGCGATAAGGTCTCCCGTCAGCCCTCCGTGCTCCGGACTAAACAACCCCACTTCCCTCAGTCCCTCCTCAGAGGACTTGTTCTCTACACCCTTCACCAGCTTCCTTGCTCTTCTTTGGACGCGCTCCAGCACCTCAATGGCTTTCTTGCTGTGAGGGGCCCAAAACGCAACACAGTGCTCGAGCTGCGGCCTCACCACCTTGCCGAGTACAAAGGGACAGTCACTTCCCTAGTCCTGCTGGCCACACTGTTTCCAAGACAAGCCCGGATGCTCTTGGTCTTCTTGGCCACCTGGGCGCACTGCCCGCTCATGTTCAGCCGCCTCTCGACCAACACCCCCAGGTCCTTTTCTGCTGGGCAGCTTTCCAGCCACTCTTCCCCTTCTCTGAAGGAGGCAGTGGGGCCCCACTGGGCTCGCTTGCTTTTGGGCTTGTTTCCCATCGCTGCTGCTTCCGCCAGACGCTCGTAACTGGGACCTTGACATGGCAGTGCTGCAGGCAAGCTGGTCAGTGAGGACTGGGACAAAGTGAGGTCACGCTAGAAACCCTGGACTTTGGCAGCTGGCCCTTGAGCTGGATGTCTAGTATAGGATTGAAGCAGTAAAGCGTCCCCCTGGTTACAGTCCTCTGAAATCCTGGAAGGCTGACGCTGGGACGATTGCTGGCTTTCCACCATGCAGCTCTCTCCCCCGCATCCAGCCAGCATCAATTGGTTGCCCGTAGGGCCTACGGCCTAGGCGCTTAGATGCTGCTGCTGCCTAGGTCCTCTCTATGTTGGGCAGGCGTACTTCGGCCCCGTTTGAAAGCCCTGCTCAACACGGATTCCTAGCACGCTGGCGGTGTTTGCCCTTTTTGTTCTTTGCGTCACCTGAGACCCACGTTACGCATGTTGGATTACGCGGGAGCTTTGTGTGTGGAAACGGGTTGAGAAGGAGTCTGTGCCAGTTCTCACGCATGTCTCTTAAATTACGCAGACGGTTTCCGAAGGCCCAGGAAAAGCATCGGCCGGCGTGCAGCTTCCAGCCGCAAACAGACCCGGAGTGTGCGCGTTGTCCATTCCAGGGGAGCGCGGCAATGGTAATTTGCTGACGGACTGAACGGTTACTTTTGCAGTTTCTCTGGCGTGAAGCGATGGGGAAAAGCAGAGTGAAATAAGCACTCACAGCAGCGTTGTGCTTCTTACCTCCTTTGTAGGTGTCTTGCCGGTGACAGGAGAGGAAGACGAGACAGATGATGTCAACTCTTTTGATGTTGAGGTAAAATCAGAGAATCATTTAGGTTGGAAAAGACCCTTCAGATCATCGTGTCCAACCGTAAAGCTAGCACTGCCAAGTCCACTGTCCCTAAACCACATCCCTAAGCGCCACGTCTGCTCATCTTCTAAATACCTCCAGGGGCGCTGACTCAACCGCTTCCCTGGGCGGCCTGTTCCAGGGCTTGATAACCCTTCTGGTGAAGGACCTTTTCCTAACACCCAATCTAAACCTCCCCTGGCACAACTTGAGGCCATTTCCTCTCGTCCTGTCACTTGCTACTTGGGAAAAGAGAGCAACACCCACCTCGCTGCAACCTCCCGTCAGGCAGTTGTACAGAGCGATAAGGTCTCCCGTCAGCCCTCCGTGCTCCGGACTAAACAACCCCACTTCCCTTAGTCCCTCCTCAGAGGACTTGTTCGCTACACCCTTCACCAGCTTCCTTGCTCTTCTTTGGACGCGCTCCAGCACCTCAATGGCTTTCTTGCTGCGAGGGGCCCAAAACGCAACACAGTGCTCGAGCTGCGGCCTCACCACCTTGCCGAGTACAAAGGGACAGTCACTTCCCTAGTCCTGCTGGCCACACTGTTTCCAAGACAAGCCCGGATGCTCTTGGTCTTCTTGGCCACCTGGGCGCACTGCCCGCTCGTGTTCAGCCGCCTCTCGACCAACACCCCCAGGTCCTTTTCTGCCGGGCAGCTTTCCAGCCACTCTTCCCCCTCTCTGAAGGAGGCAGTGGGGCCCCACTGGGCTCGCTTGCTTTTGGGCTTGTTTCCCATCGCTGCTGCTTCCGCCAGACGCTCGTAACTGGGACCTTGACATGGCAGTGCTGCAGGCAAGCTGGTCAGTGAGGACTGGGACAAAGTGAGGTCACGCTAGAAACCCTGGACTTTGGCAGCTGGCCCTTGAGCTGGATGTCTAGTATAGGATTGAAGCAGTAAAGCGTCCCCCTGGTTACAGTCCTCTGAAATCCTGGAAGGCTGATGCTGGGACGATTGCTGGCTTTCCACCATGCAGCTCTCTCCCCCGCATCCAGCCAGCATCAATTGGTTGCTCGTAGGGCCTACGGCCTAGGCGCTTAGATGCTGCTGCTGCCTAGGTCCTCTCTATGTTGGGCAGGCGTACTTCGGCCCCGTTTGAAAGCCCTGCTCAACACGGATTCCTGGCACGCTGGCGGTGTTTGCCCTTTTTGTTCTTTGCGTCACCTGAGACCCACGTTACGCGTGTTGGATTACGCGGGAGCTTTGTGTGTGGAAACGGGTTGAGAAGGAGTCTGTGCCAGTTCTCACGCATGTCTCTTAAATTACGCAGACGGTTTCCGAAGGCCCAGGAAAAGCATCGGCCGGCGTGCAGCTTCCAGCCGCAAACAGACCCAGAGTGTGCGCCTGGTCCATTCCAGGGGAGCGCGGCAATGGTAATTTGCTGACGGACTGAACGATTACTTTTGCAGTTTCTCTGGCGTGAAGCGATGGGGAAAAGCAGAGTGAAATAAGCACTCACAGCAGCGTTGTGCTTCTTACCTCCTTTGTAGGTGTCTTGCCGGTGGCAGGAGCAGAACTGGTGATAGAAGATGTCAACTCTTTTGATGTTGAGGTAAAATCAGAGAATCATTTAGGTTGGAAAAGACCCTTCAGATCATCGTGTCCAACCGTAAAGCTAGCACTGCCAAGTCCACTGTCCCTAAACCACATCCCTAAGCGCCACGTCTACTCATCTTCTAAATACCTCCAGGGGCGCTGACTCAACTGCTTCCCTGGGCGGCCTGTTCTAGGGCTTGATAACCCTTCTGGTGAAGGACCTTTTCCTAACACCCAATCTAAACCTCCCCTGGCGCAACTTGAGGCCATTTCCTCTCGTCCTGTCACTTGCTACTTGGGAAAAGAGAGCAACACCCACCTCGCTGCAACCTCCCGTCAGGCAGTTGTACAGCGCGATAAGGTCTCCCGTCAGCCCTCCGTGCTCCGGACTAAACAACCCCACTTCCCTCAGTCCCTCCTCAGAGGACTTGTTCTCTACACCCTTCACCAGCTTCCTTGCTCTTCTTTGGACGCGCTCCAGCACCTCAATGGCTTTCTTGCTGTGAGGGGCCCAAAACGCAACACAGTGCTCGAGCTGCGGCCTCACCACCTTGCCGAGTACAAAGGGACAGTCACTTCCCTAGTCCTGCTGGCCACACTGTTTCCAAGACAAGCCCGGATGCTCTTGGTCTTCTTGGCCACCTGGGCGCACTGCCCGCTCATGTTCAGCCGCCTCTCGACCAACACCCCCAGGTCCTTTTCTGCCGGGCAGCCTTCCAGCCACTCTTCCCCTTCTCTGAAGGAGGCAGTGGGGCCCTACTGGGCTCGCTTGCTTTTGGGCTCGTTTCCTACTGCTGCTTCTGCCAGACGCTCGTAACTGGGACCTTGACATGGCAGTGCTGCAGGCAAGCTGGTCAGTGAGGACTGGGACAAAGTGAGGTCACGCTAGAAACCCTGGACTTTGGCAGCTGGCCCTTGAGCTGGATGTCTAGTATAGGATTGAAGCAGTAAAGCGTCCCCCTGGTTACAGTCCTCTGAAATACTGGAAGGCTGACGCTGGGACGATTGCTGGCTTTCCACCATGCAGCTCTCTCCCCCGCATCCAGCCAGCATCAATTGGTTGCCCGTAGGGCCTACGGCCTAGGCGCTTAGATGCTGCTGCTGCCTAGGTCCTCTCTATGTTGGGCAGGCGTACTTCGGCCCCGTTTGAAAGCCCTGCTCAACATGGATTCCTGGCACGCTGGCGGTGTTTGCCCTTTTTGTTCTTTGCGTCACCTGAGACCCATGTTACGCGTGTTGGATTACGCGGGAGCTTTGTGTGTGGAAACGGGTTAAGAAGGAGTCTGTGCCAGTTCTCACGCATGTGTCTTAAATTACGCAGACGGTTTCCGAAGGCCTAGGAAAAGCATTGGCCGGCACGCAGCTTCCAGCCGCAAACAGACCTAGAGTGTGCGCCTGGTCCATTCCAGGGGAGCGCGGCAATGGTAATTTGCTGACGGACTGAACGGTTACTTTTGCAGTTTCTCTGGCGTGAAGCGATGGGGAAAAGCAGAGTGAAATAAGCACTCACAGCAGCGTTGTGCTTCTTACCTCCTTTGTAGGTGTCTTGCCGGTGACAGGAGAGGAAGACGAGACAGATGATGTCAACTCTTTCGATGTTGAGGTAAAATCAGAGAATCATTTAGGTTGGAAAAGACCCTTCAGATCATCGTGTCCAACCGTAAAGCTAGCACTGCCAAGTCCACTGTCCCTAAACCACATCTCTAAGCGCCACGTCTGCTCATCTTCTAAATACCTCCAGGGGCGCTGACTCAACCGCTTCCCTGGGCGGCCTGTTCCAGGGCTTGATAACCCTTCTGGTGAAGGACCTTTTCCTAACACCCAATCTAAACCTCCCCTGGCGCAACTTGAGGCCATTTCCTCTCGTCCTGTCACTTGCTACTTGGGAAAAGAGAGCAACACCCACCTCGCTGCAACCTCCCGTCAGGCAGTTGTACAGAGCGATAAGGTCTCCCGTCAGCCCTCCGTGCTCCGGACTAAACAACCCCACTTCCCTCAGTCCCTCCTCAGAGGACTTGTTCTCTACACCCTTCACCAGCTTCCTTGCTCTTCTTTGGACGCGCTCCAGCACCTCAATGGCTTTCTTGCTGTGAGGGGCCCAAAACGCAACACAGTGCTCGAGCTGCGGCCTCACCACCTTGCCGAGTACAAAGGGACAGTCACTTCCCTAGTCCTGCTGGCCACACTGTTTCCAAGACAAGCCCGGATGCTCTTGGTCTTCTTGGCCACCTGGGCGCACTGCCCGCTCGTGTTCAGCCGCCTCTCGACCAACACCCCCAGGTCCTTTTCTGCCGGGCAGCTTTCCAGCCACTCTTCCCCTTCTCTGAAGGAGGCAGTGGGGCCCCACTGGGCTCGCTTGCTTTTGGGCTTGTTTCCCATCGCTGCTGCTTCCGCCAGATGCTCGTAACTGGGACCTTGACATGGCAGTGCTGCAGGCAAGCTGGTCAGTGAGGACTGGGACAAAGTGAGGTCACGCTAGAAACCCTGGACTTTGGCAGCTGGCCCTTGAGCTGGATGTCTAGTATAGGATTGAAGCAGTAAAGCGTCCCCCTGGTTACAGTCCTCTGAAATCCTGGAAGGCTGATGCTGGGACGATTGCTGGCTTTCCACCATGCAGCTCTCTCCCCCGCATCCAGCCAGCATCAATTGGTTGCCCGTAGGGCCTATGGCCTAGGCGCTTAGATGCTGCTGCTGCCTAGGTCCTCTCTATGTTGGGCAGGCGTCTTCGGCCCCGTTTGAAAGCCCTGCTCAACACGGATTCCTGGCACGCTGGCGGTGTTTGCCCTTTTTGTTCTTTGCGTCACCTGAGACCCACGTTACGCGTGTTGGATTACGCGGGAGCTTTGTGTGTGGAAACGGGTTGAGAAGGAGTCTGTGCCAGTTCTCACGCATGTCTCTTAAATTACGCAGACGGTTTCCGAAGGCCCAGGAAAAGCATTGGCTGGCGTGCAGCTTCCAGCCGCAAACAGACCCGGAGTGTGCGCGTTGTCCATTCCAGGGGAGCGCGGCAATGGTAATTTGCTGACGGACTGAACGGTTACTTTTGCAGTTTCTCTGGTGTGAAGCGATGGGGAAAAGCAGAGTGAAATAAGCACTCACAGCAGCGTTGTGCTTCTTACCTCCTTTGTAGGTGTCTTGCCGGCGGCCGGAGCAGAACAAGAGTTGGATGATGATTCCTTTACTGAGAATGAGGGACTTTCTTCTCTAGAGGTAAAGCTGGAGTCACAATCCTCTAGCCCTATTGCTTAAATGCTGGTAATTCTGCAGTATTGCTGGGGATTCCTTTACCCACTCTTTGTGTCCTTGCTCACTCAGGTTTCTGCCGGGGATCGGGAAGAGTTTCAGCTAAAGAAGGATGCTTCAACTCAAGGAGATGATCAAGTGTACAGCCAGGTGAGTCTATTGCTGACTGATGCAGATATCCATAAATAGAGCCTGTCAGTGTTCAGAGAGATGTTCTCGCTACTGAGTTCATTTTGGAGTGCTTCTGGTATAAGATTATTGAGTCTGGACCTCAAGTGTATTTTGGATTTCATGTCGTTTTTCCATCTTCACACTTCAAGGAATGGGGCATCCACAACTTCTCTGGCAACCTGGTCCAGTGTCACGCCATCCTTGTTGAGGAAAATGTCCTCCTATGTCCCATCTAAATCTACCCTCTTTTAGTTTAAAACTACTGCCCCTTGTCCTGTCACTGCAGGCCTTGTTAAAAAGTCTCTCCATCCTTCTATGTTGAAAGGCTGCAAAAAGGTCTCCCTAGAGCCTGCTGTTCCCTAGGCTGAACAACCCCAGCGCTCTCAGCCTTTCTTCAGGCGGGGCGGAGGGGAGGTGTTCCAGCCCCCTGATCACTTTTGTGGTACTCCTCCGGGTCCACTCTAACAGGTCCATGTCTTCCTGGTCCTGAGGACACCAGAGCTGGATGTAGTACCCCAGGTGGCATCTCACAAGAGCAGAGCAGAAAGGGAGAATCACCTCCCTCAACCTGCTGCCCACCCTGAAGACAGATCTAATCATACAATCCCAGAGCATCTCGTATGTTGACATCTTCTGACTGATTTCTCATGCTCATGCAACACTGTTTCTTTAGAGATGGGTCAAGCAGCTGCAGCAGGAGCTTGCCAATGCTCTCAAAAAGAACTCCCTGGCAGAAGCTTCACTTGAAGCTAAGAAGCACTACAGCAGGCACCTGCAGGAACAGAAACTGCAGTTGCAGAAGGAACTGGACAGGTCTAAAGCTAAGGTATGGAGAAAGCCCGTCTCTTGTCTCTTGGCAGGTGCCCAAGGCTTTTTTGTAGCAAACCAGAGTGGGGAACTGATCCTTTCTTGGGGGTTTTGTGTAACCCAGGATGGTTCAGCATGTGGCTAGCTGTGGTGAGGGGGCCAGGAGGGAACAGCACTGCTGCCTTTGGTGCCTGCCTGGTTGCACTGCTTGAAGTAGCAGTGGAGGTCTGCGCTAAGGTGGTCTTAGTACACTAGGCATCTTGCAACAGGAGGAGATTGAGTGATGTGTAGAGTGACTCCCCTTGTTTTATAAGCCCAGTGTCTATGATTAGAAAGGTCACTAACCGTGAAGTCACTTTGTCCTTACTTGGGGAGGGGTGCATGTATTCCTTTCAAAAAGCTGCTTCTCAAGTTTCATGGAGCACGTGTAATTTGCTGAATCTCTTGGGTTTGGCAAAGTGGAGCATGTGCTGACAGAGAAAGAGTAGGCATACTGGAGTGTTGCGCTGGTGCTTTTTTCTATTCCCTCATCATGTCATCATTGTCACGGAGTTGCAAAGTCACTTGAGGAGCAGGAGGAGCTTCTATCCATGCTGGAGTAGCCAAAAAGTGCTACAAGGAGTGTTCAGAGCCCTTGAGAGAGTAGGAGGAGGAGGGTTGTGGCAGCATTTAGGAAACACTGTAGGAAACCATTGTAGACCTAGGAGAGGGGCCAATATAAAAGATGAGGAAGTAACATGGGGTTTGAGTGTTGATGTGAGAGTCAAAGCAGTCCACTCCTTTTTATCAGACCTAAGCTGACTACTGGGGATTCTTGTTATGGTTTGACAGCTGCAGGAATTGACAGAACGGCATATGCGGACTGAGTGTTATGCCGAGTCCCTGAAGAACGCCATCAAGAATAAGGAGAGGGAACTAACAACTTCCAGGAACCTGCAGGGGCTTCTGGCTGCGTCTTCTGGAACTGCAGCTATCCCAGAGCTGGAAGAACGCATACAATGGTAAGGAAGTAACACAACGGAGCAAGGCTTTGCTTTCTGCGATTATGTGAAAACAGGACTGTCTTCTTGCATGCCAGCAAGATAATAATACAAGACACTTTTGTTTTAGATGAGGTTCTTTCATGCTTCTTTTGGGATTTTTTCTCTTGTGGACTTCTGTGATAAAGCCTGTACTTCTCTTTCAGGCTCCAAGCTGGAAAGGTCAGGCTGGAAGCCACAGCACAGCAACAAGCCAAGACCATCAAAGCCCTTCAGAAACACCTGCAAGCCTCTGCCTCAGTAAGTTGGTCAGAGCCTTCCCTTTCATGAGCTGCAGAGCTTAGTTCCATATTCACATGGGGAAATTTTCAGATGAGGTTTTCCTGAGAGCCTAGGGGAGATCAGTTCCTCCGTTCTACTGACTATAGGCTGCTCTGAATGTCCCATTCCCCAGCTTTCTGGCTTTGAGAGTTGTCCCATGAGACTACAGCGAGTTCTACTTAATGCTGTCTTTGTTAAGGACTTGACGGTAATGCACTGGCTTAAGTATTTGCTGCTTTAGACCACTCATGAGGTTGAGACCTCAGGTAGCACTTCAGACAGTCATGCGGTTGAGGGATTTGGTACCTTTGATTGCGGACTTGCCTTGGGCTTTGGCGGTGCTGCGCACTTCATCCTGGAGGCCTGACTGGCATCATCAGACTGTGACAGGAATTACTCAGTTGCCTGTACTCTGGTCACCTTCCTGTTTTAGTGACTACAAATTCCTTGACCAGAAGGTGTGGGTCCATAATGCAACAAGAAGGCCTCCAAAGGTGAAAATCCGCAACTAATAAGGGAACGATACCTCCATAGGCAGTATTTTGTGTGCTTGGGTGGCATTGTGGGGCAGGAAAACAGTGTGATGCAGGAAAACACTGTGTGATGCTGGCAGGAGAAGAAAGGCTGTGAGGTGTGACCTTCAGTCAGGTAAGTCCTAGCGTGACTTCTTTCTTCTTTTAATGCTGCTGTAGGCTCACAATGGCCTGAAGGACTTAACAATTGGCTTCCAGACAACGCGGGCTCCAATGGACTACCAACATCGGCAGGTATAGGAACAGCTTCTGGGAATCACTGTGTTTAGTCTTTGAATTTCTTGTGGGCAGGTAATTTATTTAGAGATCACGTGGGCTGTGGGGAATTCCCCACGGTTTTCATCAGGGCACCTTCAGGGGAAGTCTAGACGTTTCCTTATTCCCCTGGTGCTCCTGCATTTTGAATGTGCTTGGTGGACAGTACACGGGCACTTGTGTTCATTAGCATGATCCCTTTGATGTGTGCTGTGGGCAGGAGATTGATCTGCGGTTGAGCGCTGCGAGAGGAGACTGGGTTTGGGAGATCCATGTTATCTTCTTTGTTGAGAACACTATCTGCACATTCTGCATATGGATCCTGTTCCTGTGCTCTGTGTGTGATATATCTTTTCTATTTTGAAAGCGTGGGAGTGAAAGCAAGGAAGTGAAGAAGGTGGCTGAGATGAAATGCCGAACAGAAGCACTTCTACGTGAAATGCAGGGAAGAAACAGCGCACTGGAGGAAGAATGTACCAGGCATGGCTTTTTAGTGCTTTAAAGAAATATCACATTGAGTAGAAGTCGAAGTCAAGCTTTACTGAACTCTAATGTAAAACCATGTACGTAACTGAACAACACTTCAGGTAAACTTTGGGCCCTCCAAGTGATGTGTAGTACTGGAGGGCTGCCTGTTCTTAGTAATTCCTGGCCTCTCAAGCATGTTACAGATGAAGCAAGCCATAGCTGTGCTACTTATGTAAGAGTACATGAAAAAGGCCGACTTGCCTTACTTCATGCTTTCCTTACTAATTTGCTGTGCAGGTTGAAGATGCTTCTGGAGGGATCTCGGGCAAAGCTGATGGCCTATGTGGGGAGAGCGTCCCATCTCAGATTCCGGGCAGAGATGAGGAAGAGCTCTTCTGAGGTGGCCAAGCAAGTTTATAAACTAAGAAGAAAGGTGAGCTCAAACTCAAAGTGGTTTGTTGGGTGGGTTTGAGGTGATTATTTTTTCCTGCTGGAACCTGTATGATTCTTTTCCTGTACTTTTTTTCCCTGATGCTAATTATCTGTTGGCTGTATTTTGCAATCGATTTATTTCTCTTGAGGCTCCCGCTGCTGTTGTAGCAGTAGACGATGATGATGTTGATGAACACAGATATAGTTATCATGATGGGTAAAAACCATGAGCCAGGAGTCCCAGCAGGGCTGCCAAGGTCAATAGCCTTGCTGACCAGGAAGCAGTCCCAGAGGCCCTGAGCAAAGGGAGTGGAGCTGGTCCATACATTGAGATTTTCACACATTTTAATACTCTGTCAGCTGGTGGTGAATGCAGTCTCTATGGCCCCTAACCTTACGGATTTCCACACAAGTGAGTAACTTCAGAGCAATCTTTGAGTTCATTTTGTTTGGCTGCCTTCAAGCTGGTGACATTTCCCAACAGCTGGAGATGCAGTCAAAAAAATGCATGCAGTGGGCAAGATAAAACCAGGACCTGTGAAAAAATGTCTGCTTTGCATGGGACTCAGGAAGAACCAGGGCTTTACCTCAGAAGTCACTGCGAGACTAGCATGGTGGGTCACAGTCAAATAGAGCAGTCTAAAAGAGAGATGGGAGAACGAGCTGGACAAGAAATAAGGCAAAAACCACAAGAAGTCGATCCATGTCTCCATGTAATGCAATTTTCCACATGGGTCTGTAACCCATAGGCTGTAACTTTGTTGTTGACACGTTTGAGTGTTTGGGTTTCAGTATGTGGATCTGCACATTACATGCTGCTGTACTTCCAGGATCTACTTTCCAGGGCTGCCTTTGGCCCAGCCTGCTATAGAACTAACACACAGCCTATTCCCACCCTTCCACAGTCACAGCTAAACCTGCAGCATGGTCAGTGATAAGAAGGTGCTGGAGCAGAGGAAATGCCAGTGCCAGAAAACAGAGCGCTCACAGGGAGATGAATGAAGCCTGGAAACCTTTGAGTTCCACCTTGTGCAGCCACTACCCTGCACCTAATTCCAAGTGTTCTGTTGCAGATCAGTATTTAATAAACCGTGTCATCTAGTACATGTCTTAGTGTTGCTGCACAATTGGAGTGCTTCCAACCTAGTGGGTTTTGATGAGGAGAGTTTTGTTTTTGAAGGCTCACTCAGGCTCTCTTCCTATGCAGGCAGTTTGCACATCTCTCTCTGCTCTTGCTCTGAAAAAAATCAGTCCTTCAAACGTCTCCAAGAAGAAACACACATCTCTGCCCTTTTCCTCTGGGGAGGCTTGAACCATGATTGTGCTCAGATGAGGGACTAGTGCTGAGCTACTGCTAATAATCAGTTACCAGGCTCTTCCTGCTTTTGTAAAGCAATCCTTCTGGTGGTCTGGCCAGAAGGTGGTGGGCGAGCTTCTGGTAGCCATGGAAGCTTTGCAGATCCCACAGGGATGTGATGGATGTGTAGCCCACAAAGGGGGAAGGTGTGAAGAAGTGGGCACGAGCTGGAACAGGGGGATCCCCACCTCAACCTAAGGAAAAACTTTTTCTCTTATGAGCGTGGGAGAGACCAGTATCAGGGACCAGCGTGGGCACACTGCTCTCTCAGGGATGGGAAGCCAAAGGGGGTCCCATGGCTGGGCCCTGCCCTGCTGGCCTCGGCCTACACAAGCAAGGGGAGCAGGCAGGGCCTGGGATGGGCAGCTGGGGCAGCCAAGAGCCCAGAGGAAAAAACAATTGCCTGGTGAGATGGCAGCTCTGAGGGCAAGCCAGGAAGCCAGGCCAGGCTTAGGCTTCAGGCCCAGTGGTGGCAAGCAGGGTCAGATGCAGCCCAAGGATGGGCAGGCACACCCACAGGGAGGCCAAGGGCAGGCCAGCAAGGCAGCCTGCAGGCTGGGGTCTGCAGCAGCAAGGTCCCCAGCCAGACATAGCTCAGACAGAGCTGGAGACAGGAACACCATGACAGAGTTCATGCAGGGCCTGGAGGCCTCTGCCTACACCTCGGTGGGCTCCCTGGGCCCATGAGCTAGAGGCCCCAGCTCAGCCTGCTGTGGCTTATTTGTGCCACAGAAAGGTTCTGGAGCATCTTCATGCTTGGAGACTCTATACTGGACATGGCCCTGCATGACCTGCCCTGGCTGACCCTGCGTTGAGCAGGGTGGAGACGGACAAGACAGACAACATAACACCCCTTCCAGCCTGGACGATGCTGTGCTTTCAAGGCACAAACATCTCCAGTGATCCAGAAATTTCATGCTGCAGGCCTGCTTTTATTTGGCTAGACCTCCTGCCTGCTTTAGCAAGCCTTTTGCCCGACTCTGACCTCATCTTAGCTATAACTCTAGTCTTCCCTGGGCTATGTGCAACAGACAAAACAACTGCAGACTGTATCCAACATCTCCAGGCAGAAAGATGGCAGCAGCCTTCCCAGACACCCAGTCATGTTGAGGTGTGATGCCACCAGTCAAGAATAGCCATAGGCTTAGCGAAGTGAATCTTGATTTCCAACCCCTAGGTTGAAACCTGGAAGCGGAGAACAACCATCACACTCCAGGTCTGACTGGGCAGCAGTGGAAGCTGACAGCTACAATGGTCCACCTGGCCCTGCTTCCCATCTCTTCAAACCCAAGGAGATAGCTAGCTAGGCATTATAACTTTGGCAAGCCACTCTTCACAAATACACCAAAGCACACGTGGCAAAAACAGACTGAAAGAATGTTCCACCTCCTCTCCCAGCAATCACCCTTCACAATGGTGACTCTTAACAGATATCTGGGCTCTAAAACCAAAATGGCCTTTGGAAGATACCAAAGGTATCTTCAAACAGTATGTTGGACCTGTTCTTCATGTGACTGAGAATGAGGGCTCTGCCAAAGAACAGTACTGTAAACTCCCAATTAAGGCCAACGACATCAGCAGCTGTAAGCTCCATGGTGATGTGTAAGCAGATGAAATCTGGCTGCTGAGCAGTCAATTCAAAGACTATGCAACACCTGAGCACAGCACTTGCCCTCATTTTGGGGGCATGCAGGGGCAAAAGGCTCCAGTGACAGAAAGCACTACACAGGACCAGACTGCTTCTGGCCCTCTTCTCTCCTCCTGTCTGCCACCAGGTAGCCTCTAGGCATTATGTAGCTTCTGAACTCGAGCACAAGTGTTTCAAAAGGTCTGACTACGGATCTCTCCACTACTTGGTAGTGGGTATCACAGGGGAACACAATACATCTGAACAAATGCAACTATTTTTGTTCCTGGATATCTTACACTGGTTCCCCCTGGCGTGCAGGTGTCAGTGCCAGAAGCACCTGGGGAAAGCACAAGTCTTTTCTCAGTGCAGAAGACTTTCCTGGCACATCACTCACTGCCCCAGCCACCCTCCATGTTTTGCAGCAACAGCTGAAGAGAGCACAGAAAACAAGTGCAAGGGAATATTTTCTTTTTATGAAAAAAATAAACAAAACAAAAAACACCAAACCAAAAAGCACAACAAAGAATGCTATACTGAAAGAATACTCTGGTTTTGCACTGGCCTTTCCAGTTTAAGCCATCTTATTGCCATGCACCGTGCTGCTTCATGCATGCTTCCTCCAGCCTCATTTTCTTCTGCAGAACCCCTGACACGATCCCAGCAGCCTTTCTAGCCACATGCTACTCAAGACTCCCTAAGAGAGAGTCTCCAGCTGACACAATGGGTCAGTGGAGACTCATTTTTCAGTGCTGCCACTGATCCGGTCCCATACCGGCATTCTATTGCACAGTGGTTTGGCAAATGTATTTAATGTTTATCAAGAGGCAAAAGCTACAATGAGAAGAGGGACTGTGGTTTGCCTTCTCTTCCATGCAGTTTGTTCCTGTGGAGTCTGTTGCTCTTTCCCTTCAGCACTGCCCAGGTTAAGACTTTTGAGCCAGTAACGTTGTTAATTTAATCTTCCCATCCATAGAGGCAGTGAGGCAGGTCCCGCAGTCCATGGCCGTGCTCCAATCTACAGTGACAACAGGAGCTCGGTGTCCTCCCAGGGAAAGGCAGCTCTCCAGAACCTTGTCCTCACCATTTAACTAAAAGAAGGAAAGCATAAGATTTTAAGGAGGCAAGTTTCTGCAGTGGGGGCAGCACACCCATGAGAGAAGGCAAAGCCTGCTACAGACTCCATATCCCTATCAGCAAATGTAATTAAGCAGAAAAATCAGAGATACTGAGATGTGTATAGCACACATGAGGAAGCAAATTTCCAGTCTCACAAAAGAAGTACATGTTCTCAAGCAGCTCAGCTTCTGACATCAGCGGAGCTGCAGTAATTGAACATGGCAGGCTAAGAGCGCACACTGATGAGGAGCACATAAGCCTAAGCTATAGCTCATGTTAGTGCAGGTGCTCTAAATGCCCCAGATGCAAAGTAAAAATTCCATCTAATCTGCCTTGCAATGGCTTATACTGATGCATACTGACTCAAAAGGAGGCAGGCAAGTAGCACGTGATCTGTAACTGCTTGCTACTGCAGCACAGAAATTTGGGTACTTGGAACTATTCAGCCTTACCCTTTATTTCAGCACACAGTAAGAGAAGATAATCAAGCTGGGACTAACATAACATCACAAGCACACAAGGCAGATTAAAGATGTGCATCTGCCAACAATCACACACTTTGCATTGACCTGGCATGCATCAATACATTAAAAAAAAAAAAAACACAAAACTTTGTCCTAGGCACTTGGGCGCTAAAGGAAACTGCCGCAGCTAAGCTTTACGAACAAGGAGCGCACATACTCTAGCTACATACAGAGGGCCAAACACTTACAAAGGGTTCAAACACTTGCTAAATGCAACACACTGCTAAAATGCACACTATGAAACTGAGCAGCAACCTTCACAGAGCAGGGATGGGTAGGTGCTGCTTGAGAGCTTCCAGTGGCTGCTGCTGCAGCTTGTAACAACAATAGCTTGTATGGATGCATAAGAGTACTCCCCATCACTTCTCAGACTTACCTTAAAAATTACTCCCCCAGTAGAAGAACATGTCAACATATAGTTGCCTTCAGAGTCAAAAGCAAAAAGCCTTCCTCGTGGGAATTGGACTTGCTTATAGCCGCTGTACCCGGACAGAACAAAAGGACCTGTAGCTTCGCTGGGAAGATCGTACTCAGACACCTTCAAGCCACTTCTGTGAATATTCCATTGAATAAACTACAATGACAAAAGGAAATTACAAAAGCCCATAGTTAAATTGACTGGGCTGAAAGTAGAAGGGCCATTTGTTGTTTTTAAGCAAGGTGGCTATTCCTCACAAACAGAAGATGGCATTTGGACATCTGTATCTAAGTAGCTATATTTATAAAATGCAGGCTGCAAAGGCCATAAGAGTGCCTACTACCCATATGCCCTACCTTCCATGAGAACTGCTGCCTACGTGTCCTTCCACATTGCATGCAGGACCTGGGGGGAATTCACTTAACTCTTATCAGCCAAGGACCCACACCTTCAGGCAGTCTCCCTCCCTGACCCATACCTCTACTGCTGAAGATAGGAACTGCAGAAATTGAGTCTCTTTATTATAAGCAACAGGGAGCTGCTGAAAAGGAAATTTATGCAAAGTGGTCATGGATCTGCTGCTCCCTGGTAAATCCCAGATTTCAAATGTGGTGACCTCAGGGGCACCGAAAGGTCATCTCCACATGGACTCCCTAGGAAAGGGATGTCACCAACAGTAGGATTTGCAGACAAGGTCCAAGACAGCTCCCACTGTTAATACACTTTCCAGCCACTTTCTGCAGGGACTGCATGCAGCAGGGTGGTGCTGCACACCTAAGGTTACAGTTAGCAGCCCACAGATCCTCCATATTCTGAGTGTATTTTTACTGCTATCCCCACCATGTGGAGAAGACTCCAGAAGGGATCTCACTGCCAGCTGACCAGTAGAAGATTACCCAGAGCCTACCTTGCCATCCTCGCCTATGCTGTAGACTGTGTTCTCATCATAGCTGAACTCAACAGAGTAGACTTCCCCATCATGTGCCTTCCAGCTCATGGCGCACTCATGCTGCTGCATATCTGAGGGGAGAACCAGTACTGAACACTCCTTGTACTTGCACAGAGATGAGGTCAAGAAAGAGAGGCCCTTTATATTTGTAAGGTCCCAGCCCTCTAAACCAGCCTGGGGGAGCCCAATCTACTCCCAGCACCTTGCACTTATTGTCCAGCATGTGGCTTTTACACTGGCCACAAAAGTCATTGCCTGTAACTAGTCACCTCTTACTCCAGTTTTACAGGGCTACTTACATGCTCACTGTCAACTGCAGGCATTCTGCATCCAAGCCCCACTACCACCTTTCTTCTTCTCTTCCCCTTGCTATCCTATCCACCCCCACAGCTGCTGCCAGCTCTGTCCTCCCACAGACTTGGGACTGCAGCCTCCACCAGCTCAGCACCTAGGCCAGAAGCAGATCCCTCATTCACAGAAGAGGGAGGCCCAAACTTCCTTTATCACAAGGACAGGCTGAAGAGGACAAAACCTGAGAAACAGAAATTGCTCAGGGAAGGATTGATGTGAAGCCCTTGCCTTCAGCTGGAAGGTCACACATTAATTCCTTTCCTCAAGACTCAGCCTCTGGCACAGCCAAGACAGCATGGCTCAAGGGTAGGTTAACTATGCTCTTCAGCAGGAAGGAAACAACGAATTCAGCAGCACTACCAGGGTCTCCAGCCAATGTCTGCCAGAGAAAGTTTATGCCAATTCACTCCTGAGAGCTATTGTGGAGGAGAGAGTAGCTTCCACCTTGGTGCTCAGGCATGTCCCACAGCTGCCTCCCTGCTGGCAAAAGAAGGATGCTAGGGGCAGCCAGCTTGGGGACACTGAGGGGCCACTTCACTGCCCAATTTCAACATACCAAAGAGACGAACAATCCCATCTGCAGCCCCAGTGACCAGCAGGTTGCCGTTGTGGTTGAAGGCTGTGCAGTTAATAGCAATGGGCTCAGGCTCCAGGGAGAACTGCAGCTGGAAGGGAAAGTCTCTATTAATGCTGAAAAATGGAGCCATGGGTGCTGAGGAGCTGGTGTGTAGGGGAGGGAAGAAAGATGGTATCTAGTAGCAAGAAATTCTCCAGTTTGGAGCCCTATGCCTCTCATAACTATAGACTTCAAGGTTAGCAGCTGCATTTTACTGTGACACTAAACCAACAATTAATTCACCTCAGCCAAGCCACAGCTTGCTTCGCCTCAAGGCTGGAAAACCAGCTTCCAGCAGGCATTAGCTTGAATATGGTGCTTTCTCCTACACATCAGGGACAGCATTTCTTAAGGGTAAAGGCGAGGGATGGGATGAGAATTCCCTGCCAGAATCTGACCCATCTAAATTGAGACAATGGAGAAGGTGGCATGAGATGAAACCTCTGAAAGAACTTCTGAAAGAAGCACTTCGCTAAAAATCAGGGAGGGCAGGGGAAATAGCAGCAAAGAAATCCCTTCACCATAGCTCAACTGGAAAAAGTCTGAGCAAAGCATCATTCAATCCACTTGGGACATTTCCAGTCACAAACTGTGCGGGCAGAATAGAAACAAGGCTATGAATTACTTTGAAGAATCCCTCAAAAAAAACCCAACACATCAACAAAACAAAATAACCCCCGCCCAATCCCAGCAGCTACTTACACTATTCATTTTTATCCTGCATGTGATAAAGGGGAAAGGAGGAAGGGTGAAGAAGAAAGGCACTGAAAAGAAAGTCAGCATAATTTAGCAATAGGGCTCCTACACATTGAAACAGAAGACACTAATTCTCAGCAAGCAGACTGAGAAAGGAAAGAAACCCAGCAAGTACCTGCTGCTTCATTGTTTTAGTATCCCACAGTAGCAGCTTCCCAGGAACTTGGTTCATGCTTTTGCCCCTGGAGCTGACTGCCGAAAAGTCCATGTGGGAGATAGGGCTCTGGGCTGCCGCAGAACAGACAAATGAGGCACCGCTTGGGCTGCAGGCAAGCGAGAGGATCCTGAAACACAGCAAACAGTCTGAATTGCCTCTCTCCAGCAGCTGACTCAAGCCCAATAGTCAACTAAGAGCTCTCCCATTAAGACCCTGCAAGACAGGGTGCACTGTAAAGACGGGCAGGATTCGTGTGCTTAGACAGATTTTGAGTGCCTGAGTGGTTTTACGCTGCTCAAACAGGGACTGCCCTCTGAATGAAGGCTAGATAGTCCTGCAGTTGCAGGAAAGCAGCAGGAACATTGAGACTTCACCTACCTTTTCACAGCCAAAACCAACAGCATTTATATTTATATATAAAAACAGTATTCCAGAGTTACCTGGGCATGTCTTCATCAATGCTGATTTCACAGAGATTCTTCTTCGCTTCTGTGTCATAAAGACGAACCGTCCCAACCCCACTGCCAAGCAATAGCTTGAAACCAGCAAGGAGGAAATGGAAGGAGTGTGAGTGAGTACAATGATGCTGTCCAACGACCATCAACACCAGAGTAAATTTTTCTATTTATGCATTTGGATTAAATGTCACTCCATTAGGACACATCTTGTCTTTCTGTGCATATCACTTTGATTAGGACTACCCCAGAGCCACAGAAGTCCGAATAAAAGCACTGCTTTCCAGTGAGAAAAAGATCTGATAGGCACCAAGGTAGAATAAAAGCCACTTTCTGGAGTATGGCTCAACATTATAGGATGCAAAACATACGTGGAGTCTCAGTATCTAGGGGAGTACGGAAAGAGTAACACAGAATTAAAAATCTAAATTTAAGAGAAAACCAAGTAGAAGCCACCTTCTTTCATCCAGGGGAGAATAAAATAATTCAGAAGGGCTCACACATGCTTTATCAGTGGTGCTACAATTTAATCAAAGTAAAACCATGGAGGGATGCATTATCAAAGAAAATAAAGCAAGCCAGATCCTTCTCACTTCAGAGCCTGATTTGCTGCTGAATCCCCATATATTTCAGAAAGAAGAATCTTTCTATCAGCAAGCAGGAAATAAACTCCACAATGCAGAAGAAACATCAGAAAAACTGCATGGACAACTTCCTTTCTAAGAGCAAAAGAAAAGAAAGAGACAAGCTGTAGCACCAGCTCTTCACAGGTGGCATTTGGGCGTTAGCAGCAACACATCATCAGTGCCAGAATGTGAACAATATTCCCTCAGTTGCAGGCCTGCCTTCTCACACAGCCCTGTCTCTTCACCAAGAGAGGGCATGGAAGACTAGCAACAGTTCTAGGACTCAGAAGAATGCATATAATTTACGGCTCCTCTCTAGTAACAGAACTAAAGTGCTATAGGGAACAAACAGTCATGATATTTAAACAAGTCCTGAGCTCCTTATGCACATGCCAACCCCCAACTCATAAGGCACCAGTATAAAACTGGCTATGGAGCCCTTTTCACACCTGCACAAGCACAATGCCAACACCACACCATTGCTCCTCAGCCCTGCTCTCCCTTCTCTGCTTCTGGCTCAGGGTGTGAGTAAAGCTCCACAGCTTCCTGCTCCAGGGTTCCCACGGGCTGTTGTATCAGATTGCCTCTGCCTGCCTTTACAAGTGGCTCTTTGCTCTGCCTGGAGAGAGGCACTTCTCTTAAAGGAGCTACTTCTATCCTGCAGCTTGTACCTGCACTGCAGCTTGGGAACTTCTGTCTCAGGGCAGCCAGTGGTAAATTCCTTGCTTAATACACAGAGCACACTCCTCACTAGTTTTTCTTAGACCCTACAAGCTTCAGTCCCCCATGTCCCACTGAAGTGGAATCTAACTGTTGCCCTGATCTTATCCACAATGCAGCTGTCTAGAGGTTCACGTGCAACACATAGCAACACAACCCCAAATCATCTGCTGTCTCTCAAGCCTCCACATGCAGACTACTCACCAGCCGATCACGCTTGGTCGCCCATTCCAGAGACAGCAACGGAGACTTGGAAATGGATGAAGCTTTAGTTTGCATTATGGGGTTAAAAGACCAGACTTTGATGACCCCGTCCACATCCAAGCTGGCCACCCTCCGTCCAGAACAATCAACCCTATGTGCAGAAGGAAACCGATTGGATATTTTTCTCCCTGAAGTTCTTACACACAAGCAGATACCCCAGTAATCTTTCCTCTCCCGGCCACACACCAATTCCTTCTGCAGGAATCAAAACTTCCTTGCGCCACTTCCTGTTCAGTCCACAATAACTGGCACAATGAAGCACACCAAGCTCCACATGCAAAGGATAATGCCCTTAAGCAATACCATCCTGCCTTCCCAGGGAGCTTCTTCCTGGCTGCCATCTCCCAGTAACAAAAGCCTCTATCCATTCTCACTGCACAAGTTACAGGCTATTTTCAGTCGCACCAACTTGACTGCCCTACAACCTAGAGTAAATGCACAATGTGCTGGACAGAACAGAGGCTGGGAGAAAGAGGCCAAGACACAGCTGGTCCTCTACAGAGGCTTCTATGAGAAAGCCCTCTTCTGCTCATCCATTACCTGCAGTACATGATGGATGAATGGTGCTCCCCATACTCCTCCTGGCTCAGGACAATGAAAGGCTGCTCCTGCCGGACCCCCACAACCTCTGCACTGCTGGCAGGCATTTTGGTTGAAGTCTCTGTTTGCTCAGCATGCAGCTCTGAGCATGGCTCTGTCTCAGCTGTGCTAATATCTGTTTTCTTCTCAGCACTTTGGCCCTGAAGGAAGAAATCTTGTATGAAATACAAGGAAGCAGCAGCTCCAGATCAAGCTCTTCAGCCACCCCAGCCTGCTGGGAGAGAAAACCAAGAAGCTGCACTGAAACAGAAGCATTGTCAGCTCAACACTCCTCCTGCCAGGGATCTTTCTGAGCACAAGGATAGTGTGTTGCACAATTGCATCATTAAATATGGCCTCCTTGCTTGTAGAGCCCCTTATATCCCCCTCCATGTGCCCAGCCATACACTTTCCTGTAAAAACTAAAGGAACCACAACATCTCTGTTTGGCAAAAACTCAGATTATATTTGAGGCCCATTTCGATGCCATTAGACTGCAGATTCACAAACATATCAATGTATTTCATGGAATTCTGGCATTCAACAATATAAGTTAAGTCTGTATAATATGCAGTTCATTAAACCTACACAAAAACTCTTGCTGGATGGTGAGCCCCAGTGGATGGATTATACTCATCTGCCAGAGATTTAGTTTGTGTGCACTGGGTCAACCACTACGGCCAACTGACTGATGACAATGGTAGAGTCAACATGAGTCCAAAAGCTTAAAACCCAATTTGACAGGGCAGACAGAACAAATGGAGTTTTAGGAGGTAAAGATATCTGAATGAGACAAGATCTGTACTGCAGCACACAGAAGTGTTTGAATGCAGCCTCGTCTTCCCTTGCCACCAGAAGCTGAACAAGAAGCAGATACAGCACATAAACCAGTAAAACATCTGCAAGCATTCCTTTGCTAAACCATTCTCTGAAGATGAAGTGCCCCCAAATTGTATTGGTATTGATGGTTTTGAATCCCTGCTCCCTAACACATCCTTGCCTTATTTATAGTAGCTTTCCCATCTTAGGCAATGGGTCAAACACTGCATAATCAAATAATCTGAAATCACAAAGCTGGAAAAGATTGGGAAATTAATCCAAGAATGCCTCTCTCTGTGTTAGTTAATGTGGGAGATAACAACTAATGAATGACACTCATGTGAAAGGAACAGTGGCACCTTTTAGTTTCCTTTTTGCTCACATGTGTTGAGAACAGAAAGCTAAGTAGTATCAGCTTTCCCTAAAGTACCAGAAGCAACTCTTACGAAGCCAGGAAAACACTGCCTTAACCTGGAACATCACAGAAAAAGGAAAGTCAAAGGATACTCATTGGGAAACAGGGCTTTGCATTTTCTGACCAATGTTTAATTAAAATGTTTTAGATGAGCAATGAAGAAAAGTTCTCTCACAGCCTTGAATGCTCAGTGGTAGAACAACATCTTGTCTCTAAAGCACAGCTCCCCCATGCAGAACAGCCACACATACAGGCCAATAGGCAACAGTCTCTCAGCACTGTCTCTCCCCCAAGGCAGTGGGTCTCATACAGCCAAAATAAAAATAGCTGAGATGCTGCCATCATTCCTCCTGTGCTCTGTATCCTTTGACCACATGGCTACTGAAAGCCAGACAATACACAGGTGAACAGAAGTAATCCACTGACCTTCAGCAGCGGTTTAAACAGGACACTATTATTTTATTAGATTAGAAAGCAGGGCACACCCCCTGGCAAAACTGCCAATGTACAGTGCAAAAAAATGCAAAAAGCAAACATTGCTACAAAGGATATTTCCACTCCTATCCAGGAAAACTTCCTATCAATTTTTCTGTCCCACACAGAGCCTGTACAAAGTAGCATAAGAACCCACAGGAGAGAACTCACTTGGGCAGGATGGGTAAGCCAAGCCTACTGCTACCAAGGAATGGGGATTATAACAAGGTATTTGAACATAACCATTAAGGTGGATGAAACATACCCTCACCAGGATCAGGCTGTTGAAAAGATCATGACAAAGCACTACTCTTCTTCCATTTTAAAAGTCAATACTGATTCCCTTCCTGGGACACAGAAATAAGCAACTCCTTCCACACTGTTTAACTACAGAGATTAACCTTTGATACAGTTAGATCTGACTAGCAATTCAGAAGCTTAACAGGAACACTTGCACTTGTTTTACCACCTAGCACAAAGACCTACAGAAATACCAGCCCTCCGCTTCCCAGCCTTGCAGTGTTGCCCAGTACCTGGAAGGTCCCTTTTGACAGCAGTTCCTTCCTTTCCTTCCCATGTTCTTGCAAGCGCTTCTGTCGCTGCTGCAGGGAACTTGACTCGCCTGCTACTAACCCGCTGAAGTGGCTCTTCCCATCCTTACAGCTCACTGTTCCTTCTTTTCCTTTGGCACTCTGGAAGGCAGAGGAATGATTTGCAAAGTTACACCTGTGCTAGGCTGCAGAACAAAGAGGAAAGGAGGAGGCAAAGAAACCAAACACCTGCAAGGGCCCCACAAGCCCCCAGACAACAGCAGTTGTTCTTGTGCTGCATTCAGGCCCAGCCTACACTTGCAAGGACGGAAAGGACTTTTTATTTTTTCAGGTGTAAGCAAAAGCTTGGAACAGTGCTGTATTGCAAGTTAACTCCTTGGATACTGAGCACCTTTCAACAAACACAGTTGATAATTACCTGGTGATTTGTTGATTCTTTCTTCCCTAGCACCACACTGCCACTCTGTGTTGGAGAAACCCCACTTGGATGGGCTGGTCTGGAAGGGCCCTTTTTACTCTGGGAGAGAAAAGAGGACAGAAAGCCTCCCCGGGACTGAAGAGAATGTGCAGTATTCCTCTGGCTGCAGGTCATATCACTAATTTAAAAAACAAAACAAAACAAAACAAACAAACAAACCCACCACCATCAAACCACTATGAAAGTGTAGTCAGACAACCTGATCAAAGACCACCCAACAAGCAAAGTTCCTTCCCAAGCCAACGGACCAGTATGCATTAAAAAACTGTTTTAAAACATTTTGCTAATGCCTGGAGCAGATCATTATAATTACTGTAACCAAAGCTCGCTTCTCAGAGATGCCACTGAAACAGTGGGCCCAGCTGTTCCTGAATCCCCTGTAGGGCCACCTTGAACTCCTTCCACTCCATCTGGTTAGTTCAGAAAGACCCTAAGAGAAAGGCAGGGAAACCCAAATTTCCAAAGAACCTGTTCAGCCAGGACTCCCAATTCAAGGCATAAAACAGACCTACTTCAAGAGGCATTCCATATGCAGTGTTTCACTGAATACCCTTAGATAATCAGCAAGTCATGTTTAACAATTTTAAAATGCGGGCCCTCAATATCTCAGAAACCAGACCCAAAGGAAATAAGAAAGTTTAGGTCCATTTCTATGGTTACACACACCTCCCTTCTCAGCCCGCAACACCAATAGCAGCAGCTGCTTCCCAGAACGCAACTGTCTGACCTCACTCCACTACAGCTTCCTGAGAGCAGAACAGCCCCCAGAGGAAAAGGAACACAATCACCTTCATTGTGTTTATCCTCTCTTCTAGGAAGGAACTGTTCTACCAAAGTTGGGCTTTGGTTTGAACAGAGACATGGAAAAAGCAACCAGAACTGGCCCCCAGACTAAGAGACAAGTTGCACACACAAGAAATGCCACTTCTAGGGCAAGTTTTTATAATACACACAAACAAAAATGAATATGGGAATAAACTATCCCATCCCTCTCCCCCATGTGTGCAGATAAACATGACGCTTTCCACACAGTAGTTAAACCAAAAAAAACCCATCTCAGATTAAACTCTATCCTGTCCTGCGCAGAGAGTGCAGAGCAGTTATCAAGGTAGGTCACCAGACACGTAAATCTATCTAATCAGAAAACTTTTAGACTAAAACGAAGACTTTGCGTGTGGTCTCTGCTACAACTTCTATTTGTCATTGTCAGCAGCATAATTTGATCAATCCCCCTCCTGTCTGAACAGAAGTGAAATAACACATGAGAAAGTCAAAGCCCCAACAGTGCTATTAATACCTTGTGACTAAGCTACATTTGCTTTCAGATCCTTTCAAAGCAAGGGGAAAAAAAGTCTCTGTAACACAATGAATTCAAACACACAGACTTGATTTGCATGACTGTGTACTGGGGGAAAAATAAGAGCTTAAATAACAATTAAACAAGGTGTATCACTACGTACATTGCCTCATTTCCACAGATAGGAATACAACAGATGTAGCCATAAACACACTTTAACTGCTGCAAGTTCATGGGGAATTCTGTGCATAACAGCCTTAGAGAAGAGAAACTCCTTCTCCCTTTACTGCAAAAGCAAGAAAGCATCTCTGCTTAACAATGACCTCTTCAGGTCATGCAGTAACAGTGTCTATAAAACAACACAGGGCACTCACCCACCGCACAAAAATATGAGTCAAGACACAAGCCACCTCATCTGAGCAATACTTCAGGCTATTGCACTGCTACGAGTGCCCTAACTGCCCAAAACACCTTGGTCTAATGCTGAAAGCAGAGCAGAATCACTTCCATTTGTGCTTGGGTTCTCACCAATTGGCAAGAATCTCTTCCCCAAATGGCAGGAGAGACACCCATCATTAATTCCCCCATTAAACCCCCTTAGGTCGCCAGATCTTCTGCCCAGATGTCTTTCTGCATTGACTCCCAGGGCAGGGAACAAGGAAATGACCCTCCAGGAGCCTCCCTGACCCAACAGAAGCAGCAGAGCCTGTCCCCATCTCCCCTCCTGCACTCACAGCTCAGAGTCCCCTAGTCGATCCATGTTGGCCACATATGCAGGCAACTTGTGATGCACTACTGCTTGTTCCTCCTCCAGTTCCTCTTTCTTCATGCGGGACGACTCAGCCTGCAAAGCAAACAGCTACAACGAGAGAAGACAGCCAAGTAAACAGAGGGTCACTGAGATTTACCTCCTTCCCACTTGCTGAAGTTGTTTACACCTTTTATTTCAACAGCGCTAGAAGGGTGGGGAGGTTAAGAAAGCCGCTCTGACTGGCTAGGTACCACATTAGTCCAAGTAGTCAAAACAATCAGTGCTTTACACATATGAAACTGGAGCCTAGTTAAAACCCTTCACTCCTTTCCTTGGGCTGTTACTGCAGGGACATCAACAGTGCTGGGAAATGAAAGTCAGCCAGGGCAGAGCTGATCAGCCACCCCATGCACAGGGTGGTCAAGGCCAGGGCAACGCATGAGACTGGCAACAGCGATGTATGGACAGAGCCTAGAAGGTAATCTTCTTCCCACAGACAAGGGTTTGGTGACCTGGCAGGGTGCATTGAGGCCAACACCACCAGGTCACTTTGAAATCCAGCTCAGCCCAGCTCCTGCCCAGCTCCCTCCCAAGCACTGCAGTGAAATTTATCTCCACGTTACGGAGACAGAGACGTTTTTCTTCCCCCCCCTTAGCAGAGAGGAACCTCAGGATGGAGCTTTCTGTGACTGATGTGGTTTATGCCTGTGACTCTTGTTCACATGAAGAGTTCCTTAGGCTTTTCTGTTTCCATGCATTTGTGTTTCAGATATAATTCTTCTTTTTCCTTTTATCATAGTATTTAAGGAAAGAAATTACAAGAAGAAAAAAAGGAGCTTTAGAAATCCAGCTTGCTATTCATGTATTTGCATTGTTTCAACAGTGAAATCAGAATCACTACTTAATTTCAACTAGCATCGAATTCAATATTTATTCACTCCATTATTTTTACTTAAACCTGTATTCTATAGGTAGCTGCTTCCTTTTATGACCTGAGCAATTCTCCAAAAAGAAAAGTCTAGTTTTTACCTTTGCCGATTTGCCAGAGAATGCTTATGCATCTGTAAGCGATATCAATCAACATACCACAAACAAAAAACAGCTTTAATTTGACTAAGAGTACAGAATACTTAACTGGAAGAAATCAGAGTTCTATTTCAAAACATACCTTATCCTGCTGTCCTTATGCACTGACTGTCTTTGCAGAACCCTCCTGTCAAAGTTTGCCTGGCCCACTGACTCCATACAGTACACAGTGGCAAACCTCGCTTTTCTTTCAAGAAAAGCCTCCTCTTTGAAATCAGTTACTCTAGTTTACTTCAACATTTTTAGGACAAATGAACAGTGCTGATCAGCTGCCAAAACAGTTGAAACAAGAAGCACAACGTACAACGTAATGTTTTGTAACACAGGAGGTAAAGCACAAAACTTACTGTACTGAAGTATTCATACAGAGAAAGCCTTTACTTGGTATGTTTTGAGGAAGTTAAACTGAAGTCCTGCTTACATGAATAAGGCTTCTCACTTGTATGTGATCATCCACATGTGATCTGTGGTTTAGAAAGTTCTTGAACTGTAGATTTCCTAAATCTCTCTAATAGGAAATTATACCGGGAAGGGACTGACCTGTGTTATATATTCTTGCACCCTCTCTCTAAGCATCTGCTGATGACACAGTCAAAAACAAGACACGGAGCTGGGCAACATTTTATCTGAACCGGTCAGCCCTTCTTACAGTTTACTGTAAGGTCTAGAGTTGGGAAACAGACATTCACAACATTTCCATTAGTTGATCTAAATTGCTTTAAGTGCAATTGCTTTTAAGTGCACTTCAACCATAGTGAAGTGGCCATTTCAGAAGTAACGGTTTCTGCCTCTTTACCAGAAGTTATTGCCCGTTTCTATTGCTCCATCAACTAAAATCTGGAAGTGACTGAACACTGTTCACAGGTTTGCATGCAAAGCCAGCCATATATGCACTTAACCTGCCACTAGTTTCAGCTTGTCTTGACTTTGCAGCATAGCAGGAAAGGAGTTTGCACAGTATCCAGCCACCTGTCAGACAGCACAGGGAGAGGGACAGTCACCTCCAGCAGAGGGACAGTAATACCCTAAACAGACATTTCATTATATGATCACAACCCTAAGTTTGCTGGAAAGAGTTTAAAAGATAAACCAAAATAACAAAGGACTTGTAGAAGAATCTGCCTTGGAATAAGCGTACTGAACTGAACAGTTACAACTTTCTTGAACGGACTGAACCAGTTTTACAAAACTCATAGCCTCATAAAGTCAGCAACTAAAGAGTGACTTCAGTTCTGACCTTATGCCGCAATGATTCATTTTCTTCTTGTATAAGACTGCTCCTAAGACATTCAGCTTCAAAGTTCAAAATGACTGGAACTGGTGAGGAATGTTAAAGAAAACCAAGACAAGAACTTGTGTGCACCTGGCTTAATTCTATCAGCCACCACTTCATGCTGGCCATTTGCCTGTAAGACAGCAAAGCTGCCAAGTCCATGCTACTAGCAAGAACTACATGCAAGGCCAGAAGACTAGAAACAGCTTAGTTACCTAAGTCAACTTTGTACTTTCTTTGTACTCTACTGTTGCACACGCTGTTTCACATAGACTTTGCAAGGATTTTTAGATGCTTCCTTTTTACACATCAGCAGTGGAGGACAAGACAGGTTATATTACTGCATTAGCATACACTGAAGAAACAGTTCAAGATGAACTGTATTCCAGCTGCAGTGTAAACCTGCCCATCAGCAAACAAGGTCAGAACTCAGTAGTTCTGTAGTGGGACAAAAGCTGTTATTTCTGCCAATGTTGAACTGCCCTATTGTAGTGAGCTGTCACTAGACAACATTGTGAACATATGAACCCAAAAAAGGGTCTAACAGGAGCTGCTAGTTCATTTATGGACTATGGCCCAAGGTTGCACACCTGTTTTGTACTATGCCAAGCAAAGAGGAAAAACATTTCAGAACAAGATGTGCACAAGATTTCTAGTCACTGGCATGGGGATGAGTTCAGCATTAGCAACAACCACAATTGTTTGTGCCCAGGAAATATATCATCAGATAACTGAACAATAATTATTCCAACATCCTCTGGTAAACACCAGCTTCCTATTATGTCTTGGCTCTAAACAATCCCCTGAAAGCAGCAAGTTCTGTAATACTATATTCTTGGCACCACTGTTAATAGTAAATGTAACACCAGGGCAAGAAAGATTTAACTTTTAGTTGCAAAAAAGGATATGCATGCACTGAAATAAGACGCTCAGGAAGTTGTGCAGAGACACAATGAACGTGTCTGCCCACTGGCGTGAGAAATAGGTGGCAAAGGTGGGGTTGGAGTCTGGGGCAGGGAGAAAGGGCAGGACAAACCAATCCTTCCACTCTGCCTGGTTCTGGAGCTCGGAGGCCTGCTTGAGGAAAAACTCCTGCGCCTTGTCATTGCGGCCGGTCTGAAACACAGTGAGAAGAACAGGGCTCATGCTTCCATTCATGGCACCACATGAGTTCTAGGCATATTTGCTCTATGTTATGAGCACACTAAAAACTGCTTTCACCACTCAACAGAGCAAGTGGTTAGAGTTAACAGATTCATTTAGAAACAAAAGAACCTCAAATACACCAGGAGAAGCTCACAAATGCACTTAATTCAACCTTCGTTCTAGCTACCAGAGTCTTGTTTAAAGGCTGAGACAAGCAGAACTCATCACTTACACCAATTTCCAGCTAAACCAGTGCAGTTTGTGCACTGACATAAGACATGAGCATTCATATACAGCACCAAAGTATACTTCAAATTACTCAAGTCAACAGAATATGTAGCCTGAAAAGGTTTCCGTGTAATACATTATTCAGACAGAACAGTCACACCTCAGGGTAAGCACAGGGCAAACCAAACTACGAAAAGACACACTTCCAGACATGTGCATTAGATTTTACTCCTCCACCAACATCTATCATTTAAGATTTTCAATCAGGGAACAGAATTAAGGAAGAAATTTTGTTTCTAAATGGTAAGAAGTGAAACATGAATTCCTGACAAGTATCTGTCCATTATGCTGGCCAAAACCCACCCTCTGTAATATATTCCATTGACTATCTCAGGGTTTCAGCAAGATAATCTCTGCTCCATTTTTAGCTCATTATTTTCTGTTTTATTCAAAGCAAACAAAAAGCATTCAGTCATTTTCTCTCCCACATTACCTTGTACAGATTTGAAGCCTACTTCTTCCCTCTCTTATAAACTGAAACTCTACTCCACCAACTTCAAGTCACCTTTTTTCCTTCTGGACCCTCCAACTCCCTTGATGAAGAACTGTGGTGCCCAGAAGGACTGGCTGAGTCCCGCCAGCAGGTTAGAGTTGAAGGAATACAGACAATCCTGCCTGTTGGTCCCCAGCACTGCAGTAAGGCCCTTCCCTGCACTGTTGCTGCCTGCCCTGCTCAGTTGTTTCTTATTCTGCAGTGGTGCAGCTGACTGCTCCTACCTACAGGTGCTTGGGGCTTTTTTTCTGCCTGTTTCTTCACCTTAATGAAGACTGCTTTAAGCACTGTTCTTGTCTTCCTCTGTTCTCAGGGCAATGCCCCACAAAGAGGTGTTTACTTACCTTGTGATCTCTCCCAGTATCCCAAATAATAAGAGAGGCTAAGCAGGACTAGCAGTCCCATACCCACAGTATGGCCATCCTGTCTGAGAGTGAACTGCCTTCACGTCCAAGTGTGAGTATCTTGCTCCCAGCTAATCATACTTCCCTCTTGCCTGAGCTTCCCTATCCTGCTTACAAGCTTGTCATGTGAGTCTATGTCAAACTCTTCACTACAGTCCTGAATATGACACACGAATTGCTCATCCCTTACCCACCAGGCCTGTCAGAAGGTCACAAGGGTATTTCATTGCTCTGGTTTGAGAGACCAGGATCTTTTTAAAACAGAAGCCTAAAAATCAAACACTACCTGAACAGTATGGATGAGGTAGTATCGGAACAAGCTGGTTTTCAGCTTGTTCACTGTTGGCCGGTACACATCTTCCAAACGGCTGAAAAGGCGTCGGTCCAGATAATTCCAGTAATCACGCAGGGCAGCCAGATCGTAGCTCTGAACGAACTGCTGCAGCTGGTCCACTATCTTATCCACCTAAAGAGGACAAAACAGGGAAGACTGCAGTCACGTGAGGGCTCTTCTGGCACAAGAGACTTTCTGTAACTTAATGCTGAGAAGCTTTAACTGCACAAATAATGCTACAGTCCAGCACTTATGCATTAGCTTTTTTCCTAATCTGGGAAACACTCTGCATTTTGTATTAGCATTCTTCCACTCTGCAGCACCTTTCAAATAAAAAAAAAAAGAAAGAAACACGAAAGAACATAGCCAAACAGATTTTGACAAAAAGATCACCTTTTGTTAAATACAGTCGGTGGGGTTTTTTGCAAGTAAGCAAGACATTTTCACTTCTTTTAAAAGTCAGTTGATAATGAAGAAACAGGAATAATGTGATTAAATATGGAAAATTCAAGTGCAGCACCTGGAAAACAGTATTACTTTTAGGCTAAGAGGAAAAAACTGTATTTAGCCAATGGAAAGAGGAAGAAAGATCTGTTGTACTGCAATCTTTGAAGTACATTTATCTTTAATAACGTCATCTAGTACCAAGGCAGGCATAAAAGTTTGGAACAGACTTTTTTTTTTTCATTATGTGTTTTTGAAAATAATTTCTGCAATATGAATAAGGCAGAATGGTGGTGTGGGAATAGATCTTTAGTTCAGTAATTTCTGATGGTCAAGACAGGCATCAGAGAAAAAAAAATCTGCACCCTATAAAAAAATTCAGCTGCCAAAGTTGTTTAATATGTGGTTTGCTCTCCTCTCATTAGTTAAATTCTGAGGACACCATCCAGCCTTCATCTCTATGGCTTCCTACAGATAAAGGCAACAGAAGACTGACCCCAGCAGCCCCTTCTTTGCCTAGGACAATATTATCCCAATTAAATCAACTGTTTGCCTACCTCTAAACATTAGCAAAGCGCTGGTGTTTTAAAAATAAAAGCAACATGCTTTATGAACAATAAAAGTAGTGGTTATGCTGCTGGTTAAAGAAAAATCTGAGCCTTCAAAATGCAACATTCAATGGCCAGAACTGCTGCTACAGGTACACGAAGCTCAAGCAAAGGACTGAAACTGTATTTTCGAGGCTGGCAAATTCTGCGCCAATTTCCACACATCTAGCAAGGCAGCTGGTACTTAAAACACCCAAACTAAGGAGCGGAGCTGTAAAGCCGCTAGATAAAAGTCTCGTGACCGAGAAAAGATCCCGGCAAAGAGGTGTCCTCCCGCCCTCTCGCAGGCGCATCTCCCCCGCTCCTCTCGGCACGAAGCTGACAAACACCTGGCGATTTTCGGGTCGGGCGCGGGGTCCGCAGGCGGCGGCTTCGGCCAGACCGAGCAGAACGGCGGCCCCGGGGGGGAGGGGGAAAAGCCAGCCGACGGGACGGAGCCTCTCGCCCACCGCCGCTGCCCGGCGCTAACGCCGCTGCGGGGCCAGGCGGGAGAGGAACCCCCCGCCAGCGAACGCCCTGGCGCCGGGAGCTGCGCGTCCACCTACGGCCGCAGGACCGAGCACCGGCCCCCGCCACTGGGACGCGGGGGTCCCGCCTGCGCGGCCGGCCGGGCCCCGGCGCCCGGCCCGGGGCGGCCGCCCCTGAAGGGATCCGGTTCCGCGGGGAAGCGCGGGGGCTCCAAAAGCCGCCCGGCCCGCTCCCCTTGCCCAGCCCCGGCAGCGCGGAAGGGCGCCCGCGGCCTGCCCAGGAACCGCGTCCTCCCCCCGGGGATGAGGGTGGAAGGCACCCGCGCCCACCACCCCGCCGGGAAGGGGAACGCGGCCGCCACTCACCCGGAAGCCCTTCTCCCGGTCCGCCTTGATCTCCGCGTCCAGCTGTTTCAGGGCGGCAGTGAAGCCGCGGAAGAGCAGATACTCCCGCACCAGCTCGTCCGTCCGCTCCGCCGCCGCCGCCATGGGGGACCCGCGGCGTCGCCGGCTCCGCCCGCCCACGGGCGAGGAGAGAGGTGCCCGGCCCCGAGCGGAATGGCCCGGCCCAGCGCCAGTAGGACTACAGCTCCCAGCATACCTTACCGCGCCCGCCTAGCGCAAAGCACGCCGGGACTTGTAGTCCCATCCATTGCACATGCGCCCGGCGCGCCTGCCTTTTCCCGCCTCTTCGTTGCCGCCCCTTCCCCTCCCGCCAGCGCTTACAGCCCGCGTTTTTTCCGTCTTCTTATTGGTCGCCGCCGGGCACCGGCTGCATCCCTATTGGTCCTCCGCCACGTGCGGCTCATGTTGCTGGGCGCGGGAGGGCAGAGACGCGGCGGCGACGGTCATGGGCGGGGGCGGGGCGGGGCGGGGCCGGGCCGGGCCGGGCCGAGACCGGGAGGGTGGGATCGATCGATCGATCAATCGGTCGGTCGGTCCCTGTAGGCGTCCGGCGTGGGCCTAGGCGGGCTTCATCTCCCGACCGCAGAAGAAACAGCAGGGGCGGGCGTTCTTACCTCTAGGCCGTGCTTGCGGTCGGTAACGGGGCAGGGGGCGCCGGTCCGGTCGCCGGGAAGGGCTTCCCCAGGCGGGCGCCGAGGGCTCTGTCAGGCTGGCGGGGTGGCTGCCGTGGGCCCGGCTGGGCGTGAGTCTGGCCCTCTCGCACATGTGTATGTCTAATATCGTTGCCTGTCCAATGTCACGGTTAATTTGGGACCAAAATTCTGATGCTGTGAAGAAGCTTGTGTTTGTGACGTCGGGGGGAGCTGAGTGGTCTCAGCGCCATGTGAAGCCAAACTCTGGCTAGCCCATGGAAATGGGGCATCAAATTGTTACAGGGAAGGGCTCTGGAGGTGGGAGGTTTGTCTGGGCTGTGTTTCATGCCATGCAGTTTATTGTTAATGGTAGATTAGGTTTTAGTCGGTCCTTACAGATGGTATCCCTCAGGCAAAGAGAAGGTTTCAAATTCCCGTGTTTTCCTAAAGAAAAAATGAGCTGGAGTGCCCTTGTCAGTCACCCTGAACTTTCCTTTTTTTGTCTGTCCACTACACAGGCTGTAAGATTTCCTTTTCTTCACTTAGATAGATATTTGTTCAGTATAAATAAATGCTGCATTGCAGCTTTTGATGGAGGCAGCTGGAGACTGTAGGAAGACACATGCCAGAGTAAGTCCCAATCCCCTGACACACCTGCAAGAGGTAGAACCCCGCGTGGCAAAGCGGCGCCTGTCACAGGCACGCCACCGGGCTATGCTGGCAAGACTCATCAGCAGTTTGCGGGAAGCTGTTTTATCCCAGTCAGACAACTCGGCCTCAAAGGTGCGGAGCAGTGACTGTATTTCTCTATGTATTGCTATTATACATGGGTATGTTTAAATTGAGCCAGGTTTATTAGGATGATCACCGTATCTTTACGGGTGCCAGTGATTTCACTGTGTGCAGCTTTCCTGGATCCCTTTTACTTTAAAGCTGCCAGCTCAGCATGAGCAAATTGTTCACTTTGTAGTCTCTGGGTCATGGGTTTGTCATGTGGCTTATCTGCCCTTTTCTTACAGGGTTTTTGCAGCTTCTTTATAGCTTTGTGTCTTCTTTATAGTGTTTTGGAAACAAACCAGGGGATCCCATGATGAAGTTATCTTGATTTCACAGTGTTTTGCTATGAAATCAGAATAGTGAGTTTAGGGACAGAAGAAGTTATAGGGGAGGGAGTAATTCATTCAGCCTTATGAGGTGCACTCTGTCTTTGAGACACTCTGGAAAAGTAAGTCAGGAAAAAAAACCACCAATACTGTTTATTGGTCTCTACTAAACTAAGAAACTATTTAATCAAAACAAAATTGTTTCTAAAGATCAAATTGACCCAAAATGCTGATAAGATGGATATTACCATGCTCAAGTCAGAGGAACAAACCCGAGTCCTTTTATCCTCAACTCTGCCACTGATTCATTTAGTTGGATTGCTTATTTTCAGTTTTCCAGTTCGTAAAATGGAGAGGGTAATGGCTGTTAGGACAGGAATTGTCTTTGTAAAGGGCTTTGAGGCTCTGAACATGCAAAATCTGCTGTCTGGGGCTTGTGCGTGCAGAGCATGCAGAGCTCCTTACCTTTCATGCAATTTGAGGTAAAGAGTTCATCACACCATGTTCTGAACAAGATGCAAGTTAAGCTGGAGTCACCATGATCTCAGAGGACAAGACTAAACAGATACTTGTTTTGTCTAGTCTAATCTTCACATACCAATTCTTAAAATTGCTTTTTAAGAAAAAGTATCCTGTGCCCCTCATGTGACTTTTGGAGGCCAAGGAAGATGAGTATCTTCAAAAGCCTAAATACAGAAGTTAGCTTGTAATCCTAAGTGCTTCGTGTCTGGCTAAAACATCCAGTGTGAAAACTCTGCAAGGTAGACATTCCAAGGTGATCGTGGATGGTCTCACCAACCACATAAATCTTGAAATATTTTTGAGATGTTATGTTTAAATGCATTGGCCATTTGTTCTCAGTTATGCTTGCTATACATGATGAAGGAATGATGTGCAGTACTGAAGTTATTCCAGTTTACATCAGTGTAGCTGAGAGTAGAACATGGCAAAGGCTTCTCCTAGCAAAATTCTCATGGGAAATGATTAGTAAAGTCTTATGCCTAAAGTTGGTAGACATCCAACAAGACTTCACAGCATGATATTTCTGGACATACTCCAAGAAGAGAATGATCCAAACAAGACCAGTTGCTGATGAAAGAATATCAGAGTTAAGTAGCAAATGTCTATGTGACTGGTTATTATGTGTATGTATTGCATAATATATACCAAAACATTTAATTCTATATTTAAGTTTTCTCTGGTGTTAGTTCTTTTCCTTTTTCATATGGATAAGGGTAGCTGGTGAAACAACACAGTTGTTTTCACAGTGGCATCGAGATAACTGAAGGTCAAAATGAAGGAAAAGTGAAGAAAACAACCAAGGCATGTTAAAACATTAATCCAGTCAGAGCAGAGAGCAATGAGTTCTGATTTCTTCTTATGTTTAGTATCAGGTTTTGCGTAAGGCTAAGAAATCTATCCAGAAGCTGGAGCAAACCTTCGGTTCTTCGCTGAAGATGAAAGGTACTGTATGCAAGTATTTGCCTTGGACAGAATGCCTGGACTTGGTTTTTATTTATTTGTTAGAGACAGATAGGTACATGGCTGAGCCCATTAAAGCATTAGAGCCAACTGTGGCTTTAATTGTAGCAGTAAGCAAGGGATAGCGCAGAAGACTGAACTCACAGAGCACCTCAGAAATCCTCCTCTGACTCTCAGTCATTTCTGCCCACTCCTCAGCCTAGGTGAAGGAAGGGAACAAGTAATTCCTGCTATCCCACAGCAGCAGGCAGTTCAGGCCAAGCACCCTTGTCACCCTGCTGCCAATTCACCCCCAACAGGTGTGGGGCTGGTGTGGGTCCCCAGGCTGCATGCTTGGGCTCCCACTGAGAGGCTGCAGGAGCACGTGTGCTCCTCCCAGCCACAGCAGCATGGTGCAGGGCGAGTCACAGCCATCACTAGCACCCAGTGTTACAAGTCAGCACAGCCAGAGCTTAAACTTCAGAACAGCAGGCTCTGGTGTGAGTTAAAGGAGAAGGACAGAGAAGCCATTGAGGATTTCCTAGTATAGGAAATGGAAGCCTCTATTTAAGAATTTACTGCAACAGAAACGGGTAAGAGAGATGCCGTGGTTTTGTTTTCTTTCAGCTTGGCAGGTTGTCTTCATGCACTTCTCCATTACTGCCTGAGACATGATGCATCACACAGGTCTAGTATGTGTTGTCAGCTGCAGGGCTTCAAGCCCTCACCAACATGCCTTCTGTTTACTGATGCTGGCCACTGCCTCCAGTGGCAGAAAGTAGGACTGGGGGCTGATGGGGTAGAGACTTTGGACATATTTTTATGTCCCTTTTACATCCATAGTTACTGCCAGCTAGAAAAAAGCATTGCTATTCATGTACCTTGCACCTTCAATAATTTGCATCGATTAAAAGACCCAGTGCTTAAAATGAGCAATCTCTTCTGAACCCACATCCTGGGATAAAGTCAGCCATAGGTAGAAGGAATAGTTTGACAGAGCAAACTAGAAGGGATCACAAGCAGTGAATCTGGTTGAGGATAGTTTGGAGGTAAGCTTCCCCTTGTATTTACTTGCATAGATGCACAATTCATATTGTTTGTGAATCACGGGTTGGTTGTCGGGTTTTTACATGCAGTTTGCTCATTATACGGCAGTCACAAAATACTGTATTGACTGGTGCTTTCCCAGACCTTGATTTGCTGGTTGTTTTCACCATCAGCTCTGTCAGACCAATGTTAGGAAGAAGGCATTGATTTTAAGTTCCTCAATGATCATAAACTCCCAATATTGCTAGTTACACTATAGGAGAGGCAGAGGTGTCTCCTTTCACATCATTTTTGCCTAATGAAAAGCTCTGGATCATGAAGGACCAGTTGTTGAAATTATTCTGACTGGGGCTGAGGGTGAGAGGGAAGCCAAAAGTGTCGCTGATGAGACAGTAACCTTTCTGCTGACAACAGAGTCCTTCAGTCTGGAGGATGGGAACACATCCACCTTGGAGGAAGTCAGGGAGGAATATGTCAAGAAACACGTCAGCAATCACAGGTAAGGGCTTATATCAACCAAGAAAAGATTATAATATTTTGCATGTGCTTCAATTCCAGCATCTCTGAACCTTTTTGTAATTTTTATTGATTTTCCAAGCTGAGGCCTTTCATCGTAAGGAAAAGATTAAGAGATTTCACCTAGACCCCCATGATTCTGTACAGTGCATGAACTCTAAGCATGTTGTTGGTCTCATTTCCAGTCAGTGCTTGTATTTCCTTTCCCTTCTATGTAGCTTATCTCCACCAAGGACTTCTCATTTGCCTGCAAAGCAAATGGACGAGGAGAAAGCTGACTTGGGAAGAATGGCCCTGGATTCTGGAGTGACCATGACAAGGGCCTTATTAATCCAGTTAAGAAGTTGTTCATGTGGCTTTTTGTCCTGTGTGTTCTTTCCAGCACTGCATCAGTCTCAGAAGCTGTGAGTGAGAGTGACTCTACCGTCTGGTATTTGATTCAAGAATGTGAAAAACAAACAATGGGAGAGGATGGGAAGCCAGAATTTATCCTGTCTCCAGACACTTCATCGCCAGATCTGGTGGAATTTGAACGGTAGGTGCACCCCACATTGCCGTCAGTTTTTTAATTTGTTTGCATTAACACCGTGCATCCTGTTGCTGCTGTTCGTGCAGCCCTGCTGGAGCCTGCATCTGCCTTGCAGAAGCCTTGTGTCTGCAACTTTGGCTCTGCTGTTGATGAAACTGAGTACCTCCCAAGTCACTTACCTGCGACTTGCATGTGAATGGACTCCCAGCACCATAGCAGCCCCCAGCTCTCCAGGCCTTGGAAAATCCCTGAGGATTTTCCACCTATCCTCTAAGAAAGAGAAAAAAATTTCTTCCAAGTGTGTCAGTCTCTGTGTGGCCATGCTTTACCACTGTCCAGATGGCTTGCAGAGTAAGATGCAACATACCTGCTAACAGTAATTGTTTACCAGGCAAGCTCAGGTGAAACAGGAGGTTATTAATCCAGAATGTGTCCTTGTGTGTTTGTGGTGTCAGTACCACTATCAATTTGTATCCTTGCAGTGGAGCTAGATTTTAGGAATGTACAAATTGCTGCACCAGATTAAATTCTCAAGAGTCTGGGGAGGTGCAGGAACCAGAGGTAGGCAGATACTTTCCCCCACAGTGATGTTCATCCTGCCTCTAATGGCATTGTTATGAGGAGCTTGAGCACTGCTGTGCCTTCCAGAAACAGACCCTTAGCTCCTGGCAGCTTGGAGTACTTTTTTTGTGGGTTCAGCAGGGTAAGGCTGGATGTGACCAGGGAAGATCATGTATTCCTCAGCTTGCGGGCTGCAGAACAGTGGTGGTCTGGAAGATATCAGAAAGCGCTCCTCAGAATGTCTGCAGCATGGCAGGGAGAAGGGGAACCTAAACACTTGCATGTGAGTTACACTTAGAGCTAGTGGGTGTGAGTCTATAACCCCCTTTAGGATCAGCTCCTAAGTGCCTGATGCAGGACCTAAAAATCAAAGACCACTGTCCTCATGTCAGCGGTACATGTATTTTAGTCTGAGGTTGTAATGGTGAAATTACTGGGGTTTTTAAAAAATTTATTCATATCTTAAGATGGAATACATTATTCATCACATTCTTCCCCTTGCTGTCAGACAGCACTAGGAGGCACTTAGAGGTCATGGATGCTTTTCCAAAAGGATAAACGATCATTTCATTGTAAAGATTTGAGAAATAAATGGATATCTAATCTATCCTGCACCATCAGGCAGAGTCAATTTTACCCTAACTATTCCAGAATTAAGAATATGCAGTGCAAGAGAATCCACAGCTGCAGCTGGCATCCTCTTCCACAGCGTCACCACCATAAACAAAAACTTCCGCAGTTCCTTCTCTTTTGCTTTGAACTGGTGCTTATTTGTAAAATTCCCTTATTGAGTTTTTCAGCAAAATGAGACTGCAGCTGTGCCAGCAGATGGCACCAGCCTCCCACTACAGTTCCTGCTTTTGCTCCTGTGAGAATCAAGAGGTGGCTGTAGTAAGGTATCATTTACAAGACCTTGAAATGTGCTGAATCAAGATTTTCTGGGGGAAGTAAGCTCTACTTCATCAAACACTGCATGACAGAGCCGTAAACACCTGACTTTCCCCTTCTTCACTGGCAAGGTAGACCAGGGCCTGTACTGTACAGACTTTGGCACTTTTCCTACAGTTTTATGGCAGACTGCAGATGCTTCATAGCTAATACTTCTCAAAAACCGGCATAAAACAATAGGGACTCTTCAGCAAAGAAAATAACAGCCTCTTCGTGATCATATAATCACATTATTTGGGCAGCATCAGAAATGCTTTGAGCTTCAACGGACTGGTTTTATTTTCCAAGTGCAGCAGGACCTACAATGGTAGGACTACAGAGTACTCTGTCCGGTGCAAAGTGTGGTTGTCTCCTTCCAGCTGGAGCTGAGTCATGGTTTAAGCTTAATTTCTTCAGCAAAGCAGTCCTAATGGTGATTCATATTCTTCTGAGAAACCCCAGATCCTTTGTTTGGAGCTGGACATCCAGAATCCTTAGTGAGCGCAATACCTTACCTGAGAATGCTTATTCCCCTTCCAGTATTTTGCCTCCAGCAATGGTGTAAAATACTCCAGAGTATGGAAACTGGAGTTTTAAACATGTTCATTCTTGCATGCAGAACTATCTTTAAGATTTTCAATATTGGTTTGCTGGAACAAATATTAAAAAAAAAAAAAAAAAAGACGACAACTCTTTTGAGTTACTTTCTCAATGCAATACTGTTCAGTTAATCAGGAAGTGTGCTCATTTGGGACATCTTCCAAGGAATCATTTTGAGCCCAAACTTAGTAACAATGACTGCTGTGTATAGAACTCTTGGTTTGTTGTCCTTTGATCTTGTTATTTTCATCTGAGAAGCTCTAAGCATTTAATTAATGTGAAATAACCTTCAGTCCTGCTTTCCAAAGTAGACATTATTATCCCTGGTTCACTGTGCCACACAGTGCTAACAGAAGAAGTGGGCTCATTCTGAGATTTAGTCACCACATTGAAATTAGGACAGTTATGTTCCATTACTAGTTTCACTACAGGCTGCACAGAATTCAGTCTTAGGGGTGCATTTCCTCAGCTGGAAAAGGTGGGAATTGAGCTCCCGTGCTTATTTAAGTCAGATCATCCAGGCCTGGGTAGTCTCTTTCTATCTGCACATATAGTACTTAAGACATCAGGATACGACCTCAGCCAAGGCTCTTAAGTGTAGTGCAATGCCAGTAAAAGGATAAAAAGTCGCTTACAGCACAAAGGCCTCAGGCTACAAAGGCAAGTAACTTAAGATTTATTAAATGCCAGAATGAGGTTTGCCTGTGTTACAAGTACAGCCTGCAGCGCCTGGATCTTCTGTTGTGAGGCAGTCCTGCTGAGGCTGTGGCTGGAGCCTGCCTTTTGCAGATGAAATCTTGGCAGAACAGAGTTGCTAAAATCTTCAAACAGTGTTGGCAACTTTCAGTAATTGTATGAAGTCTTAGAGAGGGTGAGATCAGTGAAGTAGTTATGAATGAGAGCTACTCCCCAGTCTCCTGTGGATTTGCAGTAGATGGCTACCTCACAGCCTGCTCTTAAGAGATGCTCCCTTTCCTTTCATTACAGATACCTGTATTTTTATAAGCACACAGTGGACCTGCTGATAGAGCATGGAATTGTTTGCACTGAGGAGGTGCCTCTTCCTGAGGTCTCCACGGCTATTTCCCACCTCTGGCAAGAGCTTTCTGAAGAAAGGAGAGACAGCATCTTGCAGTACTGTAGCCAGAGAGATTTCCTCATGGATCCTGAGGCCGCTTGCCAAGAGCCAGCGTGCAATGAAGGTAGTGTGAGGGACAGCAGAGGTAACAGTGAGGAAGCCAGTGGTTCCTCGGTCTCCACACCAGAGGAAGTAAGTGCTCAGTAACATACAAGTCTTCAGATGCTAATTGGCTGTGCAGCTTTTAATTGGAAACATACAGTTGTTGTAATTAAGCTTTCCCAAGGCCACTTGAATGCATAAGTGCAGACAATAAGCAGTCTTTGAGTAAATGTCTGCACCCAGTTCTCTCACGGTAAGATACACAGCAAGCTATTGGAGTGCAGTGATATTAATCCTGCTAGTTTCCACTGACCTGTAGAGTTTCTGTGCTAAGTAACAATTAAATTTGCTCTAACTTGCTCCAGGGGGGAGGGAGCAAGAACAAGAATTACACAGTTACTGTGCTCTGCAAACTCTCTGAGGAGCACAGATGAGCTAAATCCAGAAGGAATACCCAGTTTGCCAAGGCCTGCTGTGTTTTGGGTTGGGTGTTTTTTGTCAAAGCACTTGATAGCAAAGAGAAAGTATTTGTAGACCAGTTCCAGTGGTACAGAGCTAATGCCTGCCTGAGCCATGCACGTCTGCACGGCCAAGAAGTCAGCGACTGAGCAGACCAGGGCATTTGTTGAAACAAAATGAAATAACAGCCAACTCTTTTAAAACTGTTCCTGGAGCACTGATTATGTAAGTAACTAGCTGCTCAAAGTTGTGTAATTTTACTAGCTGCAAGGGAGGGAGAGATATCCACCTTTGGCATATAAGTAAATTGCATTAACAAGTTCTTTTTGAGTCACAGGACACAACTCATGTTACTAACCTTCTTAGGAAGTGTCGTGGGGATGCTGCATGTACTGTACTTTCTGGCACAGGAAATGTCTGAACTGCATTACGGCAGAGTGAACTAATGAGCTTATCAGTCTGTCAAAGGGAGCATACAAACTCCCCTGTAAGCCAGGTCGCACACTGGGATCGGATTTAGGGAAGCTAGCTGGTACAGCTGAGATCTCTAGCCATGAACAGCAGCCCACAGTCGTCTCTAAAGTACTGATACAATTAATGTTTTTTACTAATTTTCTGGGGACATGTAATGTTAAGTCTATTCCTGTCCCCACAAAACCCTCCTGGTTTACTCAGGTAGTAAAGGTACATGTTAAATGGAAAGAAAGAATATCATGCTTTTAAAAACTTCATTATTAGAAATTATGCCATAGGTAAAAATTTTAGGTGGCTTGATATGCTGACATCTGAAGTGTTTTCTCTGATAGGTAATGTTTGAAGATGCATTTGATGTTGCTGCTGGTTTCCTTGACAGAAGCGAGACTCAGGGAATGTCTAGCCACAGGTAACTTAAAAACTCACCCCTTTTGATAGACAAAGTAAGTTAATAGCCCACTGTCGATACTCGCTAGCAAGTTTGCTGTGGAGTAAGGCAATAGCCTAGCTTCCTTTTTTTGTGCCTGATTTTTAGTCAATGGTTAGAATAGCAGCCTCCAGTGACTGTGCTCACAATAATATTGTCTCTCAAGGTGCAAAAGTGAAATGATTATTAGGTACTTATGGCAGAATCAGTAAGAATCACTTATTAAGACCACTCCATCACTTCAGGATAACTGGGGTCCTTCTGATTTTCTTCACCATTCTGCATAGCTTTCCATCTTTTCAAATTACAATACTTGTAATGTTTTTCCTTTCCTCTCTCTCACTTACCAGGTCTATGAGGACCATAAGGTATTCCCTGGATAAGGCAGCTGACCATAAACTGTACTTTCATTTAATGAGATAAAAACGATCATTTTTTAACATTGTCTCCATTGCCTTTTCAAGTACCCTAATTCAATCACAAGGAGGTGATCAAGCTAAAGTGTCATTGACCTGAACAGTAACACAGAGAAACACAAGATCTATTAAATAATAACATGTCTTGCCTCTGCAGGTCAGATGAGTTACCGAAACGAGAAAGCTGGCACTGCCTTTGATTTTTCCCAATAGACTAAAGAAAGGAAAGGGTTGCTTTCCTCAAAAGGAAAATCACATGATTCATCTTTTATTCATTCCTGCTACATTAGGATTGTTTCTCTTTGCAAGTAGTGTTTTTAATATTTTTTAAATTCCATTTTCTACTTATTTTTCCATATTTAGAGAGTTCTTCAGTGTGAATTTCTTTCTGTCTTTCACCGCCATTCCACCTTGCACTTCCAGAACAGAATGAATGGAAATAAGACAGTTTTGACTGTTGATCAGAATATCCTTGAATACGTAATAAAGCTTAACAAATATGTACCCATTAAATAACATTTATTAGGTCAGAATTGCTGTTTGCTTTTAAAATAAGATTAAGTATTATTTAATACTGCAATGTATTGCCATCATCTTTACAATCTGTTTTAGGTCCCACATTAGATTAGTATTTCAGTAGTCAATATTTGCCCTATTCCCCTCCTTCCCTATCACTCTGTGCCTTGTAATTCTGGACAGAGGTATGATGGCAGAACTTTGTAAAATCCCAGGGAGAATATAGAGGTTAAATCCAGAATTAATATCTTAGTTTTTTTGCCAGAGTTACCTGTTACCTGAGTGCAAACCTGATAGCTAATGTATCATTTCATGACCCCGTGTTACTTGAAAACTTCACAGAAGAAGTCAAAGCTTTTCCTCTGAACAACCTTACAAAATACACTACCAAATAACCATTGTTGCTCTCTGTTACAATGGATATATACTTTTCCCCAAAGCACTGTTACTATAGCTGTCATGTATCAGTGGATCTTTGTTGTGTTACTGGTTTCTTGTATTGCTGTTCTCTGTTCTTACATATCTTCCTTGCATTTGTTGGACAATATCTTGTCAATATGCCCACTTCTGCTCCTCCCTGTCTCGCTTGGCTATTGTCTTTGATATCAGAATCATCTTGAAAACAATTTGAATCTTTTTAAATTTATAAATAAAATGTGGATGAGAGAAATTAAGTAGGAGGAGGAATGAGGGAACAGGAAATTAAATATAGTGTCTGGTTCCATTTTCAGTTCAGCATTTGCAAGCTGCACTTCTGAAAATCCAGAGGATCACCACAGACTCTATCTGCAGATCACTGACTTCCTAAAAAGCGTCTTCTTTGCTAATACACAGTTTTGCCAGGTAAGGTTCGCCAAAGGATTCCTTATAGAAGGAGGAATGCATTTCTGTCATTGTCAGACAGAGATTTCTGTTCTCTGTGCTTCTGATCATGTTGTCCAGAATTGTTACAAACAAGAACTTGTGATTCATCATTTCAGATGTGTCATTCCAAAAGGTCACTAGGGTTGCCTTTGTTAGAGAGAAAGTGCGTTATTATTGCTTCTAATATTATTCAAAATGGCAAATGACATGAGGAATTTTCTGTTTGTTTGTATGAAAGTTCCTTGTGGAAAACCTTGAGTGATCTCATCTGAGCAGGCGAAGCTTACTTCGCAGTTCTCCATTAACCTCCAGCCGTTTCATTCTGAGCTCAGTGGGACCACCTTCTGCTTTTCTGGGTGCCACGTTCCCTACCCTGAGCCCTCTGTTGGCAGGCCTTAGGAATAGGGTACCGTTGCAGGTTCACTGAGCCAGAAGTCATTGTGTTTGCAGTGTTTTTGCTTCCCTTCTTGCCCTCCTGCCAAAGAAGTGGCTCAGAGCTTGCATGTGAGTAGAGGACCAAAAGGGAGATACCCTTCAGCCAGAGCATGCTTGCTTGGGCTCAGAGTCAATTGTACCTCCACAGTAGCCGCTGATTTGCTATTTTTTATTGCCTAGCTTCCACCTGGTCTCTGTTACTTGAGCAGATGCTCCTTCCAAGGAAATAGTGTTTGTGACGAGCAGTAATTGGGACAGAAAACAAAGCAGAAACTACTGTTGCACGACTATCTGAATCTATCACATAGTGACTGCTGCGTGCCATTTGGTCCCCCCATCTCAGGGAGACAGTAGCACTAGAGGAGGTATAGAAAATGGCAGCAGGCACAGCAAGAGGCATTAAACAGGAGATATTAAAGTAGGACTCTTCCACAAAAAGACTGAGGGGTACCACGAAAGAATTTTGGTCCTAAATGGTGTGGATTTGGTACACAGAATGATTATTCATTGCGTCTAACACCAGAAGAACTAGAAAGCACCCAAAGAAATGAAACAAACAACATTCTTAAAAGTACTTGAACATGCAAAATACCAGATTTAACTCCTGGGGCATCAATCCATTGACAATTCCTAAATCTGAAGGTCCAGATACAATTTCCAGCTCAGAAGGTCCTCACAGCACAGTTTGCCATAATGCGAGGGCATATACTGTGGAACAGAGCACACTGCACGCACAGTTCTTGCACTTTTTGTCTAAACATCCACTCCTGGCTGTTGTCAGAGACCAGGCACTGATCTACACAGCCCTTTGGTCTGTGAATAGCTATGCTCTGCGTAAGAGCAGAGCTGTTTCTCTGTTTATCTAAATGACCATGAACTGAGCACGCTGAGAAGAGAAAGAAAAGCATTAGCCAGGATACAGTATTTTCCGGTTTTAAATTTCTTTTGTGAATGTCATGCCTGGCTGCATTAGGTGGTCCCATTTTGTCCTTCTGCTTGGCGCTGCATTGCTATATGTGAGCCCAAGTACATCTCACAGCTCCCAGATGAGATGGTATGAGAAGAGGTGGTGCTTCTTTCAGACTTTGAAGAGGGACATTTGAAATAAGACTAGGAGAATGGGAATGATGGGAAGATGGGCAGCAAAAGAAGCTGAAGTAGTGCAAATTGGCAGTTGACTGAGTTCTGTGGATCCAAAAGCAAATAAAAGGTTGTGCGTACTTCTTTTATGCAAGAACTTTGAGTTGTCTGTGATAAGACAATAAAAAGGGAGTTTGAGCAGAAATCACCCAGGCTAGAGAGTACTGATAATGTGAAGGTCACAATCTGTTTTGGTTTAGATAACTGCAGTACAGCACATCTACAGAGTCCTGCCAACAGGAAAAAAAAAATATGACTGACAAGAATTTTTTGTTTTGAGAGCAGAAATTCAGCTCCATCTCAAAGCAAACAGATTGAGGCAGTTATGGAAGTGGTTGTAGAGCAGGGATAGGAGATGTTCCAGTAGCTTGAAACACACCAACTCAAGCATCAGAGAGCTCAGTATAGGCTACATATCTTACCCCAGAAATTGGGCTACTCAGAAATCAGAGCACCAGAGACTCTGGACTTGAAAGGGAAGGGAGCCCTTCCTGCTTTCCTTATGGGTGTGTCTGAACCCCTGCAGACCATTCCCCTTCCCTTGATGTAGTACCTATGCCAGTGATACACTAGCCCAGGAGTTTGGGCAGTGCTGGGATAAAGTATCCCAAGGATAAAGTGATGTCCTGGTGTGCTGTGTGCACACCTTGTAGAAGATACAGAGGTGGGTAGCAAGTACAGTACAAAGGTAAGTCATGCTATGTGCACCTGACTGAAATACAAAAGGCAGCCTATGGTCGCCTTTCCTTTCCTCTGCAGAGCTGATGAGGTGTTGGGTTTTATTGCTGGTCATTACATGCCAGTGCTATGTTACACCATTTCTGGTTAACTGTCCAGGTGCAAAGTACTATTGTTGGATTGTGAACCTTCACCATTTTGGAGTCACAGTGCAGCTCTGTGATCACTGAGTGTAGCTCCTCCTGAGCTGCTGCCCTGGCTCTTGAGGCTGCCAAGGGCAGGCACCTCACTGGTATAAAATGCTTGAGAAGGACTTACACAAGAGGAGGGAGGAAATCATTTGGACAAGGAAAGGGAGGGCTTTTCAAAGGACAGTGACCCAAAAATGAGAACAGGAGCATGCTTCCATGGTACAAGGTAGGGAGATATTTCAGAGCATGAGATTAGTTAACCAAGCTTGTCATTTTTCATGAGCTGTTGTCTTAAGGTCACATCATAAGAGATGCTTAGCAGCAAAGGCAGTAAAGAATTTAGACTGAGGTCCAAAGATTTTACAGTACCTAAGTGAAAGTCAGTGGGTTTTTCCCTAAATAGCACTGAGCCCCTTTGCATCTTCAAAGGCACACTTTCTTTTAAAAGCATGGATTTTAGATGAGTCACTTGAAAAGCAAGTGGGATTTAGTGCTCCTTAAGCTATACATTTTTTTAAACAGCACCTATTTTTAAAAGCAGTCTTGCCCTAAAGAGTCTTGCATCAGTGCAGAAGGTGGACTAGACGGACTGCAGGCGTGAACACTTTCATCTCCTAGACTTTGATTTCTCAAGAGCCACTTACTCTCCGTAAGCTGGTGAAAGAGAAGACCATTTCCTTCTGTTGCTAAAAGAGCAGCAATGCCTGCAGTCAGTAGGAGGACTCAAGGAAGCGCTTATCTTCAGAGCCTGTTAATGTGACCCACTTGATACCACAGTCAGTAACAGCTGTCTAAATGATGTGAATAGACACAGGGTGGAGCCCTTTGATTTTATAAATAAATTGGTTGAAAATTTGAGCTTCGTCAGGCACCTCAGGCACTTGACAAGTGCTGATTGCTGATTCAGAGAGGAAGTAGGGCTCATGGCACATTAGCTGGCATATGTCAGCGCTTGACCAACCCACTGTATATTTGAAATACAATTTACTCCTGTGGTTTTTAAGCCTGCTTGACTTTGTGGGGGCTTTCAGGAAGAAGATCTTCAGTTCGATTATGAGACTGTGATGCTGAGGTGCACTGAGACCTTCGATGATGAAGATTTCTAAACAGTACCTCTGTTTGCTAATGCTTTGCCAAGCATTGCTGAGTACACCAGGCACGTGAAGAGACTGCAGCTCTTTCAGTGAAGCATCTCTCAGAGCAGAGTGTGGAGACACTGTGTTAAAGTGGTTTGTTACCGTTGACTTCCCATTCCCTCATCAGTGCTTCTTGATACATCAGTTGAGTATTTTACACCTTTAAAAGTTACAGGGTTTAGATATTTATAAAATATTAATAAATACTTTTGTCTATTGCTTGTTGATGTTTAACCTCACTTCACAAGTAAACTGAAGCATGCGCAGTTAAGTGACCTTGCCTAGCATAAGCTGTGGAAGAACTGCAGAGAGGTCACGTCAGTGACAGCCTGCACACCCCCATAAGGTGCAGGTCTCAAACTGCAACCTGAAAAAAATCAAATTGCCCCACACCCTGGCAGCGATTACTTTTCCAGTGAAATTCTTCAGTTTGGGCTGACAAGGGAAGAGGGATTTCCTCACAGAGAGTGAGATGAGGCTTTTCTATCACTTTTTGAGGACAGCAGCAGTGGCCACCCACTGCCAAATCACCCAGAGAAGTGCAGGCACACTAATACACTTTGGATTATGTACTTTTGCAAAGTGTGTAAAGCTGAGTGATCAGCCCTGTGCTCTTCTGCTACATCTCATTCTTTGATGAGCAGTGCTGCTCAGATAGTGTCATGGAATTAAAAATGCTGTGGCGATTAATAAAATTCTTCACAACTTGGTACTATCATTAGAGGCTCCCTACAGACTTGGACAAATTGTTTTCACAGTGGCTATGCTAAGGTCATGCTAACAGCCATCACAGCCAGAAAGGCTAAAAGTTTTACTTCAAAATCTAAACTGAAGCTGGCATGCCCAAGTAGCCATCAGTCTACAGCAGCCAGGCTTTTAGGCTGAATCCAAGAGGGCTGAGCTGTGGCTGAGCACTGCCTTGGTGCATAAGAGCATGATACATGCAGCTGAATTCAAGCAAACAGATGTGGAGCCTAGTACTGAAGTACAAGGGGAGAATAATTCCTCCAGAGTGCCTTCTGTCCCTGTGGTTGAGGCTGTGGTAGCACTCCCCAGGGGATGTTTGCCAGCCTGCTGTGTTTGGAAGTGGGGGTGGAGGGTCCTAACTGCAGATCCTGTTTGGGTTTAAGAGCCCCTCTGAGTTCTCCAGGGTGCAGCCTTGCCTTTCCCTGGCCTTTCTAGTGTGCTTGAGGTGTACAGGCTTTCATTGCTTTGAGGCTATAAGCAATGCTGGCTCTCCCTTCTCTCCCTCTCATTCCAAAGTGCCAAATATTTGAATCCCCTGGGCAGTCTGGGCTTTGGGATGCGTGCTGGTTGAAATACATGTACAGACTTTACAGGGGATCCAAGGTCAAATCATTCTTTTCTTTAGCTAGTACAAGAAAGATATATGTACCTACAATAATAAGTGAGTGTTTACATTAGTTGTTTTGCCCGTGTTTTCTTATCTTTGTGTAGTTTGGGTGGGAAATAGGTTAGTTTTTCTCAGTACTGAGGATACTTTTTCTACAAGCTTTTAGCTGTAAAAATGGCACAGACTTCTGTCATCTCCAGTTCCATTTGCCACACAACTTTCAGTCAGGTTTGTTACATTAATGATTCTTTCACCACATCCATTTTAATCACTGCATCAGCTGAGGTCAAACTTGGCAATACTGGCACACCGTAGGACAGCCATGTAGGTAGATAATGTTCAAGGGTTAACAACCTTTTTTTTATTAGCCCTTCATAGGCACCATTTTGAAGGTCAGTCCAGGACAGAAGTTAAACAGTAGAATATCTTACTTTCAGAGTGCCACCTACCAGAGGAGACAGTTTTAAATGGACACGGTACACTACGTAGATGCACACATGAAAGCTTCTGCTGATTCACCAGGAGAATTTTAGGTTAAGACTGGCCTGAACATTAATGTGAAACAAAAGGTGTGTTCAGGTAATGCGAAAATAACTCCTCCAAATGGTAGCAGGCTTTGTGGGAGGTGTTACAACATTAAGAAGATCAAAACCACATTACTTCGGTTCTTCCTGTCGCATGACCATAGTTTACAAGAGTGCAGGCCTGCACGTAATGTGGGAAGGCAGTTTCCTCTCCTGCAGGTCCAACGCTATACACACAGACAATAGCTGTCCTGCCCTGGCCTGCGTGAGGTCTGCTCTCTCTTGGCAGGGAAGCAGCGTTAATGCCTGAGCACGTTAACTGCTACGTGTGCGCGGGTACCGCATTGTCAACGCTCAGTGCTTGATCTGATGGAAAATTTTCATGGAAAAATCTGTACAATGTAGGCTAGCAGGCTACCGGGGCAGGGCAGTGGGAAGGAGTTGGAGGCAGAAAGACAGCAGGGAGGGAGGAGCGGGAAACATGAATGCATCAGTGGAAGTGTGGCCACTGCAGGGGTTTGGGCAGACCAAGCTGAACAGGGCAGAGCGGGACCCAGTACATTACAGCTGTGCTGCAGCATGGCAGCCCCTCACTTTACAACACATTGAGCATAACACAGGACAGTTCTACTGCCCAGGTCATGTCTTCTTGTGAGAAAGCTGTGAAAATGAGCCGCTGATTAGCTGTTCTAGAGCCAGTGCACCTAGATACAAGCAAATACCCATCACCAGGTCTCCTCGGTCAGAACAGCAGGACCATCTGCCTGGACTTCCCAATTAGCTGTCTGCCTCTGCAAAGCTGCAAGCAGGGTGACCCCATACCTGGTTGAAGTCAGTAAGTCTTGTGGCACTCAGGACTCAACAGTAGCACAAAGGGTAACACAGTTGACAGGTAGCTGGCTGTTCCCCAGGCAATCCAGAACAGCCCTTGAGTGCTCAGTTCTATACTTAAGGATCCTCTGATTTTAATTTATTTTCATTAAGTAGCAAACAAACAGAACCTGTGTCGCTGTGGTGCAAAGCCAAAGCTATTTCCAAACCTCAAGTGGCCACGTGCAGCTGGGAGGAGTGGTGGCCCTGCAGCCTAAGCCCTGCCTACTTAATTTTAAAATTTGGAAACGTCCCCTTGAGACAAATAAAAGGTTATTTTATAAATACATAACAAACACACCAAAGATGGAATTTTAAAGGACATTCAGTAGCATGAGCTTGAAATAGGGCTGTAAACAGCTGCTGAAAACTACCTCTAAGCCTTAGCAACAGCAGACCCAGCTGCCCCAGACCAGTGTACCCTCCACCCAGCTGTCTGCACCTCCTGGGCTGTAGGATGTGCTGGGGTAATGAATGAGCCTCCACTGGGGATTCAGACCCCTCCTCATGCAAGGAGATGTAAAGTCATGCCCAGCTCTACTCCAGGGAGCTTGCAAGACAAATACAAGCTGGGGACACGCAGGCACAGCAGCAGGCTCAGTCTGCAGGAGGATGGCATAACAGATGAGCGATGTTCTCCATCCTTGGGGTGGGGAACAAAAAGCCAGTTGGAGACTAATTTTTATAGGAAATCTGTGCCAATATGATTTTTCTTCAACAAGTCTAAAGCGAATATACACCTGTGGCACTTGCCAGCTTCCTAACACATGTAATACAAGAAGCAAAAAGATGGCTGCAGCCTCTGCAGAGCTGGTACAGAGTCAGTAAAACTACAGAGGGTTCCCCATTCGTGCTTCCCACCTTTTTTCCATGTAGGGATCCGAACTATAGCACCAAAGGAAAGTCTCACATGGAAGATGGGGTATCTGAAGTCTATGTAGTACAGCAGGTTTTGGCCCTATTGGTGTTTCTTGTGTAGCTCATTCATTAGCTGTGCATCCTGTTCCCACCTAAACCACTCCTCCAGTGTGCGGCGGGTCTGGCCCCCAGCAGCCTGGCAGCTTCAGTACAGAACGCACGATGATGCAGACCAACAACTCGCTTTCACACATGTGCTACAGCACCAGTAAATTTAAGAATGATGATGAGTAAGACCATGGGTTTGTCTGCTAGATCCCCTAGGAGCATACGCTGACTCTGAATGAGCTTAGAGACGTAGTCAAGGTTGTGGAGGATTAAGGAGATATCAGAGCTGAGATACGGGGAATCAGATATACTTAAATGTGCAAATAATTTTTTTCTCTGAAAGACATAACAACCAAAATCTTCCAACAGAGGCACTCCAACCTGCCCATAACAGCAAACTATTTATACCATAATGTTTCCTCCTTCAGGATCCCGACAGTCACACAGTTCATCTTTCAGGCTTCATTCACTGCCAAAGCAAAAAACCCCAGTATATCCTGTACCAATGAAATAAGCCACACATACTGTTAGAGCTGAAGGACAGGACTAAAGAACAGGACTGTAATAGGCATGAGGAATAAAGGCTTTTCATTGAAACCAAGCAGATTTTGTTCAGTCTTGAGACAAGAGGGCTAAGGGATTATTGTATCACAGCCCTCAGCTGTCCAATGGAGGGTACAGAGAAGATGGCGTCAGACTTGTCTCGGAAGGGAACAGTGACCCAACAAGAGGCAACAGACACAAGGTGAAGCATCAGAAATTCCAGTTAGACATGAGGGAAAAACACTTTTCATCGTGAGGGTAGTCAGACACTGGAACAGGCTGCCCAAAGAGGCTATGGCTCTCCATCTGTAGCTCAGCTGGACACAGTCCTCTGAAACCTGGTCTAAGAGGACCAGCTCTGAGCATGGGCTGGCCCAGATGACCTCCAGTGGTCCCTGCCAACTGAATTACTCTGTGATTCTTTGAATACTGCCTGCCACTCACTATGGCAATCACCCCGAGAACTATCATTACACTGTACATTTTATTTATTTTTCCCCCAAAAAAATCTAAGTATAAATCTCAATGCAGGAAACACAAGCTTATGCTACAGCAACAACATTATTACAAACACCAGTAACCAGCACCATGTGCAATCACATTATATATGGCCATATAGGTTAAGGCTGTTTCTGCTGATAGCGGAAAGGAGCAAGAGTGTGCAAACCATTTTCCAGAGAAGTGGTTGTCACTGCACAATCACCACACCGAACCAAACAGATATGGTGAGGGGGGACACAGGACAAAGCAGTAGCAGGGATGCATCAGATTGTGAGCAGAAGAGTTTTCTCCTTCATCTTTCATCACGATTCCTTCATCATTGTAGCGTTCAGTGCATTGGAGAAGCTGGATCCCCTGAGCGTGCTCCCAGCACCTCAGGTGGGATTAATTTCAGTGAAGCTGGGTTTTTCTGTTACATCAAGAACCTAAGTAAGGTCCCTAGATTCCCTCTGCAGTCTAAGGTGGAAGAGGCAGGTTCAGAAGACAACCCATCCCATTAACCTTAGACGCCTCTCTTACAACAACATTCATTTGACTGACCTTAAATTATGGGAATATGGAATGAGAAGAATCATGACGCAGAGGTGCCCACTCCTTCCCCTTGAGGTGAAACCGCAAACTGAGAGATGACCATTGCTATTACAGGTCTTTAAGGTGGTAGGGATTAGCCTCAGCCCAAGGGATGCCTGAGAGCGGTACAGGGCCCACATCAGGGATGCCTTCTGTGGCCCGCTGAGCAGCCAGGACAGGGGACAGGAAGAGCTCTGCTTCAGCTAGACAGCTGCTGCTTGGGGTCCCCAAGGCTCAGTGCAAGGAAGGAAACTGAACATCTTTCCCAGGCATTTCTTGGGCTTTGGTGTTCCCCAAAGAGGGATTAAGTTCTTCCTAGAGGTGGAGAGGCAGGAGCAGAGAGCAGAAAAATGACTCCCTCAAGGTTACCAGTGGTACAGGCAGCAGAGCTGGGAAGAGAAAGACATTATCGTTCTCTTGCTCCAGCCTCTTACAGCTGCCAGCTCACATTCAAATGCGGGGTCTGCAGACATGCCTTTCACTCCTCTGCTTCCGAGGTGAGTTCACCTGCAGGCCCAGCGCTTATATCCTTGTATCAGCACCTATCTCAGAGCCTCTGTCTGAGCTTGATTTAACATTGCTTCCCTGTCCAGCAGCCTTCAGTTCATCCATTCTCTGGACACCATTTAGTATTTTGGGGCAAGCGGGGAGATAACGAAACCAAGCGACAGCGCAGTATTTGGTGCCTACACCAAACGGAAGATCATAGACCTTGGAAATGAGCTGAGAGTTGTTCACCTCTCCCTTGTGGCTGTTCTTCCACGCCAGGAGCCCCTGCTCCTCCTGTGTTCCTGCAACAGAAAAAATGAGATCACCATGTTTAAAACAGTGGGTGTTCTGAGCATAGGACTACCTTGAGTGCCTCACACCCTCTTTACAAATCCCAGCAGACCCAACACAACATACAGATCCTTTGCATTTAAAGCCTTCTAGCTCCAAAGCTGTTTACAAAAATTCACTAACAAGCTTCTAGTTGAGACCCATCTTCCTGCAACAGCTTCCAGATAAGCAGACTTCTCCACTGCTTTCCATGGGAATCAGGTATACTAAGACAGGTCTTCACAAGCCATGGGGCATCCAAGAACGGTTCAAAGGAGGGGTCATACAGTGCTGGGAAAGCCAGGTCAAATCAAGGTCTATAAGAAAATTAATGAGCCAAAAGGAGATTGGCTTTCCAAGAAGACTGAGATGGTAAAAGAATCTGGTTAACAGTGTCCTTCCTGCTCTTTTTCTGTGGCAGAAAAGAGGGTTTCCTCTCCTATTCTTATGCTATCCCTCCCCAGGCTCAATGAAAATCAGAGGTTCTTTGAGTCTGTGAGGACCAGCTGCAGGTGTTATATCCTATCTTTGGTTCAGCCTTTCCCTTTCCACTGTTGCACCTGTTAGGCCTCAGTTTTAGCAGCTCTCATAAGGAGGCGTGCATTGGCTCCTTCCACTTCTTGTAGTTGCCTTTCTCTCTCCTTTCAAACAGCAACATGGCTCTACGCTGGCATTTTCCCTAAAAGACATTTTTCCCAAATCAACATTTTCCTCTGACTGGGTTGTTCCTGAAAAATGAGTTAGTTTTTGATAAGTTGCCGTTTTCCAACCAGAGACCATTCCAGTGATGTCTCCTGTTTCTTCCCCCTCTCTGGGAGGAGTTCAGTCACATGGTGTTTCATGGTTGCTAGCACAACCCCTACTCATACAGCAGTAGTCATGAAGACAAAAAATATTAGGAAACAAACCCTAGGGCAGGCACAAACTAATTAACTTAGCTCATTTCAGCAAATCCTACCTGGAATGGTGTTATCAAGGATAAACCCCAGGAGTCCGCCCACAAACATGCCAGTGGTGAGAAGCACCTGGATCACCTGGTCCAGCTGGATGATTCCTAGCAGAAAAACAAAACTCTGGATAGTGATGCAGAGACACGCATGTTTGATCAGCAACATACCCTGTGCCAAGAGGCTGCAAGCTGCATGCCTGTTTAGACAAGAGTTGCAAATCCCAAAGCAGAGCTTAAGATTTGGCAGCGGAAGGGAGATTGATCTTACTGCTAGTTTCAGACCTACAGTCTTATTCTGCATAATTATTCACTGACCCAGCTGCCAGTGGGCAGGAGATGACTCATAAGTACATTAAGACCACAGCACTGTCCCAGACAAAGCCGCCTTCTGCTCCAAACATGTTTGCACCTCCACGACATAACACCAAGCAGTGTCCTACAAAAGCATGAGCTTCAGTTCCCAAAGAAATATAGGTATATTTAGCATGAGATTTCACCACAAATTAATCGGGTGTGATGTTTCTCTGTGAGGGCTAATTGAAATGAGCAAAATAGCCCAGTAATGTAGAGCATCTGATAGATCATCTATAGAGCATGTGATTTGTGGGCTCAGCTCTTTCAACAGCCCACCCAGCATGCCATGTATACCTTAAGAGAGGACACTACAGCCTTTCTGACCAACACATTAGTCACATGAGACACAATGAAGGCGTAACTGCTGGAGGTCTGGAAATTTCTATAAAGGGAACTTGACGGAATTTAGTAGAGTAATCTGCTCCTGCATTTTGGAAGCACCAAGTTTTATTGTGTATGAGCACATAAGGAAGCCTCGTTCACTGAGATCTTGATCAGGATTCAGCCTCGGAGTATTCTCCTGCCCAAAGCCCCATCCTGGGAATCTGTCCCAAGGAAGAGCTCTGCAATCCGTAACCTGACAGGAACCTGGCGAGGTACAGTCACTGACCAAGAGCAAACATTTCTACACCAGAGCTGTGCACCAGAGCAAAGGGCAAGAACAGCCCTCCCAGAAAGAAACAAGCAACAGTCAAAGCACAGGTTTCAGGTTTTCTCAGAAAAACCTGCATTTTAAAAGATTTCTCTGGATTAGCCTTTGATTGTTTTATGCTAAACAAAACGCTTCTGATGTCGCTTCTTACCTGTTTCCAGCAGTGCACTATTTTTACTTGCCCAGTTGGGAACTGCAAGGCCAGCAAATAAAGAAAATCCAAAGATAAAGATGTTTCTGGAGGAGTTCATATCTGTGTACTGCAGACAGAAATTGTATACATTACATTTGGAATTACCCAGATGTGTGGATTACTGTTCTGTTCATGAGACATGCTTGGATGTAAACACTGGATGCAGGAATGGACCCAGGCAGAAGCCCTGGTGCTGCTGGGGCATTAGTCATCCTGTTGCCCCTGGAGCCAGCAAGCCCTGCCCTGAACAGGGAGCCCTCTGCGATTTAGCTCCTCTGGGTACCTGCCCTCATCTTCACCCAAGGAACTGCCAATGCAAATGCTTGCATTTGCTGCAGCGTGGCTATATCTGACTCAGCCTGGTAAGAGCTTGGCTTGAAACCAAAGTCTCTTTCCTTAGGGATGAAATGGTGCTCACCCATCTGTTACCTGCAAATTGGAAATCCCGACTGCTGTGATAACTCCGAACATCACAAGGAACATGCCTCCAATCACAGGGGTGGGTATGCTGGCAAGTATTGCCCCAACTTTCCCAAAGATGCCGCTCAGGAGCATGGCACAGGCACCAGCAATGATCACCATTCGACTCCCTACCTGGAGCAGGAGGAAGAGTAGGCAGTCACACACTGACCAGTGCAGAGAGGCAAGGGATGGCAGGCTTCAGCACCAATCTGCTAAGCAGGGGTTGCACCTCGGGTCAAAGCACTCAATGGTACATTCAGTTGTAGGTTCAGATGCAGCCACCAGTGAGCTGGGATGCTCGCACTGCATGGAAAGCATCTGTATTTGCAGACTAGTAAATATTTATCATGAAAGGCACTCTGCAAGCAACCATGGATCCACACCTATTTACTTGATGTTATCCTCTTTCCTATTGTTATCAGGACTTTAATAGTTTGCTGTTAAACAAAGAGTTTATTATTTAATTAACAGCACAATAACCCCAACGCACAGCCTTGCTCTCACTCCAGCCTAGAAATGTCTTGGCGTACCCACAGGCTGGAGCTGTGACGATCCAGTCAATTCACTAGACAATCCTTCCACCAAGGTTTGGATTGCCATTTAGAAATAGCTTTCAGCTAGGTGTCCCAGACCGATCCCTCCATTCCCTGGAGACAAAGATTTGGGAGAGGAGAGCTGGCCAGGCTGGCTACTTCTATCTCGAGCTCTGGGATCTGATATATCCTTTCCATGGTCAACAAATAAGAAGTGAGGAAGTCTCTTGGTCTGCCCTATCTCTCATCACCCATCTAGCTTCAGTAAAACCATTTTTTTCTCTTTTTTTTTTTCCTAGGAAGAGCCAGGGCGGCCTTTTCTTGGTTGGGTGCTACAACAAAGGCAGGATAAAGCACCAAGCCATGCCTTTCATTCAGATCTGTTAGAGCACATGAATAGGAAAGAAAAGAAGTATCTGCCAAACAAAGGGATGAAAGAGACATTTACAGATTATGGAAACTAAAAAGAAAACCAGCAATAGTTATTAGACGTTCTAGTCAAGATACACCTTAGAACACCTAAACTTGGACAGCTTAAAGAATCATGCCAAGCTTTACAAAGTTCGTGTCTTGGGCAGAGAAATTCTGTAATCCTCAAACATTTTATAATTCAATTAAATATTTTAATCCCTGCCTTTAAATATCTCAAGAATGTTATATTTCCAGGAAGGGCTTTTTGTGATTGCTTTCAACAAAAACATTCCCAGTTACTAGTTAACTAGTGTCTCTTTTTAAGTACTTCTTAAACATGTCCCTTTAAAATACTTTAAGTCTTACTTGATTGAGGAAGATAAATGAAAAAGATTTGGTGGGGAGTTTCAAAATAAAATAATGCATTGCCTTCAGGTGGACTTTTTATGTTCCTTGGCTTAAAATCTTGAGACACCATCACCATCAAAACTATAATTTAATAAAAGCCAACAGATTTATTTGTTTCAGGATTAGAATGAAGCTTCAGATTCTTAATTTGCCAAACTGTTAAATTACCCAGTATATGGAGTTGGCCTTAAAGGCAAATTACCTAATCCACTGATACCACAATTGTGAGCATATGCTGCTAAAGCCTCTAGTTTAAAGCTTGTTTCAATCATGTCAGGAAGACAAGAAAATCAGTTCTCTTTCTTAAGGCTGATGAAACTGCACAGTTCCCTACTATCCATATGGTGACTCTGAGGTCTTTACCTCTCCTTAAAATCCTCCTCTTCTTTTCTTGGAAATGAGAGCTCAGTACTGGCACGCTGGGCTTGATCAAACAGCTTAAACATGGGTAACTGGTGCCATTTAAGTTGTTGCATCTTGGCAGCTTCCAGCAGCTTCTTCTTTGCCTCATCTGACAACCCCTGTGGATATCCAAGATATCCAAAGATGTTTCAGGCGGTGCTGGACACCTCTGTTTACACAGAGGAAACAAGTCACCTGCATTTCCATTTGTTAGGGAAAAATGTGTTTCCCACATGAAAAAATGAAATGAAATCTATTTTGTGCTCTCAGCATCCCTACCTATCCCAGCCAGAGTCTTTACACTGATTTAAGGTTGACTGAGATGAGACTGTATTTTGTGCTCACTTAAGCATGAACAAGATGAGCAGAGAGAGGATCTAAGGGAAACATCTCTCCTGAATCAGCAAGGACAGCATGTCCACCTGAAAGACTTAGCATACACGGGGACAACATGTCCTGTAATGTGATAATTATGAGTCTGGGCACTTCTGTACTATGCTACATCCCATACATGCAATGTATGCAGCAAACTACATGTCAGGAAGGAATGGGCTCAGGTATATGGTCGGTATGCACAGATTTCATAGTGACAAGATACATGGGGTGGCAGGCTAAACTGGACTCCATGCAGACATCCAGACAGCTCTTGCTGCTGGAAGCAGACACCTCGGTCAAACAGTAACACTTCAGTCTGTGAAAAAATGGATATTGTGAGTGAGGTTTATAAAATCCAGTGAAATAAGCAATATTGTACAGTGGGAGCTATAAGTCAAATTCTGCATTTATTTATTGACTCACAGCTCTGCTGACATGGCATTGCTTATTTGACAATGATTTAAAAATGTTCACTAGTTACCTGCTGGATGTGCCCATCCCCTGGCTGTAAAGCTTAGTGAAAATCTATGATCTGATTGTCAAGCATTTATCTGGAAATTTCTTTCCCTTATAAGAGCAATAAGATACTGAAGGGATTCACAAAACTTTTAGAGAGGTAAAAACATAAACCTTTGCCATCACATTTTATAATCCCAAAGAAATAGTCCACCTTTCACATGATTGCCATCCTTGGGTTATAAAAATTCTGGAATTTGGAGCCCTATTAAATATTTTCTTTTTCCTTACCTCCTCTCCTCTCCTCTTCTTTATATTTAGGAAGACAGATAGACAGACAGAGACAGGCAGACAGACAGACAGTCTTTGATAAAGTCAGTCCTCAGGGAGTTTCCAGGTTAGCTCAGATGTAATGTGCTCCCTTTAGTCTCACCTAAGTCAGGAGCCATGAGTAACAGCAGTGTACACTTGTCCCATATGCAGACCATAAGCAGAGAGAGAGGCACCGACCACCTCTGTTAGGTGACTCAGTGCTGCTGAGGTGGTCACCAATGTGCTAAGGCACGTTTTTCTGGCGTGCCTTGGGGGAGGGTGGGCTAAGATCACATCCCAGGTCCAGCACATACCCATGTACACTACTGCTTTGTACCTACTCCCCTGGGAGAAAACTCCAGGAGGGCCAGGGCACTGCAGACACCCTGCTGCAGTGGGGCTCACCTTGGTGATGCCCAGGGCCCCCACATTCTCGCTATACGACGTGGTACCGTTCCCCGTCCCCCAGGCCCCAGCCAGGAGGCAGCCGATGCCTTCCACCCCGATCCCACGGTTGATGGCATGCTTCGGCGGTGGCGGGGCACCAGACAGGCGGGCACAGGCGTAGTAATCTCCCACGGACTCCAGCATAGAGGAAATCACCCCAGCTAAGATGCCGAATATTCCAGCTAGGCTGACGGTTGGCACTCCCCACTGGCCTGCAAGTAAAGAGCTCAGTTCAGGTTGGTGGGGTACATTTGCCCTGAAATCTATTGCAGGAGGGAAAAACAGCATGGGTGCTTGTGGGTGTTTTCCTGATTTTTGGCATTTTGTCTCCCCCTGCTAGCCATAAGCAGAGGTGTAAGCCGGAGCAGGGAGCCTCATGGTGGGATGGGGAAAGGGGAAGTAGTGGTACCTGGGTAAGGCAGTCGAAACCAGGGAGCCTGGGACAAAACGTCCCCATGGGTGTCCGTCCGGGCCAGGTGGCCGTAGGCAGTGGGGTCCGCAGGGAGGACATTGGTCACCGTCAGCACGTAGCAGAGCAGCCAGCTCAGGGAGAGCCCCAGCAGTACCTGTCCATCAGATGCAGCAGTGGGGTCTAGTTAGGGCATGGCCACATCTCCAGCATGGTGTCTCCCTGCCTGACCCTTTTCCCTGCATGTAGGATGGAGGCAGAGGAATGGCAGGGGGTCCTGGTGGCCCTCCCTCCTTCCCTCCCCACATTCAGGGCCATGGGGACCTTTCCCTGTGCCCCTGGCCATGCAGGCTGGGCCGGGAAGCATTAACTCGGCTGGACAAGAGTGGAAGGAGCCCAGGCAGCCCAGGGTGGGTGAGGCCAGTCCCTCTGCCACGACCACTGGGTCTCTGGGAACCCCAGCATACCGGGAAGATCTGGAAGAGGTAGACCAGGGAGAGGTGGCACTTCTTGCCTCTCTGGTAAGATGGCAGCGGCACAGGGACATCTTTCAGGTACTGAGAGAACAGAACTATGAAAGAAATAGTCCTAGGAGGAGGGAAAACCAGACCATGAGACAAAGTGGGTGCTGAGCTGCCCGCCTGTCCCCACATTAACTGAAGACCTGCTACTTGAGGACCCAGGACTCCAGAGGACCCCAAAACCCAGGCTCTCAGCACCTGAGGGTGGCCCCCCACTCCAGCAAGCCTGGGGTGGAACAAGCTTTCCATGACTCTCTATTGACAGCTCTGCTGTACTTGCAAATATTTTTTTTCCTCTTTTGTTTCAAACCCAACCCCCCAGATGGTGCATCACTGAGTATGACACAGTTGCCAGAGTCTAAAAATGATACTTGAGTAAAAGAAAATCCTGAGAGACGTACAAGGTCCAGGCAGGATATGTAGGAAACTGTCCCTGAACCTCTGTAATTCAGATATACTGGAAATACAGGATTTATTGATTTCATAGTTTCAGGTTTACTGTGCTGCTCTGCAAGTGGCAAAAAGCTCCTACATGGCACAGGGAAAAGAAAGAGGATTTGATTTGTTTGTGGAAGTTCCTGTTTTGAAAGAAAAAAGCACAGTGGGACTGTGGGGCTGCACATGGTGTCCACAGAGCCCTCCCAGCCAGCCAAGAGAGGGAGAGCACGGCCCTCTGGTCTGTGAGGGCTGTGCAGCAGAGGGGTCCTCCAAGGCAGGGATGCTCACGTGTGCCCCTGGCAGCACCCAGGGCTCATTCTGGTGAGGGCAACCATGAGGTGCAGCTCCTCTTCCATCCCTCTTGTAGGACACATCTCCCGCAAATGGCAGCACAGCTGAGTCCACTCACAGCAAGCCCTGTCTGCTCCCGGAGTGTCTTCCCCACAAAAAGGGCAACCAGATGAAGCTGGAGGCTGCAATATGCAGTAAGAGGGGACGGACTGGGCACCCCACCTTGACTGCTGAGCAGGTAGGAGACCTTGGACATTTTCCTGCCATGTTAACCATGCCTCTGAAGGGCTCCTCATTTTTTTTATAACAAATCTGAACTGTATACATTAAGTGAATTATTCCAGATAGGATTTGGTGAGAAATAGGTTACACCAGCTGAAGTGCACTGACAGTGCGTGGAAAACCGGTAGTTTTCCATGCATGGAAAGGTGATGAGCTACAGGTGCAATATTCATGGGCAGGCAGAATAACAGCCGTGCAAAGGAAACACTAACCTCACCTCCCTGCAAAGACCTGCTGTGACATACAGCCAAAGGTTATCTATCAATTAGGGTTCAAAGCACTGAATGACTGAAAGTCTGAGGAGGAACCGGTTTCTATTTGTGGTTTCTAAAGCTACAGAGCCCAGCCAGATTGCATCAGTGTACATTTTGTGTGTTTGCATTTACCAAGGTGCTTGGCAGCCTTATGAATCACTGCAGAGCCCTCATCTACCTCAGGTAGATGTCTGATTATTCAGGTTGCCTGACACATTCCATTAACAAACACTATTTTCAGCTGTTTATAATTCTGCCTAACTTTACCCATTCAGGATGAGAATTTCCATGGAAAACATCTGCCTCAGACCAAATATTCCTGGAAAAATATATCCCAAACCTATTTCAGAGAGTGATGTTCAGGAAATAGACATAGTATATCGCTTGTGTTGAGAGGTCCTTTTGCCTTGAGCAGTAGCAGGGTCTGCTTATGACCTGGAGCAGAAATTTGAGATTTAGTAGAACTTGTTCTTTGGGGTGAGGGATATTGCTCTTTCTCACAAAATTGTGCTCAACTACGATCAGTCTGTAACAATGATCATTCATCCCAGGTCCCAAGCAGTCAGCAGAAACATCTCAGGCTTTAGCATTTGCAGCCCATAAAGATTCTGAGCTTTCTGAGCCCATAAAGATTCTGAGCTTTTTGCCCAGTGATGCACCATCACCAGGGAGCAAGTGAGCATGCATTAGACCGTTTCTTGAGGCAAAGCAGGTATCACACATCGTGGGGGCACTGGGTTGTGATGGGGCTAGACAGCAAGGCTGAAATGTCGTGGCTCATGTCTTCTGCCTTCTCCATCACCCCTCTCCCCCTTTCCCTAATGGCACCCATGGAGCCAGCAAAAGAGGATGCAGACAGCTCAAAGCACAATGATTAGGTTGGAGCTAAGGTGTCTGAGTCATGGAAGAAAGGACTGGGATTAGCACAGGTAGAAGATGGTACAGAAATGAACAGGACAGAAAGAGTGACTAGGGACACAGGCTGGAGGGCTGGGACCCCATTAATGGAGCAACAGTGTTGGGCAAAGAGGTCAAGCAAGGGACTGAGGTTAGGAGCCACTGACAGGAGAAAGGAGGCAGAAAACAGATATAGTCCAGACAAGGATATCTATTTTGAAGGGAAAATTCAGAGTGGCTAAGCAAAGGGGCTAGGACAAATCAGCAGAGCTGGAGAACAGGACAACAAGCCAGAGATGTGGCAGGAGAAACAATGGTGAAATCAAAGTTGGGGCCAGGCAGGTCTTGGGGTCATATGGCATGCTGGTGGAAGAAACCAGTTAAGTGAGGAACTGGAGGTAGAGAAGAGAGGTGGCTTCTGGGGCCTGGGAGGGCAGGTGAGGGGAGGAGAAGTGAACTGGAGAGAGGCGGACTGGAGCACGTCCCAACAGCACACTGCCCCCCTTGGGCTGCAGAAAGGCTGGCCCCTGAGTCTCCAAAGGCAGCTCTGAAAGCATTAGCAAACTGACGGGAGCCGATAAAGAGGATAACAGCCTACTCCTGTTGCATGTTAACCTAAGCTGAAGTCTGCATTAGGGACCTGAAGGTGCCAAATTTACAGGGGAACCATGCAGTGGCATTTTTTCTTTTTGGATTTGTTTCTGAAATACCAAGGAAATCCTGCCACTAAGTGCACTCCGTACACTCATACACAAGGGCATGCACACAAATATCCCTGAAACAGCACTCAATGCTGCAAAGCGACATGCACAGACATTTCCAAAGCCCCCCAGGCGCTCTGTGGAGAAAACAATTCCACCTCCTCATGTGAAAACAACACACAAAGCACCAGCTATTTTAACTCAATGAACACCTTCCTCTTGTGTGCTCAACTTTGCCATTTTAGGAATGCTTTTTAACCTAAATAATGGGTGTGTAAGACTGTCCATAGACAACTGTGAAGACTGTCCCCAGGAACCACACATGAGAAAGACTTGTTTTTCTACTGACCTATGAACTTCGGATTTTCACAAAAATCAGGGTTTTTTTAACTCATTTTTGGGTTTTGCTTTGCTGCTGAGGGCTCTAACCTCCCCAGTGATAGGGGGGAACTACGCCGCACTACTGCCTTGCACAGGCCTGCTGCACGTTAGTGCCCAACAAATAAATCTCAAACCCAGTGGAACCCTGCCACAGGCTGCGACACCTAATTTCATATTACAGGTAGGTGGTTTGTGTACGCTCAGCCTTCCCATGGGGAAGTGAGACTTACATGAATGCTATGCCCCAGTGCTGCCCAGCCTTATCCCCAGCCAAGTCAAAGAGAGGTAGTGCAACCAAGGTGATGGTGGGTGCAATTGTCAGGGGGCCGATGAACCTCATCAGAAATCCAATCAGGCCAGAAAATCCAACGAAGATTTGAAAGCAGGAAGCTACAATGATAGCTCCTTGCACCTGGAAAATGGAGGAAGAGAGCAGAGGTTGAAAAGAGCTCGAGCTGTTGAGCTTTTTCTTCATAAACCAGTGCAAAACCAGTGTGAGAGCCAAGCTTGGCCTCCAGTGATGGACCAGCACTGAGGCTTCCCACTGACTACAGCAAAGCTTGGCTGAGCATTACATGTGGGGAAGGACCACTAAAGTATCAACACACCAACTACCCCCTTGGCTGATGGATTTAGTTCTCACCAGGGCCAATTTTGTTCCAGAGACCCCCCTCCGCCCTGGCCTCTTCAGCCACCCAAGCATGCATCAGCTTCCCTGCTCTCTCTCTGCCTGCTCCCCCAAATTGCAGGGGAAAAGCTCTTGACTTGAAGACAGGAGCAAGGCCATGGTCTCCTCTCATCTCCCATCTGGGAAGGGCTTGGGCATTTCAGAACACTGGTAGGGCAGGTGGGTCATTACAACCTCTATTTTTTGCTGAGTATGGGTGTCCCTCTGGGGACACATTTATCACTCTGAACTTCCCTGTGTTTGGCAATCACTGCTAAGCAGACAGCAATTACATCCTGAAATGCAGTTCAGCTCCAGGCAGGGGATTCAGGGGTGAGGCCACTCTCTGCCTTTGCAGATTTGGTGATAAACCCAGGGTGGGTCCTCTGTGGTGCTCAGCACCTTCCCTCCCCTGACTCCAAAGGCAAGAGAAACACAGGGGCTGGGGTGTAGCACCCAGCCTGAAAGGAGAAGGCAGCACTGCCCTTTTGGCAGATTTATAAGTGTCAGTAGGGAGGGCAGCCTATTCTGCACAGCAAATCTTTCATGAGTTCACGCTTCCCAAGTGCTTTGCAAAGCACCCCAATGTATGGATTGACAGAGGCAAATTTAGCCACCTACTCTGATAAGGCAGTAGGACAAGGCATTGAGATTCCTGACCTTTCCTCCTCTCTTTCGACTACCTAAGAATGCACTTTTCCTTTATATTTACAGTAAGGTCTGCCTTTGCATTTCTTTTTACTAGATTTCCTGTGCTTAGACAGGGTCCCTTCCTTGGAAACATCTTCCCTCCCTTCCTTCCTCAAGGCTATCCATGCTTCATGGAGAAAGGATCTGGCTGGACCAGTGGAGACTTTGCAGAGGTCATAAATCACCTCAGGTCTACATATCCCCTGTTCAGCAGCAGTGAAGCATCTGCTTTCCTAATGGAGACTAGATGCTTGGGAAGCTGCAACAGGGTGAGGGCCAAGGTCCATTGGGGACGGTGGGTTCTCCAGCACTGATGGCTCTGCCATGGTCAGGTGCTTTTCTGAAAGCAAACAGCCCTGATACAGAGCAGGTACCACTGAAAATCTAATATACCTCTCGCATCCGTGTCTGCCAGACTTCAATGAACTCTGGTGAAGAGGCATTCACCAGGGTAGCGTTCTGTGTCCAGGCAGGGCACTTCCACTTGGGGAGAGACAGCATGGCCAGGGTTGGTGTCAGGAATGCAAAAGTGCCTCCTTGAATAATAGGCAACCTTGAAGGACAGCAGAGGGAAAAAATGATGAGCAAGAATTGTAGAAACCCAGCTCCATAGGTGTGAGTGAAAGGAAAGTGAAATAAGTTTTAAAATCGGTCTGCACATGGCCCCTGGCCATATCTTTTGAAATGTTCTGGCATGTTTCCATCACTGACCACGGGTGGGCATTGCTGTCCATTGCACTCAAGAGCAACATACCGAGGGAGAAGAGCTCAGGTTCAAACACTGCCAATGGAGGGGCTCATCAGTGCTAGAGTCAAAGTCTGCTAACCCGTGTTAAGGAAAAAACATTCCTCTTAAAGTGTGACTAGACCATGGAGCTGCACAGAGTAAAACAACAACCAAAGGAAAAAAGCTGGAGGAGGGGAGAAGATAAAGGGAGAAAGATGGTGAAACTCTGAAGAAAAGCTTAACATCAACCTAGGCTCAAATATTTCCAATATCTGGTTGCTTCCTCTGTCCCCTTCAGCTGCCTCAGTTTTCTTCACAACCTGCTCATGAACACAAGGACGTGCACAGGCTACTCCCCATGTCACAACCATCCTCAGGCTGAGGGCAGTGGAATATATAACTTGGCTTTTGGTACTGTTTTTTAAAGCTAATTACTCTGCCCCTGTTTCCACTGACACTGGAAAGGAGACCTGCATGGATGGGTCTGAGAGTGCTGACTGGGTGAGACCTTGGGTCTTCCCCCACGCCATGTGCCTCCCAGCTTAGAGTAACCCTCACTCTGGAAACCCCTCAGGCTAGCAAGGAGCGTGCACCTCCAGAGGTGTTCAGCACTGGCTTTGCACAGAGTTTTCGACAACGGAGCTGGTGCTCCTCTGAGCTGTGCCAGCCTCTTCTTCTTCCACACAGGGAGAAATGGAAACACAGAAGTCAACGCTGGTACTAAACCCCCTTGTAGTGCAAGTTGTTTCAGTCATTCCTCTAGCATGATTGAAAAACCCAAAGCTGCCCGAGGGCGCAGGCTGGCACAGCAGCTTTGAACAAGCTGAGAGAAACCTCTGACGTGCCTTGGCTTCCTCTGTTTAGAAATCATCCCTGGGAGCAGCCCCCAAAGCAACCTCTCTTACAGGCAGGACCTCTCGTGGGGCTTGCTCAGAAAAGGAGCAGGGCAGCGAGCCAGGTGAGTGCTTCAGCAGGGCACGGATTTCCCTGAACCCAAGGCGTTTCCACCATTTCTGGAAAACACCCGAAAATAAGAGATGGCATAGATGTAACAGCACCACGTCTCCATCAGCTAAAACAAACATTTATACCACTGCAATCACTCGTGCCACGCACAACCAACTGAAGCACCGTCACTGCTATGCCAGTAAGTTATATTTGAATATCAGTCATCTGTGGAGCCACTTATTTATGGCATTCAGCCAAACATTTTGCAGTAGTCAAAGGATTTTGCTGGGCAAGGAAAAAAAAAAAAACAAACAAAAAGAGACAGAGGAGGCCCAGTGCCACCACTGTTGAATTAACAATAGATTTATAGCTCCTGCTGTGTTGGCCCTCAAGCTATTTCATAGCTGGTGCTGGCATGGGTGGGCTCAGAGCAAACTGGAGTGCCGAGGCAATGCATATGGGGCATGCTGAGTTCTTTCCAGGGAAAGCTGCAGGTTTAGAGAAGGAAAAGTTATGTACTTATCATCACTACACAGTGTCCAAGCATCTGCTAAGGGGGCTCGCCATAATGGCAAGCAAATCATGTGTCCCCTCAGGAGCCTCTTGCATAGTCCGTACAGTGACTGTCTGGGACCTGTCACTGCTTTTTCATGCCATGTAACGCAAACAATCTGTAGGTTACAGTGGGTCAGGTTTTCCCTTGGCTAATGCTTCTGGAGGGCTGCTCCTGAACCACATTCGCTCTTGGTGGGAACCTCCTCATCTCTATGGCCAGTTCCCATCCATTCATTCATGTGCCAGCATTGTCTTTTAGTCAAAATAGTTTCTCCCTGCCTGATCCCCCCCATTTCTCTGCCAGACTAGTTGCAGGCTGCAGCCGTACCCATCTGAGGCACCACATTGCCAGGCTAACCAGGCCAGCCTCTGTAAGATGAATGGTCTCCCCTCCCGATGCCACATTAATAGATAGCCTCCACATCTCTTCTCCCCTAAATTTAGTCTTTCTTAAATATGGACACAGGGAAGGGGACTGTGCAGAGTGGTTAGCTGAGGGCCTCAGGGCCTCCGAGAGTGGCACAGATGTTTTCCAGGAAAAAGCATCCCCTCCAACTTGTTAATTACCATTTTTCTGGCTGTCTTTTGTGTATTCATGGTTATCAACTACTACAGCATTTGAGAAAACAGTAAAAGGAGAAGAAAAGATAATCTGCTTCTGTCTCCTCAGGCTTGGTTTGCCTCTGGCCACACTGCAAACTGAGTCCCACCTTTCCAGCAGGAATGTCTCCACGCATTATAGTTGGGGCCAGCAACAAGGCAATTGTGTTCTTAGCACGGCAAAAGCCATTCAAGCTTATCCTACGGGAACAACTCCTTACCATTTAATTTGACCTGTTGTTCCTTATTTAGCTATTCAGCTATGGGAGAGGCTCCCTGCTACTCTTTCATCCTCAGCTAACAGTGAGCAGAGGATGTCACAGCTCTCGGATATTCACCCAGGTGTTTGGGGGATGCCTGGGAGGACTCCAGCCTGAATCGTAACAGCACTCACAGCCATGGCCATGCACCCCAGCCTGAATTTAATCAACTGAGAAGAAACAGATTCTATTTCGTGGCCAGGTAGTCCCCCCTCCCCCACTAATCCTACAGCAATGTAGGAGAAGGGGAGCACCCTCTGGGGAGAGGTTTGCCCACAGCCACTTCTTAAGACAGACAGAGATGGAAAAGTTGCACTGGGGAAAGAAACAGGAGAAGTAAAAACATTTTGTGGAGCTGGCAGTTGACCAGTGATTTGATGGCAGAAGAGTTTTAACCAGGCCCCTCAGATTCAGAAGCCAAAGAATGTGTGATTTTTGCCTTTGAAACAAGAAACGTGGGTTCCTACCATACTGGAGGAAAAAACAGCCTGTGGAAAAAGAGAGGCAGCCCAGAGTTATGACAAGGGGAATAAAAGAAATTTTGCAAGGCCAGCAAAGACACAGGGCCTTTGTGGCAAGGGGGAGTGCTTGTAGTCATGTCTCTTACTAAGTACTTAATTTTCTGGGTAGTGAACGGCAACTCCATGCTCATCTTCTTGTGACCAGCTCTTCAACAGCTCAGGAGCAAAGGGGATTTACCTTGCTTACATTCAGATTGTGCCATGAATCCCTGAGCATGGGAAGTGGCACGGCTTAACGGGATATGCTGCAGAGCTCTTCCTTGAGTCCCTAAGGTGTGGCAGATTTCTCCCAATTATCCCCTGCCCCAGAGTTTTCTACAAGCTCTGTGCTCCCTTGATACGGAGCCCAGATCAGAAGGGTCCTGCCTCAGCTGCAGGACCACTGCAGTAAGGAGCAAGCAGACACTGCTTACTGCATGTTTCAGTGCTTTATTATTTTGTAGGACAGATTCCTTATAAGCCCAAACAAAGGCGCATCAAATACCAGGAGATGCGAAAGTCAGAAAAGCAAGGCATCCCTGCAAAGTTATCACCTACAGTGATTTCAGGGTGCTTTGGCATGTGCCCTGATTGCCCAAGGGTAGCAAATGACCCTCACTGATAGATAAACTCTACAGCAGACTCGTGGCCAAGCACGTAGTAATCATATCTACAGACTGTTTTGTCACGTGTCCCATTTCTTGCATTTGGCCTACCTGACTCCAAAGAGAACTTGCAACAGGGTGCAAATCCCTGAGACAAAGAAGATGGTGCTGATCAGGTGGCTCTGGGTGAGGAGGTCGTGCTGGAGGCAAAGCTCTTTGGAGAGGATCAGCGGGATGGCTACGAGACCTCCCATGGCTGTCAGGAAATGCTAGGAGCCAGAGAAAGACTGGGTGAAGAATGACACAGAACCAGCTGTATATTGTTACCATGTTGATGAGCAAAATCTATAAGTAACTCACTGATTTCTGTCTGGGAAGTGCTAGTACTACCCATTCTCTTTTTTGGCAGCTTTAATGCTCTGTTAGGGCCTGTTCCAAAGCACCTACAAGAACTGCAGTGCACCCCCACAAACTCCTCCTGCTTTCCATGCCCAAGGACCTTCTGCAGTGCTCTGGACTCCCCAGACCACTGTCAGACACAACCCGTTTGTCCCCAGAACCTGCAGACAAGCTGTTGGGCCTACTCTTCCAGGAAGGTGGGGACATCCCAAGCTAGGGGGAGAGATCAATCAGGCAAAGTAAGAGCAAACGTTTCAGTCCATCTCATTTGCACCACAAAGGATAACATAAAAAGTTGGCCAGTTGGAGCCACACATTCTTTGCTCTCGGTAGCTTGTCTCACACAGTGCAATTATGGGTAACCATAAAAAATGGATGCCAAAGAATGGAAAAAATACGCATTGCATTTTTCAGAAGAGTCATAGACATATTTCTACAATGACCTTCAGTTAATTACTAAATGTGAAAATAATTTTTCAAATTTTTTTTTTCTTTAAATATTAAGCTTAGTTGTTAGCTCTCATCTCAGAGTACAGGACTGCAGTGGTAGAACTGGTGGCACTCAGAAACTCACTGTGCTCATCAAAGGCATGTTTTATTAAAATTATGATGCAGATGTATTCAGAAAACTTCGGTTTAATACACTCTAAATTAGAGACGACTGTTTATGGAAACAAAGTACAAAATGCCCACCAAGCTCCAAGCAGAGTCCATCATTACCTTAATCACTCTGAGGTCTCTCTTCCCTGAGGCTCCATACCCAGTGTGGCATTGGTGGCACTGGGTCATTTAACACACCTGGGCATGGACTCCAGGCAAAGCAGCGCTGGCCTGGAGCAGCTGCTAGTTTTTATTCCCGTGGGAAGGGAGATGTTCAGAAGCCCTTAGACATTTGGCTACCTTCAGCCAAGGTATCTGACCTGTCCTTATTAACTATTTGGCCCAGCCCCAGGACTCTGTCTTTCTATTTGCACTTCAAGGGGCATGATGTAGCTGTGTGCACAAGGATAACAGTCAGTGCTCAGGAGGTGGTGGGAAGAACTTGAGTTCAAGATCCAGCCCTACAGCTCCTTTTATGCTCAGTGAAGGTGAAGCACTCCCAAATTCAGCTTTCACCCCCATTAACTGGCTGAACAGGCATTAAACTTCCACCCACCCCCAGACTCCACCTGCTTCCCCATCACACCTGAATGCCCAGCAGGATGCACAGGTACCAGGGGGGCACGTCCGTGACAGCATAGGCAAGCTTGCTGCCACCATGGCTCGTACCCCTGCCTTCTTCTGGGCCTTGGGCAGTGCAATCTGGTGAGGGGCAGTGGTGGCTCCCATCTTCACCCTGGCAAACAGAAGAGACCCTTCGTTAGCCACAACCTGGCCTCACAGGCACCCAACAGCAGGAATCTCTTGTATGTTTTCTTCCACAAGACAGCGTAAAAAAGAAGAGCAAGGGGGAAATTAAAACAGAGGTAAAAATACCTATAGAAATTTTTTATATGCATGTGTGTGTCTAGACCAGAAGAAACATTATGTGCCTCAGCCTCAAAGGGACAACTGGACAAAGTGCATTAGTATCATTTATATCTAGCTAAGCGTGGAGAAAATGCAACCAGAAGCAAGAAAGTGTGCAGTGAGTTAATCGGTGAAAGCTGCACTGTCCCCTGGTCTCTGTCCCTCCTGGCTGTCCCACCCAAACAGTGCTTTTATCTTTTATCAAAGATAAAATACACTAAAACAACTTGGCTGCCACTAATTACAGAGTAGAAGCATGTTTTATATTTCATTTTCTTAAGTCTTCTCTTTCCAATCCCCTCACACACATTCTACCTCGATAAGCACACCTGCCCTTTGTTTCACTAGAAAACCTCACTCCTACTGAGGAACTGTGTGAAACACAGGGACACCAGCAGATGGGGAGTCCTGGTGCCCATTTCAAAGGAAACAACTCAAAGCAGGGTACCGCGGTGCTGCCCCAGCTTGGCCACCAGCTGTCGGGAACAGCACCTAGAGGGATGCCCCAGGGTGGGGGCAGCACCAGGGACCAGAAAAAGCCTCAGGACCTGGGCCCTCAGGGTGGTGGTGGGGTCTGAAATAGCTCTCCACGAAAGCTCGGGTCCCCTCCCAGGCAGCCAGAAGCGTCAGGGGAGCTGTATGCCTTTCAGAGTTCATGCACAGACACATTTTGCTAACGAAAGCAAAATATTGCTTTGCTTCGGTTGCCACAGCTTTTAAGTAAATCTCCCCGGTTGGTCACTCCTCCTTCCAACCCACCCTGACCCCTGAGCACACATGTGCACACACACAACCACGCACACATTGCCTGGGCACACAGACATGCCATGGTTGTGCACACAGACATACACACACATATACACATCCTGCCTGTGCATGCACACACATGTATGTGGTAGAGGGAGGCTGCCTGGGAAGCCACAATGTTTTGAGCCAAATGCATAAACTAATTATGATCCCAAACCACATGTTTCATTGACCCTTCTCCAGCCGACGAGTCCTCCACATGCCAGCAGCAGAGGGCTTTTCTGGGCTGGGATGCCCAGCTCCATCAGGCAGGGACAGAAACCTGCTGTCAGGAGAAGCTCAACCACTTTGTCATTTTTTTTTTATCTTCCAAGTCCTCCTGGAACCTGAAGACACCAAAATGCCCAGCAAAGCGAGATGGCTGCAGTAACGCTCATGTCCTACTTACCAATGGAGGCAAACAGCTAATGCTGCGGTCAGGGAATAGGGACGTAAAATTAATGTTACATTCATTTGTAAATTTTGCAGGTGTGACAGATTAATCCTGAAGGTCTTAATAATTTGCCTGAAACCTCCAGGTTTCCATTCTCATGGCTGAATCTCCAAAGTCCCATTTTAGATCACGCTGTTGAAAATGTGCTATGTAATACCTTTTAAACACAGTGTATTTATCCAGCCTAGGCAGGCTGGGAGCATTACCAATACTTCCAGAATAGTTAGGTGAAGGCAGAGTTAATTCAAACTGAGCTCAGGCATGAACTTCAAGAGCAAAAGGCGTTCCTAAATAACTCCCTGTGGAGACATTTTCATTTCAGAATAAAAGAGCCTGAGCCATGGATTAACAAATGTACAGCAAGGTACTCCATACACAGAGTTATCTGGGGACAGCTACTGCTTAATAACACCAGGGGTAGATGAAACCTAAGCTAGGCAGACAGCCCTAAGCTCCTTGCCTTGCACTGCAACTTTTCCCCTTTTATCCAGGAGGCACATTCCAGCCTAGCAGAGGCTGTGCTGGTAACAGCCCCTCATGATCATCACATGAATGCCTGACCCTCCCCTGGAGCTGGCTCAGCTGGAGAAGGATGCACTGGAGCTAGCAGGACAAGGCAGCACCAGAGGCAATGGGCTAAAGCTGAAACACAGGAGGTCCCATCTGAATACCAGGAAACACTATCTCACTGTGAGGGTGACCGAGCACTGCACAGGTTGCCCAGGGAGGCTGTGGAATCTCTATCCTTAGAGATACTTAAAAACTGTCTAGCGACAGTCCTGGGCAACTGGCTCCAAGTGACACTGCTTGAGCAGGGGGTTGGGTAAGTTGACCTCCAGAGGTCTTTTCCAACCTCAGCCAGTCTGTGGTGCTGAGATGCTGGCAGGAGGACAAGGCAGGAACAGTCCGGAGTGAGAATGGGGAGCCACTGCTGGTGGTTCTACGCCCAGATTCTCCCACAAACCCAGGGGACCAGGACACCATCCAGGTACCTCAGGCTCCAGGCACAGCATTGCAGCCCTCACCAGCATCTTAAAACAGCACATCAGGAAGGTGGCCAGAAACTGAGCTGCTTGAACCACAGGTAAAAGACCTCTGTCTTCTACCTTCTCTAGGGTGATTCAAACCAGAGGAAGTCACAAGGTTGACCTGCATTATGGCAGAACAGGTAGAAATGGAGACCATTAACAATAGCAAAAGAAAGCTGCATTGCTCTGAGTACCTCCCTGAGGCTCTACCTGCAGCTGGCACAGCACCCCCACTGCTCACAGCCAGCTCACCCAGAGTTATCTGAGAAATGGGAGACCTGGACACCAGGTGGTTAAATGCCTCCTCCAAGGTCCCCCAGGCAGGTGGTCTGTACCATGGTACAAAGACTACGGTGTCAGGACCCCACTCTCACACCTGCTGTCAGAACATAAGCAGCTCTTTTAGTTTCTAATGGAGGTGACACCTGCCGTGAGACAGGAAGGGGGCTGCCATGCCCCGGGTCCTTGCCCTATGGCTGTTAGATCCTGCAGCATTCCCAGTGCACTGCATACCCCTGAACTGACCCATCATTTACAGCTTTTACCCTGCTGTAACCCTACAGGGTGCTCCTCCCTGCTGACTCTCAAATCCTTTTTTCCCCCACCTCTCTGTCAATTTAGCCCACTAGAAATAGATCCAGAAGACAAAGAAACACACTCTTCAATAGGCTAAACTTCTATCGTCATTTTACTAATTAATACATAAAATGCTTTACCCAGGGACACAGCCACAAGGAGCCACGAGCTCGCTTGCTTTTCAGTACAGATACACTTGCACTGCCATTCATCTACACTATCATTTTAGAAATAATGGAGAGAAAAGAAGTCAAAAGGGTGCCAGAAGTAGAAAGTATGCTGATTCTGCAGCAGCAGGCTGTAGTGAGGAAATAATTCCTTGGATTCCTGTCAATAAAGGAGCCGAGAGAGACGTTTACCACACACCAGCATCCTTGCAGCCAGTCCAAGCCTCCTGGCTTTCCCTTTCTCCTCCTTTTGCAGGGCTCACACCCGTTTATGCAAGCATTACCCTTCACAGAAGAGCAGACTCACCACAAAGCCGAGGTTGTCTAGCCCATTGAGCTCTTTGTCTGAGGAGAGGGTCATGCCTTCCACTTTCCTTCACCGACTGCCTTGAAAAAAGAAAGACCAGTAAGAAGAGGAAAGCCTCCCAGATTGCCACTTGTCCCAGTCAACACAGCTCTAAAGAAACAGGGTGAGCAGGTGCAGAAGCTGGGCTTCAGGAGTCAACCAGCACTCAGTCCTAGCTATTCATGTGAGCCGTATCACAGAAGCATTTCCTTTCCTTTGGCTTATATAAGTGACTCCTTTTCTCCAGCTGATTAGAGGTCTGGCATTCAAACCAAACTGGAAAGCAGCCCTTCCCTGGACTAAGTGAATCAGTAGCTGATGGCACAAAAAACTTCCTCTGTAGGTAAGGATGCAAGGGGGTATCAGAGAGGTGAGACATTTCCATATTTTCCTGGTACAGCCTTAAAAAACTTGTTGCTTCATTATTGATTCAACAGCAACTTGCATGTTCTGTGTGGGTTGGACCTGTTTGAAGACCTTTGTGCTGATCTTTAGAAAATTACATTTCTAGATGGCTTAACTTATTCTGCCTGTAAACTGCAGTGTATTTTGGCTTAGGTACAAATGTCATCATCTCGTATGATAATCCTATTACAACATGAAAAGAATGAGGATATTACTGGGAACCTATTTAAGGCAGCAACCAATAATCAAGTCATCAGAACATGACACCAGGGAGGTATAAAGACATTACTGAAAAAGGACTACTTCAGGCCATCTGATTATCTCCATTCAGCTAAGGATCCTAGCTAAATGGTGATCATCGGATGGCCCGAAGCAGTTACCCTTCTCTTAATAAGTAGCAAATGGTGTTAGTGCTCCATCAAGCCACCGGAGCCACACCACCCTAGCTCTCCTCAGATTAAGTATCTATTTAACTTAATGGCTTCCTGAGGCGGTGATCTTCCCAGACCAGCTGCAGAGAGCTCCTGCAGAGAGGGGCATGCTATCACCTACACACAGTAATCACCCATCGGGAACATCTCGTTTCCACACAGGAAGCAGCATAACAGAAATAAACTCTGGTCCCTATTTCTCCTGTAGACCTTTGGTATTCTCAGACCTTCTCTTCAGACCAGGACTGCATTACAGGGCGAGACAACCTTGCCCTGAAGACCGTCAGTGAAGCTATGAGCTGCCACTCAGCCAAATCTTAAGGCACCAAAATAACAGATGTTCACAGCTTTGCCAGATCTCCTCTCTGAACTCCCATTATATAGGGATCTCCCTGTATTTTTACTGCAGGGGGTGCATTTCCAGCCCCACTGATCTTGGCATGAGGCCACTTTTTTCTGCAAGCTCTAAACAAGAATTCTTTTCCTGGTCAAACTACCCTGGACATTTTTGCCCTCCACTCTACCAATTCCCAGCACAGAGAAGCACAAAACCATCCCGTTTTACAGGTTTGCTCATCTCTTGTTATCCAGTGCACTGTATGGTTGCAATTCATTGCGTATCTGTTTCATTGTATATATCGACAGTGTCCATTAACCAATACCAGTGAGGATGCACTGTTGCAAGGCTCTAAGAAAATGAGCACTGGATTTTTCCATTCCTTTTCTGAAGGTATATTCCTGCTTGCATTTCTTGATGAATACAGTGCAGTCCTCTGAGCAGCCATCTAAATCTGCCCATTCTGATATCCTCCATTAACCCTATTCCACTCCATGAATCAGCCACTCTCTGTACCTCATAGTCTCTCTTGTGATTCTTTTTTTGTCAAACCACAGCACAATATTCCTTTGGGGCTAGTCTGTTTTCCCAGTAGACTTTTATAAGACCTCCCATCAGAAAAGTCCTCCACCTCCTAATTTCAGCCCAGCGTCTGTTCAATAACTCCTCAGTCCTGCCATAACATTGTTTTCAAAGAGACCTAGGCGTTCAGTAATCAGGTTTCTTCTTCTCTTTGGTTGTATAAACTTGTGTAACAACCCAAAGGCATGAGTGCATAACACCACCTTGTGCCATCTAGACTAGCATGTGAAACTGGCCATGCAAAGAATATTAAGTGAACAGGGTAAGAAGAACAAAAAATAATATTTTTTTAAAAATCAATAACAACAACAATCACTTTTCTCAAAAAAGCTGGGTAGAAAACAATTTTGCCATTCTGGGAATCTCTGAAGTATCAAAAATGTGCTTTAAGAGTACCACGAGACAGCAGGTTTTCGTGAAAAATGCAAGAAATAAGTCCTAGCTAGCCAAAAGCCTGGACATCAGAGTAGACCTGTTAGGAACGAGAAGTTTAACAGTACCAGACCCTGGACAACAAAAGGTTAATGCCATAAACTGGAATCTAGACATACGTTACAAAGTAGCACAATGTGCGTGTTAAAGTAGAAATTTATGGAGGTCATGTGAAGTGTCCTAGCCTGGAATATCCTGCCCTTGGAAACAGGCAAAGTAAGTAGGAAGTCTCTGTGTGCATGCAAATGTCTATGTAGAACGTATGTGTATGTACATGGGTATATTTGTGTATATATAACAGGATTAGAAATAAATTACTAAACTGTGGGATTTTTCACAGCAAGGAATTATTCAGTTAGCAAAAATGCATGCTTAACCAGTAATGTTGTCACTTAATAGCAGCTTAATCAACTGTATGAATGGCTTTTAGGAATAAATGGGCAGGCATCCACTTGTTCAACTCAATCATGATGTGTTAGGAATTAAAACAAAAGAAGATACAATATGGATTCCCTTTAGACTTGTGTGTCTGGCATATCTCCTGCTATCAGCCAAGCTACCTGGCCAGCTGCTCATGTCAGTAAAGGCTGTCTCGGTTTATGCCCACAGGGGCAGAAGCAGCCAACTGACTTTTAAAAGCAACAAATCAAGGAAAAGCTTGGAGACATGGGAGACCCAGCTCAAATCTTCAGTCTTGACCCCAAGTGTTCTGTACTCACAAGGAGAGCCTGGACCATCTGTATCCTGACTCTCCTGACAGGGTCATTTTCTCTCTTACACTACATTTCTCCCTGAAACTCAAAGTCTTTCCCAGGCATGTTTCATAATGGATCAACTTATAATGCCACCCTGAGATACACGCCTGAACTGTCCCTGACTATGCCTCCATGACCAAACTGCTTCCTGCACTCTGTAGGTGTCCCCACCAAATTGCAGTTAGGGTGGCACCAGCATGGCAATTTCCAAGGCCTTCCCGGTAAGTACAGATATGGCACGTGCCTGCCACATGCAATCTCTCAAAAATCTAGGTAGCAACAAATCTGAACATGATGGCCGCACCCTCCACTGCCAGCAACTACAGGCAGGTTTGGTTAAAGAGTCCTCCAACTGACCTGACCCATCTGCAATGCAGGCACTGGTACATGAGCTTCCTTTGCATTCAGCGGGCACCTCTAGAACTTCCACTGCATCTTAAAATAGGAGTCCGAAAGGGGTTAGATAAAACAAATCCCATTTATTTCCCAAACTATGAAACAACCAAGAGTGACTGGTACAGATGAAGATGTCTAAAGTTGAGTGAGAGGAGTCCCTCCACATGTGGCTGTCTACACATAGCCAGGGAGGTGCAGACTTGTTGAGTCAAGCCCCTTGCTGGGAGGGCACGTTCATCCACAGTGCTCTCACAAACCTGTGGTACTGAGCCCCAATTACTGAAGCTGAGAAAATATGGGTTTAGAGGAAACCCAGGGCTATGAAGTAAAAGCATTGCAGTACAGAAGAGGTATGACATGGAGACCTTGCACCAAAAAAAAATGGAAACATCTTCCTGGACGGTTTGTTCTTCCTGGTTGGTTTGTGTGAAGGATGGACTAGCAAGAGAGCTAAGCAAATGACTTGCAATGAGTAATGTAGTCACAAAATACCTCTATGTGCTTCTGTCTGCAGAACCTTCTGAAAGCAAATAGGATCGATCACCCGTGGTCACTGACTTGAAATTAGTATTTGTGTGTTCAGTAGTGGAAGGTTGGCTTCTGCAGAGAAGTTCTGCACTGCTCACTGACAGACCTGGGTGAGCCCAGTGCTTTTAGTCTTGGCCTGCCAAAGTGCAGAAACACTATTTCCCATGAGAAATAAGTCTTATCACTTCAGTGCAATGAGTGCAACTCACTGCAATGTACTCGGGGTATGTGACAAAATGTACCTGAGAGAATGTCTGATGAAAACACAACAGGGGAACAAACATGACCAAAGTAAATTCCCTTAAATAGTCAGGTATCATTCCTTTCTATTTTTGCACCAGGATCTCTATGGCAGAGCAAGAAATCGAGTGCAGAGTCCCAGACAGAGAATTACCTGTGTGCTCTCCTTTCCCCCTCCCACATCTCTCAGTTCATTTTCTCATTCAAAGGACCTGACATATAAAGACAACTGAGGCAGTGAGGTACACATTTACATTCCTGTCATCAGTTCCCCATGTAAGCAAAAGCAAGTGTCCCAGGGAAATCGTACAGGCTGCAGTCAGGCAGTAACTCCCACCAAGCTGAGTGCAACGCATAAGCTTCCCCAGCTCTCTCAGCAAGTCTCCCAGGGCCAACAGATGGGGCACACTGTGATTCAGACCCTACAAGACACAGCACCATGTAGCCTTTTCTGGTTATCTTTGCAGTTAATCTACCTGCGCTTCTCCAGGACCCTCCTCCAGACACCCTCATGTTACAGGAAAGAAGAAAAGTGCCTGTTCTTCTCCGGGGCTGGTGCCTTTTGGGGTCAAAGCAGCAGAGTAAGATACTACAGAGCTGACAGGGACTGTGCCAAAACCAGGAGAATGGTATGAGGGTGTGGGCCACCCCAGCATGGAAAAAAGCACTTACAGGAGATTAAAAGAGGGATCTTTTAAGAGTCATGGTGCTGTGTCGATGACAACACACCTCTGCTTGGCTGCCTGTGCCACTGGAATAGGAATGCTGCTTTCTCTGGCTGGGCGCACTGGCACGACACAGGGATGGGATAAGGTGGAGGATGGTCACGTGCCATCCCCAGGGCCAAGGGCATCCTGGCCTAGGGAGGCCATGACACAGGAGACAGGAGAGCCCCAGCAGCTGATCTGAGCTGGGGTGCCAGCTTTGAAGTTGTAGAGCAGGGGCTAGAGGAGAAAATTGTCCAGGTGGGTGACACTCATGCAGGTAGGAACACGTGAGGGGCACTTTTGCAAAGGGCATATTTAAAAGGTTCAAAAAGGCACAGGAGAAGGTATGGGGAGATCCCACCACGGCTCAGCAAAAATGTATCTTTAAGTGGATGCCCATCAGCCAGAAGGGAGATCTAAGTGCAGGTGTGAGACCTTTGAGCCAGCCTTGAAAGCCATCAGCTGAGCTTTGCCTTGCAGGCTGCTGTGGTGGAGGGGAAGGCCTTGAAGGAGATCACCCACAGATGATTGCCAGGAAGGTGGGAGCCCCCAGCCAAGACTCTGGGGCTGGGAGAACTTCAGCCCCTCAGCTACACCAGCCCCCCTACTAGCCCTCCCTTCTTTCTTGCCTTCCCCACAAGGAAAGGTCTTGCTGAGCCCAGGGTCATCCCCTGCCTCTGCCTGGATCCCCCGCTCTATGCAGACAGCCACCACCAGAAAGCAGGGTGCAGGGACCAGTGTTGAAATCCTCCCCCCAGCAGGATATTGATTTTGCAATAATAAGATCCTTTATATCCCTTGGGCCCAGGAATAGCTCTTAAGAGCATTAGCAAAGGAATAATCCATGTCATCTACTAGGCATTTTGAGCACAAGCTCAAGCGTGGTTATTGTGTCCCTGGGCTTTTGCTGAGCCCATTCATTCCCTGGCACATGTGACAAGACTTAGCACCACCAGCTCCACGCTGAAGGCCACACTTGCAGCATGTGCTCTGTCCCCAGCTGTTTAGCATTGGGATACATCCAGCAGCTGTGAGGGGGCAGAGGGCACTGCCCTTGGTTCTTCCCACCATCCCCCAACCACCTGCAGCAGTGAGGCAAGATTGTAAGCCCCAGCAGGAGAAGGCACATGCAGCACAAGGCTCAGACTTGGCACAGGGGCCACTTCAGGGTTGGTCCCATCTGATCAGGTGGGTGCATCCCCAGCACCCATGGGACTGCCTGCACCCCAGCTCCCAGCTGCCCAGACATGACTGCGTTCCCACCAGGGACATGCCCTGGGGCTGGCTCCTCTGCTGTCAGTGTTACGCTCTCAGACTGCCCAGACGGCCTCAAAGTTTACCTTCATTGCACAAACAAACAGCAAAATCCCTGCAGTCAGAAGGTGAAGAAAAAAAAAAAAAACCAACCACAAAACCAGAACAAGAAACCTGCTATATTCACTGAGCCGGGGAGGACCCCCCTCCTCGGCCCACTCTCCGTGGGGAGCTGAGAAAAACTTACAGTTTAAGGATTAACCAGTAAGGAGAAGAAATTAAAGCAGGTTTTGAACACGATTATTATGAGCCATAGGAGGTTGAAACAGGTTTTCCTGAGAAAGCAAGAAAATCTCCTGGAGAGGAGCCCAGAGAGGTGCCAGCACAGCCAAAATGAAAAGGGAGTGCCTGAGAGATAGATGGACAGACAGGGTAGGATTAAGGTGTTCCCAGGTCCAAAGGACAAGGAAGGAACAAAAGGCCCCTCTGCAAGTGCAAGGAGGGACAGAGCACTGCTGAGCCACCCTGGGTGCAAGTGACACGGGGTCCCAGTGCTGGGGAGGGACCACAAGCAAGGTCCAGACAATGCCCAGACCTGCAGCTCCCCCTCCTCGATGCAGACCCCCTTGGCTGTACCCCCAGCATGGGCCAGGGTAGGATGGGCCAGGAGTTTGATTCCACCTGACATTTTTATTTCCCCTTTATTCACTGCAGTACATCACACAAAGACTGTAAGACCACTGCTTGGTTCTACAAACAGGAGCTGCCCACACATCCAAGGCAACATTTTGGCCCCCCGAGATCCACATGGGCAGCCATGCTCACCCAAGCACATTGGCTGCAGCCACAGGCCACAGATATAAAAGAGGCAAACATAAACTGACCCACAGAGCCAGAACATCTCCCTGCTAAGCTGTGAGCACTTGCAAATGTCCTCACACCCAGCTGCTGAGGCTGCTGTATTTGTGCCAATGTCATTAATGAATAGTGGCCTGGGCTTTAACCCTTTACTCCTGCAGTAAGTCCCAGGTTGCCCCAGGACAGGCAAGGATGCAGGACAGGAGGGGTAAAGGACACCCACAGGATGAGGGAAGCTCCAGGGGGTGCAAGGAGGGAAGAAGACAGCCACAGCAGGGAATGATCAAAAAAAACCTGCAAAGTCCCGCTGGCAGCACAACTTGTGTACTGGCTGCTGGGGAAAGCCTTGGCACAGAGGTATTGGCTGCAACAAAACCTCACTGTCTTGAGTGCTTGGGCAACACAGGACACCTCGCCTCTTCCTGGGTGTGCACAAGGGGCCAGGCGGGTAGGGGCAGATAAGAGCAACCTCCATCCCAAGAGCTGGTCGCTACTGCAGCCCCTCCAGCTGTAAAACATCAGAAAACATCACAGTCTGAAGTGACAGGCAGAGAGACGCCACACGGAGGGAACCCCAAGGAAAAGGGAAAACAGATTTCTCTGAGGTTCCTGCAGCAGCAAAGCTGGTGGAGTTGCTGCTATGTAACTCTTTTGATTCCCATGGCACATATCCCACTCCGTTGCTGCTTGCAGGAGGAAAGAGATGAACAGTGGAGGGTCTGCATCTCAGGATTCTCAGCAGCAAGCTCGAGCATGGATTTCGGCAGGCAGAGGAGGAGGAGGGTGCCTGATGTGCGCCTTCAGCACCCGGAGACATGGTGACAGCCAGTCCCTATAGGAAGGAGCTGTAAAAGATGGATCCCTAGTGCTTGCTGCTTCTCTCTCCCTCTCCCATGTCTGGTTTCTCTGCAGGGCTTCAGAGCCACTCAGCCGAGCAGCCAGAGCAGGGCTGGCAATGCTAGGAGCAGGGTTGTGGGGTTTGTGCCGACGTGGAGGAAAGGCAAGCCCTGGGGGAAGAGCGGCTGCTAGCTTTGTTGCTCAAGGCTTAATGCCCTAAGAGCCCAGCTGACTCCTGCTCAGAAGCAAAGGGAAACCGCAGGCACTCAGGACAGCTGGACACATGACAATGCTGTGTTTCTCCAAACCATGACAGGACAAAGGTTTGGGAAATGCATCGCCTTTTGCCTGCTGCGCTGGAGCTGCCTGAGCTTTGCCTGGAGTGATGCTGCTGGGCCCGGGACCGCCTCACCCGGGGCAGGACACGTCAGAAGGGGGTTGCCCAGAGACGTTGCCAATGGAACCTACGTGCACAGCAACATCTCAGGTACTTGAGTGACCGATTGCCTGCCTGTCCCTCCGTGGGGCTGCTCGGGGTCCAGTCTACAGGCAGACAGGGTGAAGGGCGCGGGGACATGATGGTGCTTCTCCCGGCGGGCACGGAGGCATGCCTAAGGCACTCATAGGGGCTGCAGGGCTTTGCATGGTCCTCATGGCCACAGCAACTTCTGTGATCTGGGAGAGATGTATCGCATCAGAGGCAAAGTCACTAGGCACAGGGAGAAAATTTAACGCTTGGCTGTCTTCCTTTGAGAGTAAAGTCCTCCTCCATGTTAACCTCTATGCATATCATGATGGACCAGCTTCCTGGCCAGGATATGGGTGCACTGAGCACAACCCTGTCCCCAAGGGCTGAGCTGGGACCCTTGGGAAGAAACGAGGATGAAGATTTTTTAAAAGGACAACTCATTTCCAAATGCTGCGGGTGATTATTTTTTTTTAATCCACTTCCTAGAGCAGAGTACATGCTGTTCCCCTGCAAGTGGGGCACGGCATGAGGGCTGCCATGGGGTGACTGCCTGACCAGTACAGGCAGCCTGCCTATCCCCGTGTGCAGACAGCAGCGCAGAGCAGCCTACAGCACACTATTGAGCCCTTAACCTTCCCAAACCTTTATGTACTACATGTTCTTTCCAAAATGCCTGTTGGGAATGGTCCCTGGACCACCTTGTCTCCAAATCATGGCAAGGGATTGTTGGGGAAGGTGCTAGCCAGTGCCAGACAATTTAACTGTACAACAGATCCAGTCCAGGCATCCCCTGGCACTGCTGGTTTACTCATATAGGCATCTCCACTACCTGTTAACAGTATTGCTGGACCTGGAGAAAGTCTGATCTTACTCAACCTGATTTGTTGTTGTCAGCCACCTCTGGAGGAGAAGCCTACATCATCTCAGCTAAAGCAGAAGCAAACCAAGCCTCTGTCTCACATTAGCTTTACTGCTGCACTCGGAATTTCCCTCAGAAGGTCCCCCTAAGCTAGATAGAGCACATTTCTGCCTGCAGGTTTTAAGCTTGACTCAACTAGAGTTGATCAGAGTATTTTCCTTTAATTCAGAATATTGGTACCTGCGATACCTGTTACACAAGAATCTACTCATTCATGTCTTCATGGCCTTGCAAATCCAGCAATCACACAGTCAGAGTGGCATCCCTTTTGGAGCCTGCCTCACCCCCGCTCTTGCCGGGTACTAGCAAGCTTGAACAAGGACGCAAAGGGTGCAGTGCAGAAAGGATGATCTAAGCAGAGCAACTGAGTAGCTCTGAAGAGTTGTGGGTAATAAATTAGAAATAAAAATAAAGGCTGGGGTGGAAAAAGTATCACTCTATACCATAGAGAAGTATTTTTATTGCTTTGAGTTCCAGCCAAAAATGCCTGTCCTCTTCATTTCCTTCATAAGAGTTGCTATCTGCACATTGTCCCCATCCTGTACCTTTCCTGTCCCACTTCCACTGTTCCGTAGCTGCTCACATTGCAGAGTTTGCAACTAGAAGGCTTATTTCCCAGATAAAGCTACTAGAGATCCTTACACCTCTCCTTTAGGATTACGCAAACAAAATTTCACAGACTTGCAGGACCTGCAGGAGTGATGCAGGGGCCAGGCAGCCTTTTCAAAAGCATCACCAGTGGGTTCTTTGTCACTACCTCCACTTAACGTCTCCCCTTCTCCCCCAGCACCGTGCACAGCTCTCCCCCCACCACGCTATGGATACTACTATGTGGACAGAGGCTCAGGCATCTCCTTGGGCTCCGTCCTTGTGTACTGGTGCCAGGAGGGGTACCAGCTGGTGGGCAGTGAGAGGCTCTCCTGCCTCCGTCGGGAAAGCACTTCGTCCTGGAGCCACCCCCCACCCCACTGCCAGGGTAAGGAACCCGACAGCGTGACCCAGCCCCTGTTCCCACTTATAGGGTCTCAGTGGGATGCAGGGAGTCACCACCTGATTGCTAACTCGGGAGAGGAGGCACAGCGACCAGCCCTTGCATAGGGGTTTCCTCACCCCAGCCAAGCCAGTAAGGGCAGGAGGAGGAGGTAGAGTGCCCCAGCCACCCCAAAAGGGGACAGCAGAGTTCCAGCTTGACCCGGTCGGTGGTCATCAGCATTGGTGAAATGCCATGCTTCAGTGGGGTCCCTGCAGCAGCGTTTCATGAGCTGCACAAGGCAGGGGGTTGCCTAAAGGGTGAATTCCCCTGGCATTGGCTCAGCAGATAACCAGGCCATATCTCGCTCCCAGTAACTGGCACAGAAGTCACCAAGTTGGATCAATGCCTGGTGCTGGCTGACACCTGGCTCCCAGTGCCAGGCACAGGGACTCCAGGGCACAGCCAGAATCCTTCAGCAGGAGGAAAGCTGAACTCCATAATAACCCAGCACATGGTGTTTGTGAAACCATACACAGAGCAAGTGCCCATTGCAATGGCCCTTGCATTTTTTGTGGTACGAGTCCATTGAGAATGAATGCCTGAACATCAAAGGAACAAAGTTTATTGCTTTAAAAGCGATCTCATCTCTCATGCACCGCATATTGTGTGCATACATAAAATAATTTCAGGAAAATTTCCCTCAAGAAAGTTATATATTTTTGCAGTGGGAAGCAAAACTGCAGAAGTTCTAAATACTGTATATCTTGCGCGTGAATTACACTGCTCATGCTGGACACTGAGAATTAAAGACCTGGGGCCCTTTCAGAACCAATTTATGGGCAAACCTGTGGTGCAATAGCTAACTAAAAAAAAAGTTTGAAATGGAAAAAAGGTCCACCACACCTGCTTTTGCCGCTTCTCTTCCGCTTGCTCAAGATAAGCAAATCCATTTTAAAAAGGTAGCATATCACGAAGGTCAAATTAGAAACCAAGATGACTCAACCATAGGACGTCCCTGCAGGTGCTTCAGCTCAGATGCACCCAATGCAGCTTGCCTTTTAAAAATGAAAACAAAAATAAAGGAAGTTGCCTCAATTCAAAGCTGTAAAACTAGTGATACGCAGTCAGTGAGCATCTTTTGTTCGTAAAAAGTAAACACAGCCAAATAAAAGCAATGAACTTTGTTGCAGTAAGTTACAGGTACTCCTGTATCAAAACATTCATAAAGCTCATTAGCAAACCTTGTCTTCTCAGCTCTAAATGGAGGCTGCAGTCTGTGCACTGCTTAATGAAGATACAACTTGGGTGAACAAAAAAAATTCCCAAACCCTAAATCACTCATCAGTTTCCCAAAATAAAGCGGTTTTAAGGAAAAAATCCCCACACACTTGTTCTCTTTGAAACAAAAAGCAAATCTCTGTACTTGCAGATGTCTTAGTTTGATTATTTCGCAAGTGTCATAGGGTTGGGTTCTTTTGAATCTGTGTGGTTTATTACCTAAAAAACCTAAACGTACCATTTTTGCAGAGGTTAGTGAATTCTTTCATATTATTTTGCCCTTGGGATGGGAGCTATGTCCCTAACTTTAGACATTTACGATACAAACATCACTTAGGTTCCCTTTACGGTTTGATTAGGATGTAATTCATCTGCTCTTTCCAGACACCCATCTTAGAGCAGGTAGGGATCACAGACTTGGCTGGACTGTACACCCATCCAAGAAAATTCTGAAGGAAGTGGCTATTTTTTACAATGAGGGAACGGGTTGCCCAGAGAGGTGGTAGATGTCCCACCCCTGGAAACTTTCAAGGTCAGGCTGGACGGGGCTCTGAGCAACATGATCTAGTTGAAGATGTCCCTGCTCAATGCAGGGGGGTTGGACAAGGTGACCTCTGTAGGTCCCTTCCAACCCAAACTATTCTACAATTCTATGACTATGGCCATCGGAGTTTTCAATTATTTTTAATTTCACAAGCCCATTTTTTTCTTTCAAATACTCATGCTTCATTGATCCATTTCAACTTTTTTTCCCCTTTCCAACTTTTTTTCCCTTTTCCAACTTTTTTTCCCTTTTCCAACTTTTTCCCAAGGAACCGTTAAGCAAAAATATATCTTCCAGATTAAAAAAAAAAAAAAAAATCCTCAATTTAACATCTTTTATTCAGGGCTCAATCCCCACTCCCTTTTTCTGTGCTTTGCTCAAGACACATCCAACACAATATGTTTTCTGCCCCACGTGATTATTTTACTTTAACTACCTGAAGAAAACATTAACTTTTAATACCATTTTTTTCTCCCATTAACTTTCTTGTCAATCGAGCCGGCGCCGCGTCACCCACTGTTGTTTTTTAAATAGTTATTAATAAAAACTATAACTTTAGGTTACCCACGCAGGGGAGCGGGGTCGGGAGCGCTGCGGCCCCCCCCCCCCCCCAACCCCGCTCCCCCCGGTGCCCGCTCAGCGCCGCCCCGCTCTGCCCCCGCAGCCGCCCCGCAGCCCTCGGGCACGGGCTCCCGCGCTGCCGTGGCCGCCTCGCTGCTGAGCGGAGCCGTCATCCTGGCCCTGTCCGTCTCCTTCGCCGTCTGCTGCTGGCGGGACAGGGCGAGGAGGAACCGCGGCGGGTGAGTACGGAGGTGCTTTTTTTTTTCTGGGGGTGGGGGTGGGGGGAGTGGTGAGGAGCAACCAGGGCTGCTGGAGCTGAAGGAGAGTCGCTGCTGCCATCTGCTGTGCCACCCAGCCGGGCGGGTTGAACCCACTCGGGACACGGCGTCTTGCGATCTACTTCTCCTGCGCCACCCTCCCTTTCACGCATCTGAAACCAGCTGCTGCTCGGCACGATCGCGCAGAAAAAAAGTTATGCCTCTAAAGGTATGCCTGGCCCCCATACGGAAGACTCTCCGTTACTCTCTGTAACAGAGGAGGAAGGGAACAGACTATACGTAGAGAAGAGTCAGTGGGAGCATCCCTTTTTCTGAGGCTAAGTCCAGTGCAAGGGCCTGTGCACAGCCCAGCGGGGGGAAAGGAGAAGCATCCTCCTCTGGGAGAGAAGCCGCCGTGCATAGCAGGGCTGGGTGAGCAGAGCTGCCACCAGCCAGGACCACGCTCACTGAGCAGCATCTCTGCAGCAGCGCTTCCCTGTTTTCCCAGCCTACAGTCCAGCATGACCTCTTCGGTTTTGCCAGCAATAGTACCCTGAACAAGGGATTGGACTAACAGGGACCATGCAGGAGCCTACCTGAGGGTGCAGCTTTAACCGAGAGCCTAATTCCTTATTATGAGACGTGCACAATAACATGAGTCAAAAGCCCTGCAAGAGATAACATCTCAACCTCTCAGCAGGCACCAGCCATCCCTCTCTGTGCTGGCCTGCTCTTCCCCAGGCTGGGCCCCTTTTCTGCAGGGATTCAGCAGCAGCACAGCTTCGGTGCTTTTCTCTGGGAGCGGAGAAGGGGGGTCAAAACCACTGGGTGAGAATTTTGCTTTAGGATGCAAACATGCAGTCTTTCCAGGGGGGTCAATGAAAGCAGCCAGCCAGTGCACAAAGTACAAAGAAAGCATCTGTGTGGGCATCTCTCTCTCTACCTTGCAGGCAGCAGCATAGGAGGAAAGTCAGAGGAGGATGGAAGTGTGACTCCTCCACCTCAGAGAGGAGAAGGAATGCTTTTGGGAGACTGAAACACTACCACCGGCGTGATTACCACCTCTCTACCCTCTCCAGCTCTGTGTTCCCAGGGGCGTTTGCAGGCTGCAGTAACCTGGCTTTCCAAAGGTACCGCTCAGCCCCCACACTGGCCCTGCCCTCCCAGCTCCTCATGCAGGGGCAAGAGCCACTCCCAGACCACCTGGAGGCAGGAGCAGCCAGATATAAAAGCCCGTGTTGCTTGGGCATTCGAGCCCCTACCCAACCCTCTTACGTGCTCCCCACCTAGCACCTAACAGCAATTAAACCCTTGCACCCACTCTTTTTCAAGGGGTAGGTGAGCCAGAGAACCAGGGCTCCCCTTTGCGCTGCCTCAAGCATTGCATGGGTGGGCTGCAGGGTCCCATCAGTGCTGCAGCCCCCTCATACTACCTCCTCTCCCTCTTGCCTTTACCAGGAACCCAGAAAACCTGCCAAAGCTGCCCCTGCAGAGCTGGCACCCCAAAGCGCAGGTCTTGCAGCCCAGCACACCACCCATCACCACCCAGCTCAGCCAGCCGCCCCGCAACGTACTGCTGCCCACCATGCCTTGCTGCGCTGACCTCCCTGGGGACCTGCTCCCCCTCTACTACAGAAGCTATGAGGAACATAAGGTCTTCAACAAGGTCGGGAGGCCAATTTGAAAATTTAAATCACCATTTGACTTCTTTCCTTTTTTCTTTTAACACCATCAATGCCTTGAAACTCTGCAGAGCTCAAGAAAGAATTTCACAGAAGCCAGTTACTGTACCTGGGCTTTCAAATGGAGAAAATTTGACACTTCATGTTGAAAGGCTTTTTTGATATAATCCTTTTATTTCTCCCCACCATGTCCAGAAGTGCACATTTCAAACAAGAGTCCCTGGGTTACAAGCTTCTTAATTGATCATTTTGGTGAGATGCATAAAGCCAAGACTCAGCAGCTCCAGCTTAACCTACAGGCTAAGCCTTGCAGACTTTGAGGTTTTAATCACCAGAATCTGATTTTCTGTTTAGGGCTCTTTTAAAGGCTGAAAGTAAAGACAGCCAGTTACCAGGAACAAGGAATCTATGCCATTAGATAATTGGAAGCATTTACAATTCATTGCACTTGAACGTAGGCTGAGATTTAAAGGTTTTTTGTTGTTGTTGTTATTCAGAACTCACCCTATCCTCCCATTTCTACAGGCAGTTCTAGACTTGCAAGATGCAGTGACAAGTATGCAAAGGTAGCCAGTCGAGAGGAAAACAGGAATTTATCTTTTATACAAAGGACCTAGCACATCGGGGGGGGGGGGGGGGGGAAACAACCAAACCCCAAATCTTGGGGTTCTTCATCCCTTCTCTCCTGCATTAGAAATTCACATCAGGTGTATCAGGACCTACAGCCACACCTGAAGAGCTAGCCTAAGTGCCATCATTTGCATTCAGAAAGCAATGACACCCATATTTCTGTCCAGGATTCCCTGGGTAGCAATACAGGGGTGCATTCCAGGCAGTGCATGCAGAGCCTGGCCAGCAGCTTCAGGACAACTTGTTCCCCTGTTCACACTGCAGGACAGACCCATGCATGCATAGCATGCCTGACACAGCCTGGGCACACAGGCCTTGTTGAGTAACACAGCATCACATGTGCACAGAGATGCTGTTCTATCTCGAGAGGCATTATAGCGTTACTCAGAAGAGGTGCTGGCAGCCCCAAGAGCTGCTGCATGCATGGGGCAGGGAATAAAAACAAGCACCCGGAACAGGAACCCCCAACATCACCCGCCATCCAGTGCTCAAGGATGCAAACTGCAATACTCAAACAAGCCTGCTACAAAGGCTAGGAGTTTTAGTCTGACAACTTCATTTCTACCAACATTTGCATCACATCTCAAGGAAAGAAGCCTTAAAAGATGCAAGGTAGCACATTTTTGTGATAAGCCAAGACCTACTAGTGGACATCTGGGAACTATTGCTGCTTCTCCCTGGAAAGAGGGTAGGACCACTGTTTATTCTACTTCTAACAATAATAAAGGAATCTCTCCTCATTCCACATCTTATGTCTTCTTTTCACATCGTGAAGCTTTGGAAAGCCTAGTTTGGGGGCCAGCTCTTGACGGGGGAGGGAGCAGATGGTAAAGCTTTTACCAATCCCTTGCAAAAAGATGACGAAGTCCACAGTGGTGATTTACCAGCAACTGCACCATGAGAAGGAGAAAACCTTTCATTCTCCTAAGACAACTGAAGCTGTAGAAAGGACAGGAAAACCAGGACCTGCTCTGCATTTCCCTTCGGCTCACATCCTAACCTTACCTTTTTCTCCTTCCTCTTTTTCCAGCCAAGGCTAATCACCCAGGGAGGGGAATAATCCTGCTTCAAGGTAACCTGTTCTTCAGTCCCCTTCTGGATGCTTGTGAGACTGCCCAGAGTATTGGCAGAAAAAGGCACTCTGCATGCAGACTTGCCGGCAGTGAATTCGGACACAGCACTACAGGCATTTTGGGCTCTTGGAGTGCATCGGTGCCATACCCACAGACTACACTTCCGCTTCTGTCTCAGAGAAATAGGTTTCATGGCTGGGAATTCAGCTCAGGACCTGCCAGGAACAGCACTGTCCACTGTCTTGTTCATGTAGGAAGGAGTTGTCTTGTTAAGAGATGAAACCAGGAAAAAACAGAAAGGAAACAAGAGGATGGGAATGAAATTTTTCGTATTTTTCCTTTTCTGTTCCTCTCCCAACATGCTTTAAGGAAAAAATAAAACTCACTGATTTCCCCTCTCTCCAAGGAGATTTTTGTAAAAAAAAAAATTACATTTGGGACAGAGTTTACTGTTCCTTGGATCCAACCAAGGCTTCAAAACCAAAAGTGGTATTTTTTGCTACATACGATTAGAGATTGACACCTGCTTTCACTGCAAACTGAAATGACGCACATTTTAGATATAAAAATCTTTTGCCAAACACGTCCAGAAAGATGCTGATTGTGAAGTGTCATAACAAAAAGTTAGCATATTCAATTAAAAACTGACACAGTAGTTTTTCATACAGAGAAAAATGTCAACTTGAAACAAGCAGTTTATACAACTGCTGCTTAAAAAAAAGTATTTACTTGACAAAATTGAAAAGTTTTCTGGGGAAAAAAAGTTGCGACAACGTTATGTGTGCAACGTTAAGCTTTCTACCACAAAATACTGATCCCCAAAACCTTGGCAGTCTTAGTCAAGTTCCTCCAGTGGGGAGAAGCTCATTCAGGTCTTCCTCAAAAGTCATCTCAAGCTTGCAGGAGACTAAAACCAACAGAAGAAAGACGGGTTAAGGCAGGAAGCCCAACTCTACCACAAGTTTTCCTACCAAGCCCTTAGTCTTTGCCTTAATTCCTTCTCACCTTGGACCAGGCACAGCGAAGAGCTGAGTTAAGGCCGTGAAGAGCCAGTCAGTTTCACCTCAGGAAGGCATCATCAGTAAGGCAACAGGAAGCACCATTTGCATTTATTTGCCAAAAGAGGAAGGGGTAGGAAGGTAACTATGTAGAAGCTTTAAGTAACTTGTAAACAGGAAGAAACAAACGTATAATCCCACACATTCTCGCTACATCACTCAGTGGTTCCTGTTGGAGCCACTATCTACGCAACCCTTCTTCACCAGAGCAGCACATGAGGTGCTGCCTTCCCCACTGTTTCCCCCCTACAGACCACCAGAGAAACTCCAGCTTCGTCCATTCTACGGAAGATTTCCAGCTGTCAAAGATCCAGGCCTCCCTACCGGGAAGGTGAAGCTCCAAGAGGTTTAGTTGTAACGTTTTATGCAACACCAAATGCAATATTCAATCATGCAATACAGTCTATAACATATTTCTACTTTTTTTTTTAAGTTGAAATTATATACATGCAGTATCCAATAGAAAGGTGGGCCCTGGAAGTGGAGGAAACCATCTGAAGATGGACAGAGATAGCTGCAAGGCCAGTTCATTGCTAATTCTGTCCCAGGCAAACCTCACAAGCAATCACTTTTTCCTCAGCGTCTGAACAGAGAGAGAAATCACCCTCAGGTTTTTTTAAAACAGGATTTTAAGCTTCAGACTCCACACTGGAAACATTGGCCTGCATGCTTATTTAGAAAGAGCTAAACAAGTTTTGGTCACAACTTTAAATTCTTCAGTGAAGCTCAGCGTACCACCCTCCTAAGGCTCTTGGCACTGATCTCTGAAGATCTAGGGAAGGGTCATACTGGGACCTGTAACATTCAGATGCTAAAATCATGAAACTCCATAAAGACATTAATTGTGATCTTGAAAAGAGCAGCCACCCTCTGCCAGTACAAGCTTTGTAGACTACCATTTGAAGTGTGGCTGTGCTGGTAGAAAGAAGAGAGCTTGGCGAGTCCCATCCTCTCTCCAAGCATCTCTGAAATGGAGAGGGATTTGTCAGATTTCTAAGTCTGAGAACTGGGGGAAAGAGTAATCTAGGAAGGTTTCAGAGGAGAAAGCAACAGTAATTGTGCAATGACAGTATCCCACTGAAAAGACTCCACCTCCTCAGTGTTGCAGGAGATGGGCTCCTCGTGACCATCACAGGTCACCCAGATCACTCTCCCATCCGCTTTAGATTAACATAGACTTTTCTATGCTGTTTTCCTCCATAGTGACACCACCTCTGTTCAAATGACCTCCTTACCTAGTATCACTGCATCAGACCTCCCTAAACCACTGCTTTTCATTAGCAAAGCTCATAACAAGCCTGTTGCTCTCAGGATCACCCAACTCACCTCAAACCTCCACCATGCACCAGCTCAGGCTCCTGTATCCCCGCAAGTCACTCTAGCTCCCTGTACTCCTACGGCAAGAACTTCATTTGGCCATTTCCACCTCAGAGGCCTTCGCTTTGCCACATACACATAACAGTGGTACGCCTAGGGAAAAGGCAAACCCCAGAAGGACGGGAAGATGAAGATCTTGCTCATATACAATGGTCTCACATGTAGATCAGAGCATACTGAGGCCACACAGTTTCTTACACTGTAACCCAAAGCTATGGCGATACTTTACATTTTTCCTCTTTAGGAGCTTTGTCACAGCCATGAACAGAAGAGGACCTGACAGCTGTTTCCGATCAGTGGAACATCCTAAAGTAGGGAAAGAGAGATGCCAGGATTTAGGAGAAGAGGAAGGAGCACAAGTTCTTACAGTTACTACATCCACATTCAGCCCAAACACGTGATAAACCAGTGTAGTGGAAAGCACTTCTGTTGCTACCCATACAGCCAAACATTGCTAGAATACGTAAAACAACAACTACTCCTAACAGTCATGCATTCACAGCAAACAGTACTTCACACTATTTGCTTATGTGTGCTAAGAATTCGTGTCACTAGCAGCTGGACTGGAGGAGAGTTCATTCTCCTCAAGGAGTACCTACAACCGCTTCAAGTAGGGTTGGTGACAACTCCAGTCCCCTAACCCTTTAAGCACTGTGCCACCTCTCGCTCAGTGTTTCTCAACACACCTCAGTTCTGAGCAGTATCAGTTTTTATTCTAGCACTACAGCCTTTCCTGGAGGGAATTAGTCCCAGGCAACACAATCCCACTCGGTGGATTTACACATAGGGGAGAACAACACCAAACCTAAGCTCCTTTGCAACTTAAGGCAACTTCCATGCACCCTGAGGAGAGGGATGAACAAGAAACACCCACGTAAATGTTCCACAATCTTTTAAAATCTGTTTTTCTAAGCTCCCTTGCAAGGGTGAGGGAGAAAATTGGTACATGACCCCTCTTCCCCCCAGAAGAAAAAAAGGTGTTCAAGCCAAAAATCTCCACAGCACCACGGCCAGCCCTACAGAGCTGTAAAAAAACCCAAACGAAACCAGAACAAAAACACAAAACCAAAAAAAAGCCAAAGCCACCACCAAAATAAAACCACCACACCTTCCCCAAGAAAACCCAAGCACACTGCATTTTCCTTAAAATCCAGTATCTTGAATGCCTACGACTAAACAACCATCTCAGAAAAACACTATTTGGACAACAGAGGGGAAGGAAAATGAAAGTTTGGAGTTCAGGAACTAGAATGCAAACTCAGCTTCATGACTAAAAACTGTAATGGAAATTAGCAATGGTGTTTTAAGCATGGCTAGCGCATCCCTGTCAAGACACTGCATTTATAAGGACACATACCTGCTCACACTTGGCTTGCAAGTAGGAAATGAAAGTTATAGAAGGAAAAGGAACGTATGCAATGACTCTTCACCTTACCTAGAAGGTGGCATTATACTCTGCTGCACTCCAGACAAACATCATTCCCTTACTAAAAAGAAAAAAAAAAGCAGCCATGAGCCCTTAGGACCACTCCTGCACTGCTGCCCCCCAAATTACTACACTTGAATTGAGAATCCATTGAAAATGCAATACAACTTCTTGTACCAACACATTCATTGCTAATAACTCCCTCCCTTCTCTCAACACACATTTATATCTGTTTTGGAGGAGGAGTCTGGTCCATTCCCTTTCTCCAGTTTCATCTCCACCAGACACCATCTACTAAATGTGTCGCTAGTCCTGAGTCACCAGCCTTTTAGCCAGGCACTGTTCTTGGCTTAATGCAAAGAATAGCTGCAAATCTCTCTACAATTTATAAAACAACAACAGAACGTGCACTGAGTTGATCACATAGACAAAGCAGACACATGGGTGCTCTCCTTTCAATAAAAGCTCCTGTACAGAGTTTCTTGTTGCAGGAAGAGTCCATCAACAACAAAAACCTCAGGAAAAACTAACTGATCTCCACACAGCTGAACAGAGTGAAATGTCAGGTTGCTTCCCGACTGGGGGGGAGGGGGGGGGAAATGCAGGAGTCTGCATCAGACAGCAAAGCTAGGCTGAAGGAGGCAGAAGCTGCCCCCTACGCCAATCAACACCCACACTGATACATTTTAGTGTTACAACACCAATGTTACCCGATACAAAGTTGGGGTTTTTTGGGAGGTGGGGGGGTGGGGTGGGGTGGGCATGGTGTGTTGGGCCAAGGGCACCATATAGCGAAAAAAAAATAATTCCAGCTGCAAACCTTTTCCTTAAGGCTAAGTTTAGTCAGTAGGCTGATCACACAAGTTATTGTATGGCAGCAGGGAATAAGTACTCTCCTGAGCGGCCAAAGCCTATTTTCTAGTGGTAACAGACCACAGGCATCGTTTTTCTTCCTAAACTGCAGCAAAGAGACGAATCAAGAACCAAAGGTGGCAGCTTTGGGAATTGCTGTGGTACATAGGAAGCTATTACAGCTGCTTTGGTAGACCTGCTTATTTTCAGGGTCAGGAAATAAGAGAAATGTTATAAGGTTGAAAAACGTCTTCTCTAACAACTGGGGGAAGAAAAAAAAAGATTAAAAAAGAAGCAAAAATCCCATTGCATCTTCACCAGCACCTCCAACAGCCTGTTCCCACTGGGTGGCTTCACAGCGCCAGGAGCGGCAGCAGGCATTACCACAGCAGAAGACATTCCCAGCCCACAGCCCCAGCAGGCAGCGCTTCTCCTTCCACCACCAGCAGCTACAGCAGGGGATTGTGCAGGGGCCGACTACGTGGGTGACAAAAACATTGTTTGCTTTGCAGGGGAGCGTTGGCAAAGGGTGTGTGCATTCACCCAAGTAACCAGGGCACACAACTGATCTGCAGCAATGATGCCTGTCCAGAAACAGCGCACGCGATTCCTTAATGCAGACAGTAAACAGCACTAAATGGCAACACAGGTAAGGGAAGAGCAAAAGCAGGCAATTGCCAACAAGCGACACTTTACAAAGCGAGAGTCACTTTATGCAGTCAATGCCTAGTTTCCCTATCCAGCAATCGATCGAGGACTTGCTCCCACTCCCTGGACCATGAAGGGCCAGTCCCCCCCACCCATTAGGTGCCCACAGTTCAGCAGGTGAATTCCCTTCCTTGCTCCTGCCAGCAGCAGCCAGCCTGAACTATACAGCTCACACCAGGTGAGAAATCCTTCTGCACAAGCAGTTCTAGGATTTCAGGCTCTCTGCCATCCTCATGAGCTATGTCAATCCAGCACCCCAATCACAAGGTTGTTGGTTTTAAGTCTCTGGCTGGATGTATAAGGGCTTGTTGGAGGCCTTCTGTATGTTAAGAGCTCTTCATCCCCTGCCGTGCAGTGACAACTTTAAGCAAGGATGCTGACAGAAACCGGGAGTTTTAACTAGAATGCTCTGCCACACCTTCAGACACATTATTGCATGCTATCTGTCCCAAGTGCCATGGCATTTAATTCAGGAAGTATAAACAAGTTTTTCATGCTTCAGATTTAAAAGGATACCGCCAATAAAAGTTACAAGACAGCCTCTCACTACTGCCATGAATAAAAACACAGAATCCCTTCAAAAAAAATCAGTGTGTATGCTTTTTCCACCCTTCAATACGGAAGTCACTGTGCAACGCAGTGTTTCCATGAAAAAGTAGCTCCAGTATAGATAAAGAGGAAAATAACCCCACATGCAATGACGTATGGTTTTACCAGATGCAGTAATTAAAAAAAAATAAAAGTTTAAAAAAATCAAAGGAAAAGCAAACACAAAGTCATCATCAAGTTTTCTGGTTTATTTAAGATTTTTAGTTTTAATTCTGAAGAAAGAGGTACATTTCCTTGGTTTTAGTTTTAGCATCAGGTTATAACCATGTTTATTTATCTGTTTCTTTTTTCCTGTCTTTTCAATACTGCACAAACGTCCAGAAACTACAGGGTTAAGTAAAAGCTGCAGGCAGAGGAGGTCAGAGGTTGCTCCTGATGGTGATCATGTGGCCCCAATGCAGTGCTATCCCAGAGTGCCCTAATCAGGTGAATCTTTGTTTTTTCCAAAAAAAAAAAAAGAAAGAGAGACTGACAGAGGAGACAGAAAGACTGAAGTAAATATCACTCGTGTTTCAGCTGCTTATAATTATATTATGTATACGCTAGGTATTAAATCTGTGAATAATTTTAAAACATTAAAGTTTACTTTAAATCTAAAGCCAAAATTAAAGAAAAAATCTTATTCTCCCCTCTTTAAACCACTCTCTAACACATGCCAGTTACTCATAGCTGTAAGTATTCTGTCTTTCAACACACTTCATGTCGAACTCTGATACAAAATCCCCTTATGAAAAAAAAACAACCAACATAGCAATTTCCTTGTGTAGTGCCACACTGAATGCAAAATAAATGCTAGGCCACTGCTTGCCCCACATGTTCAGTAACTCCATTTAAATTAAATACTTTTTTCATGTTTCTGCATTTGATTCTGCATTGCATTTTTTCCCCTACTGCAGACTGACACTTTTCCACTAGGCAAAAATACTCATGTGCAAAAGACATAAGACAGTAATATTCTCCTTAAGCATTGAGACTGCATTTTGATCTCTCTCTCTTTTTTTTTTCCCCTTAGAATGGTCAGAAATATTTCAAACAGTGTATTTCAAACACTGGCTCAGCAGAAACTAAACAAAAAGATACGGTCATGACCCTGTGATGGCATTGCATTTGGGGGTGGGGGTTTGATCAGGAACTGGATTCTTCAGAAAGAAAGATATGACAGGGAACAGTAGGTGGGCATGGGGAGGAGTCAGGGTGGGACACTTCCTGCATTTCTAATGTTTTGGGTTTTATTTTTCTTTTTTTTTTTCCTCCTTTCCTAATGACGATCCAGCGCTGAGCTCTGTAGTAGATCTGTGGGGGTTTTACTGGGGGGTCTGAAGGCTGTCTGAAAGCCTGGGGGTGGGGAATGGAAGCTGGTGGGGTTTGAAGGAGGAGAGTAGGGATTCCAACTGGCTCTGTGCAGAGGGATCTGTGTGCCGAAGGGGTTACTGTGGTGCGTCTGTGATGGCGCTGCACTGGGGCCGTCCACCTCTGTGAGGGCCTGAAGAGATTTTAGCCAATGTGGAGGATTGTCATCTTGAAGGGTGTCTAAACTGTTTCCTGTGGAGGCTGGGATACCTATGAAGAGAAGAAAAAAAAAACAGGGATACAGGCACGTCAGAGCAGAAGCAATAAACTGAGCACGAAGGAGGTCAATTTAACCTAACAAAAAGCAACAATGAGAAAACATGATTAGTTTATACAGAGAATGCATTTTACATTATTATAATTACCCTGCCCACAAAACATTTAACATTAAATCCAGACAGGAGAAAGTTCCCCCTCAGAACACTTCATGGAACACACATTTTTCTATCCAACATCCTGCGCAAGGACTGCATCCCTGTTGACGTGACCTTACCACACCAAACTACCAGTACACTGCATGCTTCACCTCCTACTCTGCCTACTTGAATCATGCTTCAGCCTCTCTAACAGGGAAACACAACCAGCCAGCCTTATAAAAGAGAGCTTTATAAACAAGTGGAGTACGTCCCTTTTTAAATAAAAAAGTCCAGTGAATGCCTTCAGTGCCTCAGGACCAGCGGCGCACATACCGGACATGCCATCCAGCAGAAGGGACACCTACGTTGACCCTATAGATAAGCGCTGATCCGCCTGACTGCCTGCAGAGGTCCCAGGCATGCATTGCAAAGGCCTCAGTGACGCTTTATTAAACCTAGCGGTTCCACAAAAATTCCTGGACCCTTGAGGTTTTGTGGATGGAAGCTGGAAGAGACCACCGCATACTGACTTCGTCATTTTTTTCCAGATGTAAATCAGTTTGTGCCAAATACCCATTTGATGGTTTGCCAGCAGAGCTGAAGGAGTGAGAAACGGTTACCTGTGATGATTGCGGGGTCCATCCAGCTGCCAGGGCTGTCCCAATTCAGGCTGTCGGTGGTGGCAGTGTTGGACGTTGGTACACTGTGGTTGGCGTTGGAGGGGGAAGAAGCATTGGGCAGTCCACCAAAGTTGATGTTAATGTTCGGTAGAAGTGCCCTTAGCCCGTCCTGCCATTCCTTCATATTTAAACTCTCTACAGAACTGCTGTTGTCTGGGAGATTTACCAACAAAAAAAATGAAAGATAAAAAAAATAAAAAGCTGAAGTTAGAAACAGATGTCCTTCTTTGGTGGGGTATGGGATTTTGTTTTTACTTTTTAAGCTAAGCATTTAATACTTTCCCTGTCCAAAAACTAGGGTCAATAATTATGATTGATGAATTACTCAGCAGGGGTGGCAGGTTTTAAATCAAGCGTATAGGAGTGGGAGAAAGATTTAACTCCTCCCCCAACTCATATTTCTGGTTTTTTTTCAGTTCAGAGACTCAAATAATCAAGGGCACAGTGGCTTTCCCTCTGTTACTAACAGGGGAAAACCTACCAGATCCTTTATGAGAATACCTCTGTTGCAAGCTGGATAACCCAATTCGGCTGCTTTATTAATGGGCAGCAGGCTCAAAAGGGTTGTTTTCTTTGAAGTGTATTGAAATGAAGAAAGGCTAGGTAGGGCTTTGCAATAGAAACCGAACATGAGGAACCAGGGAGGTGGAGGAATATCACAAAAGTTTGTTTTGTTATAGCTTGCTCATTCACAGCCCTACAGATGTTCTTCCGAAGGAAATGGCAATTAGGTTCTCATGAAGTTGGAGAGAGTGCAATTTCCTCTTGCAGTTGAAGAACAGTAGTGAAAATTCTTTAGAGACCTTTCAGAATAGTTCCCGACACAGCAACATCCTCAAAACTTTGGTTAGAAGCAAACCACGTGAACACTAAAACAGTCCAAGTGTCAACTATTTGCCTAAGTGTTTCAAGGGCATGTCCTGAAAGGACAACAGGATAACATGGCCATTAGCACTACAGCAAACATTAAACCGTGCTATCTAGAACAGACTATGAGGTTCTACAATCCAGCTCCTGCTTTAGGTATCTCAAAGCAAAACAAACCAAGCATAAGCATCCTAGTATTTACCAGCCAATATAGAAAGCCATACTTAACTAACTTCTGGTCATAGAATCATAGAATCATTAAGGTTGGAAAAGACCGCTAAGATCATCAAGTTCAACCATCAACCCAACACCACCATGCCTCCTAAACCATGTCCTAATAACAGTGCTTCTAATAACATCACATACCTGCAACAACATATTTTGTTACCATATTTCCATATTTTAATGTGACTTCTAGTCAAATATATTTGAAAATAAAGCATTGGGTAGTATGTTCGCTCTTTTTGACAAAAACCTAGAACACAACTTCTTATTTTAAACCATCTCTGCCTGTCCTAATTGAAGAAAGTACCTTGACATCAAACAGAAGCATTACAGTGAGATACTTCGATAATACTGCTACTGCTTCAACAATGGAAGAGATTTAAGTCTTCATGGAAGATTAGAGAATATCACTAACTTGCAAGTCTGTATGTTGGAGAGTGAAGAAAGCAGTCTCACTTGCTATCAAAACCCACCTTGGCAGTTTTTGTAAAGCTGAATGCTCAGAAAGAACTGATGTCTTGAGCAGTTACCTTTTTGTAACTAGAGGGGGGGAAAAAAAGCAAGTTCTTGAAATCCTGGGCTTTCATGCAGAACTTAGCTTCCCCAGACCAGAGTATTTTTTTTAAATACACTTTATATAAGATTCTGCTACTGTACAGAATTACAGCAAGCATCTTCAATCACAAGTCACGGCAAGTCATACCTCAGTCCATGTCACCAACTGAACTTCAAAACAAATTACTATGCAAGTCTGCTATATCCACTTTGCCTATGACGACTGTTAGAGCAACACATTTGTTACTGACCCTATGCATGCCTTATGCAGCTGTTCTAGCACAAGCATCCATCTGCATGCATAAATGTCTCCATATAGCAGGAGAGCAGCTGACACCTAGAATATCCATGGCCTGACAGAGCAATGCTGCACGTAGAGCCTGGACTGGGATAACAGCACAGATGCTAAGTGCATACTATGAAAATCATCCTGTGTGCCTGGGCAAGGTTGCAGAATACATTTGACCACAGACTCTGGAAGTTTTACAGTTGACTGCTGTTATTCTCACTCCCTGGCTGAGGCATCACTCTTCCTCAGAGGTTACAGCATAAGGTACCTCCATGGGGAAGACAGACAACTCCTAAGCACTCCCATAAACAAAGAAAAGACAGGTCAAAAAATAGGGTAGTGAAAGTAAACCCAAAAACCTGCCCACTACTATATGTTACATCTAAAGATCAGAATTTTAAGTGCTACAGGAGGCAAAAAATAGCATTAATAGAACTGCAGCTCTGTCTCAAGCAAGTAACCCAAGATCAGCTTTTTAGTAACACCTTAACACACAGATGCAATCAAACCTCCAGACCTAAGTGTGACCATATCCACACGCTGTGTGCAGCAGTGTGCTCTGTGGGGCCTGGTGAACAAGTCACTTTGGGTAGAAATAAAAAAGCAGGCTTATCAGTGTTTTGTTCTGTGTTTGTTTAGCATTGAGCCATAGTGCATACAACTGGCTTTCACTTCTACTTTCATTTCTCCTGCTGTATATTCTGTTCCCTCCAGAGCTCCCAATTTTTTCTTTGCAATACTAATGCACGCAAGTAGTTTTAAAGAGTTTGGTGCAATGCATTTTCAATTCTAACCTATAATCCTGGGGTTAAAAAAAAATACCAAAATTTTAAGTGTTAGTCAGAAATATTCTCAATAGATATCTGCTCACAAACCTCTTGAATATCCGTTAGCCTATTTGAGACAATCTGTAAATTAATTTTTTGGAACAAAAGTAGCCAGCTCACCATCACAGAAATACTGCGCAACAGATTCTGCATGGTACACCATTAGTTTCCTCTTTATTTTCTCACAGCTGCTTCCAACAGCTTGTGCAAAGAAATGCAGCTCAGTTTAATTACTTGCTTCTATTACAAGGCAAAAAGCACACACAAGATCCTTACTAGGGTCACGGATGAGTGAACATACTTATCACAACACCTGTGAGCTGGGGATCTGCAGTCTCATAATGATCTTAATCTTGGACATTACTAACCCCCAACATGCCCTCAAAGCTCATGTGCAAGGAAATAAGCATGTGTATTAACTATACACCTGCAACGTATTATTGAGGAAGTCTAATGAAGACAAAGCCAGCAAGATGTCGTAAGGAATGGGATAGGAAAATAAGTGTAGCAGGGCATTAGGCCATGTTGGACTAAGAAAATACCTTTTTTTTCATGTTATTCTCCATTTTAAAAAGACATAATACAGCATACAGAAGCGTTCAGAAAGATAGGAAGAATTCCAGAAGATTCATTATTTTTCCTAGACAGATGGGTTTCTGGGGATGAAGACAAGCTATGACAAAAACATTGCCTTCTGACATGAAAGAAAAGGCAAGCAACACATTACTCAGGTGTCTGTAACAGGGTATTCAAACTTGGCTAATAAATGCACAGATTAAAAAACAACCCAAACATGACCAAAATTTCACACCTTTGTCAGATTCCAGCCTCTAAAGAGAAATACTGCAATTAAATTATTCTTGTAATATGGGATCTGGTAAGGAATTAAAATGCATTAAGGTGTTAAAGTAGATGGGATCAATAGAAAATGCAATGCTCTACAACACTCCCTGCACTGCCCTTGGAGGCCTCAGTTACTGGCTACCATAGGTAAGACACCCAGTTAGAAAAACTCCGGATGCAACCCAAGTACATGAGCAAACTCCAGGCTCCATACAGCAATACCCAAACCAAATAATTAAATCATCATGTCTCTGCTGGAGTCTGAAAAGTTTTAAACAAGAGCTTAAGTGAAAATGCAAGTCTATCCCAGAAGCAGGAGTTACTTCCACCCACCTGAAGAAAGTAAGTATCTTCAGAAGAAATTGCTACTCATCCCTCAGCTAGTTTGTACTTTTTAAGTTTATGCTTCACCATGAAGCTAGTACTGTAGTTAAAAATGAGAAAAGGTTAGCTCTCAGTTAATACAGATCTATTAAAAGGGGCATTTGCCTATTATCTTTCCCTTCAACCAATTAAGTTTGGAAGTAGGGAGTAATTTTTTGACTAGCTAGCAGACTTCTCAGTTGGACATCATAACATAGGAGCATGAGCACCAATACACCACTTCCCTCTCTAAGAATGGAAACCCTATCTTCTTCCATAGCCTCGTCAAATTTAAAGCAGTATGTCCACAGACAGTAGGAAAACATAGAAGAAAACAAGTTAAAAGCCAGTTGACTGCAATGTAAGGATTTTTCACACAAAGATAAATTGGAGATTCCTCCCCTGCCCCCATGCCCCAGCTTTGTCTCTGATAGGAGAAAATAACCTGGTGAAGTGTCATTGAAACCACCACTGTTCACATGAAAAACAGGCTCAAATACACATCCTGAATTCCAGTCTTCCCTTGATGTGCATTTCATAATCGTACCTAGTCTAGTGGAAACTTGTGTTTAGAGGTGAACAGACCCCAGTTTTAGCACTGAATTTTTTCATGTGCCTGAGGTAGTATGCCAACATGAAATAAAAGCACTAGTATGTAAAATTTTCAAAGTCAATCCCATCCTTAAAGTGAGCCAAGGCAAGGAAAAAACACTTCATCACACACTTAACCTGTCCACCCAATTTCAATGAAAAAATACTTAAAGTTGGCTTAAAATAGAATACGATTGAGAAACCTGAACAATCATCCGTATAAGAACTGGTCACTTAACGAATTTCTAAATAAAACCATTGCCCCATCATTCTACCAGACAGCCTGGTAGTGTTACTTCAACATCCTCCACCTGCAATGCCTTAACATTATTCCTTCAAATCAGGCAAAGCAGTGTGTATTTGGGGGAAGAGATGGCAGAGGAAGATGGCCAAGCCACACACACTGTTCTGTTGTACTTAATCAATACTTAAGACATTTGCACAAGCGTCAGTTGCACTAACACATGTTTCCGTGACTTCATAAATTCTGACAAATGACACCACAATGTAGCCCCAAAGGTGTTTCAGATTTGGCTGCACCACATTTGTGATGTTGATGCACTTGATCTCTTATATTCAGGGTAATGGGATAGCATGCCTTACAGTTTACTTGGCAGGAGACAAGCCCACTAAAATGAATATCCTACAGAGACTAGACCATTTCAAATTACTGCCCCCATTCTGATACAAGTCTATGGTCAAGTCCGTATCAAAATTCACACAGTACATGCTTAAATACAACTAATAGCAAAGATCACAAGACCATCATATTAAGTGGTAAAGCAAGCATATTTCTTTGCTCTGCCAAAATGATACGCCAAGCCATTACAAGAGCTTGATTTCATACTAATTGTGTAAAATCATTTATGTCAAGAGTCCTAAATATTCTACTCCTGCTGAAAAGCAAGCAGTCCTGCAAATCTAGGTTGCAATTATTTATTTCTTTTTTAAGAATCCATCAGTATGCTATGTGTGTGACCAAGGCACACAACGGTGCTACAGAAAAGCTTCAAATAAGCTGAAGAAATTCAGAGGAAGACCATCATATAAGACAAAAAAACTCAACAACTTACTAGCAACGTCACATACCTGACTGCAGAGTACCAACAAAAGTGAAGAGACTATCAAGGTATATTCAGTATAGAAGGCTATTGCAGTGACCTACTTGTAAGAAGGCCCTTGTGAAATCTTCAGGGACACTGTACAGTGACAGTTTTGAAGCCTTGGCAAGACAACCAGAATGATAAAGTTGCACCTGCGGTGGTGGGGGGTAGGTAGAGGAAAACAAAAAAAGGAACAGAAAAGACTACCAGAAGGAGTTCACAAGGTGTCTTCCAACTTGATTAGAAACAAACAGGGCCATGAGAAAAGCACACCCTTTGCAGCAACATCCCTGTTGGTCCCAGACCATGCTTTGAGCTACCATTTTCACAGATACCACAGATCGTCTGTGCTTTCCATGAAACAGCCCATTACCCTGTTCCGAGAAGTGAATGGGGCTTCTCTATTTTAATCTCAAAATGACATTCCGCTATTGGTATTTGTTTTGCAAAAAGTTGTCCAATATTTCACTCTGAGGGGGAGGAAGAAAAGGGAAGGATGTTTTGCCACATCCTAAAATGAAATGATCCCCATCACATTAGATAAACTCAAAAGCCTTTCATCCAAAGCTTATATACTTAACCATCAACAAAACAGCTACAATAAAAGCTACCTGTGTAACTTTAATATGAATAAGCTTGTTTGCTCATGGCATTTTTAAAACCATGAGTAAAATTCCATTTAAACTGCTATGGTCTGAAGGATTTCACTCTCAGGCTTCATTGCTTCTGTGTATCTATGGTTTCTAGGAATCCCACAATGCTTAAACCAAATGATGAAGCTTCACCCATTCACAGAGGCCTAAGAATGTCACTGCTAGATTAAAGATGATGGAATCTGCCTACATATAAACAGCAGCGCTGCCCATCAGGAATACAAGTAGCCACTTAATATTAGGGAGACACCAAACGACAAGAGCACTAGAAGATAAAGCTGTTTGAAGGGAACATTTAAAAGCCTCACTGACATTCTCTACACACAGGAAGCAACTCGGCAATCCATGAAAAAAGCTTTTAAAGTACCATTCCATGGTGCAGATTTCAAGTTAGAAGTCTTATGGTCATGAGAGCTGTGGAAACCAAAGATACATACATCCATACACATACACACACCTACAAAATTGGCTTTGGTAGTCAAGAGACACCAGCCCACCCTCGGCTTTAAAATAATACAAGTAAAGCAGCTTTTATCTTCATTCCACATTGATTTCTAAGGTTATATTAATTCCATATGTACCCAGTTAAAAAGATAGCCATGTAAATAAAAAAAAGCACTATTTTTCAATTTAAAATAAATCAATTCCAACTTCACATGCCAGTAAGCCAAACAATCAAGTAGAGGAAGAATATATTGAATTATAAAGTATACACTTCAAAGGGGAAAATAATTTTTCTTTTTGATGAAAAACTTATTTAGAAGATCCAACAGTACAACTTTTAAGCTTTCTATGACAAAAGCAGCATTAGGAGTCAGAAAGTTTAATTTATTTTCAAGGGAAATCCCTTATACATCATCAGTGAGGGGACAGCTTGTCTTAGATATTCAATGCAAAGATTCATATTTTTCTTGTATGTACAATGTCAGAATTTTTTCTTTAAGAAAATCAAAATTTTATATTAGGTATTCTTGAGATTTCTTACGATTGACTTACACTTACCATGGCTCAAGAGACCAAATCTAATACATAATTATCACAGCCAGCCACCCAATTTTAAGCTATAAGTAAATTTCAGATTGAGATTCTAACTTGCTTTGAAAAACATGCTTGACTTCATAGCTAATATTTCCATAGTATCCCACCATTTTTAATTACTGATTTTTTAATTGTTTATTACTAAAAATAGTGGTCAAGCGCAGGACTTAAGTTGGTGCCCACTGTCCTGCATACAAAAAAATATAAGACAATAACCTGTAATGCTTCCACCTTAGGTCAATAAATTAAATAACCTCTTTTTCATGTGAGCTAAAAAGGTGCTTCTCATCAAAAAAAGCACCCTGTAAGAAAACGACCACTGATCATCAGTTCTTGCCACTGATAACCTTAAGTGTTAACATAAACTAAGCACACAGACTGTTAAAATACTGAAACAAAGGAAACAGATACCTGAATACTGCATACAGAACAGTTTGATTAAGAATCTCAGGAAGAAATGCAATTCCATTCATGTGAGAAAACAAAGTTCATTTTAAGCTAAGTATACCTGCTGCTTATTCTTAGATCCTGCATCAGGGTAGCATCTCACCAGGTTACCCTATCTCTCAATAAGAAAAAAAATTTGACCTCAAATGAAAATCCTGTGTGTACAAGTGTACTTGTGGTACACACATAAATACATGCATAAAAAGCAAAATATATGGAATTTGCCCTATGGCTAATGCAATAGCTAGAATCGGCAAAGAAAAATCAGATCTTCAAAGCTACATCAATAATTAGCAAGAGCCTATCTAGTTATGAAGGTTCTGGATTCCAGGAGTACCCAACCAATCCTCTGACCAAGGCTGTGAGACGAGTATTAGTACAGCGAACTCATACTCTGAGAAATGACAAACACATTTTTAATTTTTCAACATCTGTAACAAACAATTAAGTCTTATGTGTATTTGTAGATACTTCAATCATTCTGTAGGAACATTAGATAAACTGGAAGAAAGCTGAGGAGAAAAACAAACCTTCCATGTCATAAAAGTCATTTGGATTACTAAATGCTGTCTTCCAATGGAGGTGACCCACTTAAATACATGGGGTTTTTAAAATTAATACCTTTGGGAACAAGCTGAAGTTCAAATGAGGTTGTGATGTAGAAGGAACCAAGAGATGGCAAAGGATAGAAAAGATCAGATTTCCCCACCCCAATGTGATTTGTTATTGCTGGAAGGAAAAAAACACTTCTTGTAAAGCTGCTCTTTTAATTGCTGTTATCCCTTCAGGATATATCATTTATGCTCCTCCTCCAATACATTTTAAAAAGAGATTATGTTTGCCCTTTCTCAATGGTTCTTCAAGTTGGTGCATTTCTAAACATGTTTACGCAGAAAGCTTATGAACTGTCTGTGCTTTTTGCTAAGATTCATCAGTCATAATTCGTATTTTGTGAGATGGACATGACTCAGAAGGAGCCAAAGTTTCAGGTCCATGCCCAAGGCACAGCCTCTTGTTACACTGCTACTAATAGGGAGCACTGCCAAGTGTACTGACTTCCAGACTTTAAAAGGAAAAATGCCAGGTTTTTAGCATCACTAAGTCAGTTATGTCTTTTAACTCATGCTAGTGGTTTACCGCATATTTTGAAGTGCCAGTTTGTATTTTAGAAAAGCATCCAAGAGAACACAGCACCCCTCTTACATTACTGCAGAGCCTTCCCAAGGTCTTATGGGTTACCTATGAAAGGAAACAGCCCTTCTGACTTTTGGTGGACCAGCCCTAAAGAGGAAGAGAAACGTTCTTGTTCTATAGAACTTGTTCTATTGCTTATAATTAATAAATGCAGTCTTCCATCCCTAAAACACAGGTAAAAGTCCAATATTTAGTGCAGCTGAAGCTCATTTGTGATAGTAGTACAGACACAGTAAGGAAATCTGATGTGAAATACCTCCCATGTGCTTGATTCCCCGTTTCTGGGGAAGAGTTACCCAAAAAGCTGTCAGGACTGATGGTCCAGAATGCAAATTCGGTCAGCCACTCAGGCCACCTATTTCAGCCAACACCACATTTATTTCAAGTCTAGCAGTGTTAATGTGATTAGTCATTCCTCTGATGTACTGCAGCCAAGAGAAGTTAGAGGATTTTTTTAAAACACTTTTTTCCTTTATATTTTGTCACATTTTCTTCTTCTGAAATAAAATGACACATTTAAAAATAGATATCTTACTACTCAAAAAAAAGCAGGATGCCTGTCTTTTACACCATCCCTAATAATATTACAATCAAAGATTTTAAGAAATTTGTAAGAGCTTAAAACCAAGCTCCCAGAGATGAGGGCACAGATATTTATATATATCAAGCTTTATTTGGAACAGTATCTCCTATACAATCACAAGAAAAAATCCCACAGGGTTTTAGAAACAGTTGCAATATTAGCACTGAAAAGGCACTGGGAGGGAAGGGTGGGTGAGTGGGATGAGATTTTTGGAACAGATGGAAAAGTAGCAGGACTTAAAGGACAGGTGCTATGGATGAAGTTCTCAGAGATCGTGACAAGATTAAGCTAAGGAAAGCAGGCCATAGTAGCAAACGTAGAAAGTGTAAGCGAGTTATGGGACAAGACACCAGAGATAGGACAAGGAATATCCATAGCAGATTGCAAACACTGACTTCAATCTTGACACTGGTTTAGTATTTTGGAAATTAATCCAAAATCCCACTTCCATTTGCCTTATTTTAAACCCAGCAGTACCACCCTGGTGCATTAAAGAAAACTAGCCACTTCCAGAGCAATGGAAGCAAGCAAGCCAAAAGCTTATTGTCAAATTGAAATTGTTCCATATTTTGCTGAACACTTCAACTCTTCACCAGTGAAATAGAAAATTAGTTATGATGGGCAATAGAAGGAGAATGACTTTTGTGGGTGGGTGGGTGGGGTATACATAGACACAAAGCACCCCTTAAAGAAGGGGGTGGAGGCCTCAGAACCTCCACGGAAAGAAGTGGGATGCAGCTGGCACAAGGACTGATGAGAAGAAAAAATACTCAGTGGCAAAGGCTGCATTAAGAACAGTCATCTTTGTTGAGGAAAACAAGACAATCAGGGTCTATACAAAGGTCAGTAAAAACAATACTGGAAACAGCTGAGGTTTGTTTACAAACAGTACTTTTCATTTTACAATTTCAAAGCAGTGTTCAGGTCTTTATTTTCCAATGAGGAGTGAACTTGATATCAGGGTAATGCATCCACTTCTGAGAGGAGCTGCTCTGCATTCTAGAAAGATTAAGGCCTTCGGAGATGCCACAAGTGGCACCTACAACTAATAGTTGTACCAGCCAAGATTTTCCACCAGATTTCTTATTTTCAATACTTGTACCTAATCAGAAAGACTTCCGCTATAGGCAGCCACAGATCCAAGCAGAGGCACAGAAAAGACAACATTCAGCTGCCATGCTTTCTGCCCAGCTGCTGTTGGAAAGCCAAATGTCAAGTAAGACCATCAAGTGAGCAAACAGTCTTTAAAGGATTAAAACGAAAAACTAATGGACTAATAATTCACTTACTGTTAAGAGTATGGCCATCAATACTTGAAACCAGCATTAAACCTTTCACATATTGTCAGGTCAAGAGGAAAAGTAGCAAAATGATCTTTCAACCACTGCGTCCAAATAAAGGGATGTGAGGCAGCACTGTTTAAGTCACATTGCCTGGTGCTAAGGTATGAGACTAAATGCATTTTGTACTCAGCATTTGGTGAATTCTAAGTTTTACAACATGCTGAATTCAACAGCCGTACCACAGAGGCTAGACCCTCTTTTAAAAAGGCACAGTGGCAGAAGCACAACCTCCACAAAACCCCATACCAAATTATTATCCTGAGACCACAGAAGTGTCAGCTGCTATGTGGCAAATTCAATTTTCTTGGTTCTGCAACTATATAAAACAAGCTGTGTTTTTCTTTGTTCAGGAGACAGAATCAACTATCAAGAATCAACCCAGAGAGAGGAAACAAAGTCAAAAGTAAAAAGGTCAACTAAGAAATGTGTGCCCCAAATGGCAATGAGGCCGCATTTTGAGAAAATACTAAGTCAGACAAGGACTCTTAGTATTAAAGGCAGAGCATGTCAATGCTAATTCCGGTATCTCACCCTTCTCTGTGGTATAAAGACTTTTTAAACAATATGATCATAGCCAACATATAGGGTTCCTCCCTTGTTTTACTAACATGTTGTCCAAAAGATAGCATTAGGCAAGAAAGGATTTGATGTGCAAGACAAGTTCAACAGCTGTGGGCACAGAGGCCAGAAAATTTAAAGTGGGAGAGCATACAACACTAAGCTGTTCAAATATGGAAGAGCTCAGGACTTAACACAAGTGGGAAGAAGTTGGACTTCCTTAATATAACTTTCATTGCTTTGCCTTCCCTGCTACCAGCTATTGCTTCACAAAAACCTAAATGCAGGCAAGACTCAAAAATGTGCATGCTAATCAGTGTCTTGATAGGGAATGCAACACCGCTACCACAAAGACTGCTGGATGGCACCACACTTGATAGAACTGTCTACCTATTTATTTTCTCAATCTCAACTTTATATGCATAATTGCATCAGTTAGGCTGTGCATATTCAAGATATATAAGCCACGACATCAAAACAAAAAGTCTTGAGAAAACAAAATTTTGAAAAAAATTTTTTGAGAAAACAAAGACTTATGACGTTCAAGCCCCAGTTCTGAAGTTTCAAGAACAGTTCACAGAAGTCTTCTGCGATCTCCACACCAATAGGCTTCACGACTAAAATAACCTGATGGATTTTTACAGTGGCTATTGTCAAGGACAACAGGTAAAACTTTTTTCTTCCCCTACCCTAGACAGGGTTTAGTTCTTCATGCTTTCTACCTGTCTCTGTGTCTACTTGACTATTTCCTCTATCTTAGATTTCTAATATATGCATGATATACATAAATTGGCTGTCGGTGTTCAAGAAGCATTTGGACAATGCTCTGAGATGTATAGTTTAATTTTTAGGCTGCCCTGTGTGGAGTCAGAAGTTGGACTCGATCCTTGTGGGTCCCTTCCAACTTAAGGGGTTTCAGTGATTTATGTGGGAAGAATATATACTTGGTATTGTGTAGCATTAGTCTTGGACGAGTTCAAATTTCAAACACTCTCATTATAATTGTAAGAACTTATCAATTCAATAAAGTTCTTTCTAATTTGGAATTATGTTCAGGATAATTATGGAATTAATAAATGAAATAACAGCCAGCGTTTCAAAATTTCAAGTACTTCATCTTGCATAGAACTGACAGGGAAGGCGGACTAACCATTTACAACTTTTTCCTCATACTTTTAACTGAGTGAATTTCTTCTTATACTTTTTCTATGTAATAAATTCAATGACTAGCATCCATGCAAACTCAAGAAACAAAACTATATATTTCTAATTTCCCATTATTAATACTCATGCATCTCATTTTATAAGCATCTGTCTCAAAACACACTGTTAATCTGAGACCTACTTTACTTTGTGAACCAATACTATACCTATTATTTTAGAACACACCACCAGGCAGTAGGGTAGCAAAGATGATAGTATATGAGCTATGAGATTACAAAGTTTCCTGTTATCCTGAAGTAACATAAAATAAAGGCACACACCCACACACGTTGCTGTCAGTGGATTTTTCCTTTGGCATTATCTGCAGAGTAAAGGATAGCCGCTGTCCTATATTCTTAGGACACCTTGCACACGATCTAGGGTAAATTTGCTTTTAGCAACAATCATGCTGTCCACAAATAAGTCACTGAACTTTTCTCCTGAAGCACAGTTACACAGTTATAATTACACAGTAAATCATCTAATCCATCCCACACCAGAGAACAGCAACAAGTCTAAGTTGTCCCTTACAATGAGGACATGCAACATCTGCTACAGTTTGCAAAATCACACAGGTGGGGGGAAGAACCAAGAGTTTGGGAATCAGTCAATCAAATGTTTGTTTAAATAGGGGTTAGAGACAAATGTACACCTGATGAATGACACATTTCAAGTATATGCATAATGAAATTGTGAAGGCAACCATGTATTATTGTGTCATTTCACTGGGAACTGCCGAATGAGTTTAATAAATACTACTTCCTCTGAGAAACAGGCTACCAAATTCCATATAGAAATTATTTTTAAATGAGAGCTTAAAACAAAAAAAAAAGTAGGTAGCACCTGTGCCCACCCCCATTTAAATCTGGTGCACACTACAAACCAGCTTTACCCGGAGTTGTGGGGTTATGAGTGTAGCACAGCTCATTCTCGGCTATACAAAAGGTAGCTGCAGAATATTACATTTAACATTACACATGAGCATTTCAAATTCATGTGAATAGTAATGCCTATCTAAAGCACAAGCAGCAGCAATTTAAAACACACTGTTTTCTTCATATAGGCTTCCAAACCAAATACACTTAGTGACGTGAACTAAGATTGGATTTAGAAAGCCTAGGAAATAGTATACTAATCTCATATGAAGTTATGACAGTTTTTAAATCTGCTTGTTTTCACATAAATGAATAGTTGAAAAGGGTTGATTAAACAGACCAGGCAAACACACAAAATAAATGAATGTGGTTGGGTTTTTGTTTGGTGGTTTTTTTTAATGACTGGTGCAGGATTAACTGCTTTAGGAAATGATAGTCCTGTAAAAAGCTATGATCAAAACATCTTAGGAAACAGCAGTTGAGGGTCTCTGCTAGAAGGCAGAATGTAATGTTTCACCTGCACCAGGTTTCTTTTGCTGTTACATCCAAAACAGCCGAGTTCACAACATTTTCTAAACCATTCTAATACAGACAAGAGAACTATCAAAAAGGAGCTTCAAATATACTAAAATTAGTCTCTCCGTACTGCTCAACAGCTATTATGATATACACTGCCTTTCAAGCAGATCAGCTACAGTCTGTTATAAAGCGCTGTAATAAAGTCCCATCGACATAATTTCTCTGTACTTGTACACCACTTTCCTCCCCTAACACCAAACAGCTGTACCTGTAAATCAAATGAGGAAACTAAGAAAAGTATAATTATATACCCATGACTGATAGATTAAAAGCAAGCAGAAAGAACAGGAATTAGTCTTTCAAAAAAGAATAGAAAAGGAATTTTTTGAGATACCTGTACACTAGATATGGATTTGAAAAGGTAGAACAATCAATAAATTGGAAACTATTACGTCAGCACACAAAAAATATAAGGAATGAGGGCATCTCCTGGCTTTCAAGTTCTTTGTAATTCTGAAGCAGTCAGATCACTAAAGAAAAGCCTAGGCACTAAATACCATACAAATAATAAAAATGCATAACCCAGCAAACAAAACCAGAACTATCTGAGATTTCAGCTGATTTCTGACAACAGAAGACAAAGGAGTAATCTGTGTTTGTGCAAATGATTCTTTTATCAAGCTCTATCAAAGCTGCCATGTAGATCAGCTGAGAAGTGTTTGCACCACCACAACTGCTGCTATCTGTCAGCCAAGAAACTAACAATGTTTTCTATAAGAAGAGATTAAGACCAACTCAAAGTAACTCTCCATATAGACTACAGCAGACACTTATTTTCTGTTTTTAGCACTCTATCTGCCAAAAATATTTTGAGATTAATTGGTTCTAGCAGTTGCATACAGAAAAGGATATACTTAAATATCAACTCTGCTGCCTTATAGGCATATGAGGGAAGTACATGGCATGGGCTGCGCATCAACCAACACCAAACAACTGGCTCTTCAGGAGTTGTGCCAAGGATCTATGAGTCTTCTACAAACAGAGGTCCACTCAAACTGCCAAAGGCAACTGAAGCAATGTAATTTAAAGAATACTTTCTCAAACCTAGAATCAACCAGTACTACAAACAGATCTTTTTCAACACTAAAAGATTCTTCTGGTCCCCCTAATACAGAAGATAGTCTTGTTACTGGCCCCTTGAACTAGCAATTTTTAGAACCGAGTGGTAAAGTCAAAACTTGAAGTCTTGCTATGTTCCTGGGAGTTCTATGTAGGTTAGAGGAAGTGAGCAACAATTTGCAGTCCTATTGATGCTATATTTTTGACTCCACGCCAAAAATAAATTGCTTTGGTTTTTTTGGGGGGGAAGGGGAGCGGGGGCAGGTTGTTGGGGGTTTTTGTTTAGTTGGTGTTGTTTTTTGGTTTTGTGGATTTTTTTTTTTTTGTTACACTAATATCACTCATTTTAGTCTAAAAGCTTTACCACTGCCAGTATAGAGAGTTTTGAACTACTTGCATTTGTAGTCTAGACCAAGTGTTTATACTATGAATCAGCCTAAGGACCCTACAGCAGTACTGTATCTTCTACAAGCCTTCAAAGAGGACAAAGTACAGGGAAGTAACAGCTAAAATTAGGTCTTGTACTAGAGCATCAAAAACACAGTGACTTTTTTTAGGTCACTTTCTTATAGTGTAGCTAGTACTTCTCAAAGCCCATGAAAATAACACTGGCAACATCTCAAGAAGCAGTTTTCTCCATCTCAAGGCTACAAAGAGCTTACAGAAACTTTCTACATGTAGTTCATTATACACTTCATACAATTTTTTCCCTGCTAGGAAAAAGGAACTTGTTTGGGCCAAGCTAAATTGGAAGCATGAAAGGACTTCAAACTCCAGAAGTAAGTTTTTAATTAAGGAGGTAATTGTAACAGTAACTTAGTTATGTTTGCAGCAAAAACCTATCGATCCATTCAGGGCAGCCTGAACTGGTCTGACCGCACATCTGTTTTCCTCCAACATCACAACCCTCACAATCAGGATGAATCCTCTTAACACACATTGCAAGCACCCATTCAGTGGAAGATTAGCATAATATTAAGGCCACCTGAAGTACAGAAACGAACAGCACTGAATGTTTTATTGTGCAGACATTTGGTTATGCGCAAGACTGAACAACCCAGCCAAGACATCTCGCACAAATTACCACCATTACAATTTTTTGCACAAGTTTAAGAACCCTGGTCAGCACCTGCATATCGACATGGAAGTCACAACGCACTTCCAGGGCCTATTCTTAAGGAAAGCCAGTCTGGCAAGACTGAAGAACCAGAAGACCAATTTGATTTGGCACAAAATTAAGCGGGCACAGAATACTCCACCTTCCTTATAAAGCTCAATATTACAAGGCTAAACATCCAAATACATTTTTTTTTTAAATGGAAAGGGCTTGTTTAAAACCATATTCCTCCCTCTGTTCATAAACCTCTTATGACAGTCAAGAGAAACCACTCTACTACTTGTAGCTGGCTATTCTCTTTTCCTGTCCTGCCTCAGAGAAGCTGAAAATCTGAATTAAGTCATATTCACAGCTGTCCCGATTCACCTACCTGATATAGGGATCCCTCCCAGACCTGTGCTGTGTTGTGGTGGGAGATTCAAGTCCAAGAAATTACTATTTGAGGTGGGATTTGCTGTGTGGTTCAAGTGCATGATGCTATTGCGTGGGAAGGCCATCCAAGGATAGCGAGCTGCTTGGCCTGGAAAACTGAAGGAGTTGTAAACTGCTCGATGTTGTTGAAACTGTGGGAACCTCTGTGGCATGACTGGAAAGGTGCTACTGAGAGAGTTGGCATTTGTGGGTGCAGCAGGATGCAGGAATCCAGAGCCTGGCCCTTTGGCAGTTGTAGTGTGTGGGGTAGGGTTCTGAAGAGATGCAGGCGAGAGGGAAGGTTGGTCTTGGACTGACAGTTCCTTCTCAATCAGGTCTGCTAAGGCTTTGCGGGTGATATCAAAGGGGTCAAACCCTAAGTCGTCCTCTTGCTGTTTGGAGGAACCAAACCCAAAAGCCGCTTGCCAGTCTGTGGAGGAGGATACTGGTATAGTTTCTGTCAGACAGGAGAGGAACAGGATTTAGAACAAATACTTATCCATACAAAAATTTCAGCCTCAGTGTATATGAATCTATGTTGCCAGTTATCTTTCATATGGTACTCCTTAATACATTCCCCCAAAGACATCTTATTCATCAGCTTAGATTGCCATTTTCAGATCAAACTGTCACAGATTTCTACTTAAGGTGAAGTGGAACAACTAGCAAATAGTATTTTTACTGCAGCATTACTCTGTTCCTGAACTACAGAAAAGCCTTGTCAAATAAGTGTTTTCAGTAACAGCACCAAGTACAGAGAGACCAATAAATACTTGCTTAGTACCTTCTTTGCACCCATATTACTTGATGGAAGTACAACCAAGCACAGTTTAAATAAGACTGTTATTCAGCTCAGTATTTTGCTTTGCTTCAGCTCTGCTGCACAAGAAAGATGGGGAGGTGATGTCCCCTCTCAAAGGGGGAACCTCTGAGCAGTGGTTAAAAACCAAAACACCCCGCCACCGTCTACCATTATGAAGAAAAAGAAGCTGAGTAGACACCTTGAAAAACAAAATGAAATAAGGAACTGCTTTACAAGATATTGTTAAATATTTTAAGGCAGCATTGCAAAAAAAGAAAAGGGTTATCATCAGAATTCCACTGCATTTGATTACTATTTCATTTCATTATACTGTTTAAGTTTCTTATTCAGGTTCAGTGAATGCTGCATCTAGTTTCACAGTATTTTCCCTCAGAACTGTGGTAATGCAAGCTGATGAGTACAAAGTAGTATCACTCAACATTAACTCCCTCTGCTGGTAGGGAACTTGGTCTGCTGCTTTAAGTAGTTAAAATTAAGCTCAGTATCCTCTCTTAGAAAAAAAATTCTACACTTCTATTTTCACTCTAAAATCCATGACAATAGATAAAAAGAGTTGTTAGACAAAAACTTGTCATTTGTATTCTTACTTAAATCGCAACCATACATTTTTATATTAATTATGAAACAAACAAGATCTCTACTGCCTGGAAATAGTGTCTCTCTGCTACTTAATCCTCACAAAACTGGTACGTATAGTACCTTAGCAGCAAGTCATTTCCTTGATAGTAAATATTGTTTGCAAACAGGATTATGACACCCAGAAGTCAGATAAACATCAAAAGAAGACTTATCACTAAGTAAGCCAATGGCGTCCTAAAGTATAATTTACATTTTATTAGCTGCTGATACTGTTTCATTTAATTTTCTAACTACTCCCTCAGATTTATAATTTGTGAGATATTAAAATACTGTTTACCATTCCCAAGATTATAAATACACTTAAAATGATGTTTCATTCATATGAAGTGGTATTTCACAGGAAAGTACCTGGAAAATACAGGTGTCTTTCACTTGATGAAATTAACCATATTTTTATCTTTTCTGAATGTATATAACCTCACTTCAGAAAAGAGAATGATTAGGCACCTTCAGATAACTGTGCAGGATACTAAAATTTCTGAATTCCACTGCACAGCTTCTGATGTTAGAATTATAGATCATAACAGATGATTACACCAACATATACTACCACCACATATTTTCCCCACTCTTGGTAAAAACCTGTAACATTAAATATTAAGCATACATGTCACGTCCTATTATTTAGGCAGGCACATGGCTAAGAAAAACTAAAACAGGTACTCTGATAATTTAGCCTTGCAGCTGGAAAACTCTAGAGTTTCTTTCAGTAGAAACCCTTATGTCAGTGCAATTCATTTGTAGTTACAAGACAAATTTTGATCATTCATGAAGGGGGGGGACGGTATGGAGCAAGTCCTAGTGTTTGTTTCTACACAGTTTTAGACATCAGTTGCAAAAGCAAGCAATCCTCAACCACATCATCTGCATACGTACATACCTGATGTGAAGAGGCTCTGTGGTTCTGGTGCTGTGGGCCAGTCATTTGAAGTCTGTGGAGAGCTGGGGAATGGAGGAAGCCCACTAGGGATGGGGTTAGGGTGCCGAAAGTTGTCAGAGAAGAGTGACTGTGATTCTGTTACAGCCCCTTCAAAAGGGGACCGTGCACTGTGATTAGATGAACTGATGGGTATAACTGGATTGGGTTTTGTTAAACCAGGCGGTGGTGAAGGTGTGTCACTGTTTGTTATCTACAGGCAAGAGAGAAAGAAACACAGTTAGGACATGACTTTTTATATAAAATATTCTTCACTAATACAGTTCAAAAATCTCCTCAGAGCTTTTGTCTGCAGTTAGGTTGGTTAATATATTGGTCATTACCAGGTCAAACATAAAAATCACCTTAGCACTAGCATTTTTTAATTTTGTTTAAAATTACAATGCACTTCAGGAAGCACTTGCTTCTCCAACTATGAGGTGTACCAAGCCCTCAAACTCAGTTCTTACTGTCACAGCATTTATCTTTGTGTCTTACCTGCTGGGAGCTGTCACCATTTCCTATACTGAGCGAATCTGAAGGTTTGTCGATAGGGCTGCAAAAGTGGGAGGGGAAGAGAGACAGTAAGACGCTCAAGTACTTAACGTGAAAATCAACATTTGCTTTTGTAGTGGTAGAAAAGCCTTGAAAGAAAGACAAAGCGAAATTAATTAGGAGGAATTGAGAAGGAAAAAAGGACACTTATAAGACTGTTTTTGTTTTAACCATAAACATTCCAATCATTTGCCATATACTGCAATACTTCTTCCCACCACTCTCCACTCTGCTTGTTGACTGCCCTGTTAAGGAACAAAAGGAAAGTTTTAAACATGTTCATGGTAACTCTATGCCATTCAAAAAGACCCAGGACTCTTACTATGGCAATATTCTGTAGCAGTCAGTTCCATCTATGCTATTACTGGAATTAAACTTGGGAACATATTTGTTTTCCAAATACCCAAGTCGTCAGTTCCCATACTAAATATATCTGGGGAGAAATAAAAGATTAAATTAACTATTTAGTCCTGGTGGCAAGTTAAGCTTCCCACCAGCCTTTGAGTTTCAACTAGCAGAAAATAGTTCCAAGGTAAGAAACTGAGTTTGAGATGACAGAAGGGGAAGAGTACAGGAAAAGACATAGCATAAAAAACTGCCAACAAACATAAAGAGAATCAAATATAAGATACAGCAGAAAACCACCTCAGAAAGCTATTCACTGGGAATTAACATGACTCAGCTGAAATGGCACATCTCAGGATTCAAGATTCTGACAAACATCTGTGAGTTGCCTTAATTATGCTAAACACCACACTAATGAAACAGTATTACTTCAAGTTCAGATTAAAATCTCTGCTCTACAACTTCAGGGTACTTTCATTTTTATCTACCCATAAAATGTACAAGCATCGGGCTGCACAGCCCAAACACTGGTCCTACAAACAAGGACCAGAAGTAAGAACATAAATTTCAGTTCCATTAAGAGGCCAGAACACAGTACAAGTCAAATTACAATCATGATGTGATAGCACAAGACATTATATATATAGGGTAATTATTTTAACCGGGTGCAGACTTCAGATTCTAGCTACACCTTGTTTTCAAACACCCTTTGCCACTGCAAAGTTTAAATATGGCATAAAGCCACATATCAAGGTCAAAAATTTACAAGATGGCTCTCCCCCATATCTGTTCTCCCCATTCCAGAAAAATTAAAGTCAAAACCCACGAGAATTAATTCTCCATTCTCCAGTACCCAGTACAATTCTCCAATACCCAGTACAAGGGTAATCCATGAATAAAAGCAATTTTTGTGCTAAAGAACACTGAGTCAGTATCTCAAAAAGATAACTGAAGCTGAAGTATTTACGACTATAAAAGAAAAATCAGAGGAATATACTTGCAAACAAACATTACTCCAGTGAAGATTTACAAATACTTTCTACTCAGTGGTCAAATAGTATTTGGAACAATCTTCCATTTGGAACAAACTGCCTTAAATTAGTAACTTCTGAATACCTATCACACAAAAGTTTTCTGTAGATTCTTCACTACACAATCATTGATTGTAGAGCTGATATTCCAGCCAAATTCTTTTCCCAAAGGTGCTGACAGAAAGTCACAATGTTGCAGTTTAAAAAGTTATGTGTAAGAATTTTTAATGACAGTTTAAGTGCTGAAAACATTTATTATACTTGAACATGCATAAAGAGCCTTTAATTGTAAGACAGGCTTCCAGCCCTCAGGAATTAACAAGATTCACTATCTATTAGTTACAATATTTTAACCTACATTTAATACATTATTTTCAGAAAAGATAAGGAGGAAGCTGCACCTCACTACTCAGATGAAACCACAGGCTCTCTGATCACACCTCAATGGGACTGCTATTAAGCCTAACAAGAAGGTACCACTTTCAACAGCCCTCACAATGTTAATGCATCAGTTCAAAATTGATTTAAAATTAAGATCAGCTACCTAATCAGCAGTGTCACTTCTTGAAATATTAGGGTTTACCTTGCTATTTGCCCATCCAACCTCTGAATGAGTCCAACTGGTATTACCTAAGGGGGCCCATAAAAAACAAAACAGCACGACTACCAACTACCATCAGAACTGCAAGTGGTGCTTATGATGAAAGACTACACCAGTTCTATTCAAAGAGGGCACCAAAAGAGCAAATATTGTTGGATAGCAGTAAGGAAGTTACTGCAAGCAGATGAATTACAAAAAAGCCTCTGTTGCATCTGCTGACCTGTTGCTCCTGTAACTGACTGATAATCAGGGAACCCAGAAACACAACTGCAGAGCTAAGGAACACATCATTGTAAAGAGATGACAGATATTCAGTCCTAACATGTAGCTTCCTTCTGTTGAAGCTTTTCCAAGTCACAAGCCTCCTGATGTATAGCAACTAGCATGTTACTTTTGTGGAAGCTTCTGTACAGGAAATTAAGGGCTCAGTTCTGGCTGGGACCACGCAGCTATATAAGCTGTTGATTCCCTACTTATTCAGTTCCCCACAGCCCTTACCTGCACCATCACTTACTAACATCACATTAGGGATCTCCTGCACAATCTGCCAATCAGTCTTTTTGACATGGGCTAGGCTAAGCCCAACTTTGTGTGACCTGATCAGGATTTGAATCCAGCTCTCCAACCAGACAGAGAGAGACTGGAGAATCATTCCCTCCACACCAATCAGTGAGAGAGAAAGCAAGCTATCTGAAGTATAAAAGGCAGCACAATTACCCGAAATCTGAGTCTGCACCATCTGGAGTCATGTGTTCTGGGTCTGTGCCATTTTCTAATATAGGAGGCGTTTTCCTGTGTTCCATTGTTAAACCGTTGGCTGATTTACTTGAACTCTGTAATGATGGCCAGGCATCTTTGTTATTACTGTTGGGTCTGGAAAAAGGCAAGAGTAAAAAAAAAAAAAGAGTTCAAGTTATGAAGAAAGTGTTTTTAAAAATTTTAAGCACTGGGGGAATGAATCCTTGTGCCAGACAATCTGTAAGAATAGATTTATCTGGATATTACTTCTCAGATTTTTAAATGGTGATGACTTAAAAAAAGAATTAGTGGGGTAGGGAGGGGAGAGAAAACTGGGGGGGGAGGATTCTGTTTTCTTCACTGAATAGATAGCTGCTCTGCCAACACTGAAGTCTCAACTTGTCCATTTGGGGTAGAGAAAAAAAAATTAAAAACCCAAAAATCCATTGACAGCTTCAATTATTCAGACCTACACACACCTCACTTAGAATTACTTGCTTGATCCCATAAGAATTTTTAAGTTCTGTAAACCAAGAACTAAATAACTTTTTTCTTTAATAAATATTTTATATTCCAGGCCCTATCAAGCCTGGCCCTAACAGATAAAGTTTGTGGTTTACGCCTACACAATGGTCCACAGCTTTACTAACAGAATATGAGACCAGTCAGACCAACACACTCTTCAAGTTCCTGCTCCTTTCATTTCTCGTTTAAAGCCATAATTACTTCCCTTTTATAAAGTGACTATAGATTTCATTTCAGAGTGCACATTAGATCTGAACGAAGTTCAAGAGGACTCAAAGCCCAAGTGTTTGCTGAAAATAGTTATTTTATACAAATTGAAGTGAGCTGAAACATCATCTATAACTGAATGCATTCAAATACAGTGTCATCTGCTAACCCTACTATAAAAGATTTGCCTTTGTGTTCTTCAGTTCTTTTAGCTTTTCATTTGCCTCAATTAGGATGCTGTTCTTAGTGTCCAAGTGTCTTCATAAGGAAGAAGTCTTAAAAAAATTGTTTTCAAATATGTATGTTCCTCCTGATGCCTCCATTAATATATTCCTATTAATGGTCCAACATTTACTCCACATCTCTAAGTCAATTTAGTAAGTTCACAGTCAGAATCTGGAAATTCCCATAGCTGCATATAGCAACACAAGGGTTTCCTACTCCTATTCAGATAAAATTGGTATCACTAGCTACCCTGAAATCTCAGTATAAGATTTGCTTTTCTACCTCCATCTTTTCCTCATATACCTATAAAATATGTACACAGATGAGCGCCTTGATCTGATTTACAGATCTTATGTGCTTTATACACATTTGAAATAAGTCAGAGATAGCAAGTTAATCAGATTGAACACCAAGGAATAAAGACACATCATCATCAGTGCAATGTCAGTCATTTAATACTATCACCCTTACAAAAATGAGCTGTAATCTAGGTATAACAAGACTTTCAATCCATTAACAGATTTTAATATCAAAATTTATGTCTGCTGCAGTGCAAAGCGATCTCTATACTGAAAATACCTTTAAAACGTCACAGTTAAAAGTCAGCTTTGCATCCAAGGAGAAAGGTAAAGAGAAAGGAACTGTTTTGTTTTGGAGTGGATTTTCATGCATGTGGGGTTGGGTTTTTTTTGTTTTGTTTAAGTTCAAAGCTGCATGCTTCTAAAGGGCTGCTCTCTAACAGACCAGCAAGTGCTTAACAAGTGTATCCACTCACAGCATAAGAAAGCATTCATTTCAGTTCTTTAAGGAAAAGGCCAGCAGGAAAAAAAATAAAAGAAGAGAGAAAAAAGAGCTTGATCCATTTTAAATGCTGAATATACCTCCAATTGTAAGAGAAAGCAGTCACCACGACTATTAAGTGACAAACCAAGAGGTAAGTACCCATGTACGCAAAATGGCACTGGGGGATTTTAACATTTGCCTTCAGCAGCAAGAACAAAGGTCTGTGAGTAGAACCTCGCAGATTAGAACACAATTATGAAAAAGCATTTATGCACAGTTTAAGAAACTGTTTTCTACTACTACATATTTATAATTAAACATCTACTCTTTAGAACTCAACTTCTGCTCAAAACCAGACTGAAACAGAAACCCTGCACCCCAGAAACACAAGAACCACCACAAAATTGTCAGAGACTCTGACAAATTGCCAGAAATATTAATACCATATCAATGAATCGGACAAAACCAAGAACCCAATTGGGTAGGAAGCTGTGAAGGAGAATAACACGCATTCACCAGCTTCCAAGCTACATTTTGTACCGATGAGATGGGACTTGAAGAAACGTTTCAAAATCCCAGCTGCAAGAAGAAAGTCACTTTGCAACCCAAAAGGTGGTGCCTAGCCATTAGCAAAGAACAAAGTCTGTGTTGTGATGATGCTGGTCACAGCTGACAAGAGAAATTACCTCCAGACCACTTGTTGCCTTTAGAGTAACATGCCATTTTTTCTACAAGTGCCAAAATGTTCGCACCACAGACTGGCCAACCTCCAATTCATAATTGCTTTCTGAAGGCTTAGAAGTTTGCTCACTTTCAGATAGAGCATTCTTTCCTCACTGGTATCATTTGCTTTGCCAGGATCTAATTAGGTTTCAAATTAAGATTACTTCAGGCTTTGAACATAAAATAATCAATACCCAAATGCAGGAAATCGTCTATTTGCTTTCACTCATGGTAAAGCAAATAGTCTATAGGTAAAGCATGGTCTATTTGCTTTACTTACTACCTTCCAAGTCAATATTGAACTGGTGGCCAAGAAATAAGAAGTGGCATAGTCCTTAAGAGAAGATCAACTGGAGGTCCTGACCACTTGCAGTCAAATAGCATATGACGCTTCCTCTAGTAGTTCAAGCAAATAATCCCAGTACATCAACTGGCATATCATTTTTTACAATTATATTCTGCCTATTCAAGCTCCATTGGCAATATTCTAGATACAGTACCCACTTTCTTGCTTAAACTGGTGTGCAGTGATGCTGCCAGTGTCAAATTATTGTCTGAAAAATTCAGTAGTGGATAAAGTGGCACACAACACAAACCCTGATTAAAAGGCCAAGATGCATGCAAAGTGCAATCTAGCTTTTACATTCCACTCTGCCCATCACATTATTAAAATCCTACCAAAAAGAAGAGTGGAGGAAGTTGTTAACAGTTTTTATTTCTTTATCTTAAATATGACATTTGAGTGGACAATTCACATAAGGACTGAGGACCTTAGGCTTTCATTTATCTTTGTGTGACTATGTACTCATATGGACAGAAATTTTTCTTAACTTACTGAACAAACTACTTCAATAGAGTGTTATTTTAACAAGCAGTAATAAGTGATACTTGCAATTACAACCTAGTGAAAAAATATATCATTTAAAGTTTACTAGATGAAAACAAGAAGTCTTACTTACATCTTGTGATTTCTTACTCACAAAAGAAACTGATTTTTACTTGCAATTTCCAAGTTCCTCAATAACTAATGTGAGGACTGCCCTATAAATCATGACATAAACCACACATATCGAGCCTATAAGGTGTCTCAGTTGTGAGAGTACAGACTGCATTCATCATGGCACCATACCAAGAAAGCAGACATCTGGTCTTTAACATTATGTGTTTATTCAAATATAAAACAGATCTTTCCGAATAAGAATACCTTGTTCTGAACTAGTGATCCAAATGCACACAGCAGAAAAACATTTCTTTACTAAATAAGACTCACGCATACTTTGTATTAGATCAAAGCAGTCCACAGAGAAAACTGGCATAAGAGTTTATCATATAATAGCCACTAAAAAGAGCCGGCAACTTTGGGGATGCAACAGGAGTGAGAAAGTTCTCTTTGGGAATAACCAGGAAGCAAGCATAGCCAGGCAGTCCAGCATCAGTACTTACGCATCATACCTCTGCAGTGCTGTCACTTTGTTCTTGTTCTTGTCAACTGTACCCGTAGATAACTGGAGAAAGTTGGGGTTTAGTTTATATAATTCTTGCAGTAGTTTCTGTTCATATTCCTGGTGCTTACCCGCCTAAGGAAAGAGAAACTCACAATGAATGAATACTGGCTTAAAATGTATCTTTATAGATGTAAAATGTATTTTTTGTATGTAAATGTATGTCCCAAAGCTTAGTAACTGAGCTTTAACAACTCAACAGGTCACTCCTAACAAACTCAAAAGAGTGCATCTCAGCACAGACTTGATCTCAACAAATCTAAAGCTTGACTAGAAATCACTTGGATGTATTTACTAATTTATAATTTCTTTGGAGACTTCTAAAGCAGAAAAATAGTTATAACTTTATTCAAACTTGTTCAGTTCTAATCAAGAGTTTCATAGTATACCTTCTAAATCACAAACAGCTGAATCTCCAAGGCAGCCTGCATTTGATACATCAACAGGAAGGAGCAAGGAGTCTATCTTTTAATTCAAATGTTCCAAAATGGAAGCAATTTTATGTCAGCTTAATGAAAATGGCTGAGGTGGTCAGACTGGTAACTATCATGTGACAAGTAGTACATTCTGAGCAACAACTGATCAATCATTCTTTTTAATAACTGAGAAATTGAAATATTCTTTTACCTAATTGAATTAATTGAGAACAATTTTTTGCTTTCAGAAACTGAGGCAGCCCACTCTAGCTCCAAAATATTATACCTGGCAAGTGAAGGAAGAAAGTATTTTTCAGTCTAGCTTACCTATAAGGTTCTGTGACTAAATATTTTAAAAGAAAACCAGCAAGATCCATCCACCCTAACATTTAAAGTGACATCGGAAACAAGTTCAAGATGAGCATTCACCTTTTTGTAGGTTGTTATACCACATACACCACACCAACCTATGAATTACTATTTGCAAGTTAAGTATTGTAATGAGTTGAATAAAGGTGCAAAATAGAACAGTGAATTTGAAGGTGTCAATAGCTTTCATCTAGAGTTTCCAGCTACTAAGAAATGTCCTTTAGCAAAGGAAATAAGTGCCAAGATTTATGGTCAGGCCTTCTGAACCTGATGACTGGAACACATATGTTTTCTATCGCATCTTAAGTATTGATTTAAAAGCTCTCACACTCCTTGTACACCTAAAAATTAACATTTGACCATTCCTTAATTCATTCCCTTTATAAATGTTTTGTTGGAACAAGAATGGAATTTATGCACAGGCAATGTGGACATCCTCAGAAAAATACTACAACCTAGAAGAAAACTATTACTTGCTTTTTGAGAAAAAGTAGGAATATTTGACAAAATTCAAAAAAAACAGTACTGCTGAGAAACTAAATTCCCTTATGGGCTCATTTAGAGGGACAACGGCATATCCCATTTGAACACCCCAAGTCACTCAAACACTATAAAGATCTCCAGTTTTTTGCTACTTAATTCTCCAGATCTCCATTACTGGTTAATTCTGATTGCGTCTTTTTCTATGTAGTCAACCCACACAACCCTCAAAAAAGGACTCAAACATCTGGTGTATGCATCATCTTACCCAACTTTGTCAGTGTCTACACCCAAGCTACTACAACAGTAGAAGAAAGTGTGGTTCTAGAGTGTGGTTCACCTCAATGCTTCTTTCACCAACTGCTACGAATAGAATATAAGCAGCTAGCTCAGATCCACAGATCTGCACTGCAAACATTACGCAGCTGAGTAAGAACACACACACACACACACACCACCCCGAAGTATCTCATCTTGCTTAAGACTTCAGTGGCAAAAGACTGAACATCATGGCCAGGATCCTCAGGCCAGTCCTAAGCTCACCTACCTGTCACATAAACGTACAAAAGAAACAAGATTAAAATCCTACATAGGAGCTTGAAGTAATCATGCTTTATTTATAACAAGCAATCCAGAAGCCAAACGTAGCATCTCCAGCCTACCTTACCTAAACTCCCAATCTCACTGCCAGAGACTTCCTTCAGTTAAACTGAAAAGAACCAGTAGATCACAACAGGGACTATTCACCTGACCCAGCAGGTATTTTTTTTAATTTATGAAAAGGTAGCTGAAATCCTCAGAAATAACTGCTAATTTGTGGAAAAAAAAGTTTAATGGATATGGACATTCTTTCTCATTTTCTGGCTTACATCAGCCTACTAATTGTACATTTTTGCTAGTACCTGCTTCACGGACAGACCACATGCAAAAACTGCAGCATGGACACATGGCTTGCATACTCAAGATTGAGTTTAAAAGCTGCTTCATACCTCATAGAAAGACAGACCCAGACCTAAAAACTCAGACTGCACCACCTTTAAGAAGCAAAAGCTATTCATTTACTTGCTTCCCCACTCTAGATAACAAGCATTCTAATGTTGAGATCATTTAAAAAAATCCCTATATCAGTATTTATGCTCTACTACAGTCACCCTCATGTTTTATTTCCAAAATGTTTCTATATCCTTCCTGACATCCTATCTGATATCCTAAAAGGATATCCTAAAAGGCATATCAGAATTCAGATGGCATGGTCAAACAGCAGCACAATAGCTAAGCCATGATAACCAGCCACAAACATAAAACCTACAGGAAAACCCAGATCTACTGTAACTTCTTTCACAGAGATTTAAAATAACATATGTTACCTTGCATTGGTATGAACAAAGGGCAAGCGGCTAATTCAAGGTTACTTGAGTTCTTGGCTAAGAGTTTATCTCCATCTTTTTGACTCATGAACACTCAGTGGACTTTTCAGCCTTAAAAGCAGCATGCAATGAAAGAAATTAACTGTTCACTTCCAATATCCAACTGGTTGGTCACCTTTTGGATTTCAAAATTCAGCTCTGCCATAACATTCAGCAAAAGGCTACCTTATACACATATTTGATTAAATTATATACCATAAAATACATACATGCCGCATTTCCTGTGTTTCCCATATTACACTTACCTGCATTTCTTCTTTTGTGAAACTGGCTGCTTCATCTCCCAGCTCATGTAGATACATGCAGTCTGGTTTTGGACACTGCATATTTTTTAGAAAATAACTGCAATATTTTGTTGTACCTAATGATGCCTGAAGAAAAAAATAATTATGTAAGTACCAGGAGTTAAAAATGCCTTTTGCAGTGTAAGGGGTCAAAAAAACTCCAAAACGCTATATTTGCAAAAAGAAAAGTCCTTCCCAAAATTTGGAGTTCCATCATAATGCCTTTTTATGCAGATGGACTAGGAGATCCATTTCTGAGAAATCTACATACATGAGGATTAGAAAACTAGGGTGTATTTCTATTTTCATTCAATCTAAATAAACACCAAAATAAGAGCCTCAGTAAGTGTTTGCATTCATAATCATAAGAAGCCAAATAAGTAGTTATGAGTTTGTACTACACGAAACTGGTTAATGTTTTGTAGTAGGGTCAGGAAATTAATACTAAACTAGATTTTCTATAGGCACCAATTTGGCCAAGTCAGCCTGAATACCTGTTTATACAGATATCAAAAGGAAAAAGCTTGCGTTTACCAGGAAAATTTTGAAAGGTGTGGTGTTTGGACTACAGAAATGCTCTGTAAAAGCAAATAATCAGGTTTTCACACTGTGCTATTAAGCTATACAACAAAAAAAGCCACTGTGGGAAGGGGGAGGTGGGCAATCTCTTTCTGTCTCAGACCTTTGTTTCAAGAAGTTACCTGCTAAACCCCTAAAACATTGCCTGCTGGAAGCTCACTGAACTTCCATGTTGGGATTAATGCTAGGGAAATAGGTCAAAACCCAATACCCAATAAACCGGACATTTTCGTTCATCAACACAAGCATATCCATACAAATAAAATTTTATACTATGCACTGATATTAGTGTCCTAGCACATACACATAAGAATGTTAAAAAATATTACCACCTTAAGTGTTCTGCCGTCTACCACCACATTATTGACGCACTGTATGGCTCTGAGAGCATCTTCTGACCGGATGTAGGTTACATATGCACTGGCACTTGGACCCTAGAAAGAAAACATACCATTTTGTGTTTTTTTTTTTTTCTCCCCCCAGACAGATCTGAACATTAAGCTGCCTTTTTAGCAGCTTGCTTCATAAACTGGTATATTCACAGCTACATGTTTTTAACACGAAAACTGACAAATTCTAGAATTCATAAAAATCTAGATGTGATGCATAAGGAATGGGGAAAAGATGACATGCATCAAAACATTGCTTGAAAGTTGTAAAAATACTTAAAGGTGTTTTATCCCTGAAATGCAGATTAGTGAATAAATGCCACGTTGCTGCTTTTTTGAAGGTTCTCATCCCATCTCCCAGTTTTTAGTCTTTCTACATTGTATCTTGCATCCAACTTTCAGAGTCTGATTGGAGAATACGTCAGTAACTTAACAGTAATTTGATTTTTGCAATGCTGTATTTTTCTTCTTACTTCTTTAATCTATGGCTTAATCAGAAGTAGGGGGCCCCAGATTCACTCTTCACACTATTTCTCTAAACAAATAAAAAAATAAGGGCCTCTGACTTACCTGTGAGCCTGCGTATGATGTGCTGTTATTAATGACAACTTTATGTATTTTACCAAACTTCCCAAAATATTCTGGTCGTTTCAAAACCTACAAGAAAAGAAAGTTAAAGTGGTATATTGGAAAGATAATTCATACAGGGCTGTACTTATTCTTCTGTGTAACTGTGCAACTAAAGCCTTTAACTAATAAAAAACAGGTCTCTTCTACAAAGAAGAGAGCATGTAGATGTATGTTTGTTTTCCAGCATAAAACACGGTTACTTGCAATACAGAGTACGTTGCCACTGCAGTAAAGAAATTAAATGGCGGATATTCCACATTTAACATTGTATTTTTAAAATTTTGTTTGGTACTCAGATTACCCAAACCCTACCCTGGCAAGATACATCCCATTCAGCATGAAATATTCCCATATTTATCTATTTTATAATTTTTTTGGGGGGGGGGGGGGGCGGGGGGGGGAATCACATTCATTCCAGTTTTAAAATAAATAACCACCTTAAACTTGCATTCAGATATATTAGCTGCTAGGAACAAAATGCTGAGTCCTGATTCACTTGCCCCACTCCAAAGAGAATAAACCAATTAGCTCAAGATAGCCTCCAGTTTTCAGAAGACCAAGCTATGTACAGGAAGACAATATATGACACTTCCCAGAGGCAAGAAAAACCATTTCAGAATCAACATCATGCTGAAATGAATATCACATCCCTGAGGAAAACAAAAACAAAAACAACCCAAAAAACCCACTTCCTGTCTCGCCCTTCCCTGCATCAGGCAGCAATGACACACCATTTAGGGATCCTGTGCAAAGCAGGAACATCTCCAGCACAATAAGCAACTCTGTTGAATAACTGTTACCTGTGTACCAATGAAATAGGCAATATATCTGATACATTTGGTACCAAAAGCCTTTCTTTTTCTGTCCCCGTGATGGAAGCAGGTGCAGAAGTACTGACTACTCAAACTGAAGCTAGATATGCTAAGGGTATTTCTAGTTCTAGACTCTAACCTGAGACGTTAAAAAGGAAGATTTGTTTCCCCAGCTCTGTTTTCATATTAACACTGGATACTACATTTAAACTGTATCGATCCAAAAACTTCTTTACCTAACCACCTCCTCTGCCTTCGCAAGGAAGCATCAACGTCTTCAAGATCTAACAGCATTAATCACATCTGGAACATCCTGTAGAACTACAGGGCTTGTTGTATAGACAACCAGCCACTCACTGGTCTCTTCTAACTGCTCTTCACTTATTCTACACCCTCCTAAAAGATCCTACACCCACCCGCAGGCATCATTCCAGAGGAGACTGACAATCCTGAGTAAAGCGGAAGAGTTTCTTCAAGTGTCTTGCAGATTATACTCCTGATAAGATATGACAGCATTGCCGTCACAATTTTCACAAGAGCATGTCAAGAGAAGTGGATCCATCTGTACTCCATTACGATCCACAGATCTATTTCCAGAAACAGCAAACAGCAGCTAATCTCCCATTCCACACAGTCTTTATTTGTGCAGGATTTTTTTGCCTGCTGAAGTGGAAAACTTAAATTGATTACACTTGAATAGTTGGGGTTTTTTTTTAAGCCATCTCTCTCTTTCAGGCTAGGTTTCTTGGAAATCAAGAAATCTTGGTGCTATGTGTAAGATTCAGTAGGTATACATTATCTTCTGGTATGTCAGTGAGAATGCTGCTACCTCCAATCCTAGCATAACCCCCCCACCCCTTACTACACCAATAAACCCACTTCTAATTACTTCAAGTATTCAGTGTGGAATTATCAGAGGTTAAAAAGATTAACTGTATATACTATTACTTCTATTACTCACAAATCTTTTATCTGGTCAAAGAAACCAAACACATTTTTCAGTAATAAATAGCACCAAGCCAGTGTTGACAGCTGCTTGCAAATACTTGTTGCTATATTCTTGTAGAAATGGACATGTTACATGCCAGATCAGTTTAACTTTGACTTTTCTCTCCCCTTCATATCCCCTCCTTTTTTCCCCTCCTCTAAAAGCAGCTTTTTATATTTGTTCTTTCCTCGTCTACCAAAATGCAGCCCATACTCTTGAGTCCTCAGAAACAGCCACTTCTTTGAGATTTCTCCAGACAGTTTAGTCCAATCAGTTGAATTTAACTTAGCAGAGTAGTTTTGAAGATCTCTATCCTATCCTGCAGCACATTCACTCTATATTTTAATTCACAGTACTTTGTACTCATTAGCACTAATTCCATTAGCCACCTGCAGCTGACTCACGACAGAAGTAAAACATTTTAAAAACAATCAGTTTTCTCAAATGAAAAGCTTCTTTTTGATGATGCAGGGTAGCAAGCCAACTCTTTCTTGGGTCTTCCTCTTATTAATATTCCCCTCAACTGACATCACTTTTATGCTCCTTTCCAGTTACACTTCAAGCATTGGCTTTTTTCTTCTGACCCTACAGGTTTGTGCTACACTTCATATTTGTTCTTTATAATCCAACCAAGCTCCCATTTTCGAATTGGTGGTGTATGACACAGCTGTATATTGCCAGCCAATCTAGCCTAGGAAAATGAGCACCTTAAAAAAATCCTGAAGCTTATTTTTCACTTAACAAGGCATTTTTAAACAAATACAAAGAACAATTTCCTAAAAAAAAAATAGAGCATCTGTACTCCCAAAAGCAAAGACAAACACTTATTGAAGTTATTTTGGAGGAGGAAGCTGAGTATGTTCCATTAAGAGGGGACCTCAGCAGAAGTGAACCGTTCCAATGCTGCTTCATTTCGTACCCATCAGGGAGACAGCAAGTGTGGGGAAAAGGGTATTCCCATGGCTCCACTACAGTAAATTAGGAGCAAGATCTGCAAATGTGAACCCTCTTACCTCTGGATCTGCTAGGCGCTGAGACAGCCCTACCACGAAGACAAGGTTCTTCTGTACAACCCGTACACTGGCCAAGTGTTTGCGGTTCTCTGATATCTTCTGTTTCCTCTCATTTTGTTTTTGTTTCTTTTCATTTTTTATCCTTTGCAGCTCTTCCTGGGAGAGTGGTTTGTACACTGCTGGATCTTCTGGATATGGCTAAATATAACAGATACCATTAAAAACAACCCATGTAAGAAAATGCATTTGAAAATTATTAATCCTGAAGTTCTAACACACTAATTTCATTTGTTACACCATTCTGATTGTTATAGCCAGCCACACTATAAAAGTAGCATATTCAGTCCTTCGGGAAAGGAACATCTTGAGTATTTTTACTTCTCTTTATATATATAAAATACTGATTTGGGCAATAGCCACATTTTAACCCAAGTGCCTAGTCAGTTTGGTAACACTGCAAGCAGCTGCAACATGACAGCCAACATATCTTGTTAGGATTTCAGTAACATAGCATAGGAAGCAGGGTGAAAGCATGCCCTGCATATTCACTTTATATTTAGTTGTCTGATACAGATTTGGATACTTAAGTGTATTAACAAAGTAAGGACTACAGGATAAGAAATCAAAATAGGAACGTGATTTCAGTGGCCCACCAAGTTCCAGACAGTAACACCATTACATAGCTCAACCTTTACATAGTTAACTTCTAGTGAAGAGACAGATTTCAATACAGTTACTGTATACTGACTTAATAGTATTCTCATCATGTTTATGTACCAGTTTGAAACTTGGGCTTTGTCTTCCCTGGACAAAGGTACATTTTTAACGTCAAGATTATGATGTACAGATAACTCCTCAAACACAGACATAACACTGTAGATTTTAATCTCAAAAGTATCCAGCAGAAGTACAAGTGTCCTCAGTGTTACCTACAAGGATTGCTTTATTCACACAGAGCATTGTTGTAAAGGCACTATTTTAGCCTGGTCTTGCAGGCTACTGAGCACTGTCCTCTGGTCCTGATTACACTTCAAAGCAGCCCCATATTCCTTACCTGTCCCAGTTTCTCAGACTGAAGAGTTAGATTTCACACTTTATATATAAAGCAACACTAAGCACAGAAGCAAGTATATTAAAATACATCTCAAACAAAAAGAAGAGTTTGTAAACACTGATATGAAGTAAAAAAAAGTAGAGTACAGGAGATGTACGTTAAGGTAAAGACTTAAGATAAAGTTAAGCTCACCAATATGTTGAGCCAATTTCTTTGCTTGTACTACCAAAACCAAAGTGTGCAAGTCCAACAAAAATGAACTGAACTTTTTCCTTACTGTCCTCTGTTAATGGTAGAATACATAACTAGTCGTACTAAATGACCTGAGAAAAATCTACAACAGCAGATGAAATTAAGGTTTAGGTTAAAAGCATATATTCCTCATACTTGCACGATGCTACTGAAAAAACCACCAAATGCACCTAATAGCCTTTTGAGTACATTCCCAAACAAAACAAGATCCATTTTACAGTTCAAAGTTTCAAGTTCAGCATCATTTTGCTATACTTGAGACATCTTCTGAAAAGATCCTGCGGTTGACTTCAGCAGATGGCTTCTCATGGTTAAACACCAAGTCCTCTCGAACATGTATTTAGTATCAAAGGAATTTACACTTGTAAGATACTTTAGCAGTAGCCAAAGGAACACAACTAAGTCCTTAATGTGAAAAGACACTAAGGACTCCCGTTACCCCTGAAGAACAGTTAAAACTACGATTTCTTAAAAAGTTATGTTATTCACAAGTAACACGGAATAACTTATACAGATTTCACAATGTACCTGATGAACAGCAGTGACCTGTTAGTAAGGTCATTTGAGATTAGCTATAGCCAATGATTATCTTGAGTTTTAACACATGTACACATGAGGACTTGAGACACACAGAATAATTCTGCAAAGCATTTCACTTATTTAAAGAGCTTCTCAAAGTCTGTGTTAGTCAATCAGGTAGAATAAAGAGTAGATATTGTTTTGGTTTAGGGAAGATTAAGACTGCTTGGCAAAAAGATAGTTAATTCAGTTATCACAGTCAAGCTGAGTTCAGGTAGGAATGGGAAGAAAACAAGTGCACCAGTGTAAGGTAGTTACAGTTCCAAAAACAAAATGGCTGGCCCTATATCAAGTGATGTGGTACCATACCCACAATCCATTTTTTCAGATTCTCCACATCACATACTACACAAAGCAAGGCTTGCAAGTGTGCTGCTCTGGTACCGTGCAAGAAATGAAGTAAGTGTTCAGTAAGGCTCCTGAAGGTCCAAGAAAACTACAGCAAACTGCCAAAGTTCATCAGCTTCTTTCCTGCCAAGTAGAGATGCATTTGGAGCATATTCTCAAATCAGAAGCAAGCAAGATGGTACGCTCCTTCTCTGTACAGCTATGTGCTACTGGAAGTCCTGAACATTAGTCAGGAAACATCCACGGTAGCTCAATCACAACCCTGAGCAGAACGTTTCTTTGTCCATAGTAAAACTAGTAGCTTGTATTTGTACAGGAGAGTACAAGAACTGCTGAGAGGCACAAAACTACACAGCAACTTCAGAATCAGGGAAGAGAAATCTCAGCAGAAAGTATGAGACTGCCTGAATGAGGATTTCAGTCATTAAGAAGTAGCAGCAGTTGATTTGCCACCATGGATAACAGACTTGCTTCAACAACAGAATCATCAAAAGTTCTTGCCAGATACTGTAGAGCTGTTTCATATATACACCACCTAGGACGTGTTTAATGAGTAGCTGGATATCCTGACTTGCAAGACCTGTAAATGAATCTGCATGCACCTCCTGAATCCCCAAAATAGATCAGAAACCCTATCCTAAGCAGTGACAGATTATTTTCCTTTCTATATATGATGTGTGGCAGGATGACAGATATGAGATATTGTATATTTAAGGAGGAAGGAAAGCACTTAAGCACAACACCAACATTTCAGAAGCTAATTTTGAAAAAAGTATTATAAAGCCTGTTCCTTTCAAATAAGGACATGAAGTCAGTCTACAAATAGGACAATAACTTATTTCATCTTCAGAGTGATTCCTTCCCACACTGTTGAAGTTCCTGAACTCAGAGAAGTTCAACTACAGAAAGAACTCATGAAGGGAAGGCATGGCTCTGAAAGCCAATCAAGGTGGACTAACTGCTGGTATATCTCACAGTATCAGTTCATCTGTTGTTTACTGTGTCCAACCCTACAAAATAGGGATAGGACCACAGGTACCAGAAGCTCTCAGGTCTTGCAAAAGCTAAAGTAGCAGTGCTACTGTCATGACTTTTAAAAAATAATTTTAAAAATTTGAAAAAGCATAAAATACTTGTTTAACCTACTATCACCAATTTGTTAGCTGGTAGAGGATTTGAGATCCAAGCAAAGTAGCTACATCAAATGTTATCAGCATTTACATATTCGCAGATGCAAGACGTTAAAAGATTCACTGACTAAGTTTAGTCACCAATTCACGAAGTTTAGCTGACACCCTCCGCTGCAGTTATACAGTCCTCTTCAGAAAAAAAACACAAAAGCCACCTAAACAAGATGTGCCAACATGGCAAATGACCAGATTTTTGTTTACACTAACTGCAAGTTGCTGGTAGTCCTAAAAGAACTTCGTCAAAAGTTCGAGTGTCTCTTCTGTAGTTTTGTTTCTTTAATCAGAGACGGCACTTGATGAATTCTCAGTCTTTCTGACTGTCTTGTCATTTAAGTTTTATTTCAGACTTTTTTCCCCACATTTTCCCAGTTGTTGAAAGCTGAGCTGGGATTTATCAAGCACTTTGCTTTTGTCATTCCCAGATGTGTCACATTCCTTCCACACAATGGATGTACCAACATTTCCCAGTTGCTGCCTTGCTACCGAATACGTTCTGAAATGAGAAATACAGAGACAGTCAGTAATGTTTATGCATAGTATACACCATATTACTTCTATCTAGAATTAAAAAATTGCAATTTCCTATAGATTTCTAAATATCATTTGTTGCACCAAACTACTCAGTTATGGGATTAAAAGCACCAGAGGAAACAACTCACATTTGGAGACTGCATTAAGACCAGGAGTTCCTTTTACATAGAATCAGGAGAAACACGGACAAAAACATGCTTAAAACATGTTAGTTTCTTGGCCATAAATGTGGCAGTTTACAATCTCTGTATCTCTAACACAAGGTGCTAGGAGGAATAAAGCTCAGTAAGTCAAGGAACTGGAGAACCAGGGAAAGCTACACCGCAGGAAAAAGCCATGCATCAAGTCATATTATTTAGTGGAAAGGCAAAGCAATTTAGAAATGTGAAGGAGCTAGGCTTTTTTTATTGTTAGATTTAAGAACTGCAACAACTAACACTAAGGTCTGAGTGTGCTATGCTCTATTAAAGCAACACAAGCAACTGAAATGGTACATATTATTCATATGACAAATAATACCTGGGCCACTCAATTTTAAAGAAAAGTTACTGCAAAAATAAAAATCACTGGCTTCACAACCAGAACCAGCAAGTCTAGTGACCTGTAAACCAGCTTTTGGCTACAGAAGTCTCTTTTGAGGACAGCATATTTTCATTCTAATTTGACTAGTTAGCAGCTATTTCACTCACAGTTAATAAATCAATTGACTGGAAAAAACAGGAAGGCTTGCTTAGCATCTTATAATTGACTACACCTACAATTCTGAAGGACATCAGGAACTCAAAGCAGTTCACTTCTATTAGTTAAGAAAATACTTTTTGTAGTTAATGAATTAAACGGGAACAATTTAGAATCTATTTCAGAAGATTCAGACAAAGTTTAGAAAGCTTTGAATGTGTTAAGACTAACAAGTACTAGCTTCCAACCAGCATTCAATTTAAATTCATATTAGCACCTTACTTTCACAAATCAAAACAAAGTGTCTACTACTGTTAGTGACAGGATGAAACTTAAGACTTCCTAACTCAATTGACTGAAACCCCATGAATATATTCTGCCCATGCAAATGTTAAGCTATAACAGTTCAAGCATGTAGAAGTATTTACTCCTTTGTAGAAAAACTGCAAGCTAACATCTTTTCAGTTAGAAGTAAATTAGAGCAGCTTAGGAAAATAATGGTATATATACAATGTACAGTTAAGAGCTATCAAAGTAATGGCATAGGCACTACTATTATAGACTTCTCCCAAACCATTCAACCAAATTCCCTGGATAGGGAACAACTTTGTTGCTCCTCTCCACAGACTAGTGACCAAACCGCCAGCGAGCTAGCATTGCATTCAATACCATTGGCGCAAATAGCGGTTTTCTATTATGTAATTGGGCATAACATAGTCAGCCTTGCTTTAGTATATGTTTATTCACAGTCCATTTTGCAGTAGGTATCCTGCACAGGTATACACATTATAAACATGACATACCTGCTGAAATCATCGTACCTACTATAAACTTTGCTGCAAAAGTTTTGTTGCTTTACCATTTTCTGTGTTTCAACATTTCACATGGTCACAACCAATACACACCATAATAGATATGAATTAGAAAACTGCTTAGAAATTTTCCCCAGAAACCTCAGTACACAGATCAGAACTATTAAGACACACTGCATATATACAGATATATATATACACACATACAGATATACATATACCTGGTTCAGAAGGTCCAGCACACTTCAAAGGTATCTTCTTGAGATCTATTTGATGCAGCCATCAGCTGTGTAGCTTGAAATGATTTATTCCCAAGATGTTGATGGGGCCTCTGTGCACAGAGTCTTCGTGTATGCCATGAAAGGCACATATTCCTCAGCCTCCTCCATGCAAATCTCCTACAATCCAGTGACAAAGCTGCAATTCTACTCAACATCATCTTGTAGTCCATGGATGAAGACAGCATCAAGAACATAATCCTCGTCCATTGTGAAAGAAGAGGCATCCTTCCTCTCCTGGAACAGTCCATGTACTTCATTCCAATTGTGACACTCTAGCTTTTTTTTCCTGAAACTTTCTGAGCAAACTGTATCCAATTTGGCAAAATATTTCCACATCCAAACATAAACAGATTATTCCACATTAAAAAGTTCAGCTGTGGCAGTATCCATATTTCAAAGAATTCAGACACCCAGAGGCAGTGAATAGCATGCTGCTTCTGTGATTTTTTTTAGATATATTCCACAAGCTTCCAATAACGAACAAGCAGAGATGAATCAAATAGTTGTTGGCAAGAAGTAGTGTAATAAATCCAGGTAAATGAACAAGGAAATTCCAGAAATCTCATGTTGTACCAGAAGAGTAAAAATTTGCTTGTACTATGACATTTACTATACAGCATGTGTCATCTACAGCAGATACCACATGTGGAGACTGATCTGGCTGATGACAGGTGGATCTTCCTTGTAGAACATACAGCTCAAATATCACAGCAAATTTGCACAATTTGTTAACATATATATGTTGCTGTAGGACAACCTTCAGGCTTGTAGAGGCATCCAAACACAGGTTAGGAGTGATAGCTCTAGTGTAGCCAAAGCCCAAAAGAGCAGCAAGAAAATATGAATGGAAGTACTTATAGAAAGCTGTGGCAATGAATAAAGATAGCAAGACCAAGTAAGATTACTTGGGGTCTGAAAAGGGAGCTGTAATACGAGACAGGAAGCCAGCAAAGGCAAACTCAGCACAGGATGACAATTAAGTAGCAGGAGAGAGAGGGGACGTATGCAGCTGCAATTACAAAAAGAGGAAGGCCAGGCAAGAAGGTTACAATCAATGGAAGCCATTAAAGAGAAGAAGATATTGAGAGAGAATTTTATTAAACACTGAAGATAAGGAAATAATGAGGTTAAGCGAAATACTAAGAGGAGGAAGAAAATAATTCAAGGGAAAAAAAGCAGGCAACTTAGTGAAGCTGAAGTTTGTAATTGTGGTCAACCAAAGTACCAGCCAGACATCAATTAAAAGACAGGGCAATATTAAGTGTGACTCTCAAAGTACTACCTTTATGCATTTGGCAACAAGATCAGAATATCAGACAAATGGATTTAGCCTAGATTTTGAAATGCTTTAAAGTTTAACACCATTGGATATGTTTTCCACAGGTTTCACATGTTCAGTGTCCAGAAAAATACAGCTTCAGTGCCACAAACAAAACAAGCAGGTGCTTTACAAGCTTGCCTCAGACAGTTCTGCTAGTTTAGCTGAACCTTGGCCCTCAGCAAACCCCTGATGCTGGAATCCTCACTGTCCTTCCTGAAAAGACTTTGTCAATGCATGAGCACCCCAACTCAAAGGATTTTTTTTTTTTGGCAGTTCTCCCAGCATCAACATGCCTTGGTTCTGATCCACAGCCTTCCCTATTAATCCAGTTCTGAATGTAACAAACCATGACTAGCCATTGCACAACAGCTTCAACACATATGCAGACAGACTCTGAAAGATGCAACACCTCACCCTTGATCTAGGCCATGACTAGATGAATGTTTCCCCGAAGGAAAAGGATGTCTTTGGTACCAAGACAATGCAAGAGCCTTGCGATATGTGCAAGACAAGCCGCTGTTCCAGGATATTTACCTTTCTGCAAGCAGGACAAAGTCCATTCTCATCAGTGCGGATACGATGCCAACAGAAACGACAGATTTGGTAGCCACAGGTGCAAGGGAAGAAGTTGATGTCATCAATTTCCAGAGGCTCCATGCAAAGGGGGCATTCCACAGGGTCTTCCTTAGCATCAGGGCTGCGAGACATCTTTGTATGTCCGCAGAGCAGCAAAAGTTTATAATAACTTAGTAGACCAAGAAGGTCAGCACTTGACAGTCTGCTGGGGGGTGGAGGGGGAAAAAAAAAAAAAAAAAGAGTAATTAGTACTTTTGACCATCTTTCTTTTGCACCTTTTCATATTTCAGTTCTTCACCGCTTCCCTTCTCCCCGTGCAAATTATCTACTAACACACAAGTTACTCCCCAATAAACTTGGGTGTCTCTTCCTACTTGTGAGTCACACGAGTAATATGAACGATGGTACTGGTGATGCACCTCCCTACCTGGACAGGCAATTGGCAGGTCACTAGCCTATTTGGGTTTCAAACTGTACAGCTGCAAAGAAATGCTTAACACCCTACACCATACATTGCTTCTAAGTTGTGCCAGCTCCTTTAACTATTGCTTTCTTGAAATCTACAAATCCAAAGTCAAATCCTTGAATGCAGGACTTCATGTTCAAGATCAATTTATTTATTATTTATGCTCAGAGACTTGGAACAACATTGAGCTCATCCATTCAGACTCTTCAGTAGGGTTACAGAATTATCAAACAAAAACAATGAAAGCTTCTTACTCAGGAGGATTCATTTCTTTGTCCATTTCATTTTTTCAGTCGAGATTGATCTCCAAGATCATCCCCAAGACCATAGTACCAGCCAAGATTTGTCAGGTACACAGCTTTCTACGTGTGTCAGACAATTTCATCAAGTCATGTAATGCTTTTTGTCAGCATCCAATTCACACCAAAGCCCAAATATATGCATGTGGTCGAAAAAAATCCTAAGTTTTAGAGTGCAGTCACAATAAGGTGTTTCTGGATGAGAATTTTTGAAGAGAATCAAAATTCAGGTCACCATATTCTTAACTCATTTCTTTTACTCAGCCATTTTAGTATGCTTCCATTCTGCCAGTTTAAGAAAGCAGCACAAGAAAGTTACTTCCAGATTCAAAATAAGGCACACAGAGTCATCACTGAGATATTCAATCTGATTGGGGTTTTCCTTCTTTCATTTAAGTACTGCTGTGGATGTTTAAGGTTGTGAAACAGCTGGCTGAGATTATCTATCTGCTGCACAAGACATGCATGTAGATGGGACGGAATTAAAAGGGCAACAGCAGAATTTTTAGGTGGACCTGGGGGGAAGGAGGGGAGAACACACTAGAAACCCAGTGAAAAGCACTGAAAAAGATATGACCAGCAACGATAGAGTATGACCATCCACCACTTCTTTACAAATAAGCAAGCTCAGAAGTTTTTAAAAATTCCAAAATTCTTTTTACAATTATGCCTTTCCCAAAACATCAGTCATGCAATTATAATTTAACCACACACACAAAATCTGGAGTCCCCTCTAATTTCCCAAAGAGTTTACTGTTTCACTTCTAACCAAAAACTACCAGGTCGTGTACTACCCCATCTTTCTCCAGGCTTTTAGGAGCAAGTCCAGAAACAATTCTCACATCCACCTACTTCAAGAGTGAGATTTACTCCTGTCCTTGGAAATAAGATGACTGAATGTTTTGAGATCAAACCCTTGCTCACAGATTTCTAAATGCTGTAGTGTTAGCCTTACCTATCTGTGGTTTGATACCTTAACAACCACAAACAGTCCTTTTTATAATCTTCCACATTCTAAACCATACTTCGTTATATGAAGTCTATCTTGTAAAGCCCAAGAGGTTCCAGCTCAAGTCAAGACCTTCCACCTTACAGGATAGGATCTGTTTAGCATCAGTCTGCAGTACTTGTCCCTGTCCAGCATGTCTCTTTAGGGACTGAAATTCCTCTGCAAGCAGCCAGGAGAGAACCCTGAAGAGGAACAGCATACATGCACACAACCAAAGCACCATCCAAGCACACGGCAGAGAGTATATAGCCTTGTTCAGGAATGGTTGTGTTGTAGTTATGTTAACCTGTGTTCACAGGCTGATACCAGAAGCCTAGACTAACTACAATATCAACTAGTTTGGTAGTGAGTATAGCCTCTAGGCACAAAGTGAAGTTTTGGTAAACATATACCACTGCCCTAGGGAGAAAAAGTTCTACTGGATGCTCCCATAAAACTACACATGAGACGTGTTTTAGATGTGGTAAGCATAGTTTCTTTATATGGCATGCACTAGGAACAACACTGTCTTCTTTCTGACCTTCACAATGATTAAAATAAAGTTAAACTCCTATACAGCAGCTTCTAGTTCACTATCTATGCTTTCAGTAGTGCTATATTTACAATCATTTTGACAGGCTCAAAACCAGATTCTGGGACCTTACCAGTGTTTTCTACAGAGAACACTAGCAGAATCTGACCTGAAGGAAGGAAAGGATTAGTTTGCTTGGGAGCTTTGTCTTGTTTTTAAGAACACATTCCCACTGGCTGAAGAGTGGGAGGGACTGTTCAAAGGCCACAGCACATTATTTAATTGCTTATTATGCAGATAACTTAACATACATTTCTACAGCAACCCTTACGTTTCCTGTAAACTTTTCACACTTGCATAGCAGCAAAACCATTACAATGTGAAAGTGACTTTAAACTGAAGCATGGGATAAACTGAACAGGTTTTGTTCAGTTTAGATTTGGATTTTACTTTGTCAGATCTCCAAACAACAGGTCAGTAAGCAGACAGCATACTCCCTTCGACTGTGTACTCATTCCACCACATGCTTAGCAGCTTTGAGCCTACTGAAACATGTCTAAATAAGCCTATACTAGTACTAGTGAAGCTATAGTTAAAAGTGCCGTTTTGAAGAAACTTCAGCTACCACAGTAAAACTGAATTATGAAATTACTGTTTGGAATCTCTGCTAAGAAATGTCATCAGCTCATGTGAAAAAAGTGTGACATATTAGCTAGTGCCTCTGGGATATGTAGACAAGCTCTAACAAAACTGCAGCATGATTAACATTTATAAGCTGTTTAAGTTAGACACTAAGAGTTCAGCAGCTGCTAGCAGTAATGCCAATAGCTTGTTGCAGTCAGCAAATGGCCCATTATTTTACAACAAGGAGTAAAGAGCAGCTGTGTGCCATGTTTCTTGAAACTAAGTAAGAGGCGATATTTATTTACTTGGAAAAAGACCATTCAAGCATCCCATTTAGAGATTCTCCACTGAAGTGTGTCTCCATTTCAAGAGGGTTTATATACCAGGGTCTGTGTCTCAACTCCGCATCAGAACAATGCTTGTTTTTTCAAAACCAAACACCACAGTAAGGCATCATTAATGCATCGTTCATATAGCAATACCAAGAAACAGGTTAGTCAGCTCTAAGGCTATTGCAAGCAATTCAAGATTAATGTCACAGGAAAAGTAACACAGTGATGGCAAAAACCAAAAGGCAGTATTACATGCTGTGTTTAATCAGAGTATTTGGTCTTTGGGATCAAGTTCAAAGAGATTAAATTAATAGCATCTCAGGAAAAGAAAAGGAAGAAAGATGCACACGAGTACACAGGCAGTACAAGCAGCTAGAATTTGTCCATACACTTTCCAAAACACCAACAACTGCAGTCAAACAGGGCCCTGACAGCTCCACATCCTGTTTACAGGAGACTCTGCCAGAACATTCATACACACAGGGATGGAGCAGAGGTGGACAGCGTCCAGCAGCATCTTTTCGATTCAGTGAATTTGTAATAGGTAATAACCAATATATTTCTATATATAGTTGTGTGTCTTATCCCTTCCACCATATTAATGAGTAAGTTCCTTTCTTTCCCAAACACATGCAAAATGAAGAAAAATAATTTTTCATTAACTTTCAAAAGTGCTTACTTAGTGGATTTGACAGCTGTGTCTAATCAGCTTCACTGTACAATTGTTTCTCTTGATGAAATCCTCCAAATTTTACAGTCAGGAAAAAGAGATCCTACTATTTGAGGGTACTCACCTAAATAGTTTTACTTCTAATATAGCTAGTGGTTTCAGTCCATTTAGGATGCAGACATTACCTTTACCTTTTTCACTTGAGGTGAGCAAGTTTAGCTTCCAGCATTTTATCTTCCCCATTTAATTTTAAAGGGGTCACTAAAAAAATGGACAAGGGAAAAAGAACTAGCTTGTTATCCATTCTTTTTCCTCAAATGCATTTATCTGAGTCTCGACACACACTCCCCCCATCTCCCCATAGTAGACACCAGAACATTTCCACTTGCTAGCAGTTCATTTTAGTATATATGTCCCTTAAACTTTAAGTCCTCCCCCAGGAGGGCAGTAGCTCCAGGGGATACAGACCCGATCTTCCCCTTACATGATGGGATGAATCCAGCCTTGCCACTTGCTTGAAAGGTAATAAAAGTGTCACAGACAAAAGTTGTCAAAATCTAGTCATGAAAAACCTGAGTAAAGGACTCACATCCCAGAAAATATTTGGAGACTTAGGGCCTCCTGAAGGAAAAAAAAATACAAATGTGTTAGCTAATGTTCACTTAAAGTTCAAACATACCTGACGCTTGAAGTGAAACAGGTCAGGGTCTATGCACTGAACCTTTAGTAAGGGCTCATTAAACTTACACAAACAGAAACTCATACTTTTCTCATGGCCTTTTATCTTTTGCAACTCATCAGCTCCGAGAAGCCTCAAAACCACACAGCGGATGTAGCCTGTGTAACACCACAGGGAAGGCAGCCCCCCGAGACACCCATTCCCACCGTGCTGAAGGACCAGTTCCCTTTCCACACTTCACAGCCTCGTTTCAGCTGGGATACAGCTAGTTTTCCTCCCAGTAGCTGGTATAGTGCTGTGTTTCGAATTTAGCATGAGAATAATGTGGTACCACAATGATGTTTTAGTTGTTGCTAAGCAGTGCTTATACAAAGTCAAGGACTTTTCAGCTTCCCGTGCTCTGCCAGCAAGGAAGTGCACAAGAAGCTGGGAGGAAGCATAGCCAGGATAGCTGACCTTAACTGGCCAAGGGGATATTCCATACCATATGACATCATGCTCGGTATACTAACTGTGGGGAGTCAGCCAGGGGGCAGCAATTGCTGCTCAAAGGCTGGCTGGGCATCGGCTGACAGGTGGTTAGCAGTTGCATCACTTGTTTTTCCTGGGTTTTGTTTCTCTCTTTTGTTTTCCTTTTCATTACATTTAAAAAATTATTTTATTTCTATCATCAAACTGTTCTTATCTCAACCCAAGGGTCTTCCTACTTATGCCCTTCCAATTCTCCCTCCAATCCCACAGGTGGGAGGAAGGAGGGGGTAAGCGAGCAGCTGGTTTGTTGTGGGCTGGGGTCAAACCACGACACTTGACATCTGCGGTTATGCCACATAACCGCTGGAGGTAGGAAAGCAAGCAGACTGCAAGCAGCAGCTACAATGGGTTACCCCTTCCTTGAATCAGGGGAGCAGCAGCAGTTTTGTCAGCCCAGCGCTCTCCTCTAGGCTGGCATGTGGGCATGGCAGCCTGAGGCCCATGCTTGGACTACCTCCTCCCATTACTGACTGCTGAAAGGAAAGCAACCTTGATCCCCTTTGGTCTCTGAATGCAAGAAAGGCTACCACTTCATTGAATGGCAGTGACCACTGGAAGGTTTACATCAAAACCTTTCATAGGCAGGCTGCAGAGAAAAGCTCATTTTTACTTTAAGCATGCAGAACTAAGGGAGATCCAGCGATTTAGTCATTCAGGGCCCCACAGAGAATCCATATGGAAGAAAGTTCACATATGCATGTCCCAAATCACAGACGGATGGTCTAGTCATTAAAGCATCTGGTCTTGTGTCTTAAGTCATCTACACAATCCAGAGGCAGTCTGGGGAACTTCCCTAGGCCACATCTTTGACAGGCTACCCTCCACTTGCCTGTCATTTTTTGAAGCACTACACAAGGACAGCGATCCCTTTCTCACACCAGCCCTTCACTCACATCAAAATACAGTGATATTTTACAATCACCTGGTTAGCAACACTAATATAGGAGACAGCAGGAGTGCTGAAAACGGGCTACGCTTCTCTAAGTTTTATGGCGCCGTTACTGACTGAGAACAAAGGCACCTCAGTGGCAAGCAAGCAGGCTCTTGAATTCATCCAAGTTAATTTTCATTTGAGACAGAGGGAAAGTTCACTTCCTATTTCTTTTTCCTGATCATTCTGAACATTCAAAGCAAACTGCACTACTAATTGCAAAATCATGCCCAGTAACTGCACAGTCCATTTTCTCTTATGTCTTCTCTCTGGTATAACGTTTGTTATTCTGTCTGTGATCTGCAGCTACATTTTGATCACAGTACAAACAACATTTAAGAAAAGTAAGAGGTAGACAAAGTCACAAATCTTTAGAAAGTATTACCAAGAATCAGGTAGCCATCTCAGTATTTCTAAAAACAGTGTTACGCTGATTAGGATTATCCCCAAGTTATCAGCTCAAAGAGGTCAATACTGAAGTCTAGAGACTCCTCTGCTCTAAGCCTCCCTGCAGGTGCTTAGGGAACTCACTGACATCATTTTAGATTGAATTCTGCCAGCATAAACAGCTGTACTGTCACTTGAACTGACAAGACCAAAACATAGTTATTTTTGCTGGGTTGTATTTTACCTAAATCAATCCTCCACCCAGTTCATCACACAGCCATACAGGGGCTTGCACCAGAACAGTGAAGATGTAGAAACGAGCACCTAGGGGTAGCAACTGCTCAAGCTCCATATTCAGCAGCATTGCAAAAAATCAGCTAAAGAATTCACTAGATAAGTTTCGACCTAGTGTCCTCAAGGCACCCTAAAAACAAAAATAGAAGCGTCAGTGTCACCTGCTAAGTGAAAGGGGAACTAATCATCTTTTATAAACCCAGTGTGAACACAAACTATGTCAAGACAGTTATGTGGCAAAAAGTTCAGTACCACAAAAAGATGCTTTCCTCTCATTTAAACTGAGCCAAGAGTCGGTCACTGTAGGCTTGCATAGTAGCACTTCGAGTGTTTATGCATAAAGGGCTACATACCACCAGTGACACATGAATGCCAAGTAAGAGATTATTTACTAAAAAAATTACTTTCTTACAAATCAAACAGAATCAAGGTGTTAAAATTTATTTAGAAGAAAATAGGCCAAATAAGATTCTGACAAATTCATCCACAAGCACATAAAGCTTTGGGCACAATTATCCAGAGGATGACTCTATCCTAGCATCTAGGTCAACTCATTCAATGAAATTAAAAGCATAATATTGCTCTGTAATTGTCTAAATTAATCTCCCACATTCATTCATGTTAGAACTTGAATGCTAGTGTTCCTTATTTTCTCCTTCTGCATGTCCCCATTTCATTTTTGTACCCATAGCACAACTATATATAGACATGATATGCCAAAAGCATTTCAATAATGAATTGGAAGTGGGCTACACAATCATTAATTTAAATATTTTAAAAGCTGTCACAGACAGTGACCGTTTGATAGTGTTGTACATATTCCAGCATAATTATTTCTAACTCAGGACACAAGCAGGAGATGCTCAAGCAACAGGTAAAAAAAAATTGCTGTTCAGTTTACCGTATAGAAATATCAGAAATTGTTGTCAATGTTGCAGAGACCATAACATACCATGCAAAAAAATCTGCCAAAACATAGATCCACCAGCTCCTGTTAAATATGAAATATGTTTCATCTGAACTATCCTGAGTTCCCTAAATCTCTCATTACCGGGAAAAAGGGTGCTACTCCATTTCTCGCACTTTTTCTTCAGAGCACCTGCTAACAGTCGCTGTCAGAAGGAGGATCTAGATAGATCACCTTGCCCGTGATACAGCAACCACAGGCAGCTATTAAACAGGCTATTTGGGGAATGGAGTCTCTATTCTGTTCACGCAGCACCCTAGCACAAAACACTCATCCTGCAGTCGGGGTACCTACACATTAGCATACCACAGTGCAATTTTTCTGTAACACTGATCTATTCAGTCCTTCGTAAGGTGATACATACTGAAACACATACACTTGTCCTCTTTGTAAATCTGTAAAGCACTACTAGCACTGGAAAAACCTCTATTCTTTCCACGTCCTAATATACTAGTTTTCTCTGTGTTTGAAGACTAGCATATTGATTTAATTGTAGAAGGCTTGCATTCTAGCACAAAAGCACTATCAGACAGTTGGAACAGCACTTTGGAAAGAACGAAGTGTTTTGTAAAAGATAGGTGACTTAGCGATTAAAAGCTTTGCTAATGCACGTACGTGCAGTAATTAGTTTGGGATATAACAATATTTAACTGTAAAAGGTAGTCACTAACATAATAAAGTGTATTCAGCACCAGTGCAAAGTCCCATCAGACTGACTTTTTTTGATGATAACGTAACAGGCTAACACTGTTCAGCCACTCAAACTCCCTACAGCAAGGCACAGAGGCTGGGTGAGTGATGGCAGCTTGACCTCACTGACCTGAGCTTCCATCTGTTTCGCAGAAGCTTCCAACATCCAGTCTTTCCAGTGCTTTTACCTCCACAGATTAAAAACCCCTAGACAGATGTTTTTCATTGGTGCTATCCCTGAGTAAATTTGGAGACACCAGCTGGAACAGCTTTAAGCTTCAATTTATCCCATGTTGGAACCCCTTGAACCATGACTTTGTGCAACTGAAGCATCTCACTTTTCTATTAATTTCTTATCCTTCTGCTGCCTTTTAATTACTATGACTTAAGATCACTGATTTTAAGACAAACTGCTAGTTAGCTCTCCCCTCAATTAAAACTGGTTTTAATTTTTTCAACTAAAGTATAAAGTAGTTATCAATAGAAAAAATATGTTGATCTACAACTAAACAGAGCTCTTTTTTTTGAACTCAGCAGAAAGTCGGCATTACCCACACTTAAGCTGTTGCTGTTTCAGTATGTAATATGTTCCTCTGATTTTTGAGGGTTTGTTTCTTAATCCAGTATCACTGGTGCATTTAATAAACTTTTTTAAAAGTCTACATGGAATTTTTAAACCAGCAAAGTGTAAAGAAGTCATACAAACTCTTAGATGTGCTTGTAATATAAGACAGTATGTTCAGAAAACTTGAAACCAATTAAGTTATCTAAAAGTAGCAATGTTAACAGTAGGTTATATCTCCAAATCCTTTAAGATTTCAGAACTAGTATAGCATATCCTCATTTTCCTTTCCTGTGGGTAAAAAAAGAAAAAAGCTTTTTCACCTTAAGAGAACTGGTTCCTCCAGTGAAAGTGAACACATCATTGAACTAGTAAATTAAAGTGACATGGCCTGACTGTGCCTTTAAGAAAAGTTGGTACAGCAGGTGAAGATATTTCAGTTCTGTAGCTAGTGAACTCTAGTAGTATAACTAATGCTAGAACTCAGTACTAGTACCAATCAATATGTATTGATTAAATGTTGAATATATTGACTACTAGAGGAAATGCTAATTTAAGTAACAAAGATCATGAAGTAGAAGACTTAACACTTGCCAAACTGATTCTGATGGTGGAGTTGAGCAAACAAACCTTAAGAGACATGATCTACAGAATCAATTTAAAACTTAACCCAAACCCCACAACCCAAAAAACTCACCCTGCTACCCAAGTCACCACACTAGTGCTACCTTTCCCCTCTGTGCAGCAGTTCAGGCTGTTCTTGTCCCTCTCCTGTGACACAGCTCAGCTCTCTGCCTGTCTCCTAGGCAGCCCTCTCACCGTCTCCCACTTTTCAATCTTCCCAGTGCCATTCAGCCTATTCACATTTTCCTAGGATGCTTTCATCCAGAAGATGAAACCAACATTTGCTCCAGGCTTCCAGCTTCTGGAGTTATCAGTCTGTTCCTTTCCTCACTGAAGAGGTAAAAACATGCATTCTGTAATGAAAAGTTCTTGTGCTGGCTTCTATTAGATAGCATACTTAATAATGGCCAGTGTTCTCAGACCCAATTAAAAAGAAAAGCTCAGCTCTGAAGAGCTCCACAGCCTTTAAAGAGAGACAACCCAGAAATTCTCACACACACACAAAAAAAAATCACCCCACTTGAGCTTGCAAGACTGCATTTGAATATAACCCAGTTTGCAACATCCTGCCGGCAGCCATCATCTTCTGGATGACTTATCAGAAGGACTTATTTTTGACCTGCTGCTCCAGCTGCATGAGCTCACATACACTTTAATATTATAACTAGTCTGATCTGAAAGGATGGCTGAAGAACAAAACTCATACCATCACTGAAGTACAATCCAGCACAGACAGCCATCAATGCAGTATGCTCAGAAAGAAGCATATGCAATTTTTTTAAAAACTTGCATTAAAGGACAGCTCAGCTTTCACAAGAAAGCTCTCATTTGCATTTTCATGGTGCAGCACAAAGGACCACTGCAGCATCTTTAGAAGTCCTTGCCTGCCTGTCCAGCTGTACTCAGTAATTACAGGAGTTGTACTATCTAGTACAAAAGCCTCGAAACGAGTTTATTAATACCTGCGTATTTATGTTATCCAAATGAAGGAAAAAGAATATTCAGTTAAACATCCTGCAAACAGATGCCCAGAGATTTTTTAAAGTTACCTATTATATAACCACTTTCTTCTATAGCAAAAGGATTGTATTATTTGCCCCTGAAGCAGTTACAGAGACCATATCTTCCACAGAAAGCATAACTAAGGAAAATGCCATTGCAGCTAAGGCACAGTACACTAAATTATTCTGATTTTTTTAACAGAAATTCAAGGATCTTTAATGGTTAAAAATGCAGCACTATCTTTTGCTCTTAGGGGAACAGTATCCAGTAGTTAACATGCACACTTCTGAAAGCATCTTGGGAGTAATACTAAAAGTTAAAGCTGCTGGGGACACAGGGGGAGGAAGTGCAGAAAAAGGGGATAAAAGATGATCACACCAAAGAGTTATAGATTCTTATATGTAACACCATACTATAAAGGCACACATATATACCTTTAGCCCATAAGAATTTCCAAAGTTACTTGTAGAAAACTAGGCATAAAATAGAAGACCAGATGATCAGGTCATGGCTTCTTCTCTCTACCTGCTAAGCATCTCAGGAACTTTCCAACCTCCTTATGAGTTGTCACAACAATAGTTAGTGAGAACAAAGCAGAGAAGTATATCAGCCACATATTAGTACTATTTAAAAAAACCCTCACACAACTCACATGGCAAGTAGCAAATTTTCCATTTATGCATAAGCAGGGGGGAGTCAAAGACCCCACCTGCCTTGCCTCTAGCTGAGAGTCCCTTGAACATTGATCTTAATTCCACAGACTGCTTGAGATGCTTTTCTTGAACAGGAAGAGCACAAGTGAATGTTCCAGGTAACCCTTTTTCCATGTTACCAAGACATGAATAAAACTAAGAATTATTCACTCTGAAGCTTAACACAGCTGAATACACTTCTGATCTAGGGAATGGGAGATCCAGCCAGTGTCAGCAACAACCCCTCAGTTCTCTTCAGTAGCATCCCTGAAATTAGGAAAGCATGAACTAAGACACTAGAAAATCTGAAAGAGAACACATTTTAAATAATTCTCAAAGCCCTTTTTGGAAGTATTTAAAATTTGTTTAAAACAACCTTCAGAAAATGGATGATAAATTACTTATGTTAATTTGTTTTCTCCCTACCTTCTCAATTAAGGTGTGTTTATTCCAGGCTTCAACTTCTGCAGCTGTTCAACATTTTCAAAAGAAAACAAAAGGGTAACTTGACCTTTAAGTATTACAGAGCAACAGACCTATTATGCACCTTTAAAGTCATTTCAAACAGCAAACATGAACATAATATCAGTCTAATTATTGTTGGGGGGTTTTTTGTTGGTGTTTTTTTAGCAGCAACAATAGTATTAGGTCTCCCATGTTATTCCATAATCCATGAAAGAATAAAAGACTTTTTAGTTGGGTTGGAAGGGAAAGAAGCACCAAAACAAGTCTAAGACTGAGAAATCTGCACAGAGAAAGCCTTATACAGCTCATCTATGGGTTCTGGATGAGCAGTGATTCCAGCTTGAGTGCTTCTGCTAATCAAGTAATAATGCAAAGCATTGAGCTCAGAAGAATAAAAACCTCTTTGTCAAGGTCCATGCACCCCTCAGTGCCTCCAATTCTTATCTTGAAACTCAATGGCAGCTGATGCCAGAGATTAGAGGACTGGCATGAAGTATGCTGTATGACACATTGATTAACAAATCAACAGCCACATACGGCACTAGATAGAATATGCCTGGTTATTCTTATACAAGTAAAATACAAGCCACTACTTTGTCACTTCCCTGGTCAGAAACTGTGAAGCAGCTATGTCAATGCCTCCCCTTAGTTCTAACAGTACCTTGTACTTTAAGTCTAACCTTAACTTATGAAAAAGATAAACCACAGTAATTCTTGACCTTCATTTCACTCTGGAATTACACAGATCCTTTACAAAGTTCTCAAGTCATCTTCTCATTCTCCAGGCTGTAGCTTCTTTCCTGACAATTCAAAGTGTCCTACTGGATGCCATGAAGCAAAGAAGCTTTCAGAGGACTTATTTAAATAAGAACTGTGCTAACCAGAATAGTCTCAATGGCACAGATTCAGTATCAGCAGGAAGCATGCCTCACTCACAGAAAACAGTGAGGGGAAAAGCAGCCCCAGATGTATATAAGAGAATCTGCATTCTTTAAAAAGAGTCAGAAAACAATGGAGAGAACTCCAGAGACACCTCTCCTCCAGAGCTGAAACTGCTCCCCTGGAAAGCTAGCAGGAACCACGCTTCACCTCTCTCTTCAAGGCTGTTTCCGTACCCAGGTCAGCCCTATGAGCAGGAACCTCAGCAGGTGGCTGCTAACTAGACCTCTTGGCTTTAACTGAAGACAACAGCAAGAGAGTAAGAAAGAAGTCATATGATCAAAAACCCAACTGCTAATCACCACACAGCCATTCTTGAAAAGGTCAGGAACAGAACAGAGACAGTAGAAGTTAAATCTGAAAGCTATTAAATCACTTCATTTCTGGACCCAGAGATATGGTGTAGGAGCAAGAGCGCAGCTGCTGCCACTCCTCTGTACAGACAAGAGTGCAAGGAAAACTGCTGGAGCAATAACAGCTTCTGACAGCTTGTGGTTTACTCTTAACATCTTTTTTGCACTATACCAGTTAAAGCATTTCCAAGGCTAAATCAAGTACTTTACCTTTTAATGACTCTGGTTACACATGGTCAAAACTAAGACGCATAGCTTATTTTCTTTTTTCTTTAATCAGGTAACTCAGCAGTAATTTCTTTTCATGTATATCAGTTTTTGAATATGCTGTAGTCTGGACCTCAACTGTACAGAGCAGACATAATGCAGACAACTGCAATATGTAACAACGTGAACTTCCAAATTCAGGTCTGACATGAAACTAAGCCATTAAGTTTTGTTCAGTCATTTCTTGAAATGTGACTTCGGGGGGGGGGGGGGGGGCGGTGGGGGGTGGAAGGGGAAAGAAATTGAACAGCTCCCCTGGTTTAAAGTGTTCCTGACTCAGCAGAGGAAGAACAGAGCGAGAATTTTCTCTTTAGGAGCACCAAGCCAAAGTTAATGAAGTTACGTTTTGGATTTAAGGAAAACTTGCAGTTTGGGAAAGACAGTGACAGCCAGCAACCAGTCACAGAACACTGACATGTTAATTGCCATTCCCAGTCATTACTTAATCTATTACAAAAATCTTGAATATACTAGAACTAGGATTTCTTACTTCCATTTATTAGACTATAATTGCAAAAGCACCAATGTTTTAATATACATGACCTGAAAAACTGGCAAAAGTCTTCCCCTCAATACCTGCACATTCATTCTTTATCTGGTAACTTTTCTCAATACCAGCTCCACTTGCTACAAATGAGGAGTGCAAGTTTATAAAAATCTAACAGAATGAATGCTTGATCAGACAACTCTGAATCAAATATCAGTGGCAAAAAGGACTAATCTCTTCACAAATATTTTATGCAAAAGAGCTACAAATTCTAGTCCATATTTATTTTTAAAGTAGTTTTGCTTCAGAGTTTGACTGGGTCTATCGCTACAAATTTTGTTTAGAAGTTATTTGCAGGTTTGTTTTCAGAGTCTGGTCAGTCATACATGTTGATCAGGCAGCTGGGAAGGAGCACAGTTCTCACCTGCTGAGCCTGTACTTCAAAACTTTTGCTAATGAGTTTGCACAGATGCTTTTTAGCTGGTAGCTGCAATAGCACATTTTTAAGAACAGGAATTGATAGTAAATACATTTTAGAAGGGACTTTGCATACTTGTTCTTTACTGAAAATAAATGTTTTGCTTAGAAAAGTGTTAAGATATTTCAGAGAAAATAAGTAGATTTAATTTCTCTGCCTCTCCTCCCATTGGGTTTACAGAATCAGAGGAACATTGGTACTTGCAGTACTGCACACTATTTTAGCTTCCAGACAGGTATTAACCATCCAAAGAAGCATCCGTTCATAAACAGAAACACATCAGATTCTCCAGGTGTGAACAAATACCACACAGCCTGCAGCTTTGAAGATTTAGTCTGTAATCAAGTTCAGTAATCATGCTAGTTAGAGCTAGAGTTAGCAGGCAGTCAAAACAAAAAAAGAAAAAATACCCAACTCTTCATGGAAAGACAAGTCACCCCCTGTAAATAATTTTTTTGAGGAAAGTCACCTATCATGTGGATCAGAACAAAATTCTTTACTTAAATTTCAAAAAGGCTTTCAAGAGGGTTCTGCTGAGCTCTCTAGAGAAACTAAGCTGCAGTAAGAAGCATCTGTCCTCTCAGGGATTAAGAATTGATTTTAAAAACTTGGAAACAAAAGAAGGAACAAGGGAAGTCAACCATGGGAGCTCCACACAATTCTCTGATATCACAGACATAAGTCATCATTCTATCTATTTGTGATCTAAAAAAATGTAAGAAGGAAGCGAACAAAAGTTGCTACACTAAAGGACTTAATATTTAAGACCAGCACAGAAATCTGAAGGAGCTCGTGAGATTGAGGAGCAATAACAGAGTTTGAAATATATTGTTGCTGAATGCCAAAGGATGCAACCAAGGCAAAACTTCTAAAGGAGCACAATGATGCACCTATCTACCTAGCGATTTTAAGGAACAAGCTCTCAGAGCTGTCATAAGTACCTCCTGTAACATCAGCTCAGTAATCAGTCACAGTCAAAAGGCAAACTAAATAAAAGGAATTATGGGGGGGAGGGATGGGGATCACAAAAACATCATCACTGTAGAAGTCCACAGTGCATTTGCATCCTGTACTCTGAGCAACTCTGCATTATTCTCCCCACATACATGAAGAACTAGCAAGTACAGAAAGAACAACAAGAATTACCAAATACCTCATAAGGAACAAAACTGACCCACTCAAAAAAGGGTACCGTAGGTACACAAGTAGAATGAAAGAGAAACAGTACAGCAGTTCTTGCACATGGTATTGGTCTAAATTATTACAAAGTTCCACACTTTTAGAAACATAAAAGGAAGGGGAAAAGAGCCATTAATACATACCACTGCATTTGAGTGGTTTTGGACCCTGGATTCCTTCCACACCTTTTAAATTTCATTTTCTATCCCTAGAGCTGACTTTAGCACTTTTATAAAACATGCTTTTACAATGACTACAAGCTGACAGACCAATTAGAAGCATAAGCAGTTACCTACCTAGCATCTGCCAAACACAAAAAAGTGAAAGAAATGCACCATACAGAAAAGACAGTGCGAGTATGAAGACATCCATGTTTAACAAATCAAGAAAAGTTCTCCCTGTGTTAACTTCATTGTAAGTCCTGAAGCTGGTTACCAGCAGTTAGCCAGGTAACAGATAGACACACTCTGAAATTTCACAGCTCTTTGCAGAAGTGCATCAGGAAATTATGTTGAACTGCTGAGAAATATTCCCCAATTTTGATCAACAAAACCTATGAGAAGCTAATTTAATGTTACAAATCTCTGCATCTGCCAGGTATCCACACACGCCATATGAGCGGAACCACAGCTGCACCACTTATTTTCACACTGCAGGTACTAGCTGAAGTTCCCAGAACTCACTGCTGAATAGTGATGCTTTCAGTTACAAGCCTTTAAAAGGCATCATGAGCAAAGGATACAGAAAAAGTATTTCTGAGTCCAGTGATATCAGGTGTTATGAATGAGAAACACTTAGTCACAGCACTGAGATACTGTCCATAAGTACTCTTCTAGACTCTTGCAAGTGAAAAATTTGAGGAAGACATTAGTTAGATCAAGATTGGTTTAATTTACTCAAAGTGGGAGTACAGAGCTGTTTCTGTAGTATTACCTGAACAACTCTACACAAACCAAAATAAAAAGCTATAACCCAGCTCTGAAGCTTCAGCACTCATATTAGAGACTAATTTACCTACTATCAATATCACCTGCAACAAGCTGTGTGCAACCATACTATTTTTGGTTTGTTTACTTGTTGTTATAACCAAAACTTTATTTCTTGACACAGCAGTATCTCAACCACATCCAAGCACCTCAGACCTCCTAACGTACTACAACTTAACACAATCTGTAGTGGCAGACACAACTGGACTCTTAACCATTTGAAGGAGAAAAAAGCAACATATCTACAGTCAGTAGGTTTCTCAGCCTCATACTGCCTGGTTAGAAGGACTCTCTTCTAATGTTTTTCTACACTGGTGCTACCCCTTCTCATTAACAAAGGGCTTTCAACAGCAAAGAGAGTATGGTTTTAATCTAAAGAGTGACTGAAGTCAACTCTGGAAAAGAATAGCATCAAAACACAGAGCTCAGAGTTGCAAAGAATTACAGGTACTGCTACGTGGGAAATGTGAAGGGAAAAACAACAGAGGCTCTGTAAGGCCAGTTACCACAACCACCAACCACAGCCCAGAGCCACAACTTTAATAACTAATTCAATGTGTTCCAAAATTTTTCATTTACAAGACAATCCTGTAGAGAAGTATCACAGAATTTCTCCAACAAGAAAAGTCAGTATACAAGAATTTTGTTTTAACATTTAAGAGGCTGCAGTTAGCCCTACCAGCTAAATGGCACTGGGCATCAAGGTGAGGTCTTTTCCGTGCCTTCCCACAACGCACCTATACTGTGGAATAGCAACATTAAACCTTGCAAGTCAGGCATGTTACCCTGAGTTGTAAGCTGTTTCCACAGTTCATTTTACAGAAGAATTAGTCACCTCTAAACAAGGTCTACTGTGCTCAACCATTCCATTAGACAGAACAGAGACATCATACATTATGTCTACAGACTCTGTCTTGCAGAAGGGAAATTCAGAGGGCTGGTGCTAACAACAAAGCTGAGATGACTGTAGTAACACTCCACAAAAACAACACCATGGGTTTTTCCTGAGATAAGGCTACACAACATTTCAAGACCAAAGGAGGATAAACATTTGCTTGTTAGGGGAACGTAGTCTCTATAGTAATTGAATGACTAGGCTGCTATTGAAGCAATTAACATTTGAAGCTACAACAGAAATCTTGTACCAATGTCAGGTCCCATGGCCCTTATATCCAGAGTCAACTTTCAGACTGTATTAGCAAGTACATTCCATTCCTGGAAAATCTGTAACTCATTCCTTAGTTGTATTAGGGACTGATGCAAATAGACTTAGGAGGCTGTTTAGTTCGCAGTAAAATCTAAATGCACTTGTAAAATATTTTGTACCTTTCTACAAATTAAGCTGAATGGCTTTGCCACATAGTCTTCCCTAGAGGTTGAGATCCATGCCTTTGCAAAAGGTAGTTTACTGCATTAGGGTTTCACACCATCCAAGCTAGTATGATTAAAGATTGTGGAAGCATCAAAAAATGCAAGGGGGGCAGGGGACGGGCACACACACACAATGACCCCCACACTAACACAAAACCTAGTTCGTCATCATGACTTCTTTGAAAAGCTGTTGCTCCCTCTGAAAATCCTTGGCTTCATTATCACAGTCCTTTTTCACCCTATCAGAAGAAGCACAAGAAGAAAAACACAGCTGCTTACACTAATAACAGTGCAAGGGTTTTTTGTTTTGGACCAGAAATGTTAGCATCTCAAATTAGGAACGGACTTCTTCAGGCTGTACCCTTGTATCTGCTCCAAGTTTCTCCACTCTGAGACAACTAAGAAGCTTTGTTTATTGTTATCTGTTCCAGTGCCAGACTCTGCACAGCCAACACAGTGATAATCACCAAAGTCCTTGGTGTGAAACAGTGCCAGAAGCATCAAGGTCCGCTCCAAATAAAAAGAGATAGTCAGGAACAGATATTCAAGAGAAGTCTCAAAATAGTAGGTCTACAAGATTAAATGCAGGAAAAACATCTTAGTTTCTTAATCAGTATAGCAATCCATCATAAGCTTTTGAACAGAATGCTCCTTTCTCTTTCAAGACATTGGTCATGGGAGAGACACCTCTATAGGCTTAGGGAGGCTCTCCTACCATTCCTTCTAGAGAAGCCGAACTCATACAAAAATGTAAAGCAGGCCATCAAGAAATAAAGTTATAAGCTGCAGTGATTTCTCAGAATAAAGCACCTGACTTTTTTTTATTTGAAAAGTCTTTCGCACTGAACAGTGTTCTGAATGAGCAATATATTCCAAAAAAGCCCCACACTAAACAGCCATGTAATCTATCACACACATCTGAACAGTAATTCCTGAATTAAGGTGAGAGCACCCTCACTTTTCTTTATTCTTTTAGCAGCCCAGGCCAAGTACAGCAGCTCCTCAGGACAGAGCTGTTCAGTGTGTCCCGACTCACGTACAAGACCCCTGAGAAGAGAATCCAGCAAGCATCAGAACAACTACCTTTTCCCTTGCTGCAATCACGTATTTGAAATGTGTTGTTATTGACTCTTGCCCTTCAGTTTTCAGAGCTTAACCATTTATGACTACTCTTCTGACAACATCATTCTCTTTTCGTTAGGACATTCCACTTAGTAAGCTTTATAATATTTGAGTCTTGGACATAACTATAGCATTACTCTCACATGTCCTAAAACTGTTTCTCAAAAAAACTCAACTGACACTTCTAGTTTAAAGAAAAATAATTTGCAAACCCAATTTTGAAAGGGAGAATGGCTAGCATACATGGCTATTATAAGCAACCACATACCCCCGCTAATCAAGGTATTTGAAATATTAATATGCAAACAAACATAAATCAGCTCAGCAGTTGCACTGAACAAGAAAAATAATCTATTCAAGTCTATTGTTTTAGTGTTGAGAATTTCTAGGGTCTTGGCATCAGGATGCCAAGTAATAATGAACGAGAACAAAATACATATGCATGCTTTTTACGTTTATGCTTACCCTGTGTATTAACTACAGGACAGACAGCACTAGCTGGTATCTGACATGCTATATTTGCTTTAGGAGAACAGTTAAGCACGAAGCTTAATTTGATGAAAAAAAGTCTTCCAAAATTAGTCTGAAAACCACAGAAGCTCTATTTGAAATGTGTGTGCAGAAATAAGAAAATAAAACAATGGGTCATATTGCACCGCCACTTTTGTGTGGGCTAGTGTGTGATTATGAACCTATAATAGAAACTATACAGTGTGGTTTAGTCTTCATCTGCAAGGTGCTGAATAGTAATTAAGCATTTTAAAGAGCAACCAGAGAACCTTTATTAGTGTTCCTACATCAGAGTGGAGTGGTTTCGCTGTCTTTAATAGAAATTTCCACTTTCAAAATAATGCTAAGTCACCACACCAAAGACCTACTCCCTGGATTAAAAAAAAAAAAAAAGATAGATATTTCTCAACATTTACCTAGTAAATAGCATAATTATAGAAGCATCTTTTCTGGACTTGGAGAGGGAAGGGGCTATCATAGTATTAATAATTCAGGGAAATGGCACCCAGGTGTACTCATTTTGGCTGGGACAGTTAATTTTTTTCACAGCAACTGGTATAGCACTGTGGTTTGGATTTAGGATGAGAATAGTGTTGATAACACACTAATATTTTAGTTAGTATAAGCACTGCTCAGCAACAAGTCAAGGACTTCTCAGCTTCTCACACTGCCCTGCCAGCAAGGAAGCTGGATGGGGACACAGCCAGGACAGCTGACCCAAACTGGCGAAAAGGGATACCCCATGCCATATGGCATCATGCTGAACAAGGAACTGGGGAGGTTGGCCAGGGGGGCAGGACCACAAACAGGAACTGGCTGGGCATCGGTCAGCATTTGATGAGCAACTGCACTGTGCATCATTTGTTTTGTATATTTCTTTATCATTATTATTGCCCCTTCCTTTTCTGTCCTATTAAATTGTCTTTATCTCAGCCCACAAATTTTACGTTTTTTCCAGTTCTCTCCCACATCCCACTGGGGGAGAGTGAGCATCTGAACATCACACAGCTGTTAGCCTGCCAGGTTAAACCATGTCACCAGGTAATCTGCTTCCTGACAAGTGCTGTAGCCACCTCATAGGGAACATGGTACACATTCCAAGTTCTTTTAATACCCATCTGCATAAGGGCTGGATCCATACAGTAATGAAGAGGGTGTGAAATCTGTACAGACCACACCACCACATACAGTAAGTATCTTTGCTCCTCTGACTCAATAAAATGACATATTTCATCTGTTTTTTAAGGGGGGACATTTTCTTTAAAAAGCAGGTTAATGTTTCCTCCTCAGCTACTGTAACAAAAAAGGCTTCTCATCAGTATTGTGCATGCAGACAGGTAAGTGACATGTTATCAAGAGTTTCAGTTGATAACATAATGCACATAGAAAGGCACGGGTAGCTCAGATTGACCATAAAGCATTAACATGGCAATAGTTAGCTAACAATAAGTAGTCAGGGTGAATAAATGGCACCTTTGGTTTTGGGGATTTTCTTTCCTCCCCGTGTTTTTTTTCCATTCTGTTTATTAAAACTTGGTTATGTATGCACATCTCAACTACATCATCGTTCCCAAATTTACACTAGATTGTCAGTCGGATAAATTCCCAGCTCTCATACAAACAGCAGACCTTTGGAAAGGGATGAAGCATTCCTGCTGCTGCTGGAACGTCAGCAACTCAATTCCCAGACCCTCTGGAAGGAAATGCTCATTGGGTGGAGTAGGTAGTGCAGAGAAGAAATCCAAAGTCAGACGGTAACAGAAAAGTAACATCCTCTCCCAGGAGGAAGAAAGCATGGTGACGTCAGCGGCAGGAACGTGCTTCCCACTGCCCCATTCCTTAGTGTTACACATCACAGCAGCTGCCAGGTTAGCTGCCTTCTCTGCAAGGCAAGAGCTCCAAACCGACCACATGCAGAATTCACATTATTTCTCCCCTGCAGAGAGTCCCACAGTAAAGTACTACTTCCCAGGAATGATCTTTCAGTGAAAACTCCAGTTTAGCTTTTCAACTTTCATACAAACATAGTTTCCATGAAAGCTTGAAAACTGTCCTAAATGCTTTTAGAGGGACATTTATAGCCACAGGGTTTTTTAATTCATTGAGACACACAGCTATGCATAGGACTAAGAATGCTAGAGCACACGGAATACCCTCTCGAGATTAAGATCATAGACAGCATACAAAATAGAGTAAAATATCACTACGCAGAATTAAGGTTTTTGACATGAAGTCAAAAGTCACTTTGTTACACCTGAGCAGAGATACCAATACCAAAAGACCAACCATGTGACCACAGAAGCTTTTCTTAAACAGCAGAATGCGGATCAAGGATGATCACAAGAGGAGATGAGAGTGAGCATGGAGGGAAAGAAAACTTCTTTCTTCTAGCACCACGTACCTCTGTGGAGTCCTGTGGCTGCCAAAGGTGAAGAAACCACATCATTGTGCCTCACATACACTCCTGCGTTCATCGTGCTCCAAAGCAGTCACGAGGTTTGTAGGGTGAGATTAGATCTTTTATTAGACCAGTACAACATAATGAATTGGTATACTGGTCTAACACAAGACACTATCTCTGCATCCAACGAGATACCACCTGTGCATCCCCCACCTTGCACAGGGGGACAGGATGACTAAATCTGACACTTCCAAATTCAGTAATTGACGGATATAAGTTATACATAGACTCTTTAATATATCCAGCACTCAATCCCAAGTTCTGATGTCCCAAACTTTCATCAGAATTAGAGAAGTTTCTGAAATTTAAAAATTCTTCTTCAGATGTGCATAAGAATTAAAGTTAATAGTAATTCACCTTATTATTCTCAGTGCGCAGCAAAAGGAGAAGCGTGCTTAATTTGAAAGTAAATTGATTAAGATCAACTAAGGCATAGCAGAGGAAGCCAATAACTACACTTAGGGGGTGGGAGGGGTAGAAGAGGTCTTTAAGATACTCGTAGTGGGTAACTTCTTATGTCTTTTGTTCTACACCAAAAGGTCTTTTCAGACAAGGTAGAAGAGGGATAGAACCTTTGGCATACTATATATGAGCAGTAAAATAAGGCATCTTGCACCATTTTAAAAGGGATCAAAAAATCCCTGAAATATCTATTACACAGACGGCACATGGTGTCCCTAGCAGGCAGCATTGTGGTTGCTAAACATCCCAACTACATTTGCTTCCTATTTAAATGTGTTTACAAACCTTGCATTTAGTCTTTTCTCATAGTTCAGCACAAATTTGTGGTATAGGTGGCAAAATCCATGATGTATGGGCATGTAAATAATGCCAAGTAGTTTAGGCAAAACTGCAGTCATGTACTGTTATCACAACGCACTTTGCACAGAAAAAATATTAATTCACACAAGCTTAAAATGTAAAAAGCTTAGGAGTTTACTGCTCTCCACAAAACACAGAGGGTCTGCTTTTTGGCTTTTTTCAACCTTTAAAGGCCATTTTGTCTTTCAGAATGGTTCTCTTATAATTAGTATAAGAGGACTATGATGCAGAATTGCTTATATGGTATAAGTAGCTTTCACCCTCTACCCTTCAAAATTCTTATTCAAGATAAATGTTACACCTGCATTTTTAGATAGGAGAAAGGCAATATTATTTGAATTTTATTTTCAGTATATCTAGCAACAGTCAAAGTACCAAATGTAATTCACTGATAAATTATATAGGAGGCAAACTGCAACAACCCACAACAACAGAAAAGGTACTGTTATGTTGAACATTTCCAAGAAAAAATATGATCATACATTTAGGTGAAGAGCCTGTCCATCATTTCTGCTCTTACAGCAGAAAGACAAAATTATGTTGCTTGCAGACCACTTCTCCAGTAGTCAATGAATATTTTAGAACTCTCACCTTTTAGCTTGCACCTAGATCTAGTTCAGGGTTAGTGGTGGCCACGACACGTAAACTACTTATTATAGCTGTCAACTAGAGTCCAGGTCTCCGGTACCCACAGTACCCCAGTTTGCCCATACCACACTAAGTTCCCAGATGTGGGGAGAAGCCAAAGAAAGGCCAACCTGAAGAATGAACTACCTTCGCATTCCTCCAGGACAGAATTAATGTACACTGCTATGATTATTTATTACTCCTGCTAAACCTGTTTGACTGACAAAGAGCTGAACAATATTACTGGACACACAAAAGACTCTCAAACACGCTCTTTCTTTACAGCATTCTATAAAGGTATTGGATTGTTTACAAATATCTATATTAGTTCATCAGTCCCTAATTAATTTTAGCTTGCAAGTGCCTTTAAATTATCACAAGTCTTCATATGTAAGAGTCAGAAGAGTGAGAATTATTGTCCAGTGTTGTATTTAAAAGAAACAAGTAATAAGGTACTGAAAAATTATGTGTCCTTTAGCTTTCATCTAACAACAATATCAACATAACAAAGGGTTAGTTTAAAAATGCTTTTCTAATTACCCAAACTAGATTCCCAAGCTTGAGAAAGAATACCTGCAAAACCTAGAATACGTAGGGTAACGGACACTATCCATAGGTACATTGCAAAGATGAAGAACATAAGTTTTGGGTTCTAGGACCAGATTTTCTTCATTGCCTGCACTGTCCCAGGGGACACTGTAGAGGCTGTGAACCACCATAACGATGTTCCAACACCTAATTTTATCTTCATTTGGGACTCTATTGATAATCCTGCTGATCACTAGGAAGCTACCTCAAGGGTCTTAATTTGAGCAGAAAATTATGACTTTAAGCCATGAGAAAAATTATAGCGTACTTGCAGTTACAAGTTGAAGAAATTATTCTGGATTTTCTACTATAAAATTGTGCTTTTTAGCCAACAGAAGTGAAGTCTGTCTCTCCTACTTTTCAGAGACACAACTACAGGAACAAGCATTTAGCCACATACAGCGCTGTTACTATTCCTGAGGCTTTGAAGAGAATTATCTAGCCCAAAGGACAAATGAAAAGAAGCAACCTTACAGGAAAGTGAGGAAGAAAAACACCCACAAAAACCCCACCATACACACAGCCTACCACAACTTCAATACTAAACCACTTTTATTCCAACACATTCTCAGACTGACTACCTCTGTGGAAGGGCAACGACTGCACCTGCAGTACCATGGACAGTGTATGGAAAAGTTCTTCCACTTCTGAGAATTTCATCACTGGTTTTTTAAGCAACCAGGCCAAACTTTAAGGAAACAAACAAACATCCTCTGACAGTGCAAGAGGCTCAGCAGTCTTCTGTATTACATCCATAAGCTTCAGTATTTACATTAAGGAATACCTGTAGGTTTAAAAACCTTCTGGCTTTTCCACTGAAGCCACGCTATCTACATTAAGGCTTTTAATACAGGCCCATTACTGATACCTAGTTTCAAGCTCTAACAGGGACAACTTCATATTTGTGAAGTTGAGGATTTTTACTTTTTTTTTGCTACAGAATCATAGAATAATTCTGGTTGGAAAGAATCCATAGGGTTCTCTAGTTAAGCTACTGCTCAAAGCAAGGTCAGCAAGATTACTCTAGATTACTCAGGACTTTACCCAGCTGGGCATCAAAACATCCAAGGACATGCACGACACTGTACAACCTCTTTCACATGTCCCAATGATTGTCCCACTCCATGGTGAAACATGTTCTTAAACGCAGTTATTTTAATGCGGGCCTGCTGTCTCTTGCCTGCCTTCCACACACTGCTATAAAGAGCCTGGCTCGGTATTCTCGATAGCCTACCCATAGGTACCAGAAGGTTACTATTAGTTCCCCCATTTCCCAAAGCCTTCTCTTCTACAGGGTGAAGACTCATTTCCCTAACAACCAACAGAATTTTAGCAAACTAACTTCTCATATGCATCTGCTAGGCTTGAAGTCTTCCAATTCAATGTAAAGTTTTGATTCCAAGTGGCTTTTGTTCTTCAATCCTGCACTTCCCCAGATAGAACAGCAGAAGCTAAGACCTCATGCGAAAACCTGTTCTACTACAAGCTGAAATTGAAATGAGTTGTACACTGCCTTTGCAGGCTCACTATAATCCCTTTCTAGGGCATACCTCAACTCTAACGAGACAGCATGTCCTGTTCAGCCTGTAACACTGTTTCTAAACTAGAATTAGAGTTATGGAAGAACTTAAAAAACACTGCACAGCTGAATGACAGTCCTGCAGGGTAGAACAGAAGTTTTACAGGCTTTTATACATACACACACACTTGGATACATGGGAAGAAGATGTCCAGAACTGAAGGGGAAGGGGAGAACCCTCAAAGTACATAGATCAGAAATATCTCAGGAAGGAGAATAAGAGTACATCACTAGGGCTGCTGTCTAAACCATTAAGTCGTTATAAAAAAGTGAAAGACATTAACAGAGAAGCCACAAGCACTACAGCATCTCAAGTAAATTTATGGTAAGGTACAACACCTCACTGACAATTACAAGCAAAAGTTCCTGTATCAGTTCTCCCAATCCTCTGCCCAGTCCTACGAAGTTACTTATCAGGCTAATGGCAAGGTATTTCAGGACAGTATCAGCTCTTCAGACACAGACACTTGCTCTTTAGTGAAGCAAGTAACATCTGGAATTGTTAGCTACTGGAAAAATCCATGTCATGACTAGACAGTCAATGAATCCCAGAGACAGGAGGGGAAGGAGTGAAGGAGAAAAGATGTATCTAAAGATTTACTTCAGACCTGCTGGCAGCGATTGATACGTGTCACCCCTTTTTTCTCAAAAGAAAGGTAGCCAGGCCAGGGAGGGGGCATGTAGGGGGAAGAAGTGGGGTGATGGTGCTACAGAAACTGGAAGCAGCAGTGATGCTTCCTTAACAGAAAAAAAGGAATCTTTCCTACAGCCCTCCATATTTCTGAAAAACCCATAGCTTTTCTTTTATTCCTAGCTGAAGGGGAGCAAATATATCAGAGAAAGGCCTATACTCCTCATCCAGCCTCATTTTTAAAGAAATACCTACAAATAAATTCAATCTTTGTGCCTACTTAAAAAAAAAAATCTTCAGAATCCTTGAGAAGCTAACACAGAATCGCACAGCAGGAGGAGGATTTGGTCAGTCTCTTCAACCTGGTCCCGAAACTTGGAAAACAGCAGTCACTGCCCCGAGATTCACTCTCAGCCATTCACACTCTTAGTAACTTTACAGCCACAGGAGAGCAAAAGAAAGCAAACCTGACTTTTTCAGAAAGTGACAATGCTTGCCTCTCACCACAGAGGAGCAGCCAAGCCAGTTTAAGCCACAGGCAAATGAACGCTTAATTTGGAGATAACATTACTTGAGTAACTAAGTGGGGCTCCCAGTGTAAGACTGACATGGAACTGCTCGAGCAGGTCCAGAGGACCAAAGATCCAAAAGATCCAAAGATCGAGCAGGTCCAGAGGTCCAAAGATCACCAGGGGGCTGGTGCACCTCCCCTGTGAGGACAGGCTGAGAGAGTTGGGGTTGTTTAGCCTAGAGAAGAGAAAGTTCCAGGGAGACTTAATAGCAGCCTTCCAGTACTTAAAAGGGGCCTACAGGTAAGATGGGGAGGGCCTCTTTATCAGGGAGTGTAGTGATAGCACAAGGGATAACAGTTTTAAACTGAAAGAGGGTAGATTTAGATTAGATATTAGGAACAAATTCTTTATTGTGAGGGTGGTGAGACACTGCAACAGGTTGCCCAGAGAAGTTGTGGATGCCCCATTCCTGAAGTGTTCAAGACCAGGCTGGATAAGGCTTTGAGCAACCTCACCTAGTGGAAGGTGTTCCTGCCCATGGCAAGGGGGTTGGACTAGATGATCTTTAAGGTCACTTCCAACCCAAACCATTCTATGAACTTGCCGGTACTTTCCATTTTAAACCTAGGGCAACACAGCAATGCATTAGAACTTAATTGCATTTAGGCAGTGCTCAAGGCAGACAAACAAAATACTAGAAATTAAGGCCCTGATCCTACATGCATTTAGGTAGTAAACTTTACCCAATGGAATAATCTATCAACTATACTTAAATTATAGAATGTGCTTGAACAAGAGAACCAAGCCTACATTTACAATATTAGGTGCAAAAATTTAAGTTCTATTAAAACCATTCCCTAGCATAAAGACTGCCATTGCACAATCTAACAGTCTTCGTGTGTAAAACCATGTGGTACAGTGGAACTGTAGAGTTACAATAGAAGTTTAATAGATGAGAGCCCATTTCTACTTTAAAGGGACATAACAGCTACACTGAGGTACACACACACTTAGAATTTATCAAGACTGCACAAGCAGCTAAAGCATTAGCCCCTACGGCTAGTAACTGCAAAGCCTGATGGAAAATATAAGCAAAGCATTTCAACTTTCTTGATGTATATCTGGAAGGTAAAGCTGACCGCAAATACAGCGCACATCCCTTGTCCAGATTTGTGGCACTATCAGGAAGCAGGTGGAAATTAGGCCTCTGGCCTATTTCTTGTTTTATGCTGAAAATGGCAAAGAATGAAGCTTCTCTAAAATCTGGAATTCTGTAACACATACAGTTCAAGACAATGAAGTATCTATTTTAGCAATTTAGGAAACAGTTGGATAAAACACAAAGTACATCTAATTAAAATGCAACATCAACTAAACCCAATGATCTATCAGTTCTATTGGCTGAAGCAAAATATTGACTCAGAGTTCAGTTTAATTATGGAAAATACAAATACTGTGCTTAGGACATCCTCTGCTTGGGACAGACAAGAGCAGGATGCTGCTTCAAAGAGATTCACCGACATCCAAGTCAACAGAAAATAGTACAAATGTCTACCATGTCACAGTCACACTTTGGGATTATTGTTGGTTTCTGAAGAGAATACTTAGAATTTTATGTTCTGAGGGAAAAGAACAAAAAAGACACAACAACACACCACCCCACAAATGCAGAACTGGAAAACAGAACAAAACACCCTAAATCTCTCCCCCACCCTCACTTTTTTCTGGGTTGTGCTTCAGAATCTTAGACACCCTGAAGGCACTGCTGGGACAAGAAGGAGAAATATTAGGAATTATAGGGTGAAAGTCACTTCAGAAGTAGCCACTCCATTCCCAGCCTTTCTGCTACTACAGCATACACTGTAGTTTTCTATAAAATATACCTTTCAGAAGGTGGAAGATTACACTTAATTCAGCATTCTTTAGCCAACAAGATTTTATTCTTAACAGATCTACAAGGCAATAACTCTCATAAATTACTGATTATGGTTCAATTTTATCAGACAGAAATAAGGATAAGAAATTCTAAAATCTAAGCAAATTAAGATAAAGGTGGAAACTACAATCACAAGACTGTCCCAAGGGTAAAAGTTACATTACAAGGAAGTAAACTCCATTTCTTTGGGGCAGAAATTAGGGATAACCTTGAATTATTCAGAAATTTATATTTATTATACCAAAACACAGGAATTTAAAGACTCCAGATAAGACTCTTGTATCACTGCCTTCTAGTGAAGGTTGCGTCCCCCAACAGGATGAACACTAGAAAATTTTACAGATTCACAGATTAACAAGAACAAAGTATAACCACTCAAACACACTCAAGTCTAAAACTGGTCAAAATAAGCTGCAGCATTACTGTAGACATCCATTTAGTATTTGCAAAAAAATTGACTTCTATTTCAAAAAGCAAACCAGAGTACAGACATTTAACCTTGAAGCACAGGAAAACTTCAGAGGATGGAAGAATCTTTATATCACTCACTCCACACGCTTGCTAGAAATCCAGAGAGGTAATTGTTTTGTGCAGTATTCACTCACATCGTAAATCCCAATTCCCATGTATCTCGTACACAAGCTACAACCTTCTGCTTCTACTTTTCAGGGAAATACATATTTGTTACTAAACGAAATTGAGAAAGATCAGGACCTGCATTCAGGGAAGTACCTTTATCTCAATGGGGAACAGAATGTGTAACTGCTTGAAGATAACCTATATGCTGTAGTAAACAAATTCTAGAGACAGTCACATACAAAGTAATTGTCTTAAAAGAAGAAAAAAAAAAGAAATGGGAGAACATTAAGTAGTGTCCTGGGGAAATAATCTTCCAGGTCATTTTCTAAAAAGGCAGGGCAGAAAGGTGAAGCTAATTCAGTATTCTAAAAAGAAGCAATCTAGTAAAATACTCAGGCATTGGCTTCCACAAACTTAAGCACTATATGTAGTATTGGTTTTAGACAAATTCTTTCTACTGCTACCTCAACTATATGGAGCTGCATTAACTCAGGCAGATGAAGTTAAAGAGTCATTCGATATGTACAAAGGGCTGAATTAAATCCCAAACAAATAATCTGTCAGACTATGACAAATATATGCTATAAAAAGCACAGAAGTTGAAGTTGACTGCAAATGCACTTGCCCAGTTTATCCTTTAAATGCTTTGATTTTCTAATAACAATAAAGACAATTCTGAGTTTTCACTGATCAAGAGCAACTGAATATAGCTCCTTCAGAGAAGCCTAGGCCCATGTGAGATGCTAACTAACCAGAACCAATATGAAATTCAAATGCCTGCCTTAAGAGAACTGGCTATTAGATTTAAGTTTCTTTAAAAAACAGAAGGAAAAAATACAAAGGTAAGACAGTATTAAGGAGGCCTCAGAAACATTCATGCTGATGTCAGCTCTGCTTGAGGGGATGCTCTCTAATATCTGGCTTTACATTTAGTTAAAAAAAAACACACACAAAACAAGACACAATCTGGAGAGTGACACCAAGTCCATCTACTTTCTTGTACTTCTACAGACCAGGGTCTTTCCTGAGTCCATTATAAGTCTCGGGGGGAAAAAATGGTACCATCAGAAGATGCTGCACTGCACCTCTATGGAATTTACCTTCATCATGCTTCAGAGTTGGCACACACTGAATACAGCAGTAAGAGCAGCTGGTTGCTCCTCTCAACCAGTAAGTGGCTCATTTATTAAGCATGGATGACTACAGCACTGCAAGTGCCAAAAGGAACCTGCCTCTCACCTCGTCCTACCAAATTACATTTGTTTGAAAACAAATTTTGCTTCACCTCTACTCAGTCTAATATATATCTGTCTCTGTGTGTGCAAAGAATTTAAAAAGACTCATGGTAATTGATATTAATTATCAGTAGAGACAGAATAAGCATTTTACTTTTAAGTGCCTGTTTTCTGATTCTTCACTTTAGTTATACTCCATATAACTAAGCTCAAAAAATAAAAAACTGCCACTGCAGGCTTCCTTGTAAAGATGGCTGTATGGTCATCTCTTTTGGTTACCAAACCCAGCAGCAGTTAGCTGGTTTCCCAGAAGAAGATACTGTTGCCTACAGAACCAATTCTAAGCAGTTTCTGCCTGAGGTAGAGTGTTTTCTTAACACTGTCAGAGAGTCATATGGTCACACAACACAGCTGGCTCTTACCAAGTTTCACTGTGCTATGTATTTATACAGTAGTAACCAGAGCAATAGTTCTCATACAAGGTATGACACTGCCCCATCACCAGGCAATCATGATCCTCAAAGTTAAATCGGAATGAGACCACAAGCAAAAGAATTAAGAAATTAATGGCTCAATTAGAGCAGGAAACCACTACACTGGTAAAAACGTGTAGATGGACCTACCTTGAAGCATGCTTATGATTACAACTACTATTCAAAATAAAAATGAAGCTAATCCAGCCAGAAGATGACACTACCCATGTGCAGAAGACAGCTTGATGAGTATAAGAGCTGGTATTTCCTTAAACTCCCCAGCTGTTCTTCCATATTTTCACCACACACTAACAGTTATGTAAAAGAAAACCAGTGATCATCCTCTAGTTTCAGACTTACCACCTGATGTTCCAGAACCAGTTTCCCACTAACTGTGAAACCACAACATTAATATGTTAAATATATGCTTTACTGAATGAAAGGATTAGCAAAGAAGCTTTCAAAGACGGGAAGAAGCTGTAATTTCTCAGACATGGTTCCTCAGTTATAACTTAACCTAGGATGAAGTTTTGTAAAAGGAAAGCTTACCTTCTTAGGAAAAGGGAGTCAACTGGCTAAACAACCAACAGAAGCACATGCAAGCAGGCTCCTTCAGAGAAGCAGCAGTTATATGACAAATGGCGGTAAGATTAAGTCCCTAGACAAATTGGATTAATGCTACTGGGCCTCTCATTCAGACCAGTGCTTTTAACATAACTCCAGCAGTTTAGGGACCCCTACAGTTCACACTGATTGGGGGAAATGCCTTCAAATTAAGTATCAGGCAAGTCGACCTATAAACACTAATTGTGACCTAGCAAGTTTTGGCCTTTCATTTTATGTTAGTTTAGGAGCTCTCAGAGGACACTTTTTATGAATGAGATACTGAAGTCTAATTCTAGATTTCATTCAATAAAAAAGGAAGAAGTCACTTGTAATGAAGCAGCAGCTATTCAAAGAGAGGGAATAGCTTCTCCTTCTGCAATGTCCAAGAGCCCAAGGTAACTTCTATAGATCATAGCAAAGCTTTAGGTTTTTAACTGACAGCACAGCTACAGCTATACCTATCTTCTCTCATCATATTTGGAGAGAAGGTAGAGAAAGAAAAGGTAGCTGAATACTAGATATGTTGAGAAAGTGATTACTGCTACATACTTCCTTCCCCATCCCATTTTTCTAAGTTTCTAGGCTGTACTGCAAAACAGAAACCCTGAACAACAGCCACGACATGCTTACCCATCTGGGACATTACCTCCATCAAAACTTTATCACTTAAACTCCCTCAGGTAGGCAGTTCCAAAGCACATATAAATATAATTGAATTACTTCCTCTCCTGCACTCAGGTTCTGTTAATTTTTTTAAGATGGTAAGTTATTGTAACATGTAATAGGAGATGGGTTTAGAAGTAATAAAATTACTCCACCTGCAAGTACAGTATTTCACACTCTAGGTTTCTTAGCCCATGGATTTGCAATTTAAAATATACACCATTCAAACGGGATTCACATTAAATCTACACCAGTGATAGAAACTTTAAACCAAAACACAATATGTAGCCTGCTTTCAGATAAATCTCATCTGTTGAATTCAGTGTTCCTACAACCAATTGCCCAGCTTCTCACTTTTCCACTGCATTAAGCCAGGAAACTGGTAGCAAGTCTTCCTATGCAGTGTATTTTGTCCTACAACGAGCGAGATTGCTACCCTTTTAGTTACTATTTTTCTGTATCTAATCTTACATGGAAGAAACCACTATAGGAACACCCACACTGGGAAAAGTAAATGCCCCTTCTGTTAAGCAAGGAAGAGATTAGCGCTCAGTAGTCCAAAACAGAAGATTAGGTTGCAGTCTACCACAAACAATGCTTAAAAGTGTGCCAAAGTAAAACCAGGGATGAAGCACTACTTGAAAACCGTAGTACACTCTCACTCCTGTCACTTTTTTGGTCATTCCTACAAAGCTCCCATGATTCTGTTCAGAATTTGAATAATTCATTAGGAGTAGTTCAAAGTCAAGAAGGGGAAGTGTGCTGTCATTTTCACAGTTTCTTTCTCTATCCACTTCACCTCTTTTGAAAAGGAAAACCAAACACATCACCCTGAATTCCTAGTGCTAATTATTAATACTTGCAATCAAATAGAAGATATTGCAGTGTTACCTTCCAGAAATCAAGGACTGCTAAGCTGTGATGAGTAAAACACCCAAGGACCAAAATAGGACAGTCCAAGGATCTGTGCTACAACAGGGGACCCTCCATCTCACAACAAAGATGTGCAGAAGTACAGTTACTTGATATCAAATATTGCAGACAGTTGGAACCCATTTCATATTAGGCATCTATTCTTCTTGAGATAGCAGCAAGAGAATTGATGCTGGGATCACAGTACGTTAGAAAGCCACTCACAGACAGCTGAAGTTTTCCCTCCTTCCCATGCAAGAAAACAGAACCTGATCAAAAACAGACAGCTCTGCTCAGGGCACAAGCCTCAGCCATGAGCTAAGCTCCCTTTCCACCAAGTTCAGTAGCATCCTTATATCCACCTTTAACTCTGTGACTAGAAGATAAAAAAAAATCCCCCTTATGCTGACCCAACCCACCTTTTCCTAGTTTGAACACCAGCAACACACAAAGTACCTAATAAAAATACTCAAATTATTAATGATTATGAAACTAACACTAACATATTCTGCTCAAGGTACACAGAAAGGGACAAGAAGGAGCATCATTCTCTTGGCCTATACTCTCCTGATGGTTTTGGATACAGGCTTCCTCAAATTGCTAAAGCACACGCGCAGGATAGTTTACGAATGCATTATTTTGTACATGTGTGTTTAGAAAACACTTGTAAGCTCCATTTAAATGACAGACTCCTACAAGAAATACCTTGGAGTTGTCATGTTCCCAGAACAGCCAAGGGGAAGGAAAGAAAAACAAATACCACAAAACCTACCTGATCTTAGTACTATGTGGAAATCACTAGTTAAAACACTAATTCTTTCCTTTAAGCTGGTGTAGCCAGTCTAATAACAGCTAGCCAGAAGTCAAGAACATGTATTCTGAATGTTCACTAAATTAGTAGTATCTTGATAAAATTTTGAAGTAAGAAAACAATGAGGGTTCCCTTCTCAATCTCGCACAAGAAAAATGTCATCTGACAAAACCAAGCATATCATCAGCATTCCTGGTATGACATAACAAAAGCCAGTTTGATGAAAAGATGCACCTAACTGATCCAAATAGTTTAATGCAAAAACGCATACATGTTTTTACTTACAGACATTATACTCATATTTTCTGCTGGATACTTCTGTTGCTCTCCCAATTTGCTTACAGGAAGAACCAGAAGGTCTGAACAGCATCTCAAGCCATACCACACCATTTGCTGCTATACTTCATTTTCCAAGTCTGATAAGTGTTTACACTTGTTAAAATGTTAACAAATGTTAACCAATCTCCTGAAAGGAATAAATTCCTGGACTGTTCTCCAAGAACCAGAAAAGAGGGGCCTGGAGTGATGGGGACTCTATTCATAGAGCTCTGACTCCTCACACTGTTTCCATCCAATAAAAACGGACAAAGCACACAGAAAGATACACAGTGGAAAGCAAAGAAAGCATCAACATCTTCAAAGAGCTGAAACATTCAGGACATTAAAGCAAGCTAAGTTATGCCTTGCATACACACACGATGTACATTAACAACAACTAACACACGCGCTTACTCAAGTTATCTCAGCAATACTGCAAAACTGCAAGTGGGACAAAAGGTGGTTTGTGCATCCTAAGACACCATTCACCACGTGAAAGTTTAAGAGCCCTTGATCCTAGCGGTCTTGCTGAGCAAGTAATTTCCTTCCAACATGTGGTAAGGCCTATAGATCAGCCTCATCTTACCAGAACAACGAATTCGGTTGTCCGAGGCATAAGGTACAATCTATGATCAGCCACTTAGACAGTGTTTTGTAAGCACAGGTAATTGCTATTTGAAATAATCTCATTTATTTCAAAGAGGTAGGCAAAATTTTGATAAATAGTTGCCAGAGTTAAGCCTTCAGGGCCCATACTTAAAGTCCTGGTCAGAATAGTTTCAAAACATTTCACTCAAATAATATCTAACTTTCCTGAACAACAGCCATGAAGGACAACATGTATCTGTCTATAATGAATATTTTTAATTAAACAAAAGCCACTTATTTGTGTATATTCTCTCACCAGCTTCTTTAACCCAAGCCTTTTATTTAGTGGGCACTGTATAGCTGTTCTTAAACTTTCTGAAGAAAAGGTACCAAGAAATTAACAGAGCAGAATTCCTGACAGGCACACACCATATTTTTTTCTGTAAGAGACTCATCATTTTAAAAGCTACTAAAGAGGCACCTGAAAAAACATGAAAGTTAAAACCCGAGATCATTTTATCATTGTATTCCCCCTTTCCAAAACAATCCTTTCCCCTAGAACGAACTTTGTTTGCAATTCAGCCAAGTTCAATTGCCAAGCATTTCTAAATGCTTGCATGTGTTTATCTTGTTTATGAAATGGAAACTCTATCACAGAATCACAAAAGCCTAAGGTACAAGACATCTGAATCCTAGACCATGCTCTAGTTCACTATGTTATTAGAGAGATGCTAAGATACTAGAAGTATATTTGAGTATTTGTAGGCCATCTAAAACTAATTCACCCTCTCAAGCCAAACACCTAGTTTATTCTCTGCTCTTCATAACTCTGTATTTCCTTTTTTTTCAAGCAGGGAAAGAAAGGGCCTAGAAGGAGTTTCATTCTTCTACATATTCATCTTCTGTATGAGTTTCTCTTCTGTCAGTGCCAGTCATCACATTTACAAGAATATGAAGTATAGGGATGGTCAAGTTGAGACATTTTAAAACTCTACAAAAATAAAGAGTTAAAACACAGCAAGTTGAAATATGTACAGGAACTTTGGGGCAGGAGTAAGCTAACATCTGCAGGCTTAGAGTTTCCATAGCTTTAACTAGCTGATGGGTTTTGCTTACATTAACATATATTCTGGAGAGAATTGCTTCTCCTATGAACTATGTACTTGATATTACGATATTAACACAAATATATAAGCCATAGACAATTAAATCCTTTCAGGTACGGTAAGGAAGCATTTTGAGATAATTATCTAGTGTATTTTCCCTCCCCTTTTACTGCACAGGCAGCTCACTTTTAGTCTGGCAGGTAGAGCTGTACGACCGTCACTGGAAGTACGATGGGAGCCCGTACACAGCCTTGTCATTTGCTTCTGCTAACGCACAAAATGGAAAAAGCTTCTAGTATTTTGCCAGTAAGAGATGGAAAGTTACACACCGGTTATTTCACCGACAGACAAATCTTGGGAGGTTACACGGACTGTCCAAAATAACACCAAAAATAAGAGGCTGCCATTTACCATCTGTTTGCCTCTCTCTCAGGGTTAAAAAAAAAAAAGTGCAGATCACAAGAACAAATGGAGACCGGCTCCGGGGAGGAGGAAGAAGGGAAGAGAGGAAATTTCCACGCAAATCCTAAGTGAATCACGCCGCGCTGCCCGTGCCCGGCCGCGCCGGCCTCCCCCGGCAGAGGCGACCTGCTCCGGGGGCACCGTCCCCCCGCGCCCCCGGCCGGCCGGCGGCCCAGCCCGCCCCGGCGTCTCCCCCGCACCGCGCCGGGGCGGCGAGGAGGAAATAGATACAGCCTCCCCCGGGCAGCGGGACCGAGGGAGCCCCCTTCCCCGGCGACCCCCGGGAGAAGCCACCCACCCTTCCCACACGGCCCGCTGTCCTCCGCGCACGGCGGCGGCCCGGCGCGTCCCCCCCCCGCCGCCAGGGCTGGCACCGGGGGGTGGGCTGAGGCCTGCGCCGTCCCAGCGAAGCCTCGGCGCTCTCGTAGTCAGAGCGGCCCGGCTCCCCCCCCGCCTCCTCCTCCTCCTCCTCGCCTCTCCTTCCCTCCCTCCCTCCCTCCCTCCTTCCTTCTCCGGCCCGGCCTTCAGCTCGCACTCACCCGCTTTCCTCCTCCCTGCCCGGCCCACGGTGCGTGTGCGCGGCTCTCCCTCACGCTGCCCGGCGCGGCGGAGGCCGGGTGGGTGGGTGGGTGAGCGTGCGGAGAAGGAGGCGAGGAGAGGAGGAGAAGGGTGGGGAGGGAAGGAGAGAGGCGGCGAGGAAAGAGAGAAAAAGCGGGGGGGAGGGGGAAGGGAACCACACACACAAAACCACAGCAACGCTCCTGGGGCGGGACCTGCAGCGGCGGCCAGCCGGGCGCTCGGGCGGCTGCTACGACGACCTTTACGCGAGAAACGGGTAATCTCCGAGCTCGGGGCGCTCCGCTGCCAGCCCGGCCACCATCTTACATTTGGGAGACTTGCCCTGGACGCCGCCTCCCCTGCGCTTGCGCCGTCGGCAGTGGGCGGGGAGCAACGGCGGGACTGGGGGGGTCGGAGCGCGACGGCAACGGCCGCGACGGCGCGAGGCGTGACGGGAATTGTAGGCAGCGGTGGCGGCGCGGGGGTAGGCGACCGCTGTAAGGTACCGGGCCGGCGAGAGCAGGGGTAATCCCCTTCCGCCACCCGGATGAGGCCGGGGATTCTAACCCCTCTCCAGGGGCAAGGGTGACCCACCGCCCAGCGCCCCGCTCCGGGAAGTCCCCGGCCGTCAGCCCGATGCAATTTCAGCCACCTGTTGCTGGCCGTTAAACCTGCGCAGGTTTGAAGTACTGGGTTGGTTATTCCCCCCCGCCTCACGAATGTTGCTTTGGGTTTTTCTCCCCCGCCAGGACGAAGCGACCCCGTCTCTCCCCGCACCGCCGTCCGCCCCCCCCCGACTTTGCCGGTTGTTGGCTGTAACGCCCGCTGGGGGAGGGGGTGTCCTCCCAGAAGCCGGCTTTTAGCAAGCACAGCTGTCACGGCGCTTAGGTCGGGACTGGACGCGGCTCCCACTAAGTGCAAGATCTTTAGTGCTCCTCACAGCCTGCCCTTTCCCCCACCCGCCGGGAGGGCTGTGTCGTGACCCTGCGCTGCCCCAGCCCCCCCCTCCCGCCGCCGGCGGCGGCCATCGCCCCGGCGTGCCTGCCCCGTCCTCCGGGAGGGGACCCGCGGGTCCAACCGTGAAGGCCTGATGTGACAGCATTGCTTCGCTAATGAAGACATTTGTTTCTGAAGTTGCAAAATTCGGAGACCCCTTCCACGTCCCCGCGGTTCCCGGGCCGCTGTGCTGCTGTCCTGGCAGGCCCAACTTCAGGTGGCCAAGGCCTCCCTCACCGGCCCCGCACCTCGCCTGCCCAAGCACAGCTGTGGCATGGCAACAGGTGCTCACATGGTGCTGCCCCTCTGCTGAACAGATTTTTGTTATTATTAGGATTTTCCAAGGCCATTCCCATTTGCAACAGAAGCAAAAAGCACAAAAAACCCCAGTATTTTCTTGGTTTTCTCTCTTCACTCACAAAATCTAGGCAAATTCTGTTTTCATGCAGAGGGGCTCTAAGTAATATTGGCAGAAGCAACTTCCTGCAAATTCACAAAGAGAGGATCTCTCCCCACCAAAAGGCTTCTCTTTTTTTTTTTTTGTATTTCTGTTGTCAGAAACTCAAACAAACCACATTGCTTCTGTCTCCTCATTCTACTGCAGACACCCTGGGCCATAGGCCTGTTAAAACTGAACCCGTAACTCTCCCTTCCTTTTTCCTACTATCCCCATGCCACACAAAGGACCTCATCACCTCAGCTAGCAGACAAAAACAGTGCTTTTACTCACCACCGTTAGAGCTCTCCAGTGACTCTCCTGCACCAGCATCCTTAGCTTTCCGAAGAGGCAGCCTCATCCTGGGTGTTTAATTATCAGTTATCTCCAATGCACAAGCTATTACTACTTTTGCCATGAGACTACCCACCTGAGAATTTTACTTATTTCAGCAGTTGTTAGGAAAAAGAGGTGTTCATCACAGCATGCACCGGCATTACTAGTTTGTTTAGTGGCACGTTTTATTTCTTTACTATTGTGTCTTAGATTGAAGTGTTATACTAGCACAGCCTCGCACAATATGCTCGTTCCACTAACGGTAAAGTGCCTTGTGTTGGCATAGTTTATTCTCCTTCCTAAAACAAGTTAACATTACCTTGTGCATATTAAATTTTATATTGAGAGATATATATCCACAACAGGAAAGCTCTATGAATTAACTTTATCACTTCCGGCTGTAGGCAAGATCCAGGTCTGCAAAAAATAAATGCTGTTTTCAGTAGTCATCTTGACATGTGAACACAAATGCATGTTCCTTTGAAAACAAAACATACAATGGAATATAAACACCTATATATGTGAGAAATTCCATGCTTCTCTGCATATAGATTCAACTATAGCATATACTTCATATATATAGCTATGTATTAATCAAATTCATATAAAATAACACCAAAAAGGTGATAGTTTTCACACTTTCATATTGCATATGGGACTCATAGGTTCCAGAAGTACCCATTATGTAGGTAACTTATATAAGTAATGTAATTGTTGACACACCTAATACCTGGCAATGTTTCCTATTGAATAAAAGCAAGTACTCTGACTCAGAAAGATTAAAAATAATGTATCTAAAAGCTGCAGTTCTGCAGTTGAGGCTGTTTATTCAGTGAATTCTATGAGTTCTCTTAATCCAGTATTGAGGAGTCGTTCCCTTAGTAAGAGTCAGTTCGTATCCCTTTACTGAGCACTGCATGAACTCAAAATTCAGCAGCATACAATAGTAAGAAAAAATCTGCACGACTGAAGATTGCTTCGGTTGATGTTACTGAAGGTTACTCATAGCCCTGCTTCCACCTCTGCTTTAATCTGGTAAGAATAATTCACCAGGCCATCATGTGGCCATTGTAAAATTTAAGATGTATTAAATTAATTATTTTTCTTGCTTTTAACTAATTGTAATAGTTTTCATTAGATTAGTTTTCTCCCGGGCAATGCTCCATGGTTGCTGTCTTGTGGAACAAATACAGGAACCTACCAGGATTCTGCAGTTTGGGGTGAAACCAAGCTATTTTCAGGACTCCTCCAGTGTTAAGTCACCACCATTTCAAATGGCTGTCAAGCCGTATGGAAGAAACACAGCAGAGATTAACAATGGAGTGTCCTGAGAAGGGATTACAGAGAGACACAATGGTGGTATACCGATACTGGCAGCAAAGGAGGAGGTAGAAACTGAGTAATTCCTATGCCTGGTTGGGATGAAAAGTAATTACACTGGGACTTCAGGATGGTGAAGTTTGCAAAGCATCCGTACATACTGCAGTCTGAATATTCAGTAACAAAAAAACAATACAGCAGCACCTCTGCAAGTGGACATGTGTAACCGTCAGTGCCTCAGTGCTTGCCAGCAATCCAGTTGACTCGCTGCTCACTGGATTGATGCTCGTCTACCAGTGTGTGCTGGAAATACATATTGTGTGTGTGAGTGTGCTGGTACTGAGAAAATACTTGAAGATTTGGGAAGTTCATGATCCTGAGTTATGCTGGAAGCAATGGCTGGATGTGTGTGCCTATATTGCAGACTGAAAGTCAGGTTTCATAAATAGAAAAAAAAGATATTTTTGCAAGCTTCTGCAAAGCCACATTGATTACTCTTGAAAGTTCACAGATATTAATGCAGAATGATATATAATAGTTGATGATAGGTTTTTCTAGAAATTCAGCCTTATTTACTACAACAGAAATAAGAATTGCTCCCCAGGCTGCAATAGATGTTAATAATGTGTCCATTCCTTTTGTCACTCTGGGAGATCCAGATATCTTTTTGCTTCTCTGGCTAATGAAGCCTTTTACTGGGCAAATGTGTTGGAGAAAGGAACCGTATGAGTGTTCTGAGTAACTGTAGAATAATAATGAAGGGCTTTGTTGGGAAATTGAAGGGCAGGTTGAGGAGCCTTACAAACACTCTGATCAATATTTGTTGCAAGTGGCAGATGTTCACCATGTCTTGTTTGAAATCCATGAGAGAAGGAGGAGGTGTCCATGCTGCCCAGGGAAACAGCATGAGGGACTTCTGCTCTTTCTTAAATGAAGAGAATGCAGTGGTGAAAAATGAATGTATGATAGCCAAATATATGAGAGAGATACATCTTTATTAATGTTTTTGTGTTATTAGGGGAAAATGAGAACTTTAGTGGGATGCCTCAGCCAATTTTTTCATGATAATCTTTACTTACTCAGCGTAACTTTGGCACAGCACTCCTTATCTGCTAAGTGCACCTATCTTTGCAAATGAAAGCAGAAATCGCTTCTGTTTCCTGGAAAGGGTGCAGTGGGGACCTCTGGGAAGCTACCACTACTCTTGTTAACCTCAGGGTGCACTTGAGGTAGTGGTATAATGTCCTAATATTCTTCAGAGGTCTGTTTCCTTCTACACAATTTACAGCAAATTTTCCTGTATGTCGTTTTCCTTGTTCCAAACTCCTCTGAATCTAGACACTTGTGTGAAAGTCAATACAGGTTGTCACAAGCATCCTTCCAGCTCATTTTTTGCCTTCTGGCTCCTGTGCTGAGATCCATTCACAGACTCCTTTGACTTCTCCTTTTCTTTTTTGAAACATTTTTTATGCATCAAGCAGCTTGCAAGCTCATGTTCCTCATCATAAATGGCACCTTGGTTGCCAGAGACAAATTGCAAATATTTGTCATTTCTACACTGAACTCAGTGCCAATGATAATAGCTTGCTTTTTTTTTTTTTTCCCCTCTTAATTTTGGAATGTCATTCCCATCTGTTTTTCCAGTCTGGGCTTCCTTAGGAAATGGATGTTCCCAGGGAACCCAGTAATGTGTAATTAAATAAGATGCCTCCCACTCTACATCTCCTTTCCACAGAAATCCCGTGCTGGTGTTGGAATGGGAAGGAGGGAAGAAGATGCTGGGCTAATGAGAGGTAAATAGTAACAGGATTCAAGTTTGCAGTTCTATGTGCACCTCTGTAGCAATGTTACCTTGAAGTGTGTTTCCAAGAGATGAGAAAAAGTCATACTGAAAAAGGCAATGGATAAATCAGGAAGATATGCAGCATTGCATATAACGGTACTGAAATATATTCAATTGCGGAAGTGAGAGACGCCATGCAGATAAGCAAGCAAGAAGGCTGCATTACTTTGCTCTATGCATAGTAAAATGGAGTGTAGTCTGCCTTAAGATCTCCTATAACACACATAGGTCAGCATCATGCGCACTAGAAGGGAACAGACTTTAGAGCAGTTGGCCTGAATCCAAGAATTTTATATTGCTAAAGATCTGATTATAAGTGTCTTACAATTCTCAGCATTTTGAAATGTTTAGTTTTGGTAATTCGTCTCAAGAAATGTGAAAGGAGCTAAAAAGTGCTGAATAAACTATGAGCCAAAGTATATTTGCTAGTGCTTTTTTTGCTGCATCCACTGTTGCAATAAATATGCCTGCCCTGCAATCTGTATTCCCTTTAACTCATGCAGTGCTGCCACATTATGTGAGTGGCAGGAAGAGTAGCAGCAAGCCCAGATGTGTAGTCGAGCAGCGCGAAGTGGGGACAGAAGATTTGAGTTCTTGTTTGTGGAGCACCACAATGACCACACTAGGGAAGGCGGTGCCAAATGGATGGAAAGAGGCTCATGGTTCGTACACCTCATTTCCACCACCCATGATGGCATCCAGATACTACCTGGTTTAGAGATCCAGAGCTACAATATAATGCAGGACATGATAGGAGTATTTCCCTCTGCAGCATTTTCAAGCTAACCATCTATCTGGATTTCAAACAGCATTTTTGTAACCTCAGTCTTTGCATTTCTGTTTAGTGGTTTGAAAAAAAATATTAGCTCCACAACTCCCTTTTTGAAATGACATCATTTGACAGCTCTGGTAAATCACCCACATACATTACAATACTGGGGTTCAGTGGTGACTTCCCGTGGATAAATCTTTCACAGCTCGTCCTACTCTGGACAATTAGAAGTCCTGGAGTCCTGTTCACATCCCTTGTGCTCTTGTAGACCAGCCAGCATTATTTTGCTTTATGGTGGCACCGGTCCATTTCTCAGGAATGTCTCTCTCTTGCATTCAGTTTGGCCAGCACTCACAAATCCCAGTATTTGAGGCAGAGCCATAGAGTTGGGCTGGATGTGCTACATACAACCCATGAGACAATATCAGGGGAGAAAGAGGCACTGCCTTAAAAAAAAAAGTATGAACCTGGGGGGAAATACACACACTGGAATTGCAAAGGAAGCCATCAGCATTCAGTGAGAGTGGTAACATGCCCAATCCAGATGATCTGGTAACACAAGAGGGCACTCGGGCCAGACAGCAAATAAACCTTATTGCATTATACATATATATATAAAATGAGGAAAATAATTCAAAAATGGGCAGAATCCTCCCATAAGCTTGATGCAACTCATAGCTGAAGGCTGTGGGCCGCTGAGCCTGGGTTTCGTTTGTGCAAAAAGAAAGCCCAGCCACTTTAAAACAATCTTTGCCAATACACTTAAGCCAACTCATCTAGAATATTTGAAGTATCATTCCTGTATAGACAGGACTTCATTATATTACTTGTTATTGTTTTCAGGGAGTCCTCACCTGCTCTTTAAAGAGCAACATATATTACGAGAGAGAATGATTGCTCATTATTGTTGTATTCCTTAATTGCCTTCTATATTAGTGCGTTCAAAGGAATGTATTTTTTCTCTTCTGCCCTTCTCTGCCTGTATCTGACAGCACTCAGCATTTTCCACAGAGCTCAAAATTGCTCACATTCTTATAAAAATGCCTCAGCTGTACGGGATTTGCTGAGACGAAATAAAAAGTGCACAACTTGAGAAAATGCAATACTTGATCCTGCGTATTGATTCCATGACCACCATTTAAACAGGAACTGTTAGTTACAAGAATTTCCACCGACTTTATTGGTGCTGGAGCTTGTGTTCTGCATAGGCCAGGTGTGATGGGAGCTTACCCATCAAGAAAGTGTGGTGTTGCATTAAAGGGTGAACTTAGATGCTTGTAAATATATTGCACCAGCCAAGCTCCAGCTGCAACCTTGCAGTTTTCCAGGCAGATCTACATCCTTTTGCCAAAGGAATGTGAGCTACTGCAGCTAATTTTATGCTATATAAATAATGCTGATGGAGAGAAAAGCCTGAAATTAGATAGGTTAGATAGGCAAAATAGTAGATTAAATAGGAAAGTCGAAGCATTTGTTAATCAGAAATATGAGTATGTTCCTTAAGGAGCTGCAGGAGCCCGACTGTAATGATGACAAATGAGAGATCCCAGAATAATAAGATCAGTCTTGCATATAGGCAGCACCGTAACTGAGACCCGTATGATACAGATGCGCTTGTTGTACAGAGAAATTGGGCCCTTATATTCTGATAGGGAACATTTCCTCTTCTTAACAGCCTGTGCTTGACACACTGACAGAGTGAAGGTTCTGCTGTGTGCCTTGCACTGCTCTACTCTCTTTCTGCTTCTGCTCCATCCTCCCTCCAGCGCCCTGCAGCAGGATGGGGCCAGGCTGAGAGCCACCAAGGGCAGGGGTCATATTCAGGGGGAGTAGAGACCAGACTCCTATCCCAACTGTATTGATTAGGTTAAACAAGACACCTAAAGGATGGTAGATATATTTGTATTTTAATGTAATTTTTTTCATACGCATTTTAAAATTTTACTGTGTTTTCCCCTGCAACATTTAAAAATCATTGGCACATCACTGCATGAATAGGAAAATTTCCTGCTAACAGGCCAGATGGAGAATTAAAGCCCTGGGTAGCCCTAGTTGGTTTCACTCCTAATAATCTAGCACTTGTTTTTTAAAGGAATGATAAATTGCCTCTGATTCTTAAATAGGTTATTTTAAACTATAGCCAGTCAGCCTCAGATAGGAGCCATATTTTGGTAAACCATGTAAATCATGTGCTGATTTTTACTTTCACTTACTTTCATTTTGTTTTCTTCTTCTTACTCTCTTCCTATTGGTATTGCACCTGGAAAACCAAAATGACGTTTTGCGTGGAAAGCTTCAGCCCAGATGTGCCACCAGCACGTCCACTGATAGTGTATTTTGTCACGCTTGCCTGAAGTGCTTATAATTTGTTTTATGCAAGCTCACTGTATGCTGGGCCTTAAAACATACTGCACAGTTGTTGGATCCACATGGGGAGAAGGAAGTATATGCTGAGTTTTTTGTGTGTTTTCAGTCTGTGCCTAGCAGTATTTATCCTAATTAGTAAATAAAAGTGCAATGTCTAAAAGCCACAACTTTCAAAACTTTTAGGTGTTTATATTTGCACAGGATCTCATGATAGTAGCCTGATTTCAGAAACAGGTGAGCATTTGCAACTTCTCTCAAGGTCAACGAAAAATCATCTTCTCTGGAAGACAGTTCCATTCTGCAAGTTTCCCACACAGGATTTCCATGTTGAATATTAGACCTACGCTGTGGAAAACATGGGGTACAGTATTATGATACAATAATAAAAGGTGGGCACCCAGCAGATTCTACCAAATGTATCCAGAATCTTCTACATTTAATCTCTTGGGTCTATTATGTTGGAATAAATTTTGAAAAGACTTCAGGGTAAAGCTATGACTAAGCAGAATAGTAGGTAATGAGGAATGTACTGAGATAAGATAGTAGGGAATGCATCGTGGAGAAAGATGCACAAGGTGATGCCTAACAGTAGGTTCTGCCATAAGCATGTGGACAGCTTTGCTGTCCTTCAGAGGCAACCCATTCATTCAGCCAACATGTTGGGCCATCACTTTCTTCACTCTCCAGCACAGAAGCAGCAGTAAGAGCGTTAGATGAGGTGGGCAGCCAACTACTTCCCACTTGGATAAAAAGACTTTGCCAAAATCAGGGATGAGAAGGAAGTGAGTTGCTGGTTCCTTGCTTCTTCACTCTTCCTCTTTGCAGATAGGAATCTAGACACTGGACTTTCTTCCTTCTGAGTAATATAAACCTTTCCTCATTCTTTTGAGCAGTATATGCCTTGACTCATTGCAGGCTTACTTCAAAGGCACAGAGGTCAGAAGGAGCACTCTCAGACCTTTTCTCACTGGAGTGAAGTCGTATGTTCTCACCTTAGGACAAGTAAACAGTAGTCTCAGCTGAGATCTTAGTAAAGGTAAGGGCATTATCTTTTAATCTTCAAGATCTAGTTAAAATCCAAGCTTCTTGTCCAAGATTATCTCAGTTTAGTGATGTAAGTGAAAATACCCCTGTGGATTTCATTTAACAATAGTTAAATAGGTACACTATCTATTTATTGAGTTATGACTATTTTCATGAAAAGTAATAAGAGCAGAAACAAAGAGTGCAGGTTGCAAAACATGAAGTAAAACTGCTGAAAGAATAACAGGGGTTCTCTTGTGCTCCTAGACAAAGGAGACGGTGATGGCACAATTGAGTGTTATTAGGCATCGCTTTCTAATTGTTGATGTGACTGAACAATCAAAACTATAAAAGGCACTTGGCTCTAATATTCTGAGTAGTGTACTCCCTTAAGAAAACTTAGCTATGACACAGCATTCACCTTTAATTGGTACCTTTCATCTCAGATAACTGAGGAATTAAGAGGATAAATAGAGCCACCTTAGGTTTTCATAGTTCATCTGCATCTTGTATAGACCTTTAAAGTTTAGTAGTATGTTATGTCCTCCTAACATTCAGACAAAACAGCTCTGCACATCATGAAGCAACTGGTTCATGAGAGACATCTCCAAGAAATTCAGCACACAAAAGTTCAAAATTATGGTGGCTCTAAGCCCTCTTTTTAGCAAGTGCTCCTGTGCTTAAGCTTTTGCACCTGTGAAATTCAAACAGTCGTTTTAAATAAATGCTCTAAAAGTGAGTCCTGGCAGCTCAGTCTGCAGAGGGCTGACAACTGCTGTGGAGCAGATTGACAGCACAATTACCTGTGAGGTGTGTCCCGCTGGGAAAACGCTGAGCTAGGGCAAGTTGCTCATGTCGCAGCATGTGACAAAAGGTTACCAGAAAGGTGATTATTCCAGTCCTACCACAGCAGTCTTTGTGTCAATTGGCTCCAGTAATGGCAGCCAGGCTTCTCATTGAAGAACTTCTTACTATGACATGGCTGACTCCAGCTGTGATTTGGATGAGAGAAGGATGCGGACAGAGAAGCATCATGTAAGAACATACACTGTCCTGGGTGACACTAGCTGTGTGTGTACTTACTGTCCCCTTATTTTTTCCCCTTAATTTTCAATATTAACAATTAATACCATCCCTGTAACTTTTTTAAAAACTGTGTTTGCACAGTATTTCAAGAGGAGTTAAGTTGTTTATGAACAGAGAGTCTTAGCAATGAGGAAGGCTGCGTAAAAGTTATGCATAAAAGCTGGTGTGAGGTAAGATTTGGAGCTGGATTGTTATTTTACTGAGCCATGAATAGAAAGAAAAGACACAGGCCTTTCAGTCAAGAAATCAGTTTGAGAGCACTAGGGCTACATGACTCACTGATTTATCTGACTAGGCAAACCAACCAGGATGTATTAAAAGTGCGGCTCTGATCAATACAAACAAAACCATGTTTTTGTTTTGGCTGAGATCAGAAAAAAAAAATCCACCCTTAGAATACAGATTGCCTTGGTTTGGAATACCTGTAAGGGAAAAAAGATTGTGGTTGGTCAGGCTGACAGAGCTGGTGGAAGTGGTGTCCCCTTTCATGCATGGTTCAGGCTTTCAAGAACTCTCCAAAGTAGTGAACACTTAGGTTATATTTCTTCATGATTCAGTCAGAAAGTGAATTAGTATTTGAGTCTCATATTACTTGAGCAAAAGCTCTAGGCAGTTGAGGGCCTTGGATTGTGCTTCCATCAAGTCTTTTGGTTGACGCTGATGCTTTTGTCCAAAAGACTTAATCACTGAGACAAATTGCAGTAGAAATATTCTTTACCTGGTGACCAGATTACTAATTTGAACAGTGGGATTATCTCTGCTCTGCTCCTGGCAGGTTCAAGCTCCATATTGGGTGAAAGTTTAATTATTTTTTCAAAATGAAGTGGCAGTAATGAGAGATTGAGAGCATGCAATGCCAAAGTGCCCTCCAACCTTTATGGGAGGTAGGAGATGTATGTTAAGCTGGGGGAGGCAGGGCATAGAATTTAGCAAGCCTCTCACAATGTGAATAAGTGATTTCAACTCCTCCAGTGAAAGGGAAGCATTAATCTCTCCTGTAATGCTGTTTGGATCTCACCTCAAAATTGACACTAGAATTTCTCCAAAGTTCTGGGAAATCACACCTTAAAACACGTTTACTATCTGCCAGCATAAAAAAATGTCAAACTAAGCCACCCAAAAGGCACAATCAAATCTTCATTAAAAATAAGGCCACCTCATTTTTAGGGGTTTCTTACACCTTAGTGTCCTTCTGTAGTTATAGTCTAAATATACCTGCAAGAAAACCTTTCTGTCAGTGTCTCAGAATGAGTCAGTACCTCAAGCTTCTCCTGGGCGGGACCTCGTGGCAACTTCTTGTTTCTGCAGACAGACTGTGAATTAAATAAGACTGAGTGATGCATAAGAAAAACAAAATTATATTATTAATAGGCAAATGCCTAGGAATGCAGCCGCATGACACATTCCGAGTGTTATTTCCAAGCAAATACTGATTCTCATTTGTAAAGAGATAGCACAAGATGTAAAGCTATCCTGAGATCATAATTTACTGCTGTCTACTTAAAGAGAACTGGTGTGACCTTTTATGCAGGTATCAACCCTAATGATGAATGTGGGTCACTACTTTTTTCTGCATGTTCTTGGGATCTTTGAATTTCTGTTCTGCAAATCAGCATTTGTTGGATGCATGCTTTCAATAGGTTATTAACCTTGGAAAGAACTATTCTCCTAAGTATGCTTTGTTATAATTCCACTAACATTAATCTAAAATACTAGTAGTTTTGTCTTGGGGAAGGACCTAAAGGATTGCCATTCTACCATGTTGGACATCTATGACACACACAATTAACTCTGAGAATTTTGTCTTCTCCATTGGTTAGATCTCATTTTATCTGAGAGTTCAGATTAGCAGACCAGGTATTTTTCAGCACTACTTTTTAAAGACAGAGATTTAGCTTTGTCTGATTTAGAATAGGAATATTCTTCAATGATGAGGGAAATTCATTTTGACCATCTGACACCACCTAGAAGAAAGCTATGAGAGTTATATGTGCCAAGCAGCTCAGAAACCTGCGCGTAAGATAAAGGTTTTCCGCTGTTCTCCTCTTAAGCACTCACGCCACTGAATGAGCATAAGCCATAAACTCCAGCCTTGATCACTCAAGAACATAATATTGTTTAGGTCTCCAGCGTCTAAGGTGTCACCTTAGTAGGAGTTATTGAGCATGTGGTCTCAACAATTGCCCCATTAATTGTGAGCAGCTAATATTGCTTCTCATTATCCTTCTGCAGCACAGTTATAACCAAATAAGGCAGGAGGACACTTTAATAGACGTGTGACTTCCAGTGAAATATTTTGACACCAGAGCAAATTAATACATTTGCCTATTCCAGAAACTGGATTTGTTCAGTTCCTGTCCTTCAGATTCTTGCTCCTGAGGCTAATTCTTCCTGACCCTCAGGAAATTTCAACAAAACAAAAATGGTCCGGAGCAGAAAGCAAATCCTGCCTTATGCCACCTATTTAAACAGAGATTTCCTTCAAATAAGCTATATCAGAGCATCAGGCCAGGGAAAGTATTTCAGTAATTGTGTGTCAGAAGTGTGCAAGCCAAATTCTGCACACGTCTTTGGTGCACAGGAGCTTCTTATCTAGTACCCAAAGAAGTGGACAGCACTGGGAAAATAATTAACAAAATGGTAGTATGATTTGTGAAGCAATTTCACATTGCAGTAGAGATGGCATTGTGAGATGCCATTTTTCCTGAGTCTCACTGGTTCCCATATCAAGTTCACTCAGTTTGTAAGTATAAGGTCACGATTTTTTTTTACAATTTAGCTCAGATTATTATTATTAGCTCAGGCTGTTCAGATACTTTCTCTCCCGTCTCCTGTATCATCTCCACTTACAGAAATGCTTTACATTATTAGCACAGACATTTTTGTGCAACTTTAAACACTTTCAGTGTTGCCCAGGTGACCTTATTACACTTCTGTACCTTTACACCTATTCTATCACAGCTATTCTCTGTCGAGAACCCAAAAGAATGCAATAAACATATAACTCAGTTTGCAGAATATATACAACATGCTTCATAAAAAGCTCAGTGTGAATTTCAGGATGAAGTCTGAATTTGTGGGACTGGCAACTAGCAAAAACATCAACCATCTGTATATCTGATATGGAAATCGCTGAACAGAATGAGTATCAATAAGGCAGTTGATGTGCCAACACTTCTATTTACTATATCAAGTATCTCCACTTTGCTCATACTTTGTCTTTCCGTCATTTCCCCTGGTGTATATTTCTCCACCTCTTGCTGCCAATTATAAGGAACTATATCATTATAATAATCAGATTATCTCCTGGGCTAGTAACTGCCTCATTCTCTTCAGCAGCTGAATGCAGAAATTATTACAAAAAAAGAAAAGCTATTCTTCATTCTGGGATAGAGAAGAAAGAATAACAAGACAGATAGTTCTAAGGGCCCCAAAGCAGGAATTAGGAAAAAATTAACTCACAGTACATTACATGGCCAAGAACAGTATTTTAATTTTATCTCTGAAGCCTGAACAGAGATCATAAATACCCAATTGTCAAGCACGAAAATTACTGATACTGTTTACCAAGGCATTCACTTCTGCTCAGATGCCTATAGTCAATAATTGTCCTCACCTACACAGGAAGGGCAGCACTTGTCCTTGTTCAGCTCCTCTCCCCCTGCTCCCAGACCCTGAGGAAGGTATTCATATAACTTTGAGAACATTTATCTCTTTGTTGCCTTGGACTAGATAAACCACATACCCAAGCTAGCAACAACCTCACGCAGTTTCTCTGATGAGCTTAGATACCATGGTGACAGTAGAAGTATCTGGGATGGAAGACAGAAATTTCAAAGTTATTTTGTTGGCAACTGCTGCAGGGAAAGGTCTTAGACTTTCTTCTAAGATTTGGTGCTGAGCTAACTATCTTGATGTATAAACCACACTTTTTGCAACAAAAACAGGATTATAGCCAGCTAAGAAGTTTTCAGGAAAATCAGCCAGCATAGTAAGAGAATTCAGGGGGTTTGACTCCGCCAACTTAACTAATCCAAAAACACATTTATTTTCCTCTGTTCAGATGGGGCCAAGCTAAAGATCCAGTCCACCAGCATTCCAGGCCTGCTATGAAATGTTATACCCATTTCTGCAGACCAGTAAGCTGAGATGCACAGGCAGAGTTAGTGTCAGTCAAAACAAGAGCTCAAGTAAGTTTTATGGTCTAATCGGCAGCCAGAAACGCTTTTGTCTTTTGAAGTGAAGAGGCATATTTCATAATGGAAAAACTGGTCTATTTATGTAGATGCTCTTGTACGAGGCATCTTTTTCAGCTGCAATGCAGAAAAGACTTTTAATTTTCATTTTACTCCATCACACAGGATGTGATCACAATGACGCTCAAGATTAAAGGTGGGAAATAAAGCATGGCCTCTTGGGCATTTGAATATTACTTTCTTTATTGCTAATAATTATCCTTCCTGATCTTAATAAAATATAAAGAAAAGAAATCATAATGTCATCATTGTTATTCTCATATCTTGATGGGTGATTTAGATATGAACCACAGTGGCTAAATTTAGTATTATTAAAATTAAGAATGTTACACCTGTAGTACATCACAAACCACCTAGAAGTTCCAGTCAAAGAGCAGGTTCCCATTGTGCAGTTGATTTTAATTACTAGTAGTTATTTCCGCCTACAGAAAATAACATCTCTAACATGAAGGCCTCGCACTGCACAAGCAGAATTCACTACCCTACAGGCAACCTGGGACCTCCTTTCCCAGGAATCCAGAGGAATTAATATCCATCCCAGATATTTAGTGTCAGCCTACCTTTGATACTTCACAGATTGCCGTCCTCTAATTAAGGATGAAAGAAGCCGATGTCCCTCACTGAACCCAACTGTACTGGAGAACTTGCTGAGAGCTATTGTTAGGAAGAGGAATGAGGTATTCTTTTCCTATAGTGACTTGGCAAAAATATTCCACCAAACCAGCCAGTGATCCCGGGTAAACAATAAGATCCTAAATTAAAGGACAGTGAATAAAGTGAGAATAGGCAAAGAATTAATGGACTTGCCTACTCATCAAAGCATGGATGGACGCAGTTATGCCAATATAAATATGTGCAGAATGTATGGTATGGTGTATCTAGACACCTCTCTTACTTCACCCATACTAGGAGCTGCATTGTCACAGCTATTTTGCATTAAAATATGTTGCCGACAGAGTGTAATAAATGCTGTGCAGCTGGAGCTAAATGTGGTATTTTTCTTCTGTAGTTCAACTGCCCAGTGACCTACCCCATGCCATCCACTCTTTTCAGGGTGCTTTTTCTTCTTCATGTTGCTATGTGACCATTGGCCAATTGGCAAGGAGAGGAAAGAATTATCTGGAAATTTTAAATATTAAATCTGCAGTGGTTAGAAAAGATCTTTTTCCTCCAACAGAGATTAAAAAAAGTGCGTGCAATCTGGCTGCTTCTGAATGCCAAAAGAAATATGACAGCTCTTAATGCCTGGGAAAGGCTTTTAAAAAAAATTGATTCATTTATTTATTTTTCTTTCTCTCTTTTTTTGTTTTTAAGTCTTGGTTCTTAAGGAAACAAGGCTTAGGAAATCACACTCTGTCTGCCAAACGTTTTCAGTAACTTTTGAACCTGTGGCAATTCCTGAACCAATTCCAACCTAATCTGATCAAGGGCTAAAGAGCTCAAAAACTTATGTCCTCACAAACTTTGTGAAAATCAGAGAATGCATGAAAGGAAAAGATCAAAATTAGGATCCCTGTGGTTGGAGAGGCTGAAGCAAAACCTCAAACTATCCATCAGGTTTGTCGTGGCCAGGCAATCAGCATATGTGTCTCTGAATTTATTGTAGCACCTGCCTCTCGTAGACATGGGTGTTGGGGTGGTATGTGGACAGCGTAGGAGCAGAGCTATGGCTTCACGGAGGCCGGTGCAGGGGAGAAGATAGAGAAACGTTGTAGCCAAGCTGCATTAGTTCTGCTCCTTGTACAATAACTGAACTTTTTTTCTACCTTCACCTCTTGCCTGACACTCTTCCTTTCCTAGAATAAAATAAATAATTCACTATTATTCTCATTACAATAGGTCTGTTCTAGTTCATGGCTATGACCAGGAAAAGGGAAATCTCAAGGAAATATGAGCCCTGTGACTAAATGAACTAATTAGGCCAAATTAATGAGAAGGGATTCATCTATTGAACTCGAGAGGAGCTTTTCTTGACAGGCCAGACTTCTTTCCCCCCTCTTTTTAGATTTCCTCTTTTCTCTCCTCTCTCACTTCTGACTAATTCTTGTGAATTTTTTTCTCTGGTTTCTGTCTCTTTTTTCCTTATAGCTGCCTTGCCAATTCACTCTCACCCCAGGACCAGTGCGCTCTCTCTATTGCCCCCTCTGCCATCGCATTATAGGAAAGATCTAGAGAAGCAAAGATAATTATTTTGCCAGTTTCCTATGGGTTTAGTTCATTGAATGTGGTTTTGCAACTATGAAATATTGTTTTAATAAAGTTCAAAAAGAGAAACTATTGGCACTAAAAATGAATACATACTCTTGGCAGAATCTTTTGTCTTCAAGGTAATGCAGGAGGTAATTTCTGGAGGAGACTTAAGTACTACTGGGACGGGGTGGTAAATTGACTCAGCTCCAGATACATACATGTACAAATGTCCTTTTTTTCATTCCTGGTGCTTTTCTCTTACACATACTTGGAGTTTAAATACAGCTTTTTTTTCACAGGATAACCCCTATCAGGGCTGCTTTTTTTTTTCTATACAAGATTGTAAACCCTAGTTCACTAATTGAAGCCCAAGATAAGTTAGTTTTAAATGCCACACAGCTGCTAACAAAGTTGAAAAAAACCCCCTCAGTTTACTGTTTTTAAGCAAATAGTGCTGTTTTGATTATCTGCATTTTAAATAAGGATCATCCATCATTGAAACATTTACAAATCACTTATTTCATTTTTTTTTAAGACTTCAATAGGAAACCACAGAAACTGAAACCATTATGGTTTTGAAAAAAAGGAGCATTTTAAAACTAAAAAAATAATTGAAAGCATTCTAATAAATTTACCTCCCGGTGCAGCATCTGACTTCAAGCATTTTGCTTTATTCAATGAATACGGCTTACAGGGCACGGCTGGAAAGGAAACACTCCCTTCAGCACGATATGGGAAAGGAAGGGGGAAAGAGAAGCCGAGCGGCTCAGGAGGGATGTGTTACCCACGATACGGGGGGGGGGGGGCGTGGGAACGCAGAGCCCCGGCGCTCTCCCTGTTCCGCAGCCACCTCCAAAACGTTGGAGCACGAAGCCGACTGGCACGGTAAACTACCAGTCTGCAACTTAGCCCAGAAAAAGCCGAGCACGCCGCCGCACGCCTGACCCCCGCCCCAGCCGCGGCTCCGCGCCCCTCCGCGACTACAACTCCCGTGGGCCCGCGGCGCAGGGCCCGCGGCACCGGCCCACCCCCTCCAGCCGCTGCGGGAGCCGCCGGCGCGGGAACGGCCGATTGTTAACCTCGCCAGCGGGGCTGCCCCTAAAGCGGGAACGGGGAAGAGAAACCGTGGGACCCTCTCCCCGTCCTGCGCGGCGGGCGGAGCCGGCGGGACACTGCCCCGCTCCTCGGGAGGCGCCGGCGCGGGCAGCCCGGGGTGTTGGCGGGCCTTTCTCGGGCGGCGGCGCCGCGATCGCGCCTCCCTCTCTCCAAGATGGCGGCGCCGTTGGCGGTAAATTCGGGTAAGCGGCAAATGAGTGCGGGGCCGTGGCTCCTCTTTCTCCTCTGTGGCGGTGCTGCTTGCCGTCTTCCCCGCCGGTTGGGGGGCGCGGGGCCGGCGCCCCTCCCCGAAGCCCGCGGGAGTGGCCGGCCCTGGGAAGGCGGGTGTGAGGAGGCGGCGCGGCCTGAGCGGGCGGCGGGTTGCGGGGGCGGCGGTGGGCAGAGCGGCCTCCCCGAGGGCCTCCGCCCGGGCGGCGGTCGCTGAGGCCGCGGAGAGGTGGTGGAGCTCCGCGGTCGGGGCTGCCTCCGTGCCCGGCTGGTCCTGGCAAGGAGTGTACGAAGCTACTAACACGGGATAGCAAAGGCCGCCTTGGTTCAAGAGGTCTGTGGTGACTCTGTGCATGTGCGATTAAGCATCGCTTCTATATTGCACTCATCTCTCAACGCTGTGCGCAGTAAAAGGCAAAAAAGAAATATGTCCCTAATTTTGCTCTATGCTATACAAGGAGTCTGGAAATGCTGAGCTGATTTCTCTTGCATTGAGTGTTGCTAAGGATTAGGAGCATCAGGATCATCCATGGCTCATTCAGAGCCTGTCACAGGGAGCAGTTGTGAGTTACTAAGGCAGCACTTACCCAGTTATACTGGGTAATAAACCTAATACAAAAGGGAACGACTAGATAACCAGATAATAACTTAGAAGGTCATTTGGTCCAACACTCCTCCTCCTCCCCCCTCTTAAAGCAAGGCCAGCTCAATCAGGTGGCTCAGGGCCTTATCTAAACTAGTTTTGAATACTTGTAAGGGTGAAAATCTTCCCAGAGGCCTCTCTGGGTCTTTGTTCCAATGTGTGATCACCCTCACAGTGATTTTTTTACATTTTTTTTTTCCTGATGGGTAACTGGAAGTTTTAGTATTGCAGCTTGTATCAGTTGCTGCTCATCTTTTCCTGGGGTACCTCTGTCTCTGTTTTCAGTGTATACTGCCATTCAGTAGTTGAAGACAACAAAGCTCCCATCCCTCTTTATCCTTCTTAAAACCAAACAAGGTAAATTCTTTCAGCCTCTCCTCATACATCCAGTTCTCCGGCTCCATATTTCAGTGTCTTGCTCTGGGGAGTCCAAAACTGGGCACAGTACTGGAGTGAAGGAGTCTCAAGAGATGCCTAAAAAATAAATTGCCTACACCTGCTGGTTGCAGTGCATTCTTTGCTATGAGGACGTGCTGCTGACTAGTGTGCAGCTTCCTGTCTATCAGGGCATTTGGGTGTTTTTCTGTAAAGCTGCTTTTTGGCCACTCGGCCCCCAGCCCATTGGAGTTATTCTGTCTCAGGTGCAAGACATTGCATTTGCTGTTGTTGAGCTTCATTAGGTTAATACAGGGAGAATGGAGACCCTATGAAAAGCAGTCATGAGTAGAATATGGGCATGGCCAAAAGGTCTATAACTAAGGTGGTGTACATCGTAGTGACTAGTTAATAAAATTAAAAGCTCCATTCCTGGGTCAGGTGAGGAGTAAATTGTACAGAGAAGATATTTTGATCCAACTGAATCAGTTACATCCCTGCCCCCTCACAGAAAAGCAGTAATAAAGCAAAGACCCTTTGTTTGAAATGTGACTTTGTTAAGTGAAAATTGGAGTAGTTCAAATGAGACTACACTTTATTTTATGTTACATGGCAAGAGATTCCATAGCCTTATAATTAAAAACAGTAGGGGAAGAAGGAGTTATGTACATAGAAGATGAGATAAAAGTTAAAGCAAATGTGACACTAGAACTAATTAAGAGTTTGCCTTAGGTTATAGTATATTATTTGTGGGGACAGACATAGCGTGGTTAAGTCTATAACTTGGCAAAAAGTTCAGGCTTAAGTGTCAACTGCTGATGTTGCTAAAAGAAGCAACCCAGCCTGTCCTTTCTTGCTGTCCCTGATGGGATGGTCAGCCTTTCTAAAACTGTAGTAATAATAATAGAAGCAGCATAAATGGGAAAAAGTCAGCATGGTCACTAAGGTCCAACCTGCTCTTTATCCCAATTGCTTATTCCTTTTTCTGCAATACTTCATCTTTGTGCTAGCGTAGCTTGTGCCGTTGCAGAGCAAACCGGGTTGTAGATGTGATCCTACTGGAAATAAACTCTTTTTTGGATGAGTTTTTCGGTTAGAAGAATTAGATCCTGTATCCGTTTTAATGCCTTACAGTAAGTACATGTATTTGGGCTGGGCAAAACAATATGTTGTAGGGACAAGAGCAAACAAATGGGCCAGGGATATAGTTGAACAGCTTTTGGCAGGCGCTGTGGATTGCTGCTGGTGTTTATTGGACTTGGTAATGTAATAAGAGTGAAAAGGCCACATCAAGTGGAAGTAAATCTCTGAACTCTGAAGTTATGTGGGAGAGCCAGTTACAGTCTGGAGTGTGAAATTATTTGTCTGATAGTAGCTATTTTTAGTGACTTTGTCTAGGCAGGGGTAACATGGTTATGATGAAAACACTCTGATGCTTAAAAAGGACAGAGGATTTGTCCTTTTTTACAGTCTGTCCTCTCAGATACAGCTTTACTACCATTGCTAATTACATGGTAAATGATGATAGTTTTTGTTAGTGCTGAGTTTGGGACGAGAGGGTTTGTTTTGTTTTTTTCTTGTTTTGTGTGGTTTCTTCCTTTGCAACAGAATAGAACTGACAAAGTTTTACTTGGTTTGCTGCTTCCAAGACACCTTAGGTAGTGGTAAAACTGACTGAAACCAGTGGCCTCACTCTGAGACCTGCTCTTGTCTCCATGCTCACTCGCCACACTTTGACTTGGCTTCTGCTGCCTTATTATTCAGGGAATTCATGCAGTGTTTTGCATTCCTTTGAGGTGGTGTCTTGAGTGTATGAAAAGAGGAGAATCTTCACATCAGAGTAGATACCTCTTGCTTGCTGTCTTAACAGAAGCAGCCTGGTCAAGACGAGGTGCGGATATGTTTGACTTTGATGCACCTAGTCAGGTTTACCTTAAGGGTTAGAGCTGCTTAGAACAAGCTATGTGAAGATAAAGTGTTGCCACTGTACTTGATGTTATACCATGGTATTAACTTGTACATTAATAAGAAGAGGAAAAAAAAAGTTAAGCCAGTTTTAGTTGAAATGCTAGTATTTTTTTTATATAGGCTACTCTGCAAGGCATAGTTCTATTTCATCATTTCTCCAGAAACAAAGGCAGTTTCAGAGGCCTCTGCTGTTCACTACGCACTTGCTCTTTCCCTCTGTGCTTCAGGCATTGTTCCTTCAGTTGTTTTTATGATTAACAGGGCCACTTTTTAACCTGTGTTAATGAAATACTCTGGTGTTTTTGTTTTTTTTTTTAAAAAACAAGGTTGGAAGAACTCTGGAAACTTTGCCTTCCCCCTGACCCTTTAATTTGGATCATTTGACTAACACGACTTACAGTGCAGTTCATCAAAGTTAATGAAGCAGGCACGTGTATGGTTGGGAACAAGTCCCTGTGAATGAAGGAGGGCAGCAACCTCTTAAAGTAGCTTTTCCACTAGTAAAATTGTAGCATGTAGCTTATATCCTTGGGCCAGGGACTGTTTCAGTAGATGCACAGAAACATGTAACAGTACCTGCGGTCAGGCAGTGGTTGTTATGTGGTAGCTTGCAGGCGAACAATGCAATTGCTAATAAATTTATCTGGTATGTTTAGTGGTGACTTGTGGTGTGTAAAATCTGAAACTTTCACAAATACAAATGATATCTAGCAAGGAAAACATTTTGGTACTTCTGATTAATGTGGGTCTTAATATTTTGAGTTTTTTAAAATAGGATGTTAATACTAGGTGCTAAGAATAATTTTCTGTCTGTAAGGTTTTCAGTTTAGACAATGATTCTGGATGAAGTCTGAAGAGTATACACTTTTCATGAGACCAGATAAGGAAACTTCTAGTGCACTCTTCATGCTACATGCTTTGGGTTCTGAATAATACAACTTCTAGTGAGGAAGAGACCATTCAGCTCTAATACTAAATTCAGATTTGAAATATGCAAAGAAAACTCTTTTTCAGTGTTGAGGAAGAAGAGAGATTGTATTTCTAAAGTAGGGTCAGACTTCTCTTAAATAATATATTTGTGCTTGCTAGTTTCCAGAAATAATCTGGCCTCTTCTGAACATAGTCAGGTAATTATGTATATTGATCTGTCTGTTTCTAGCAAAGGAAATTCATATCTTTATGAAGCTCTTGTACATAATGTTAGCAGCAAGTGTGTCTTAGGGATCAAAAGTACTTGGATTTATTTTTTAAATTAGAATGAGAAAGCTGAGTAACTGTGAAAGAAAGTGTCCTTAGTCTTATGATTTTTTTCCTTATGTAATATGGCCTTTAATCTTACATTTTTGGTTTCTAGTTTATTTTATTCTACACAGACTGATGCAATGATGCAACAAATTCTGATAGCACTGCTGTTCATTATCAGTTCATCATATATTAGGTATTTCTTTGTTTTATTTTTCTATCAAAAATGGACAGCAGAAAGGCAGCCTTGCTGAGTTATGTTCAGATTCAAGATCTGCTGTCCAGTTCCTAGTTATCCTTTAATCTTACCGAAGTGGATGGAATTTCTTAGGCATATAAGGATAAAAGATTACAGAGCTGGTATGAAATTTCATTATAAGATGACTTTCACCCCCAGAACTTAGCTGCGTTACCTCATCTTTTCTGCTTTTCTAGCTCCCTAAATGCAATTAGGTTTTATGTCAGACCACTGGTCGTTTTTTTTTTTTTGTGCCGTAAGAAAGGAAAATATGCTTTACTTGATGGGCATAACAGTCTATACCATCAAGCTGAGACTAATAGTAGGTTTAAAGAGTCTGTTTATTGAAAATACCATATGAATACTTTGTTTTCTTTCTTTCTCCATTTCAAATACATTTTTTTATTTCTTCTTTTAGCTGCCAGCTTGTGGGGTCCATATAAGGACATATGGCAGACTGTAATGAATGCCATTTGGAAAAGGCAACCTGAAGCTATTCATCGCCTTGACCAGGTCTTAAAGAAACACAAATCTGACTTCATCTCTCTCTTCAGAAATCCGGTACTGGCCTAATGCTCTCTTGTGGAATGAGTTGAAGAGTGGATGATTTACTCTGTCCTGTATTGTTGTATTACATATTGTTTAGGCCCTGACCATTCTTTTCTATGTTTTTTACAGTACGTAACACAAATGTGTTATAGCAATCTTGGTCTGCTGTAAGAATACAAATAACTTAAAATTATCCTGTACAAGACACAAAATAACATGTATTATTCATCTATAACTTTATTTTTCCTCTTTCATTATTTGAATGTTATTTTGAAAGGAATAGTAAAAGAATCTGATGACCCATTAGTCAAGTACTAGCTATTTTTGCTACTCTTGTGTGTCTGAAATAAAGTGCAGAACTTATTTTGTCTGGTTTTGGTCCATGCTCATGCTTCAGTCAGGTTAATGAACACATAGAACATGTGTGCACATGGATTCACAAAATATAGAATGTGTATCATTATGAATGTGAGATGATGTGGAGAAATTCAGTGTTTCTTGGCTGATGGATCATAAGGTAGCAACTAGAAATATGTCATCTTTCAGTGGTGTTAATTCTGAAATAGTACATAGCTTTTTAAACTGATAGGTCAGAAAACTTAACAGCTATAGAGTTTCGTCAGTGGATTTCAGTGTCTAAGTTTAACAGGAAAAGAATGATGTAGTAAATAGTGCTCTGGGGTAACGGGACAGTTCTGATCAACAACCCAGATGTCCCTCATTGAGCTGATACTAATTCCTGTTGAGAATTGTGTCAAAATTTACTTTGTCTCCATTATTCTGAGCAAACTAAATGTCAACATTGATTGTATAAGATTATTTTTGGTATGTTCCCACAAAGAGGACATTGCTGTGCAAGTGTGAAGCATTTTTAGGATGCCTTTACTATCTCTGTGTTTAAAAACACTGCCTTTGTTTTTATGATGACAGCCTAACCTGTCAGAGCTGTATTTGTGAGGAAGGATTAATGTGTAAAGCTTTATTCAGTATTTGATCTTGCTATTTTGAGTAACTTCTGATGCTTGTTTCTCTTGCAGCCAAAGAATGTTCAGCAGCATGAGAAAATTCAGAAAGCAAGTACAGAAGGGGTTGCTATCCAGGGTCAGCAGGGAACTAGGCTTTTGCCAGAGCAACTCATCAGAGAAGCCTTTATCCTCAGTGACCTCTTTGATATTGGAGAGTTGGCAGCTGTTGAGCTCCTTCTAGCTGGTGAGAAGGGAAAATATTTAAGAGCTGGAGAAATACAACTTAAATAGGGCCTTCTTATTTAAGTGTATGCTTAACATGAATGCATGATTCAGTCAAGGCCTTAGCTTCCTGACATAGAATGTTCTTAAAAAGAAATCTGCTGTCACTGTAACGTAATATGATAACAGTGTTCTGAACCTTAATGCTCATATCTTATGCTGTTACTGCAAAAGGGGGAATAATTTGAGGGGTTTTTATGATTTGCTTTCTTTCTCACTGAATTTAAAAATAGTTTAAAAATAATTGATTGAGTTTTTCTATAAAGCAGTGCAATAGGTATTGGTTCTTCAAATTATGGGTTAAATTATACATTGATATGTGACTCTATTTGGATCATAATCTAGCAACTGATTAGGAAGAGATGTATTCTGGAAGGAGATGCGTGCTTTGCATGTAGAAAATGGATTTCAGAGTTATTGAAGTGTAATTGTTCGTTATTACTAGCTACTGTTCATCATTAACTTTTAAAAAATTCATTGAAGTAGCAGCTTGCAAATTTGTCACTTTTGGAAAGCCATCTTCAAGTCAACCTCACTTTCGGTTTTGAACTTGAATTTTCAATGTAAATTCAGACAGAAAATTTCATTTTGGATAAAGAAAAGACATTTTTGCTGATAATCAGCTTGAATTATTAAGATGGGTAGATATCAGTTGCAAATACCATTTGGACTGGGATATTTGTGGACTTGCACTTCAATTTCTTTTAATTATTTTCAATGTTTTAATGGTTGAATATAAATTTTAATAATAGCACCCAAAATATCTGTGATTTTTTTTTAAGTGCCTGAAATGAATCAAAGTGATAGTGAATAACCACAGTTGCTTTGAATGCTACACCTGTATTTCAATTAGAAATACAAAGATGCAGAGCTGTTATCAAAGTGTGTATGTTCGACTTCCTGTGACTATTCTGTGCATTTTCATTCAATAGGAGAACACCAGCAACCTCATTTTCCTGGCCTTACGAGAGGTCTAGTGGCTGTTCTGTTGTACTGGGATGGAAAGAGATGCATTGCCAATTCACTACGAACCCTCATCCAGTCACGCCAAGGCAAGACATGGACATTGGAACTCAGGTCTGTATTAGGGTGATGAGCTGATCAAAGGTCTTTGATTTAAGTGCTTTTAGGATTAATTAGACTCAAGGGAGTATGATTTTTCTCAGATTTGTTTGTTTCTCATAACCTGATGCAGTTGCTTTCATGTTTCTTTTTTAAGCATAATATTATTTTTTCTTATATTTTTATTGGATTATAAGGATATCCATTTTTCTTCCAGTTCTTTCATGCTACTTCACCTTTTGGCAGTGTTTTTCTTCAGACACCCTCCTGGTCAGTGTTGCTGTAACTAGTGAGGATTACTCAGTGTTTTGGAGACTGAGTTTCTGTTCTTGCTGTGTTCTGTCTTCCTGTGTCCTGCAAAAGTGCTTCTGCCTTTACTTAAAATGGATGCACACTCTACTGGCGAATGTAATATGCTGATGTTTTTTGACATTAAAAACAAAACAGTATGCTGTTTACTTCCAGTGCACAGTGATTGCTTGAATAGAGAAAGATTAAAAGGTGTGTTCTAGTGTAAATATAAATTCTGAAACATAAAATAAATTATTACTTTAGAACTAGCTCTATCTACCACTTCAGTAGGGTGCACATAATTGGACATTTGCATTTACTAGTAAGAAAGGCTGTGAGCTTGTAAATTATGTGCCTTATATATAGTACATTTTCCTTTTGATAGAAACCTTAACCAGCTGATCCATGTTGTATTCTCATATTCCATATTCCTGAACCTACAGTTACCTAAAGACTTCGTATTCATTCAGCATAATGTTTTGAGAGGGCACTGCTTACTAATTAGCAATGCACATTTAGTTACTTTAGGTATACACTGTAATTGTACATTTTCTGTCAGAAAATACGTTTGATGGGATTCATTATTTTAGACTTCCTCTGTGACTGGGAATAGTATGATTAATTGTTAAATTTATGTTCTTTCCATTATAGTCAAGAGTTAATGTCCATGACAACACGCTTTACAGATGATTTAATGGAGCAGGGTTTGACGCAGAAGATCCTCACTCTTGTGTCTCACATTGATTTGAACAATGAATTTGATAAACTCCAGAGAGAGCGAGGATTGGGCAGTGAGAAACATCGCAAAGAGGTAAACCTTCACTGGGTGTGAATATGCTTCTGAGTTAATGCACAGATTAGAATATACTTAGACCACCAAGATCTCTCTCTCTTTCCCCTGCTCCCCCACCCTGTTTGTCTTCTACCTTTCAAGCCCTTTTACTGTCTGAGGGATCATAGTAACTACTCCACAGCTTGTGCTGTGGATTACTTTCTGCATTTCTGTTTTGCTGTTGCTCCCAGTTGCTCCCTGATGCTAGGGCATACCTTATTTTTAGTGAAAAAGTGTGATCAAGGACAGTATGTAAGTAAGCCTAACATTTGCACTACATGTAAACTTTTTTTTCCAGTTTTATTCTAAAGACTGTATTAAATCGTTTGCTCTCAGAACTACCATTATCAGCACCACTGAAATAAAAATAGCAAACTAAAATTCACAAATTATTAAAACAGATAGAAATCAAGTCTAGTCAGGCAAATAATGCTTCTCTTAATAATCCAATTGTGTTGATATGAACAGAAGCATTTCTAATAGTGAAGTGAGAATTGCTTGAAAATGAGTTCTCATTTTTGTAATCCTTGAACTTAATTGAGACTGTGACTAACTGCAGAGTGTGTTTCTAGTAGGAAGATTTTAAACATTATTGTTATAATTTCTGAGCTTCTTTCTAATGGATGATCTATCTAAAATTAATGTGTTATAATCAGTCAATTTTTTCCACCAAATAATTTGTTTTACACTTTTGCTATTAATCTAGAAACTATGCAAAGAATATCCTTCTGATTTACCTTAATTTACCTTAATTTTACCTTATAATTCATTTAATGTTTAATGTTAGAAGTTTTTTTCTTCCTTTTAGGTGGACTACCATATCTCCTTCTGTATTCATTAGAACTATTTATTCTTTTGGAGTCTGTGCACAGATCTCTTGCTGTGTTAAATGTTGAAAAGTTTTTTCTCTCTATCACCATGCATGTGATTTTACTGGGGATAGAATGCTTATAGCTCTTCATTTTTTTTGAAAATTTAATCAGGTATAATGGATATAGGGCAAGAACGTTATTAGAGCTCTATTAAAGCTCGTAATTTAGCTAAATAAAATACAGTTTTACAAAGACCATTATGAAAGGCTGTTAGTGGCTTTTTATTTTTTAAGTCTCTTTTTTAACTTCTAATGTTTTTATATGACTTAAAGCAGTTAAAACTCAGATTGGGGGAGGAATGAAGTTAACAAATGAAATAAATGTCCTGGTTTGAGAAGAGGTAATCTTTGGTGTAACTGTTAGAAAAAAGACAAACTTTGTTTTCAAGAGTCATTGTACTTAATTTTATCATAGCATGCAATATTTTGCTAAATAAAAAGAAAAAAGTACTTTTAGTATGAAAGTGCTTGGTGGCCTTTACGTTGGGCATGATATTTGTTCAATATGTAATAGGGGATGATAGATTTCATTTATGTTTATATTCTAAAGTTGAAACAAATATTTTGTCTGGGGAAAGAAAGTTCTAATTTTGAATGTCTTTCATATTTCTAAATGTCTTAAAAGTTAGGTATTTGTATAGTCAGTTGAAGGTATCTCTTTTGGGGCAAGGGAAAGACTATGACCTTGTTTGGATGTAACTACCAGGGTAGTTGTGGATTAGAGACAGGAGGTGTGACTTTCGTATGAGTTCTATGTAGATTCATGTCTCTTGACCTTGACAGAGATGCTGGTTTGCATGTAGTCGTGTTCTAGGGTATCTACTCACAGCTGACATGAAGTACATGGGAATATGAATGCATTTAACAAGCAGAAGTGTGCCTTTTGTTGTTTAGCAATTAAAAAACCCCAACATTTTATGTAGCAGCTGCCTTTAGAGTAATTTCAGCTTAACATAGTCACGCTGACTGACTGAGAAGGACAAATTGAATGTGTTGCCAGAATATTTATATTAACTGGTTTTTGTTTGTTTTTCTCTTTTAAAGGTTTCTGACCTCATTAAAGAATGCCGACAGTCCTTGGCTGAAAGTCTATTTGTCTGGACCTGCCAGTCACCACTGAGTAAGGATGACACTCTAATCCTCATAAGTTACCTGGAGAAAGTAACAGTGGAAGCTGATGGCTCGCTGGATGGTGTGAACTTGTCTCTCCTCATGGCCCTCCTTTACTGCTTTGATGTCAGCTTTCTGGAACAAGGCACAGAGGATCGTGAAGGTAATGCTGGCAGGTTTCCCAGAGAGGTTATGTTGTGTAGATGGATAAATTACTATTAAACCAATTTTGTTATTGACCAGTAACAAATTGGTAGGATTTTGCCTGTTTGTTTTCAAATTTGTTTACTGGGTGTTGGTGTTGTGTTTGTGTTTTGTTGTTCTTCAAGATTTGCTGCACCGGCTCCCTCTGCTAGCAGAAAGACAGTATATAGCAACAATACACACTCGTCTTCAGGAGTCTCAGCCTTGGAAATTGCCAGGCCTGCAAGCTACTGTTAGATTAGCCTGGGCGCTGGCATTACGAGGAATATCCCAATTATCCGATGTGACAGGTAAATTACCCTAAAGTGCAGTTGCTGCACATTAGTTTTCAGAGCTTGCAAGTGGTATAAATAGAAGTATCTGTTACCTTTCTGAATTGTTATTGTTTACTTTTATGATAAAATTACCATTGACACTCCTTTAAAGCTTTCTTAGTATGTGAGTTTGGTTGTTGAGAATTCAATTGCTCTGAAATATACACAGATTTAGAAATAATTACTTATTAGACAGTAATACTGCATAGTGTTGCATATATTGATATATATATAGCCATACTGAAGTGAGAGAGATTTTAGTGTACTGAAAAATGTGAAAGATGGCATTTTAGCAGTTTTAGTGTCATTTGAACACTTATAGGCATGAACCTATTCTTAATTTGACTTTTTACATCTGTAAATGTTAAATCTCAGTATCTTGAGAGGACATATCTATTTTTAATTTTTTTTTTCCTCTCTGTACATCACAAGCTTTCCAGGCTCCCTACTAGGTCAAAAGTGAGTCTACTCAGAATATCTGTTAAAGAAAATGTAAACATTATAATTAATAAATGCTTAATTAAGGTTAGTTTGTTATTCTTGGTTCACAGCCTTAGATTTGATTGGGTGTATAGATTATGCACTTTAACACTTACTAAAGAAGTCAGGTGATCTCAACTTTCATTAACTTGTCTCTTCCAGTCTAGTGTTTTCTTGTTCGGTAGGAAAAACCTAGTTGAAAGAAGCGTGTCAATTTGCACATCTGCTGGGTATTCTGAAATATGTTTCATTTGGTAACAGATAATAGTAACTTATTTTTTTCCCCTCTTGTGATTTTTGTTGCCCAGCTCTTGCAGAATTCACTGAGGCAGATGAAGCAATGGCAGAGCTAGCGGTTGCTGATAATGTCTTCCTGTTCCTGACTGAATCTGTTGTGGGGTCTGAAAATTTCTACCAGGAGGAATTTTACGTTCGCAAAATTCATAACCTTGTCACAGACTTCCTCGCACTCATGCCAATGAAAGTAAGTTGTTTGTGCGAATAGCAGTTCCTGAGAAATGTGGGCATCTCTTCTTTCTTTCTAACATTAGGACAGGTAGCATAGACATGCAGATATGACCCTCAGCTTGAGGTGCTGCAGTTCAGAAAACTTGTTGACTTCATGGAACCCATATAGTTTGGGGTTTGTTTTCCACACTGAAGTGGAATGTGATTTTTAAAACACTTCAGTGTGGTGAGATTTGCAAAGCAAGCTTTTGTGGTGGTAGTGAGTTTTGTTTTGCTTTACATGATTAAAATTTAAATGAATGCTGAAATCGTTGGCAATGTATGTGGGTATTGATTTATTTTGTTTTGTTGGTTTTTTTCTTTTGATACAGACAGTAGTGTAACCTAAATTAATTTATGGTTTTTGTCTCTCATTTTTCATTTATTCTTTTACTAATGATCTTTTCCATATTTAAGGGGAGGGATTCTACTTTTCAATAGTATCAGTTGTTGGGAAAATGAGCAGCTGTTTTCACTAGAACAGCAGAAATGCTACAAAAGGGTTTTAAAAAAGTTTGAAGCAAATACAACAGTTTCATTTGTGCAAGACCTTGTATCTAGACATGGAAAACTAAAACTCTATGAAAATGCTTTTAATTAATTGATAGAGGCTTTATTTTGTGATCTTCATTGTGTTGAGCTGTAGTTGGAGTTGCCAAATACTTTATTTTTTTCAACGTGGAAAAAGAAGGATTTAAAAATATATTTTGTTCATTGTAACCTCACAGAATGTGAGCAATATTGGCAGGAAAAACTATTTGAGTTTCCAGAAACTTTGAGGGCATATATGAACATGCTGTAAACAGCTTTTAGGTTTAATCATAATTTATCTGTAATCTGTTGGTGTTGCATGTTGTTTTCTCAAGCTGTCTTTTTAACCCACAGAATATCCACAGAACGAGTAAAATGTCAGTTCAAACAAGTTCACGTTGATAACTTTACAGCTGTATTTCTGCTGCAATGGCTGCCTTAGCACATTGTTATCAGGCTTTGGACATCCTTTGAAGGCTGCATGCAATGGCGTTTTCCTCTAATACAGACGCAGTAGCTGTTAGGAATCTTTTTGAATACATGAGGTATATTTTATGGAAGTTCCTTAAACAATTAAGTGCAAACAGGGTTGGAACTGGGAACTTTTTTTTTTGATAGGCAGTTCTTCATTGGATGGTGTTGCTTTATGAAAGATTGAATGTCTCCCTGTTATGATACCAGTTTTTATGAAAGAGATACAAAGCAGATTTTTTTGAATGAAGGTGGAAGAGCTGGAGACTGACCTAGGCAGAGGTTGCTGCCATATTAGATTTAGAACAGATGTGACTCTGCCTCCTGTATCCACAGAACTGCCTGAAAATCCCAAGGCTGGCTGGTTTGTTGGTGCATCTCTCCTCTTCATTGCATTATGGAAATGGAGGCTTTATCTCTGGGAAGACTATTTTTTTTTCCGTTTCAGTGTTTTTGCTTTGGTGCAGATCTGCAGTTGATTGTAGCTAATGCCTAAAAATGAGAGGGATAATTTTTTCATTACAAGTAAGATTCTGTAATACAGGATATAAGCAAAAAATCTGACTGTTGACTTCTAGTCCAGTTTGATAGAGGCCAGTACTAGTTGTTTTGCAGGAAGGACTTTGTTAGCAGGTAATTGGGATATAGCCCTACAAGGGAATTTTGTGTCTTAACTGCTATTAATTAGTGGTTGGCTTATGTACTCAGCTATTTCTACTGAATCTCAAATTTTAGGTGGAGAAGTGTCTGCTTTACAGGATCTTTTTTTTTGTGTGTGTGTATGTATAACCTGTCTTCAGTTTTATTTAAAGCTGTAAGTCAGCATTTTATTTAACTCTTCTGTAGAGCTTTAACATTTATGCTGCTTGCCAATAATGATTTGGGTAAATCTTTTGGTTGACTGCATTATGTTCAGAACTTGATAATTAGCTTTAGTCACTCAGATAATTCATTATTTCATTTATCAGCACTCAATTTTGTCTGTGTATTAGTTTTGTTAATATACTAATTTGGCCAGTTTGTTCTGACGCTTTCCATGGTTATTTCTAGTTTTTAACTATTTTTTCCTGATGAGGCACAATTATCTTGCTGCTCATTCAGTTTTGCAAATTAAGAGATATTATAGACCATAAACCTATTGATCATCACCATGTTTTAATTTTTGGTGTGTTGAATTGGTCGCTTATTTCTGTTTCGTGTTCCTCAATGTCTGCTTAATATTTAACAAAACCTAACTTCTCATCTCATGGCTATTTACTTTCTCCTGCCTCTGGTGGGGTGTTTTGTCAAAGGCTTTTTGACATTAAAATGAAATGTCAGCTGTTTTTTGTTTAGTAATTAGTTTTTTCAACACAAAGAATTTTACAATACTGATTAAAGGTCGCTTTAAAAAATTGCTGCAGTTATTCTTCCCTTCCCTTCTTTCCCCGACGTATTTATTGACATGTACTAATGCTTTTCATTGCAATAGACTGGGTCCAAAGTAATTACATCAATCGAAAACTTCTCAAAACATAAAGTAGTTGTAAGCAGAAGTAGCCTTACACATCTAAGAAAGGTGCAATCCCCAGATCTATAGACAGAAAATATATTACAGTTTTCTGTTTCTTTTCACTCCTTGTGGATAATGGGCTAGCTTACTTTGTTGGAAGCTAACCCATCTAGCATTCAAAGTAAGAGGATGAAAGGATCCACCTTTTGGGGCCAAACGAGAGGGTCTGATGAAGTTAGTTGGGAAAAACTCCCATGATGTAAGTTCAGGACTTTTCCTATGAACGGAGGGCCTTGCCAGTAAGGAAGTGATGGAATATATCTTTGAATGTAAACTCTTGTGGGTGAGATTAAAAAAATAAGAAATTGAACATTCTTGTCATGCATGTGCATTTGCTTTCTTAGTTTTTAATAGGCTCTTTAGACAATTCCATTATTTCTGTTCTGTTTCATTCTTAGCTAAATATAGACTAATGTTTTTCTCCATAAATTGTGTAGGTGAAACAGCTGAGAAACCGTGCTGATGAAGATGCTCGCATGATTCACATGAGTATTCAGATGGGTAATGATCCACCTATTTCCCTTCGGAGAGATCTGGAGCATTTAATGCTTTTAGTAAGCCCTGTTTGCTTTTAAATTACTGTGGCAAAAAGTGGTTGTGACTTTCCTTCTTAATCAGAAAACCTATATCTGAATGATAACATACAGTGCTGGATCTTTCCCTTTTTTGGATTAGAGCGGGGTTTTTATTCTTAAGTATAGACACTTCCTATAACTTTTCTTGTAAAGGAATCAGTTTACTGCCTTGGCTTCTGATGTTAATGAAGTGTCATTTAATTCTTGTTTAGTGAGTAAATACTGCATTGTTTCTTATGTTTGAAGAATTATTGAGCTGAAGTTATTTTACAAAACATTAAAATTTAAATTTTAGATATTTAAATAAGATTATCTTAACATACCTATTATCTTATTTTAACATAACTTAGAAGTAGGAATTTTGAGACTACGGGCTATCACTGGAGTTGAGATCTGGCTAAATGCATGGGATACCTTTGTGTATCTAGACTTTAATGTTTACACAATGTTTTATGTTTCTGTAAGTCTTCAAATTTCTCCCTGTTTACTGTGGGTAAACTATAATTAGGTTTTAGGGGTTTTCCCCCACTATTGACAATTATTCTGATAAAAGGATTGACATTTTAAAATAATTTTCATGTGTTGATATATTTGTAATGAGAATTTTGGAAGACTTTTGTATTTGCTGTAGAGCTGGCTAGGCAAGGTGAGCCCACTGAGGCTGCTGGAATTACAAATTCCCTGATTTCAGTAGAATTTTGACCACCCGCATACATTTAAAAAAAAAATCTTTCTGTTTCTGTCATATTTTTTTAATAAAAGAAAGAAATTGAAATAATATAGAAGTGAAAGAAAACTTAAATATTTATATAAAAATTAGTTATTAAGCAAAAAAAACCCCACAGCGGAAAAGATTTGCATATTGAACCAGTGCATTTTGTATTTTCTGTTCATGAATAAGTTAAAAACTTGTATATTTCCCCTTATTTAGCATGAAAATGTGCAAGTGAGCAATTTTCAATATAGCAGTCTTTAATATAGGGATTACTTGTCTTTTCCAAAGGTAGTCCTTTAGGTTATAGAACACAACAGGACATAACAGGATGTAACAGGAAAATTTATAGTGAAACGCCTTCTTAAGTAGCTCTGAGATATATAGTAAACCTAATTGAAGAACTGGATATGAAAATTTACTCTGAGAAATTTGTACGTTCCAATAACAGATAAGATCTCTAATCCTGATACTGGCTAACTAAGCAAATCGTTATTTAAGGAGAAGTGAAACTGTTTTCTTAGCAGTCATTTAATCTGTAATAATTAGGTAGAATGTTATGGAAGTTTAACTTATGTGTGCATTTTTTAATTTCCCTGGCTGTCATATGTTCTGATATCACTATTTAGAAGCTATCATTTTCAGAGAGTTTTAAGAAATGGAACACCAGCTGTAGGATGCTTTTCCTCTCTGATGTGTTTAGCTTTTCTAGAAGTAGTGTTATGGTTGAAGTAATAATCTTTTCTTTATATAGGTGATTTTTTTTTTTTGTTTCTAACATCTTTCTTTCTCTGATAGATTGCTGAACTGTATAGGAAAGACCCCTTTAACCTGGAACTTGCCCTTGAATACTGGTGTCCATCAGAGCCTTTGCAGACATCTACCATCATGGGATCCTACCTTGGAGTAGCTCATCAACGACCCCCTCAGCGCCAGGTTATTGAAATTTTCTAGAGTAATTACTAATAACTTGAAATTGAAGTAATAAACAGACAATGAAGTTTTTGGTTTCCTTATTACAGCTAGTCTCTAAGACGACGTTCTCTTTTATCAGTGGCTTATCTGCATGTGTCCTGCTGTGCATGACGTGTTATTCTTACTTGCTCAAAAATGAGCTACTGCAAGTCATTCATGGTTGTCAGTAAACTTAGTAAGAACAAGTCCTAACAAACCCCTTTGAAAATTTTGTTTAGGTCTGATTTTGTTGCAGTTGCTAAATGAAGTCTGATAACAGTGCTCTTGTGTTTTCTGTCTGACCTCTACATACCTTTTTGGTGTAACTGAGAAGTTATTCCTTAACTATAAAAAAATCTTTACTATCTGTAGTTGATGTTATTTTGGGGGGTAAAAATCCGTAAGAATATTGCAGTTATTTAAAGCCCAAATGTTATAGCCCATGAGAGGCAGAACTTAAAAGTAGAATGAAGAAGCAATCTCAACAGATGAAGCAGGTGTTCCAAAACTCTTTAGGTACCTGGGATGCTGCCAGCCTTCAGTGCTTCTTGAAGGACTGTGCAGTGTTAGGCAAAACCTAGTAGGAGATGTGGGAGCATCCCATGACCCAGCCAGAATAAAGGCAACTTAAGTTAATGCCTGGCACAATCTGCAAGCACCCTAAGATGACCCCAGTAGGAACAATTGTGTGTGTGAGTTACTATGCAGGGATATGACAAGCATAGTGAATTCTTTCCCAATATCACTTAACTTGTGCTGTAGGATGTGTTAATAATACTGCTGTGCAGCATTTGTGAGCTGAAGTAAATTTTATCACTAGAAATGCAGAATGAGAGAGTTAGTATACTTTGCAATATCATGAATTATTTTGTTTATTTCTTCTTTGAAACATGTTTTTCACCTTCAGGGAAACTGAATAGGCCAGTCTATAAAGGATTTTTTTTTTTAATTTTTTTTGAGTTGTGATTCCACCCCTCTACTCTTCCCTGATTACATTAGAATCTGTTCTCTGACTTTGGCTGCCTATTGTTTTCTTAAAATACTCAACTCTAATTTTTTTCTTTTAAACACTGATCTTTATTTGTTCTAGGTTGTCTTGTCAAAGTTTGTTAGGCAAATGGGAGATCTACTTCCTTCCACAATTTACATCCCATACTTGAAAATGCTGCGAGGACTGGCTAGCGGGCCTCAGTGTGCTCATTACTGCTTTAGTTTGCTAAAAGTCAATGGCAGTAGTCATGGTAAGAAAGTAACGCTTCAGCTCTTTCTCAACTCTTTCTTTAGAAAAGTACAAAGATTCAAGATTAATTATGGCTTCACACTTCTAACATTTCATTATTAGTATAATGATAAAATTGGAAGGTTTCACTTGAAAGTGTAATCTGTAAAACAAAACAAAAAAAAAGACTGATTAGATAATTAAATGAGCACCTTAGCAAGTAATTCAGATAATGAAATAATGCATTGTTTTTAAAAGCGGTGTCTTAACACTGTAAGAGATGCAGAGTATCAATATTGCGTATTGTAAAATATAAAATGAGTAGTATCTTAAAGTTAAGTTGTGTATTTTGTAAATATAGTTGTCTTTCCTGGGCTGACTTTTTTCAGAAGCACTTTGTTCTGTTAGAATTTTTTTGATACAAGTAATATAATAGCACTTTCACAAAATAAGAGATGCTGGTCATTCCTGTGTTTTACATTAATTCTGCGTTGATCAAATCGGAAAGAAAACCCTACATTGAAGATATACAATGCTGCAAATATTCTGATTCATAAAATGGAAAACTTATTTGTATGGGCTTTTCATATTAGCACCTTTCTATCTCTATTAAAAAAGAAAACCAAAAAGCCTCGACAACAAAAAAACTCAAACCAGAACCACTAATTTCAGAAACAATAGCTTTACTTTGAACTTTATTTTTTCCTCTAGATAAGAAAAATTTCCTTTTAAATTTAACCACCCTGCTTGTCACCCTGTGAAAGAGTAGAAAGAAAATCTTGTCACCTGTTTGTCATTTTTCTAGCGGAAAACATCCAAGGAGCAGGTGGCAGCCCTGTCTCCTGGGAGCATTTCTTCCACTCTCTGATGCTTTATCATGAGCACTTAAGGAAAGACTTGCCAAGTGCAGACAGTGTCCAGTATCGTCACCTGCCTCTCCGAGGAATCACACAGAAAGAACAGGATGGATTAATTGCCTTTTTACAGCTGACCACTGTTATAGTAAATTGGGTAAGTAACCTTTTATTGTTTTCTTTCTTAATACATTATTTTTTCTTGCAAATCATAATCATTCAGCTGTGAAATTCACTTGACCAAAAAGGTATGTAGGGCAAATATATCTAGCAGTTGCTGTCATTTGATTAGTGAGCATGAAAAGTATGGGAAGCGTCAGGAATAAGTGTTATGACCACACATGCAGTCCAGGTGAAGCAGGAAGAGGTGACACATTTTCCTGTGTTGCTGGTGTTACTGATTTTCTTGCTTTCCTGACACTTAGGTGTCATGGAGATGTCTTTCAGAAGAAATAACTACAGAGTAGGAAAGTTGTTTGCCTTTAATTATGAGTTTGAAAAGGCAAAAATAATAGGTGAATTTAAAAGGAAATGGTAGAAATCTGGCAAGGAAACAGACCAACTGTGAAACTTGCCTCCAGAGTTTGATTTAAAATGTCCCCAAGCCAAGAGTGTGAAATGTGCCATGAATTGACTGTAAGAGTATTCAGAGATAATAAATGTGCAATGCAGATTTGATATTGTGAATTGTCTGGGTAATTCTGGATAGAGTGGAATTCAGTTCTGCAGTACTCACCAGACTCTGCAGCCTAAAAATTCTATGATGTAGTGAGATGCCCTTGATTTTGCTGACACAAACATGAGACAGATCAGTGAAACTATTTAGGCTTTTTAAAATCATCCATGGTGTTGGTGATAATGGGGTGTTCCTATGTGAGGTGTCGTGTCAGCACTAGATAAGCGTGGGGAAAAAAGAACTCTTAAAACTAGTATTTCCTGGCATCATCAAACTATAACCTGGGAAGAAGTAAATTTGATTTGAAGATGCAGGGAATTATCATTTGATGAGGCTAGAGGCTTGTTCCTGTCCAGTGGTTCTTCTGAGAGTCTCAAATGAGCTTACACTGGTGATGACCCTGCTCTTAGACTTAAACAAATTCATGTGAGTTCCTAGCAAATGTCCAAATGCAGTTTAAGGTCATTATAGAAATATTGATAAACTCCTCCTAACAGTGCTTGAGGAAGTGTCTAGAGTGTAGTAAGTACTTAAACTTATTTAAGACTAATACCATGAATGTGGAAAAAAAAATTGGGGTTGTTATAAGAAGCTTATATTATGCACATAATTATTCTGTATGGATAGGCACAATTTTAGTAGTCATGAGTCATTAAATTGGGCTTTTTGTTTAATTAAAATTATTTGCTTTGGAACAGTCTGCCATTCCTCTGTTTCGTATAGCTTCAAGTATGAAGCAGAGTTGTTTATGCTAAACTGTGAGTTAGAGGTTGTAAGACATGAATAATCTTCAAAGTAATAATCTGCAGCTTTGTTTTCTGTTGAACTCCGCAGAGCGAGAATGCTCGCTTGGCTCTTTGTGAGCACCCTCAGTGGACACCAGTAGTGGTCATTCTAGGACTTCTGCAGTGCAGCATTCCTCCTATTTTGAAAGCGGAGCTATTGGAAACCCTTACTGCTTTTGGAAAGTCTCCTGAAATAGCTGCTTCACTCTGGCAATCCCTGGAATACACACAGGTATTTTAGGATTTTCAGAGCTTAGAACTATAGCGTCCCCGTCTGTTGAAATTCCCAGTGTATTTGCAGTATTGCATTTCCTCAATTTTCTTCTGGCCATTGTTGAATATAATTTTTTTCACTTAGTGAAGTTCTTACTTTGAAATTATTTTGAAAATGACAGTATGGTTTTATGCCACAGAGATCTCATTGGCTGTGCTTATTTTACATAAATACAGGTTTTCTAACAGACAGCCCTGTGTTTTCAATAGTATTTTTCCACAGTGTTTGTCATGAGTAATAAATGTTCTGCAGGTTACATATTTTTCTGTTTGGGGGTTTTTGGGTTTTTTTTGGTATGTAATATTCTTCCAGTGTGAGTGGTGCTCCTAGAAGGAAGGGACTGACTAAAAAGCTTCACTTTCAGGTATTTAATTTTCAGAGGAAGTTAATTATAATTTATAGGATATTGTTGCCAACTTTCACTTTAGATGGCAAATGTCAGATACATGTTAAAAGCCTTACCTATTAAAAATGTTTTCCCCTTCTGTCTTGATTTCAGAGAAAAAAATTAAATATGAATCCTAAGGAAGATGAATATCAAAGGAAAATGCTCTTGATTATTGTTGGTTCAAAAATCGTAATGTGGCGGGTTTATTTTATAGTGTGTATTATGATTCAGGCTAATTGCTGTTTTGTTTGGAAGAACTTGAGGCATTTGAACTGCAACTGCTGGCTTATTGTTAATTACTAATAAAAAGACCCTGACAATAATGACGTCTTCCAACAGTAGTATTTTAAATGCTCACCACCTTTGCTTCCTAATTTATGATATTTCTTGAAATATACTTTTGTAAGAGATAACAAGGGGAACATCTTTCCCCTAGCCAATACAAGACAATCATTAATGTGAAAGTGTTTCTGTTCTTTGCTTCATTTAACAATAAACATGACGCAGGTTTTTGAGGATGTAAAGCTAGAAGCATACAAGTGTACAACATATAATCCAGCCTTTCAGACAGAAAAATCTGAGCTTTTTACCTTTTAGGAGGATTTAGGAAACCTCTTCTTACAGCTAAAAAGTGATGAGTACCTTTTAGCCCTGATAGAAACAATGGAAATACACTTCCATTATGTGAAATGTATTGTTTGCCTGTTTTCATTTCTGTTTCTGTTTTGAAGATATTACAAACTGTGAGAAGTCCAGGCCAGAGACAAGCAATTGGTATTGAGGTAAGGGTTTCTTTGTACCTAAACAGCCTCTGTGACCATCTCCATATGAATTTGGGAAGCACTTGCAGAGGCTGCATCTGCTGCTGTGTCCACGTGAAACCCTTGCAATAGGCACTGTCATTTCACTGCTTCTTAATTTACTCTCAGGCCTGCTTGTAATTTCTGGAAATTTTATCCATTTATGAGTCTAGTGTACCTTTGCACTAGTAACAGAGCAGCATCTAAACCCTCAAATTCCTTACAAGCACTTCTTAGTAAGATTTTCCTGTTTTCCTAAATTGACCTTGCTTTTGTTACATCTTAGTACAGCTCACTTCTTTTCTAATAAAAGTGGTAAATAAAAGCAAAGTATGTAAATGTTGAGGCATATCTTCTAGTAGTTCAGAACTGAATGAAGAGTATTGCTGAACTGAAATGACAGTACTGTTGCTTCACTGCTTCTGCTTTGTTTGTGGTGCACTGTGGACAAAAGTGCAGCAAAGCCAATTTGCTGTAAAGGAATTTACAGATGATGCCCTTAAATTATTTGTTCTCATGTGTTTCTTCCTATCTCAAAATATTTGATTTTTCTCCTTCTGTTTTTGCTGGCCTCTTGGAAAGGTTGAACTGAATGAAATTGAGTCCCGATGTGAGGAATATCCTTTAACCCGTGCCTTTTGTCGACTCATCAGCACACTAGTGGAGAGTTCATTCCCCTCTAATTTGGGAGCAGGTCTCCGCCCACCAGGCTTTGATCCCTATCTCCAGTTCCTCAGGGATGCTGTGTTTCTCCGATTCCGTACCAGAGCTTACCGGAGAGCTGCGGAAAAAGTAATTTTTTTGTTTGAAAATCTCTCTCTCTCTTTTTTTTTTTTTTTTTTTTTTTAAAAGGATGTAGTTAAAATGATTTGGCAGTGTTGATGTAGCTTAGATCTGTTTGAGAAGCTGTGCAAGTTTCATGCAGCAGAGGGAACCTGAAGCAGTTCATACTGTTTTGATTCTGTGAACAGGTGATTTTTCAACCCACAGGTCATCAGGATCTATGAACTATTTCTAAGGAGCCTGTATAAAGTATCTTTTTTAAAAAAACAGAAGTAGTTATATTATTGCTAAATTTGTTTGCTATACGTGAATCTGGACCTCTACTACATGGCTAATGACTTCTGAACATCACATGCCCAAATGTACAAGTCAGATTGTCCTTTCCTCGTTGTTACTTTAGAGAGTATTTCTGACTTGCTGAATCCAGGAATTTGAGTTTCCTTTATGATCCTTCTGGATGAAAGCACATGCTAAACTGCATCCTGGAAGCTGTTAATGATCTGTTACTAGCTGTATACCTATTAAACTCTTTATTGCTTGTAGTTTCAATATACTAATGTGTATATTGTATAATAGAGCCTAAAATAGGCAATAAATCTATTTCAGTATTCCTTTTTACTTCAGAAAAAGCTTGTCCTTTCAAATTATTTGACATGATGAGTTATAAGTGTTGTTGGATAGTATTTCAGAATTAGGTAGTCATACCATACTTCTGATCCATCACTGCACTGCCTGTTTTATCCTTTGTCATACTGGTCTTGTTGCTGCAGTATCAATCTTATTCTGTGTACGACTTTTTCTTCATTTTATGGTTATCTACAGTGGGAAGTAGCTGAGGTAGTTCTGGAAGTGTTTTACAAATTGCTGCGGGACTATGAACCTCAACTTGAAGACTTTGTGGACCAATATGTGGAGTTACAAGGTTAACTTGTTCATTTGTTCACTGACAAACAGAATTGTAATTTGCTTTGCTGTCTTGCCTGTGTTTCGTGATCTTGTTTAATATTGCAAGCAAGCTGGTAGAAAGCTAGACCAAGGCTTTAAGATAGGAAGATGTTCAAAAAATGTCCGTGTACTATCAGGAGCGATGTTGCTGATTCAGTAGGGCTTCATGTACCCTGTTTCCTACTTCCTTAGCTCTACTAGGAGGATGACTTCTGTCTCTCTTGCATTGCTGAGTAGATTAAAGAGCAGGATTTGACATTTAAAAAACACCTTGCTTTTGGGCTTGTTCCTCTGGATTTCTTTGGTCTATATCAAAATCACCACTATTCATAGGGTTAATTTAAAGGTGTCAGTGTATTTGATATGTCTTGTGACATAAATATTATAGATATTTATTCAGAGCAGTCAGTAGCAGGAGAATTATTATCTGAGGTAATTTAATTCTGGACAAAATTCTTTTAGAAGGCCAAAGTAGGTGGCAGTTGCCTCATTATGGGAAATCTAAGGCTTATTTGGGCTGCAGATTTTTTTTAATACAAAGTTTCTTAACATTGAATGCCAGCCTGATGCCTGTAGACTTGCTTGTAGCAGTAGAGAGCTGTAAGAACCCCTTCTTAAGTAAACAAGAACTTTAAGACAAACCTCACCAGTGAGCTCTCCTCAGTCTGGGAGGCCTCTGTGCCCTGTGCTTTGACAAACATTTCATGGCAGCTTAGCTGGCTTGAGCAATTTCTGTTAGCTCATCCTGTCCCTAGCTAGTCCTTCAGCTTGTATGATTATTTGTGGATTGCATGATATATTGGAGAAATGGGTTAAACATGATCTTTTTTTACTAGATCCCTTTCTTGAACTGATTCAGTGTGTGGCTCCACAGTGGCATCACATGTCTACTGAGATGTTAGGGGGTAGCACAGACACGGAATGAATGGAAGGAGAAGGGAGTTTAAGCTGATGCCAAAAGAAACTGCACCCTCATTCTCACTTGCATATTAAAAAAGATACTCGCTGCTCTCCTGCTTTTATCCGCCATAGTTTACTAGGAGACTAGATAAACCAGAAACATTAGTCTTGACTTTTATTGGTTTTTTGAGGGTCTTTGAGTTTTAGGCTAGTAGTTCATTTTTGCATACATTGTTGCAACAGACATGCAAGTGTCTGTACATCATGAGCTTCAGGGGTTCAGTGGACCTTCTCAGCTTTGATTTCTGGAAATGTGTTTTCCCTCATCCCTCATCCAGGGTTTTCATGCAGGTTTAGGGGCATGTAAACCTTTTCCAGTTACTCTCCAGTCTTGCAACACCATTTAATATATCTCCAACATGGTATGAAGTCCTAGCATTTATTTGAGTCCAAGGTCAGACCTATCTAGAGGAAGCCTAACTGGTTAAAGTTGAAATTGTGCTATTAGATATAGAAAAATAATGGTAATTGCCATTACTACTCTTCCCAAACTTTTAAAATTACCTGAATGGCTTATGTGTAAAAAACCTCTGATGACTTTGTATGCAGCATGTTTCATCTATTTAGACGTTGCTTACAGCAACAGGGACTGTTATCTTTTGTAGCTCAGGCTAGCTTGAGTAATGGAAGTCTTTTCTATTAGATGTTAATTTTTTCCCCCTCCTCTCTTTAGGAGAAGAAATAATAGCATATAAACCACCTGGATTCAATTTGATGTATCACCTATTGAATGAGTCCCCGATGCTGGAACTGTCCCTTAGTTTGCTGGAAGAAGGGGTTAAGCAGCTTGATACTTATGCTCCATTTCCTGGTATGTGCCTAGAATTTATTTTTCGTGTGAAGTTAAAATGCATACTAAGTAGGATTTAAAGCTGACATTGCATATCTTCAACTTGATGTTGTTTCTCTTGGATATAAAAATGTGTTTTGGGGGTAATTTTCTTAGTAGTAAACAGCTGACAAGTTCTTTCTTGGTTCAAGGCTTAATGAATGAGGTTTATGAATGTAGCCTATTTAACTGCTCCTTTGTTTTTCTTTTGGTTCTTTGTTGTTTGTGCACTGCAGGGAAGAAGCATTTAGAGAAAGCTGTAGAGTATTGCCTTGCTCTTCTAAACTTAACCCTACAGAAAGAGAATCTTTTTATGGATCTGTTGCGGGAGAGCCACCTTTCTCTTATTGTCACGCCACTGGAGCAGCTGCTTCAAGGAATCAATCCTCGCACTAAAAAGGCAGACCATGTGGTGAATATTGCTAGGTACGTGAAAAGTACTGAGAAGGGAGGAGCTTTGGAGGCACAGGAGTGTTTGGATCCTGGTCCTTTCATTAATTTTACTAGCCAATGTTTCTCTTTGCACAGAGCATCTCTGAAATTTTTTTTTGATGGGGGAGATGCCTTCACAGGTGTGAATTGTCTAGTGCCAAGATTGGGATCTGCATTTATAGTTTCTCCCTCTGATTTTTTACTCCCCTCATGATTTCTTCCTGGTTGCCTTTTGTGCAGTGATTCCCTTGCATATAATATTCAGTTTCCCAAAACTTTGGTTGTCACAGAGTGGAAGAGTAAAACTTCATTTGGTTGCTATTGGCCACTTCTATGTTTCACGGTATTGTCTATTACTCTATTAAAAGTATCAGGCTAGTAATCTGAAACTGTGTTTCAAATGTGAAACTAGGATTTCCACTTCCCACTGACACCTTCTGTTGCTGTTTGATTTTATAACAGCTTTACAGACAAACCAACATTGATGAATAGTAGAATTGGATGCATAAAAAACCAGTGATATTCTGACATGGAATGGACTGAAAAATTGAACTCTTTCTTTAGATGTTTGTCTTTCACTTAGATTACTTTTTTTCACATAACAATAGTCAACAAGTAGTTTAAAAAAGCATACCTTTTAAGATCCTTTTAATTTTTTTTTATCTTGCCTATTTTGGGTACATGCAGTAGTTGATTTTAGCTAGTTTTGGTCTTCAGTGACACTCATTTCTGTGTGATCTGAAGGTATTTTCTCCATGTTTCTTTTTTGTGAGCCTGTGACCAGTTGTTTTAACTTAGCCTGCAGTGTTTGAGGTAGATTTTTGGATAAAAAGAATGGTAAAAATTCCAGGAGAGATTATCATCCCTACTCAGCCTACTAACTTCCTTTTGATGGACGAGTGTTGTTTCATGTGGAGTAAAATTTTGTTTGTAGCTTTAACGTTTTCTCATGTAGTTTGATTTGTAAAGGTTTTAATTCTAAATGTTGTTTAATTTTTCATCTGCGCATTACCATCTTGAAATAATAAAATTTTCCACAATTTCATTACAATAATCTTGTATATTTGAAGGTATCTTTACCATGGAAACAGCAATCCTGAACTGGCTTTTGAAAGTGCCAAGATTTTGTGCTGTATTTCTTGTAATTCCAACATCCAGATAAAGCTAGTTGGTGATTTCACACATGATCAGGTAAGTGCCAGTTTCTTTGGATGTGGAAAGACAAACTGGTAGGGAAATACCAGTGCTCTATAATGTTACTTTAAAGGATAGGTTTCTAGATCAAATACATTAAAACTATATTTTGTCTTATATCTAAGTCTAAAAAGTCTTTTTACTGTGGCATTGTGAAAAGCAACTACTCCATGAATTGAAAAAAAAATCATGAATGTTTGCAAGGAGGAAAACAGCAATATTCTTTGAGATACAGAGACTTTTTCTTTACTTCATAGTCTTCAACCTGTGAGGATAATGTAGCATATGTAACAACAGTAGGGTTTTTTTCCTGTTCAGTGGCTAATTGCTAACCTATGCTTAGAACAGCTATGACTCTTAACTCCTGCTTATTAACTAGCTTATATTTTTGTCTAGAACTTCTGTCAACTTATATGGAGGGAATTATGAAAGGTATTGGTTTTAATACTCTTCATTTCCATCTTTCTGTTGTTGAATACAGAGTATTAGCCAGAAGCTGATGGCTGGGTTTGTGGAATGTTTGGACAATGAAGATGCAGAAGAATTAATCAATCCAGATGAGGGTATGTAAAAGGCTTCTTAAAAATGGCTTACACTATTGTCTTTTGCATAGAATGAAATTAATGAAAGAGGTGAAGAATGAACTTGTAAGTGAGAAAACCCCTGTGTTTTCTGTAGAATTGGGCCTTTAACAGAAAGAAAAGCACTGATGTCTTGTTAAGATATGTTCACAGTATGATGAGCCAACTACAAACTGAGGCTGTTTTCAGAAGACAAGTATTTAACATGCTCTGGACGTACTATTTAGAGCTGTATTAATAGTAATATGAAATTTTCATCTTGTATCCCTCTGTACTAATATAAGTTATACTGTAGCTTTCTTGTCTTTAACTTGCAGGCTCTGAAAATTATTCCATTAAATGGATTTCTTCACTTCATTATTAATCTCATCTTTTTTTTTGTTTTTGTTTTTTTTTTCTTTTAATCAAGAGCTGGAGCCTGAAAAGAAGCGGGCACGAATCCATCATGAAACAAGGATCCATATTCTGAATCTCCTTATCACCTCTCTTGAGTGTAGTCCTCCCAGCCTTGCTCTGTATCTCTTGGGCTATGAACTAAAGAAACCTGTCAGCACTACAAATCTGCAAGATCCAGGTATGAATCTGGCATTTAATCATTTGTGTTACCGACTCTGAGAATATTTGTTGGAAAACTCATGGGGAGAAGCAGTTCCTCTTAATATTAAGAGCAAGGAAACAGGCCTTTTTCTAATCCTTAAAAGATATGTTGATACCTTTATGCAGCATTTAAACGCTTCAGGATTTGATTCTTTAAGTTGGATTTTGGAACAGACTTGAAATTAGGGTTGTGGGGGAAATGATAATTTAGAAAGGAAACATTAATTTATTTACTATTCTGTGCAGTGTGGTTGTGTCCACAGTAAAGGAATTCGATTTGATGATCCAGGAAGTACCTACATATGACAACATGGGAATCTACAAAGCAGATTGTCACTTTGAACTAGTTATACTACTTGACTGTATCCTGTCCCTCCTCAAACTGCTGTTTAAAATCAATTACAGTGAAGAAAAACAGTTTTGTTGTTTAACATTGTAGAAAAATCCTTTTAGAATATGTGGATTTTCATTCTACTGCTTGGTATATTCATGCTGTGAGGGTGACAGAGCAGTGGAACAGGCTCCCCAGGGAGGTTGTGGGGTCTCTTTCCCTGGAGACATTCAAAACCCGCCTGGACACAGTCCTGTGTCCCCTGCTCTAGATATGCCCGCTCAAGAAGGGGGGTCGGACAAGATGATTTCCAGAGGTCCCTTCCAGCCCCTGTGTCACAATCCACTGTTGGTTTGAACAGTTTGGCAGAGGTTAAACCCCCTTGCTTTTCAACCGACCTCAGATAATCATGGGAGGTTGGGGGTAGCTGGGCTTAACTTCAGATTAACTCCAATGGGTTATCGTGACTAGGTTGCTTTTACATTCTCAGAAACAGAATTAAGACTGAAAACGGAGTCAAGTGCCAAGTCACTTTATTTGGCCAGAAATAGGTACAGGAGAGAAAAGCAAAGAAAGAGGGGAAAAAAAAAGGTGAAAAAGGGAACGAGAGGGAGAGGGTGGGACTGTTGTAATAGCTATCACCACAGATCTGCGGCAGTCTGTCCGGTCCAGGCATCTGATGCATCTTCGAAGCTGGTAGAGGCGGGAATGTTCCAGAATGCGCCTCCCATCATCTCTGCTGCTTTCCCCTTTTATAAGGTTGCTCTCTTGCATGGTCAGTAACTGTTCTGCATACCGTTGCCTCCCACTCGGCGGTGGGGTGCAGGCCCAGTACTGTTACTAGAGGGTGCTTGAAAGTTCTAGAGTGTCTGAGCCCTCCCCGCATATGTTGCCGGTCGGCCTTGGGCCCGGGTGTATGCGTGGAGGACGAGCACTCCGAGATAACGGGGCGCACATTCCTGCCGCATTGACCTTGGCGATTAAACTGTTCTGTTCAGCTGCCGTAGTGATCAGGCTTTAGTAGTGAAACTTGTCTGCCAACAATGTTGAGACAAGTTTCTAGTCCCTGAAACCCTACCATTCTGTGATATATCTATATATTTGTAATATATATTCATATGTATGAATTTATATATGTGAATATGAACTTTAAAGCAACATCAGTGACATTGCTAATGTTTCTTGAATTAGTGAGAAAAATAGTGTGTTAGTATGTGTCTGGCTTGCCTCCTCAGCTTGTACTGAATACAAGCTACAAGAGAGACATTGATAAACTTGAGCAAGTTCAGCAGAGATGGTCAGGGGGCTGGAGCACTCAGCCTCTGAAATGAAGCTGAGGGAATGGGACTACTTCAGCCTGGAGAAAAGAAGGCTTTGGGGGGGACGTAATAGTAGTCTTCAAGTACCTACAAAGGGGTTAATGAGAGGATAAAGCCAGGCTCTTCAGAGGTGTGTGGCAGCAAAATGAGAGATGGTGGGCAAAAACTGACACAAGAGAGGCTCTAACCTGGATATAGGAGAAACTTTTTCACCATGAAGACAGTGAAGCAGTGGAGTGGGTTGGCCAGAGAGGTCATGCAGTCTTCGTGCTTGGAAGTTATCAAGACCCAATTGTATAAAGCCATGAACAATCTGGTCTGATACCGTAACTGAACAGTAGTTTGAAGTTGAGACATCCTGGAGTCCCTTCCAATCTGAAGTATGGGATTTTCTCAACTGTTTTAAAGGATGTTTTCTATGAATGTGTCTGAACAAACATTTGATTTTAGTTACTTAGAAAAGAATACTTCTCATTATCTTTCGGTTTGTATTGGAGGCTGTGGCTCAGCGGTTTTAGTCCTTCATAGTTCTAAATGAAGGGCAGATAGGTTCTGAATTTTATTTGAGGGGAGGAGGGGGAAGGCCTTAATATATCAGAAAAAAGAAAAAAAAAAGCCAACTTATTTTTTTTCATCTGCAAAGTAGCTTACAGTTGCAGACCATGTTTTGGAAAATTTGAAATTCCATTGTTGCACAATACAGGTAACTGATCTGCATGCACGCAATTTTATAGGGTATCATACATTAGGCTAGTGGTAAGGGAATTTGTCTCAAAGCCATGAGAGAGCCTTGCACATCTCTTTAAATTATCCCATTAATAATGTGAAGAAATAATGACCATAAGCTATTTGCCTCAAGGTAATAATTTCCTACTAAAGCATAAAACTATACATGTCCAAACAGAGAAGATGATTTCCCCTATAAGAACTGCAGTTATTGATGTCCTTACTGCTTCAGGCCATCTTTCTGGCTTGATTAAAGAATTAATTGGCTAAAGGAAGAATGCAAAAAGACAGAATTTTGACTTCAGTATTAAAATCTCCTCCCTGTTCCTCTTGGTTGCTGTATCAGGTGCATTTAGGAGCATTAGTCATAAAAGAGCTGTAGTTGTAAAATAAAGACAGGAATTTAAAGCTCTTCTTTGAAATTGTCAAATGAGTGTTCAGTTGATGTTTAAGATCAAGAACTGACTTTTTCATTTGGTTCAGAATCAGTTCTGGTTTGTGTGTGAATTTTGGTTTGTGTTTTTTTTTTAATAGAACTGAAGAGAAAGTTCATAAATAAGTTATGCATAATTTATCCTCTTTTACCAGCATTTCAAAAGCATACAGGCTAACTATAAATGTTTTCATTAGATATCTGCTGAAACACAGTTCCTTCTTCTATTTTAATTAACAGAGAAAAAACTTTGCCAGACATTTTTGTTGCAGCTCTGTGGAGCAGTGTAGTGCAGCATAAGGTATCAGAACAATTGAGTTTCTGTAATTCTGTGTACTAGCCTGTGTAGCTATGGAGGGAAGTAAGATCAAGAACGTTAAGGAATTATTTTTGTACTTTAAGGTGTCTTGGGTTGCCCACGGACTTGCCTTCATGCTATTTTGAACATACTGGAGAAGGGTACCGAAACAAGGAATGGGCCTACAGCAGTTCAGGAATCTCCTCATCTTGCAGAACTCTGTTACCAGGTATTCAGCATATTTTCTGTTGACATATACTGAAAGTAGGTTTTAAACAAAATTAGCTGCTTCTTGATTGGTGAGCAGAGATGACTGATGATTTCAATAATAGTTTCATTTTTAAAATGCACCTGTCAGATTTTTATATACATTGAACTCTTTCTATTCTACCTTTTTCTGTGTGAAAAAGTATTATCTTGTAGTAACACAGAAAGTAAAGAATGCGCACTCACGTCAGAACTTGGAATTGGGATATGTTTATAAAACTGATGTTCTATTTTTTGTGGTCCTTTGAATCTGTTGTGACCATGTGCTGCTTTTTTTTTGTTGTTGTTGTTTAAATTTTGGAACTGCAGTTTGCCAGCGAGTAAAATAACATTTAACCCCAAATAAGCCAATAGAATTCTCTCTATTCTGTAGCAGTGATAGAATGTATGTATGTGTGTCTGAGGGGGTGAGATGGGGAAGACGGCTGAATTAGATGTATGTGCAAGGTAGCTGATGTTTGGCCTTAAATCATGTAATCATATGATTACACGTCTGTATCATGTTGAAAATCTGTGAAATCTAGAAAGGATTTTAAACATTATTCAAAGTGAAAGAGGCCATACTGTAGAAGGAGGAGTGGGGGGGAAGATTCCATTTCCTGTCTTGGTGAACCTGGAGACTGAAAAAGACACTAATTTTTAAGTGAGCTGAACAAACACAAAGGCTTGTTCTGGGCAAATAGCCATTGCAATAATCCATGTGCTGGTAGTCCTTCAATGTCATAATTCAGCGTTTGTTATAAATAATATGTTCAGCTTTGGCATAAGCTGATGGAAAACTTACTGTACATACAGGTAATATTGTTCAAGCAGTAAAACAGTGTTATGCATCTTTTGCTTTGGTGGTTGGGTTGTTTTTAAAATAAATTCCATAAATGGGTATCTACTGTTTTTGATTGTCAGGTGATCTATCAGTTGTGTGCATGCTCTGACACATCAGGTCCAACTATGAGATATCTGAGGACCAGTCAGGATTTCTTATTCACTCAGCTGCAGTATTTGCCATTTTCTATCAAAGGTAACTTTTATGCTAAGATAAGATTGTACATGCTAAAATTCAGTGCATCTTTCTGGGGCCTTAGGAATCACAGAAGAAACATAGGTAGCATTATTAAACTGAGTTAATTACTGCCTCTACTAACTTGGATTCTGCAAAGATTGAACTCTGCCTGTTTAGGAAGTTCAGATTATTAGCGCTGAACTTTTGTAAAAGAATGTTAGTTTTGAAATGCACCAAGTCTCCAGAAGCAAATCCGAATCTATATCTCAACTATCATTGCAGTTTTGTTAGATTATGCTACAGGAAAAAAAAATATTTTCGAAAAGAAAGAATGCTACAAAACACTGAGGGAATAGAAGGCTGGTGGTCGTAACCACCTGTATCTTCCTGTCCTTTAAATAAGGAACTTATTTGGTGATTGCATTAATTTTTAAGTTAATAGATGTGTGTTTAATGTTTCAGACCAACATTTCTCAGGTGTCTTAAGACGAATAAGTGTATTTATTTGCTTTCCTAGATGCTTGACCACTAGTCCTTTGTTAAATGATTGTAAACTTAGGATTCAAATACATGCATCCAGAATGGGTAAAGCACTTTAGATGATTCTTAAGTAATTTAACAGTCTAAATTGGATGATTATAGAACACGAAGATTGGAGACCCATGTTAAGTCTTAACTATAACTTTAACCAAAGTTGATAATTTTGGGTAAATTTCTGATTATTTTCATTGAAATTGTAACTGACCCTATTTGCTTATGAAGTGCTGCATTCTCCACAGTGACTGTTAGTACAGGTTGTATCCAGATTTTTTGTGTATGTGTATACTCTTAATTGCATGTTTGTGTGTCATTTGTTTTCACAATAACCACATGTTCATTTAATGGCTTTTGTCAGATCTCTCAGTCCTTTTGTCTTGTAAACAAATGGTGAGCAGACAATGAGTAATGACATCCGCTAAAAGCTTTCTCAAATGAAAAATGCTTTCCTTGGAGTAAGTAATTTTATTTATGTTCAATTTTATAATTGTTTCCTTATCACCACCCAGAACACGAGATTTCAACACTGAACCAAATGTCTTGGCTGATGAAGACTGCAGCTATAGAAATGCGAGTGACATCGCTGAACCGCCAGCGCTCCCACACACAGAGACTGCTGCATCTGCTGCTTGATGACATGCCTGTGAAACCGTACTTGGGTAAGAGGAATTTACTGTGAAGCTAAATTAGCTTGAATAAATGAAATTATGAGAGTCTTTTTATTTCTTTTCTCTCTAAGCTTGTGACAGTTCATTTGTGATACCGGGTCTGGAATTGCCACTGGAGAGATGGGAATAAAGGTGATGGTGGTTGTAGACTCCAAAGTAAAAAAAATCAGGGCATCTGTTTGTCCATTGCTGCTTTGTCTGTGTTTCATTTTTGAAACATCTCAGTGTATCCACTGATATGAAAAATAAACGTAGCTTATGGAGTAGGAGAGTGGAATATATATAAAAAAAAAAAGTTATAGAATAATTTATTTTGGGATGCTATCCAGAGTTGTTACTGTGTAGAGAAGGTGGAGAGTCTTCCTTGGAAAAGAGTTTTAGCTAAAGTTTTCTCAGTCTTAACTTCTGTCTGTCACACGTTTTCAACCCTCTCTCACAGAAGATAGTAGCTTCAGGTCAATGTAGCTTTTGACATTATAGCATCACAAAAATGATAATTCATCCCAATGTGATGTAAAATGCAATGGTAAATAAAAGGCAAGGTTTCAGAACAGAGAAGTGAATCAAGAGAAATAGAAACAGGTGGCAATAAAGCTCTGTATACAAAGGAAATAAACAGAATAACTGGACAGTAACATAACGGGCTGCAGCAGTATGGTGTTTTCCCTTACATTTATAGATCTGAACGCTGTCTCTTTATCCTGTGGAGATTTGAGTATGGGAAATGGTGTCCAGATACCCTACTCATTTTACAGTGTTCATCAGACTGCATTATTCATACTGGAGGGTGGCGTGTTTCTTTAGACGTTTCTAGTACTGTCTAATCTCTATTTGATAATTGGTTAGCTTCTGTGAGATAAATATTGTTTTGATTTTATTAACAGTCAAGGCTTATTTATATTAGAAGACTTTCATGTGAAAGCTTTGTCAGTGTGTGCTCTCTGTTTTTTTCTTTCAGTATTGATAAAGTAGGTGGTATTTTTCACATCAAGATTTTTTTAAATTTCTTTATCGTGTTTCATTTAGCTGATGGTGAAGGAGGGATGGAAGATGAAAGTCGATCGGTCAGTGGGTTTCTCCACTTTGACACTGCTTCCAAAGGTAAGCATTATGGCTGTTGATTATTTCTCAGTAAAGTTTTTCTGATCCTGAGTGGAGGGAGGGCAACCTCTAAAAAGGACACTTTGAAAAAGAAAATAATAGACTTTGTAAACGATAGCAGTACATGGAACAATTTTATTTAGTGCAGGGGAAAAAATGAATTCTAAACCCTTGACGAAGATGGTGGAGTGAGTGGAAAATACTGGACTGGAAAGCAAGTTAGAAGAGTCTATGTATCTATGGAAGGGCAGAATGGGAGAGTGGCAGTCTATAAATTTACTGCTAACAATAAAAACTGTGAGACTGTTGCTAAGGCTGAACATATTTATATTTTCATGGCAAAGAATATAAAATCCCAGTAAGTAACTTGAGATTCCTTACAGTCTTTCTCAACAAAAGACTGCATGGTTCTCATTGGAAACCAGCCTGCTTTTATTTAGGAGAAAAAATGAAAATCTTTTATCTGTAAATATAGGAGGATTGCATGCATACATAACAGGAGAACAACAGAGTATAACACAAATTAAGAATTTAAGGCTCTAGAAAGTGTTTTTTAGCCCCTTATATGGATTGATAGCACTTTCTGAAGATGTGATGTTTTCTTTTGAAACTTTACACATTAAGATTTGGATTTACAAAGGTAAGTTAGGCTCCCATCATCAATTTTTTTTGTTGTTGTTGTTTTCCCCTTGATATTTCTGACTACAGTTTGAATTGATTTACATTTCCAGTACGCAGGAAGATCTTAAGTATCCTGGATTCAATTGACTTCAGTCAGGACATTCCAGAGCCTTTGCAACTGGATTTTTTTGACCGGGTTCAGATTGAGCAAGTCATTGCTAATTGTGAGCACAAGAATGCACGTGGACAAGTGGTCTGCAACGTCAAGGTGCGCAGTGGTCTGTGTTCTCAGGTTGCTATTTTATATCTTGACAGTACTACTACTACTAAAAATGATCAGTGTGTTAAGAATACTTTGAAACTTGCTTTCACATAAAAAAATATAGCTGTTTCAGATACGTGCACAATTTACGCAAACTATTTGGATTAGTTTTTCTTCTGCATTGCACGCACTAATTTCTCATTTGCAGTAGACAGAGGCATCAGTTTAAGACACTTTCAGGAATATTTTCTACCTTAATGTTTTTTCCATCTTGGAATACCCAAGTGATATTGCAGATATGACTACCTTATGTATTCCACTGGTTTCCAGTATACAACTATGTACGTAGTACTACATATGCTACCACAGTAGTTCTTAGAGGCTTTAAGACGGTGTCCCATTGTGATGAGTACTTGACAAGTGTATGATAAATAGTCCTGAAAAATCTGTGATCTGAGAGACGAGGGACAGAGCAGTAGTGGAATGCAATGTAAAAGGGATCTTGATGGTGATAGGAATGCAACTATTCCATGTTAGGAACCAGCTATTCTATATTGTAAAATGTATTTTAGACTTGAGAGGAAACAAACCTTTCCTTCTGTGCTAGAGGACTATAGTGGAGGTTGAAGAGGAAAGGGAGTGTGGTGTGTTAGAAAAGCTCATGAAAGGTCAGAATAACTTAGGACCAGAAGGAAATGAATGAGTGCAAAAATGAGAAGTGCAGGAGAGAGGCTGGACAGCTAAAAGTACTGCAGTTAGAGAATTAAGTATGAGAGTGTAATGGTTTTAGCTGGGATAGAGTTAATTTTCTTCACTGCAGCTGTGCTTTGGACTTAGTATGAAAATAATGTTGATTACATACCGATGTTTTTGTTGTTGCTGGGTAGTGCTTGTACTAGTCAAGGACTTTTCTAGCTTCTCATGCTCTGCCGGGTGCACAAATATCTGGGAGGGGAGGGGGCACAGCTAAAAGAGCAGATTCAAAGTGGCCAAAAGGATATTCTATATCATATAACATCATGCCCAGTATGTTGACTGGGAGGAGCTGGCCAGGGGAGGGAGGCAGCAATTGTGGCTCGGGGACCGGCAGCATCGGTCAGCGGGTGGTAAATGGTTGTATTGTTTGTGTTTCTGTTTTATTCCCTTTTTCCCTTTTCATTTTTATTATATTGTCATTATTGTTAGTATTATCACAATCATTATTTTTTTTTTTAATTTTAATTATTAAACTGTTCTTATCTCAACCCACAAGGTTTTTTTTTTCCTTTTGCTCTTCTGATTCTCTCTCCCGTCCCACAGGGGTGGGGGAGTGAGTGAGCAGCTGCATGGTGTTTAGTTGCCGACTGGGGCTGAACCATGACAGTCCTTTTTGGTGCCCAACGTGGGACACAAAGGGTTTGAGATAATAACAGTTGCTGGTCACAGCATTGATTCGTCTGTTCTCAATATTAGTTTGTCCAGTCTACACCATGCTGATTTTGAAGTACATGTTAAAAATTGCTGTTGGTTTTTGTAGTTTGCTGTGCTCTACAGTGATTAGAGATGTTTTGCCTAGGAGATTTGTTATTAAAACACTGGCCTTGAGCGTTATCGGTTATTTGGGTCTTGCATGGAAGCCGTTGCTGTACTTGGGTACCACCTCATGGAGACAATTAGCAATTACACCTCCTCCTCTGAGAGGTTTTTTATGGAGGAAATACAGAATGGCACCTTAGCTACCATCTTATATAATGCCTCCTCCTTCATTACAACAACTTTTCAGTATCTTGCACATCTTTGGGTAGTTAAGATACATCTGTTGGTATTGCTTTGGCAGACAGTTTTAGTTCTGTCTGAGGTTAATAAGCAAGTTAAGAATATCATCCAGAGATCTGCCCCAAGGCTCGATAGCTATGTGTGGCACGGTATGTGGGATAGTATGGGCAAATGCCTGAGATGGTGGGCACCCCCCGTGACGTGGGACTTCACCCCTGAACAAGTGCAGAATCCCAAAAAATTAGTAAAATATTTGGAGGAAGTATGTTGGCAATTCCAGAGAGATACAAATTACTGCAACGTGCTGGAGCCTGGCCCATGCCTATCGAGGCCTGTTAAACACTATTCAGTACCCCCAAGGGGAAGAGAAGGCCTCTGGATCTAAAAAGGAAAGCGACAAGCACTGCAGCCACTCAAACCCCCACGACAGACACTGCAGCTACTCCAGCCCCAGTGACAAGCGTTGAAGCTGAATCAGAGGATCAACCCATGCCAGTATCAGTCGCCCCTATACACAAGAATAAGTCTTGGAAGAGAAAGTCAACTCATTTAGAAAGAGATGATGGAAGAGCAGGGCCATCATGAGGAGAGGAGGAGGAAGAGGAAGAACTCGTACAAGACGTGGAGACCACCCGATCCCTATCCTTGAGTGAGTTGCGAGATATGCGAAAAGATTTCGGCTGTCGTTCAGGTGAGCACATTGTCACCTGGATGCCTTAATGCTGGGATAACGGGGTCAGCAGTCTGGCACTAGAGGGGAAGGAAGCCAAACAACTGGGGTCCCTTTCTAGGGCAGGGGGCATTGACAAAGCAATTGGAAAAGGAACACAAGCCCTCAGCCTCTGGAGGCAACTCCTGTCTGGTGTGAGAGAAAGGTATCCCTTCAAGGAAGATGTTGTATATCACCTAGGAAAATGGGTGACCACGGAGAAAGGTATCCAGTACCTGAGGGAAGTAGCTGTGCTTGAGGTGATTTATGGTGACCTGGACGATCAACCATCATCCATAGATCCAGATGAAGCCGAGTGCACACGACCCATGTGGCACAATTTTGTACGGAGCGCACCATCAACACATGGGAACTCATTGGCAGTAATGTCCTGGAAAGATGATAAGGCACCAACAATGGCAGACGTGATTGACAGACTCCAGGATTATGAAGCAAACCTCTCTTCCACCCTCGTCTCGGCTGTGGAGAAACTGTCCCAGGAGTTCCAGCAACTCAAAGAAGATATATCCTACTCCCCACCCGTACGGACCAGTATCTCAGCCATTAGGAGTAAGCGTCCCTATGCTCAAGAGAGACGATACACACAGTGGAGCACCCTGTGGTTTTACCTGCGTGACCACGGAGAGGACATGAAGAAGTGGGATGGAAAACCTACCTCAACCCTAGAGGCATGGGTACGTGAGCTGCAAGGAAAAACAGTCACTCAGGGGGCTTCTCCCAGGAAAGCTGCTGTTCCAGTTTCCAGTAAGCAATTCCCCAGACAGCAGAGTAGAAGTGCTGATTTTATTTCTGATCTTAACAGAGACATTTGTGATTCGTATTTACAAGTGAGTAACAAATACAATGATCAGGACTAGAGGGGCCCTGCTTCCAGCCAGGTGGAGGAAAGGGATAACTGGGTTTTCTTGGCTGTGTGGATCCAATGGCCTGGCACGTCTGACCCACAGGAGTATAAAGCTTTAGTGGACACCGGTGCACAGTGCACCCTCATACTATCAAACTATATAGGGGCAGAACCCATCAGTATTGCTGGAGTGACGGGGGATCCCAAGAGCTAACTGTATTGGAGGCCAAAGTGAGTCTAACCAGGAATGAGGGGCAAAAGCACCCCATTGTGACTGGCCCAGAGGCTCTGTGCATCCTTGGCATAGACTACCTCAGGAGAGGGTATTTCAAGGACCCAAAAGGGTACAAGTGGGCTTTTGGTGTAGCTGCCTTGGAGATGGAGGGAATTGAACAGCTGTCTACCTTGCCTGGCCTCTCGAGGGACCCTTCTGTTGTGGGGTTGCTGAAGGTCAAAGAACAACAGGTGCCGATCGCCACCACAACAGTGCACCAGCGGCAATATCACACCAGCCGAGACTCCCTGTTTCCCATCCATGAGCTCATTCATCGACTAGAGAGCCAAGGAGTGATCAGTAAGACCCACTCATCCTTTAACAGTCCCATATGGTGAGTGCGGAAGTCTAATGGAGAGTGGAGACTAACAGTAGACTATTGTAGCGTGAAAGAAGTCACTCCACCTTTGAGTGCTGCTGTGCCAGACATGGTAGAACTTCAATATGAACTAGAGTCAAAGACAGACAAGTGGTATGCCACATCTGATATCGCTAATGCATTCTTCCCAATCCCTCTGGCAGCAGAGTGCAGGCCACAGTTTGTTTTTACTTGTAGGGCATCCAGTACACCTGGAATTGACTACCCCAGGGGTGGAAACACAGCCTTACCATTTGCCATGGACTGATCCATAATGCTTTGGAACAAGGTGGAGCTCCCGAACACCTACAATACATTGATGACATCATTGTGTGGGGCAATACAGCAGAAGAAGTTTTTGTTCCTATCTCAACCCACAAGTCTTTTTTTTTTTTTTTTTTTTTCTTTTGCTCTTCCAATTCTCTCCCCATAGCTGCCTACTGGGGCTGAACCACAACAGGGAGAAACCTTAAAAAAATGAGTAAAACTTACTTGATTCTCAGTCCTTCAGTTGTACCTGTGATTAGGTAGCCATTTCCTAAATACTTCTAGGACGGACACATACTTCCTTGTCACTGAAGTTTCTTTTTTTAACTTCTTCATTTCAGTACCTCCACAGAGTTCTAGTTGCAGAAGTCAATGCCCTTCAAGGAATGGCAGCAATAGGCCAGAGACCTTTACTTATGGAGGTAAGTATAGAAAAAGTAAACTCTGCTCTTGGTGGATTGCATATACTGTCAAGTATACAAGCTTTACTATGAAAGCTTGTGGATTTTAGATGTAACTTTGAGTTAGTAATTCCTGAAGAAAAAAGAAGACATTAAAACTCAGTAATATAAACTACTACTTAATGTACTGTTCTCCAAACAACGGACCTGGAGTCTGTTTTCTTTTTTCTTGAACCTTTTCCCTCCCCGTTACTGATAACAATTGAAGCTCCCACCCCACGATACAGAAATGATGTCAGGATTGGCTGTTGACAAGTACAGTGTGTAGCAGCCAAGTTCATCTTGCCTTTCTCTCACAGGGGATGCCAATTTATTTCTCCTTTCTTCTACACAGCTATAGTTTCAGTGAGCTTGGAGCTTAATTATTTTCTGAGGTTCCTGCCATCTTTTAAATTGAGTTGAAATTGGCTAAATGGATTTGAAAGTTGAAGGATGAAGGAGGAATGACTCAGACTAAAATGGGAAGAAAATGCACAAAAAGACTTTTTCGTAGTTGTTTTTGGTTCGATTTTAAAGTGTATGTTAGAAAAGAATTTCCCTGGTTAAAGCATTTTTAACTATAAGCTTGAGACATTAATGATGGAAAGGCCTTGTGAAAAGCAGTTCAGAAATGGATTGGCCTATCTTGTTAAAATGATTAATAGCAGCTTGTTTCTGATAAGCTGAAGACTTCACTTTCCCCTCTGCCGCCCCCACCCTCCCCGTTACTTATACATAAAATTGTCATCTTGAAATCTGTCTTTGCCATTAACTTCTTTTAGCATATTATAACTCAATTTCTTTGTCGCGGGTGTTCAGGAGATCAACACTATCCTGCAGTATGTCGTGGAGCGGAACAAGCTGCTGCAATGCCTGCATGCTAAGAGGCATGCTTTAGAGTCATGGAGACAACTAGTGGAAATTATACTCACTGCTTGCCCCCAGGATCTCATACAGGCTGAGGACAGACAACTGATTATCCGTGATCTGTTGCAGGATGTGCATGACAAGGTAATGCTATACTGGAAATCAGCCCTCTCCTTGACCTTTATCGCTATATCTTTTTACATGAAAGAGAAACTACTCTTCAAGTAGCATTCTTGATTGTAATCCCCCAAAATTTTGTCTGCTTTTAGTATTCTTTTTGGTTTTTGGATTGCTATTCTGCTGAAGTTGAATGTACTGTGGACAGAGGGGATGTACTGTGTTCTTGCATAGCTACTATTGAACTGTGAACGATGTATTGATAAATTTCAAAGACATTTCAATACAATCCAGTATGATGGTAGTCTGGAAGGGGTGTGTAAAAAAGGAAACACCCCATTTTGATGAGGAACATGGGAAAACTTGTGGAAGGGATGAAGACAAACAGTACCGCAGTTGCTGATTTACTGCATTTAGGTGGCTCACTGCAAATCCTACTGCGACTTCTTTTGAAAAATGAAAGAGTTGAATGAAGCTTCGGAGTAGAAGTAGTAAAGATTTTACAACTAGAAGGGCTTTTGGAAATGAGAGAGTTTGGTTGTCTTAAAATATTTAAAGTCTAGGTGGTTTACTGCTGAATTATAGTAGTGATTTTTGAGACAGAGTAGGCAGTTACTACTGACCCAGCCATTCTCAAAGACAAAATTTAGTGAAGGATCCTTGTATTGTTTAGGTTGCTGGGGCTTTTTTTTTTCCTGTTCTTTATTGTGAGAGTTATGCTGTTTGTAGTTCTCCTGATTAGACAAGTTGTGTTTTGAGAAATACATGAAAATTCTATTTCTTTTTCAAGCAAAAAGTAACATTTTGGACCTTTGTTGTTGTTTCCAATATTTTTTCTGTAGGAGTTACCTAAAAACTATTCTTAGTGGAGTGCTGGTTTTGTTTTTTATGTGAACAAAATGAAAAAAAAAAAGGGGAAATAAGGGAAGCCTTTGCTAGTCGAAGGAATTTCTTTCTTTCCTAAAATCTTTACAGAGCAGAAATTTCAGGCTAATTTTCTGTAATACTTAATTTTTAGTGAAGATTTTGTTAATCTGAGAAAACAGTTATCGTTATTTTCTTTTGAAAATAATTCATCTCTTATACTGAACAACTGTATTGCTTAAAAGGAAAGCTCCTTGAGTGTCAGTGAAAAAGATACCAGGCTTACCTTTTCAATGACAAAGTGAACTAAATTAGTAAATGCCAACTTCTTGTTAGTGTTTCTCCATGTTGTCTTAATGCTCCTTTGTTGCTCACTTCTTTGATGCGCTCCTGTTTGAGTTTTCTAAATGGTATCTTCACGTTTTTAATGGAAATAGTTTTCTTAAATAGCTGTAAAGCGAAGAGGTGTCAGTTGTTCTTTCCCTAGCTTAGGTTTAGAAATTTTACTAATAAAGCAACTCAGATGTCAGCATGTTCCTTCCCTTTTCCACATCCATATTTAATTATGATCCTTCCTGTGATTTGTGTAAATATAAAAAAAAGTCTAATGGTCTTCTCAATTAAAATGTGTTCAACTCATCTTTCTGAACAAGTTTCTGACACTCCTGATTTTGATTTGTTTTAAATAGTACCAGGTTAATGAAGTCCTTATGCATGTGTAAATGAAATAGCTGTGGGAGGCTAAATTAATAGCTTTAGTAGCTCATGAAATCAAACACTTTTCTACTTCACTTTTTCTTTTTTCTCTTTTTTTTTTCTTTTTCTTCTGTATTAAGATCCTAGATGATGATGCAGCTCAGGAGTTGATGCCGGTGGTGGCAGGGGCTGTGTTCACCCTGACTGCCCACCTAAGCCAGTCTGTGAAAACTGAGCAGAAACAGCCACTTGCACTCCCTGTGGCGGGACAGTCCCAATATGTCTTGATGCTGGATGGTTCTTTCACCTCATCACCTGGCTCTGAGAGCATATCCATGGGTTTTGCTTCCATTGGGGACTCCTCCCTCCACATCATCTTAAAAAAGCTGCTGGATTTCATTTTGAAAACAGGTGTGTTGACCTTTGTGGTGCATGTGTGGGAATTCCAACTGCCAAGAGTAGAAGGATGGACTGAGCTGCTTCCTGTTACTGCAGTGAGGATTTTTATTACAGTCAATTAGGTGGCTCTTACATGATTAATATAGATCTAAGTGATGTTACTAACAAGAAAAAAATTAGTAAACTATTATTAATCTGAACAAGCAGAAGAGAGATGTGTAAATATTTGTGAGTAAATTCAGCAAGTTTATGCTGCTCAAAAGAAGTAGGAATACACTTTTATGTGAACAGTAGAACTCTGACTTAAGAAATCTGTTTTTTTTTATTTCTGCCAGCATTGCCATAGGAGAGTTAAATTAAGTGCCAGTGGAAGGTGGTGTTACAGAATTTACATATACTTGGTTTTAATTATGAGTGTTTCTTGTGAACAGGTGGTGGCTTCCAGAGAGTAAGAACGCACCTTTATGGATCGCTGCTTTATTATTTGCAGATTGCCCAGAGACCAGATGAACCAGACACTTTAGAAGCGGGTATGGTTCAACTGTATTATGGAAAAGAGAAAAAAAAATTGTTATTTAACTCTGAACAGTACAGTTTCTTCATGCTGAGTTGTCTTCTGGAAATAGATAGATTGTGTAGATAGAAACCATCTTACCCCAAGAGTTTCTGAAATTAGTTGCATATGCTAAATCATGCAAATCTTCCTCTATTCTGACCTGTATAGCTACATGTGCATTCAAAATGTATTGTTCTGGATGAGGACAATTTCTGACCTCCAGCACTAAATAAGATATTTCATTTGTGTCCGTTTAAAGCTATGTATCATAGCTACAAAATTGTAGGTCCGAGTAATCTCCAGTGCTTTGGCTTGAGAACAGTTACAGCTGTAGAAATGTATTGCCTCCGTATCTGTATGTACACTCATACCACAGTGATCCTATTTAAAAAAAAACCAAAAAACAAACAAACCCAAAGATTATTTAATATTATTTCTGTTCCTTTAGCTGAACACCCCTAGGGGGAAAACAAACAAACAGAAAAGCATCACCCCTACCCCACGAAAAATAAGTGAGCCAGAGTTGCTGCTTAACCAAGACAGCCTATGGCAAATATAACATTCTCTCCGTTAATGGATTAAATACTTGATTTGTCAGTGTTTCTAATCATGATATCATCTTAGAGTTTGGACAAGGATTGAAAAACAAACTTGGGGCTAGTACCTGTACATGCAGAATCTTACTGCTATTACTTGATCAGCATTTTGAGCTACAGTAGTAAAAATACCTTTGAACTTGTTATGAACCCTGTGTAGTTTATGGCTGGCTTTGGGTTCAGCCCTTTCCCACTTAACTCACCTTGTTTACTTCCCTGCAAAACCAAATGTTTTGGTCCCAGTGAAAGTTCTTAGGCCTGTTTGTCTGCTTAAAATTATTCTGATTCAATACATGTAACGTAGAGTATGTATTTGCAAGAGTGGTGTATGTATACAGGCACACACATCTTTTGTGCTGGCTGGCCTGTGTATGATATTCAGGAGAGAATGAATTAGCAGGAAAACTTTTGTACTTCAGTCAAAAACCCTGTCCATTGCTTGGGTCATTTCTGTTGCAGGGTAGAGAATGCCCTGAAGGATGTAGCCTCAGCTGTACTGTAGCTAAGCTAATGCTAAGCTGCCCCTCTTTGCATTTTTCAATTTTTGTTTTACTTGCTTTTTACAGCTAAAAAAACAATGTGGGAACGTCTGACAGCTCCTGAAGATGTGTTTAGTAAATTGCAACGGGAAAACATGGCAATTATTGAGAGTTATGGGGCAGCTCTCATGGAGGTGGTCTGTCGTGATGCTTGTGATGGTCATGAGATAGGCCGGGTAAATAAATCTATTCCTTTGCAGTCGCTGTTCAGTTTGATTTAAAGAACATTTTACTATTGTGCAGAAAAGGGAAATTTCATGGGGTAGAACTAGAACATTTTTTTATAGGTACTTAATCTCTTTAATGTTTCTGTCCTCCCACTCATCCTTCAAGCCATTGAAAGTAAAGGCATACATACATATTAATTTTTTTCTCAAAAAAGCTGTGTGTCCTATTGCTTAAAAATAAGGGTAGCAAGCAGTGCTGGAAAGGATTGTAGGTATGAACTGCTATGGCATTTATTCGTTATTGTATTTAAATCATGGATGTACCAGTTTATTTTCCCACTTTGGGAAGGTTTGGTGACTTCAGGAAAAAATATTTTCTGATATTAACTTCAGTGGACAGGAATCTAGTCAGAATGCAAACTAGTTTTAAATAGCAATAGCGCTAGTAGGAATACTTCATTAAAACATTTTGGCGTAGTTATTGTTCAATAATATCTGTAATATTTTGTTAAAGAATAATAGAGAAAAGGTAATTGACTCATACTATACTAAACTGTCAAGAAATCTTATAACATTTCCTCCATTCGGATTGTGACTGTAGTGCAGAAAAGCATTCTGCTTTTAAGACACTATTAGAAGGAACTAGCATTTCATATTTCTAGGTATTTGTTCGAAATCTCATAGATGTAATTCTGTTTTGAATTCCCCCCCCCCTTTTTCTTTCCCCATCACAGATGCTGGCATTGGCCTTGCTTGATCGTATTGTTTCAGTAGACAAGCAGCAGCAGTGGCTGTTGTATCTCTCCAATAGTGGCTACCTGAAGGTGCTTGTGGATAGCCTAGCAGACGATGATCTGACTCTTCAGAGCTTGCTCACACCTCAGCCCCCTTTACTTAAAGCGCTGTACACCTATGAGTCCAAAATGGTAATAGTACTTCAGAAATGATGTTGTGGTACAGTGGGGGTTTTTTGTTTTGTTTTTGTTGTGTGGGTTTTGTTTTTTTAAGTAAAAGTTGTTTGTACTTCACATTGGTTGCACTCGGAGAATTTTTACGGAAATAACAGTATTTGAAACTACGTTCAAATCAGGAGAGAAAATAGTTATAATAAGGCTCATTGTACATTTCTAATACTTACCCTTTTCTACTCTTGTCTAGGCATTCCTCACTAGAGTAGCTAAAAGTCAGCAAGGGGCCTTAGAGCTGTTGCGTTCTGGAGTGATTGTGAGGCTGGCACAGTGTCAAGTGTATGACATGCGACCCGAAACAGACCATCAAGGGTAAGTGTTGGTTCCCTGGCTGGTTTTGAAACTGTAATATGGTCTTGCAAGCATAGGATGTCTTTTTATAGCCACAAGTCTCTTGAGTAGGTATTTGTGGGTATATTGTTTTTGTGTGTGCGTGTGTTTCTTTAACCTATCAGTTCAGTTTAAAACTACCTTTTATTGAGAGAAAAATTCACGATAGGTGGGTGTGAAGTTGTACTTGCATGCCCAGTTACTTAGACTATGTAAAATCTTATTTGTTTGATACTGTAGATAGGAATTTTATTATTATTATTATTATTTAGACTGTAGGCTGTCTTTCAAACATTACACTGTAAACTTATGTTGGGGCTTTGCAGTTGGGGGAAAAAAAGTGCAGTTTGTCCTCCCCTGTAAAGCACTAATGAGAGAGCAGTGAAATAAATGTTATTTCAGAAATATTTTATTATTTGTTTAAAAAAAAAAAATTCAGTTATATATTGCTTGACAAACTTCTTGATGTGTTGTTGTGTTGTTAGTAATTGTGAGATGTCCGAGAGAAGATCTCAGAGAATGAGATTGCATATTTAGGGGAAATCACCTTGGCTGATTCCAAACCTTGGTCCTTGCTTTAAATTTACAGTTCTTAGTGACACACTGGGATTTCAAACATTTGGGGAAGAATTTAAGACTTAGACAAGTACTCTGTTTAAAAGTGCCAGTGAGATGTGTAAGATTGTATGACCCCACAGGACATTTGCAGAGGACTGTATTTATCAGTTGCTTTAGAATTAAACACACCTCTTCCTAAAACATTTGAGAATGTTTAGTTTTATACATAAGAAAACAGATGTCATAGTTCTACAACAAAGTACTCTGACTTAATGTAGTATAGTACAAAGAAGTAATTTTCTCTGCTTAGAGAAAATGTCTGGCAGTGGCTTTCTAGGTAAATTGCAGCAGCTGTATATCATAAATTTGTTGCTTTTCCGATATAAACTCAGTTCAAGTACAGACCTATTATTGAAATATGAATGTTTGTAGGTTCTTGAGGGTGACTGCAGGCTGAGGCTCTGGCTCGCTAGAGGGCTTCACTTTTCTTGCACTGTTTATCTTATTTTTTTTCTTTTTTGTTTTTAAACCTCTTAAGAATGTATGGAATGAGAGATTCCCCGGTCTTCATTCCTGCTCCAGTGGAACGTTATCGCCAGATTCTTCTTCCAGCTCTTCAACTGTGCCAGGTCATCCTCACATCCAGCATGGCACAACACCTGCAAGCAGCAGGACAGGTAAGTTCCAAAAGATGACACAAGATCACTGCTATTGCTCATTCAAAGAAATTATGTGTGTGTTTGCTCTGAAAGTAAACTTTTTTTTTTAAATGGCTTTTAAATTTTGAATCATTCATATTTTCCCTTTTCTTCTTGTGGTACAGGTTTTGCAGTTTCTAATTTCCCATTCAGATACTATCCAGGCAATCCTGAGGTGTCAAGATGTTAGTGTTGGATCTCTCCAGGAGCTGGCCTCCCTGACAGGAATAATCAGCAAGGCAGCTTTGCCTGGTAGGAACCACAGTTTTGAAGTCTCTTAGCCCCATCTGCATGAAACTCAGGCTTTGTTTTCTATAAAGAAATAGTAAGACATATAGGGGAGTATCTGCTACAATACAGAATTTTCTTGATATGTAGAGCTCTGGGAAAAAATAAACGTTAGATAATTGTTATTGAACTAAGTATGGTGGATTTGCAGTGGACATAGTGCCCTTATCAATATGCATTTGTCTTCCCATTTTCTTTTCATTATGCTGCCTGACAGTAAGTACTTCTTGTCTTTGAGATCATTTGCAAATAGTAGTGTTCAAAGCGCATGTGGCACCTTCAAAAAGAATTTTCATTCAGTAAATTCTGTGGCTGAGGAAATGAAGACAGAAGATTGTTTGCATACTCATTTCTTTGTTAATGTCTTCTCCGTTTTCATTTATTTAAAAAAGAAAGCTTCCAGGGAGAAGCACCGTGGATTAGCATACTGACATTTTTCTTGGGTGACTTCTCTTCACAGAGGACTAATAATTATTGTGATGGATATAGTGATTTCTTCTGCATGTTAGAAGGCTTGCTTACCATTGCAGAATAACTCCTCTATTTTGATTTAATGGCTTTCTGTGTTCAGGAGAGACGTCTGACTACAAGAGAAAGGAGTGCAGAACTGTAGGTTGAGCCCAAAGGTTTCTTTGCTTACAGTACACTGAGCTTTGCACAACAGCTGCAATTTTCATCCTAACCTCCCTTCCTCCACTACTCCCCTTTAATTACTTAGCAGAACAGTAAACTACATGCTCTCATGCTTATTTGGGGGAAAGAAAACAAAAACAAACAAACAAAACCAACAACCAATTTAATAGCTGTATCTTTTATCAGGAGTGCTAAGTGAGCTGGATGTTGATGTTAATGAAGGGACGCAAATGGAGTTACAAGGACATATAGGCCGATTTCAGGTAATAAAGTTGTATATTTTGACATTTGTCCTTTCAGAATTCTGTATGTAGATGAGTTTCTTCCTGGTTTTGTACTCTGACTAGTAGGAGTTAATGAAAGGGATGTTTTCTGCCATTAAGAAGACTATGCTGTGGTTTGGTGTGGGGTTTTTTTGGTTTTGGTTTTTTCTGAGGAGTGGAAGTGCTTTGTGTGGTGTGTGTTTTTGGTGGTTTGGTGTTTTGGGTTGGTTTTCCCCCCCTCCCCAACCAGGTAGAAAAGATAACATTCGGCACCATGAGAGTTGCATCAGGCACTTTGTTTTCCCCGCTGGTTTAGGATTCACCTTATGTGGAGGAGAAGAATTCGAGGTCAACAGGAAAGCCTGTGAAGTAACGCAGAAATACTGTTACCACTTCTGCCACAAGCATGTTTCCAGCTCAACCATTTGAAGTATCAAACATGCTAGTGTTTTATTTCTTTCCTGCCCCTTTAAAAGTAACCCTGATTTGGAAACCAGAATGAAAGCCTTGCTCAAAAGCTATCATTACAGACCTCTTTACAGCTCAGCATCCAGCCATGTTTTTGAAGCTTTGTGGTTCATGTGAGCCAGGGCTTCTGTAAAGAAATATTTCATTGAAAACCACCTGTAGAAAAGGGCTGCCCTATCAAATACTTCTGGCTGCAAGAGAAGGATGTGTCCTCTGGATGCTTTGATAGTAACTATTAGGCTGACCAGCCCAAAGCAAAGTAGCAAGCTGTAAATGACTGCTGTAATGCTGGGGTACTTGATATTCTACTGCATCGTGTCAGCAAGAAATCCCATAGGAAGGCAGAAAGATATATTTTTTTTGTTACACAGAGTTTTAATTAGTTATTTTGAAAACAGCTGTTCTGAGCAAAATTGTGGAATCAGTCATCTGTTATTGTAACTTTTCTCTCTAGTTTATCCTGTTAACTTTCATCAAGTAATAAAAGGACTTGAGTGGTTTACCCTTCCCCAAAAGTAATTATCAAAAAATATTTTTTTTTTTTTTTGGCTGTTCCACACAAAACTGACTTACAGTCTGAGACACTTCAGTGATCTTAACAGCCACATGTAAACTAAAAACTTATTGATTGTTACTTCTTTTTATGAAACTGTTGAATTGGGTTTTGCACTCTACTTTTATGGAGCTGCTTATCTTCATATCCAGATTTCATTAGTTTGCCAATATAGGTAAAGGTGTTTTAAGCGGGAATGGGTAAACCTAAACTGTCATTGATGCTAGTCAGTATAATAGTCTGGAAGACACATAAGACAAACTTGTACACTTTTGAATTGCATTCATTTCTCAAGGAACCATTTTAGGGAGCCACTAACCTTTAAATTGATTAAAGGTGAGGTAAAAAAATTGTGTTTTAAAAATTTAAATTTTGTTTACGAAGTGCTAAAAATGTTATTCTGCGTTGCTGTCTTGTTGTTGTGTTCTAAGGTGTATATATCACTTAAGTGAAGAGAATCGTGCACCTCACTTGTCGAGATACTAATTAAAACGTTCACTCCTTATGGCAGCGCCAGTGCTTGGGACTTCTGAGTCGGTTTGGTGGTTCAGACAGACTACGTCAGTTTAAACTGCAAGATGATAACACAGAGGGAGACAGAGTGAACAAGCGGGATGAAATTGAGTTGGCCATGCAACAGGTAAGGACACAGGAAGCTGCTAGAACCTTCAGGCTCTAATTGTGACTTTTTACCTGCTGTGCAGATTTGTTTGGTTGTCATACTTTCATATGACAGAGGTAACGCTCTACGCTGCTCTTAGTTTGGTGTAGGATCCCACACTTTATTTCTATTTAAAGTAAATGTTGAAAAATTTGGTTACTTAGATTTCCATTAGCAGCCATTATTGTTTTGGGTACAACCTCTGTGAACTTCAAAGCCTTAAATTGATAAGAAATTTTCAAAATGAAGGCTGGGTATAGAGGGCAATGGCTAATGCTAAATTAGAGCCAAGGGGGACTTAAAATTGACCAGAAATGTTTACAAACAGGTTTGGGAAAGAGGGAAGGTTGCAGGTCCCAGCCTCCCTTCTATTTCAAGTCTGTAACTGATCAGAAAAAAAGAATCATCATAGTCTGGTGAGAAGATAAGGAGCAAAATATGTTTTTTGTTGATATTTATCCATTTAAAATTTAATGCTCCAAAGCCTGCAGACACTGTAACTGACATGCTGTCTTTTTTTTTTTTTTTGGCAGATCTGTGCAAACGTGATGGAATACTGTGAGTCACTTATGTTGCAAAGTGCCCCCAGTTTTCAGCATGCTGTTTGTCTGTTTACTCCTAGCCTGTCAGAATCAACCAACCGAGATGGGCCTCGTCAGGGTGAGATTTTTGGCTTGCTATTTTGAGACTGAATGGTGTGAAATTTGGGCTAGCAGAAAATAACGAACCAGAGGTGGTAGTTTCACATACACTTTAAGTCACTTTATGCCAGTACTGTAGCTGCCCATATTCTTCTGGACCACGTGCTTGCGCAGCCTTGCACTAAGCCAAATCAGGAAACTAATCCAAGTTAAACCAAACGTGACGAAAAAAATCCTTTTTAATTCACTTTCCGTCCAGCTGCAGAAACACATATATCGGTTAAAAAAAAACCCTATGTAAATAAATAGCACAAGACAGGGGAAGGTGAGGTGTTTTTTTTTTTCCAGCACCTGTGCTGGATTACATTATGTGAAACTAGGACCTCATTTATGACATGTAAGACTTGTTTGTTGCTGACTGGAACTCTTCATTACCGCCACATGGCAAGAGTTTACAGTGTGCTATTATGCAGCTGAGTCATTAAAATATTTAAATAGTAAGTCTTCTGGTCTATTATATTTCACATGTTACACCCAGTAGTGTATTATGCTGACTGCCTTCTAGTCCTGCAGCCGCAGAACTTTTTGCCTAGACTTTCACTTGTATTACTTCTAACGTAGAAGTATAAAATACAAATTTGCCAGTGCTTTCATGTCTTTCACTACTTTATTGACAGAGAGCATACCTTACTGATTTCTTGTTCTTTTTAAATTTTTTTTAATTTATTATAACTTGTTCATCATCTTTTCTAGATACACAAGCACCAGTGGTCCCATACTGGCACTTGCCTGGCTTAGGCATTATCGTCTACCTGCTGAAACAGAGCACTAGTGATTTCTTCAGTTACTATGATAGCCATCGTCAGAGTGTTAACAAATTGCAAAACGTGGAGCAACTCCCACCAGATGAAATAAAAGAGGTAATAGTTCTTCTGACTCAGTAGTCTCTGTATTGTTTGTGACTTAGACATAGCTGTAACAGAGACTCCAAAGCATCTTAAGTAAAAAGTAAAATAAATATTAAGTAAAAAGTTCCAGATCTTGGCATATTTCTTTCTGCTGTTGATGAAGGGGTCCGTAGAATGAGTGACCTAAAACTTTGGGGAAAATATTGGGCTTAACTTTGTAAAAGTTGTGATTTTCATTACAGTTGCTTGGGGATAAATATAATTTCTCCATTTTTTAGTCAGCAAGGTTATGCAAATTCGAAATAGCACTGTTTTGAAGAAATAGTAGCAGACAAGGAAGTTCTAGATACTGACGAGTAATTTTATTTGCTTATTTCTTTTGTTGCTCTGTGATTTGCTGCTATCGTCTTGTTTTTCCTCTTCTTATCACAGCTGTGTCAGTCAGTTATGCCAGCTGGGGTTGACAAAATCTCCACTTCCCAAAAATACGTTTTGGCAAGGCGACGCCTGGTGAAGCTGATAAACAACCGAGCCAAGCTGCTTTCTCTCTGTTCTTGTATCCTTCTAAAATTGAAATGACCCTCAAGGTGGTGCTCCAGCAAAGCAGAGAAATAGGAACAGGTTCTTTTTACCTAGATTTCTGACTACTTCGAACAACACTTTTTGCAAAAGGCAAATTTGAAATACTGAAAATTAAGTTAGGAGGGAGGGTATTGTTCTCCTATTTTCAGAATGTAAATATTTTAACGTTAGTAATTCCCACCATGGAGCCCCTGCTAGGACTTCCTGCAACATTATAATGGAGGGGTTATTACAGCCCAGCTCTTCAATTCAGTATCCAGACCCACTAAACATTCACACAGGTACAAGTGTGGTGGAAGAAATATTTTGAAAAAGAACTTTGAGGTGCCTGTCAGAGTAACTGGAGTTTCCAGTCTTATCGTCAACCTTGCATAAACCTAATCTCATAAACACCAGTAACTCTGGAAAATAACTAGTCACGCACAAACTAATTGTCTGCAGCAGATCAGAATTTTCCTCTGAAACCTTCTTTGGGAAAGAGGTGCTCTTGCAGACTTACCTGTTGTAACTTAAAGCTGGGGATGGCAGTAACATCACCTCAGCTTTAATTCACTGTCTCTGCCACTGAGCTATTGTTACAAATCGCATGAGTGCTCAAGTCTGCTCTGGTGCAGTGTTGGTTTAAAGCCTCTGCAGGGTGAGTAGCAGTCATGGAAGTAACCTAGCTAGCACTGCACTGAAGCAGGTAACGAGGGCGCTGGCGATCGGTTACCAGGCTGTAGCAGTGAGGGTGAGAAGCTTCTGCTGGAGGGGGTGACAGATGGTTGAGCTAACATCTTCAGCCGCTTCAAAGTGCGTAAATATGCTCAGATAGTAAATGTACAACCTAAAGACAACAAAACTGGACTCCTTCACTCTGATGTGTCTACAGATATTATAGAAACATGTCTCTTCATTCTTTGGCGTCATCTGGAACACTATCTACTGCATTGCACGCCCACTGACTCCCAAGACCCACTGCTGTCCTCCAGGATGTTGTTTAAAAAAGGAAGGCTGCAAGGTAAAATTTCTGAAACATCAAAGTGCCTTTGAGTAATTTCTGATGGTTAACTTCAAAACTGACTTGCTACTATTAATGTTGTGCCATTTGTATTTAACCAAAGAGATTTTGTTTGGATTTGGCATACCTTTGGATTTTCCGCAGGAGAATTGCCAATACAAATATTGTTGAGTCATAGGCTTTTGGGTTTTGTCTATTACACGTCGCCTCCAAAGGAAAGTAATATTAACTATGTTTTTTAATTCTGTTGTTCAAACTGAGTGATGTTCAAATAATATCAATAGATCAGTGATTCAAAACAATTTACAGGAAAATATTTCAATATAGCAATCTAAGGTGAAATTAAGAACTAAAATTAATATTGGTGGTTTAAAAAGTATTTTTAGAATTGTAGGCACCATCAATTCACCAGAAGATTTAAAGTTTGTTGCATTTTGGTTTAAAAAAAAAAAATTAGGAATGGAATGAGTCAGAAAAGGAGAAGTGATCTGGGGAGGAGCTTTTTGCTTAAATTGCCGTGTTGTGTGATCAAAATTATTTATGGCTCTTACTTAACATATTTTCTTTAAATAATTTAAGTTAAAAAAAAAGAAGTGTCATTTCTAATGCACAAGGTTACTGACCCATTTGGAACACTGCGTTTTAAACTGATTCTGTAACTTGATGTGGAGAAGATAGCATGGGACAGCCGACATAATTCTAACATCTTGTTTTCTTCCACTAGATTCCTTTGGTTCAGAGCCTAGCCTGGATTTCAGTAGCGGACTGAATCGAGTGAGCCAGCATGATATAGAACAGGTGAGATGTAACAGTCTACTGAGAAGTACAGGATGCACTTGGTTACCATACAGCTATTGAGAGCAGTCTGACTGTAGTTCTCCCACCTCTGAACGACCTGTGGTAACACCAACAGGATATAACTTAATTTAGGATTAATGAAATGTTGCAAAATTTTTGTGGAAAGTATTACGAAGCAGGTAGCAGTTGTGCTGCTGCTTACATATTTTCAAGTCTCGATTGATATAAAAAGGTAAATGAAAAATGAGATAGACTTAAAAAAAGAAATCAATCATTCTTTTTCCTCTTGTAAACCAGTCAAATTCTATGTATTTTTTAATAATAGCTTTCTGAAAACATCGGTTATCCTTGAAAGACTCGCAATATGAGGGCAGGATTCCCAATTTTCTGTGATCCTATGACTGTTTACTACAGGTCAGCTGTGGCTAGGCTCTAGAGAAATCTGATCAAAAAGGGTAACAGAACTGAGGAGATGAAAGAAAACGTGAATGCTAGCAAAGAAGTAATTTCTGCTTACACAGTGATTTAATAGTTCGTGTGAATTTGATGCAGAGGTGGCAGAAAAAAATTTATTAATAAATCCTACTGACATTTCTACTGCTGTTTGTGCAGAAAAAATGTGCTCAAAAACCTGTGCAGTCTCAAGTACCTTTATAATATATCTAGAATGATAAGAACGCTTCTGTTTTTTGTGATGAGGCATCTGTCTCTTATTTCATTTGTTCAAAAGTAAGATATAGAGTAACATCTTGCTAAAATACTTGGAATGTAATTTTTTTTTTCAGGGATTGTTTACTTATGTGTTAATGATAAAATATTGTCTATGCACATGGACTCTAACTCCTAAACAGTCCTTAAAGGACTAGAAAAACTTTAATTGGAATAAGTGTTGGTGTGGCTATAACTGAAGAAGCTGAATTGTATAAGACTGTTTAATTCCTATAACAGGAACTTAATTCCCAAAACTTGGAGAGGTTGTAAGGTAGTAATATTTGGATAATCTGTAAATCGTCTGAGTCACCCAAAAACCTCTGTAGAAAGGCTACCCATTATAAAAGTTAAAGAGAAAAACATAAGGGAAGAATGCAGGTAGTCCTTATTAGGGGAGTCAGAAAAAACATAATTTTGAAAGTGGTTTAGAGAATAAATCATAGAGAAAGGGTTGACAGGTAGTTGATGATGGATAAGCTGACATTCCAGAAAGAGAAGATTTTGTATTGATGACTGCAACAATTCTCTGTTCCTCAGCTTCAGATTGAAGCTACAAACAGCTTTGGTGAATCTCTGCAGAAGAAACTTCTGGATATTGAAGGGTTATATTCTAAGGTTCGGTCACGATACACCTTCATTCAAGCTCTTGTTAGACGCATCCGTGGCCTCCTAAGGATATCAAGGACCTAAAGGACTGTGACACATGTTGCTTGTCCCTTGAAGCAATGTACTAGGGCGGGCAGGCCTTCTGGATCATCAGATTTTCTAGATCATACATTTTCTAAATAATGTCAAAAATATTTTGTTACTTTTTTTTTCTTATCCCTATGGATCAGTTTTGTGTATTCTTTCCTACCGCTCCTAACTTGACAGGAGAAATAAAGGATTCTTTTTAACTGAGTTATGATTAATGTAAAATTTCAAGCAAGATTCTAATGGAGGACTGTTGTGGTTTAACCCCAGCCAGCAACTAAGCCCCACACAGCCACTCACTCGCCCTCCTCCACCCAGTGACATGGGGGGAGAATCGAAGAGTAGAAGTGAGAAAACTCCTGGGTTGAGGTAAGAAAAGCTTAATAGTTGACTTAAAGTAAAATAGTAGGAGTAATAATAATAATATACAAAGCAAGTCATGCATGATACAATTCACCACCTGCCGGCAGATGCCCAGCCCCTCCCCAAACAGCAATTGCTGCTCCCCAGCCAACTCCCCTTAGATCTATGTCCTGAGCATGATGTATATGGTATGGAATATCCCTTTGGCCAGTTGAAGTCAGCTGTCCTGGCTGTGCCCCCTCACGGCTTCTTGTGCACCTCCAGCCTCCTTGCTGGCAGGGCACAGGAAGCTGAAAAGTCCTTGCCTAGCATAAGTATTACTTTAACACATCAGTGTGTTGTTGTTGCTATCAACATTATTCTCACCCTAAATCCAAACCACAGCACTAGACCAGCTACCAGGAAGAAAATGAACTTTATCCCAGCTGAAACTTGGACAAGGACATAAAGGAAACAAAAGAAGTTCTGCAGTTGTGATTTTACATTTATGGATGCTTTCAGAGGAAACTAAAACGTCTGTGTCTGTTTATGCTGTTCTTGCTTCACACACAGATTTAATGAAAACAGGGATTTCGAGTCACAGAGTAACAGAATGGTAGGGGTTGGAAGGGACCTCTGGAGATCATCTTGTCCAACCCCCCCTGCTTGAGCAGGCACACCTAGAGCAGGGGGCACAGGAACGTGTCCAGGTGGGTTTTGAATGTCTCCAGGGAAGGAGACTCCACAACCTCCATGGGCAGCCTGTTCCACTGCTCTGTCACCCTCACAGGAAAGAAGTTTTTTTCATATTGAGGTGGAACTTCCTGTGTTCCAACATGTGCCCATTGGCCCTTGTCCTGACACTCACCCTTTAGATATTTATAGGTATTTATGAAATCCCCCTTCCATCTTCTCCAGGCTAAACAAACCCAGGTCCTCAGCCTTTCCTCATAAGGGAGATGCTCCAGTCCCCTGATCATCGTGGTAGCTCTCTGCTGGACTTGATCAAGCAGTTCTGTATCCTTCTTAACCTGGGGGGCCCAAAACTGGACACAGCACTCCCGATGTGGTCTCACCAGGGCAGAGTAGAGGGGGAGGATAACCTCCCTCAATCTGCTGGCCACACTCCTTTTAATGCACCCCAGGATACTGTTGGCCTTCTTGGCCACAAGGGCACAGTGCTGGCTCATGGTCAACTTGCTGTCCACCAGCACTCCCAGTCCTTCTCAACAGAGCCACTTCCCAGTAGCTCAGCCCCAGCCTGTGCTGGTGCATGGCGTTGTTCCTCCCCAGGTGCAGGACCTTGCACTTGCAGTCCCAGCACTCACAGCCAGTGTAATCACTCCTCAGTGTGGCTTCTGTGTGAAAGGTGATCATTTTTGCACTGTGAACCGCTTGTTTCTGCTCCCCCTTGCCCTGCCATTTTTCAGCTGACAGAAGTACAAGCTGTTTCCCCTTTGCCTACGTGTGTTGAAAGACAGAAAAACACATGGGGAAAGTCATGAAGGTGACTGCCTTGGGTTTGGTTCTTAGGGCTTGGGCGAGTAAAGTTTTGTGCTGTTCTCACTGGAACAGGAGTATAAGGACAATAAAATGCATGAAGAGGAAGCCAACATGCTTAGCGGTACGTTGGTTCTGTTAGATTGTTTTCATATGAGATATTCCTAGCTCCTTGTCTCTATTTTTTTTTAAATAAGTCTAACTACTGATTATTGGTAGGCGATCTCTTGGATTTCTCTTATTACAGTGTCTGGTCTTAAAGTCCAGTTCTCCATGTATGCCTCGTAAATTCTGTCTCCCCTGAGCTTCTGTTACTTAGTATGTCACAGATTTTTAGGATTTTATACTTATTCATCCACACAAGCTAATTACATAAACTACATCATCCTTTTATTCAGGGATGATTCTACAGCCTTGCTATCAGATGAGGGTTATGAGCTGTTACAGCTGGGTATTAATTGCTCACACAGTCGGACTTTGCCTGCTCATTCTCAACCGGGGTGTTCTTGTTTCCCCGCCACCTCAGTGAAAAGCAGGGAATAACGTACAGAGTTCCTCATTAAATACAAGAACGTAACTCCGGATTTCTGCTGGCTCAGAGGGGTTCAGTGCTCCAGGCAGCCGCGGGCTGGTGAGGGCGCGGGGACATCGCGCCCTTTCCCCTCCCCCCCCGCCGCCGCCTCAGTTGCACGCGTTCCCGAACGCGCCTGTGTACAAACCGCTGGGCGAGGCGAGGCTCGGCGTCAACAAGCCCCGCCCCGGGGCCGGCGCACGCGGAGGCAGCGGGAAGCAGGGGGTGCCCCAGGCACGCGCGGAGCCCAGCACCGCCCCTCCCCTCAGCCCCTCGCTTCCGCCGTCGCAGATTCGTCACGCTTTCGTTCCGGGTCGCATTTTTTTATTTTTTAAATCTTTCCTCCCTTTCTCCTTTCCCTCCGGGTGCATCCCCGCCGGGGGGGGGGGGGGGGGGAGTAAGGAAAGCCCTGCGATCAGCCCTTCCCTTCCTCACCGAGGGCGGGCGGGTGCTGTCCCGGCTTCGTGTCGAAACGGCGAGGCGGGGGAGGGAGCGCCTCGTTTACTCGCCGCGGCGTTCGACGTGGAGCTTGCGGGCGGCGGCGCCTCGGCGGCGGCGGGGCTACCGGAACGACCCGGACGGGAGCGGGGCAGAGCAGGGCGGACCGGACCGGAGCGGGGAGCCCGCGGCGTAGCGGCTCGACATGGGTGAGGAGCGGGCGGCGGCCCCGGCCCCGGTCCCGGTCCCGGTCCCGGCGGCGGGGCGGGGGGCCCCGGCGGCTCCTGGCGCGGTCTCCTCCCGGCGGCGGGAGCGGTTGCTGCCCGCCTGCCCTCAGCCTGCGCTGGCGGCGCGGAGCAGGCCCGGCCCCGGCCCCGGTCCCTGGCGGCGTTGGGGTTTCGGGCGCTGGTGAGGCCGAAGCGGCTCACGGTGGCGGTTCCCGCCGTGCGGGATTGTGCGGGACCGTGCGGGCAGCACCGCGAGAGCCTGGCCTGAGGCAGAGGTCGTCAGGCTGTGGTACGGCTGAGCCTTGCCTGAACTAAATTCTGGTTCAGGTGCATAGCGGGTTGGTAACAAGGAATTGATGATGAAAAGAGTTTTTGTGGAATAATAAAGTAGAGGGAGTAGCGAGAGGCCCTGAATGTAGGGATTAACGTGAATCTGTCCGGTTGCAGGTGGTGTCTGAGCAATGTTTTAGTGGGAAAAGCATACTAGAATATAAGAAGAGGGAATGAGAGGTGTCTGGCAGTAAGCAGAGTTACTGATTGAGAGGAAAGAGTTACCATCCTTCATGGATCCCATAGTAGCCGCCTTCTTGAAATGCTTCTATTTAAATACCTTTTACAGCTCGGTTCTGTTATGGTTATTTGCCTGCCTCACAGGAAACAGCACCTTGAGCAGCGCTATGCAAACTGGCAACAGATGGTGCCCTGTACCTGCTCTTTGTCTTCCGGGTCTGCAGTGTGCTTGGCTTCTGGGGTGGGATGGGCTCGGAAGAAGTAAAGCTCCTTGCTCCCTCCTTTCCCTGGAAGGCATCACAGACGCCTAGAAAGGCAAACACAGGGAATAATTTTTATCTTTACAATTTAACCTCTTCCAATAAGATTTTGGCTGCAGATCTTCCCTACTTTGTCTCTTCTCTGATGTAGTTATCAAATGCGATTCTAGCTTTTTTTGGTGTTTCATTACTTTTTACAGGGTTTAGGTGGATTTACAAAATTATTATTTAGCATTAGATATATTTGTTATGGAAGATAACTGGAAAAAATGTCATTGTTACTGGCTTAGAACATTAGTATTCTTTCTACACTTAAACATCTAACAGGCATAAATCAGATATTAGTCTGGCCACAAGTAGTCTTACAAGTATTTAAAGAATAAATGAGATGTTGGGGCAAGCCAGTTTTGGAAAAAAAGGGGGGGAAGGCATTTAAAATCAGCTCCTAGGCTTCTCTGTAGCGTTAAAGTATTTAATTTAGTGCAGGTTCTTAGTTTGTAATGGACTGTGTTTTAACACATACCTACTAATTTATACTTCATTTTAAGAAAAAAGTGGATGGTCCCGTGGGAGACCATAAACATCAGAAGGAATTCTTTCAGGCCGCAGCATGTCCTTCTTTAGTCTCTTGCACTGAAAAAGATAGAGTCCCGTAGAAACAAAAAAGAAGTTGGCTCAGATTTTGGCAAATGAGAGAAAAGGAAGAAACATCCTAACCACAATGAGGAAGCTTGATGCTGCTGCAACGTGATTTTGCTGGATTGAGCTACCATAGCAGCGTAAAACCAGGACAATATAACGTGGTTCAGCTCACAGGTATCTGGGCGACAACCTGAACATGTCTATTTTCACTGGAGAGAAGAAATATATTGTTGCTCAGTAAGAAACGAGGTTGATCTGTCTGCCTTTCCCTATCCTCCGTATTGCTAGCTGACATTGAAACATCTTTCTGTTCTGGTTTTTCCAGGGGGCTTTTTCTCCACCATCTTTTCCAGTTTGTTTGGAACTCGAGAGATGAGGATTCTCATCCTGGGGCTGGACGGAGCAGGAAAAACAACCATTCTCTACAGGTTACAAGTCGGAGAAGTTGTTACCACCATTCCGAGTAAGTGATTGCTTCCTTAGTGAAAACAGTCACTTTGCCTGTAGCTCTAACACATAAGCTTTGCCACCTGACCTTGCTGTGTGTTTCTTTCATAAACAAAAACACCTTACGTTGTGGGAGCCTTGCACTGTTGTATTTAAGAACTTTTTTGCGTAACAGGCTTGCAACATGCTACAGAAGTGCTACATAAAGGAATATTTTATGCTCCACTGCTGAATGCGAAAAGTAGTTGACCTTAAGATTGTTACCATGATTTGGCAGGCTTTTCCTGATAGGTAAATGTTCAGTAAGTGGCAACTGTTGACTATATAAGTCTTTTGTCTCCAAATACAAATTCCAGAAGTCATTATTATTGTACAGAAAAAATTTCACCTTGCTGTCAGTAAATCACACCTATTTAACTTTTTTTTTTTGACAAGGGTCTTCAGTTTGTTGTATAAACACTTCTGTTTAAGACAGAGAAGAAGAAATCAGATGGTTTAACTTTACATTATGTAGGAAGCGAGACAAAAATCATTGTGAGATCTCATGGAAGGAGAGGATGCTTATTTTAAAAAACGTGACTGATTTCACCAATTGCCTTAGCATTTGTGCAGCCATACCCACCTGTTCCAGACACCCGGCTGTGTGTGCCAAAGTGCCCTGGCTCAGGATCCTCGGGAGGATCGCTCCATGTAACGTGAAGGAGAAGGGATGCTTGGCTTTTGAGTCCCTGTCACGTCTCTTGGGTTCCTCCTAGCTGGCCACAACAAGCTGATTTTGGTCAGGTCTTTACTACCTTTTATAAGGCAGCAGTTTGCTGCGCCGTAATCCTTTTTGCCTTAGGGCTTTGCTTATTTCAGCCCCCATGAATTTTAGGCAGTCTGTGTCCATCGTTTGCTTCCCTGTGTTGTGCTTCTTTGGGCTGGCAGGAGAAGGAATGACACATGTGATAACGCTGTAACCTTATTGCCATCTTCCGATACCACAGCGCCGAGTCTTCTGCTGTGGTCTTGTGAGCGCACAGGTCTGGTGTTGGCACGAAGGACATATTCCTTAGTGTTTTATTGCTGTCAGTTTGTATACTCGGTTATCAGAACAGGCCATTCCTTTAACTCTTGCTCTGTCAGTTTTGGTGATTTCAGGCACACTTCTGTTCATTTTTAACCACCATAGCATTTGTTACAACTCCCTACAAAATGTTTACAATGTGTTTTGTTCTCCAGAAAAACATTACTGCATTATTTTGAGCCATAAATGTTTGTTGGTGTAACTTCGCAAAGGGTATGAACTTCGTTATGTAGGTACTGAGAATTGTCAGGCCTGAAAATTTTAACTAAAAGTGCTGTAATGTTCTCCAGAAAAGTAAAGAAAAATGATCAACAGTGAAGTTGCTTGACTTTGTTTCAGCCATTGGCTTCAACGTTGAGACAGTGACATACAAGAATCTGAAATTTCAAGTTTGGGACTTGGGAGGCCAGACAAGCATAAGGTAATAGATCTCTTAAAATCAAAAGGTACAGTTAAATTTCTCTTAAAAAGTGCTAAGTTCTTGGAATTCTCATAGCTGGGACTTCTGAAAATTGCTCGAGTATTAAAACCAGCCCATTGTCAGGAGAGCACTTTCATCTGACAGACTTCAGTTAGTAAAGCCTGTTTTGGAGGCCAGATTAGAAAGAAACAAGTGAATGTTTACACTTGTACACAATTTTTTGCTTTGAAAAAAGACTGCTTGTGTAGTAGGCAATGGTGTAGCATTCTGAGAAAAGGGAGTGAGTGATGGAAGAACATTTAAATATGATTTTGGGTTTAAGAGTGCAAAGCTAGGAAGTTGAATTTAGATATAGACAATTTTTTTAGCGAGCTTTACAAATTTCATAATGAGTCATTATGTGCATAACTGCAGTGATCTCTTCAGTACCCATGTATGCTCTTTTCGTGATTCCTTTTTGAATGCTAGGTAGTAAGGTGCAGCACAGTTAGTTCATAAGTAAGGTGCAGGTTCCTTCCCTTTTCAGTTTCAGTAAGGTAATTTTGAAAAAGGTGGTTTGTTTTGATCCTTGTTAATGACTTGCCTGCATGAATTTGTCATTTAAGGGTTCTCTGTTTATCCTCCTTTGGTGACCACAATGATTATCTTATGGCAGAAGCTTGTTTATTTAAACTTCCTCTGTTTCCCTGTTCCCTCAGTTACGGACCTGGTGTCCTGCAGGCTGATGCCCAAGTAAACCTGTCCCCAGCACTTCTGTCCTTCCCCTGTTTTCAAGCTGCCTTCTTTTTGGTTTGGGTTTTTTCTCGTGTGTGGTTTTTTTCTGCACTTGAGAGTACTTGTACTGTTTGTGCCTTTTTGTAGCCTCTTGGAAGAGATCTTCTACTTGCTTCCTGCGGCCTTTCACCCCAGAGATGGTTTTTACTTCCTCTGGGTAATCTGGTTTCCATTATCTGGCTAAAAAGCACTGTTAAAAGTGCCAATGATATGACTGGAACTTATCTTTCTTCTGCAGGCCATATTGGCGGTGTTACTATTCAAATACAGATGCAGTTATTTATGTAGTGGACAGCTGTGATCGAGACAGAATTGGCACTTCAAAATCAGAGCTTGTTGCTATGTTAGAGGTAAGAAAACAAGGATGACAATCATCTTAATAGAACAGAAATTGAGAAATTAAAATATTTTTTGGGGGGAGCAAATGTGAAATTTGATTCAGTGAATCAAGTGAAGCTCAACTTCACTTGTGACACTTCAGCCCTCGGAACAGGGCCGTGCAACGCTTCTGACTGAAAAGCACTAAATACGCTGCAGATGCTTTGCAGTTTCATGCAGCGGTGCCTGGGCAGTAGGTTAGTTACATGTAGCCTTTTGGTCATATGAAAATTTATCTGTTTGCAAGGACAGCTGCTCAGTATGGCAGCAGTGGCAAAATCAGGCCCTGAAGAATTAACACTAAGCTAATTAGTAGCCTACTATGTTTTGAAGCTGAAGAACCTATGTAGAACAGGGTAATATGAGTAAGAAGACAAGCTGAGCAAAACTTTGGGGTTTGTTTGTTTTTTATTTTACCCCCAGATTCCTGCAAGCTCTTTGCTATGCCTTGTTAAATCCAACTAGCAGCTTGTTTCATAATGTAACAGGCATAACCAGCCCTGTTTGGAAATTTCTCTGATGTGGTATCATGCCAGAATTGAAAGTAAATAGAAAAATTCTTCAGTGACAGATGATAAAGAACAAAAATCAGCAAGCTGAAAATCATTATGATGAGAGCTGCTGAAGTTTCTTCTCATTTTATGTGTTTGTGGTTTTTTTTTTTTTCCAACTTATATTAATTCAGTAAAAGTCTCTGTAAAAACTTGAATAATTCCCCCTTTTTTTAGGAAGAAGAGCTGAAGAAAGCCATTTTGGTGGTGTTTGCAAATAAGCAGGACATGGAACAGGCCATGACTCCCACAGAAATGGCAAACGCACTTGGCTTACCGGCTTTAAAGGACCGAAAGTGGCAGATATTCAAAACCTCTGCAACTAAAGGCACGGGGCTTGATGAAGCAATGGAATGGTGAGTAACAGTCTAATTTTGCTAGCTTCATTAGAAAAATACCTTGTACTATTTTTTACTTGAAGATTGGGTCTGTAGAAAGTTGGACAGAAAAGACAAACTGTCCATGTTAGAAGAGCGAGCAGCTTTCTCCTCAGAGTATTTCAATGTCCTTGAACTGACATTTTAGTAAACCGACTTAACCTTTTTCCTAGGTTGGTGGAGGCCTTGAAGAGCAGGCAGTGATGCAAAGCTGGCCCTTGCAAAGATGTTTCAGCTATATCCAACATCCCTCTTTCTGCAGTCAAGTATTTTTAGGCCACAGGTACTTGTAAATAGGACAGAGTTGAGTTTGACTCCTGTAACATGGATGTCTCTCTCGAATTGTGAACCAAGTGAATGTCTGTGTACATTATGATATTCATTTCTTTCTTTCTGTTTAAAGGATGTACTTATGTTAATTTGTATGGCTAGGGAAGGGTTTTCTTGTGGCTCCCCCCCGCCCTTTGGTGGTTTGAGTGGCTACTATAGTTGTGTAATTAAAACACTAATAAAATCTGGAACTGTCAGCTGTACTCATAGATGTGTTGCTTGTTTCTGTGAGCAAGCAGCCTCTAGCAAGCCCAGCAGCCGCTGCCCATTCTAACAGCCACCTAGCTGAACACTGAAAGAGGTTTCCTTAAGCTGATGTTATACTCCAGAATCCCTTCAGTGTTGATAAAATGTTACAGTAAAATACAGCAACAAAGATGAATACTGTATCTCTAACACAGTACTGGTTTTCTGAAAGGAAAATAAATGTCTCCAGTAGGCACCTTATGGCCCTGGCCCGCCAGGGCCATAATCTGAATGTAACTTCCACTTCCATGAGCTGTTATTCCACCCCCTCAGCTTGACAGTGACATTGTTCAGTATTATGGCAGAAACTGAAACACAAATGAAAGGCAGGAGGCAGTGTTCTCCCTCCAGGAGCGAGGATGTTCACAGGCCTGAATGCAGTCATCACGTAACCCATCTGTTAAAAATGAAGTAAAATTTAATATAAAAAAATCAAAGTGGCTTTCCATTCAGCTGTACATGCTCTGGTAAATATACAGTTTTGGAAAAAAAACTGAAAAGCTTTTCTTTAAGATCCTAGATGAAAAAGAGGACATGAAAAAATACAAATAAATACAATTAAAATATGTAAATACTTTTTTTTTTTTAAAACAGTAATTAGTTCTTTAGCTTGAAATTACTTTCTATAAATTAAACTTCCAGGAAGGAAAAGCCTTTTCATTCCATCACTGCTATGTCTTTCAGTGCATGACTTCGAGGTCTCTTGGCCTTGTAGGTGGGGCGCAGGAATTCTATTTTTCGCTTCCTGGTTTCTGCTTTATTCTTATGTCTCTTCAGCTTCCTCCTCGCAGCGATGTCAGGGTTTGCCACAGCCTAGTGAAAAACAGTACGTTCGTTAGTTGTAACTAACCAAACAACTGCCCTTGTAAACATCAGGTACTTCCTAACTGGTGACTGTTAAGACAACACAGGGGCTTACGTAGGCTCCTCAAAACTGAGGGTATTCTGGCTGCTCTGCCCAGTTTTACCACAGCATCGCTGTCAGCCAAGCGGCTGATCTTCAACAGTTTCTTCTGAAGTTTCAGAAATGAAACAATGAAGCTGTCCCAATTTGGGATGAAGTTCTTGCCTCTAACTCACATTCCCACTCAGGTCTTACCTGCAAAGCCCTCTGCTTTTTCCTCATTGCTCTCTTCTGGTTGGCCTGTTTCTGCACAGAAGAAAAGGCAAGCGAAAAAGCCTCCAGTCCAACTAACTTCTTGAGCAGTTCAATGATTTCTTGGGAAAGGTTCTTCAGTGTTGGATCTAACAAAACAAATTAACTTGTGTAATCTTTTCAGCATACAGAATGAAAGCCAAGAGCCCAGTAAGGATTCATCTTTCTTTACTAAAGGATGACTGCTTTCATCTTATCTTAAGGATTCATCATCTTATGCAATAGACTGTAGAGACAAGAGCAAAGGCGCTTGTGAAATCTGCTGGCTCTTCACCAGCTTTCCCAGCGGGCCACACGTGGCACTTCACACTGGCAAACAATAATGCTTCTGATAAGTAAAACTTTTTTTTCAGAGGAATAATGGCATCACAGAGGTTGTTAAAAGTGGCTTGCTGTAAACAGCCACCAGGGCTCTTTTCGAAATGGGTTTGCTGGAAATAGAGGATTCCAGCCTTGTCAGTCAGCATCTCTGTCCAGTGTGTACAATAAGGGCTGGCTTAATGGTTAGGATCACTAGTTAATATGTTGTAATTAACTACAATCACTGCGGGAAAAAAAAAGATACTGGGGGGGAAAGAAGGCTACAAAGAAATGCTAAGAGAAAACTGAGAGCAGGGCAAATGTTTCCCTCAGTCTTCCAACAGGATCTCTCAAGTGCTTGTACAACCTCCAGGGAAGCTTCTGTAAGCTGCTTGCCTCCACAGTATCCCTCAGTGACAAGTTCCCGGCGTCTACACCTCCTGCCATATGAAAAACCACCTCTGCAGTTATTCTAAAAAGTCATGCGACGGCCCCTGGTTCTTGTGCTGGCAGAGAAAGCAAACAGTTGATCCACGCACAATACTGTCAGTCTCTACCACACCTTTTCCAAGTTTCTTGCTTACCTTAAAAAAAAAACCAACCCAAAACCACGAATGAAAAGAAAAGGTAGCTACGGCGGCTGTTGCTTACCTAGAACACTGTTACTGCCCTTCTCCAAGTTTTTCCAGTTCTTTTGTGTCCTAAGACATGGGGACCCAGTGCTGCGCATTGAATTTTCATGGCGCATATATAACCACAGATTTAGAGTACTATAACTTTTTTGGTTTGTTGTCCTTTTCCTGACATCGGATTTTGCTTGACTTAACACATTTTCAAGAACTATCTAAACACCAGTGTCTTGTTCTTAAGCCAAGAGTCTCTTGTGTTAAATGGAAAGTTGATTTGTCTTTCCCCCATCAGCCATGACTCCTTAAGATCTTTTAAACAAACATGGATCTCCAGGGAGAAACAGGTGGTGTTGCTCGGGTAGTATCAAGCAGGACAGAGTGACCTGGACACATCCAGGAGGAAGGGAGTTCTGTGCACAGTTTAACAGGTGCACGCCTGCCTGCACACACTGCGTGCTGCATTCCTGTGGCAGGCAGCTCTCTTCCCCTGCCTGCAAAGTTTACTTTCTTTCCATCACTGTGCACACATGTGCACACTGAAGGTCATTTTCTCTATTTCAAAAGGGGGAGCTTGGGGAAAGCATCAATCAACCACCAAACTGGCGATTCCAACTTGTGCAGTCCCTTGCTCTACAGTAACACAAGCTGCCATAAAACACACCCTGTTTTACATTAAAACTGAAACACACTTTCAGGACATGGATCTTCACGCCCCAAAGCCTCACAGCAGATCTAACATGGCAATTCAAAAAGAATGGCGCTTGGCAACAGCCTTGTTCTGGCTTCCTTAACAGCCGCGCTCTGCTCCTCTCCTCAGCAAGGACTCCATGACTCCTGCCACCATAAGTCCACCCTTGATTACTACACTTTTCCCACTACATCACATATTCAAGCTTTACCCACTTGCATGTAGGAGCCTGCTTAACTTCGGTCTTTTTTCTTTGTCAACATGTAGATTTTTGTTCCAGCTGTCAAACACCTCCTTTCCTGGTATTTTGGTTAGACTGCAGGTAGGTGAAATTCACCAATTATGGCATCTGTGCCTCAACAGAGGAAAGGAGTGACAGGAGGTGTTTGTGCTGCAGCACAGCTCTGACACACTTCCCTCTTTGATAATGTTTGTGAGGGAAATCACTTACCTTGTTCTGCATAGGTGCTGTTCAGCTCCCTGAACAGAGGTGTCAGAATTGTTGGAAGGTAGGGTTTGATCCTGTCTTTCCCCAGATCCACCGAGATTGCTCCCAGGAACTTAAAGATGCAGCTTCTCTGAAAATGAGTGTGTGGACATGAAGTGAGGAAGATTGGAAGGGAACTGCCTTACTGATCTGCTGCAAGAGTCCTTTGCATCACTGTTCAACGTGCACGACGCTGTTTCAGACCCCCTAGTCAGAAACTCACTGCTGTTACAAGGTCTTACTGCAGCCAAGCACAGCCTTTAGATGAGACACAACCCCATGGGATCTGTAAACATGTAAGCTATGACTTCACTGGGTTGGCAGCTGTTAACGCTCTGAACAGGCTTGTTCTCACTGTCCTGTACTGAGGCAGCTGAAGACATGAAAGCTCAACCTCTCTAACGCTGCACCACAGGGAATCACAGTGCTTTTCCTGACGCTATCCTGCAGCCTCCCCTTCTCCTAGCAAGTAACTTCACACTGCCATTCGCCTGCCTGCATAAACCTTGCACTCAGGCCTTCAAAGGCAGTGTTCTGTCCCCTTCAGCTTGGTGCCTTTGGCCTTACCACCACCCCACACAAGGGCTGGAAGCAACGGCAAGCAGCAGTAGACTGGCACAAGCCTTTCCTGAGAATCCCAGACTGAAATACTTGGTGTTTTTTTTGGCACCTACTAACCCTCACTTCAGCATCAGCTCCCAGCACTCCCTACAGCTGGTCCCCTGGAAGCAAAGAACCAGAGCAACACCCTCCTATGCAAGTGTCCACCACATCAAAACCAGTTGGTCTAACCCTGTTCTTACCTTTACAGGGACCTTAGGAGAATATGCTGCTTCTCGCTTTGCCATGAGAGAGAGCTTCTTCATTAACCATAGCAATGTGGGTGTCTGGCCTTTTTCTTCTGTGTCTTCTCTTTCTCCCTCTACTTGAGCAGAAACATCTTTTTCTTCTTCATCTTCTGAGGCCTCCTGCTCTTCCACTTCACAGCCCAGTTCTCCTTCAGCCTCTTTACCTTCTTCGGAGGCAGGGGCTAGCAAGTAAACCACTTTTGCCACAAAAAGCAAGTTCTTTATAACCTGAAGTGTATAAACAGAGTAGTCAGTCACTGTGGGTTCCTGCAGTGCCAGCATGAGCAGTGCCCAGGGTATGTAAGAGTAAAGGCTAGATCCAAAAGAGGAACTGGTCAACCAAGGAGGCTCTAACGGGTTCACCCCTTGCGTGTTTCTCCTAACAGGAAGGCCCACCTCAATATCCTCCTACAGTCTGCGAGAGTTTCTCCCCATGAACTACCATGCCTTCTGGGCTCCGGTACCCCCTGAGGCAGGGCTGCTCCTTTTGTCCTTTGCATCTCTAGCAGCCCCTGGTTCTCCACACGAAAATCTCTGGCCAGGTTCACAGTGGAGCCAGACCTTCAAGCAGCAGCATAAAGCTGGACTAAACGCTCCCAGCGATCAGCCAAGGCTCCAGTGCAACTGCAGGGAACCAGCACTAGAGATCTAGATACCTGCTCCAGTCTGGGCCGCAGAGCCAGACCCTCCCTGCTGGAGGCCTGGACAGGAGGGACACCAGTCCTGCCACGGTGCCTCCCCTTTCTGTCCCTGCCACCCTGCAGCCCTTCCAGCGGGCTGACACCACAAGGGGGACTTTCCTGGGCCCCTCAGATGCCCTCAGCATAGAGTAGCTGGCCCTGCATTGTGTATTTGCCCTGAGCCACCAGAAGCACTGCTGTCCTGACTGGGATTAACACTCCGTCACGGGCCAGGGCCTGCTCTGTGCCTTCCTGCAGCCCCAGACCTGCTCTTACCTGCTCTCCTAGAGACAGGTCCAGGAACTTGGACTGCAGCTGATGGCAGAATGCAAACGCAAGTTCCTTCATCTGGGGAGAGGACAAAGGAGAAGGGAATTATTCCGTGAAAGGGAGCCAGTAGCAGAGACTCAAAGCAGCGTTCTGCAGTCACCAAAGCCGGTTCCCAGGGAAGGCCAAGGGATTGGCTCAGCACAACTTCTGCCTGCATCTTGCAGCTTAGAGGGGAATCTTTGGGCTGCTGAGAATAAGACCTGAAAGAAGCCCCCTCTCCCAGCAGCAGACACACCTCTTCAAATCCTTTAAGCAATCGGGATTAGGCAGCAGAGAAACAACTAAAAGAGAAATGTGCATGCCAAGCTGTAACGCTATTTTTATGTCCCAGCCAGAGAACGGACATGGGCTGGGGGGCAAGAAGTAGTACAGACATCGTTACCTTTTTGTCCAGTTCAGCAGTCAAGAAGACTCTGGATGCAGACAGCTCTGCTGATGTCTTTTTCCTCTTCCCTGCCTTTCTTTCCTTCCACTTGTCAACAAGATCTTCTGGCTTGTAAGATGCAAACAACAGGCCAAAGATCTCGGTAGCTGTCAGCCAGACCCAGCTGTGAGGATACCACAGGTGAGACTGCACATGACCTGAAGGAAAGAAAACCTCTTTCAGCACAGGAGCTGGTCCTGTGAGAGCAGAAAAAGAACCAGGTCCCCCCCAAGAATCACCACCACACATGCTACAATAAAAAAAGTGAAGGAAATGAACTGTGCTCATCTGCGCAGAATATAAAAGACTTCCTAACAACCCCATCCAGCCAAAGCAGAGAGCAGCAAAAAGCTACAGGTAGCCAAACATCCCCATGGTGACCAGGTGTTCTTGAATGTTCCCAACACCCAAAGACTGGGCCATTGCTGGAAAGCGATGGCAACTGGGCAGGAAAAGTGGGCATGGCACAAGACGACACTTGCTCTGATCCTGGCTGACAAGTCATGTTTCTGCAGCAACTAAGGTCCCCTCAGGGGCTCAGTGCCACAGCTCATCTGTCCATGATGTCTGGGGACTGGCTGCTGTGTGACTCAGGTGAGCTGGCCCTGCTGCAGAAGGTCAGATTGAACCCCTCGATGGAGGCTGGGGATGCTTCAGAGAAGAGGTGGAGTCACTCTCTTATCTTGCCTCTGTCCAAGCTGCACATCACCAAGCAGTCCAGGATTTATAAACGTTATCTCATATCTCACTAAAGGCACCTGGAGCCTGAACTCTTCAAAGACATCAACCATCCAGACCCAGGCCTTCTGATAGCAGCAAATAAAGCAATTAAAAATAATAAGGCAACAAAATGCCAATAAGCCAGCCTGACATTGTACAGTCTCACTCATAGGGAAATCGCTTGGATCAAATAACCTCCAGGCCTTAACATCCCAGCAGACACACAGTATTTAAGCACCAATACCATGTGTCATCACTTGCTGGCTGATATGTATGATCTCATCAAGAAAAATCTCATTTACCCAGGAGAACTGAATGTTTTAATCCAAGAGTATGTAATTGTGGGCAAACATGCAATAGTCTGCAACTATTTGCTCTTGGGATAATAGAAAATACTTCCCAGCAACTCAGAGGGCGTGTTGTTTTCATCAACCATGTAACCTTTTCCGTCTAACTTCTCTTCCACTGCCCAGTAACTGCCACGTATTAGCATTCTGCAGCGGGCAAACCTTGCATGACAAAGTTCAGTTGTTTATATTAGGGCATGAAAAGCAAGGCGGCACATAAAGAATCTGCCATGTAACACAGCTGTAACAATTCTTGATACTTACCCCAGATATTGCTCACAACTTCACTCTTCTTGGTTAACTGAATCAAGTTGCACTCTGTGATTAGCTTTGTTACCAGCACAAGAAAGCTGAATAGCAGCCTATCTGCAGCCTTCTCCTCCTCCTCTTCAGTTATCTATAAAATCAGCAAGTCAAGAAAGATGCTTATGAGAACCTGAAGACAGTGCTTGCTTATTTTATAAATTTCAGATCAACCCTGCAAAGAGACAGAAGACTGACTTGTCCCCAATTTCCAAAATAAACAGATGAGAAGCAGCTCCACTAAAGCATTTCCTCTGGAGACCGGTCCTCTGCAGGGGAGATTATTACTACAGTCATTCTTGGTTTTTATACAGACATTACTGTAGCAACTCTTAGGCTTCTAAATGCAAGCAACTATGCACACAACGTATATCATTCATGACTATATATGTATTCGTGCACATTTGATTCTCATTATTCCAGCCAAGCTGAGCTCAGATTTACCTGTGTCACCTGGGAAGCCCCACGTTGTTATGACAACACTGTGTGCTCTGTTTTACTAAACCACCTTCAGGTGCTCACCCTGCCTGCAGTCACCAGCTGGCTTGATATAACTAGTCAGTGCTTCACCTGCATGTCACAGCACAGGGTGTGATTACACTGAATTTCTCTTCACTGCAGGTATTCTATTTTCATCTCTTGCCAATTTACGTACCCTGAGGCTCTTCTTTCTTGTTCAGCCTGTTGCCCTCGCACATTAGTAACATACGTGGCCACTCCCCAGGCGCAGTGACTGGGATCCCTTTGGGATTATCACATGCCAAGCAGAACCTGAGGCAGCCTTGTTAGTCTGAGCTAACCATGTGCACTAAAAAGATTTTCCATAAAACAAAACCATGGTCTGAAGTACAAGAGGGGAACTCCTTTGAAAGCTAAAGCTGTAGATAACTCTGAACAAAGCAGACAGTCACAAGCAATGTACTTCTGATCTTCCACACTTAAGACAAATCCCTGCAGCTAGCAGACACATTTCCCAGTTAAATGTATGTTGTCCGTGTGATCGTCAGGCTGTTTTCCAACCAAACCAATTCTAACCCATCCCAGTGCTACCTGCGCACCCTGCCGTTCTTTCTGCTGGTGGTTTTATAACTCCACTTTAAACAAAAAACAGAAGTCCCTTCTCTCCTGCCACCAGAGGAAAAGACCAGAAGCAGGAAAAGCTACCTCGACATACATACTGCTATATGCTGTCAACCCACCAAGTCATACAGGCGAAAACCAAAAGCCTGAGACTCAAGGGCTGCCTCAAGAAATCCTTCAGCCCACAGAGATCTTGACAGAGGCCAGGGCAAGGAGCAATATGTCTGCTGGTTACACAATATGGATGGAGGCTCAGGCCAGGAGGCTTTGCAAAGTTCCTTTGCCACTTGTGCTGTGACACATGACATCAAATTTGGGCTTACCGACAAAAAAATATGGTTCTAGGTCAGTGAGGTTCCCTTCAGAAGAAATGCGTGTTTCGTGTCTTTCCTCAGTCCCAAACAGTAGGTCCGACAGTTAAAATCTCTCCTACGCTTCTCATTTTCCATTTTCTTAATTCTCCTTCCCCACACCTCACGCATGGGAAAAATTACTTACGTCTTCAAAGTTCATTGGGTTGATTTCTTTTTCAATCAAGGTGAGGACAGCTTCAAGCCGCCGCTCAAACATTACTCCCTCCACTTCAACAAATAAACCGCATGCCTGGGCAGCCAACCTCCTGTGAGAGCTCTGCCAACAGAAAGAATAACACCCCTCGTTACTTCTTGATAATCAAATCCTGCAGCTCCCATGTGCAGGAGCTTGTAGCAACCCCTGCTCTTGCCTGTAGCAACAGCATCTTACAAGAGGCTGTTTTTCAAAGTACTACTGAAAAAGGAGATGCTGCCAACTAGGGACAAAAGCGCCTGGCAGCACAAGTTATCCCTGGAAATACACCTTAAAACTGAAGGCCAAAAGGTCTTTCCCAGCCCCATAGCTCTAGGGCCTATTTTGCACTCTTTGGTTCTTCACAACGTAACAGACGGCTCACAGCTATAAACCAGAACTGAACATATTAGAGATGAAAAGGATGAAGTGGTGAAGAACACTTACTCTACTAGTGCAGAGGGACAGAGCATGAATCCTGTTTGAGAATAACTAAACACCCAGGCACCCAGGTCAAAATGGGAGGCCTGCAAGACTAGGTTTGCCACCCCCCAGCTGCCGGCAACAGACTGAAACAAGTCTAAGCTAAAAGACAGCAAGAAAATCCAATTACTGGCATCAGAAGTTTTAAGGAATTTGCTCAAACTTTAACCTGAGCAAAGACTACACTTGGTGAAATACCTGACCCAAAAGAGGAACTGTCAGAAAGCAGCACAATGCAGCTGGGAAGTCTGTAGGCTGACCTACAGCACTTCCTTACATTTGTGCAGCTATATGAAGCTATATCATTTCTTCCTCTTCTTACTAGCAACAGTTATGGTGCTGAGCACAGCTTTAAAGAGCTTTTATTCTAAGTTGAGTCTTGCCCATACTGCTTTCCTAAAACTACTAAGTCAAGCATAACTGAACCCACCAATCCACCAGACCTGGTATTAGCAATCTCTTACTCGCCTTAATCTTACTCAGCCCCCAAACAGAGTCCAGACTTGGTCAGATGAAAGACCAAAGAGTACCTTTTTACTGTGAAACCACTCTGTGACCAGTGAAAACATCAGATCTTGTTTTTCATTGTTTATCTTACTGAGGAGAGATTTACATGTCAAAGCCGCCATCTTTTTGCATTTGGCAGAGTCATCATTTATCATCATCATACAAAGAGAGAGAAAAAACAGCCCACAGTATTTGTGGAGGAGATCCTAGAAAGAAACAACCATTAGTCAACCACACATCCCCAAGGAGCTTCTGGCATTTAAAAGGGAAAAAGAGGGGTATTTATTGCACAGCATATAGGAACAATGTCAGCCCTGAGTGGGGTCCATGTCAAGGCAGGTGAACTGAAAGGACGGGATAATCCATCCAGTTTTTGGAGCACATGGAGTGTATAGCAGCCCCAGCCCTGCTCTGACTCTGATTTGCTAACAAGTCCTTAGGACAGCAAAGCGAGTGTCAAACCTTAAAGGGCATTTTCATCCCCAGCTCTCACTGAAAAACACTGAAGTTCCTCAGCACTGCAGCAATCAGCCCAAAGCGCCTTCTCTCAGACACAGCAGCTCTTTGCTACTTTACAGAGTTGCCGGGAACCAAGTTGAGATAGTAAATCTTATCAGGTGGTGGTGAAGCACAGCTTACTGTGCAGAACTTCTCTTCCTCCCTCCCAAATTCTTGCTTGATTGCACTTCTCTCAGTCTCCTGAATGCTTGGTCAAGCTTCAGCTGCAGAGCTTTAAGGCAGCTTAGCATTTTGCGCATTCTATCCTGCACAGATGCATAGCTATTTTTTAGCTTTCATTTTGACCTACCCCACTGAGAAGTCCTCCCTCTCCAGTCAGGCCAACAAAACAGATCTGGTACATCACATACCAGTCCAGTCAACAACATCCCTCACGAATGTTGAAAAAAAAAAAAACACAACAAGAAAACTCCAGACTTTCTATTCATACCCCATTTCCTAAACTGGTTGTGTTTCTTCCTGGCATAAATCACCATCACGTTTATCCAAACTCCAGCTGACAAGAGGTTTCTTTTACTTGCAGACTGAGGACATTAGGTAAAGAAATATAGCAGACTTTCCAGCACTTCATTTCTCTTTTGGAGCAAAGCCAGGTTCTTTGGCGATAAGTGAATGTTCTGCTCATGATGAGAGATAATAGGAACTACCAAGCGCTCCCAAAGTAAACTGCTCTGAAAACGCTGTTACTGCAAGCCACAGTAACTGCTTGATGCTTGGAACACCAAGGGGTGCTTGTTACCTGTGGGAACGTATCGAGGAGGTAGGCAATCATCTCCAGTGCAGATTCCCTTCCAGTTTCATACTCATACCTGGGAGGAAATGATTAATGGTTAGGGCAGGGTTAATACTCTAGAAAGTCACCAACAATTTACAAGACTGGCCAATGCCAGAAACACACTGACAGGGATCTTTCTACAACAGCTACCAGACCTGGTCTGGTACTTGGGAGAAGAGAAGCAACAGGCCCATCAGCTCCAAATCCCAGAGAACGGGCACAGAGACAAACAGGTGAAAGATGGCTCCAGCCAACTTCAGTCAGCACAACTGCACTGTGCTATGGTGCTGGGGAACATGGCAAACCACTGTCACCTTGAGCAAGGGAGGGGTCATGCTCAGAAGGTTTCAGGCACACTGCTCCTGCTGAATTGGTGCAGTTGAGATCAACTGTGCCTGCAACTGCAGTTGAGACCACTGCCATGGGACAGCAGTCATATAAATGTACCTTCCCTTACCCTTTCTAGATTTTCCAGTTCACCTGGTTCACAACCAGTGGAGCTGGTTATCTACTAAGCAAACAACAGAACCTCTGCTTACAAAGAGATAAAGAACAACAAAGCCAGCTGTGAAACAGGGAAGAGAAAAAGGGCTTGCTTTACCAAACAGGCCATGTCCGTAAAAGGGAAGTGTTTTAGCGGTAAGAAAATCAAGACTTCAGCCACACCCTCCCCCCCTCACAAACAACAGAGATGTTGGGAATATAAACTCACTCCAGTTGTGCGAGCATGAAATCCAAATTGGGTTTCAGCTTGTCACCAAGGGGGTAGTCCAGAATATATTTTAAGTATATCTGGAAAGAAAAACAACACCACAGAGAGGAGTTAGAAAAAACACTCAGGAAAACTTGTAAAAAGGTAATGAAGAAAACACAGAGAGGGAGCAGCAAGTTTATGAGAGTCATCACTTTCTCCTATATATGTAAGTTCCTGTTACACAAGGGGCCAACAACTGCTCTCGTGCCTGGAACAGGAACTGCAGGTGTTTGACAACTGCCAGATCTGTCTTTAGGGTATTACTGTGATTTGTGCAGGCTTTTGTTAAGATAGATTCTGCATCCTTCAAAATTCATCCTGTAACTATAGAAATGCACTATTTAGTTATGCACAGCTCCTGCTGCATCTGTATCCCAACACTTGAAAAGAAGCAACCAATTCTGCCTTTTGGTTGCTTTTAGCTTGGAAAGAAAGAGGAAGTAGTAGGAAGGAATCATGGATTTGTAGCAAATTCTCTTCTGCTGGGATTCAGAAAAGGGCAAATCTCTTAGCTACATAGGCCTAAAAGCCTCCAAAGGAGGCACCGAGTCACTGCTGCTGAGCAGCTCTCTGAAGGTATGCCATGGCAAGTGCTCTCACTATATGCAAGCAGTCTGCAATTCTGCTATGCATCAGTCACATGAACCTAAACCAGCCAGATAACAAGAGGACAAGTATTAGTGAGAAGGGGAAATGGGATTAGGGGTTCACCAGGGCCAAGGCACATGTCTGTGAGAGCTGGGATGGCCACACTAAGCCCTCCAGCCTGTTAAACTGCTGTAAGTAAAGTAAAGATGAGAGACTTCTCTGTTCTACCAACCTGCCTGCACTGGACTCGCACCGGCTCACTCTGACTTGTGATGGCCAGCTGGGCAACCTTCTGCAGCACATCATCAATTTCAGGGACAATCAGCTTCCTGGATAAAATAGCCTAAAAATGTGAAAGCACAGCTGGAGTCATGTCATTTCACTTGCGTACTCTGAGGTGCAGTACCATAACCTGGGACTACGCTGGTCTCAGGTGATACATTAACACTGACTTTTTCACATCTTCAAACATAGCCAGAGCAACTTTGAAAAGGAAAAAAAAAAGGTGGAAAAAAGTGGCGTAAAAATCCATATCTGTTTCTTTTGCTGGACACAGAATACCTGGTCTAATGGTTAGGGATGTTGATTCTTTAGCAAAAACATCCTCAGACCCAAATACACCCTCATCTGCATGTGTATAAAACAGCCTCCCAAACAATTTTAAACAGCAACTACAAAGTCAAACGGGAAAGCTTTGCTGTTTTCCCGTCTCTCTCCCCATAACAGAGAACCTTAACAGCATTCTGTGGCCTGTTCCTGATGTGAGGCTGTACAGCCTTTCACCAAGAAGCAGAATCACTGCTGTTCCAGCGGCTCACAGAACCCATACATCTACTTCACAGAAATACCTTGAGAAGGCCAAAGGCAGTAGCTTGGCGTGATGAATCATAAATGTCTTCTTCAGCAAAGCCAAGCAACACTTGGAGCTGTTTGCTTGTTATCTGACTCTTTGCATTCTTCACAAGTATTGTTACACACTACAAAAATCAAATTACACGTTGTCAGTACACACACAGTATCATAAAACATAAGCCCACACCAAAGCCTGACTGTTTACACCACTTAGGTTTGCAAAGACAAACTGCTGCTCTGAAACATGAGACTAACACTGTTCTCATCACATTTTGCTTTCAGCTGGCAATTCTGAGACAAAAACCGAACACAAATACGCAGTACTAGTCCTTGAAATGAGTGGGGATGCTCATGGACATGAACCGTGATGCACGAACACAGCCAGTACGAGGGGAAAATTCTTCTGGCACTGGCATTCAGCATGAATTACTCTAACTTTCCCTTGTGATCATAAAGCTGTAATTGATTCAGCAACGTATTTAGGAGACATCTACAGGAAAACACTGCACACTGGAAGAGTAGTTATTACCACTATTAATTGCCTTCTTCCCTTGTCTCACATCATCTGCAAGGGTTTACTCCAATGATTCCTGTTAAAAGCAAGCTATTCAAGCACAAAAATGATGCCTCTCAAAGGACAGGGTAGTAACAAGATACCATTATAAGGAAGAAATAAGACAAATAAGCTTCTATAAAAACACTTCTTCAGATCCAAGCTGTGCATTTTTTGGGGGTAACTTCCTTTGAGTTTGCACTTGGAAAAGAATCAGCAAGGCCACATTTCCCTTGCTATCTCCAGACTACCTCTCCAGGGACAGCTGCAGGAGGCATCTGCAGTTGGAAGAGTCTCACTCTACAAAGTTAATCCTAAAGTAGAAAAGAGCAGAGCTGGGTCTGACTTACTTTGAAACAGCTCACAACCAGGTGGAAATTCTGGCCTTTGGCTATTCCTGTCTTGGCAAATTCTTTCAGCAAGAGGAAAAGCTGCTTTATCAGTGGCTCCAGATTCGTACTGACAGAAGGCAAAGGGAACTTTAAAATCCATACCAAGGACTGCAGAGCACCAGTTATCACCTGTAAGAAAGAGCCAAACGACAGCATGTGGGTACAATGACACCAACAGGACAATTTTCTCACTCTGTTACAGACATGGTCAGGCTATCTGTAACTGTGGTAAAAGTCAATTAGCTCACAAAATCAACCTCTTTCAAACCATTCATATGTAACACAAAGAGTTTCTCAGTTCTAAAAACACTATCTGCCACTCCCTAATTCTGTAACTTTGATTTTACTAGGTAAAGACAATAACACCGTGCTGATTCAGCAGATGGCAGGAACTCTTTCTGAAGCAGACGTGTCTTCAAGGCATAGAAGTTGCTCTGCCAAAAACCCACGTCACCTGAAAGCCCTGCTCCGACTATCTGATAGCGTATAAGGCGTGCTTTCCATTCCCAGGAAACCCAAGGTTTAACAGATTCCCTCCTAGGCTCACTCAAACCCAAAGCTGCCCAAAAAGGAGGCTGTCTGTGGTGCTTGAAATAAAGACAAGTTGGATCAGAAGAAACCAGTTGTCACAACACCGCTTCCAGCAGCCACAGGACGTCATGAACCTCCTCAGAGTCCCTGCAAAGTCTTTGTATGAAAATGTTCCAGGAGAACTTGTCCATACTTGAACCTGCAGCACAAGGGGCAGAGCATTCAGTCTTCCATCAGCCACAATCCTTCCTCCCTCTTGGGATATCATGTCCTCGAACAACTTACCCTGCACACCTGAGAAATCAGGTTTGAAAACTGGATGGCTTTCCCTCCTCTTGCAGATCAACTGCAAGATGCTATTTGTGAGCAGGACCCTTCTTAGTAGAACAGCAGAACAGACAGACTCCAGCTCAGGACTGTACCTTGACATCCATAGATTTCAGGCAGTCTATAAGCAGCTGAACAAAAGGATCTAACATTTCCAGAACATGCTCCTCAGAAGAATTTACTTTGGACCTCTTCAGGCTCATGTGCAGCAGCTGATGTAGAAAACACAGGACATTCATCTCAAAGTTAGGCTGGGACTCAAGTCAAGGTCCCACATTGTTTCAGGTTTAGCAGAATTTATGCCATGTCCCTTTCAAATATCTGCAATGGGCTGAGCACTTTTTATAGCTCTTTAAGAGGCACCATTTGAGTTACCACAGGCAAAATAAAGTTAAGGCTAGTGGCTGTATTGTGAACACAATATATCCAGAATACCTTCCTCTGGATACTCTTAACAAAAATTCTAATTGCAAAGCTTTGCATCTGAGGAGATCCTTACCCGAAGTCCTGAATCAACCAAGATATATGTGTTAGTCCTGCTGCTGACACGTGCTTTCTGCCCTCCTCTCGTGGGAGTGGGCTGGAGCAGCAGGCAGCTCTCTGGTTGCAGCCGAGGATCTGGAGGAGGGGCAACTTTTTTTCTGAAAAGCAATGTATAGCAAAGGAGGATATTCAGATTTCAACCCTCTCCACAACAAGCTTGCTGTTGGGAGTGAAGAGAGCTGGCCTGTGCAGAACTGCTACTCACACAGCAAGCAAAACCAGATCACAGCCAGAACACAATGAAACAAAACAAACTCGAGAGCAGCATGACAGACAAGGCTCTCAGACTTGAGAGCCGTATCACTATTACAAAGATGACAACAAATGCGTGCTGATTTGCGTAACATCCCCATTTTTTTCTTCTCATTCGACAGACGAACTTTGGCAGGTCCTTCAAGCAAATATACCTCCTGCCACTGCTCACTACACTTCATTTACTGGTATTTACTTCTATTTCTGATGGTTTATAAAAACTGCTACGAGAGCCCTGCAAACAGCTGTCAGACTCTGGACCAAGCCAGCCTACGTAACGTAGGAAATGCAAGACATTCAGATCCAGCCCTGAGCAGTGACAACACCAAACGGAGAGGAAACCTGATGGTTCTACCTGACTTCTGCACAAGCACTGAAGTGATAAAGTGACAGGCCACAGTTTCTCTGGTTCCTGAGTCCATGAAAATGTCCAGGACCCCAAACACCTCTTACATGGCAGTCTGTAGCTTGCTTCTAAACACTGCCCCTCATCCCTTCACCCAAACACCCCAATACATATACCAGCTTACCAGATTGTGAAAAAGCCTTACTGAAGACCCTGAGCACTTGCAAAAGTAGAGTCCCATGAGTTCAGCAAGCGCTCACACCCATTTCCAAGCTTTCTCTCCTTGCCCTCTCACTGCCCAAACAATTCACTTACATTGAAAATAAAAGGCAAATGAAAGCAAGAAAACCCTCATACATTTGATCGGTTAGATCTGAGAGCTGCCATTTCTGCAAGCAAACATCCCGACTGATAACAGGCTATCTGTATAACATCTTGGAACTCACTTGGCCTTCTCAGTGAGCAGAGGCAAGTTTTCACTGATGAGACCATGACTGAGGAGGAGGAGGGATTCTGCGTTCATGTTTGAATTGAAGATCAGCCCTGCCATGATGTGACGCAGTGCCTCATGCACCTTCCGGACTATCTTCAAGCTTGTGGTGCTCTCCAGAACCTGCACAGGCACAACCATGAGAGTCAGGAGGGCAACATGACAGCGATGATCTGCCATCTGTATTCAGAACAGATGGGAAAAGTGAGAGCAATTCCTCCCTCATCACCCGCTGCCTTAAGTCCCTAGCTCTCTACATGAACAGCATCCCATTGCCTCAGCTCCACTCCAGCATAACCTCCCTTTCTCTCCAGCCTCTTCTCAGGCTCCAAGCCAGTTCACCTATCACCACCAGGACACTCCAGAGCTCATGAGCAAACCACGGCTCCATTTCTGCGTGAGCTTGCACTGTACTCAAAAAAAAAAAAAAACCCAAATCCACACATCTCTGAAAAGGCAGTTATTGCACATGGACAGAGCGTGAACCGTTTTGGTGACATTTCCTTCATGCACAAAATATCAAACCACAGAGCAGCCTTGCAGGACTTTAAAGCTCCATAGTAAATGGCATTAACAGGAGCTGGCAGAGAGAGAGGGCATGGAGAACTCATAGTGGGATGTTTCCTCTGTAGTGGGGTGAGGCTTCCCAGAACACCATTTCTTGCCCTGGACATCAATAGCAAAGTGTCATTGTATGAGCTGGGTGCATGCTGCCTTCCAAGAGAAAAATGGGAAGCCAAAGTGGGATTATATAGGAAATCTCATCGCAGCCACCTGGACGCTCTAGAGTTTCTTTTAGACCATGCAGAACTGAGAGTGTCAGAGTTCAGAAGACTCTGGGTGTCTTTTCTTACCTCTTTCAGTGGCAGAATAAGTTTCGTCACCTGGTCCTTCCCTATGAACTTTCCAAGAATTTCATAGGAATCATAACTCTTGTTCTTGCGTGCTTCCATGACCTTGGAGACAATTCCCTTCACTTCCTTCTCTTCAGCTACATTCCCAAACAACTCTTGGTTGAAAATCTTTAGAAATCAGGCAAGAGAAATGAATGAGGGGAGCAGAAAAGTAGCAGCAGAATAACACTATTTTTCCCCACTCAACAAATAAAAACCCAATCCTCCAGGTTTCCCACAAATCATGTCTACCTTTCCTTTGTCAACATAAAACACGCCAATTTGAGCACACCAGATGAAGAAGCTGTTCTCACACCCCTCTAAGGTGTTGTCATACAAGGAGTGGGACTGCAGTCAGACCAAGACATCCAAATATACTCCACCTGGATGGCCAGCTGAGCTCCTGGGCTCCCTGGACTGCGTTGACTAGATGCCTATTGACTTGCTCAGCCATTTAGAGTAGAGAAGCATAGTTAGGTATCTTAATCTTAAATCCACCTCCTCTCAGGATGCAGGGCTCAGGATACAGCCCCAGAGATACTTTGCTACTCCACAAGGGGTCTCCTGATGCGTCAGTAGAAAACAGTCTCATTTCTTTGCAGTTCACAGACAATCAGCCCTGTTTGCATCAAGTCTGAGACAATCTACACAAAGCCTTCTCGTCTTAGAGCCCACCCCAGGTACTTCATGATGCTCTTTCCTTTAATCTTGAATAGTTTTTACCTCAATCAGGATATCTAAGCAGGGGTCCAAATCACCAGCACTGAGCCTGGTAGTAAGGCCCTTGAGTAACAGGTTCACAGTGAAAGTCAGCACATGGAGCTACAGAAAAAAAAGAGAACAGATCATGTTTCCAACCCCCTGCATAGACCTCTTTAATAATACTGGATGGGGAGACTCCCATAGCAGAGACATCACAACTCACACACTGCACTTGAGCTCTCATTATAGGGGGGGCGGGAAATCAGTGGGAGGCCAAGAATCCACATACCAGCAAGTGGGAAGAGGCACCCTGTCCCTCCACACACTGGCAGGAGGGCTGGAATCTCCTCTTTCCCCAGTGCTCTTACTGGTAATTTTAGGCTGTACTAATCGGTGCTTTCACTGTTAAAGCAGCCAGAAGCTCATGCTATTCCACTGTGGTAATTCACATAGAAAATTATTCTTAACCCAAACCACTGTGGAAAGAAGAAAGACGGATTAACAGTCAGAGCCTTGGCTCTTGATCTAGGAAGCAAGACTTCAATTAGCATCACCATGTACTGCCTGTGCATTCTCTGCGGCAACTCACCTCAGATGATGCTTCGCCCTAATGAACTTACTGGAAAGATTCCCACTAATTTTATTGGAACCAGAAATTCATCCTTCACCTCCAAACCTCGACTCTTCACTAGGAAGACAGACATCCTCTCTTCTTCCCTTCTTAGACTCTAAGTTCTTTGGGTACAGGTGCTCATTTGACACTTGGCATAACAAAGACTGATGTAGGCACTAGCAACGGTATTTAGTTGCATTATACTGAGGTATTCTACCAGTGCAAAACAATTTCAGTAACAACTTCCCTTTGGATTCTCCTCCTAACACGTTAAAAAAACCTACAGAGAGCAGAAGAGGCAGATATTCAGCATTACCTGGTACCCATGGACGAGAGCGGACTGCATCTCTTTTAAGATGTACAGAAGATATTGTACTCCCAACACTTCCATGATTTTAGTGAGGGTGTTACGGGCAATCTCCCGGATCTCCTGAAATCTGTTCCTCAGAAACGTGCAGACTTTCAGCAGGATACTGGAAATGGAGATAGACAGCTTAGTTCACCCCTAAACAGCGCAAAACTAATTGCACTGCTAGCTAAAGAGTCTGCTTTTCAGGGCTGTTTTACAACCAGAGCTCAAATCAAAGCCAACCTCACTGAAAGGCTTTCTAGTCATACGCACACCTACTGTCCTTCAAGACATTTTATAGGTTGTCCTTTTTTTCTGTACGCTATTCTCTCCACATCTCTGCCATCCCTGCCTCTGTACCCTGCTTCACAGCTCTGCTCTTATTTAAGGATTTACCCAGCTCCTTTCAAACTTAGCTTACAGAAGTCAAATGCTGACAGAGAGGAATGTTACTAGGAAAATGAGTTTCCAAAAAAAGTATTTAAGAACTGTTAGGATGCCCCTCTTGGATTTAACCTTGTACATAACCACAGCTTGAGAAAGGTGCCTGTACTCATTTCCAGCACAATGAACAGCAGTTAAGAAGCTCTGACAGGATTTACCTTGGCAGGTTGGCTTCCATCACTTCTTGGGGAAGACACTGCATCATTCTGACCATTGCAAAAGCTAATGGAATACGAACTACCTCGTCATCATTCACAACGTTGGATTTCACAAGCTTGTGTTCCTCATCTCTTTTAACCTTTTTAAGACAGAGCAAGACACAACGCACTTTTAATATATATAAACAAATCCTGCTTTTTTCTCAACAAACCCTGGAAAAGGCCACCAAGGCAAGTTGCTGTCCTCTGCTGACTACAGGAAAAACCCAGACAGCTAAAGGACCAGTGAGATGAATACCTGTGTTTCCAAAACTGAAGCTAAGTTGGGTACTAGCAAATAGCTGAGCACTTTTCAGCAGGCCACATACAGTGAATCATTTCACTTGCACGGTTCGAGTCAGTTCTCAGCAGGGAAGACCCACACTGACCAGAGGGTCTGCCAGTAATCTCCATGACATAAAGGTGATGAAGCCCCTTTTGTGCTTTCAGGTGATCTCTCTCCAATTGCACCTATATTTTTTTGTGTGCTGCATTTCCACTGGGCTCTCTGAAGTAGCACCCCAACCTTTACAGTAGCAGCACAGGCCTGCGAAACACCTTTCCAATGCCAACTCCTCACCTTTGCAACAATACACCTGTGCAATTTAGGCAAGATGTTGACTGTAACTGTATCTTGAATGTGTTTGATCAGACACTCCAGCTCCTCTTTATTTCGGGGTAAGAAAGAAACAGGTTTGGTCACTTGCTCAGCATCTTCAGACGTGTCAGCTGCTTGCTCGGGTTTTGCTGGCTCCTCAGGGAGATTCTCCCCTTTCTTTTCCTCAACTACCTCCTCTTCCCCTTCACTCTGCTCCAGATCCATAGCTTCTTCACCCTCCACCACTGGCTCAAGTTCCATCGCAGTAGCTTCTGTCAAGTAATTGTCAAAAGCACAGGTAAATATAGGAGGCCACAAAAACTGAGCCCTTAAAAGGGACTCTTGTGATGGCTTTGATTTGGACAAAAGCTCCTATCATCAGCAACAGCAAACAATCACTAATTATCAGAGTTGATTTACTGGGTAGAGAAGCTCTGGCATGCTAGTTTCCAATAATCACCCCTCAGGGCTAGGCTTAACGCAAAGACTAGGCTGCTCTTCCGCTGAACTCCATAGACAGCTTAGCAAAAGTCAATGCGCTTGAACCTTAGAGAAGTGCTATTCGCTTATGTTTGAGAATTTCATAAGGCAAGAGGTACTGACAAGCATAGCTGCAATATATCCTCCTCCTTCCTCAGAATATCCCAAAGGCTACAACGTAGGTAACTACTATGGCAGAGAAGCTAAAGACATTGCTTACCATGAAAGAGCGGGGGAAGCAAAGCCAGGACATAGAGCACCCTGGTTAGGCGGCAGATAACAACGAAAGCAGTTGCCACCAAGGACAAAAACACTCAGATGTGGTAGCAGCCACATAGGTGGGTGCACGTTGGAGAACCCCCTAGATTTGCATAAACCCAGCCTGGGCTGTTTTGAACTTATGGAAGCCTGGGATGGAGAGGTAACATGGAGATGGTTCCCCCACCTCTCCTCACTGTGTCAACACACAGGAGGGCAGTCTGAGGAGGTAAGTCAAAACCAGCTTTCCAACATGCATGTTTTAAAAATTTAAAAAGCTGGGAGTAGATGACCTCAAGAGTAAACTACAAAATTTCAACTAGCTGCACCTTGAGCAATTAGACATAGTGTTTCTACAATCAGGACCAGAAAGCTCACCTTGGGTCTCAATGGTCATAAGCTGCTTTTCAAGTGTTTTGTGGTCAAAGTGAAAGGCTTCCAGCACTGTCTCTAACAAGCTGCAGAAGGAAAACACAAAGAGAGATCAGCTCTCCACCCAAAAAGGAGAAGCTGCATAGACCAACACAACAGAAAAACCTTAAAAGAGCTTTTTAAAAAAATTTCAGACTTAGTGACAGTGCAGCTTAAGGAGGTTTATCCTGAAATAACAACTCAGGAAATAAAAATCGGTTGCTTTTCAGCTAGATGCATTCAGTGACCTAGCTCACCGTGAAACCTCACAGACAGTGATACTGGAGCAATGGAGGTGGTCCCAGGAGCAGGGACAGCCTGATCGGAGCAGAAGCTGCTAATGCTGGCATGCACTCAGTGAGACACAGCGTGAGGAAACAATGACCTGTTAATCCTTCATTGCTCAGTCACATCGAACTGCAAGGCCACACCTACTTTCACTTGCACAAGCCCACCTCAAAGTGGGCAACCTCTCATCCCACGGAAGAGGCTAAAATCCACATGATGCTCCTAAAGACACTGCATTTTGCCTTAGGAGAAACATAGAGTAGCATCACTCGCAGTACCCACCTGACTCCCAGCTTTGGGCTGATCTGTCCTGTTTGCAGAACATGGATGAAATGCTTTAAATGGTACAAGTACGCTGACCACGAGAGATGTCGGCAGACAGCTCCAACAACTTCAACCGAGGCTGTTACCATATTTTCATGCTGCCCAAAAGATATAAATTCAGTTGCTGTTAACATTCACGCTGAACGTGTGTCTAAAGCGTACTTTACTCAAAGCAACAACAGGCATAAGTAGTCATGTCTGTCAAGTGGGGATGCTTGGTATTCAGCTCTTTTAGATCTCCTCCCAGTCACCAGGTAGAAAATAAAACAAAATCACTGCTCACCAAGCAGATCTCCAGACCCACTTCCTCCAAATATTTCTGCACACATTTAACTTTTCTCACATAACTAAATCTATGGGCTCGCTTGTGCGAAGAACTAAAATCAGCCAAGATATCTAACAACAGACGCATGGCACATTGCTGGGCCATGCAAATAAACATCGTTACCCTATTTCTGATGTGAAATAAAATGTGTTTGTTTCTTCACCAAGGTTTCAATCAACACATTTCACCTTCCATTGGTCAAAGAGCGACTGCAGTCACTCTACTGGTGGGCACAGTCTCTATGGCTGCAGGTGCTGGGTCCTGTGCCTAAGCTCTAGTTGTTTCAGCTGCAGAAGAATATTTCTGACAGTAACCAAATTAGACACTTGCTTGGTCTGACATAAGCAGCTCTGCTGTTCTCCTGATCATGTGCAGGGAACTGTATGGAAGCGTGAAGCCTTGCTTTTCCAAGCCGCAAGTAGAATGTCTATCCACACTGACATTACAAGTAATTTCACTGCCTATGTTTTCAATAAAACGTATGGAAAGCGACTAACAAAATGTCACCCTTCAAACTTCGATTACAAAGCTACTAGCGATTTCAGAGATTTTCAGCTGATCCCTGCAGTTCCCCTGTAACTCCAGAGAAAAGAGTATTTATTCCCACCTCAATTACTAGGTACAGCTTATGTTCCCTGCCACACGCATTCTGTTGCCAAAGAGTGACTAACTTCACAACTGAACAGGAAGAGAGAGGTTTGGAGGCAGAGGGGAAAAAATAACCTGATTACAAAAACTGCAAACGAATATAACCTCAAGTAAAACAAAACAAAAAACCCCCACAACATTAAAAAAAACCAAAACCAGCAAACCCCAAATAATAGAGATATCCATCTTCGAGAAGCAGGACAGGTTTATCAGATATAGAACTGGGCCCAGACTGCATCTGCACCTTCCAAACCCTCTTTTTGCCACCAAAAGAAGCTCTTGTCTGAAAGGGGAACACTTGCTCCACAAACCTATCAGTCTTTTAAAGTGGTTAATCTTTTAAGGAGAAGGGTATACAAGCAAGGTGAAAATATTCAAAATGGACGCATTCAATTTAAAAGCCTACCTTAAGCATTTTTTCATTAAAAATGGCAGTAGTAGCATAAGGCATGATGTAGTTCTGCAGGGATTTGGAAGACAGCACAAGCTTTTCTTCAGTGAGCTGCTTAGCCAGTTTCCTCAGAGCTCGTGCCCTCCTGTGGATCTGAGCCAAACATGACAGACAATGAATGAGGTAGCCCTTGAGCCACAACTAGCATGAGGGAGCACATACATTCAGCAGTTCTGAAAATGCCTCAGTTAAGTAATGACAAACATATTACGGTCATTTCCCAATGACACGCTATGCCCTTTTCCTTCAGTCTCTGGGCTTTCACTAGCCTTTTGCCTCAATAAATATTCCAGCGCAATGGGATATTTCACTGTGAATTCACAATCATAAGACTGTACCATCTTCAAGTATTGGACAAGGGAGGCAACTGATACAAGATGAGAAGGCCTGATAAAATTACAAGGAAAAAAATTTAGACTCTATGTATAACTATAGGTGTAGCAAAGGCTCTCTCTGATTGCACCTCTGAAATCAGGAGAAATGCTGTATTTTCATTCTGCAAGTAAAACCAGGAGACCAGGCTTTGCAACATTTGCATTACAAAGGCCTGTGAATGAAAAAGAGCTGCAGAGCCTCCAGACAGAGGGTAGCACAGAACAGGCTATTAAAACCAGAAAGATGCATTTCCTGCCTATGTCAGAGGGCTCCTCGGGACACTGTTGCTGACTGTGGGCTGGGTCACACACAGGTTGTAATGTGGAGTTGCCTGCTCAAGATCATGAACAATCACTTAAAAAAGGAAAGCAATTCTCTTAGCTAAATTAGGAAGAGGTAAAGCACGGTGCTGCTAAATCACAGAACCAAGAAACGTCTAGACAGAAATATGATTTGCATTCACGGATGTAATGATGACCATATCCCCCTCCCCACCTTTTTTAAAAAGAAAAAAAACCCAAAACCAAACAAACAAAAAATCAAACCAAAACCCAATTTCTCTGTAAAGAGAGCACATAGATGCTTTGGAAAACATTACCCCACAGTAAAATGCTTTTGCTTTGGCAGGGGAAGAGAGGCACTAGGGAATGCCTGTCACCTTTTACCTGCATGTGTTTCATGTTCTCAAAGAAGTCCATGTCAGGATCATGGCAGTTGGTCAACTGGACCAAATCCCGGAATTCAGGATTTGCTGGGAATGTTTGAATGAGGCAGGAAAGCAATGACGTGTAGTCCTGCTGGATGCTCTGCAAACAGCAAGCAGTGACTGTTAAGTACCCCCTCAGAGAGGTTGCTACTCATTCCTCAGAACAGCAGTGCTGTCAGTTACAGGTGTTTCAGGCCAGCAAGTCCTACTCTTTGGTAACAGCAAATATACCTATATTTCAGACTGTACATTAATTTAAGTTTCCCCTCCAAAGAATGAGCAACAACTAAGAAAAGCTGAACAATGGCAAAGAAACACAAGACAGCTGAGTTCTGTAACTTTTCAGATTTTCATAAGATTTCAAATGAAGGGAAGTTTACAGTGGGTACTTGCACTTATCACAGCAAGGGAATCTGAGAATTCATCCATAAAATGTCTCACACACCCTGGTGTCCTGAGGACAACTGGAGACGAGCAGTCAGATAGCACTGCCTTACCTCAGTCTTACTTTTCAGCCCTCTTCTTACAGACTCTAGGAGAGTGTGCTGGATTAGCTCCTTGTAGTCATCTTCCGTGTGGTCAATTTCTGCCAGTCGGCGGATAAAACTGGTCAAGCAAAGGCTTGCGTTGTCACTAAGAGCCATATCCCCTAGCTGAATGGATGAAGAAATTGAACCACATTAGTCTAGATACGACTCCTTTTTCTCTCCAAAAGACTGGGCTGAACAGTACCACTGGACACAACATAACAAGGCCTGTAGAGACCCAGCAACTCTTGAGACCCTTCCTGCAAAAGTTCTAGTGCTGAATTAACGCCCACCCTTCCAATCAGGAAAAATCCTTTTAAATTTACCAGCAGGCCCACACAACCAGAACATGCTGCAACAAAAAGAAAAGCAGCCTTTTGGGACTGTGATATGCCTTTTATACAGTACAAATTGACGGAACAGTTCCAGGGCTTACTGACAGAAAAGTGCACTGTGCTTGGGTGAGCCTTCTTGCTGCACTGTATTGGCCCTTCTGGACACACAGACGAAAAGGCAAGTGGACAAAACTTAAAAACAGGTGTTTGTAAGAAGACTCAAACATGCTCTCTGAATGGTTCGCAGTGTCAAAAAACAACCAACGGAAATAATTTGGCAGTTAGATTCATCATGGACACATGGTGTACAGAGCAAGAGAAGGAACATTCAGCCAACCTGGATGGTATAGAAGCAGTTGTGCAAAACGGGGATGAGGAAGTCAATATCCACTGTTTCCATTTCCTTGATGTGGGCTGTGATTGACTGGAATGCTGACAGACGTACATCAAAGTCGATATCATCGAGGTGTCGTTGATCAAAGGCGTTCAGCTAAGAGAGAACAACAAGTCATTCATGAAAATGGCCAGAAACATGACAATACAATGTTGGGGAAACAAGTGAGCAAAGAAACTGTGCATACCTTAACAACATCAGTAATATACGTCAATTCACTGTCCAAATCAGATAAAGTCTAAAGAGAAACATAAAAGAAAATAGCTTAACTGTTATAGTTGTTAAAAATTTCGAGAACTCAAGACTTTACGACTTGAGACAAAAAATAAAGCAAGCAAGAGCACTGTTTCTCCTTTTAGAAGCTTAATAAGAGCCATTCTTCTGTAAGTTGGAAGATGTGTGTGTTTAAGTTCCTAAGTTTCTAAATATCTACACTCAGTGGTTCCTGGGTTTTCCTGCTGAAAAAATAAAGTTACATAAGTCATTTCAAAGAAGTACAAAATAGTCTGACTGCTATAAACCTGTGAGAGAAGAATACAAATAAAACACATCTTCAGGACTCTGAAATTCATTCTTATTTCACAAAGATACCAGACTTGTTACGGATGAAGTGTGCTTTATTTGGCTTCCCTTACACAAAGGAACCCTGATGATGCTCACATCAACCAGGCTGTAAGCCAAAACTTTTACAGATCTTCCTGCAGCTCATTCATTTCTATCATATACAATTCTGTTACCTTCCCTTAATAGATGATGTAGATTAAAAAGGTTTTCAAGCTCATGTACAACAAAGATAAATATGGCTATTTATTTTGTTCTTGATCTCTTAGAACAAGTAAAAAAAAAGCACAGAAAGACAGGTAGAAATGCAATACCTGAAATACCAAGCACAACTTATGCCGAGACAGTTTGTTCTGGATGACAGAAAAAAGCTTTGCCAGTGGTTTGAGAAAGTTTGTAGGGTTTGAGCAATGCCTCAGCAAGTTCTGCACTGTCTCCAGAATGTCAATCTCTGTGCCCTGAAAGAGACAGATAACTGTCAATAAATACTGAAACCTTAAGAGATTATTTAATTTCCTTGGGAAATACTTCAAGACACAGAGTGAACTTAACCACTTTGCTGCATTTTGTTCAGATCACAGATCCTGAATGAGAACAAAGAATTAGGAGGACACACTCGATGCAATCATCAAATCTCTCAGAAGCACTTCCAAACCTTTCAATTAGACAGAAGCACAACGTTAGAGAAGAGTGCTATCACGATTAAGACTTCTTTTTTGTGTCTTTCCTCAAATGACTCAAAGGTCAGGAGAATTAATAAAGCTTTAAAAAGTAGTCTTTCTTTAACCTATGATATGAACATTAACAGCACTGTATACTTGTAAGATCTCCCTGAATGGAAGTCATACATGGTCCACTAATGATTCAGAGATTTAAAAACCAAAATTCCTGTGAACAATTAAATGACCACCTGCAAAGCAGAAGCTACAGGTTGCTGCCTAGCAGTTCTTTTTGCAAACCTAAAATCTCTCATTGAGCTACTGCATGTCTTTTAAGAAAAACAAGACCCAAGCCTTGATCCAAGGACTCAGGCAATCAAGCTGAATAATCAATACATTCATTCACCGTAGATGGGACTATATTTCTGAAAACAAGGTTTGGCGGTGAGGGAAACCCAGACAAAACAGTCTACCAATATCCTCAGTGCTTGATTTATTTAACAGTTTACTAAAGCCTAAGCCATGGAGAGCTCTGCTTCCTTCAACTGCTTTGCATGCCTAAGGAATTCAGTCTTTTAGGGGAAGTTTCAGTTCTGTGCCCACAGATGGATTTGTTAAGAGTGGAAGGAGAACAGAATGGAAGCAAGAGATATGGGAGCACGTTAATAGTACTGTGTAATGTTTGCCTTTCATCCTGCAGACCAACACAGCACTGCCCATTACACAGCATGTACTACATAGCCAACCATATGTATTTATATTGCTGTCCAGATGCTATGGCTTTGGATTTGGGGTGCATAAAATCTACAGTGAAGAGAAGCATTTATTTCAAGCATTACAAGGAATTTGGTGGACTGACTACAGCAGCAAAGGAAGTAAAGACTGCATAAACACTTCTGCAGACCTTCCCCATGAAAAGGGGGAACAGAGTCAGCCTGGGCACTGGCATCCCTGCAAAGCATCCAGTGACCTGTACACGTCAACACAGCATGCTGAGCAGACTACAAAGACATGAAGACTTGATTTCATGCTAATCAGGAGAAACAGCATGTAATCACTAAGACTTTTAACTGCATCTTAAACAAATCTGCTTTATTAAAATAAAAATATATGTTAAATGGGGATGGAAAGTAATTTCTACCTACCTGTTCCATGTTACTCTGATAAAGGAACGGGAGGAGGAGGCTCACAAGCACTGAATGCTGACTCCTTTCTTGTATGAATTTGCTGATCCTACACAATGAGACAAGGTAATTTACTACTTTATATCAATCCAATCACCAGTATAGAGCAAAGAACAACTCAGTCAGCACCAGTGCCGTATCACAGTGCTTTGTCAGCCCATCCATCTGAACCCAGGCTAATAGAGTGCACCCACCAAAATCATGGTATCAGCCCGAGTATTCAGTTCCACAAGACTGCAGGCATTTTCCTACCCCCAAGAGGCATTGGTTTTGAGTACCAGCAACAGAAACAGCTAGAATCAATTTCTGAAAACTTTTCATCCAGTCACCAGCAACTTGCAAGGTCAATAAGATATGTTTTTTAATTTGCAACCTATTATGAAAAGCCTCCCTCCTTCCAACTTTTTAACTGTTTTGAGCTCTAAAGAATCACTTACTTGGAAAGTATGCTCAGCTCTTTGCTGACTTGAGCTCTATACTTCTTCTTTTTCACCTTCTCCACATTTAACATTGTTTTGCTGAAGTACTGAAGTATGGCAGGGACATGAGGCAGAACCAAGCGGCAACCTAGGCTGAGGGTCTCTGTAAGGGATACAACAGTTAGCAACATCCAACTCTATGCTGCAAGCCACAGAAGGGAGATCTAATCTTACACAAACGAAGGGAGAGACACAGACAAAGGAGGTTTCATCAGTGGAAGGCGGGGGGGAAAAAAAAAAAAAAATCAATGGGAGCTATGAACGTGTAGGGCAGCCAGCTGCTGGGAACATGCACCAGCACTTGCTGAGACCAAGTCTAATGCGTCTGAAGTGGCACCAAACATAGCACACACAGAGAACAAAAGCTCTTCTCACAGATTTCCATAGCAGTCCTGGTAAGTGTGGGCTTTTCAAAAGGTTCCAAGGAGGTTCCTCAAAGGTAGTAACTGTCTCCTAAAATGGCTGGAGATGCCGTTTTCTTTATTCTACCACTGACCTCTTGTGCAAATCAAAGCTGTCGTAACACAGGCACAGCAATAAGTGCTCTCCTCTCCACTACCTCTGAGTGTTACAGATGAAAGATGACTCCACAGCATCAAACACAGCACACCACCCTTCCTGTCTATTACCACTCAAAGATAAAAGGAATCAATGGCAGGTCTTTCCTGTCAGAGAGCAGAGACTGAACATCAGTGATACATGATCGTGTGCATATGGGGAGTGGGCTTTTATATAAAACTTGATATTAGGCTCAGAGTTAAGTCAGCAATGCAGTTCTTGAAGTTATTCTTTAAAGCTTCATAGACAAAACAGGTAGACAACACAAATATTTTCCCTCTATGTAAGGAATTTCTCCATGCTCAGAACCTTGACACTCAAATGTGGACCTCACCAGTCATGAGACAATCAGGACTTTACAGTTCTTGAGCATGCCGAGACAGATTTGTACGTTGACTTTTCCACCTCGACTGGGAGGTCTCCTTCCCCAGTATTCTAAGCCAGTGCAAAGACAACCTCAACATAATCTAACACCTCCATCCAAAGCACCCAATGGGCCTCTCACGACTCTTACGTGGGCATACCTTCTGTCACGTCTCCGGTGACCACGACAACACAGTCAGTCACATTCAAACTGGAAACCTGTTCCGTGGGTTCAAAATCTGGGCTGTTGAGAAGGCTATCAGCTATGTCCATCACAAGACTGGATGTGGCCTCAGACAGATTCTTGGCTGACAGGACAGCAAACACATTTGATAGTATATCACACTCTGGGTGATCTGGCTGCTGCTTGGCCAGCAAGGGGAAATACCTGAGAGAAAGATTACAAAAAAGGTAGGCTGAAAATTTAAGTTTAGAACTTCATAATTCTGTGCAAAAAGTCACACAAAAAGAGAATTACTATCTTCTACTTCAAACGGGGGGGGGGGTGGGTCGCAACAAAAATATCATAGAACAGTGTCATGAAAAACTGAATGAATGGAGGTTGAGAGGTTATCAGGTCCTTGCTTCAAGATAGAATCATCTGAACTTAACCCTTTCTCCACAGATGTTTGTCCAAGCCTCCTTTTAGCCTGTTTCTAACCTAATGATCCAATACTATTCTTTACAGAAGTTTGCATACAAGTTCACACCTACGAACGACATGTCTTAAACCAGGTACTGGATACTTTGGCAAAGGTAAAGTAGTGAGTGTGTGAAAGAGGTTAAAAAAAAAAAATAAAAATCGCTCAAGACAGCTGAGTTAGAACTTCTCCCAGTATCTGCATGAAAAAAAAAGCTCTCTTACAATTTCCAGTGTCAGAATTTCAGTCAAAGATTCTGTGTGGAACCTGCCCACATTGTTTCATAAAATAAAAAGAAATAGGGAATCAAAAACATGAGTGAAATGATGTATTGTAAAACGGACTCCCCACCTCCCAAGACTAAGACCACTGGTCAAGACACAGACATATTCTAATAAGTCAGCCCTCCTCCTCACCCATCAGCTAGGTCTGGGCTACATGTCTGCTTGGTTGTTCATATACAGGAAAAGCAGTCCAATAAAAAGACAGTAATTGCATAAACTGGAAAGCTTCACAACTGCATCTGGACTGCTATCAAAAGAATAAGTCTAATGGAAAAAGAAAATATGGGTTTTGACACAGTTATCCATAACCTGTTAGTGTGCTCTTTCTTCCTTGAATTTTGTGTACTCAGAAGAAATCCTTACGCTGCTTTGCAAAAAGAACACTTACCTGGGATTCTTACTCCAGGTGTGAATGAGTTTGAGCAGAAAAGTTGGAGAATACTGACTCTCTGAAGCCAATCTGCAGACCTAAAAGAGAAAAATCAGATACCAATGCAACATAAGTAAAGTCACTTGAAAAATCTCATGTCTAACAAAGACCTCACTATAATCTATAGTTTACCTTCTTTTAGAAAGTAATTTCATCATTTTTTCCAGCACCCTCAGTATTTGTGGAATCACTCTTACATTATCTCACTCCTATTTATACACTATTCCAGCTACTATTTTTGCCCTCCCCTTGAAGCTGGCTCCCCATGGAGCCTCACATTTACTGCAGAGACCTAGCAGCCTCTGTGGACATACCTATGAGATCTCAAACACGACACCCAAGACTCACTTCTCCAACACTTCCTACACCCTGGCTGCAGCACCTGCCATTCCAGTATCTGTTCTGTTTCCGTGGCCTTGCTGCTATAAAAAGCACCCTCTCTGCTCAGGGAGGGGCTCAAGCACTGCACTGCACCGCACCGCACCCTGGGAATGGGATCTCGGAACAGGGTTCCGTGTCCAAAACAACTCCACCAAAGAGTTGCCCAGTCTAAGCCCCACAGAGTAGCTACTGCTCCTTCACATGACTGGACACAGGCAAGACACCCAGTGCACAGGTCTGGCTCCCTCCTCTCCCACTCTGCAACCCAACAGGCTGCGCACAAGTCACGCAGCTGGGTTTCCACCCAGACCACAGCTGGGCTGTCAGCAGGGCACCGTTGGTGAACACACAGGCAGAGGAGGCTCCAGTGCATTCTGGGGCAATAGGCAGGATGGTGCATATGGGATTTGGACTAGCTCAGTCTGAGCTCAAGACCTGACCATAACAGAAAAAGAAGGTAGGCCTGACCGCCATAGCCAGGGTCTTAGAAAACTTCTCCTGCCCCCACAGGCTGTTAACGTTATTGCTCTGCATAAAACAGCTTTCCTGAATGATGTACAATGAAGCGTAAACCATTGATCCAATCCTGCAGGAATGCTGCTGTGCAGGCTAACAATATTGAGCCTCTGCAGCAAACTCCTGGGTTATGAAGAGCAGCAATCTCCAGCTCCCAGTACAATAGGCTTAAAACAATTTGTCCTCTCCACAGCTTTTATACACCTCAGTTCCATAACCTTAAAAAAAATCAGAAGTACACAAGTCAACCGATTCTTCTGCCAAAACCAAGTCTTCATGGAGTTCACTGGTAGAGACTCCCTCCAGAGGGAGCTTCTGGATCATACTACCATCCAAGCTCCAAAACCAGCTCTGTTGTCCTGACACCTATAAGGACAACAGGAATTCTAACTGTTTAACAACAATTTTACATCTTGTTCAGATGTACTGTGTTTCTAAACATAATGCTCCCAAAAGCATCAAGTGCTTTGCTGACCCTAAAGCCTGAACCACACGCTTGAACTGCGCTGGGACTGCAATAAATGTTCACTGCTTTGGCCCCGTAGCACCCTGGCCTTAAAGAAATTCCATGGACAAACCATGAACATACAATTCCTTGTTGCTCAGCCCAGTAAAACACAAAGCCATATGCACTGCCTGAGAGTATTTTATCTACTGTCTGTCCACTTATACATACTATACATCACATACTGTTACTGGTAGAGCAGAGAAACAGGGCAGCAGTAAACAAACATGTCTAGAGAAGCAGATCTGGGGTTTCACAGACCACAGCAGTTACTCCTGGAGCTCTCTGACACTCTGCTGCTGCAAGGAAGTTGGGCATTTGGTTACCTCAAAAGTCTTAGCAGAAGAGCTCTGTTGGAGTCAGCCCATCTTGCTCAGTTACCCTTTGGGTAGACGTGACTGCCTTTAGATCAGAGGCAACCCATCAGCTGGTACATGCATTCCATGATAACTTCAGAGGCCAGTGCTCTGACAAAGCCAGCACAATTTAAAATTAAATACTGTGTTCTCTCCTCCTCTCACAATAGTGCATTCTCCCAACTCAGAGGTGATCTGAATTTCTCTGATGAAGGCCACAACCCTGTGCTTTGTCACTGTGCTCACATGGGTCTCCCAGCAGACAGCCACAAGAGCACACTGCCCACTGACAGACCCTGCTGGGTCCTTCCTTTCCTGCAGCAGCATTTGCTTTTGCAGACCCCTACCACAGGCCCAACAACTGTCACACAGAACAGTAGCAAAGTGTGCCTAGAAGCGACTAGTATTATTTTGCTTCCCTGAAGCATCCAGGGAAGAAGTCTGCTTCTGTGGTTAAAGAACAAAGAAATTACACCCATTTTATTCAGTGTATTGATTTGTACTTTAGCCTGTGACTTGATTATTCCAGGACTAATCAGACACGAGCCAAGAAACTGGCCTTGCACAGACACATCAGAATGCCAGAATCTGTCTGAGGCTGCATCCAATCTTGTGACAGACATAGCTGACACAATGGACTCCAGCACAGCTGAAGTTCTCTGCATAGTACACGGTACACAAAAGCTGTTTGGAAGAACAAGAAATACTTACCTGAGGCCATACCACTGCATGGAAAACTGCATCAATCTCTTCCACACTAAAGCTGTAGGTCTCATAATCAGAGAAAAACTCCACCACAAGCTTGAGTCCAAGACGTCTCAAGTTCTTCAGTGGATTAATCAACCTAGGTTGGACCTGTAGAAACAAAACGAACCCACACCCCCACAGCCCCCCAGTAAGACCTTTGCAGAACAACTACTACAAGCTTGCTCTGAAATTAAATACAGCAATTCACTGACCACAGACACAACCTTTGCTGGAACTACCACAATGTTCTTCGGTTTTCTCCTGTAACTTGCTCACAGTAGCAAACTACCTCTCACAGCTGACCAAAATTTTTCTAAAGGGTGCCTGTTCCTGCACTTAGTCCTTCAGCTCATGAAAATCCATACAGGTTTGAAGTAGCATCTGCCCTTTTTGGACAAAATGCAAAAAGCTACAACACAGTTACATTTCCAGCCCTGACACTTAAATAATTCTGTTTTACACAGGAAAGGACCCAAATCAGCTCTCGAAAGCAAAGTTGTACTTTGCACACTGAGATCTACTGGGGAGAAAAGAAATCAACAGACAAGGAGAAGGGGGAAGAATAGAGAAGGCAAGAATGTGAATCACCTCCTCCAATGGCGCAGGTAGGAGTACAGCATTTGATTACAGGTGGATGCTTCCTGTACCCATTGAGCATTTAGGTTCCATAGCCTTTCTTGGGAAAAACATTTTAGTAAGGAAGTCAGTCATGCAGCTAATCATGAAGTTATTCATGCACTGCTGCATTCTGACTTTTCTGGAGAAGGGTCTTGACTTGAGTAATCTAAATTATTTCCCTACTGTGCAATGCGGACAGCACAAACACATGAGGTAGCTTCACAGTGCACAGGTACTGAACTCCGGTCTCAGAAACAACAGTGCCATATCAGAGCAAATAAAGGCCACTGTCTGAGACTGGAGCTATGTCTTGGGTTCCTCAGGGTCTCCAGTACATATCACGATCCACCACACAGAATAAACATCTGTACCTCTTATTTTGCAAAGCAGCTTTGGTGTCAAAGCCTCACTGGAAGACATCACAATTTTTTAAATTTGATGTACGTATGGACTTCTGAAGACACGAGACTCTACCATCCAATAGACTGCTATGCTCCCTTTGCACCCAAAATCACAGGTAAAAAGGCAGAGGAGATGGTGGAAAAGCAACCAAGCATGCTGTTGCCCATGACCTCCGAAGCTGTGCCGAATGTGTAGTAATGGTGTGCAGTCAGCTTCCAGGCAGCAAATATGCTGCTTGAAGGGCCAAAGAGAGCACTAACCAGGCTGCGATTGCTTAGCAAAATGATTTTGGGTCTCCCACTGTTCAGTTGCCATAAAAGCAATCCTCTGAGATCAAGTTTTTGAGAGGACAAAGAAACTCATGACTGAACACAAACAGTAGGAAATGGTGAATGAATAACTTGGCTTAAAACAGTCAAAGTTGATGTTTAACACTCCAGGCAGTATCAGTTTGCAATAAATTACTCTCAAACTCCAAGAATGTCTTCTAATCATTAGACAAGATAAATAGATTTCTCACACTCTTCCTTGAGCTTTTAACATTTATGGGGCTAATGAAGTGCTAAGTAAGTTCAGACAAATGACAGACTCACTCTGTACATTACACAGTGATGACAGGATTACTGTAGTAACCCTAGCAAAATGTGACTATGCCAGCAATGAATGAAGTAACATTTTTCCTTCCCCAGTTTAAAACATGTAGGCACATGCAATCCCTTGCTCAAGTCAGACTGTGGGATGCTGCCCATCCTAAAATTTGCTTATCCTCTTCATAAATGAAGAGAGTCATGAGGTTCTGCACAGCCTGAAGGCAAACTATGGGACCTTGGATGCTGCCTAAATGCAAGGGCTTGCTTTGTTTAATGGATTGTTTTCAAGACAAGTTCTAGCCTCGAATGCTCACAGATGGGTCTTAGCAAGAACACGCCCACATCACACAGCAGTATGCCAATATGCCCCGTCTTTAGGCGCAGGCAATCTTTAACAGAATGTTTTCCTCACCTGACCCCTTCTGCATGTACAGCCATTGCACAGCAGGGAAAAAACCATTCGTAGTGCTCTGCAGATACCTGGCTAAGACCCAAATTGTGACACTGGATTAGCATGACTACTCCTGATGCAGAGCTGAATGTGCTTCTAATGTGCTGAAAGCATGGCTGGTAGCCATGTTCTCGCTGTGTCCCACAGCAGGAGAGAATCACTGTAGATAATCACCGTGATGATCCACAATGCTGAGCTCCCCTAGGGTCTAGGCACTGCTACAAAACACCTCAAAACAAGTCTTGCTCTGAAGTCCTCAGGCAAGGAACTTTAAATCCTCTCCTTCCTCTGCCCAAATGTTTTATCCTTGCAGCCAAGAAACTACACTGTTAAGGGCAATTTCAACTTCCAGCCATAAGATCTTGTTAGGGCCTTACAACAAATCATTTACCTTTCCCTCATGCCCATCTGTCCACAGAGCAGGGAGGTAGCAATGCACAGAGATCACCTCCAACTCTCTTTTCAGTAACTCAAACAAAAATACAGTGCAAAGCAGCTTTCTAAATGTATTAACTCTGCCTGCACTGCCTGAGCCCTGCAGCACTTTCAGAAAAATGTAATTGGCTTCTATTTTGACATCTATTTGACACCTAATCGCTAAACTTTACCCCATGCTGGCATTAAACTTAGCTTTATCTGAATCAGCAAAGGTAGGTGTACATGTGCAAACTAAGGGGAGGAGGAGGGAAAGGAAGTTAATTCACATGTACGTTTGTATATCATACCTTTTCTCTCTGCTGGAGGATGCAGTTTACCACAGCCGTCATGCAGAGCAGAATCTGTAGAATTTCAGGCAGGTACTGATGGATCAAATGTCCCATGTTCTTCAACACAACTTCGAGACCATTGAAGAGGCTATGCTGACGCCCAAGAGGCAGGACTTTAACTAAATCCAGCTCTGACATACTTCGAAGCACTGCAGTCTGGCAAGGCCCTGTGATAGGCAAAGGGACAGCAACTTACCTAGACAAGCACCATCAAGATACCCACTACCAAAAAGACTTTTTAATGAAAAAAAGTATAATCTGACCCTAAATTACAGCTCCTCACATTCAGCTTTCTAAATAAGGACAACTCTAGGTCTCCATCTCCTATGACACTCAACTCAGATGTCTTCCACTGCTACAGTATCAGAGCACTTTACAACCTCTGTTTATTGCCATCATACTCAGGCTAGCCTACGATGCTAGTGATTGCTCATTCCTGGCCTGCTACAGCTTACTTGCACAGTTGTGGCAAGTCATTCAGCTTTTCTGACCTTGGACCTGTAAAACAGAGCAATCATGCTTGGTAAGGAAAAGCACAGGGCAATCCCAGTCCTTATCAAAAGTTTACTTTCACCCTTCCAAGGCACTGTTAGAGACAAACTGAAGCACCTAACAGTACTAAGCATATTTATCCCCCCACATCTCTACAGGTCAGGAAGCGCCATACCCCCAGCTTCTACTGCCTGTACCTACCATTACTGAATTGCTTCACAGCTTCAAAGAGCAGATCCAAGAACATCCGTATCTCTTCTGGCAGCGAGCCGGCAAGAAATCGCAGAACGATCGACATGCGAGTGCCTGCTGAAGACTTGCCCTGTGTTTTGCTCCCTGTTTTGTTTCTCATTCTGCCATAGAGAATTCTTCAAGAACCAAAAAGAGGTTGCATTAGCTTTTGGAAAACCATCTGTTTCCTAGTTTCTTATTCTCCAGGAAGAAATTCTGTTTAAAAATACTCTCTAGTGAGAGCAAGCTGAGCAGAAGTCCCTCCTTCAGGGTCCCCACTGAATTACTACACATTGCCCTAAAACATCCCAGTGAAAGATCTGCTTCTGCTACTACAATGGAAGCTTTGCTGGAGACTGCAGGTATAAAACTAGAACACCTCCAGGCTAGCTTGAGGGAAGCTACTGCTCAAGCAGCAACCTGCATCATAACTTGCACGCTGCATCTTAATAAGTGGCAACAGTGAACTGAAACACTCTCACAGTTCTTTGTAAGCCTTAGAAGAAACAGTGTTTACCAAAACGGCGTTTTTAAAGAAAACATCATTTACATAACACATTACATAAATGTGTTAATAAGGAAACCATATAAGTTGTTAAACTACACCATTCACTATAGCTTTATCTCAACTGCTTAAAATGAGAAGCAGCAGCTTTATATCTCTGCACGTGGTACTTTGACACAAAACATTTAAACTCGCACTTCATGACACACCTCATAAGAACAGGGATGAGGTCTGGTCGATGCTCCATTTTTACTACTGTGGTCTCCTCAGAAATACTGAAATGGACTATTTCTTCTTTAAAACTCTTGTCCTCCAGTAGCCTTTGCAAGTTCTCCCTGAGAGCAATAAACATTATTTGAGGGCAGGTAGGGGTTATAACAGACACACATCTATATCCAACTACCTACTTATCTAATCTATGCTGTATATAAAAGTACTATGTTCCCACCCTTTTAGCAAAAAAACATTTTAAAAGCCATCAAGTCCAAGATAATTATGTAGGAAGGTACCTCCTGGACACATTCTGAAGAGATTATTCAACCACAAACTACAGTTTTATGCTGTCACTTTCTCTGAGTCGTTAAAAATCATCAGTACAAAAGGCCTCATTGAAAATGATGCAACTACTAAGCACACACTATTCTGGGACAGAATGAAAGTGTTGCCATTTTCCTGTAAACAAAAAAGAGACACTGACCAACCTCAAGACCCTGTTTCTGTTTTAGATAGGAAATATGCAGCCGGCTAAAATTAAAGTTTATACATATGTCTTCAACAAATACGGGAAAGGCTCTCTCTTTGAGGCAACTGTCCCCAAGCAGGATTTTGATATGACAGCAGGCTCATGCACCAATGCTGAAATAATATAAAAGCTTTTACCTGTATGGCAGTAGATGAGGATGCTTGTATGTCATTATACAGTCAAGAGCTATTCTCTGTACATTCTGGTCTTGATGGGACAGTAACTGCAAATGACAAAAGAAAAAAAATGAGTCCCTGTCTAGAAGACAGAAATGCTTACTGAAAATAGTGAAACAACCCAAAGGATCCAAGCTCTAGCAGGTTTTGGACTAACTTATCAAAATGGAAACAGAATGTATGTGTTGCCAGTATAAAGCCAAGATGCAAATATAGAACTGTCACTCATAAAGAGCGGACATGGTTGCTGGTAGTTCATATATACTTTCCTCCCCCATCTGCATAGGATAGTTATACTATTTGGTTTTTCATAATTGTCTTTTGGACCACTGTCAGCTTGCATTTTCAACTTCCAAAACCAGTTACCAGCTGTGTATCTGGGAAGACTGGATTAAAAAGCAGACTACCCAAACCATCCCAAGACACCTGTATCTCTTCCCTGTGACAAACACAAAATACTCATAAGACTTGATACGCAAGGTCGCATTGAGATTTGCCCTCTCTCAAAGATGACTCCTCATAATCTAGGCACTATGAAATACAAATAATCTCCCCAAGCGGCATCCTTATCCGTTCTTCAGTCTCCTACCAAACAGCACAGGCTAGAATCATCAAAGGTCACTTTTCCATGACATCCCTGTGCCAGACAGACACACCAGCCATAACAATACGTATGCTAAGACACAGAAATGGCAAACAGTAAGCGATGGAGTAACCTCTCTTCTTATGTCAGGCTGTTATTCACACGCTGTTTTGACCCATACACACCTGTTCAATATTTTCCTAATAATATTATTGTAAGCCAACACATGGACCAACTCTTGTCCTAAGCAAAACTCTGAGGTTGACTGAAACAGAGTGGATGCTCATTAGAGATTCTGAAATTTGGGGACTAATGAATGGACCTTCCAACTCCCACACCAGGTGCCAGGTGAAACCTAGGGAACTAACAGGTTTGTACCATTTAACACAGCCCACAACCACAGCCTCAGAGAACACATATCGGGAACAACTGGACCAAAGCCCAGTGATCTGAAAAAAACCCACAAATCAGGAACCAACTAAACCCAGTAAAATTAATAAAACACCCTTGTAAGCAGTGTAGGATAAACACTTATGATCCCTCTTCAGAGTCATATTTTTGATAATTCCTTCAGTGAAATCCCTCATGAAGAAATCTTATCAAACTGAATATTCTTCAAGAAGAAATTCTATTTTCTTTTATGATGCAAAATGATCTGTTGTTCACACTGACCATACTCTTTGTAGACACAACTCTGTAGGACAAGGATAAATTTTCTTGGGTCTTCCCCAAGTTTTGAACCCCCAAGAGGGGGTTCCACCTGCTGTGCAAGTGGAACAGACTTCCTCTACAGCCACTTCTCCACCTTGCCAAAGATTACTGCTTGTCTGCTGCCAGATCTGTTTGCATGAGCCACTCCTGGCAAACTAAGCCAGGTATCTCAAGCAGGTCTTTGCTAAAGAGGCTCATTTCAAGTGAAGCCTGCTAGGAAGCTCTCTCAAGGACAGCTCCTTTTTCAGCTATCATGGCTGGGTTCAGAAAACTACAGGTTTCTGCAGTCTCAGACACTGCATTCAAATAAGAATGGGTTCATTTATTAGCAGTAATTCTAAAAGCCAGCAAATAGCATCACCTGGGTATATAATGCGTTCAACTTCTGCTCCAGATACAATGCACGAGGATTCGAGAATTTAGAAAAAACTTGTAAATGGGCTATTAGTTGCCTGTAAAACAAAATAAAATATATTTTTTAAATGACCAGGAGAGACAATCCTGCATTATCATAAACAAATGGGAAAGTTTTATGGAAATTAATAAGAAAGGAAAAAAAAAACCCAACACAGGAGGATCCCAAGTCTACAGGCTTCCATTTCAGAGACAGAACAAGAGGTATCCTGTTCCCCTTCCTAAGCAGCTCCTTCCAGATATCACTTCACTGCACGGAGGCTATTTCCTCAGTAGCACTAGATGGGCTCAGCTTTTGATGAGAAAGGAATACAAACAGTCAAGATGTGGCTTACTTCTCTCTGCCAGCCCAGCCTGGAACACCAAACAAGGGAATTTACCTCTTTATTTACTTGCCCTTATCTGGTGCTCATTTCTCTCCTATCAACATGAAGGGCTGCATTTAGCCACAGGCTGTGCTGGACTTATGCTGGGCTGCAAGCAAAGATGGGAGCCAGTTCCTCTAGAAGTGGCTGCATCACCCCACATCTGCCCCAGCTCCACTTTGTGGGAAGGGAGAGAGATGACCAGGATAAGGAAGGTGTGAGATTCTCTTCTCCCTATGCACTGTGGGGTCGGCAGAAGCTGTCCTCATCCAGCTGATACCCCTGATAGTTTACACTAAACTCTCTAGACACACAGCTGGGCCACCCTCCTCCATGGCTGAGATCAGCCAAAGGATGAGTACGATGCCTTCCAGCAACGCCACACCAGGCTTAGGGCAGGCATGGGTCCTCCCACTGCCTCAACCAGACCTTGTGGGCCACAGGGTGCAGCCCCACGAGAGCTCTCCTGCCACGACACAGGCCTGACTGCATGAACTGTCCAGGGCAAAGACAAGGGGAGGTAACTCCAAAACCGATTAACACACCTCCGATAGATCTTTTATGCCTGTGTTACTACTACCAGGAACCAATGTCTCCATTTAAATACATGGACATTTTGAGATGGAGTTTGGGAGGTGTGTGTGGGAAATCTTGGACTGTCACTGTATTTTAATTGTTGCTAATTTACAGACACGAGCCAGAATCTGGGAACAAAAAGAAACACCTGGAGTTAAAAGACAATTCAGGTTACATATCAAATACTTGTACTCCAACACATAAGGTGATATTTTTAAGTTCTCTGTCATTACAAGGGCCACTCTTTGCAGAAGAAGTGGCAAAATACAAATCTTTGATGTATTTGTAACAGATGTTTGACAGAGGTCATCAGAATAAAAGACTCTATTTAGAGAAATTGTGGAGAATTAATACAGAGAGTAATTTTTTCCATGTATTCAGCACTGCAAACAATGACATTACAACAGCGTGTAGCTTCAGTCTAAAACATTACCAAATAAAAACCTTTGTCCCTAAAAAGAAGTCCAGGACCAAGATTTGTAACAGGTAGGTAATTGCAGAATCCAAATATTAAAATAACTAAATGAACAGCCTCATTTTTCAAAGTGTTCGGCAATGCCCATGGTTTTATAAGATCAACAGGTACACACAGAGAAGCCAGGGGAATGCAGGTATGGCCTCCAAAAATTTCACAATGGCTTCAGAATACCACATAATTTTTGGTTAAAGTAACACAAACCACACACTGTCAGCAGGCAACTAGATAACATCTTTGGATGTTTAGCACTGTGCAGGCAGAGTTTCTGACTCTAAAGTGCTGATAATCAATTGAAAAATTACAAAGTGCAAACAAAAGAAAAAGGAATATATATTTAAAACCATAGCTTTTATCAAGCTGCTGAATCTGCCCTTCCATGAAAGCATGAGCAAGGGAAAACTAAAATACTTACTTAGCAGCAGCTCTTCTTGTTTTCTTTTTTGGTAGTCCTATAGTAATTGGTTCCCCTTCTTCCTTTTCTTCTTCCTCCTCCTCCATTTCAACATCATTCACCTCTTCACTGGGTATTTCTTTTGCTGCTACTGTACCACTAGTTTTCTTTCTAAGATCCTGAGATGGAGCCACTAATGAATCTGCTGGGTAGTACTCATTTCTGTGTTTTTTTTTTTTTTTTTAAAAAAAAAAAAAAAGGAGGAAAGAATTAAGAAACATAGCATTTTTTCAGGGTTTCAGGGCAAGACAACTGAAAATTCCACAATCCACCATATTTATTATTAATGGCACTACGTCTTGGGACACTACGTGGCTAAAAATTCCCAAAGAAGCATACTTCAGCAAGTATATGCTTCTTCGCCTACAAGTCACAGAGATATAAGGCAGTGACCAAATACACTAAAGGAGACTGGAGGTTCCTGGTGGGGAGGAGAAAAGAGACCTGAATCACTGAATTACTAAAGGTCTCTAAAGAGGTTACGTGGAGGGCATGGGGGTTGTGTTTGCTTGAATAGGCAGATGAACAGTGAGTATGGCAGTGTGAGAGTAAGCAAGAAAACTAACCTACTACACTATGGTTCAATTTTTCCAGGAAGGCAAGCAAAACACAGGTTTCCTAATCATAGAAAAGGAATAACTGAAACCTTCCCCTGCTGTGAGATCACATCTATCCCATGTGCGTCATACTACTGATATGTGCACACATGCAAGCACACCACTGCTCTCCCTCCAGAGGCAGGAAATTGAACCAGCCTCTAACAAAACCAGTGTTCTCCCCATCTTGGAGGAAAATATTTTGGTCTTCTATGATTCCAAAATGAAATGTGTTTTCATTTAAAAAGAAAAAGGAATTTAATTTCCATTGAAATCACCCCCTAATGGAGTAATGAGGCTGTGACACAAGTCAATAAATGAGAGACTGAGCAGCAGAAAGGTACTGCTAGTTTCATTTCAGCTGCCTTCTTGTGTGATGTTCTAACAGAACCCACACTTCAATCAAAAGGTTATCTTAACTGGAAACAGACACCTCATCAGCTATGCATTCAGGAAATAAAGTCTATAATGGGATATCCATAGACTTAAAACTCAGCAACACATCGAAAGCAATGTGTCCTCTCAGATGAAAAATAAATCTTACTTACCTAATAAATCTCAAAAGAAGTGGGGAAAGTTCCCTTGACCTAGGCTCCACTCTGTCTGGAAACTTATCCAGTGCTTTCCATAGTAGAAAACGGAAGTTTGTGTGGTCCAACCGGTCGCTGCAATCTGTTCTAGTCCTCAGCTGCTCCAGGAAGACAGTCCCCACCCCTCCTCCTGACATTTTCTCGCTTTCTGTTTCAGCAATGCTTTCCTCCTGTTCATCTAGTTCATTTTGCAGCTCCAATTCTATAGAACAGATAAAGAAAATCTCTTCAGGTTACTTCATAATTGCCACTGGCAAGGTACCAATCCCCCACTATGAAAATAATATTTTTGGTGACATGTACTTGTTCAGACAACTGTATTTATCACTGACCTGAAAGACCTATATTGCTTATAAAGTATTCTTACAGCCATGATGTGTCAATTAATCTCAGTTCTCTTTAATAACACAGAAGCCCACAAATGGCTGTGTGCTCATGGCTCTGTTGTGAAATCATAGATTCCGAACACCCACAAGTAAACCTCAAAAGCACACTTGAGAAAGCCAATGTTTGCAGGAATTCCAATGAATGTTAGGAGCGGAAAGATGGTCAGCCCTATTATACAGGTTTCAGCGCTGTTCCTGATCAGTTCTGGGCAGAGCCAGCCTTAAGCAGGGATGAAACTGCTGCATGGCTTCCCACAACCTGCAACTCCCTCCTGTAATGCAGGGGCCTTTTCAATCTACTTCTTGGTGTTTAGGACAGGAGGAGACAGAGTTTTCTCCCAAGCCTCTCTATTCCTGCCCTAGACATGACACTGGTAGTCAAGAGCACTGGTTCTGAATTCCCCAACCCCACATAAATTTGGGGCACATAAAAACAGTCATGTCATTCACAATTAGCTGGGTTTCCGTCACAACAATGTTTAGGAGCCATGACTTACCAGCATAGGTAGCAGCCCTCTCCAAATGTTCATACAAGACCTTCCAGAACTGTTTATTCTCCATATCCTTTGCATGAGAACTAAGAAAGCATAAAACAGCATGAAATTAAAAGAAAAAAAAAAGCCATGCGTCACTAGGCAAGTTAACAACTAACCCAATCAGAGGCTTTGATCACTGCTTTAATGTGGGTGTCCAAAGACAGGACATCTGCATGATACAGCTGTAGTACTTCCTTGCCTCTACCCATGGATTCCAAGTGTCAATTGTTATTAAAATAATCTGGTTGTATCTCCTGACTTCAAATGAACTCAAATTGAGTAAAAATGTTCTCAAGCTTTCTACTGACTTCTGTACAGTAACATCATTTAGAACCAAAGGAAGAATTAGTGTAGACATATCTTTTGAAGAGCTGGTTTAGATTTTTTTTTTATTAATTCACTGGTTTGAAGGGGAAAATCCCATCCTTTTTAATCATACAACAGAGGGGGAAAAAACCCAAGAAGATAAAGTCATGCTGTAACCAGACACTGATTTCGGTACTTAGCTCAGCTGTCACCATAATAAGTCTTCCCTACTCTTTAGTAGGATTGAGAGGTTTTCCAGTAAGGACAGAAAAGTCAGAGATGGGGAAACTGAGAGGGACTTCTTGCTCCTTTAAGCATTTGTGAAACACTAATCAAATCCTGCTACCTTTGACTTAAAACTCTGATGCTACTTGACTATATTTGTTGCAAGTTCCTTTCAGTAGCAAGAAAAAAAATCAGAAACTAAGTTAAAAAGTCTACACAGGTTGCGATTTACTTCACAGATCAAATTCGTTTCAGAAGATTTCACATGAAGGTTCTCATGCACAGTTCTTTCCAAATTGGGCATTTTTACCTCGGCTTTTATTCACAGAACATTGGAAGGAATGTTCTATGAGACAACTACAGATTGCAGCATCCAACTGGATATACTCACGTTATGAGTTCAATTACAGGATCCCAGAGAGGGCTGAAGTTAATATAAAGCATTCCCAGTAAATACCGAAGAGGCACCTAGAATGACACACAATACCACCTTGTTGAGATGTAAAAAACAGTAGTTAAAGACCAACCAACCTCCCCTAACTTTTCTTGCTCTCAAAGAGGAAACTTTGATCGAACAAGTTCTCAGAAGTACTACAAGTAATGAAGCAAGTCACACACACCATCATTCCTTGTCTCATAGCTGCATGAGGAAATCTAGAGCCCTTTTACCGTAAGCTGCACTGAGATCTAGTCACCATACCGACATACCATGAATGTGCTGAACTATGTTTTGCACGGCAGATGATCTGGATTGCCTGCCTCCCTCTCGAACTTCAGGGCTACCGTAGCAGCATTAGGGACCTCAGAAAGAGGAAAGTTTGCCCTGCAGAGTCTCCATTGCAGTAGGACTGACCTACAACCCTTCCTCACAAGAGCTTACAAGGTAAAAAAATAATTATACAGGTACAGCAATAGCCACAAAAATAATAAAGAAAATCCCTCCCACCAAAGCCATGATTCATTTGTCTAGTAAAATTGTGACCCTTCCAACATCTAGAAAGTGTGGTCCCCTTTAGCTCAGCAGCAGTGGAGATTCAACAGTCACAGGCATACAAGGTTTTCACCCTGCAGTAAGATCCAGAAGCTAGGCTCTCCTATGGCCTACCAACATCCTACCGATGTTCAGCCATGCTGAGGGTATGGCAAGGTCATGATTTTAAATTTGCGCATGAATCACTTCTCCCTGGAATCATTTGCCTTTCTTTCCATGATACCAAAACCTGATAAATCTTGTTGTGGGTCATTTATCTGGATACCACTCTTGTTCTACTAAATATTCAAGAGAACACAATAGTCCCAAGGACAATGGGAGCTGTGATCCCTACTAACAAGTAAGTTTTCTAAAACCTAATCTGGGAAGTAATTAATTTTTTTATGAACTCTTATTAAAAACTCTGCAATCCATGTGACAGAGTAAGAACGTTCTCTTGAAATAAAGGAATGTGACAACTGCATTTTGACAATAACTACTTACCTCCTGCAGAGATCCACTTGGTACTGCAGACTGCACTACATCATATCTTAGTTTCCTCAAATGGAGAAGTTTCTCTCTGTAATCATTCACTGTTGCTGGCACAAGTTCTGCTTGGACCAATATGGCAAATACTGGTTGGAGCTCCCCTGTGCCATCACCCTGAACAAGCAAATGACATGCATTTTGTTAAGAGTATCCTTTTCTCATTAAAAGGTCTTTCAACAAAACTACACAGAGTCCCAGCTATTTGGATCACAGAACAAAGTCAGGGGATTTGCTCTGGCTTCCACCACTTAGGGATCAAAATTCACACATTTGAAAAGATCAGGAGGCAGGGGACAGAGAGATAGAACTGGAATGTGAAAGCACAAAAGCAGAGGACAGCCTCTGCCAGACACATGCTTTGTTTCTGCAAAGTGGAAAACAGTTCACACACAGCATCACACACAGATGGCTTTGAAATGTTAAATGAAAAGTTTTAGCCCTACCTCAATCTGTGTAGAAGGGGGATTCTCAAAATGGTTTAGAATTCGAACAGTCAATAGCCGGACCTATCCAAAGTGGAAACATATGTCAGAAGCATGCAGGAGAATGCAGGCTACATATGCAGACGCATACACACCTACAGAGGTGAGTGTTTTACACAGAAGGCTGATTTCACTGGGTTCTCACTAGAGCTGAGACATGAATGAGCTCCTGTAATCTAGCAGGCAATTCAGAATGAATGCATTAGGGTCCTACTCTGGTTCACCTCTAGGGAAGAGGCAAGTCTCTCAGAGCTAAAAGTTAACCTCTATTAACTGATGCCCCTGGCAGCCTCTCAGAAATGGACACAGTCCTAAAGAGGTACTATGGAATTAGTAGTTTTACACAGTCTCATGTTTCTTCTTTCAGCCTTTGTCATTTAACTCAGTTTACTTAAATTACGTTGTTAAAAAACAAATTATCTTGCACATGCTCAAAAAAAGCAGATTACCTTGGAAACACCAGTGGAAATATTAGGATGCAACTTCTCAAACAAGTCCATTAGGTTCACTTGAGAAAGGGGTTCCTGGCAGCCACACAATGCCAACCTCGTGTAATAGAGATCAGCCAACAGCAAGGCAGAGGGGTCTGAAGGGAAAGTGCTAAAACAATGGAGTATTTTATTAGCATACAGAGAGCACTGCAACAATACAGGTACTTGAAAATAAGGCAGTAGTGACAATCAAAACATTAAGAGAAAACTCCACATGACTTCAGACTCTGCTGGCACCAGCAGGCCTGTGAAATTAGACTTCACCAACACACTGACTTACAGCCTCAAAGCCCAGTTTCCTAATACAGTCCAAGATGCACGATATTCCTCCTTTGTACTAATCAGACCTGCCACGCTGGGGCTAGCAGGCTGGACCCACACACAGGCAGCTGCAGAAAATAAATCTGCACAGGTCAGACAAGGACTGCTGCTGTTGCCCACATGTCTAGTCACTGATCAACCTCAACAGAAAAGAAATAATCTGGACTTAGGTGACACACCAGGAATCCTGCCTGCCCACAGGAAAACCTCCTTCTACTACCTAACATCCCTTGTCCCAAGCGAGTTTCACACCCCCAGCCCAAAGCTGGCAGAAAAGCACTGGACTGGAGCTCACTGCCAAGGCTTCCTGCTTGATCTGGGCAAGCTATTTTTTGTCTCCATCATGCCTCAGACATGAGCACCATGGTTTCCTAACTGAACAGGATGTTTTGAAGCTCAAACTACTGAAGATTTGGAGGTGCTCCAGCCCAACAGTGATGGGAGCTGACAAGTTCAGCAGGATTTGCTAAAGAGAGTTCAACAGTTTCCCTCAATCCCTCCAGCCACTCAGGCATGCCAATTTTAAGTAGAAGAGAGTTACAATAAATAAAATGGAGCACACAAAACCTCCTCCCATTGCAGGGAATGCACACATGGGTATGTAAGGCCATGGCAGAATCCCAGCACGGCCAACAGACTGCAGAAGTTCAAGCTTTTGACACAACTCAGAAGTCGCCGTTCCTGTCTTTTTTATAATTATAATGTAACGCAGTTACTAAGAGTAGTGCTTCTAGGCAAAACTAGAACCAACGTATTTGAGACACTACCCTGCAGCTCTCCAAGAAAGCTTCAGTTTGCAGAGAAAATGTTACTGAACAGGCACTACATCTACCTGGTTCTCCAAACAAACAGTGCCTACAACATTGCTGCCTTACATAACCACAACACTGAAGCAACATGTCGGTGTTACAGAACAGGCAACACAAAGAGGCATTTAAAAAGCCCCTATATAAAAGCAAAGTCAACTCTTTGCCGTACCAAGGAGAATCATGAACGACCACAGAACAGGCAGAGTTTACTTACGTCACCAAGCTCCTGACACGCTCCACAGGTAACAAATGGAGTATTTCAGAAGACTCTGCCAAACTAAGAAGAGTACTTACAGCTTGGCAGGCCACAAACAGGCTTCCTGGAGCAAAGAGAGAACAAGAACAGCCTGTATATTTACTCAGCTCTCAATGACTTGTGTTTATATAGCGCTTACCGATCCTGAAAATGCTGGAGTCACAGAAATAGGGTAACATATGGATCCCAGAACTGGCATGTGTATTTTCTAACCATTATCATAACCCATGAAGGAAACACTCCTCTGGCTATCAAAGTAAGCGCGTACTCCAGCAAGCCAGCATTGAAAGTTGTGAGCAGCTCCCTGTTTGCATCTGTTTCTGTCACACCCATGTACACAGAAAACAGAGATCTGGAGCTAAGCACTGTTGCAGGAGTCTCAGATAGCTTGATGCTACAAATAGCACTCAGAAATTAAGAAATGCTGCTCAAATTGATATGTAAAATAGAAACAAAAATATATACTGATGCTACCACACAGGTGCCTATAAACTCTGGCATTTTGGCAATGTGCTACCGTATGAGACCTTCAAAGCTGTCCCATGTAGTTAAAGACTGAACATTTGTTAGTGAATGGATGGAAGGTGAGCTTGCTGAATTTTGTCACAGCAATTGTGCCTCCTTCCGAAACCTCTCAACATCCTTCAGCGATGGAGGGTTTCCCAGACACACAGGAGAGCCAAAGGCCTTTCAGCCAAGGAAGGGGAAGGGCAATTCTTTTCCCCCACCACTCCAAAGTTAGCAAGTAGGTTGTTTTAAAAAAACATAAAATAAATTCCCCTGTCCACCTCTTCCCAAGCAGAAGAAATACTGCTCCTAAACCAGGCAAACAGAAGAAAGTTTTTAAAGAATATAATTTTCTTAAATGCTGCCAGCTGCCATGGAAAAGAAGGGGAAGTGAGAATTGATTTCCCATTTATTCCTTTGCAAACCTCCCTCTATTCCAAGTTGCTTAATTCCCCAGGTGTGTGCTGAATCCTGCTCCCCATTAACCTCCATAAGGAGCTCCTCAAAGAAAGGAGAAGAAATAGCAAGTAATGGCAGAATGAAGCCTTCTGCATCTATAGTGTAAGGGCAGAGGTTCCCAAACTGTAATCTGTGTATCATTTGGAAGTAGTGTATCTGTGCTGGACAAAGATAATGGCTCCCACCTCACTGTGGACACACCTATACGATCAATAGGGCAAGCCCTTCTATACAGGCAGTTACCTGGACAGCTGCCAGGGGTAACTTGCTGTTGGCCTATCTCAGTTCACAAGTCTGCTTCCCTGCACTACACAGCAACTGTGGAAAAACACCCGGTCTTCCAGGACTTGCACTTTGCCTCCAGCTACAGGACAGGCAGGTCAAATAGGGATCACAGGGCTGGTGTGTACCTTGCACAGATAGTGAGAGGAGACTTGAGTGCTAGTAGAAGGTGAAGGAAGGAATTGTAGAGATGATGGAGCTGCAAAGAATACCAAAGGATGAAGAAAGTGTCCAGCAACCCTCTTTTGGGAGGAGGGTGAGGAAAATCAAGCAAAGAATGTAGGATGGGGAAATAGGAGGCAGGAGTGTAGGACTCAGGTTGCATTTGTTTCCTTTTCTCTCATGGGCAAAGGAAGAAATAGCAACATGCCTCTTGCACACACACAGAGCTGGTGCAGAGCCTCTACTACTGCCACCAAAAATAAGACCCAAGAAAAGAAAAAGCTTGCCTATTCCCTTTTTTAGAATAAGTACATTGCCACTAAAATAACCATGACAGCACGCAAGCTCTGCAAACAGGACAGAAGAAAGGGCTAAATCAAAAGTGACCATGCTTGACAAAGAGTAGAGAAGACAAAGCAACAGAACCAACTGGCAGATACATTTAGGAACGTTAATAAAGGGATTATAAAGGGAGAAAGCCAGACTCTAGACAAGCCCTTTCAAACCAAGGAATGAAGAATACTAAACCTGCAGCATTCCAATATTTGCTTACATTTGGCACAAGGTCAACTACTTGTAATCCCTGAGTAACCACTGCCCTGCCCAATGAAAATTAAGTTAAAACATTGTTTTTTCTGGCCAGAGGGAAGACAACCAGTGACCACCCATGCCCGGACGAAAGATGCAGCATTTTAGAATTTGTGCTGTTACTTAGGTCAGAGATGGTAATGTCCCAAACTTTGCACTACAGGTTTGGAATTGTCCAATTTGTAGCTTGTGAGTCAATAGTCTCTCCTTCACTCAACTGCTTCAGCCTGAATCTGGTTTAGATTGATTTCCATCCTTTTTTCTCACTTTCTTCTTTTCCTTCCCAGTTATCTGTCCTCCACTTTGCAGAACATCTGCCGCCCCATTATTACCAACAGCAAATGCAGAATTGTTTCCTGGAGGGTGTTTCCCCTGAAGCTTTGGTCTTCTAGTTTCACTTGAGCTGGTCAACGAATCTGGACACAATACTACTGCTATTCATTTTCATGCTTTGTGTCATCAGATAAACTCTTTTATATTTCTTTTATATATCAACAAAAAGCAAATAGACAGGAAATAACTATAACTGACCTTTGTAGATGTTTCCTTTGTCAATGGCTGTGAATAGGGAGTCTATAAAACTTGTCACACGGGGCACAATGTTTTCTTTGTCCATTGGTCTGTCCAAAATAAATTGGAAGACTTTTACCTCTGTTACACCGACACCTACACACATCTGAAAGCTTTCTTTCACATCTAGCCTGTATTAAATTACAGATAGCTCACCCCAAGTTTGAAGCCAGCAGCAAAACATTTTTGCTATCTCTGATTCACAGTTTAAGTTGTAGCATTCATTGCACCTTCTTTACAACTACTCCTTCCATACAAGAACATTGTAATTATTGAAAAAACCACTGTCTAGAGAGGACAGTGCTTGAAACACAGAAACTGAAACATGTCAAGAGCATCTTTATGTACTGGACTACTAAATTTAGTGAGTAGGCATTCAAGAAACTGGTGTTCTATTTCCCACTTTACTATAGTATTTCCACACAGCATTTTTTCACCTTCCAACCCCAGTTTCCCCAAACTAGGGTTAGTAATTATTGTCCTTCCCTCAGGAAAATTATCTCTGACAAACAGTGAACTAGACAGTACTACAGAAATACATGACAATAGTACCTTAGAATATCCCTTACCTAATATGCGGGAGTACAACCAAGGCAACCCAAGGCTGTGAAAGATCAATGACGTCTTCCTTCTCTGGTAAATGGATTAAAGACAGCACATGATCCAACACTGGTACTTTTGCCTTTCCTCCTTGTCTTTTACTTGTTTGTTGTCTTGTATTAGAGCTAAAATTTAAATAAAATTTTTTAGTTACCCACCACTGCATATCAGACATTGTTTCTTTTCTTCCCGTGATACTCAAAATTATGTTTGCAATTTCTAGCAAAAAGACTTGGACAACCTAAGGGATTATTTTCTTTCTGATGTCCTCCATGGCATACAATATCATCTAGGCATGCTGAGGAGCACAAAACATGGCCCACAAGAAATGTCAGGTGTTTATTTCAAGTTCAAATAATATGTCTAGAAGGAAAGACACTAGTTCTTATTTGGACACCCTCACAACTAGGACATATAGCCTCTAGGAGCACCTGAGAGTCCTCTCTGTGATTACTGTTAATAAACCATGATCACGCTGACATAGAAGGCTAATGGATGACAGAAAACAGCTAGTGAAAGTTTGGGGACTTAAAAGTAATCACAAGCTGGGCCCAAATCACAAGCCTATCTGCAGGCAGAAAGGGCTGACATCATACTGGAACATATGAACAGGAATACTTCACACCCCATGGACAGTAATCTTTCCATTCCACCCAGTGCTTGCAAGACCACAATTAGAAGGCTGCATGGGCTCCACCCTTCAAGAAATACAGAACCTAACAAAAAGACAGTATCAAGAATCATTAGACATTTAAGAAACAAAATTTATGAGATAAACCTCAAGGAATTAGGATTGTTGGTCCAGAGAAAGAAGGTTTCAGATGTTTCTCATGATCAAAGTCTGTTATTTGTAAAAGCTGGATGCAAAGAGTAAGCAATTATGTGCTCTTTGTGTTTCCTTCAGATAAGATAAGCAGGAATGGATTTAAACTGCAGTAAAGGAAGTTTAGCTCATACACTGAGGACTGGGGGAGGGGGAAAAAAAGCAAAAAAAAAACACCCCACAAAACAAAACACAAAATCCCACAAACCACCTGTGTATCCATGAAGACTGCAAAGTACTGGCAGATTGCCAGTAGCAGCTTGGGAATCTCCAGAATTGGAGTATTTAATAACAGTTTGGTCAGACATCGTTCAGGACTGGTTCAGGACTTGCTACTTCCATCCTAGGTAGGAGATGGGGTATGCAACTCTTGAGATGCCTCCCAGACCTAATTTCTAACACTGACATTGCAGGAGCACAAAGAAGTCCCAAGTAGGACCAAGGTCCTCTCATCTCTGTACTCCATTCCACTGAAAATCCAGAGAGATCAACAGACAAAACAAGGGAAGAAAAAGAAATTTAATTATTTTGATTCAAGCCTAATAACTCCTCTTAAACTAAAGATGGGAAAAACCCAGAGAGTGGACTGCTTTTAGGAAAGATAAAACCTTACATAAAAGGCAATACAAGTCACCACTCTGCAGATGAAAGTTTTAAATTATCTGAGCTAGAGTGATTAGAACAAATGTCATTAGCAGATTAGCAATGGTCATTCTGTGCTTGACAGTGGTTACACCAAATCTTTCTAAAGAGGCTTCAGGGAGAAAGCAGCCACTTCATTGCAACCAAGCTAGCTTTGCAACTAGAAGCAGTCAAGCTGTGCCAGTACAGAGCTGTATCTGGATTAATTACATGTCCTTTGGTACCCAGCTGTGCTCTATGGTAAGACTAGAGTACTGCTGCCAAGAAAGCTCTTGGGCAAGACACATGCATAGAGGGAAGAAGGATGGGACACAGGCAGGAGGTTAGTAATGATGAAAACCTGGACAGCAGCACTCACTACAAAGATTAACTGCCCAAGGATGGCCCATGCATATTGGTGTAACAATTCCCCATCACACACCTACTACAACACTCACTAGTCTTTTTGTATCAGTGATAACCTTTCTGGAGCAGTATCTCTCCACAACTAATCTCAAGAAGAAAAATGGGATCCTACCATATCATTTGGTTTGCAAATCTGCCAGCAATATTGCCATTTACGTAACTCTGGCAAATCCTGGGGGGCAACTTTTATGTAGCTCTGCACTGCCTTCAGGCCTGCTGCAATGGAGATGCATCTAGTGTTTGCTAAACTTGAGAAGTCTCACCTCACAGATGATTCGGTGAAAACAAGAGGATACTTCTCAAATGCCATTGAACCAACGGTAGGAGGCTCTGCTTTCACCAGAATGAGTTTAGCCAGAATCGCCATTGCCTCATCCTTTGCGAGGGCATCGGTGCCAGAGAAGCAATGCTCAATGTACTCCAGAAAGCATGGAAGAAAATGCTGAAGGAGAGAGGGGGATAAAAAAATGAAGTCAAGGATTGTTAAATCTCTAACTATGATCAAATCCACAAAAAAATCCCACATGATACCAGCCACAGGGAAATTCAAACACTCATAAATAAGCCAGCAAAGCACCAGAGTTATCACTCCTGGTGCCCCAACTCACCAGCACACAGACATCCTCTTACCTCAGCAGGGACAGTGATTTGATATAAAAACTCAGTTTGCCCCAAATTTAGTCTCATCAGGACATTCCAGATTCCTGACTTTTCTTTCACCTCCCACTCAGTTCAACTAATTCAATTCCTCCCAGATCACCAGTTCCAGGCCTGACCTACCAGACATCCCTCATTCTTCATTTCCACTTAATTTCTCCAGAACTTCTTTTCATCCTATCATAACAAGCCCACCCCTTTAATCCCTAACAGACACAATCCTTTTTGTGAGCACAGATACCTGTCACCTTCTCCAACCCTAAGCACCACTACCAAGCTTCAACACGATGGCATAAGTAACCTCTTTCTTTCTTACCAAATCATGCCAGAAGTTTAAAGAAACATCATGTCAATGCACAAAAATGGTTCAGCATACAGGGCAGGTAAATATATTCTGGATCTCCCAGTTGTTCCCTTTGGCAACAAAACTAAACAAAATGCACAAAAGCTTCCACCTACCCTCTCAAATTGCTTCATTGTGAACATCGCTTCAGAGAAGTCCAAAAGAAAGCACCGTTCAAATCCACTTGCAAATACCTGCAAGATGCAAGTGAAAGGTTGACATGAACACAATAACAAGAGATATTTCATAGTCAGCTGTCCATTATCTGTGGGACATATTTTCTGGTTTATGAACCAAACATGCTTTCAACTCCAGGACACCCAGCCTGGCTCTCTGATCATGGCTAGCAGGGCTTGTCAGTTCAGGTACACACAGCAATACTGTTACCAGTGACAGGTCAGGTACAGAAAAGCACCGCCCTTTTTAACAAACCCTGCTGGATCCAAGCTGGATCAGTGCAAAGACAGATTAGGTATCTCTTTACTGCAATGCTGAAAATGTAAGCTGAAACTTCTAGGATTGCAGCATAAACACACCAACTGTTAGGAAAAAGCTTAGGCCCAAAATATATATCACCTCAGCATTTTCCCTGTGTAGCTGGTTGCAGAAAGTTTACCACATCATGGGCAGAGCTGACCTCTGTGCTTTTGAAGGACCCAAGCCAGGAACAGTCCTTTGAAGCACCCAGGACCAGTGCTTCTCAACGCTGAGACGTGCAGCACAGAAACACACACCCAGACCTCCCTTTCCCAGACCCTTCAGCAGACAAGGATAGCTTTAAGCCTCCTCCAGTTTAACAGAAGCCTACACAAACACCCTCAAATGTTTGAAGGATCATGTCTCCTGATCAAAACTGGACTCATGCCACAGGCAGAACCAATCTTACTTTAACACAAGCCAACACTGAAGAGCACGTGAAATTTACCTGTTTTTAAACAATTGCAATAGCCTTGTTTTCCCATTGCAAATCGCAACACATTTTTTTCCAAACATATTTTTAAATACACAGTACAACTTTGATCTACACCGTAAATTGCAAAATTATCATGTACTGTAACAGGAAAACTGAAGAATCAGACTCCATAGTAGCATCTCCTATCCATCTTTGCAACACTGCACTTGATAGGAATGTATGCAGCTAATCCTGTCAATGCTTCAGGAGCAATGGTAGTACTGAAATATGCCTACCTCTCTACTTTCTTAATCAAACTGTGCTTGCCTGGACCTTGTTCACAAAGCTAACCCATGCTCACTAAATGCTTGGCAGCTTAGTGAAAAACGTACTTTTTTCACGAAGTCCAACTCACTAACCTGCTTTATAATCTAAAACAGAACACATTCCTTCTCTGTTCTCCCTCCTTTCTCTATGGAAGGCTGTACATGTTTGAATCAGAGCCTGTTTTTCATTGCAAAGACGTCTGCCACAGAGGCATTGCTACTCAGACAGTCTGTGTAAGACTGTCAAGGACTCCCAAGACCACAGCAGATATTACTTAAGGCATTGGGCAGCTTCTCCCTTATCTGTGCAAAAAGGCTAAAGGGAATCTTATAGCCTATTTCCCAGCCTGAAGTTGTGAAATAAGCCTGCTGCAAGGAACTTGAACTCTGGGATTTGTGCGGTAAGTAGCAGTCTTTGTTACCTTCTCAATAGCTTCCTTGGTCCAAGAATCAGGCAAGAAAACATTCTCGGCCAGCAGGAATGCAGAAATAGTGTTCAGCAGGGTCTTGCAGCAAGATGATGAGAGGTCTGGTGTTTGTAACATTTTTATTAAAATCTGAAATGAAAGCACAAGACCTGATATTCGTCTATGAAGATAGCTATAGTCTGGTCTGAATGACCTGGACAGTCCCTGGAGCAGGAAGGCATGATGCTTTAAGTTTCAGCCCACAGAAATGAATCCTAATAGTCCTGTCTAAGTTTGAAGGAACTGTACTTGCATTTGAACACAATGGGGTCAAATGTATGTGAATCTGGTAGAACTGCTCTACCATTGATATGGGGGGATCTAGGTTTCCTCCCACATGGCAGGAACTACAGTTCAGCATGGTCTCTAGCAGCAGCAGCCGCCCACTTTTACCCTTGCTCATTTAAAAGAAGAATACACCAGCATTACAGTATAAAATTAAATTTTCATGGGATCAGGGAAGTAGTGATACTCACAATAATTGCCTCTGTTCGTTCAAATCTTAAGCCTACTGATACATCCGAAATGTGTATGAGTGCTTCAGCTGACCACACCTCCTCCATATTCAGTTGATACTTCTCTGGTACATCAGCCGAAGCGATGGGCTGACCTACCTGACAGACGCGTTCAGGCAGTGAGATTTTGGATCCATTTGCATGTTTCACTAGGATCAGATAAGCTTGCAGAATCCTTTCCATCTGCTCTGAAGCCATACAGCAGTTGGCCTTAGTTATTCTCCTCTGCAAGTCTAAGAGTGACTCCTGTTTAAATAATAAAGGAAAGCAAAACGTTTCTGAGAAATGATCAGACCCTGTTTCACTTACTGCCATTTGAAAGGCATTCTAAAGAATCGTCGTCTCATCTGCCCAATCTACTGTTGACTGTCTCATTCACGTTCAACAAACTAAACCTTGCAGAAACACTATTTAATTCCCATTATGTAAAAACACATATCCTGGATTCCTTGGACAGAAGCAAATACCTCCCAAGACAAGGGTCTTCTGAAAAGCCAACCCATCACATACAAAATAGGAAAGGAAGAGAAAGAAATACTTGGCCTCAGAGCCACAATGGTATAGAAGCACCCAGCTTCCACTGGAATTATCATAACTTAAGTACTTTTACACTTTATGCATCATTATGCTAGTCTGTATGCTAAGATGTTACTCATATCATCTACATTACACAGATAATGGAGCTGCTCTGGATCAGTCCCATTAATGTCCCTTCTGTCCAGAGAATATAAACTCCCATCCTTGATCCTATAAATTGAACCCCATTTAGAGAGCTATCATAGACTATGTGAATATTTCCTTCTGAGCATGATACTAAGCTCAACAAACACCACTCACCCACTGGTTCCGAGGGTAAAAAACCAAGCCTCATTAGAAATAAAGGCAATTATGTCACCAGTTTCCAAGATTTCATCACAACAGCAGATGCCAGGGATGCCAGGGACTCAGATTCCAGGGATACAAAACATTCAATGGCAAAATATTCTGTAGCTAACGATAGTCAGACATGAACTGCTATCATACTGGGTGAGGTAGGAGGAGCAGGATGGGATTTTTCTGCGAAACTATGGATAGTCACAGAGAGGGAGTTCCAAGAAGGAACACACAGGATTACATACCCATGCTGGAAGGACTACCCTGAAGTTCATGTGTACCACTTCCTCCAGTTTCCCATTTCACCCCTCTGAGGAGCACAACTGACACAGTTGTCAGTTGCAAGAAGTTTCAAACCCCCTTAGCAAATCCCAGTCACTAGTAAAAAAACATCTAAATGTTGATCAGGTAAGTAAAAAGCACTTGCCAGGCCCTTATCCATCATTCTACATCAGCCCAACCTAGCACAGCACAGCCCTCAGCACTCATCCCTCAAACCTTGGAGCGTAACTCCCCAAGCAGGAACACGGGGAAAAAGCTTCCCCTTTATTGTCACAAAGCAGTCTTGGAACCACTAATATACCTAGTTCAGCAATGTAAAGCGAGCTGTAGCATTCCCACCCCAGCAAGGGGCCTGTGATGTCTGCCTCTGCCAAGGCAGATCCTACAAAAGTGTCTTGCTCAGATGGGGGACCGAGCTCCGTGTATCAAACACACAGCATTCCCTTCTTACAGCACAACCACCAGGGTCACTAAACTTAAAAGACTGCAATTTTTCGCATGCACATGACACTGTATTTAGAGTTTCCAAAGCAGAAAAAAAACCCCAATCCTTGTCCAATAATACACAAATACTTTTCTTGGTAAGTGCACATTCTTTTTCAGTCTCCCATAAGCAATAATAATAATAATGATAAAAAAATATCAGTGTACCTCCAGGCACTTGAAGACAATGTCAAAATGCTCCTTATGGATATGCACTGCAGCTGATCTCATCATCTGCTCAAAGGCTTCTCCTACAGTTACCCACGGTAGTTCAATTTCTTCTTCAGTAACAGGCCCCAACTTTACCAGAATTAACTTCATAGCCTGCACAGGAAAAGAGCACATCATGTCCTTATACTTCAAAAAAAATCTAGCAGTCCTAAAATTAGTTAGTGCAATCTACTGCTGAAATATTCCAGTGATCTCGACTCTTTCTAGAATGTCTACAGGGAAAAAAAAAAACCAAAGGCTATCACTTAAAATCTGAAATATAGAAAGCAGTGCTATTTTAATATCACAGGAAAACAGAATGGTAGGGGTTGGAAGGGACCTCTGGAGATCATCTTGTCCAACCCACCTGCTTGAGCAGGGACACCTAGAACAGGGGGCACAGGAACGCGTCCAGGCAGGTTTTGAATGTCTCCAGGGAAGGAGACTCCACAACCTCACTGGGCAGCCTGTTCCGCTGCTCTGTAACCCTCACAGTAAAGAAGTTCTTTCTCATGTTTAGGTGGAACTTCCTGTGTTCCAACTGGTGCCCTTTGCCCCTTGTCCTGTTGTTGGGCACCATAAAAAAAAGAGTCTGGCCCCATCCTCTTGACATCCACCCTTTAGATATTTATAAGTACTGATGTAATCCCCCCTCAGTCTTCTCTACTCCAGGCTGAACAAACCCAAGTCTCTCAGCCTTTCCTCATAAGGGACATGCTCCAGTCCCCTGATCATTGTGGTAGCTCTCCACTGGACTTGATCAAGCAGTTCCCTGTCCTTCCTAAACTGGGGGCCCAGAACTGAAGACAGTACTCCAGATGTGGTCTCAGAAGGGCTGAGTAGAGGGGGAGGATAACCTCCCTTGAGCTGCTGGCCACACTCCTTTTTATGCACCCCAGCATACCGTTGGCCTTCTTGGCCGCAAGGGCACAGTGCTGGCTCAGGGCCAGCTTGCTGTCTACCAGCACTCCCAGGTCCTTCTCAACAGAGCCACTTCCCAGCAGTTCAGCCCCAGCCTGTGCTGGTGCATGGGGTTGTTCCTCCCCAGGTGCAGGACCTTGTACTTGCTCTTGTTGAATTTCATGAGGTTCCCCTCAGCCCAGCTCTCCAGCCTGTCCAGATCTCGCTGAACGGCAGCACAGCCTTCTGGTGTATCAGCCACCCCTCTCATCTGGGTATCATCAGTGAACTTGCTGAGGGTACACTCTGTCCCTTTGTCCAGGTCATTGATCAACATATTGAACAGGACTGGACCCAGTACAGACCCCTGGGGAACACCGCTAGTTACCAGCCTCCAATCAGACTCTGCCCTGTTGATCACAGCCCTCTGAGCTCTGCTGTTCAGTCAGTTCTCAATCTACCTCACTGTCCTCTCACCTAACCCACGCTTCCTAAGCTTGTTTACAAGGATGTTACTGGAGATAGTGTTGAATGCCTTACTGAAGTCAAAATAAACAACATCCATTGCTCTCCCTTCATCTATCCAGCCAGTCATGCCACCATAGAAGGCCATCAGGTTGGTCAAGCATGATCTTCCCTTGGTGAATCCATGTTGACTACTTCTGATAACCTTCTTTTCCTCTACATGCCTGGAGATGACCTCCACAATGAACTGCTCTGTCACCTTTCTGGGGATGGAGGTGAGGCTGACTGCCTTAGAGTTTCCCAGGTCCTCCTTCATGACCTTTTTGAAGATTGGAGTGACATTTGCTTTCCTACAGTCCTCAGGCACCTCTCCTGTCCTCCATGAATATACAGGAATACTGTATAGGAATTCCTAAAAACAACCTTCCTATCTCAAAGAATATTCTTAGAAGGCAGCTTTCATATCCTATTAAGTAGTGAACAGCATGCTTATCGCCAAGGATCCACCAAGGTGAACAAGACAACACTCAGTTGTTTCACTGAACACTGCCTAAGGCTCTGTTACAGCAACATTTAAACCAGCAGTCTTTTCTTGTCTTTACCGTCTCTGCACAAGAGTGAAACATGTTTCGAACACCCTTGCACATCTCAAAAAGTAGTTGTCCTACACCTTCCACCTTCTCAGGGTGCTCCCCCAGGTCACTGAGCATCAAATTGAAGATTGCGTTTTTGTCAGAAACCTACAAAACATAAGGAGAGAAAAAAAACGTTATCTTCCATTCAGAGCTGCCAGATGGATAGAAGCAATTAAATGGCTTCACAGCACCATTTTACTTTCCTAGTCCTGCCTTTCCCAACCGTTGAAACTCATTACTTCTGCAACCACACAAGGAAACTGAAAGGACAAAAATGATCAGCTATTCAGTCACTACAGCCCCACTCCCCCCAAGATGTACTCAGATCTACTGAGGGCACTGCAGCTGAAATATGTAGTTTTGATTATCATGGTTTTAGAGTGAAACATGTGTCTAAATGCACCATTAGACTGGTCCCAAATGACACACAAGGTCACTGCACTGGTGTGGAAAGAGATCTGTATCTGCTGAACACAGAATCCAGTCATCCAAAACTATAACCACACTTGGGAATACTGCAAGGATTTCTGACCCAAGATTTTAAAACCCTCCATTTCTGAGGATTTGACTTGAAGCTCAGCCATATCTGAAAATACCAATCAAATAAATGTGCTTTTTTAAGGTCTCTCAACTTAGGACAAACACGAGGATACCCAGATTTGCTAGCCAGTCTCAGGAATCGTGGCTTTTGTATATTTTTACTAAATAAATGGCAAAAAAAAAAACCCCAACAACCAACAAACCACTCTCTTTCCTCAGTCCATGAAAGGCTGATCTTGATTGATCTGCCTGGAAACATTATATACTCTGATTTTCAGGACTGCAAAAGGGTTGTCACAAGAATGTCAGTTCTACAAAGGCTTGAAAGCATTAGTGAAGAAGCCAGTGAGCAAACGTGCATTTACATATTAAAGCCGCCTTCTGCAAGATTACCTTACTGTTTCTAGTCATTTTAGATAAACCAACCACAGACAGTTGTTTTAACTGCTCTTAAAACAGAGAGCACTGAGGCCTCTATTTGCCACTGCTGATGCGAAGCGCACGGCATTCTTAGTAAAACGCTCACTAAAAATGACAACTCAGGACACGCTGAATGCCACTTCAGGCCTTGTTCAGCCTTCTTTGGAGAAAACCTAATATTACACATTGAATCCAAGAGCCACCACAGAATGCAGATAGCATCAAAGTACCAACACCTCACTTACCTTTCTCATTAGAAAGACAAAGCTTTCAGCAGCAAAGCTTCTGATGTGAAGTTTGTGGTGAGCCAGCAGGGTGCTGTACAGGCTACAAAGACAAAAAATAATCCATCTCAAAGGCAATGCAAGAATTGCCACCAATTCATTTTAAAACTTATGTTTTCAATTTACACTTCTTACAAACACTAAGAATCTGTCCTCCTAGAGAGGGGAAATACCTTCAACTCTATTCCTTCCCATTCCCCCTGGATAAAGAACAGAGTTTTGGAAAGAAGGTCAAATGACAATATCAGGCAAATCAAGCCACATTTAGAAATACCTCTAAAATCTCTGGATCCACACAGATTCGACTGCAGCATTAAGATTTTTAACATATATACTCAGCAGCATTAAGTGAAACCAGAGTTGATTTGATAAGCCAGATTTATATTTCAGTTGAGTCAACAGGCTCTCCTGTGCACTTAAAAGTTTCTAAAGATACAGTTCACAGGGGTGATAAATATTTGCAGTTTTCTGCTAAGTATCAGTAACAGTTGCAGGTGGCTCGGCACATGTTCGGTGCAGAGCGAGCAGTGCCTCAGATTCACAGCCAAGCAGATGTTTTTTCAATATGCCCAACAGCATTTGCTGGGTTGGGGAAGAAATCAGTAACCCCTCTTTTGCTCCATCTGTTCCAAACTGAGATTAGGAGGAAGCAACTTGGACCCACTGGCTATGACAAAACTAAGAGACCTGCTACCTCAGCAATATAAGGTTGAACAAGCAGTCTTACTGGGTCAGGCCACAGGTCTATCTAGCCCAGTATTCAGTCTACAGCAGCAGCCAGCAGCAGATGCTTGGGGAAGGTTTAAAAACAGGGCAAGCACACACACAGAATCAGCCTTCAACCACCTGCAGTTCAGGGCCTCCCCAAGACAGAGGTGGCTCCTATGCATTTGGTAACTCCTTCCAACTCAGCCAATTTACCTTTGAACCTATGCCAACATTCCACAGCATCCCGTGGCAAGCAGTTTGAAAGCATACAAAACTGTGCATACCTCATCTGCTTTCTCACTAAGAAGACAGGAAGAAGGGGAAAAACATAAAGGGGAAAATGCTGGGTAAGGGACAATTAAAGACTGAAAGGAATCCATTCACTGTCATTACTCTAGGTGTCTGCTATTGGGAAAGATAGAAATTATAAAACTATGGCTGGGGTACTTGACAGATACTCGAGACCTCTGTTGAATTTAGACTTGGACACAGATTTTCACAGACGACTCTGACAACCCCGTGCCTTTCTGAGCTTTGTTTAGCCAGCTGAGGTGGATGCTTCCTCTCCTATCCCCACAGGAGAAAAGGGGACCGAAAGCCCAAATCTGCAGCACCCACATCCCTCCTCCAATACAGTGGCCCATGAAAGTCAGTAGGATCTCAAAGGAGCTGCGTATGATAACAAGGCTCAGAGTCTCTCAGAAAGCAGGGAAAGCATGCTAACAAGTATAGTGAAGCACTAAGCCATGTATTTGTGTGGCATTTACATTTCTGTAGCATCTGACAACTGCTGAACAAGACAGACATTAAAAACAGCTTTTACCTGTATATGTTGTGTATGTCCTTCACCATCAATCTCCACAAGTATTTGTAGAGATAGGAAAGAGAGGTAAAAGCCCATTCCAGCAGCTCTGTGTCCTGTGTATCCAGTAACTTGGTGATGGCCAGGAAAAAGTCATGAAAGTGAGGATAGAAATCAGTCTGAAGATCTCGAGCCAGCTGCACCACAAGACTGTGTTTCAGAAAACACACCAACGTTAGTGCATTTAAAAAAAAAAAAAAAACACAATAAAAACCTAGTCAAACATTGCATTATCTGGCACAGTCCTTTGGAAAGGAAGGCAGCATCACCTTTTGTTTAACTTTTATTTAAATATAACCTATTAGGCAGCTGTGGATGGCAAGAATCTTAAGAGCTGAAAAAAAATCAAGCAGATAACAGTAAACAAGACGACATAAATTATTAATATCAAACAAAGCACATTAATATTCTGTCTGACACTCAGTGAGCTCTCAGGCTGATTTGCTTGCCTTGTCATAGGTGTGGGGTTTTTTTAAGACTTAGAACCATAAAGTTCTATCAGGGAATTACAATGACTTTGGGCATCTAATTGCTATATCCTCCTCAGAAACAATAAAGAAAAAGACGACTCAAAACGGGACTCATGCTTACTCGTAATACCATCAAGGCTTCTGACTACATTTTGTCACCATATACTTACTCTAATAGGGGTTGATAAGCAAGACTGCCTTCAACTTGCAAATGTGTTTTCAAGCTCTGCACAATGGCACTCTGGTAATAGACCAGCTGGTTGAAGGACTGGCACTTTGTGGCCACTTCATTGTAGAATTGCACTGTTCAAAGCATAAAAGACAAACTCTGAAAGCCAGTCCAGTTCCCGGTAAACATGTAGGATGTTAAAGAATAATAGCTCTCCAGAACCCAATCCAAAAACCAGTCAATACAAAATCTCCCATTGGGCTCTGGATGCAGATGAAATGTATTTTAACAGTTTAAGGAAAGCAGGAAACACGAATAAAAATGACATACCAAAATGCTGAGTGAGGTTCAGTTCCCTCCATTTCCGTAGTCCTTCAGAAAAATAGGTTTCCACCTCCTGTCAAAACAAAGATAAAATAATATCTATCAACCCTAATGAATGTAGCCTGCAAAGATGAGATGTTCAAATGAAGACAATTATCAAGTGCCTTAAATAATGTGAGAATATGTCAAGAAATCTTGATTACTTCATTTCAAAAGGTGCTACAGAATTTCCCTGAAAATAAGACTTTTCTTTCTATATACAAAACACATTTGAAAATATTTTCTGGTGACAGGACTTGTTTACATAATTGCTTTTTAGACCTCTGTTGACTAGCCCTGATAATATAAGATGCTGAGCCATAGCCCACCCAGCACAAACACTTTGGGATTTCTTTTGGCATCCTCACAGCCATTGAGTGGGAAGTTCAGAAGAACAATCCAGAAGTCCAGGAGGTAATAACCTGCAAAGCACTATATTCACAATGATGATCTACACAACACATATAGATGACCCTTCCTTATGATCTATAAAGACACACGCACGTGCTTTGTACACATGCTGTGAGTATTGCAACTACTCAGCGCCCATAAGTCTTTGCAGGGCCAGACACAGGCATGCTGAGTGCCACAGCAGCATCTTCCATGCTCAGCAACACACACAGGCCCACCAGCCACATGGAAGCCATTGGTGTGACGCTGTCAAAGAGTCCCTATGGCAATACTGTGAAGCAGGTCAAAAACTAAAGAACAAAATGAGGCTCCAGGAAAGGCAACTTTTCCAGGAGCTTTTTTTCCCATTTCCTCCTGAATAAATTTCTTAAGTGAATCTTTCATGGAGCGTATCTACTTGTGATGCGATTTCCAAAAATGACTGCAATTGTTCTCACCTCAGCGTAGCTTCCAGTTCTGTCAATCCGATGAATAATATCAATATTAACATTGCTTAAGCGCTCCGAAAAGGTAAGAAACTGTAAAACAAAAGGACATATATGTTTCTTGCTCTATTCTGAGTGCGGCCCTTCTAAGTCCCTCTCAGCAGTTCACGCATTGCAAACAAAACCCACACTTATAACGGCAGGCTGCCGGATAGTACCTGTCGACCAGTAAACAGTCCTACCAGAATTTTAAGGCAAAAAAAGGCTTAAAATGCCCACGAGCAGGACCGACACTCTGCACAACCGAGGCTCGCACCCCACACGTCTCCACAACATGGTGAAAGGGATGCAGGAGCATCTACCCGGATTGCAGCATACTGCCTGGCTCTTGCCTTTCCCGAAACAACGTCCAAGTTAATACCCCCAATGGAGATGTGTTGGGTTTGGGTGGTTTTTTTTTTTATTAAATTAGGGCAGTTTTCTACACCAAGGCTGCGGAGCGCCCGCCGCGGGACACGGGGGGGTGACTCGACCCACGCAGGTGTCGCTCAGTGCCGGGGAAAGGGGGAGAAGCCGCGCTCCGGCGCGGGCGCCTGGGCCCCCCGTGGCCTCACCACATCGCCCGCCCTCACGCCCCCTCCCGCAGCCCCGGCACCACGGGCGCTAACATTAAACCACCACCGACGGCGAACGCCCGAAGACTTGGCCACCGGCCGCGGAGACCCGCCGCTCACCCGGTGTGTGTTCCCCGATTTGTGGGCTGAGGGTTTGCTCTTCATGGTGGCGGGGGGGGGGGGGGGCGGCCTGGGCCCCACGGCCCCACACCGACAGCCACACGTGCGGCCCTACAGACCGCGTGCCGCCATGCCGGCCGCGGGCTGCCGGGAGGAGGAGGAGGAGGAGGAGGAGGAGGGCCCGCCGGCGGAAGGGGCGGGCGGTGGCTGAGGGGGCCGGGCGGCCTGTGCGGAGCGGGACCCAGAGCCGGGCTGCGTGGAGGGTGGGAGTGACAGCTGTCTCCGTCTCACCGTGGCGGTGAGCGGCCTTTCCGTGAGGGCTCTGGGCAGAGCAGCCCCCCTGGGGCGCCGCGGCAGCGGAGGGAGGCCTCAGCCGCGCCCGAGGAAGAGCAGTCGGTGCCCGGGAGAAAAGGTTGTGTGGGAGAGCGCAGTCCTCAGCCTCAAGCGGCCGCTGCGCAGCTGCTACAGCCCCGATTTTAGCACAGGCTTTTGCTCAGACCTCAGGAAAAAAAACCCAAAGGTTATCCGAGACAAAGTACGCGCACACTAAAGCCCTGCACAAGCGCAAACGTTTGCGGGCTGATGGTGGCTCGCCATGGCGCTCACAGCAGTACTAGAGCCGCTTCTGTGGCTGCGATCGCAGGAGGTAGAGAATGTGCGCTGGGGGGACGGGAGGTGAACAGAAGCTGGATGAAGCTTTAGCTGAGGCAGGTGCAGCATGAGCAGCCCAGAACCACACGACCATTTTGGGCTGCAGCTTCCAAGGCTCAGGGGTTTCGTCCCAGCCTAGCCTGCCTGTCCTGCCTGCTACAGGCAGCTCAAGGCCATTCTCAGGAACCAGGCTTGCAGGTTATTCAGACAGCAAGACACAAGTTTGGATTTGAGCACAGCTGAAGGTCACTGTTGGGAGCACGTAGGGACCCACTACTTTGAACAGACCCAACAGGTTAAACACTGCCAGGTGCATCCAGAAAAGCTGCCCACAGGCAGGCAATAAGCCGTTAACACGATAGCCATCTGGACAGGCAGGGGATCGTCCTCACTCCAGCTCCTGCGAAGTCAGAGAACTGCAGAAACAGCTGTTCGCTTTCAAGCTTGCTGTTCTGCTGCTGGAATTGGAAGGACTTCTGATATACGGATTAAGTGGGAAGTGAATGCCTAAATTAGGCACTTGAGTTCAAAAAGGTTGGCTTAAGTGTTTTCAGGCTGAAGTATCTCCATTGGAAAGTGCTGCTAAAAGCATGTGGGGAGGTCTAGATCCACAAAAGACTTCAGGCACCAGTATGCAACTGTTTAAGAGCACAAATACCTCTCTGGATGTGGTTAGTAAATTCACTATATGTCTCCTACATATTGTGAATTTGTGAAAAACAGTCTACAAGATCTTTTTTTCCATTATGAAGAGCATCTTGTAGAGTTGTGGAACTTCAGGGAGAAGAGCTCAGGTGTGCTCTGCCTATTGCAGAAGATGAGTTACCAGCAAAAATAGAAGACATTAGAGGAAGTTTTTAAAAGGTTACAAATGCTACTTTATGTTTGTAAACTGGCAACTTCTCAGAAGAGTGAGACGGGCTAGCCCTGCAGCTGCTGATGTTCGTGAGAGCTTCTGCCCGTAAGAACTGACAGACCGCATTTCAGCCAGCACTGAATATAGCATTTGGAGATATATCTGAGTGAGCCTTAGGGTAGTAATTCAGGTATCGATGATACCAGTATGGCCATGACAGTAGGTCTGGCACTTCAGCTGGGAAGGTTCAGTGACCCAGAAGGTCCCTTCCCCACTTCTGTATGTGTTACAGCTATGTTAACAATACCCTTTCTACATGTACTCCTTTCTGACTATAATGCATCCAGCCTCAGGCCTTATTCCTTTACTTTTCCAGGAAGAGATGTGGCTCTCCCACCTCTGGGCAGGCCTCAGCTCCAACACCCTGTGATTATCTGGTGGGTCCAGCTGTCAGCAAGTATCCTTCAGAAATCCGGCAAGCAGATGGCCTTCTGAAGAGTGATGGCTTATTGGTAGTAATACCTGTAGAGGCACGTAGAGGAAACCATTGTAAAACAGCACGTGCATGGCTGTCATAGTCACCTATGCAGATCTGACTTCTTCAAGCACTTGCTGTGGGCTACAACTACCAGTCCCTGATGGCAATCCATCAGCACTTCTGGGGCAGGTCTAACATTCTTATATCTTCTCCATTCCTGGGTTCTGCTGCCCAGAATTCATTTGCTGGAGCCAGCAAGAGCCAGACCCCCTCTTTGTAGAGGCAAAGCAGGCTTGTCCTCTGGAAATGTGTCTTACCTTGAGACAGTGTCATACTTTCCAGTTGTTTCTTTGGGGTTTTGTTGTTTGGTTAGTTTTTTTTTTTTTAAAGAGCACTGTCAATTTAGCTTAATAATAGTAATTTAGGTAAAATATCTCAGTATTTAACCCAGGATAGTCTCACAGGGCAGAACTCATCTCACATAGCCTGCAGTGTTACAATGCACATGTCTGCCTCTGAGTGGTCACTTTAGGCTCCTTTTATATTCACTGCAAATCTAGGTACATTCTTGTACATGAAACATCAGTCTTAGAATAAAGTGGTTTTTGCCTTAGAATTGGTAGTCTCTGAGGGTCTAGACAGCCCCATTGTATGTGCTTATCTGCAACTAACCCTATGAATGCCCCCCTGGCATGGCTCAGTAACTACATAAATATGCAGTATTCAAATTATTACAGAGTTGACCTATTTCCATCATATTTTTATGTGTATCAAGGTCAACACACACTCTCAAGCCTGTACAACACGGAGTTTCTAACCTAAAGGACATGCTATCTGGTACAAGGCAATGAGCAGCCAGAGTTCCAGACAGCCTGTTTTTAACCTTAGGATATTGTAGGTTGCAGAAATGCACAGATGTAAGGTCAGATTTCCATTTTTCTATTATATTCATGTGGGCATGGTGCCAGGAAAAGAGTTCACATAGGGAATCTCGTTGTGAGAAGATCTCGCTTTTTCAAAGTTAAATATAACAGCCAAATAGATTAACAGAAACACCCGTGAATTTAGCCAAACAACTTCCAAGTTTGGGTGCCTAAACATGAGTTCCTCAATCAATATTAAAGACATTAAATAAGTAACTGGAGTCTTGACGCGATGAAGGTTACCTGCCTTGGTTGTGAACACAGAAGCTCTTCTCTTTGCCTGTCTCGAGTCACCTCACAGAGCAACTCGGGGTGCACAGTCTGGGTGCACATGGCTAGAACCCTGCTGCATCACAGGAGCTCTCAGAAATCCTCATTGAGGGGGAAGCTGGCATGGATTTGAAGGCAGATTATACAAGTGCATGATATCTTTTGTGTACTCTTTCAACTGAAGCAAACAGATTTTTAAATTTTGTTTTTTAATTTACCTGGAAAGTAAGAAGAGACCATTGAAACACAATGACACATTTTCATTGCCAGTTTCCTCCTCAGCTTCTAGCTGGCATTTTGCCTTGCCTTGCAGGAGAAAGCCCCACAAGATTATATAGGATGTAGTCAAGAGAACTGGCATTTTCAAAAACAAAGCGGGCAAGGTACTGGAATCCTGTTCTGCAAACTGGTGGAACTGTTTGACCACATTTTTTCTAATATGCCTGAAGCACAGAGATTCTGCAAATAATGCAACTCAGGTCAATGCTAGCTGAGTCCTGGGGAGAATTTCACCTGTCATTATGTTTGCAGACCAGAGAGTTCTGGGCAAGGAGCTGGAATATAGATCCCAGATTTCTGCAGCTATTTGGGGGGAAGGGGGAAGCATTCATGCCTGAAATATCCTGAACTTTGGGACTTCTCTCATGGAAAGGGACACTGACAACCTGATTCAGCCCCTCAAGACATCTAGGTCAAGTGGCTCCTCTATTGCAAGACAGGGTCCTGCTGCAGAGCTGGAGCAGGTGGGCTGTACTAGCTCCATCTCTAGAAGCAAACTGAGTAGTGCCAGAGCACAGGGATCATCCACACCAATTATTCATTAAGGGAATCCCTGGCACAATTTTTGTTCCTGCCAACTGGTAGTATTCCAAGGTTCCTGCTCAGTAGGAAGCCACACCTTGTTTCTCTTGTGGCATGGAAGAAAGTTGTAGAGTTTGATCTTTCCAGCGAAAGAAAAAGGGTCTGAATTCTGCACAGGCAGCATTTACACAGATGGTCCTGAGACAAGAAGGGATTGCAGTGGTGACACTGCTGCTGTTCTTCATCCCATGTCTCTGCCACTGGAAGCAGGAGAATTGGCTTTGGCCTTGTCCAAAGCAACAGCAACAGAGGCAGCAGGAGGAGGATGAGGACCCACAGAGGAAGCAGGGGGCATGGAAAGGAAAATGAATGGGGAGGATGGAGTCTTGTCCCCCAAAAGGGATGCAAATTCTCTCCTGTATTTCATCTTCAGCACTAGAATGAGGGGCATCTGGATTTGGCAGAGACCATCTGGATTTCAGGCTGGGTGTCAGCCGTCTGGGACTACTAAATGTCTGATTACAGTCTAACTCAGATTTCTGACAACTGTCCCAAAACCTGGCTGTTTGGCATGTCCAGGAGCAAAGCATAAAGCCTTTAGCAGTGAATATGAAGCTAGGCTCCCAAATCTCTCCTTCCACTCACCCAGAACCTTCTTGTCTGTTTGGAAGCTTGAAATGACAGTGTAAGATGACAAATTGGGGCTGAGGGATCACAACTCTAAGTTTTAAGCTAAAGTTAAACCTTCCAAAAAAGGGAAGATGGAAAATGGTAAAAATCTCTTAGAAAAAGGTGCACACAAGGGAATGCTTCCCTCAAAATCATTGCCATCTCCTATATACAGTTTTCCTTCTCTTTTTTGTCCTCTTCTGCTCTGTCTTTATCGGTCCCTTTCTCAGTAACAGGCCGCTGAGGAAAACTAAATCAATAACCCAAAGCTGCAATTTCTCGTAGTGATGTTGAGAAGCTCATCATGAGTATAAAAGACAAAATCATAGAAAGATGGGGTCAAGGATATTTCCTTTCTCAAATAATTTCTGCCTTCAAACTTGCAAAGTCAGTTGTGCGTGGCATTCGCGGGCAAATAAGGCCAGGCTCAGCATTCTGTTACTGAAAGGAATGGATGTTCCTGCCATTGAATAGAAGGTAACATACAAAGCAATTGACACAATTCTTCATGTCTCTGCATCCATCTGGTTCATACAAGATAGATCCAAAATTTAGGTTTTGGCTAATGAATTTGTAAATTTTTTTTCTTATTTGGAGCTTGAGCTGTCCTAATATTCATGCAGCTCTAACTTTGTTCTCAGGTTCCAACAGAGACAGTACCTCACTTAACCATTCCTGGTCTCACAGATCCAAGAGACATAGTGTATAAAAGCTGAAACTCTCAAGAAAATGTCTAATAATCTCAGCACAGCAGAGCCCTTTAGGGAAAAAACATTTAAATGGATACATACCCTTAAGCTGAGACTGTTATGAAGCAGTCTAATTTTGGTGTGTACTGCTTGATGAAGTATTTGTGGGTAGCTTAGAAAAGTGGAAGAACTTACGCAATATTGAGAGACAAAGCAGCCCTTCTTGCTACTTCCACTGTGTCATCAGCTGGTGGTACTGGCTGCTAAATCATAGATGGTCAGGAGAATGTTCCAGCATTGGTCTAGATAAACCAGAAAAAAACCCATGACTAGATTCTTTGGTTCGTTTCCAAAACTGTGTTGCCTGAAGAAGGATTTGCCACCAGAGTCAACTCTGCTTGCAGACAATGTCCCTATTCATACTGTAGTAGGAATTTTAGGGACACCTTAGGTGTGTATTCTTAACTCCTAGCATCCCAAGTTTCTGCTAGTCAATGAGTCCCTCTCTCTGATAAAAACCTTACAAGGAGATACAACTGTACTTTGCTTGGAAAACAATTCTCTCTGGAGGAAGAGATGCAAAATTTTATCAATGCTCTGACTGTAGAGATAATGACATGGAAAAAACCAGGGCTGTCCTTTCTTTCCACAAAACTTAAATAAGATTTTGGACCCTGGTGCTGCTTCTAATACTGACTTGTGGGTTTGAATTATGATCATATCAAATAGGAGCCATTAAAACAGATACAACCAACGTACTGAAATAACAGATCCCTGTGCAAAAGATATCCAGATGGAGACTGAGACTTCAGAAACAAAGAAAAAAAAGAGCATCAACCTCCAAGTATGTTAAAAAAAAAAAAAGACACTGAAGCAGGTGAAGTCCTCGTTGCTTGTACTGGACAGGCACTTACCACAGGGGTGCAGTTCACCTCTCTGGCTGTAGCCACCTGCGGCACGGAGGACTATATTTGACCTGGCATTCGTAGCCAGTGGAAGGAGATGCGTACTTACAGGGTGACACATAGATGAGTTAACAGGTGCTCCACCAGTGCCTGTTTTGAACTGAGATGAAATAAACCCCCTTAAAATGGTGATCAGCTAGTGCTACTGTGCATTAGCATCTGCTGTGGCAAGGGATGGATTCCCTTAAAACCAGGTGTGGCCAAAGTGCTGCTCCTTGACTGCCATTTCTACCTCTGTGCTTCCTTGGGCATCACAGCATCTACTGAGTTTGCAAATTGCTGACACTATCACATGGCATTTCCATTATAGATATTAACCTGACGCTGCAGAACGTGTGGGGCCTTTATAATGCTGGATCTGCACCATTCTTTTTTGCATCTTCAAAAATGCTTATTAAAGTTATCATTTCTTCCCCTTTGCCTTAGCCCACAATCCATATTTTCATCAAAACCCCCTCAGTAACATATCTGAGTGCATGCTAACACTAGATGCCAATACACTATGATAATATAGACATTCACTGCAAGAGTCACAGTGTACCTGGATTGGTAAAGTCCCCCTCCCATGGAGTTTGGTCATGAAAATCCACATAACGCGTGCTCACTGTCCCCCACCCACCACCGACGACCCACCACTGCCCAGCATCCTGCAACAGCCATAAGACTGCGGTCCAAGAGGCTACAAAAACTATGATGTGTCCCAGCAGCATATTGGGAGGGACCAAGGATACTGGAAGTGTTTCTGCTCTCCAAAAAACCAGGGATTTGCTATTTGAAATGTACAGGTATCATCAGAAATAGGTGCAATGAGTCTCATGTTATAGAATAAAACAGAAGAAACCAAACCAAAGCCAGCAGCTGAAGACAGTTGGACCTGAGGGAAAAATCTCCTTTCTTATCTCCTTTTGGTGATGAGTGTAGCTTTGAGGACGTCTGACAAGCAAACCAGTTAAACATATAGAGCTGGTGCAAGTATGCATAACTGCCTTCAAACGTTTCCAAGCAATGCATGCGTCTGTGTGATCTCCAGCGTGGGCAGCCTTGACAGAGAGCAGAAGAGGGACCTGAGAGGATCAGAAAAGGGTTTAAAAGAGAGGCAAGGCAGTCAGCTCATAGAGACACTCGAAAAATGGAAGAACAAACTGAATAGCAAACAGCAATTTGGGGGGAAACGCTTCTTGGACTGAGGGTCCAGAAAAGAAGGGGTTCAGGCAGAAGGAATGTGGGAAGGAGGAGAAAGAGAAAAATTCTTAATATAAGGAGTGAGGGGGATGAAAGGAGTCAGGGAGCACAAGAGATTTAGCAGTACGAATTACAAAAAAGGATGGGAGGCAGATAACACGGGAGATGTCAGAACTGGTGATAGACACTCTGGAATATGAATGGAAGAATAAACCAAAATAATAATAAAAAAGAGCTACTTAGGGCGCTGGGGCAGTGGCAGGGAACATTTTTCAGATTATTTTTCAGTGCCAGAGTTAGCAGGCTCTTTTCCAGAGGCTTCCTCTGTAGATAATGGAAAAAGACGGGCTCCTCCAGGGAGCATATAAAGGCAGCAAAGTTTCTTTCTAAAGAGCCTGTCTCTCTCCTTCAGTTAGAGAGGAGGAAACATAGGGAGCCAAGCTGCATAACCAACACTGTGCACCTAAAGCAAACGCATCTCAAAATAACACCAACTAGAACATGTGGACAGGTATAGTTTGGATAGCAGGTAGTGGGAAAAGAGAAAACAACAAAGATAAAATAAGGAAGTTCAGAAAAGATTTACTCAGAAAAAAATCATTTTTTCGTTGATCATTCTGGTGAACATTTGACAACCCTTCCTCATACATTAACTGTGAGCAAGCAAACTAGTTGAATTGTAATTCTGTTGATGCAAAATTGAACACCTTAAATAAACAAAAGATCCCAAAGCCATGAGATTAAAGTTCAAGCATGTAACTTATTTATCCTTTTCAGTTAAAGAAGTGAAATCTGCATCACAATTTTATTCCCATATTAATTATTCTCTTGAGCAAATAATTATGCGTGCCACATCTCCCTGTGCGGACAGTCCTTAAATACATTTTGAAATCTGTCCTTTTAAATGGAAGAGCAGAATTCTCCAGAAAATAAATTGTAGGTTCCAAATAATTCAGATTTAAATGTTCAGCATTCAAGGCTAACTTAAGTACTTCTTTCAATCCTGAGGCAGTGACTATTGATTTTAAAAGGTGTGTTGATATTAGGGGGTTACACAAGTTTCCTTATCAAGCCCATTAAGTACTCACATTTAAATCATTTTGCTCGCAAATTGCATTCGTTCAAATTTCTGTGGAATGCAAAAATAGAAAAAACAAACAGCCAAGGAGGTTTCATTCAAAATGTCAATAGAAACGTGATTGATTCCCATGGTTTTTATGCATCTCTCTGGCTCTTTTCCTCCCAGTGATGTCTTTCTCTGGAAGTAACTCCATGTCTCTTTGTGTCCCAAATGAACTAAGCATGAGATGACAAGCACTTCAAGCAAACAAGTTGTTACCCTGAAAGTTTTCCCATGATTAGGGTCTTAAGCAAAGACCTTTTGCAAACCTATGCCCATGCAAATTTAGGATTTGGATAGGATGAGGATTGGAAATGCTACAGGCATAGAATTAGGGAATGATGTTTCTTGAAATATTTAACTTGTTATGTTTATGGTGGTGTTTTAAGGCATAAGACACTTGCAGATTGCATCACATTCTTGCTGTTGCCCACAAACAGCACGCAGTCTGTGCAAAAGGGGCTTCTAAACATACCATTCTGTGCTTTGGGCACTAAAAATCCAATGAGCTGGAAAGAAGTTTCTAAAAGTATGCTTGGAGATGTACTCTAGTGATATTCTTGGAAATAAAGAGGTGGCAGTTGCAGGGCATCTCTGTAGAAGAAAATCCCAGTGCTCAGAATACAGGTGCCATGTGACTATTTCTAAAGAACTCATCCAAATTTTAGAAGGAATATTGGTGATGCTGCTGCTCTTCTGAATACCCTTGCATGTCATGTCCAAACGCTATTAGCAGAAGAAGAACTGACACACTCACACACACACACACAAAATAAATTGAATGGACAGCTAAGAACATCATTAAAAAATACTGTGGAAGATTTGTTTAAGGTAGCATTAAACCAGAGGGAGCAAAGTCAATAGTGATGGTAGTCAGGTAACTAGCTATACCAAGCCCAGCAATTCAAAACAGCAGTGTGTGGGCAACCACAGCAAACAGGAGAGGTTAGGATGGAGCCAAACACTAATAGATCTACAGAAATATAGAACACCATCAACAATGAGCTTCCATTACAGCAAAATCTGAGCAGGATTTTCAAAGTGATATGTGATGCTGTGCAGGAAGTGTGCAGAGGAGTAAATGGAACCTGGATCCCCACAGCTGTGCCTTTGGGTTGGTTGGCTTGTGTATTTAAGAAACCACACCTGCAGCTTTTTTAAGGTCTTTCTCTCGTATGGTTTCACTGTTATCTAATAGAGGTTCAGCTCCTGCTGCAGTCTTCCCTTCAACAAGAACATTTACAGGATCCCTCTTTTTTGCCCATCTACTTTTGTGAAACTAGTAGTGCCTTAAAATCTCCGAGGCCTCTACCCCTCTGTAAATTTGGTCACGATGCTCAATGGTTAGTGAATAGAGGGCAAACACCTTCCACATGCATACATATATGTATACACACAGATCCCACGCCCCTAATTTCCTAAGTAAATCATCCAAACAAAGATAAAGTTTTTCAAAATGACAAATCATAACACTGTTCCCAGAAAGGGCCAAACAGTACAAAAAAGGCCAAAAATTAGGTTTTGCAGATTTTGTTTTGAAATTGTTTTGTTTGTTTTTACCAATGGCCAGCTATTCTCTGGCAAGGTTTCCAAACCTTTCCCTGTGTAAGCAGAAGAAAACAGAGCTCAGACTTCCGAACCTGGTCCCAGCACTACACAGAAGTACCACTGAGCATGAACTACTCTTCATGTGCAAACTCAGCTCAGCTGGTGTAGGTACAGCTGAGCCCCACACAGTCTGAAACTGCATGCTCAGGCAAGGAACCGCCAAAAGTCCAAGAGCTCCCAGGCTGCCAGGGGAGATTGCAAAGGGTCTTGCAGCACTGCCAAGCAGTGTTCACTGGGCCTCCAGTGCTCTTCCTCCTCACTTCCAGTTGCTTTTGCCCATGCCCACATTTGCCTACAAGCAGGAGAACCCCTCAAAGCATATTTCCACATCTTAATTAGGAGAGGTGGGCAGCATGTCTCCAAGTGCAGGGCTTGATATCTGGTTTGTCTCTTATCTATAAAGGGAAACCCATCACACTGAACTCCCAGTGCTGTGGCCCATCCACACGGAAAGGAGCAGGGAGGGACTGTCCTTCCAAGTGATACCGACACTTCCAGTTACACCTCACAGAGGTGTCCAGTGATGGAAATGAGCCCAATACCAGCATGAGAAAGGAACTATTTGGATCCCATAGGGCAGTCTGGGGTTTATTTAGGCAGATTCATGGCCTTTTTAACTTGAGAGCGCTGGAGAGATGTGAATCTTACACTTCTGCTATTAAACACCAAATCCCACTGATGCCAGTGGATCTCACAAGGATAGAGCCACATAGGCAGTGAGATGAGGGACCATGTAAGACCCGATGGAGATGGGACAAGGTGCAACAAGAAAACAATTAAATATGCTCCCTGGGTTTGGAAGACATTTAAATACCTATTGTAGTAATGAGAAAAAGCAAACACCTGCAGTTCTGTCTCTGTTACACAGCACAATTCCAACAGGTTCATGGAGCTAATTTGATTTTGTGTGTGAAAAATCCGGAAGAAAAAACATTTTGCCTTGTTCTCCAGGTCCCCTTACTGTGATTTAGGACATGGGCATCATACAGATTCACTGCTGGTTCCTAGGACGGAAACACCTGAATGGGAGGATCCAGACTTTCTTGCCATATCGGTTATGATGACATTTGAAAGACGATTTGCTTAACACTGCTGTAAAAAGAATCAGATGCCACCTGAAACCAGAGTGACGTGCATTTCCTCATAGCTGTTTGTGTTTCAGTTAAGAAGCATGATTTGTTTTCCAGTACATGTTATCACTTGCTGTGTTTACATTATGTCAAAAATGATAAAGAAGCAGAACCAAAACCAAATTATTCCTGTGTAGTTAATACTTTAAATGCATGTTATTGTTTGAATGGTTTGAGCAACATAATACCTGAAAGGGTACAAACAAGTGACACCGGGCATGGAGTTCTGAGCAGCACGAGCTGTGGGTCTGGGCAGGAGGCTGCTTATGCCCTTCTCATGACAAAGTGGGTCATGTTTTTTGACAGCACGTATTTTTTTGCTGGACAACACCAGTTCATTGCACTGCATGGAAAGGTGCTGGTTTTGGCTGAAGATTTTTTGGAAGGGTTTCTCATCTTTCATGTGGTCAAAAGCCAATAGCAAATTAGGGCAACCACCTCAGATAATCGATAGCTCCATAGCCTAATTGGTAGGGGTACAGAATAAGTTTCTTTGCTCTTCCTCAGAAGGACATATGGAAGCTGTTACTCATTGTATAAGTAATTAAAGAGTAATTAGGCCAGAAAGACTGACGCCCTAACCTGGTGTGGTAAGATGACGACATGCCACTTGTACCACAGTGGCCAGCTTCTGTATTTTCAGGGACATTTGTACTCCTGATGGGCATCTAGAGGCCAGACCAACACAGGCATGATTTCACAGCTCAATTTAGTAATCCTGCCAGACCGGACTTCCACTTACACCTCCTCCTTCCCACTTAGAAATACCTTCAAATGGCCTGCCAAATCCAGAGCTCCCACAGAGACAGAAGTGCTCCATGAGCTGAGTTTGGCTGTCAGGTGTCTGGTCAATCATTTCTGTCTAAGATACAGAAGGGTTCTGAAAACCGTGTCTCAAATTGGTCAGATGCAGGCAGGTCAGAGTGTCTTGTGCTGAACCCAGAGCACCTACAGCAAAGACGGCTTCCAGCAAATCCATCTGTGGATAAGAGCCAGGAAAGGCTGGGCAGGAAGGAGACTTATTTACCTGTAGCACTTTGCCAATGCACAGTTCAAGCTGGAAAGCCTCCATGCAAACCTACTGAGCCCCGCTGCAAGGTGTGCTGTGTGCAGCTGTGCTGCTGTTGGGTGCACCTTAGTCAGCTTGAGCTCCTTACATCTTAATCCCAAATAAGGGTTGCGAACATACGGCAAAGTGGCCAGCTGTAGTATTTGCTGGGTTAGTCACGGATGTGCTAGCTGTAGAAACAGGCACATCTCCAGTGCTTGACATCCATGGCCTTGAAATCCTATAGGTATTTTTGATGCATTCCGATGTGGGTAAGACGTGAACATCCATCCGTGATACTGCTGTGCACTTTGACTCCTGAACCTGCGGTTAGTTGAGGAGTGTTAGCAAAACTTCCGTGAGCACAGCGCAGGTAGCGGGGCTTCCCTGTCATGTAACTGCAGCTGTTCGGTAACTCACCTGGGCAAATGGCTACGATATCTGGTTCAGTGAGATATCTTCCAGATTACTCAACACGTAGGAATGTATATATCAAAACGTATTTTCACCTTCATTATTTGGGGCGATGGTAGCATGTGCTAACTAAGAAGGGTAGGAAATACTGTCCTAGGGAACTGTCGGGTGAATTGGCTTCCTTCCAAACCCCTGGGCCACGACCCTTGGTGGTGGTGTAACCCCGTTCAGGCGGGGCTCTGCAGCACGGTCATCCCGCCAGCCTCGCAGGGCCCGGAGGCCCGGGGGCGGGCCGCAATAGCCCGGGATGGCCCGGCCGGGGCCGCGCCGCCGGGATCGCCGCCCCTTCCCGCTCCGCGGGGGCGCCCACCGCCGCGGGGAGGAGCGGGCACCGCCGCCGTATAAGGGCCGCCCGCCCTCCCGGCTCCCGCACTCTCACCGCTGCCCCCGGCGCAGCCACCCGCGCCCGTCCCACGGACACGGGCGGAGACCTGCGCGGGGCGCATCGCTCCACACCGCACCGCTCCGCACCTGCCCCGGCGGGGCGCACCGCACCACACCACTGCACACCACCCCGCACCACACCGCACCACACCGCGCCATCCCCCCGGGCACCCATCCCCATCCTCTTCTGCCTGCACCAGCTGCCCCTCTGATTTTGGGGCAAATCCTTGGCCCCAAGGTACCATGGGGCGCTTCACCGTCTGGGACTATGTGGTCTTTGCAGTCATGCTGCTGGTCTCGGCCGTCATCGGGGTCTACTACGCCTTTGCAGGAGGGGGACAGAAGACATCCAAGGACTTCCTCATGGGGGGACGCAGCATGAGCGCCCTCCCCGTCGCGCTCTCCCTCACCGCCAGCTTCATGTCAGCTGTCACTGTGCTGGGCACCCCTGCTGAGATCTACCGATACGGTGCCATCTTCTGCATCTTTGCCATCACGTACGGTCTGGTGGTGCTGTGCAGTGCCGAGATCTTCCTGCCTGTCTTCTACAAGCTGGGCGTTACCAGCACATATGAGGTAAGGTGCCTTTCCACAGCCTTCAGGGAGCTGGGGGGCTTCTCGTGCCTTCTTTCCACTTGTTTCCCCTCATTCTGTTCCCCCAAATCCCTCTGCAATCTGTGCTGTCCACCATATCGCCACACTCCCAAGGGCAGGTTGCAACCCGCTCTGTCCTCAAGTTTTCCCACACTGCCTCCGCAGAGAGGAGATGCTCAGCCCTGCTGTCTTGGCTCAGGAGCTGTGCTCCATGCCAGATCTGTTTCCTCACTCCAAACAGTCAGTACAGCAGGTGGATTAATCCTCCTGCACCTTGGTTGGTAACATGTGGTTACTGATGTGTAATTAATATACCAAAAGCAGCGTGCAAGAGCATCTAACATAGAAACCAAAGTTCTCAAATCATGCTCCCTCCAGTTAGGTTTCTAAGCTCAGGTGCTGTCGCAAAAGTCCCCCTCTGGCAGAGCATATGTTTATGCTGTTCCTAGAGGTTTTGGAGAGACGCCCTCTCCACCTGAGGCTGTTCACACCAGTGAATGTCTTCTCCATCATGCTTCTACAGAGAGGTCAGCAATTCTCTGTGTCTGCAGGAGTTTTATTACTTCCACCAAAATATGGCTGAGCTGGTCTTCAGCTCAGCATGTAGGTTAAAGCTATAGCCAGCAGTGCAGAGACATCTGGGGTGGTGGGACACATCACATGTCGGGTCTGACTGTTTTGGGGTGAGGAAGCATGTGATCAGGATTTAGGAGGTCTGTGCAACCTGTTTATCTTCCTGCATGGAGACAGTTCTAACTGCAGATTTGGAGGCAAATTGCCCTTTTCATAGATGATATTGGGAAAAGGTGAAAGTCCTTGGCTAGCTACCTTGGTCTTTTGCATTTTATTACACTGAACAGGGGCGTTGCACCCCTGGAGGCTGAAAACAAGGTTTCTGTTGAAAGATTTAGATAAGAATTCACCAACAGAAATGTCTGGTCATTTCCAGTGTGTTTTAAACCACTAATCTTTGGACTGTCACTTATGACAATAGGGCCCTTTTAAATGAACATTTATTGTTCTGACTGGAAACTTACTGTGAATCTTGGAGTATAAATGCACCTATAAAAGACCCTATAAAAGATCTAAATGCACCTATAAAGGATATTCTAATTGTGGACAGAGTTCAGAGATTAAACAACTTTTTTTGTGTCTTTTCAGGGGTTCAGCACTGCTTCCTTGTGTGGACATGCTCACAGATTACATTTTAAATGCTCGGTTCACTTGTGAGCACTTTGAGATAGTTCAGTGTTTGTCAACTGAACAGATTGGCAGGCCGATGAGATCTCTTTTGTGCAACTACACACACTAGAGGGTTGTTAGGACAGATGGTGGGAAAAAATCTGCCCTACAGCATGACAAACCCATTCAGAGGTTGTGCTGTCCCAGGCTAGATAGAAAAGTGAGGGTTCCTGTTTTGCAAAAGTCTAGATTTGCATTTACTGGTAGAATATGGCAAGCTCCTGTGGGCAGTGCAGAAGGTAAGACAACCATGGGAGGAGGCCACTGACCATTGAAAACCTGCTCTCTCTCACAACAGTACAGATGGACACATGTAATGCCAGTTACCAAATCGACTAAGGGTTAGGAATAGCCATAATGTTTTCTTTTTCTCTCTGATTTCACAATGCAAGGGGGTTCTGTTGTTTGCTGGTACGTCACTCTGAACTTTTAGGTTGCCCTGTGTAGAGTCAAGAGTAAGACTTGATCCTTGTGGGTCCCTTCCAACTCAGGATATTCAATGATTCTGTGATAATACATGCTGGTCTTTGCCAGCCACAGTGCACAGCTCTATTGAGAATGCCTTGAGGCGGCTGAGTAGCACCAGGTTCCATTCTGCACACTCTGTCATATACTGACTAGCTTATGTCTACTTCACTTGCTCATGTGTCATTATCCAGTGGTGAGGTCTGTAAAGAAATATTAAATCAAGTTGAAAGAGATACCAGTCAATGCAATTCTAGGAGTTTTGGCCATTCATAAAAATGTAAAAACAACACTATGCCCTTTTTGTATTGCTCATTGCTTCACTCTAGTCCTATCTAGTGCCAAGTTTCAATATAAACATTTGGGGTTTTTCTCCTCTTTTGCAGTATTTAGAGCTTCGATTTAATAAATACCTGCGCCTCTGTGGAACGTTCCTCTTCATTATACAAACGGCAAGTAAACCTCAAAGCTGTTCTGTGGTCTTTGTAGCCACCAGGATTCTTCAGCTTAGTGTCACTGGATGTTTTCTCCGAATGGTTGATGAGGTTGCCACAGTGCATGGGTGGCTGGGAGTGGGAGAAACAAAGCTCCTTCTGCTCCAAAGCAATGAGGTGGGGGAGCAGATGCTGGGCTACCTGCCCCTTGGGTCTCTGCATGCATCGTTGAGCACCCAGAGCAGTCACTTGGCATCAGCACCATGCCAAGAGACGAGCAACCCTAACTGCAGGGTAGCAGCGTGTAGAGCAGTGGTTCGCCTGCCTGCTCGAGAAACCCACGAGGGGTTCAAAATGTAAACATGCCCCAATTATCTTCAGCGGCAGTTTCCATCCACTGGTCCATGGATTCTGGGAGTCTGACTAATTCTCAAGGGTCTGTGAAAGGTGACAAAACAAGCTGTCAGGAGCTGTCATTTGCTGCACAAGGGTTTGTACCGCCACCACGGAAGAAACCCTGGGTGCCTGTAAACTGAGAAGTGGCACATTACTGCCTTGGGGAATGTTAAACTAAAGCAGTCCCTGCAGTTATTGTTGGTGCAGTTTGCTGTATCCAGCCCATTCAGTGAGTCAGTATGAGACCAAAGCTTTTAAATGCATAGCGAGCATGTGCCAAATGCACCAGAAACAAAAATGTGTTCTTTTCACAATTTTGAAGTGGACTTCTTGGGGAGTTCAAAGCAAGAATGAATATACAATCAGAAAGCTTTTCAAGTTACATGCTTGCTTTTTTCCCTTCTAGTGTTTTTAAGACACACCATGAGTTACAGGACAATCACACTTGCACCTATAAGGTGGTGATCATTGCAGTGGTAATTACTTATTTGAAAAGAGCTTCTTAGCTGGCATTTATAGATACACAAGCCCATGGGATACTGTTTCACCAGCATATATGAAGACATCATAATTGCCTAAGTTGGAACAAGCCAAGCGTAATCTTTGCTTGCAAAGATCAGAAAAATACTGCTATACAACTTAAATATGTGCCCAAGGAAATTAACTAAAGATCTATAGGCGTCTTTCTGTGCCAAGTGCTAACAACTTAACTTGAATAATGACAAGAATAGTGCAGAAAGGAACACTTCTGAAGATTTTAATGGTGTAATTTTAACTGTTCAGTGAATATTGGCATGTGTTTAAAATAAGAAAAATAAAAGAATATGTAGTAATACAACCTGAAAAACCACTGAAGAAGTAGAAAGGTTGTATCGTCAGTCCTGTTTTAATTTACACAAAAATATGATCATACTTGTGACAAATTTCAGTTTCTGATGATTCAAAGCTGCTGGCACTTGTTTGTTCCATATGAGAAAGCCACTTTCTCATGCTGACTCCCTGAATGTGCAGGATTGGAAAGATATGGATATAATCGATGTACTATTAGAGGAATAAGGCATTGGCTGAATGGCTGCATACAAAGAGTTGCTGTCAGTGACTCACTGTCCCAATGGAAGCCAGTAGCGAGTGGTGTCCCTCAAGGGTCTGTACTGGGACCAGTACTGTTTAATACCTTCATTAATGACACAGATAGTGGGACTGAGTGCACCCTCAGCAAGTTTGCGGATGACACCAAGCTGAGTGGTGCAGTGGTGCAGCTGTCCAGAGGGACATTGACAGGCTTGAGAAATGGGCCCATGTGAACCTCATGCAGTTCAACAAGGCCGAGTGCAAGTTCCTGCACCTGGATCAGGGCAATTCCCAATATCAGTACATACTGGGGATGAACTTATTGAGAGCAGCCCTGCAGAGAAGGAGTTGGGGGTACTCATGGATGAAAAGTTGGATATGAGCTAGCAATGCGCACTTGCATCCTAAAAAGGCAATCGTATCCTGGGCTGCATAAAAAGAAGTGTGGCCAGCAGGTCAAGGGAGGCAATTTTCCCTTTCTACTCCACTCTGATGAGACCACACCTGAAGTACTGCATCCAGCTCTGGGGTGCCCTGTACAAGAAGGTCATGGACCCGTCACCTGCTAGAGTGGATCCAGGGGAGGGCCACGAAAATTATCAGAGAGCTGGAACACCTCTCCCATGAAGAAAAGCTGAGAGAGTTGGGGTTGTTCAGCCTGGAGGAAAGAAGGCTGTACAGAGATCTTATTGTGGCCTTCCAATAATTAAAGGGGGCTTGTAAGAAAGATGGAGAGAGACATTTTACAAGGCCTGTAGTGACAGCACAAGGGGCAACGATTTTAAAGTGAAAGAGGGCAGATTTAGGTTGGATACAAGAAAGAATTTTTTTTATGATGAGGGTGGTGAGACACTGGAACAGGTGGCCAGAGAAGCTGTGGAAGCGCCATCCCTGGAAGTGTTAAAAGTCAAGTTGGATGAGGCTTTGAGCAACCTGATCTAGTGGAGGATGTCCCTGTCCATGGCAGGGAGGTTAGACTAGATGATCTTTAAAAGGTCCCTTCCCACCCAAACCGTTCTATGATTCAGCAGCCCACACTGACAACCACTGCATGGTCAGCAACTCAAGCATTGTCAGGGCTTGACAAATGTCAGTAGTTGTTGGCTGTAAAGTGATGCACCTGGTGCTGAGGCGGCATTCACCAGGGGCTGGTCAGGACCAGCAGCTTTCTTTGCATATCACCTATATATGAAAACCTAGAGAGGGCTTACGTCACAGAGAGAAACAAACATGCGCACATGCGTGTGTGGAGTAGTACACAGGTAGGAATCACTATTTCCCCAGTGGCCCCACCATCCTTTCTGGCATGTGCTTGTAGCAGGTGCACAGAAAAGGGCCAGGGCAATTTGGTCATGCTGGGTGCAGCAGCCCCTCCATACTCATTTCCTTCCACACCTGGATTACCACTCCAGTTACCTCTTGGCTGTCTCCCCAGCATCACCACTGGCCATGTGGCAGAGCTCCACCGCAGGGTCTGGATTTGACCTGCTCAAAAGCCACAGCGAGTAATCCAGAGGTTAGCCATCCTGCTCCACCTGTGCCTAGGGCGGACTTCACACTCGCAGGAAGGGCAAAGGCTTGCTGAATGCTGGATGGCATCTGGTTCTGCTGCTTTTCCATGCTGAAGTCCCACCCCTGTAAATCAGGGAGTCAGAAGAGTTCAGTCATGGAAAGCTGACGCAAGTCAGCTCAGGACCTGATTGTGATTTAGTCCCTTTGGATCAAGACCACTGACCTGCATAGAAGTCATCTGCTCATTGCAAGCTGTATTCCCCTGAAACATGTCACAGCTGAACTTCTCCTAGTAGTATAAGGCAGTAATAACAGTGATAAAGAAGCAAATAGGATTTAAATATATAAACAAAGAAATTATAGAGGATATCAGTGTATGAATCTCTTTGTGCCCTCAGAAATAGATGGAGTAGCCCCTTGCTTTGTCTATATCTACTGTATTGGTTGAAAATACAAATGTGCTGATAATCATGCATGGCTTCATCTTACAGAAGTGTAATTGCTTAGAATGCTATCCATAATGACTAACTAATGCTGTACTTTTTTGTTGTTACTTACCTTCATTATCGTTGCATACTGAGAGGCATATTGATCCCAAGATTGAGAAAATAAATTTTAATAGATTCCTTGGCAAACTGTGTGTAAACCTCATCAACTTCCTTGCTCTTGTTTCTGCCATATGACTGCAGTTTTGAAGCAATAAAATAACTTCATTATAAAAGCCAGGAGAAGCTGAAGAGTGATTTGCTATTCAGTCAAGAGTCCCTGGTATTTGCTTTAAGAACACTAGGCCGTAAGACTGCAGTGCTGGTTAGTCTCAGACATTCATCTTCTAACAATTGGAATTATTTCTCAACACTTATGAATTTAGGATATATAGACTGCATAAATGCTTGGAAAGAAACCTTTCCAGGAATTTACATTTATTTTGATCTTGTATCTTTTTTCCCCTTCTAGACTTTATACACTGGTATTGTCATTTATGCTCCAGCTTTAGCACTAAATCAAGGTAAGATGAGTATACTGCAACTGTTCTACTGTTAGAATTTTTAATACATATAGTACTGGTATGATTTTTTTTGGCAATGCATACCTAAAGATACAGGTGAAGGCTTGACTGTGAGGTCTTCTAAGATTTCTGTTGATCCTGATGGCAACTCTGATAGAAGGCCTGCCATTTGTAATCCTTGTCGCTTGTCCCTGTAAGGATTCACAGAAGAGCCTCGAGAGGAAAATCTGCTCTCATTTACTCTACTTCTCGTGCAATATCCTTAGTTCATGGCTGCATTCAAAAAAGTTAAGAAGACTTAAGTAAATTTTGAAGGCAATGCAGAGACTAAGCACACATTTAATTCCGCTGGTTAAGTGCTCTTCTTCAAGAGGAGAGTGAGGCGTAATTTCTGTAAATATGGTTTTGGGCGTCCTGGAACTGTTTAACTCGGCCTATGATTTTGCTTGGAAAACCAAATCAACAGCAGAGATCTTCAGCTTAAGGTGTTTGTTGGGGTACTTACAAAATGAAATATTTCAATTTTCTTCTTCAAAATGACTCTTTGCTTTGAAAATGAGCCACATATATTTTTAACGGGGAAAAAAGCTCTCATGTGAAACCAAACGAAACTTTTAATCTGACACAATTCATTTGTGTACTCGGCAAGAAAAGGCAATCACAAAGTGCATATAAAAATTAATCATTTTGGCTAGAATGAAAATCACAGTTCTGTTTGCTGTTTTTTTTTTGGCTTGTTCATTGAACAAAAAGGAAGGAAAAAACCCAGCACTGTCTGCATTGGCCTCTTCGGTGTGCAAGTCCCACAGGTTTTATGTCTTGATGATTATATTTGTCCTGCAAACGCACACTAAACCAAGCTATGACCTAGCTGGGTCCCAACTAGAAGCAATGACTTTCATTAGTTTTGTTGCAGTGTTTCTAATTAGCCTGAGCTATCTGTCAGGGAGCCCCCAGCGTCCTGCCTGGCAGCACGTGAGCGTGCCAAGGTGAGGCAGCTACAGCTTGTACGCCAACCACAGCCCACCGTTGTCTAGAGTAGACATACTATCATGTTTCCCTAAAAGGAAGAAGAATAAAAGAAAGGCTTTTAGTCTGGCACAGTTCTTCCAGACCATGCTTGAACCACCTTGTCTCCATGGCGCATCCCCATGCTGTTTACCTGCGTAAATCCCTGCCTAAGGACTCTGTGGGACTACCCAGGCACTTCAAAGAACGGACATGTATTTTAAAACCTTCCTGAGTTGGGGCCTACAAACACATTGGATATGTTGTTTGGCAGTATTCACGTTAAAGGCAAATAGCTTCTTAGATCCTGAAATATCTCTAACTTTTTAGCAGTTCCCAATGTCTGTAGCAGCTGTGTTGTTTTTAGAATTTGGTTAGGGCGAATTGCCTGGTTTAGACACACAAATCTTTTCATTGCCATTTTTTATTGCCTCCTACCTTTCCATTTAACTTATTTCTAGTTTTTTAAAACAACCAGGTTGGGAGTGAAATATCACCCCTCCTTTTTTTGTCCCCAGTGCCTCATTCACACTGGTACCATTTCCCTCTTTTTCAGTCACTGGCTTCGACTTGTGGGGTGCAGTGGTGGCGACTGGCGTGGTCTGCACTTTCTACTGCACGCTGGTACGTGGGTCCTCCAGCTGAGGAAAAATCTCTGTTCCTTCACCATTCACATAATATATGGAGTTTATTGGAAAGTAGCCTAAAAGGCGGGTTACCCCATGAGAGTACATTTCACAGTGTAGCTGTAGCCGTTTCACCCAGGGGCTTCTCTGGATGCAAAGATAGCCATGGTGTGACTCAAACCTTTTCTGGTTTGATACATTCAAATTTCTATTGCTGCTGAAAGAACAGCAAAAACATAGATTTCCCTTCCTAAAAATCCTTCTGTGATTTTTATTCTTATCTAGTAGGGTTTAGCTTTGTAATTTGTCAAGCACGTGAACGAATTGGTCTTTAGATTAGTGTTAATTGACCAAGCGTCTAGAAATTATTAAGCGGAACCTCAGTGACAAATTAATTTGTATATGTTGGATTAAGTAATGTTTGTTTTTATTTACATGAATGGTATGCCTTCTGGAGTGAGTGGTACTGTATATGTGTAAGAAAGACGAGCACTGTCTGCCAATTTATGTTTTGATACAAACTTCTGGATCAGGTTATGCGATGAAGGAAATACTGGATTAAGCTATGTGTATGGCCCAAGTAAAATCTAGTACACTTCAAAAAAGGGCCGGGATGTCCTGAATAGGTTCCAGGTTGCAATTCCTAAACAATCCAGTACAGAATTATTTCTATTAAAGAAGATGAAACACGTATGCATAATACAGATAGTAACATTTTGCTTAGTTGAATATGAGCGCAAAGCAAGAGTGCTGCTGCCATGTTGTACCTGATATATGCTGTTCCTCATACAGGGTGGTCTGAAGGCAGTGGTGTGGACAGATGTTTTCCAGGTTGGAATCATGGTCGCTGGATTTTCGTCTGTGATTATACGAGCTGTGGTGGTTCAGGAGGGAATTGGACGCATTGTAAATGATTCTTACTATGGAGGAAGATTAAACTTCTGGGAGTGAGTTTGTACTTGCAGATGACGTGCCTCTTTATTCCTACAAATAGAGCCCGTGTGACTAACTGTGAAATTAAATTGCTACTGAAGGAGGAGGAGGGGAGGAGTTGTGACCCAATTTTTATATATTTTTAAACAAGCGTACCTAGTTTGAGCGAGTTTTTTTTAGGTTTTACACTATGCAAAATCCTGTAAAGAGCAAAACCTTTTTACTTTGTCAAGGAGCTGCTTTAAGGATACATTTTGGATTCCACTGAAAGTAAATGGTGAATAGGAGAGAACACTAGTATTTATGCTCATAATTTGCAAACAGCTGATTTGGCATTTCAGCTGCTGAATCAAAAGACCTGGTAAAATAATAGGTATTGTCTAGCCTGAAAAAGGGAGAAGTTTTCCTTTTCCCTGAAAGAAAAATTAAAAGTAGTTCTAATAGTATTTTACGCTCCATTATTGAAACTAATCATAGCCTAAAAATACCATTTTGCATTCATTCTGACAATGTTGAATCAAATACCACTTCAAGTTAAAAAAAAAAGTTATTGTGCTTTTGATGAGAAACTTTGCCAAGTGGTATTAGTGGAAGTTTAGCATGACAAGTATTACCTTTTTCCTTTTGTTTATCAGTTTGCAATACTCATCCAGCTGTTCTGTATAAAGGCAAACACACCTCTATATTGGTGTCAGACTGATGTCCCTCTAGATAAGCAGACGTACTGGACTTTTTACTGGAACACCATTTTATCACAACAGTCACAGGCATCATACAGTTTTATATAAGACTGTAGTTTATAGGTAAATAAATTAGTTAAACTTAATCTTTGGACGTATGGGAGTGCTTAACTAGATCAGGATTTCAGCTCTGAGTTTTAAATTTGCTTTCCTTGAGTTCAGATTTCATGTATCTGAATGTTCAAAATCTGGCCAAATTAAGAGAGTTTGTATTAGAACAAGTATGAGGAAAGTTTTCTCCTAGCCGTTAATATCTTCTCATAATGAAAAGATTTTCATATCCTGAATTTGTTTTCTCTTTTCCCTCTTGTTGTAGCTTTAATCCCAACCCTCTGCAAAGGCATACCTTCTGGACGATTGTTATAGGTGGGACCTTCACGTGGACTGGCATATATGGGGTCAACCAGTCTCAAGTACAGAGATACATTGCATGCAAAAGCAGGTTCCATGCAAAAATGTAAGTCTGCCTAAAGTAACTCTTAATGCCTGAATTTGGCAGTGACTGTTCTTTATAAGGGAGATTTTTTTTCTAAAGAAATGTTTTTTTGTCTATATAAAACCCATTTTTCTTTCTGTTTTGTGGGCTAGGTAGAAAACAAATCAGCACAATAAATACTGGCATTTGAATTACATGTAATTGCTGTAACACCGAACTTTGTACCAGAATGTTTCAGTGTGCCAGTATTTTTGTATACACATAGATGCATTAAGTTTATATGCAGCCTGAAGACCAAATAATATGGTACTTATGCTGAAGCCATATCAAGACAGCGTCTTGAATTGCTACTTTACTAAACCTAAATCATTGTGTGGGAATTTTGCATAAGACAAGACTAAAAGTTTTCCATGCCAATGAGTATATGCATGAGAAAAATCACAGAATCATAGAATCATTAAGGTTGGAAAAGGTAGGATCATCAAGTCCAACCATCAACCCAGCACCACCATGTCTCCTAAACCATGCGCTGAAGTGCCGCATGTACAGGTCTTTTAAATACCTCCAGGGATGGCGAATCTACCACCTCTTTGGGCAGCCTGTTCCAATGCCTGACCACTCTTTCAGTGAAGAAATTTTTCCTAATATCCAATCTAAACCTCCCCTGACGCACCTTGAAGCCGTTTCCTCTGTCCTATCACTAGTAACCTGGGAGAAGAGACCAACACCCACCTCACTGCAACCTCCTTTCAGGTAGTGGTAGAGAGAGGTAAAGTCTCCCCTCAGCCTCCTCTTCTCCAGACTAAACAACGCCAGTTCCCTCAACCTCTCCTCATAAATCTTGCTAAAATTGCTGAGGAATCATATATTTTGTTTTCATAATAATAATAATAATAGATTTTTTCTTCAGAAATTCACTATGGAAACTGGCAGTGAGTTCCGTTTTGAGTTTAAACATCTCTGATCAGCCTTTACTCTAGAATAGATTCTCTAACTCTATTATCTTAATTTATCATTAGAATCATTCCAGTAATTCATGACTCAGGACTTAAGAATTATTAGTGAGGTCATAAAGTCTATTTACAGGAGAAACATAAAAATGCATATTATTAGTGTCTATAAATTCTGTAATACATTGACATACGGAGAAGGAGTATTATGAAGGCTTTCACTTCATAAAGTCAGAAGAATACCCACAAAATCATGCACAGTTTAGAACTGAAATATTTTGTTTATGGCAGTGATGAAAAATCTACTTTTCAGTCATTTGCGCTGCAGACAGGAATGAGCTGATGCTCATCATGAGCCACACCTCCAACACACCATGTGGCTTCTCCATAATCTCTGGCACGTGATGGTGTTCCAGGTTCTTGGCACTGTAAAGGGAGGAGGTGCATCCCACACCTGTAATGCTGCTTGGCATGATTGCATATGGGAAAGCAGCCACATACATTGTGCCAGAATTGTGTGCCTGTGAGACTGTTCTTCCTGAGCACCTGCTCCACCTAGGGCTGTGCTCTTTTCTTGCACCCTCCCTTCACTCTCTGTAAGGAGGGACACCTCCAGGGCATCCCAGAAGCAGAGTTGCCAAGGGGAACCTGTACCGTGGCAGCTGCTGGGCAGATTTTCTGCGCTGTTGCAACAGCTTTGACCAGGGCTGGAGGCTATCTGGTTCCTGAGGGGTTTGGATGGGATTTACAGCTCATACCGTATTAGTGGTGGCACAGCCATAATCAGTGCTGTCCTCTCCAGTTGCCGCGAGTCGTTGGACTCCATGGCATCTTGCTTGTGTCTTGCTTGTGGCAGGGAATTTCCCCTGCATGGAGAAATAATTTTGTATAATGGTTGCAGCTTGTCACAACTATAAACACTGCCATTCTGTGATGACTATCTAGTTAATTTGCAAATGTAATTAGACACATCTGGCAAGTTACATTGGTGGCCTGAACCTCTTATTGCCGTTTAACCTGTACATAGAAGTGTAAAATACTATCAGGTCAAAGTAATCATGTTTTGTACCCCTGTGGCATTTGCTGTGAGGCTTTATAAGAGACAGCATAATAATAAATCAGAGCTGAGAAAATAATTCTTTCACAGTTCCCAACTTGCAGCTTTTGGGAAGGCCTTTAACAGTGGCACAAGGGCAGGAATTTTCTCAGGCTTTGGGAAAGGATTTCACCCATTTAAGAAACACACCAGTAGGTAGGAGCACATACTGTCATCCTCAAACAGTAACTAGGCAAATTGAATTTAATGCTCATATCTGGATGATAACAGTCACTCAGAGCAGGACAGCTACATTTTCAAACAATATGGGCTACTAACACATTTTTCTCTATTTTCCTTTCAAGGTCATAATCTGACATGTTTCAGTGCTAAAATCTTAGAGCCAGCCTGAAACAAACAACCGAAAATAAGCGTTGTGCAGTTACTGTGCCTACTTCCTCCAAACTCCACCCCATGTTACTCACCCAGAATTAATGGAACACCGCCCTCCAATAGAGCTACAATTATTATACTCCAATGCTTAGTCATAGGGTGTACCATGAGCTGGGATGTAAATGAGAAGAAAAAAAAACAAGCTTTCTTTTCACTGTCAAACACTGATGCATTTTAAAAAGAAGAATTTTTGGATTCAGACAAACAATTCCTTTTGCTTCCGTATGTTTCTCTTGACTTTCTAACCTTTACTACAGACTATAGGCCGATACTGTTAAAAAGATTTGGATTGATATAACTCATTGGCTAAATTTTGTGCTAAATAATCTTATGTCAAGGTAGATTATTGTGATGCAGGAACAGCTTCAGCTAAATGAATGCAGGACATCCAACCAGTATGTAAGCATCTGTAAGAAGAGGACTACTTCATATTTTACTAAATTAGTCTAGAGAGAATTTTAAAGTGCTGCTAGTTCTGTGTTTAGCCCACCCCAATTGCAAATACAAAGCATTTGTATTTGAGTTTCCCCTACTATGCAGTTTCCCCTACTATATGTAAATCAGCTTTTATTTGTATATGTCTTTTTTAAGAGTTTACATTGCACTTGAGAATAATTTTTGCTGTGGCATAAAACTGATAGTTCAACTAATTAATATACATTACGCCTTTCTGAAAATGTCCATTTCAATACCTAACAAGGCCTATAAAGTTAGGTTTACTTCTTCATTCATCCTGATGGTCCTCTAGAGCAGTCCAACTGCTTTCAGTTACCTTCTAGGGACCTGAAAGCACTAAAAGGCCTCCTGAAGCATTGCAGGCATGGATATATTTGCACAGAAACCAATGGTCCTCCCAGTGGAGGTCTTGGCAGTTGGCACAGATCCATGGTATGTGATCTGTTGGGCAATTAAATCACTATCGGCAGATGGTACACAGATAACAGGGAGGCAACTGCTGGAAAGGAACGCTGTTTTGCAAGGCCAAGCTCCTGGTGGGTGCATTTGCTTGAACTGACCACCCTAGGTGAGACAAACTTTGTGACCCAGGAGTCATCAAGAGCTGAGAAACATTTGAGAAGGTCACATACTTAGATGGAAGGGAAAAACCCTCCCTCAGCAAGGAGAACAATTTGTTTTTCACTGCCAATAGAGGCTGCCTGTTGTGCGTGGCAAAAATAGCATTAACGCCTGATGAAAACGCATTTCTGCTCTCAGTGTTAGCTGAAGCTCCCATCAGGACATGGGGAGGCGATGGGGTTACTGGACCATAACGGGCTCCAAGTTGTTTAGTTACTAGGGGAGAAGGCTTGGGGTCGGTGGCAACCCTCTACTCTCTGGAACTGACAGCTTTAGGTGGCTCCAGACTAGGTCCCAGTGCCTTGTTGCTGCCTCCCATGAAGACTGTCCCAGGAGGAAATGAGGGATTTGTTGCTTTACAAGGGCAAATTCAGCATTGTGTAAGCACAGCACTGCAGCTCCATAGGCAAAGGGGTGCTGGTGCTGACTAAAAGGTGCCCAACACTTTGATCTGGGGCACCCCGCCTTACAAATCTGTCCGGGGTTTGTCTTTACCATGGGGTGTGGCAAGGGGGGAAGAGCATCATCTTGCCAGCTGCCTGCAATGTAAAACTCACGCACATGATGAAACATGGGGATTTCCATATCACTCCCATCATCTCCCAAGCAGACCTTGTCAGGGGACGGGCACTCAGACCATACCACCAAAACCAGAAGTGTAATTCATATGTTTATAAACATGATCTCAAACCGGGTGAAATGCTGGGAGCTGTATCGTGACTCCCTTTCCGGTGGGCAGCCACTGGCCAGGAGGTCTCCTCAGGGCTGGCATGGGTGCTTGCTCGCTTGGCCCCAGTTGGGTCTTGCAGGACGTAGAGCTCTAACACGGTGTTTCCGTGCTTGTTGGTGCAGGTCCCTCTACATCAACCTGGTGGGCCTCTGGGCGATACTGGCCTGTGCGACGCTATGTGGCCTGGCCCTCTACTCCATCTACAGGGACTGCGACCCTTGGACGGCAAAGCAGGTGTCGGCGCTCGACCAGGTAGGGCCCCACATTTCAGGGGAAGGTGGTGAGAAAGTGGCCTCAATGCAGCCATAATAACTAGATTGCCTTCCTCTGCAGCCACAATAACTAGATGTGGGATGGGGGGGTTCGAGAGCCAGGGGGTTGGGAATAATGACATGCCCGTATCAGCTGAGTGTAACACTGAGGGATTAAGCTGAGACCATGGCAGGAAGGAATACCGTGGGAAAAGCTGCAGACCTGTCCTCGGCACTGTTCGGTCCCAGTGTCCCTGAGCTGTCCCAGAGCTGCAGGTCTCTCAGCACCAGGTAAGGAGGACAGCAAGGAGAGCAGCGATGTGGAGGGCACTCAGTCCGACCTCCTCTGCAGGTGTTTGGGTTTTTCACCGCAAACGGGCCTGGGAGTGCCAGCATTGCATGAAACTGCTTCAAAGTGAGGGCAGGAGGCTGCTGCTGGGGATAGCTGAAACAAGCGGGGCCTGTGTGAGTGACTGCAGGCCCTCGTGAGCTGCTTGACCTAAACCGCTCTGTGCCAAGGTGGGCAAAAGCCTTTTCAGACTCGAAACGTAATCGTGCCTGAAGCATATGCCTGGAAGGCTACCAGCAGACAATTCTTCACTAGTGATGGTGAATCCTTCCCTCCTTTGGAGGAGAGCTGGCAATAAAACAGCATCATACCATGCTGCGGAGAAACCACCTTGTAACCCACAGGCAAGCTTCTTCCTAAATAGGCCCGGAGCAGGATATTTACCTGGGAAACAAGAGGTCTGGGAGCCCGTGGTCTTACCGGAGTCAGGGCCCAAGGAAATCACACAAGTCTTTTTTTTTTATGTTTATGCCTGGGATAATTGTAGGCTCTGGATAACTCCTTACGGACAATAGCTGGAAAGCCAGGAGGAGACCACAGACAACAAAGTACCTGAGGCAGGACCACCTGGTCTTTTAGGGTAGAATAAGATGAGATATGGAAAGCCAAGGTGGAAACCCAAAGGTAGTTAAGTCATTCCTGCCAGGTGGAAACTGGAAGCAAAATACTGAAAGGACTAACTTGTCTGTGGAAACCTGGTTCCCAGGAAGAAAATTTTGACATCTGTATCTCTTTCCAGCACTCAGGTCTCCTAAAGGCCAACAAATGGCACACATTTTCCATATGGACGTTTTCCTCAGGTACCCTGACGTTATTGGACTGTATCTAAAAACCTTTTTGTGGAGTCAACAGCAGACATAAGTATCTACTGTGGCACCGAAGCCCAAAAGAGTGATGTACAATACAGACTATCTGCTGCCCAGTGCTGGTTTCCTATACCATTGTCACTGGAAAGCAAGCCTGACAGCATGGCTATAGGCTCATCTCAGCTGGGTGGTCTGAATGGACCTCGCTGTACCTTGAGTGGATGTTTCAGAATTGGTTTTCCCTGTAGAAAACCAATAAATAGTGCAAGATGGGACATTCAAAATTAGAAGAGCTGGGCAGGATGCCAGTGAGAAGGCTGTAACAAAAATAATACAGTGAAAAAAAGAAAAAGTAGGGCAAGATAGTAATATTTCTGACTCTCTGAATTTTTCAGCTAATGCCATACCTAGTGCTGGATATTCTCCACGATTTTCCAGGAGTGCCAGGACTTTTTGTGGCTAGTGCCTACAGTGGAACATTAAGGTAATTTAATAATTTGGAACCTAGTGTCTTTTTATTTTTCGTTAGAACTAAAGTGCATTTACACTAAAACTTCTGCTTTTCATTTCTTTGTCTAGCTATTTTTTGTTCACTAAGAAAGCACTACATGCTTTTTGATGATGCAGCTTAAAAATCCATAGTTTCCAGCAGGGGCAATCTGACGTCCTAAGAGTCAAAGCTGTTTGGAGTTCCCTGCTAACAGTGTGAGGCACCAGCTAGCCACATGTGATGTACAGCACTAACAAATCCTCCTCTCTGTGCTGTTAAAGCCCCTCTGCTATAGCAGTTTTTAAGTGTTATAAATAGCTACAATTTGGGGGGATTTCCTACTGCTTATCTTTAATTTTCCAGTTTCAAACCTGCATAACTTTAAAGCCATCTTCCTTTCCTCATCCCTGATCTTTAGAGTCTTGTTTACAAAGGAGTTTCTGGACTTCCAATTCTCTTGAATGAACCCTGTGAAAACAACTATCACTGTATATTTTTACTGAAGGAGACAAATCAATCCCCTTCTATCCCATGGTGGGGAGTGTTTTGTTCAGCTCTCCCAAGGACCATCTTTTAGGAAACATAGCCTCTCTCGAGGAAGGCTCTGAACAATAGTAAGCAGATAAAAATGAGGAAACTTAAGAATGTGACACTACAATAATTTTTTTTGTTCTGAGTACTTGTAGCTACATAAATAGAGGAAACAGCCAGGTTATTTATTTTTCACATGCTGAGGAAAAGCTGGTGGCTTGTGAGAGCAAGGTACACATAGACACAAGATCACCTGACTGGCTTTGTGCCACAGGAGTGCTGGTTTCTTTGACTCCATAGAGAGCCTGGAGTAGTTCAGTTCAGACTAGATACCTAATTTTTAGATGAGTAAAATTAGATTATCATAGGATCATAGAATGTCCTGAGTTGGAAGGGACCCACAAGGATCATCGAGTCCAACTCCTGTCCCTGCACAGGACAACCCCAAATTTATACCATATCTCTGAGGGTGTTGTCCAAGTGCTTCTTGAATATTGCCAGGCTTGGCGCCATGACTGCCTCCCCAGGAAGCCTGTTCCAGTGCTCCACCACCCTCTGGGTGAAGAACCTTTTCCTAATATCCAACCTAAACTTCCCCTGGCCCATCTTCCTGCCATTTCCTTGGGTCCTATCATTGGTTGCCAGAGATAAGAGATCAGCACCTGCGCCTCCTCCTTCCCTTGTGAGGAAGCTGCAGGCCACAATGAGGTCTCCCTTTAGTCTCCTCTCCTCTAGGCTGAACAAATCAAGTTACTTTAGCCGCTCCTCGTACAGTTTCTCCTCTAAACCCTTTGCCAACTTCATGGCCCTCCTCTGGACACTCTCTAGTAGCTTTATATCCTTAATGTACTGTGGTGCCCAAAACTGCACACAGCACTCGAGGTGAGGCCGCACCAGCGCAGAGCAGATTATTTGAATCCTCCTCTGAGAGGAGGAGCATTCAAAGTAACTAGTGACATGCGTGTAGGAATTTTACCTACCCAGATATATACTCTGTGGCTAATTTGTGAAGCTATCATGGCTACCAGTAGTGTTAACAGCTGAGCCACATGCAATAGGTGTTTTAATTGACTACTCCAGGCCCATCTTTCCATAAATATTTGCCATATCTTCACTAAGAGCAATTACTTTAAACAATTTTTGTAAGCTATTAACTGCATCACCTGGAATAATAAGTTACTTCAACCAATACAGCAGATATCTTAGTTTTCTGACACTGTTCTAGGCAGTGGCATTTTCTTTCTGCCAGTAACCCGTCTGTTATCTATGATTTCAGCTTCCAAGATAAAAAAATTGTGTAAATCTTGCCTTCTGTAGTACAGTGTCCTCCAGCATCAATGCTCTGGCTGCCGTGACTGTTGAAGACCTCATTAGGCCGTACTTCAAATCCCTCTCTGAAAAGAAGTTGTCATGGATTTCCATGGGGATGAGTATGTCTGGAAAATATCTTTTCCGCTTTTGCTTTACAAAGTGAGGGCTTGATTCAGATTTCGCTTATGGCAGTGTAAGTCAGGAGTAACTGCATTCACACCAACAGCACTACCCTGGAGCAATAATAGGGGGAGACAAGATCAGCTCAGTAGATTTTACACAGATTGGGGGAAAAGCTATTTCAAGGGAGCATAAGGAAAAAAAGATGCCATCTTTAAGCAGGAAAGATGCACTGCATCTGTATTCAATATTGATCTGCAATACTACAAAGCCAAAAGTCTCAGATGGAAACAGCTGTTATTTTTCTTTCATCTGTCAAAAATGAGAAGCATAGGAAACAATTTTGAAGAAACCTTTTGAACTACGTGATACGCAAGCAATAGCATTGTGTCCCAATAACATGCCAGAGAATGAGAAACTTCACGTCATCTCTGATATACACTTGAGACCCTCAGTCTGTTTAGCATCTCTCTATATTGTAGCTCAAAGAAGAGGGTGAGAACTAGGCTGAGCAGATGGTTTAAATCTCTGAAGTGCAATTGCCACCTGTGCTGGTGGCACTGTCTGTGACCAGCTGCAGGGGTAACCCAAAACAGTGTTTGTAGTGAGCGTGGAAAAACCACAGTTCCAACGTGGTGCCATAGCCCATAGTAGTGAGCACAGCAGACTGGTGGCAGATGACAAGTCTTAACTATTTTCACCTGAGAGCAGTTTCTTAAACATTATTGCAAACAATGTTTATGCCAAAATTGTTGTTGGTCTTATCATGAGTTGCCTGACATATCGCATTAAACAGTGGGATTAACCTATTGCTTCTGCAGTAAAACTCAACAGGGATGGAAGTGGAAAAAGCAAATAAGCTGGTGTTATGGGTCCTGGGAAGAGACACTACATCGCGATGACCTGGGATGTTCTTTATCATGGCGCCAGTTCCCAGTAATCTGCCAGCATTTACTTTCTTGCACCAAAGACTTTGGACTGAGAAGCAAAAATTATTCCCTTAAAATAAAGACTTTGACACAGAAGATTAGCTGAGAAATACCAATGATACATGTGGTATTGCCACTATGGCTAATCCATATGACTGCCATTTATTAACTAGTCTTTAATAATGTACAGAAAGAGGATTTTCTCAAGTTTGCATGATCTCCTTTTAATATAAATAGATAACGTGATCTTTTGGCCAATTCAGGCTCTCTTAGCAAAAACCCAGATGCCAGCAGGTGTGTTTTGGAGAAGTCAGGAGCCATGCTGGGACAGATGGAAACATTTCCATTAGTGATTTTCAGACCTTGGCAGGTTTACTCATCATTCTGCCTTTCCCACACAGGCCTGTTTTATGGTGCAGTCTGCATCGCTATGGCTGCACTGGCATCTCTCTTGGGAGCCTTGTTGCAGGTAGGTGCCAGAGTACTTTTTCATGCCCTTGTTGAATGACCCAGAAAGAATTATGCAAGAAAATAATTGCTGGATACCATTATGAGATTAGTTTTTATTCTTTGTTGGGTACTGACCTCAACCAGCCCATGGCTCAGCCTCTGTTCTAAGCACTTGCATATATAGATATATTTATATGACTATATACCAAGTCCTGCCAGCTGAGTTCACACCAGTTAAACTCCTAATTTCCTTCTCAACATCTTCCCTTCTCACCATGTTGGAGGCTTTAACTTTCTTGCATAGCACCTTATAGCAGACTCTCTTCCTTCCCCAGGCAGCACTCAGCATTTTTGGCATGGTCGGTGGCCCCCTTTTAGGACTGTTTTCCTTGGGAATCCTCTGCTCCTTTGCAAATGGAATTGTAAGTATAAATTTAAAGCGCTTCTCATCCAAAATTCATCAATAATTTGGGGCATATCCCCTCCCTCCCACCCCACCCCCGTAATTTTGTGTTGTGCAGCAAGGGAGGTGTCTTTGATACTTTCCACGAGGACATTTCCCCTTGCTCCCTTTCATCCTTATCCCAAGGAAATGAACGGTGCTATATAGGAACTTAAATTTCCATCCCATGAAGAGACTTACATGACCAGAGAGGGGAAAAAAACCTGAATAAAAATAAACTTTGCAAAGGTTTATGGAAAAACAGTTTTAGAAGCAGAGAACAACATGTCTTGAGATGTAGCTAAACAACCAGTAGACTCAGAAGATGCTGGCCTGTCTGAGCAAAAGGGGCCCAGGGTGGGAAAACAGGGCCCAAGCACTTACAGAGTGAATTGGGGTGTTCTCAGAGCACTTCAGTATTGTGAAATTATAATTTCCAGAGGAAAAAGCTATTCCATAAAAAAAATGGATTTGACAGACTTTGGGAATATGGTCCGTGGGTTAGTCTGACAGGATTGCTGTTTAGTAAAGTTCACTAATCACTAACCTTTACCTCTTTGCAGTTGCAAATTTTATGTATATACGAAAAAAATCACTAGCTGTTAGCCACCCCACTCCATCCTGAAGCAGAAGAGACTTTTGCAAAAACATATCACATGAGAAAAGGAAAAATTGCTTCTGTATTTGTTCAAGAAGGACCTCAAATAAAGCAGTATTTTCCCATATACCATGCAGGCCAAAGCTGTCCTTTGATTATAAAGGCCTAGTGGCAGAATAAAAAGAGGTGTGCTCGGGAGCTATGAATAAACACTGTGTTTCTCAAAAGGGGAATTAAGTAAACTCCCCAGCTCTCCCTAACTGTATATTTCATTTTTGCTATGGAGCCTACAGTTAGGATTACCTTCACTATTTCTTGCTCATCTAGGTGTTGGGTTTGGTTTGGTGGTGTTTGTTTGTTTTTTTGGTTGGTTTTGTTGTTGTTATTCGTTTTTTTTTCAAATATCCTTTTGCTTTTCGTGTAATTCCAAGTTTTGTTTTCTGTTTTGCAGGGTGCATTTGTGGGCCTCATCAGTGGCTTTGTTGTTTCACTTTGGGTTGGAATCGGATCTCAGATTTATCCTCCACTCCCAGAGAGGACCAAGCCACTATATCTCTCAACTGAAGGCTGTAATATAACCTCAGGAAATTTGACATCAACAGAAAATCCATTAACAACAGTCGTCTTTACACCAATGGCAGACAGGTATACAAGTTCATCATGCAATCAACAAAGCATGTATTTGTTTCAAAGCAACACAAGCATCTGTCTAGCACCTGGGTTACTATAACCATCCATACCTGGTTTACTTACCAGGCTCTTTAAGATGAAGCAGTTTTCTCTGTTTTTTTTTCCCCCTGTCAGAGTGAAGTTTGATCGAGTTGTCCCAGAACAGAAGTCAAAGTGAATCTTCCTGTTGATCTGAAAAGCTCCATTTCAATAGTTGAGTCTAAAGGCCTTACCCAGAACCAGAGTGTTAAAGAAGGCATAACATTTATACTTATTGGAATAACTTTTGCAGCCTGTCACATGAATTAAAGTACTAGGCAATTTGCCAGTTTAACAGCTCCACCTAGAACAGCTTGCCTGTGCAGAAATATTTCTGTTCAGGAAATTCAGAAGAGGGCATAAACCATGTAATGGGCAAAATATAAGGAGTTTTCTCCCCTCTGCAACCACCATCCATCTTACATTGGGCAACCACAATTAAGTTTAACAGTTAGGAAAGACAATATAGGGAACGGCAGGAACAGAAGCTGAACAAACACATTTCTAGGGATTCCCAATCCTTACACCTCAGAGCATTGTACAATCAGCAACAGAGAGCCTCGTACACTCACGGTGCCCAACACGCAGTTTCACATACTACACATCTCACACGAGGCCTCCAGCGAGGAAGGAACTGTTCCAACAGCGCACATTGTCAGGGAGAACAAAATAAGGTGTAACCGGAGGTATGACAGTTGCCCTGTTTTTCCTGGCTGTTTAGAGCTGCACATGGTTGATTTCCTTCTTTTTTTTTTTTGTTTTTTTTGTCCCCTCCTTTAAATAATGTCCCTTCTTCTAAAGAGGTTATCCCTTCATCTGGATAGGAGAAGTGCTCATCTCTGCACTAGATTCTTAGCAGAGACAGGACAGTCCTGTTTTACCTGCTCTGTCCTGTGCATTGCCTCACTGTACTGACCAGTCTCCTCCCCTGTGAAGGAACCTGTCCTGCCAATTTTAACAGATTTTCAGTGCACATTTTATTGTGCAGAGGTAGTTCAAGAGTACCAGGTCACTTGGTTCAGAAGTAACTCTGTATTTATACTCTGTGTGGAAACAGACGTTTTCAAGCCACTTGGAATATGAAAGCAGAGATTAACACTTTTTTTCTGCTCTCTTTCAGGCCTGCCCTGGCAGACAACTGGTATTCCTTGTCTTATCTTTACTTCAGCACACTTGGGACACTTATAACTGTGGTTGTGGGAATAATTATCAGCCTCCTAACAGGTACTAGTACTGGAGCTGTGATTTAATGTGTTTTAGATCTCTTTCAAACTAAGATGACCAAGCAGAGAGCTGTCATTGCCACAGGAAGTGTCAGTGACCCTATTGCAAATGCTGTATAAAGGTTACCGTCCTAACGCTCACCTCCTCCCCTCAGCCCTCCTGCATCTCACTCCTCATCTCTGCTCGCAGCAAAGGTTACTTCAAATTTCTAAGGAGAAAGAAGTTTCAGCAGTTTTTTAACCTGAAGGGCAAAAAAATATGTCATCTGTCTTTCTGTTTTGTTAGATGCCAGCAGGGGCTGGAGGTTTCAGGATTGTCCGTGAACATGGCAACAGCTCCACGCAAGGAGATACACCCATGTTTCTAGAGGACAAAAGCAGTTTTACTTTGAGTGAGTTCAGAGCACTCAAGGGTTATTGTCTGCATGTGTACAGTGCCTGCTGTTCACCACATTCCCCAACCACGTACCCAAGAGCCGCAGACCCTGCACATGGCTACATTAGCATCTTTCTCAGTTTCCCTGTACTATTTGTGCAACGGGCAAAAAGCAGCACCCCACAGATAAGAGCAGAGACTTCACTTCCAGCCCAGGACCTCACTACTTTTGCATCTAGGGGAGATACAAAGTGTACCTGTCACCCACCTCACGCATGGCAGAAACAGCACAAAAGCAGCTGCTCTCATAACTTTCTCTATATGTCCAGCTTTCTCTATATGACAGCCCTCATCTTTGAGGCTGTTAGATTTCAGACCTATTAGTCTGACCTACTTCAGGACTGTGAAACTCCAAATCCAGCAGACAAACTCACTTCTGTTAGCTTCCCTGTGCCCTGCATCTAATAAGCACTAGTTACACTTCTACCATTTTCTTTTCCTTGTCAGTTTCTAGCAGATTTGCTCCCCCTTTTCTTCCCATCATAAGGTCTTCCTGTTGCTATAGTGATGCTTGAAGACAAATTTTGCCTCTTACCAGGTTGGGATCAGGTCATCCACAGGCCACAAAACAAAGCCTGAAAGTTAAGCAACTCAGTAAATCTAGATGAGATGGTCAGCCCAAGAAAAAGAAACCCCTAAAGAACTGACCCAACCACAATATCACCCTACTTTTTGCAGGGCAAGATGCCATTTAAGCCTCAGGTGGATATCAGAGCTAATTCCCAGCACCTGCATCTCCTTTCTTTCCCACACATGTTCCCACACAAGACTAGTTAATCTTCCATGCCTTAAAAATACCCAAACATCCCATTAATCCTCATCCCTCCACCTTGGGGCTGCCCTTAAATAACTCACTATAAAAATTGCTGGTGACTCTGGAGACAGGAGTCTTGCTGGCAGGGAGCTGAGCACTGGGGCTCAGGCTCCAGGGCAGCGCTTGGTACCACAGCTCCTGGACTGGCAGAGTGATCCCAGAGAATATTGTACAGTGGTCATCCTAATTATTGTCTCAGTGGTTTTTATGCAATAAGAAATCTGAGGAGAATCTAGGAAACTCTGGGAACTAGCTAAGGCACTTCAAGTAAAGCTTAAGGATCACTTTATATTTTGAGAGGTGCAGCATGTGCATTGTTGTAAAGAAATGATCCTTAAGGCCTGTGATTGCTCGATGGCTTTTGCTGCATGACTCTGTCCTGCTCACCTGGCCTGGCACCCATAGCTGGGCTCTGACGCACACTTGGCACATGGAAACCGGGCTGATTGAAACCTGCCTATTTTGCAGGAGGACTAAAGCAGAAGACAGATCGTAAATTCCTTCTGACCAAGGAAGATTTCCTGTCCAACTTCTCCTGGATTAAATCTGAGAGAGTAAGTGTAATTACGCATCTCTGATTTAAATCAATCCTTCCTCCTGGGGACAAAGGCAAACAGTCCCTGGCTTATTTTTTCCCACCAGGTTGGGTAGCACCTGATGTTGCCTCATGATTATCTGCTTTAAGGCAGTAGCAGAGCACAAGGCAGGCGGCAGTAAAGCAGCTGGCATAGGAAGGGAAGCTATGCTTGGCCATAGCTTGACTTCAGTGAACAACAGAGCAGCAGCTGAGACAAGGGACAGTTGTTCTCCTGGTTTCTGTGAAAATACTCCCTCACTAGTCTCTTGGAAGCCTGCCCAATACATGCTTTAGATTCAGCAAAGCTTCCTTTGTTTGTAAACATGTGTTCTCTAATGTCTGGATTTTTTTGCAACCTTGGCTAGTGTTTGAGATAAAACATTTCTATTCAGTGTATCTGTTTCCTAGCTCTCTCCCTAAGGTATAAGAAAAGGGGAGATATTATTGGCTAATAACATCCATCAGCAGGGAGAATGTAGGGGAAATTTGTGGGTTTTTTTCTTCTTTTCAAATAAAACTATAGATCTTTTTTCAATCAGTATCATCAGGATGCTGAACATTCAAGCTCAGCTTTGCTCAGTGTTTTTCGAGTGATCATATCTTTGAAATTGCAAAATGCTTCTCCCCAATGAAGACAACTGCTTTTAGTATGATCTCATGGATTTCAGCTTCTGGATATGAACACCAGGGAGAGAAAGAGCTTTTTACGATACCGTTGTAATGCTATTTGACCATGTCAGGACTGGAGACCAGCTAGCCAGCTATTGTCATTCACTCTCCGTAATGGGCCAATATCTGTTTTCATTATGTAGGAATTTAATCCCTGAAGTCTTTTGGAAAAAAAAACAAACCATGCACATGGAAGCTAATGTCCACAGCCATACTATTTTCTGCCCAGATTCAGAAACGAGTGTCTGCCTGGTTATACAGTTGGGAGCTGGATAACATGTGGTTGGCATCACAAATAATGCAGAAAGTTGTTGAGGAAAAAAAAATTAGGGGGGACTGAGCAACTTCCTGCACGTGAAGAGCTCAACATCTCATTATGCTTAACAGAGACAGAACATCAAAGCAATGATGTGTGTTAATCTGCTCTTCGTGTCAAAGATGGGGCAAGGACCCAGGGTTGGGAGTCAATAGCTCAGGGACCTGGTGGTGACAGATCACTAGACATGAAAACAGCAATTAGAACTTTGCACACCCCAAAATACTTTATAGACACTTTGCAGGACAAGAAGATTTTATGTGACAAGAGCATTTTACACAATTAGTACCTTATGCAATAAGAAACTTCCCCTGCCCCTAGAAAAATACCAGCAATGAATACGCTCTGTCAGCAACCAAGACGTGTTTTCCTGCAAGGCATCCTGTATGTCAGGGCTGACTCCACTTGCATGCAGGTCAAAGAGAGGAAGACTGTTTCTTCCACTTCACAGCATGGCTTTTGTCTTTTGTTTTCTAGCCAGAGAAAGTTGAAGTGTTGAGCCATAAGCCGTTCACCATGGCAGATGAAGGAACTGACAACCCTGCTTTCAGCCACATTGAAATGGATGTTGCAAGCAATGAGAACAAAGTCAATGGCCTTCATATATGATGTGGGGCCATGTCAGCCCTCAAGGACAGTTTTGTTCATGTAAAGCACTGTTGACGTTTCTGTGTCGGGTCAGTTACCAGCCCTGCTGGGGTCATGGGCAGGCGTCTGCTTAGCTTTGTTGCACTGTCACCCTTGCATGACCTCGACGTTAGTCAAGAAAGGAATCAGGTCTTTCTTGCACTTGCTCACTCTCTCTCGATCTGGATCTTGGTGACAGGGCTTAAGGCAATGTTTCTGTGTGAAATAGTTGCCTGATATTCTTGATCCTCCTGGAAAATATCAGCTTTCAATCTCAGTTCACTCTCAGAGTAAATTTTTTGTTTGGTAAGAGCACTTTTCCCCCCAGACATGGTTGCTTTTCTGGTTTATTTTTTTCTTTTCTCTTTTAAGGCATTGAAAGTATGACAAGATTAGGGCTGTGGGACCTTATCAGATTGCAAGAAACAGCAGGTCTTTTTTTAGTGCAGGAGGTGTATTTAGTGCCATCTGTTTCCTTTGTAGAACTGATCCTAAGAGCGTATTTATTTTGCTGGTTTTGTCATATGTTTGTTTTTATTAAGCTACTTGTTCCCTGCTTACCCGCATTTCCTCGGTGCTCGCTGCTGGAAGCTATGAGAGTGCCTTTGGTGACAGGCAGAGGCAAGAGTCGGTAATATCCTTACCTTCACACCCCGTCTCCCTTTTCTGCCTTGTCTCACCCTTACAGAGCTGGTCCTTGTGAAAGAAATGAGCTATTTGGGCTTTTTATTCAATGCCATATAGCAGAACCACAGTAGTCTTCTACTTCATTCCCAGCGTGCTGGCCTAGGGCTGCTCTCGGACTGGGCTGGGTGTAGTGCAGCAGAGATGATAATGCAAGAGGAGGGCCCTCGCTGCTGTCTGGGACAAGAGGGAGGGCTGCATCTGCAGTTGCCACTGTGCTAGCTGCGGAGCTGTGAGCTGAAACCTCATGTAGCCATTTGCGTTCATGCAGTCCCTGTTGTCACTGTGGGGATTCACGTTCAAGGTCGGACCATGTCAGACACGAGCACGCCACATGTTTTGGCCAGCAGGTAGACCCACTGCTCAGTCCCCCAGGATGGGGAAGGGATTGCAGAGGCTGTCATTTAGTGAAGGCTTCTCCAGGGCTGCAGGGCATGAGACGGCCCGTCCTCTGGCTGGGCTGCCAAGAGAAGCTGAAAACAGCACATCCACTCCAGGCCAGGCACTGAACTTGTGGTTTGGGAGGGTGAAAACCCCCATTGCGTCCTTCTCCTGTGTGCTTTTATGGAGCAGCAGGGAACAGACTCTGAACCACTGTGTTGTTTTTGTACTGCAGTCTTTTTGCTCTGGATATGCATGGGTATTTAAAACTCTTCTATAGCAGCAGAATCAAGCTGGAAAATAAAAGCCATTGCAGGGAAGTTGAGCTGTGAAGCTTATAAAGCAGTCATGCTTGAGAATCAGATGAAGTCAGATGGAATCAGATGAAAAATTGCGTGTCTTAAATGCTTTCTAAAAGTTATGCTGCATTTGTGCCAGGTGCTTAGCTGCTGTAACTTGGAATACAACACAGTGCTAGTTTATCTACCTTGACTGGGGCCCTTTAGCACCTAAATGAATTTATTCCATGCCCCTGTGACAGAGGGCACTTGATGATCTACTGCATAAGATGAACTGGCAGGATCAGAAAACATTAAGAGGCAAAAGTGGGTTCCAAGGAGCAGACCTCTGCCAGAGGAGCGCAGGCCAGACGGGCGCTGTACAGGTTGCCACCAGGGGCATGTCTCCATCGGCTGACCAGTGCAAAACTACGTGATGGTGGCAGGTGTCCCCTTTGCCCCCTGAAGCAGTGGTTTGTGTGACCCAATGCAGCATTTAGGGCCAGCCCCTTGTCTCCCATTCCTCCGCTGCAGCTCTGTGACCAGCAAAGTGCCTAGAGCCACTGCATGGAAGGGCTGTGAGCAAGCAGGATAGATCCCATGAGTTATATCTTCTGTCCATATATCTGAGACAAACAATAACATCCTGAATACAGTCGTCTGGGATGCCGGACAGGGGTCTTTGTTCTGGGACTGTCCTACTCATTCTGAGACAACTAGTCCGCTGGCTGAATGAGCTGGCTAGGCTTCTCAAGTCTCAGAAGATAAGTGCAGCCCATTCAACCTTGTGCCTTGTCTTCGTGACACAGAATAGATACTGCATTTTGTGCTACAGAATAGTTCTTGAGCCTTGGAATATAATAATTTGTACTTACCAGGTGCTTCCAGCCCACAGATCTGGAAAAGGGTAAGTACTGGTATCTCCATGCTGCTGCAGGGTGCTGAAATGAAGAGGACCAGTGTACCTCTGAGTACCTGTGCTTTATGGCACAGAGTAAGCTGTGGACTGAGAGGACAGAAGCCTGTAGGAAGCCCTTGACCTGTGAGCCTGCTGATATGGCTACAGCCCTCCCAATAAACATGCTGATCTCTCATCTGAATGTGCTTCTCGGGAGGGTGACCAATCATCGCTGTGTTAAACGGCATCAGCCCAGCCTTCGTTGCATCACTCTGCTGAGATCGCTGTTTGTGCTGTAATTGATACTGCCTTAAATTGCCTGATGTTCTGTGGTTTCTACTTGTTTTGTTCCTGGAGTGAAGACTAATCTTCCCAGTTATCATAGCTAAAAAATATAGCACCACAGAGTTGTTTTCTCAGTGCTTAGAATTCACATGTAAATGACCAACTGAGCTTCACTTATTGCTTGATGTCACTGTTTGAGCACTGAGCAGTCATTTAAGTCTAATTTTGGTATGAAGGGAAAGTTTGGGCCAGGTGATATCTATTGGTCCACAGTCACAACATCAAGGTGAGCTCTCACTGGGGAGAATATCTTGCTGTTAGTGGTTTAGAGACAATCGTCCTTAAGCTTTGCAGATAACCCCTGCGACTACCCCATTTCTTGCTAACTAACCTCCCATGATTGCTGCAGAGCTACAAAGTGACTCCTTCTGCTTTACTTTTTTCTATATGCTTCTATTTTTTTTTAAATCGGCATCACTAATTAAAACAATTACTTAATTTTGAATAATGTTTTCTCTGGGATCATATACTGTCCTCTCCTAGTTGGACTCTCAGCCAGGGCCTTGTCTGTGTAAAAGCAGCAACATAATTCTTGGTGTCTGCATCACACTCGTGTGCCCACATCCTTCATCTCTCCTGGTTAAAAGCTCACCCGACAAAGAAATGCGGGATGCTCAAAGGCGATTAATTCCATGGGAGTGGGAGCACTTCACACTGTCCAAATTACATGCAGTGTCTGGCAGACCAAGAGACAAAACAAGTAGGAACATTAAGAAAAAACCTTAAAACCACAACAGGAGGAATATTTGACTATGTGAATACACAAAAGATCCAGAGAGAGAAAGTAGTGACAGATTTTGGGCCCTTTTTGGTCTGTTTTCAAATTTGCTTCCACCTGACCAGTCTGCGTGCTTGCTGAACAAATAAGGGAAACAGAAAATAGCTCATGAACACCAAACAGCAAATATTTCATATGCATAATTTATTTTAAAGTTTATTGCATCACATTATACAAGCATTAAACATGGCTTTATGTTGATGATTTTTTTTTTAAAGTGTGAAAACTTGACATTCTTCTCCATAGGATTTTTCTATTTACAAATAAACAATCTCTATATATACTTTATATATATTATATATATGGTAAATAACATAACTCCCCTCAGAAAGATTTAAAATAAAAAAGAACTGATTTGTAAACACGGATCCTGTTGTAGTATTTGGTGGCTTGAATGCAGATGATGTTCTGTGCCTAGGATTTTCTTCTTTCAAAGTATCCAGGTTGTTAATTTGTATTTTTTATTCTAAGTTCCGTAAAACCAACATGGGACAGAATGCAAAAAACGTAGCAAACAGGCTGAAAAACAGTCCCAATATACAATATTTTTTTTCCTTGGTTTTAAAAACTGGTGTGTAACTGCTCATGAAGTACGTGCTTGCTGTCATGAGTGGTCTATGGAGATCAATCCTACGCTGATTGCAAGATGATTTCACAGTATATCCTTTGATGTGTGCTGTCCTGCTTGCTTTGTAAAATGTCAGTGGCATGCATTGAGGTTGCTTTTTTTTTTTTTTTCGCATTCCCTTGAAGGTAGTGCTCTTGTGGAGCTGGAATAAGTAAACAACATATAGGACGGTCACCTGGAGGTTTAAACAAAACCCATCATGAGATCAGGAAGAAGGGAATGGCATAAATTTGCTATCTAGAGACCATCAAAATTCCACTTTTTATTATCAGCCCATTATTTATATTATTTATTTTCCTAATTAATAAACGAAATAAAAAGGGGTCATCTTTCCCGAGTGTTCCACTATATAGATCTGAAGGATCTGAAGGACTCGAGGGAAATCTGTTCAGCAGACCAGCAGCACAGAAACCTCAGTGGGCTGACTGGTTAATGTTAAGCGACAGAAATGTACTCAGGATCTGCCAGGGAGGTCAGAGCCCCTTTCAGCATCACGCGCAGCACAAGCTCGGTAAGCGGCCAGCTCGTGTTCTCATTCAGAGCAGAACAGGACACAACTTGTAGCAATGCGTTGTCATGAAAATTCATCATAATGTAGCTATGTTGAAAACTAGTCTCAAAAGCAATTATTATCTATTGTATTTCTGCTGCGCTTGATTTGTTTTGGCACATTATATTGCGGTGGTTCCTCTGGAGTGGAAGTCAGTTTATATTCTACCAGGTTTCAGTTCAGTTCTCAGAAGTTATTGAGATCTACATTGACAAAGCTATATCTTACTGCAGGAGTTTGCAAAGGTTCACATTCACAGGTGACACTGATTTTATGCATGACTCATGTCTCACTTTACTACTTAGCCAACAGTTACTAAGCTCTTGTCATCTGTTGTTTTAGATATTAAACAGAGGGTATGCAAACTAATCCAATTGCTCGTGTGAATTTGGTCTGAATGTGATTTTGCCTGAGAGCCCGCAGCCTGCCAGTGCAATACAGACCTGTACGTGGTGGATGGTAAATACTAACCCATCTGGCATGGGTGTATCGGAGGATGACTTCGCTTAATCCCCACCTCCTATTTACAGAGACAGAAATACCCCCGTTTCTCCACTGCCCACATGGGATGTGTCCACAACTGCTGTAAGCTGAAGCAAAGATGATCAAGTTCACTTCCTCATTAGGCAGGAATACACCCCACAACCGCTAGTCATGTTCCCCACTTAGTTTGGCACTGAGTCAACAGAGAGCAGATTAATCCTGAAATTCCTTCAGTGCTTATGTTGCCTCATGGGACCTTCAGGCTTGGGCAAGGAGCACCTGATAAATGGGAGCTGCTGTGCTATTTATCCTCTTCATGCAGGTTGATGGGTCACTACCGGAGGAGGTTCCTTGCTGCAAGGAAGCAAAGTGTAGGCAGGCAGTCACTACAGAGATGAAGGTGCATACATTTTCTTCCACCCCTCTCCTTCCTCAAGCCGTATTATCTTCCATTAAAACCTTCCCTCTGCATGGAAATAGCACAGTTCTCTGCTGCAGTGGAAAGAAGTTAATAGATCTAATTTGGCAATATGGGTTCTTGGCGCAAGTGGTCCTGATGTCCTGTGGAGCTTGAGGCATCCATCCATAGGGTCTTGCATCGTGTGATCTGTCCAGAAGGGCAAATTCTAGTCCTTCTATCGAATGATTTCCAGGAGGACTTGTAGAAACAACTTGCTGAATTTTCCTCCCTCTTAAATATCTTCAAACTAACAAGGTCACAATTCTTTAAGGTCTCTGAGAAAACTATGATTTTTATGGACCTCCAGTTATTTGGAAGAGGGTAAGCAAATGGATCAGCTCCAGTGTCTGTACCTGGCTGTATCCTCATAGGACATAGGCTTGCTTCCACTTGGCTTCTTACCATCTTGGCTTTTGAAGTTCCTTCTTTGTGTTGTGGCTGATTATGCCACTGCATGTTCTGCAAGAATTGCAGGGTTATCACTTCGAGACAAGAGGTGATAGAGCTTTCATAACACAGCATTTTGATTCATGTTGCTCCATCCAACAATTCTGCAGTCTTCAGACCTACAACTCCACTATTTTGGGTTAACGATCTGGGAAATTTTTAATTTCTTAATGCTAAAGGATTTATAACAGGACATAGACAGTAGCCCATTTCACCCAAATCTAATTCTGCAGCCTATGTAGAATTGCTCTGCCTGAAGGATTTCAAGCTATTTCATACTATAGTCTGTTGCTTTATTTTTCCCCTCCTCTCCTTCATAGAATATGGAAGGATGAACAAAGAAAATGTTACAAGTGTAGAGATTCTGGATGCCTGTGTTCTTTTGCTCTGCTGACCTTCTTCATCTGTTGGTTTTTTGTTTTACTTATTCAGAGAGGTCTTTAAGACACAGTCTGTCTTCTGTTATGTGTATCATATACCCTAATTCCTGACAAGGCCTCAATGTGATCTTGCAATACAAGTACACGGGCCATTCTGGGCAAGATGACCTAGCCTGATTTGTTTCCTTCAGAGACCAGACAGTCCTATAGCTGAAAAGGCACTGTTCAAATCTTTAAAACATATTAACAACTTTTCACAGCGTCATTTCCAAATAAATGACCCTACAGTTAGGTACCTCTGGCCACATTTAGATGCTTGTTTATCCATCAGTGCTTCTGCACACCTAAATTTTTCAGCATTGTTAGACCAGTTGATTAGACTCATGATCAAGCACCTCCTCCTAAAAATACTTCAGTATTGTTGGAGTAATGGAAATGGTCCACATATGTGACCTTAACTCATGGTAAATACAAGCTAACACAGCTTAGTCCACTGTGGAAGAGTGCAACATTGCCATGCATATGCTGCAGGTCGTGGCCACACACGTGGACAAGCACTGCCATGTTGCCAACGCGCAGTCACTAGTTACGAAGTAGCAACTTGGCCATGAGAACCAGCCATAAGATCTCTGAGTTCTGTAATGCACTGTAAGATATATAACTGTTTTGAAGTTCAGGGCCTTGAATTTAAGTCAGGGCCTGGGGCTTCCTGGAAAGAGTGCAGAGATTTAAGCATTGGTCTGATCTGCTCATGCTGACGTTAGCTCTGGAGAAGACTAAGCATTGCAAGACCTCTAATTTCAAAAGGCTTATGACAATATGCACCCTATTAAACATGGGCACGCATGTGCTATGTGCACACAACATTGATGTGCTATTTCTTTCGGTGCACTCTCCATTGTAGAAAACCAGGAAATTTTTATAAACAGAATTCCTATCTTCTTTTAAGCAGTTTCCTCCTCACCCCATCACGGCCACTCATTGTGATAAGATTTTCCGTTCTTCTTCCTTTCCTTCCGCTCTTTCTGCAGACGTTCCAGTTCAGCTTCATACATCATTTCCTGAATCAGGTACTTTTCTCTCCTCATCCGATCTCTCAGATCTTTTGGGAGATCTGGGATTAAGTAGGAAATCAGGTGCTTTATGCAAAAGACAAGGTGCTGTGAAAACAAAAAAGGGTTGAAAACTTAAAATCTTAGGAAGAAAAGAAGTACGTTCCATATCTTCTGAAAACCCTCTCCTGCCAGTTCACAAAAAGATGCTGTGTTAGAACTAAATCCATTACAAAATTTGAAGAAACCAAACTGAGAAATTTTTCCCCACAAAAGCGCCAGCCAAAGTCAGCGGCCTATGGATCGCAGCAAAGGTTATGAGCAGCTGGGTTCAAACAAGGCCTCAGAACTATTGTATCACCTGTGTGTTCAAACCCTTGAGGTCCTGAGTTGCTGCAAGGTTGTTTAGGTAGGGCCTGGTATTAGTGGATTGCTCTGCAGGAAGAGGAGGATCAAATGATATAATACTTTCCTGTTGCCAGAAGTGATCGAACCAATGAATTATCTATGCAAAACAAAACATTTTTTTCTTTTACTGTGTCTCTCATCCAAAGCCATACACCCATTTACTAAACATCACAGTGTTCACAAGGTAACTGATCCTTTGTCCCTCCTGCTTTAGGAATGCCTCAGCAAAGCTTGAGTGTGATGGGAAAGGCTTGCTTGAGTGTCCTTTTTTGTTTGATCAAAGATGCTGCTTGAAGAATTCCTCACTCCACTTGAGAGAAGGAGCAGAGAAACGGAAAAATCCTCCATCTCAGAAAGGACACTCACTCTAGATTGGAGAAATGAAGCTATTTCTTCTTCTCCAAGCAGAACCCTTCCTTTGAAAGCCACTGAAAAGTGACGTGTTTTCCCATGTATTCTTCCCTCATGAGCAATAAACATGCAATACTTTCATTGCTGTTTTTTTGCCAAACCTAAAAAAAGAAAAAGCTTCTTCTGTCAGTTTAGCCTGGACAAATAATTCCTTTTGCAGTGATAGGACATACTTTTGTTTTGTTTTTGAGAGAGGTCAAGATAGCCAAAATAACCACACCCACAGTACCAAAAAGGTGCCTGAGTTTAGGTAGTTACTTAATTTACGAAAAAACCTACCTTGAGTCACTTATCTCTTAGTGCAATCTTTTACTGTAATTGCTGTAGCAATCACAATACACCCATTACTGTTTTCCACAAAGACAGTCACGGTTTCTGCTGCAATGACCTTTTTGATTTCATAGATATAGTTAGGGAAACAGTTTAGAGCACCAATAGACAGAGTGGCCCCTGTTGAGGGAGACAGCTATGAGCCAGCCTATGGCTTTGGCTGGGGCAAAGCAAAGTCAAATCTCTCATGCAAGTATTGGGCAGACACAAAAAAAGCTATTCCACAGCAGGTTGCAAATTTGGCTGGGCACTGGGACTTGAGCAGAGCTGATTTTTCTTAACTCAGTTATCTTTGCCCTTATGCTGTGCTGCCTTTATGCCAAGTGTGTATCAAGAAGCCAGGCTCTCTTCAATCTTAAAACTGCTTAGGCTGATCTACCAAGGTCAGCCTTGTAGTCCTCTTTGGAGACAGATACCCTGGCTCTCAGCACTGACAGCTCAAGAAACAAAGAAGAGATCAAGCCCAGCAGGCCTCTATCAAATCTTCCTTTCTTTCCCTTAACATTTCCCTGAGTGTGGCAGAGATGGAAGAGCCAATCTCCTTACAACCAACCTCTAACAAGTTAGCGAAGTGTAGAGGAAGGACAGACCCCCAGCCTGCAGTGCCATATTCCCTCTTCATCAGGGAAGGGCTGAAAATGAGAGTCGGGGGGAATTCGCTCCAGACCTCAGGCTTCTATTGAGCCGCCAAGACATCCCTACACAAGAAACAATCTAGAAAATGTTTCCCCTTCACCTTTCCTCTAATTCAAACGCTTTTGTTCTGTGATCTAAAGAGGTGCTTCGAAAGCTTAGTCCAGAATTGATTCACACAGTATGTGAGTCAGAAATGCAGTATGTGCTCATGAACATTATGCCAATAATTTATGGTGATTACAGCTTCCATATCTGTGTTGGATGCCCTGTTGCTACAATTTCAGAGCAGAGGTTTGAGTAAAGAGTTTTTAAAAGTAATTTGTTTCCTGTTTGGCTTCTTCACAGTGTAAAAGGCATTTGAAACTGCTTATGCAGGAGAGATGTTGAGCCCCTGGTTTCTGGCAGGGATATTCAGGCACCTGAAATTCAGGCCTTAAGAAGTGCATTTTGTTTTGTAAATTATCTCATCCTATTTGTCTACTGTCCTGTCTCTCTTTTTCAAAATCAGCATGGGAATACCAGTCGTGTTAAGTTGGTATTTTCTTCTCTGCTTTGTCTTAAAGATTTTGAAATACTGACAGTAAGTACTAATATTATGAACATTGGCAAAGGTATTGAATCCATCATCATCATCTTTGTGATGCTAATCATTCTGGGGAAATGAATGGTATTAAAAAAATAGTGACAAAAGCTAGATGTGTAAATATTGTAACTTAAACAATCTTCATTTTTCAGTTGTTCACATTTCATCTTTTCTCCTTATGGTCCTTCACCCCTTCCTCACACACTAGTCAGCATACGGCTTCCCAGCCTAGACAGGTTACAAATGCCAGACCTCAGAAAGGAAAGTTTCATTTATTTCCCCTCTTTGCAAGCCACTGTTATAGCTTTCAAAGTGCTGCATTCCTCTTTTTGTTGGAACCTAAATACCTGTGACTATTCAGAAAACAGATCTGAGAATACAAAGCACGATACAAATAGCAGAAACTAATACAAAAATCTCAACAGCAGCCATCATAGATCAGCCCAATGAAAAAGCTTCAAAGGGAAATTTGTTTCATTTCATTGTTTTTGTTTTGCTACCTGAATGGTCACTGACCTCAAATACAATAATGAAAGCCAACCGTGCTGCTAAGACATGCCAGAACTGCAGTGTGTAACCATACGGCACTGGAGAGTGAGGAGGGTCTCGGTAGTCCCTGTACCTGGAAGACAAGCAGAGTACGGTAGTTAGCAAGTTCCTGCCCTGCTGCCTGGGAGGAAGGCAAAACCAAAACCTCTTGATCATTGCATTTTCTTAGGCTGGGCTTACACTAGTGTTTTATTTCAGATCAGGTGCATGCTTCTGAAGCAAGTGTCCTGATCACCTCCACTTGCCATGCTTTGGTTCACCCAAATGGGTTTACTTTCAGATGAATCCTAATGGTAAGATGCACTCCAGGAGTGCATTTTGTGCTTCAGCTGCTAATGGAAGTTCAGCGCAAAGGACCAGGCCAGTGTCTGATTGAAGCAAAACTGCTGAAGCAAATACAGAGGATACTGGGTGCTCAGCACCAGCAGTTTGACCCTACAGCACCTCCCTTGGCAGTGCAACGTGTGCTTTGCAGGCATCTCCTCAGAACATGGAGCAGGGTGGGATGCTCTGCTGTTTTGAGGGCCACTTTCTTCCCACTACAAGTTCATTTTAAAACTACAAATGTCCCCAATTTTGTCAGCCTGACAGCCATTGCAAAATCCATATAAAACTGCCTCGTGGGCTTCATCTGGCCCTTGGTTAATTAGCTGGCCAAACCTGGTATAAAGTGTGAATCATCTTGACTTTAGTGGAGCCAGAACTGCACTTCTTGGTATATCAACAGGGCAAGGGCTGTGTAAGAAAGGGATCTAGGATCTCGTCTCACAGAATGTTTCTTTAAAGACTTCGGGTCTCAATAATGTAAATAGAGATATCTGGTGGGAAAGCTGGATCCAGGAAGACTCAAACATTACATTAACAAATCATGAATCTGTTTAATTCAGGCATTCTGGAGTCCATTTCTACTAGCAGTATGTTAATTCCAAAATACTATTGCAGAAACTTAATTTAAAAGTAGTGTAAAAATTGTTTTCCCCTTAATCTGTTTCCTAGATGGGACAGAAAACCCATTATAAAAAATATTGAAAATACCATACTAAGTAATATACTTAAGCTTGATCTCTAAGTTAGTTTTAAGAAACTGAAGAAAACTCAGATGAGGAAAGAAAATTAACAGTTATTTCATCTCTACAATAATCTTTATTTCTCCCTGAAGGTTCATCTTCTTAGATTGCAGAGTGTGCTACACAAAATGAAATAAACTGTGTCTTGACATCTTAGTCAGCAAAAGGCCTCTCTTAAATTGTAGTATCTCTGGTGCAAGCTCCTAAAACTGAGATGATCTTCCCTTCTGCAAGCAGCATTCTGACTTCATAATTTTATAATATTCTAAACATACTGAAAACAGAAGTCCCTGGACCAAGTGCCAAGTCAGTAGAGTAAGCCTCCTTTTTGTACTTTCTAGGAAGCAAGCACTACACGTGAAGAAATGGGGAAATCTTTTATAAACAACCAGAATAGCACGGCACCATCTGGGCTCCAGACGAGCAGAGAAGTTAACTGAATATGGCCACTGTTTTTTGTTCAGACAGCCTGCCTTCCTGGAAAAATGCCTATACATAATGTTTCCTTATCTCACTATCAATATCTGGCCTGAGGTACAATTAAAATGACTGATTTTTTAGCAGAATTCAGGTTAAGTAGCTGATAAACTCAGCTAAAGAAAGTAAGACATTCTTTCAAGGGTAGGTAGACAATTCAGTGTCCCCCAGAAGAACAGATTTATCTTCTGAAGATATATGGCACCAATTTTAATGTTCTCTTTATGGGATATTGAGGGGACAACTTTTTTGTTGATGGGATTTCAACCATTGGCTTTAAGTAGCAGCAGCCTCTTGCTTAAGTTAGGGAAGAAAGGAATTAGAGTGGGAAGAGAATGATCAGAATTACAAAACGTTATTAAATGGTGCTATGGCAAACAATGTGGATGGAGTATTCTCAGAGTGGTTCTGCGCCATATAAAATGTTATATATGGCTTCAACATTGGGATATTCTTTCTACCAAATAAGTTGCAACAGTGTTAAATATCAGTTAGTTAAACAAAAGCATTAATGCCACCCCCCAGTTCATTACACTATACCACTCAACCTCCTTCTTATTAATAAAAATGCCACAACATCACAAAGTATCACTGACTTTTGCTGTACCACAGAGTATGTTTTGTTCTTTAGGCACTCATGAATTATAGAATCATAGAATCATAGAATCGTTAAGGTTGGAAAAGACCCTTAAGATCATCGAGTCCAACCACTAACCTATCACTGCCAAGTCCACCACTAAACCATATCCTCAAGCACCACATCTACCCTTCTTTTAAATACCTCCAAGGATGGAGACTCCACCACCTCCCTGGGCAGCCTGTTCCGATGCCTGACAACCCTTTCGGTGAAGAAGTTTTTCCTAATACCCAACCTATCCTTCCCCTGGTGCAGCTTGAGGCCATTTCCTCTCGTCCTATTGCTTGTTACTAGGGAGAAGAGACTGACCCCTGACTCACTACAACCTCCTTTCAGGTAGTTGTAGAGAGTGATAGGGTCTCCCGTCAGCCTCCTCTTCTCCAAACTAAACAACCCCAGTTCCCTCAGCCGCTCCTCATAAGAGTTCCACCCCCAAATTTATCATAATGCTTCTCCATTGCAATGTCTTAAAGCTATTTTGATTGGATACTTACCTGCAATATTTTAATGGTGAACCAGAGAATTCACTTCCATTTGATGTTGGCTCTGAACGGTTTTCAAAGTCAGACACCAGAAATACTGACAAACTGGCATTAACGTAGCCAACCATACACCTAGGGGGAAAAAATCCTGTAGTCAGGACACAGCAAGGTTTTTCCATTAACTGTTGTACCCCAGAGGACGTTCTCTGGGTTTCATGAAATCCACAGTATAACCATGATCCTTATTAATATTTGAAAGGGATGTTGTGGCAATGTAAAAGAAATGCTCGGGTAGGTCGGATGGACAATAAAAGTGAAGCAATGGTAGATTTCTATGGGAGAAGAAATGGTGAAGACTGGGGCTGGTTGCTTTTGAAAAGAAAAGTCACCTAAAAGGTGACACAATGGAGCTAAAGAAAATAATGAGCAGCACTAGGAAGATAAGGAGAATATTCCCAGTGTTACCCTTGTGGTACTAGTGCAAAGGAACATTAAATGAGATGGAAAGGCTATACACTTAAAACAGCTTTTTACAAAATGTCCAGTTTATCAGAGGAACTCAGTACCAAAAGAACCCAGGGTGGCTGAGCACTGGGAGGGTCAGGCAGAGTTTGGAGAAGACTGAGTATGAGAATGTACATTGGCAGACAAAAGGCTGCAGGAGTCACAGGAAGGCTCAAGTTTGGTGTTAACAAAGCTGAGGAGAGATGTGGCAAGTGTATTGTGCTGCTCACTCTGTACTGCCCAAGCACAGGTTAAAACTAGCCACACTGATCAGCTTGGTGTAGGCTATAATGCTCAGTAAGGGTTCGTTTGGTTGGTTGGTGGGTTTTTGGTTTGTGTTTTGTTTTTTTTTTAAAAAAAAAAAAAGTCTTTGAGAAATTACATTTAAACACCATCTTTGTCTCAAAATCTCCATACTGATTGGATTAGGAACTTAATTTAATGACAATATTTTTCTAGTAATACTGGGTGTCATATGGCTCTAATACCGACAGATGTTTTTTGAAAGGAAAAAGCACCTCTCTCATTTAAGTTACCCAATAGCAGATATTCTTGACTCCTTAATCTGAGAAAATTCAATATTCCTGTGGATTTTTGAACAGCTTCCTGTTTTTGCAACAGTACTTAATAATAACAATATCCAGAATGCTGACAAAAATAGTGTTTATCCAAGTTGGCTCCTTCAAATTATTACTATCTGATGGTTTCATCTAGAAATTCACTCAGAAAAGCAGCAGAAGTGTGAACACACTGTACAAGAGGTTGGTGAAGAGAAGATAAGAGCTTCCTCTGTGGGCCAAGCTACTTCACCTGTGCAGAACTAGTTTCAAAGCCAGTGAGTCATATTTGAGTCTTCATAAGAATAATATTTCTAAAGGTGTTTTTTCATGCACGGTGGTCTTGAGAAAATCAGTAGCAAGGAAAGTTGCTGTCAGTGCCTCGATGTCCTGTGGATCTTCATAATGGCACAAGCAGAGGCACATGCGCAGGAATGACTGGCACCAGACCAAACACTGTACCCATGAAGGGACTTTAACTCTTCATGAAAATAAAAGCAACATTTCTCCTGGCACCAATAAAATGCCAAACTCCTTGCAGGACAGCAAGTTAACACTGCTAATCAGGAGCTGCCACACCAGCTGCCCTTCTTCCATCGGTATGATTAAACAGTATTGATAACCAAAAGATGGCAAAAAAGCAGCCACAGAAGAACCTGCTTTCTGTAGCAGGGAATAAAAATCAATCTGATAGCAGAATGTGAGCTCTCTGTCACCGTCTACTGTTTCGCTTGGCCCTTTTTGAACAGTAGGGTCCTTGCTAACAGAGCTGCTAGGAGATCATTTGCAAACTGTGTCTGTTGGTGTTCAGCTGGATTCAGTGACCTTCCCTGCATCCAGCAGCCTAAATTTTACAAGTTGCCATGTAGTAGCTATACTCATACTTCCTGGTAGTGTGCACACGTTAATATAATCTCAGTGTTTAGCAACACTGAAAGAAAATCCACTTAGACAGTAGGGATTCAGTTCACAAACGTCTCCTGAAAGATTTAATCTAAGGACTCTAGTTTTAGAAGAAAAACAAATTACTTTGCTCTGTAAGTACATCTTGATTTATTAGTTGGGAATTGCTTCCTCTTGTTAGACACTACTTTTTTTTGAGCAATACATGCTGAATACTACATCAGGGAAAAAAACCTAGTGAATAAGTTTAAAATGATCATTAAATCTGTAACTGATAAATATCAGCATTGCTTCAGAATGAAGAGGGTTATATCCATGTACACCAGCTGTGAAGTGCAGCTTGTGCAGCATACTGTTACACACACCAAATCTCTGTAACAGCTCTGCCACGTTTTCCTTAAATTAACATCATAAATTATAGTCACTCAGCAACCCCTTCTGTGAATATACAAAGCATCAATATCTGTGGCTGATATCTGTTACCTAAGCACAAAAAATAAATTTGGGTTAGTGGAATCAGAAGATACATAGCCAGTACTGCTGTATCTATTCAAGTAGTAAGTGATTTTCATGTGCATCTCTTTTTCCCAGAGAAAACCTTACTTTTGTCCAGCTTCTCCTTGGCCAGCACAAGGTCCATATTTGTAAGCATAAACAAGGCGAGGGATGAAATCTGATGTCACAGCTATAACAAATGCGTTTGTGATAACAGAAAGAATTCCAATGCCTTCCAGGATCCCATACCAGATTCCTGTTCAACAAGAAGAGTATGTGAGCTCCAGGAAAAACAAGAACCAAGGTGCCTGAGATAGATACTGCATCCTCCGAAGCAGTTGTCCCCACCACTCAAGGTCTTTTTATCTGAGTTTCTATCTGAAAGTCACTGAGTAAAAATAACTTTTCTTATTGAACAGCGGGTCCTCAGTGGACAAGATTTCTGTTCCCACTGGGTGGGAATTTTGTTTATCCTGCAAATAATCTCAACGAAGCTGCAGAATTGCTCACAGAGGCCTTGGCTCCACCAAGCCACATAACCCTGAAGGCAGTTTTCAGAAACGCTGCAAGTCTCCCTGCTTATGGTGAGGAGGGTCTGCCAGGGCAGCCATTAATACATGCAATCCATGATCTGCCTGTCACTGGGGCCTTGTGTGTAACTAACTCGTGCACAGTTGGTCAGCACATACCTATTTGCACCAAAGTCTTCACAGCATGCTAATGCTATACAATGGCACACAGCCCCTAGGCATCACCTGGGCTTTTTGGCCCATTCTCAACTGTCTGACAGATCTTGTGGTACCAGCACACAGCAACTCTGGTCATGAGGACCATCACTGAGAACCACACCAAAGGAAGGTTAGACATACCGTTGATGTTAATAAGGCATCAAGCTGCCCCTAAAAACTTTGCTGACTGGTGAGTGAATGCAACTTATTTTGAGAAATCACACCTGAATCGGCCTGAAAAAAATAATCAATTTTTCTGTGCCTTTATTATGTTATATAGTTGTTTTTTCAGGAATTATTCCTGCAGTGTATGCTGTGTACTGGCTGATGTCCAGGCTTGTACCTAAACTCATAGATCCATGCTGTCCACATACAAAGCTTTACTCAGACACAGACTTTAGGCACATGGTAGACCATTCTGAGAGCACAAAGCCTGAGCTTCTGACATTTCATGGTGCTGGCTACTGGTTTTTGCAATGCAGGTGGGCAGCAAGGTGTCCTATTTACCCCTCAAAATACACCAGGGATTCAGCGTTGGGCAGATGACTTTGTTTCACAGAATCCTTCCTAAAGGTGTTCTGCTTTTGCACACTGCAAGGACAGAAGAGATTTAAAGTCAAAATATGTTCGGAGAGCCCTTGCAGTAGTGTGTGGCTGGGTGACCTCAAAGTTATGTGAACCCTGTGTTTAGCAATGTAGATGTGCCTCGCTGAGAGCACGTTGTCTCTTGGGATCTAGATACACCCTGTCTGACCTGGCAGGGACCCAGTGGGCATAGCCCCTGAGTCACAGGGGAGCTTGATTTTGGCCAGGTAAATATAAAACACACAAGTCCCTTACAGGATAGTGGCCACTTTAACTTGACTTTCATGTTTCAGCTGCTCTGTCTGGTTATTATATTCTAACAGAGAAGCAGGAGGAAAAAACTGCAGAGAACCCTGATCACTTCATTAAAATACCTTGGCTGTTAAGTTACCCAGAAAATCATTAAAAGACATTTTCCCATATAGACTATTAATTGCATAAGTAGATTGGGATCAGATATATGAAGTTTTTTGGATCAAATCGTGTGTTGTTAATGGCGAAGATGACTGAAAATACCTTAATCTGCTCTTACTTGAAGTGGTCAACACTTTGCCTTAAGAATAAAACACACACAGAAACACATACAAAGAGCTCACCTATATCTTTGGCTCTTGAAGCTAAAGGTCTTCTCCACTGGGTAACAAATTTGTATGCATCAAGCCGAATTTCAATAATATTGTTAAGTAAGGCCAGAAGCGGTGCCAGTGGAAAAGCTGCCACAAAAATGGTTGTGAACCCAAACTGAAGAACTAGGAAAAAAAGGAAAGATCACGGTATAATTGTTAAGATCTAACCCCAGGGTCTAAGATACCAAAATAATATATGCATATGAATACTATGTATAAATATACAAACATTTCTTGTGCCATACCATACAATAGTTTAGTGACACTTATACAGCAATTCCTTGCCAAAAGTTCAGTGCAAGGATGACATGAACAAATGCATGTCTATCCCTGGGATGGACAGCAACATCTAGATTTTGTAATTTGGAGCAAAATTTGGAGGTGGATGAATTGTGCTTATATAAAGGGACATTTTTACTCCAGCATCAACTAGGATCTCTCAATATCTGCAAAGATTAGGGCATAATACATTCCTTTTTATAGTGCAGATGGGCAGCAGTTTCAAATTTTGTGTAAGTTTCTAGAGGCAGGTTTTCAGGCTGCCAAATTTCCCAACAATTTGAAAAGAATTATGTGAGGGAGAAAAAAACCCCAATTATAACATAAGCAGTTCAGTCACACAGGGCAAAAGTTCTTGTTCTTTAACATTTCTTTGAGCAGTTATCCTCCCCTCTCCTCTGATAGAGCAATGATTTTTGGCAGCAAGCTACTTTGTAAAAGTGAGGTAGTAAATAATGGTGGATTTAAACATAAGCAAGCATGCAGGTCTGTACCACGCAGTTTACAAATAAAAGCCCAAGGGAACTTCCTTTAATAAATAACAGCAAAGTTCTTCAGAAATATATGCAGGCAAAGAGGTGGGCTCTGGTTTGGAAAACAGCCTTCCCCACACAAAGCCAGAATGAGAAGTGTTTTATGGATGCGAGGTTAGCAAACCAGCAGCAGTGTGGTTAGCTACATTGGTTTGGTTTGGTTCTTACAAACTCACGCCCATTCCTCACCTGACCTGTGGGAATGAAAACCGTTTTGCAGCCTCTTTAGCTTCATACAGCAATAATTAAAAGAGTACACCAGCCCACATCAACAAAAAGCAACAAAATGATAATCTAGTGAAAGAGAGAGAACAAAGGTCAGTGCCATACTCATTTCTAGGTATTCATCAAAGAGTCCATAAGCATTCATAGGTTGCAGATTGTAGTCCTTTTCCCACTGTGGGAAGCTTGTTTTTCTCTGTGTGCCATACTCTTGTCGCAGTTTTCTCCTGGTCCACCAATTTTGAATTAGCCTACATTTTCAAATAAATTAAAGAAACAAGGTAAATAATATTAGTGGCTATTTAACACAAACTTGGAAGAAGCTAAGTCTGCACAACATACCTTGCAAAATTAATTTCCCAGTGCACAGGAAAATAGAGCATTAGTAATACATGTGGTTGATGACACGGCATGAAAACAGATACGGCTGGTGGGCTGTAATCCAAGCCTAGATATTGTTAAAGTGGTGGAGGGATTTTGACATATTTTCATTATTTATTTACCTTCTTTTTCTCTACACAGAATGACAAATCACTTCAGGGTCTGTTTATAGGGCAGAATGCAATGCTGTGTGGAGATAGTTGAGCTCTAATTGAGAAATCAGTAAATAGAGTGCTAATACTGCATAGTCCTTTCCTGTGTGTGTGCTGGCATCTCTACAGGGCTCTACAGTGTGCAGGGTGACAGTCCCTGGGGCAATTCTGGAAGGGAAAAAGCAACCTTGAATGGTGTCCGCAGCCAAACATTCAGAGGAACAAAAGGCAGAAAGAAGTGTGGGGACTACCAACAACAGGTGGTGACTGAAAGATGAATGCCTGACATGAGAGCTGTCTTCATCTCAAGAAATGGGGGAGCTGTACTGGACTTCAGGGGAAAATATTGTTCCTGAAGAAATGGTTGTGTAGGGGCACCATGACAGGCACCGACCCAGAGGAGAAATGAGTGCTCACATCTGAAATAAACACCTTTGCCTCTCCAGATCGGGGAGTTGCACAGGTTTGCCAGCAAAGGACATGAGTTACAGGTAGTATAGAGAGCAAAAAAAAAGGTTGACAAAGATTTTCTCCGAAGTTGTGGTTGACCCCTTCTTCTCAGCAAGATAGAAGGGGATGGCTCACCCAAATAATTCAATCCTTTCCATGACTGTGCTTTACTTCTTGCCTTCACATTGGCCTGGTCTGGTCTGTTAATGATAGGCAAATGGCCATTGGATTTGGCTAAGGGTTTGGCCAATTGCATGTTTTCTTAAGGGTTAGAGATTGTTTTTCCGTTCAGGCCATTGACCAGAGAGGTTATAGCTTGTCCTGCCTTCCTTAAAAAAGTGTAAGTGCAACTGAGTGCAGGGCATTAACATCTAGAGCTTAGAAATGCAATTTAAAAATTGGGAAGTACCCACATGGACCTCAAGGCAAAATTTGGAAGTATGAGAAATTATTAAAATATTTGGTTTTAGCAGCTTGCAGCCAGTCACTAGTATGTAAAAAGCCTAAAAGGCCTTTCCTGTGAATGGCCATGGTTGTGACTGATGAACTGTGGGACAGGTAAGGGCACATCTTTGCAGTCCACAGCACCCTTTGGGACTTTGCCTCTCATGTCCTGCCCGTGAGAAAGTGAGAGGGCTGAGAACTGAATTCGTGCAAAGGCAGGAGGGGTGAGGTAGGTGGGAGACCAATATGCTGAGACAGATCCTGGTTAAATTCCTTCTTTGTGAGAGGGGAAACCCATAACCAGTGTTATTAATTATCTAAGACTCCTTGTAAAATTCAGAGAGATGTCACTTTCTGATTTATGTTTGAGCGACGCGGCATAATGTGGTTTTGATATAGATGTATGTTCTTCCAAGAAAAACATCAACTTGAAATTGCAGTTTTCCACATCCAAATGAAGTAACAATTCATACTTAGTTATTGCAAATGTATCTATGCAGGAGAGGAGAACTGATGTGCACTTTCAGACGTTTCAAGGTGGAGTTTCTGTGAAGGAGAAGCATCATTCTGACATACCAGTATTTGTACTAAAAATGTAACCACTGAACAATCAATGCTCTAGCACACACCCTAGGGCGGCTCTTTGCTATTTTTGAAACCTAATTTTTAAGTCTCAGGCAGAAATTTCAGAAGAGAGGCCAATGCCACATGTATCAGTGAGAAACGTGACAGCAGGTCCTGGGATTCCCGTCACCAAGGAACACCCAGTGGCATTTCTGACTTGCCCCACGTGTCTTTGCTGTCCCTGTGGGAGCATATGCCTGCACCGGAGTTGGGCTGCCACCCTGAAATGGTGCAAAAACCACTCTCTAAAACAGGCTGCTGGTGCTCCTCTCCTAAGGCTGTCTTATGGGGAAATATTCTCTGCTATCAGCTTTGGCTGCTGAGTGCTGGCTCAGCCTGGGTCTCGGCAGACAGTAGCTGGCACACAGGTGGAGGTGCAGTGATGTTCTACTACAGACTGTAGGATTGCCTCCAAATCCTCTGGCCATCCACATGGTGTTGGCTCCGATCATGCTCTTAGCAGAAATTATATTTTTTTTTCACACAAAAAGGAAATGCACTTGCCTGTAGCACTTCAGGGCTAGAAGGTGGACTGAAAGGTCTGGAAAGCAAATACATCTCTCATCAGAATAACGTGATGCATCTCACATTGTTGTGACTGTTGTGATTTTCATTGTGACTCTAAAATGAATAGCCTGACTTCACCTGAAGAAGTTTATTCCTGTTAAATCACTTGTTTTTAAACAATCTCCTCGTACATCTTTCTGCCACCTTTAATCCCCTTCCATGCTCTTTATTAGGTTTTGAAATCCCTATTATTAGGTAGCAGAAAGATCTAATGGAAACTGACAAAAGAGGCAGGGAGTGGAAAGAGAAGGATCAATACTGCTGCTGCTTTTCCCTCCTCCCCACCCTGGCTAATTCCTCCAGCTCTAACAGCTGCAAAATCCTGGCAGCTAGCGCTAGGCGCAAACCAGGGAAGAGGGAGAGATAGCGAGCTTTGAGTACCTTGATTGCCAATTACTCTGTGCATTTATATAATTTACGCCATTCTCATTACCACTAGATGTGATCAGCACTGAGGCTGTCTGAAATTGCTTCAGCAACATGTTTCTGCAGTTCAGGGGACAAACTCTGCACTAGCTGCTGTGGATCCTGCAGAGAAGCATATTCCTCTGAACTTTGCAAGGGCAAACTTTCTGACAATGTCAGCTCTCTCTCTTATATTTTCACACTTGCTAATTTCCCTTGATGACCTGCCACAGTGTCTCTAGCATTAACTGTCTATATTAATCATATTAAACATGCTCATTAAATACTAATCAATAAGAAATGAACCAATAGGAAATGAATAATCATCAATCTTTTTAGCTAGGGGACAGCTCCATAATATCTTGAAGATCACTAGAGAACTTGCTTATATACCAGTCAGTACATTTGTCTGTCTCTGAGAGTGTGCATGCCAGCAGTGCATTTCTTCCAGCTCATACCTGCCTTTTCAGGCATCTTTTATCACCCAGCAAGGAGAAATCCAATTTAGAACTTACTGGCATAGCTAAAAAATGATATATATACTATTTCCTGTGTAAGGAATATAGCAGTCCTACAGTTGTTTTTAAGGAGTTTTAAAACAGGGAATACAATGTAATGGAATCAAGTACTTCCCACATATTATTTATTTGTTAATATTTATATTACACTTTCACTTTTGCAAACTATGTTCAATGTGAAAAAAACCCAAACACCATCTATCTCTATACATCTGAAAACCTATAGTAAGAATTTTTACATCCTAGGGGGGATTTTCTATTGTAATGACTACTGCATCTTGCTTTTATGTAACTGGTCATAAGGAAAACATAATATTATTCTGTGACCTATGGAACCATAGGCATTATATTTACTTACGGGTAGCCTAGTTCCATGAAGTTATTCCAAGTCTGCTTTAGCACCATTATAATACCCATTTGCATACAGAGATCAATAAGGCATCCACTAGGGTGGCACTACAAAATAAATACAAAAGAAAAAAAAGATTAAACAGAAACGATTCTGAGTTTTTAGGTAATTCTTAAAGACTGTAAATGGATATTAGATAATTTACTAAAGGAAATTAAATACCATTCTTTTTAACTTTTTTGAAAATATCAACTTATGGGAGCATATGAGAATGTATCATACCATGAGCTTTTTAAGCATATAATCTAATTCTCTGCAGTAGTCAGAATAAGCTGAAGCTAAAGCAGTTCTCACGTTAGTGATGCTAATATTTTGTGCAACTGTGGGTGGGGCAGAGGCAAAGACTAACAAGTTTCTTCACTGATTTCAAGAATTTCTGGGGAGGGTGACTGTGCCTCGAGTCAAAGAATGAAAAGAAAATTCCTCCTGGCTGCACAGACATACATTATATGCCTAAAGGATAGACCTCATACTGTCTATTGAGTACTACTTAATGTGTATGACTGAGTGGACTGTGCAAAGCTATTATCTTCTAGAAGAACTAAAAACCTCTTAACTGTCGAATAACAGTTCTCAGTGTTTTGCTGAGTGCTTGTTTGCTTTAGCAGTGGCTCCAGGCCTTGAAGAAGTGGTGCTGCTTTTGGGAGAGATGCTCAGCTAGTACAAATTTAAGTAATTCCACATTTTTTCACATAGTATTGGAAGAAACAGAAAAGGGCCAAAAACTTCTTGCTTTCAAACAGCATTTTGCACAATTGACTTTGCAGATCCAAACAGTGGAGGTCTGAGCTATACTGTTAGATCCTGGGTATTATGGATAAGTCAAACAGATCACTGTCATAGAACTGGAACTATTTCTCTTTAGCTTTTACAGAGAAAACATTTTATGTTAGTTATGATCTATAACCAAATGTGATATGAATTTCTTATACATACTGCATCATACAGTGCTCAGAACCAGGGTCCCTGCTGAGGTTTCTCTTGACCTCGTTCAATTTCTCTTTAGATTAACGGTGGCGGATAATTTCTTTTTTTTTTAAACAACTTTTCTAATATATTATTAAATCATCATCCTTCTGTTTTTAGGAATCAGCCACACAAGCCAATATAACCTCAGAGAGGTAGGTGCAGTATTAATGAAGTAGAAGTGATGTTACAACCATAACATCACTAATGCACTTTGTACATTGTGGTCTGAATATGCCCACAGACACTGGACCAGAATATATCATGTTATTAAATGTCTTACACTTGGCTTCATCCAAGAGATGAAGAGAGGGCTATTGGAAGGGTATCTGGGCATTATATTCTACATTATGTTTCTAATAAGACCTAACACAGTCAATAAAGTTGAGAATTTTTTTGTTAGACATTTCTTTTATAATTAGACTTTTTTCTATGAGAAAAGCAAAATAGTAGGGACTACTAATAGTAGCTTCCACCAGCAACTGACCCAACCTGTAACACCTCGCTGCTGCACTTCCCTCCCAAACCTGGTTCTTTGTTCCTCCCATCCCTGCTCCTGCAAGTGAGGTTCTTTCCCTGTTCTCTGATGCCTCTGTGAGACGATTCAGCACAGTAACTCATCAAAAAACTAATTCACCCAGAAAAAGGAAGCATTTCCTGTTGATACAGGGAACTGAATAGGCTCCTTAAAGGGTTGGACAAGCCAGGGCCAGTGCAGAGGAAGGAGCAAACTTCTGGGGGAAGTCAAAGGCAGAGCAGAACTGTCCTCTCTTGGCAGCAGGAAGCTTGGTCCCTCTCAGGCTTTAGAGGGATGTTCAGTGAATTTCTGTCTGCCCATTTATCAATTCTTCTTTCCTTGAATGTACAGCATTCACTACTTCAAAATTAGGATGGCCTTTTCAAATCATTCCTTTTTTTTTGTTGGTGTTTGGATGACCTCTATTAACGAAAATATTTAGATATCTGGAAGGGTTTGTAAATTCATGTCGGCAGTGTAAGACATGCATTTTCTTTCCGCTTGCCATTTGTCATGTATTTGCAAAGGTGTTTCAGTTATTCAGGTGTGAAGCAGGAAAGAAACCATGGGATTCTGGTGTGCAAATAGCAGCACTGGAAGCTACATGGCTGATCCAGAAATTGCTGCTGTTCACCTCGAATAACTGTCAAATGGTTTCTGAGTCCTGAATGTATTTGTCAAAACAATGGGGTTGGTCCTTGAGTGACTTGCAAAGCCAACCTCTCATTGATCTCCATATCTGTTTGTTTTTATAGACATGGAACATTGTGCCAGTAGCTCTTTTGGGAAATGTGTTCAGGTGTTTTGGTCAATTTTCAAGTACATTTTATATGTCTGGATTTTTAAGTAATTATTTTATTATTTTAGCTCCCTGGTCAGCCAGGCTAGAAAAGCTGAGAAGAAAAGATTTTTTTAGAAGCAAAAAGTTGTCAGATTCATATCTGACTTTGATTCATTTCAAGGATGAAATATTTCCAATGTAAAAATGTGAGTAATGTTTAAACCATTTGATACCACTATCCAAATGTCATGCAAACACTAAAACTGCTAGCATTGAAAAGGGCATATGTATCAATATATAGATGTTTTTGTAGCAGATAATAGTGTTAGTAGTGTGGAGTTAGACAGCAACTGAAAACTCAGTAATACGCTCAAAAATACCTAGACAGAGTTATATGTCTGCCTCTGCTTGCATTCAGTGCATCTGTGGGCAGCAGCTGAATTAGTGTGTAGTTAGCAAACACTCACCTCCTCCAGTCTCCACCGGTTTATCAGCCTTAAGTAGGCACCAGGGTGTCCTGTAAATCTTTAACACAGGAATATACATCAAATATGTTGTGTAAACTCACACTGTTGTTTTAATCTAATGTTGTCTTAGTGTGACTGATATAATTACAAAAGTTGTTATGCTGCAAAAAGTTTTGGGGGATTGCTGGCATAATTTCTATGAAGGGCTAAGTATATTTTTACTTCCAGTTTTATTTCAATACCAAACACCCTGCTGTTGGATATTCAGCATATGCAGACAAGAGAGAAAATCTGAATAAAACTGTTCATGTCAGTTTGGAAAATGGCTTTCAACTGCCAGTCCATTTCCGTACACGATAATGTGGGCTGTGATATCTGCCTGTCTGTGAAATCAGTGAAAATACTAGTTTTCATTAGGAAAACATAATTTTCTTACTATTCCTCCATGTTTTCTCCCAAAATGATTCCCACAACTTCCCACATGCAAATAAACCATACTGATGGATTCTTCTACTCAAGCCTTCTCTACTCAAAGGCTCTTCTTTTGCTTTTAGAGGACTTGCAGAAAGAGACATACTGATATATATATATATTTCATTTTCTGTGGATAAATCCCAACTGAGAGTTCATAATTCACTCTTAATAGTCCAAATCATACAACAGAAGCAGCAAAGTATTCAGGTAGTTGGACTAGATGATAGTTGTAGGTTCCTTCCAACAGAACTATTCTATTCTATTCTATTCTATTCTATTCTATTCTATTCTATTCTATTCTATTCTATTCTATTCTATTCTATTCTGAAAGAAAAAGATACAGTGTTAAGTTATTTACTAGCTGTACAAATTACACACATAAAGACAGAGTGAAGTGACCTGCATGTATAGTATTGTGGGACGCATCAGCTCCCAGTAGTGAAACTGTTAAAACTTAGCATTGAGCCAATGTGTTGCTAGAAAAAGAAAACTATGTCTGTTTCTGGGCTTTTGACAGGGTAAAAAAGCGTGCAATCTGTCCTGCTCTGCTAGTAGGGAATTTGCATTTTGAGCTGTGTGATAATATGGTCCCATTTTGTTTCATTACAGACAATTTTATTTCTTCTCTCTACTTCATTTTACACATATGAGGGTGCAGACATCAATCCTACCTTCCAAGGAAGAATGCTATATAAAAGGTAGAGCTGTTCAAATTTACAAACTGAAAAAGAAACATTTTCAGGGTGAAGCTGTTCTCCCACTCGGATTCAGTACGAGGCTGCTCTGTGAAGAAAGAGAGCAGAGCTTCAGAGGTTAAATCAGATTAACAATTTCCCTTGGCACAAAGGCTGCACACATGTATCACAGCTGGCAATGTATTTGTAAATTAGCCCGCTGATTTCAAAATATGAGATGACAGAAGAAATTGTATCCAAAAGCAGCACACAGCAAGTGAGCTTCTAAAGACTTAGAAATCTCTTCTGATATTTGGACATGTATATTCCCAGGAGACTCTAAGAAAGCGGTTGAGATAATGTATATATTAAACCTCTCTCCTGGATTCCTGCGTGCTTTACAGGCTCAGGCTTTTATCTTGTTTCCTTTTCTGGAACCTACCATAATGACATTGCCAGAAAGCACCCCACTACAAGGTATGTAAGTGCCTTTTTGCTAGAGATGTCACACTGAACTGAAGCAAATCTTCCTTGTAATTCTGTTTCATGGATTTGCCAACAGTGTTGGCACCTAAGGGCTCTACAGAGGTATCAGTGGAGTGCCACTGCATTACTCCTTTTCCTTGTCCCATGGAGCTCATTACAAAAGTCTGAGAAAAAATGTTTTGCAATGGATGGGGTAAGGAAAATGGGAAAGGGGAAGGCATATTCCTCCCTTCAGGTAGGCCCTTAATCTCCATCTAATGAGATATCAAGACAGAAGTTAACAAAACAACTTCTATGCCAACACACTAGTGCCCTAATTCCAGTTGGCAGGAGCTTGTTATTAGTCAACCATTGCTGTGAACAGGAGTAATCAGAGGAGAAAGGGAGGTACCAATGGTGATTCTGAGTATCATAATGGTATCATGACATACTACTTCCAAAGGACCCTCCCGTAAAGTACTGAAAATACAGAAACAACAACAATAAAATAGATTCTCTTTAATTAGACCTGCCCTACCTATGAGGAAATTTCAAATAGGTGCATCAATAAAACCATAAAACAGACCATAAATCAACAACTGTGTTAATGATTTGGAAATGCCTGTCAAGAAACCCAAGTTTGCATGTGTGCCAGTACATACATATTTAGCTAAGCAGAAAGAAATAAAATATAGTGGATTTTTGATGCCAATCTGTGGGAAGGACAAGTTTGACTTTAACAAGGCTGCTGCAGCTGAAGCTTTGCTTATATGCCTGTCAGAGACAATGGCAATGCTCTGGAGGAGCATGGACGTGCGCTCTGAAAAAGGTCATATAAAGGCTGAAGAAGGACAACCTGAATGTAGTTTGCTGCCAATCCTACTCTGAGCTTATTACACTGATAAAGATCATTCAAACCAAATCAGCTACTTAGGCCATCAGAGTAAAAACCACAAAACAGTCTGAACACCGTCAGAACAGTTTGACCCACTGAGTTTTAATACAGGTGTTTTCTGCCCAAGCTACAAGATGCAGACCTACCTTGGTGATAACCTGGCAGAAAGTAATCAAGCTTCAAGGTCTCTAGACCATATCTTACTGTCCTCAGGGTGTCACAGGGAATAAAAGGGCATAGCCTGTGCAAATCACATACTTGAAAGTCATATTTCTCAACTATAACTAGTAGGTATCTTTTCCATGGATACAGGATGGCAAAAATATTTTAAATTTACAGCATAAAAATGAGGACTCTCAGTCTAATAAGAAACAACAGAATAAAATGCTATTTTACACAGACGTGCTTTGAATACATCACCTATGACTTCCCAGATGTAGAAAAGCCCTGACACTACCTAAAATCAGCTGTGTGTTTCCTCTGAGCAAACACCAAAATCTGTCCTCCTCATCCAAAATACCTTACTGTACGAAGGTATGCAGAAGCTCAAAATAATATCCTCAAACCATTTTTACAGATGCCATAATATGGTTCACTTAATAGGCCTTCAGCAAGACTCTCAAAGGCTAAGGAGCCCTTGCCAATTGCCACTAGCTACTGCAATCTTCCAGCATGATCAGGATCCCCAGAGCCTCTGCCTGAGCCACGGACATATGAGTGATAGCCTATTGCTATCCCAGTGGCAGTACAAGCTGTCCTTAGAAAACATGTTGTCTTTACTCTAACAAAGATCACCTTTATGGGTGAGCTGAAAAGATTACAGAGACTTAGAACACCATTAGAGTTTAGGTGTTGGTAGACTTGACGAGTCTCCTAGTTATTTTCCTTCCAAATTATTGCCCCTCTTAAAGGCATATGTTTGATAGTCAATAAGCACCTTAGTTTCAAGCTATAAATTTGTCTTCCAGAAGCAATTCCCCCTTTTCCAGGTCTTCACAAAACCTGGGGGTTGAGAGTGCTCAGTCTCTCTGAAAACATATGCTTTTTCCTGCAAAGTAACAATTTTTAAAGTTCTTACAAGGTTAGGGGTTGGAGCAAGAACCAAGCATGGCAGGTGGGTGATCATTGTCACCACTGATTGAATAGTGCTATAGCTTAGTTTATATACTCCTTTATTATAAACCTAAGAAAAACATTAATTACTATAGATTGCAATTTAATCAGGATTTTTCGTATTTTTACAGACTGTTTGAATGCTATCAGAGTATAGGGACCAAAAAAATTAGTACAATATCATTCAACTTTGTATATAACATTGCTTACCTAAATTTGTCAGGAAAAGAGCAACCTTTTCATACAGCTGTAACAGAGAAGAAACAGCCTCTTAGATATGTGACCAGCTCAAAAATATAGAACTGCTTCCTAAGTAGAGTAACTGCTCTTCCATATTAAATCTGACATCTAGATGGTCTCTGTGATGTTCTGATAATGGCAGTAATAAAACTATACAGTAATAATACAATAGAGATATAATCAAACAAGGGACAGTAATATTTTTAAAGCTTATACTCAGCTCTTTTAATCCACAATATGCAGAGAAAAAAATGCTGTCACTGTCGCAGCCACATACGCCACATACGCAGTGAAAAAGGGCCAGATAGCTTTTCCAAAAAGAGAAAGCAGAAAAATAGCACAACTGGGATTTTTGTTTTAGTTACTTATGGTACATTTATGTCACAAAAAAATCACCCTAGTAAGAGCATGCTCTGATATGTTGGATATTTTGGGCTTTTTGATTTTGTTTGGGATTGTTTTGGTGCTGAAAGGAAACACACTGGGGAAACAGGGTTGCTTCAGAGAAAGTCTTTAGTAATCCCCCCCACCAGACACATTTCTTACTCTGAGTCAGTGACATTGTTCTAAATCTTAAGTGGTACTTTCGGCGCTTAGCAGATGCTCTCAAACTCTCTGGGAGACCGATAACTTCATAAAGCTTACAAAAACTGACTTGGAGGGTTTTCATAATTAGTATTTGCAAAGGGATTTTGAACCTGTAAAGTACATTGCCACCAACATCAGTATTAGTGTAAATTAATTCCCTGATTTGCATGTTTTAAATGAGTTTGGAGCCTGTTCCCACAAAACGCTGTATGTCCTTCACTCTCACTGATGCCTACAGGGATACAGAGCTCCTCATATTTCAGGCTCAAGTACTCACTTATTCCTAAAGTGCATATCAGCAATGTTTCTTTTCATTTGCAGTTATCCTTATAAACTTTTGCTTAAATTGAGTTGTATACAATTTACAGATCAAACTGCCTGCTCAAGAACTGAAGTCATCCTGAATTATCTCATCCACGTTAACAACCACTTCTTGCATAGAATAGCTTTTTGCTGCCTTTGGAGTACACAGTTTTGTTTCAAGTAATGAAAAAGGTGGTTTCTTCTAGGTTTAAAAGCGACTCCTAAGGGCAACTGTGAAACTGCTAAATGTCTGGGTGGTTTATATCTTGATCCCAGCGGGGAGCATGCTATTTTATAAATGTACATTGCTCTGCAGAAGAGGGTATCAAAACTGTATTTTGTTGCTATTCCTCCTGGAACAGTAAGGCTGTGTTAGAGATTCTGTTAACAATGTTTGGATCGAATTATCTGCTACTGCAGTTTATCACTACTAGTCCCAAGGGGCCTTGTTTAGGATCATATTCTGTCCTGTGATCATATTTTCTATGGGCAGTATCACTGGAATTAACAGGTTTTATTAACCTAGGTAAAGCTAATGAATGTTCCCAGGTCAGGCTGCAGGCTTATCTGGGAGACATTATACTTGCAAGTCATTTTGTTTTGTCATGATGGATGTGTCAGTGTATGCACCTAGCTCTCAGAGCATCCATTCTAGAAGTTACTTGTGGTCTAGACCTTCCCCCTGATGCTTAGAGAGGTTGTCAACTCATATCAGAATCACCGACAGTATTCCAGGATTCCTAGCAGTAAATTCCCTACTGTTAGATACATCTTGGTCCATTCTGGTTTTATTACTGTATCTTTGCTTGCTCTCCTGCTACTTTTCTTGAGTCACAGTTTGTAGAGGATTCAATTACCTGAATTGCTCCTGGGGAATTTTTTTTTTCCAAAAGAAATCCCACTACTGTCCTTCAGTAAACCACATTAATCCATCATGGGAAGTGAGAGATTATGTTCTTAAGTCCTTCTTCTGAAAAGCTCATGCAGTTTCATATTTTGGGGATCTTTTGTTTCCATGCTCTATATCCAGATCTATGGCTGGGGTGTTTATTGCATGGTAATGAGTATAAGGCTTAAGAAATCCATCTTTGCAGTGCTCTATTTATTTGATGTATTTTAGGAAGCAAAACAAAGTTTCTCAAAAGGCACCTTCAAGCCATCTTCCATTATTTTAAAAATTTCTTTAAGCTGTAAAACTATTTGAAAACCAAATAATTTTGTTTGTGCAGTATTTCTTTGTGCTGCTTCACTGCATATATAATGACTTATACCGAGAGCTTGGAAATGGATGTTTTACTGACTTAGATATATATAGTTTTCTTTTATTTCTTCTATGCTATTGTGTGCTCTAGGTGGATTAAAGAAAACCTCCAGAAGCTGCAGACAACAAAAAGTTAATAAAAGATAACATGGAGAAGAAAGCCTTCAGTACAAATTCAGAGAGAATAATGGCTTCCACCTCTTCTTTCTGCCCTTTCTCAGCCTATAGCCCCACTCTAAGGAAAACGTAGGAAAGTCAACAGTTCTTGACACACTGTCCTAGTCACCAATCCAGTCTTGCCTATGCCAAAGGGAGAGGTGAAGTCCTACAGCAAAGCCTCTTGGAATTTCCTGCTATATAAACCAGGGTCTGTTAAAATTAATTTTTACATGATGGAAATGTTTGGGTATTGCACAGGGAAGAAAGAAGTCTCCAAGCCAGCACTTGGAACATGCAGGCCTGAAATAGTATCTTCTACTTCCCCTAGGAAGTAAACCAGCATATCTTCTGCAGCAAAGCCTAACATGCTTTTTGCAGAAGATGCTCGCTGCTGAGTGGGTAGAGATACTCCCCCCTGGCTCCAGTACCTGGATGGTTTGTAGGCTGATCCCTCTGATACACCTCCTCCCCCTTAAAATGCATTCTTATAATGTCAGTTGACAAAAACCTGACAATAAAAGGCCATACACCTCTTGCCAAGAGCAACTAATAGAAGACACGTTACTATCACAGCAATATGCAGAAGTACCTGCATCTCAACGGAGGGATGAAACTCATTCCCCACCTAATCTATGTTATACTGTCTTACTGGGGCTATTACCACATAGGAATTCCATTTTTGTCTTTGTCCCAAGTCTGGTTCCAAACCAGTTCATAACAATAACCTGACCTCGGCCAGTCCCCCTACAATGCACTCAGACCGTGTCTCTGGTGTACTCTGGCAAAGGCCATCGGTAGTTCACGCAACAAGTCATGATTGCTCAAGCATCTTGAAGTCTTCAGCCCAAAGGAGTTCTCCTTCATTTGGACATTGTGTCTGTATATGCATATCCTCAATGGTAAAGTACTGTGAAAACTGAAGCTGGAATTACTGAAACTAGTATAAATAAGAATTAAGCTTGGCCACTGTATTTAAAAAATAACATCAAAACACTAATTAAAAAGCAGAATATTAATGAAATGGCTGAATCCTGCAAACATATGAAAGGAAAAAAAGAGCCAGAGGATAAAACAGGGGTATGGATGTGTCTCCCTAAAATATTTTTTAGAACATTCAAACTCATTTACATAATATTTTGGGTTTGGAATTGCACTTTACATAAATAGTGAAAGATGTCCATAAACAATAATGCCATGTCTGGCTTAGCATGGCACTCCATTCCTGCTGAAAAAGGAACCAAAAGTATTCAGTGGTCTGCAGACTCAGATATCTACTGATCTGATGGCTTGGGTATAACTCTGGATATGTTAGTTTTACTCACCACATTCAGTAGCATGATGATGCAAAAGTTGATGCACACTGCAGTCCCTGTAGTTGCAACCTGAGAGTTATTCCTGATTAAAGCCCACTTAAAGGCAGCAAAAGTGCTGACAGTCACAACACGGTAAATAACAATGCCAAAAACAGCAGCAATCACCACACAGATCTAAGGGAAGAATAAATCAGAGAGAAGAACCTGAAAATTTTCAATAGAACAGGAGTTAACTTCTCCCTGAAACTCTGAAAACGAAAACAATGAAGACTTGAAAAATACATTCATTTTGTTTCCAGAGATAGGTTTCAACATGAATATTCTTATTGTGAAGCCCTATTTTCCAAAATGCAAAATATCTTTGAAATCATATTAAAATAATTTTTAGTTTTAAACATTTTCTTGAAATGTATCTCTTCCTTAGAATGTATGTGGGAAACGGTGTTGCCAGCTCTGGGAATTAGAAATTTTCCTTACATGTATGTTCCGCCATGTGCAAAGACTAGTCTCAGGCTGATGTCCCAGTTTGATGGTGTCATATTTGGGATGAATTTTGTGCGTTGATGGACTTCACACTTACAGGAAAAAATGTATCAATTTGTAAGTACTGCCTTAACAGCAATCCTGGCGAGCTACCCTAGCAAGCTGTTTCTTCCTACGGTTCTGGAAAGATTCTATCTAGGGAAGGTAACAAATTCAATTGCCCCTGTAATTTCTTCTCTGATGAAACTTTCAGCAAATGTGATGGTTATAACATGAAAGCCATGTAGCTAAGCCAGGATTCTAAATCACTTGGTGTTCCATATGCAGCAGTTGAGCACTAAATGACAACTGTTTTCCATCGTAGCCAATTTGTCACAGTTTAGCAAGCCACCTAAAGGACAAAGAGTTGGGAATTAGCATGTGCAACTCATAGAAGCTCTGACACAGAACCTTATTAGATAAGGAGAGAGAGTTTCTTCAGTAGAAGACAGATGATTATTTGCAAAAGATAGGTGTATTCCAAGGTTATGTAAAGACAACCTAACCCTATCAAAATTGAAGCATATCTAAAATGACTGAATGGGCAAAATGTCTTTGAAAGCACTGAATGCTAATCATGCTGTTTTCATATTTTATTAGTTACTGAACTGATTGACATAATCCTGGTACAGATGAAAAAGTTAGGTGTGTGAATGTGAAGGGCTGGTTTATTAGATTCTCTGCTACCACAGTGCAGCACATAGAAATATTATGAAGCTACTGAGCTAGAGGATTGCCTCTGGATTCCCTGCATAGTGTTGAGAGGAAGAAGGACCACCTTCCTTTGTTAACAGGGAATCACAAACCTGGTTCAGGCAGTATTAGTAACTGCATTGTGAGAGTCAATGCTGTGAAATTTTGAGAACTGCTCTAACTCCAATTTTTGATATGCATATATTTCCTGTGCTTAAAGCTATAATTTTTAAGGAATATTTTTACCGAAATGGGGGAAAATTCATAGTTTTTCTATGTCATCGGAAGTTCACACTATGCCAGCAATAAAAATATCTTCAGTGAAAATAATCCTCATCTTGTTTCAAGGACTGTTATGGGGACAATTTGTGGTGCATGCAATTCAGAGCAAGGTTACTCTCTCTGAGACTTCGAGCAAGATCTATCACTAGACTAAGAAGATTAATGACTGCCTTTGGAAATGGTAGGGAGAGAAAACTGTCCCCCCTTCAAGAAAAAAAAATGTAGGGAAAGCACAAAATGTTTCAGGTGTATGATCAATTCTGAGCAGAGACTGCAGTCCTGAGCAGATATAAGTGTCTTCAAGGACTGAATCAGACAGTACACTGCCTTCTCATGTTCACTGTTTCTCTGTGTCTCTGTCCATCCACCTGACATACCAGAGCACGATTCATCTCGATAATGCTCTTGCCTTTCTTGTCCAATATTGCTTTGGACAATTTTGAAGCCATCAGTTTCTTACAAACTCTCTGCCCTATTCCCTCCCATCTCATTCAAACACAAAGTTGCTGGGCTAGCTCACCCACCTGGCTCTCCACAGCTCCTGAAGGTATACAAATATAAATTTTTGTAGCCTCTGGGAAAAGCCCTAATAGATTTCACAAGGGTCGGAGCTGATGCCAGCTGTGTTTTCAAGATCAGCCCTACTACTGCTGTTGTCATGTGAGTAACAGTGAATAACAGATTCAGTGAGGTTAGAGGATGGGGACATTTCAGCAGAAACGCATGCAGCTCTCTGTTAGGAGAGATTTTGCTGCTGCATTTAGTTTTTCACTTTGGAAGGGGGTGAGATGCCTCACTTTAGTCAAGGAACATCAGTTTCTCCATTTCAGTTGCACTAGGAGTGTGAACCCTCTTTCCTTACCTCCTCAGTGCTGAAAAACTAGGGCATATTAACATAATTAAGTGCTCCAGGCACCTTGGTTAGGTTCTCTGTAGAGTCTACAAAGAACAACTGCCTCGTCCATGACATCTCTCCCCATAACTCTGCGCTGTCCACACAGGGGAGGCAAGGAAATCAATGAGCTAATTCAGTCAGCTGAAGCTGGTGCCTTGATGTGGTAGCACCGCTATTCTGGGATGTGTCACTACATATAGCCTTATGTGTATAGCCTTGAAGGAAGGACTTAACTGTTTGTGAGACTTGGTGAAGAGTAAACTAGTGTAGGACTTTACAGAAAGTCAAGCTATTTGCTGTGCACAGATTTTCAGTCTGCAGTAAACATGCTAGAACTCATTTTACTTTCAAGCAGTTATATCCAATATCTTCATACTTTCTCAGCAGTGATTATGTTATCTTGTATTTTTTCAATTGGTAAATAAATAAAAGTTTTCAAACCATAAAAAATATTCCAGATGCAGAAACAATGAGTCTGCTGCATTTATCTGCAAATGCTTGATAGGGCTCTGGCTTCCCGGATATGGGGTTCATTCGTTCTTTCTTGGAGTACTTGGCTTCAAACTGTGGACGTATTTCCTCCTGAAGAACAGACAGACAATGTTCACATACAGCACAGCTAGGAAAAATTCTGTAGGAAACTTCAGATCATTTATCAGATCACTGTTACTGGGAACTACATCTTGGAATTCAGCAGCTGGCACAGCTACTATAAAAGATGAGCTGAGAAATCAGGTCTCCTTTTTGAGAACTAGAATAAATCACTGTACCCATAAAACCATTTTGGAAGTATTTAGTAAACTGCCCAATTAGCTACTCATCTAAACAATACTCTTTCAAACGATATGACTGTAAGCCAAATCATTTTAAGGTGATACCATAGAGTTTTCCAGCCTGGTATTATCCTATTGATACTAGAATTCTACAACAAAGTAAAAAGAAAGAAAAAAAAAACCCCTCCTTTTTCCAAACCCACTTGCAGTTGCTATGTAATTGGTTACCTTCCCATTATCAGCAGAAATTTCTCAGCCTTTGAAGAAAGAGCCATGACATCTAATATTGCTCAATTCCTTCCTAACTTGGACAATATTATTAGCAGGAACAGCTTTCAGCAGCAGAAATGCCAAGTCCTGCGGTGCCATAAAAACTCTCTTCTGATATGAAACCTGGGGATTTCTTGGGGAGAGGCTTGGTTTCATCTGTTTACAGCCTTGTCAGAAGATAGGGGTCACCCTTAGGTCAGGTAAGACCTCGTGGATTTCAGCTGCAGCAGAAAACCACTGCCCTGCCATCCGGGAGGTTCACCAACAGCTGCGTGTCCTGTGCCACCTCACCCAAGTCTGACATTGGGGATGCTGTCAGAGATGAGAGGAAGCACCAGGCTGCAAAGATGGACTCTCACAGCTGCTGGCAGTCCATACACATTAGATCAAGTTTTACAATGCTTTGATGCATGCTGGAGAACTGGCCCGTACTACAGCTGCCTACAAGGGAGCACAAAGGCAGCTATGGACTGGGACTGTCTTTGCAGCATTTCCACATGGCCTCTGCGTTTCTTTGTAACAGCCAAGAACCCAGCTTACCAATTTCAGTTACTTCTAACCCTTCAACTGCTTTTAACTGAACTGACTGAAAGTTGTAAATGACTGGCCCTTAAATGACTGCATTGAAATAGGTGAATGTTAACTGCTCATACAAGTCTTTAGAATGTGACTAAAAATAAGATATCCTAAAATCCTACATCCTTTATATAAAATTCCCCTGGGGAAAAAAAAAAGACACATCTCATTGTCTCAGATTTTGAATGCACTTTCTCAATACAGTTAACTTCCAAATTCAAGCAGTAAGCTGGTAATGTGGTATTAAAAAAGTTGAGAGGCATGTACGCTCAGCTGCAATGCTTGTGTAACTAATTACGTGCTTGAGGGAACCAGCTCTACCTTAGCTATGCACAAAGGCTAAGCGTGTTTTTGTGGAGGCAGGGCAACACCTTGCTCTTATTCTACCTTACTCAAGCTGTTCCTGCCATAACAGGGCTGAAGGCTGCTGAGCAGACCACAATCTAGCAAGAGAAACAGTGCAACTAGTATTCCTGTGTGCCTGGGGACATGCAAAAGGACAGAGCGTGATAGCACTGAAGCAAGGGTGCTTGAGAATTGCACCCTGTAGATTGTGCAAGGGCTCTGCCAGCTGACTTACCCAGACACACACAAGAAATCTCTTCTTCTCTGCAGCTCTCTCTAAGCCAAGGTTTAATGATCTTTTACAATCTGCACTATAGGGAATACATCATATCTGCCTGTCCATGAATCTAGGTATCTCTTATGATCTCCAGTCAATTCAGATAATGCAAATGCCATTTTTGCAGATACATCTCCACAGAAAACTGAAACTCTGGCATGAATCTTCATACCTGTTTAATGACAATCAGCAGTGCTGAGCACAGCTTGGGGCAGGAAGTAAACAGTACTGTATCTGGCTGAGGTTAATGATATAAAGAAAGTGACACTGAAGAAAAAGGTACGCTGCAAATAGCAACAGAAGCCATATTTCAGCTGGGAGTGCCAGGAACTCTGCGCAGTTGGTTTCTTGTCGCATACCCAGCCAAGACCCAGTGACTCTCCATGTCTCCCACCTTGCACCTCATTTACAAGAAAAGAAAAATCCAGATATGCAAGGTTCAAAGAGCCAGAACACATTCAGCCCATGTCCCCAGGCTGGAGGACCTGGACACTGCAGGGGATGCCTCATGCCTTCCTTGGGTGAAAATCTAAAGTGGTAAGGAATTCACAAGGTTGCATATCTGAAAAAATGTAATTCTCCTTCCCTTCATCTTTATTGTTTCATTTCTTTGTCTCTTCATTTAGAACAGAAAAGTGATAACGCAGTGTTAGGAAGCCTTATAAATGGGTTTTTTTTTCAATCTATTCTTGGTAGGAGTTAATAAATTTCCCTCTGTAGCAAAACCTTACTTTTCAGTTTGACATTGAAAATTAAAGAAATCAAAAGCTAGACATAGCAGATAATGTTAATAAAAATAACAATCTTCATTAACAAAAGCTTGTGACTTAAAATGGTCATTAAAACTCTTCAGCTGATTTCTTTGAAATAGCTAATAAAAGAAATTGGCTGATTTTGTCCAGTGATAACTGAATGGAATGTAGGGAGGAAATTTAATAAGCAGTGATTTTATTAGAAAGCAGCACTTTTAGGAGAAAACTTTTCACCTTATGGAGACAAAATTCTCACTGACATCTCACTGACATGTACAACTTCATGATCAAGCTCCACAGGATGTTTCTTTTTCAATCTACATAAAACAGAGCATTCTCCTTCCTTCCTGCTCCTCAAACATGGATCACTCCAATTCTTTACTCACAGGAGAAACCATACTGGTTTCTGGAGTATGAAATATGGATTAATGCACATTACCTTAAGACAGATCTTTGTGCAGTAGAAGAGCTACTTTAAATCTCTTTGTGAAATATATCCTTTTTGTTCACTAGATTTCTGAGTGCTTCAACAGGTGAATTCTTGCAGGTCTATTCTTCCTAGTCCAAGTGTATGTTGTCCTCTATAGCCCAGATGTAGAAAAGGTTGAAATCTGCATCTTGATCACTGGGGAAATGATAGCATCCCCAGAAGTAAGCCTCCTTGTAAAGCCTGTGGTTTGCATGTCATCCTGCTTGCAGCTGAAGGCAATGGCAAAGTGAAGAGGTGGACTTTGAATCACAGAACATGGAAGTGATCTCAACACTTTTTCACCTGGAACACCTGCTTCCAAACTGTGTCTCAGAGGCAAAGTCCTGCAAAGACTCCAGTGCCAATGGGAAAATGCAGCATTCAATGCTCAAGAAGAAGAGGCAGTGGTCTGCAGAGCTGACCTTAAAGCAAGGACGTGCTTGAGTTGTGCAGTAGGTATGGGCACTGGCAGCTGTAGCATCTTCAGAGAAGATGCCTCTGGGAGGCAATCAGCTCCTACTCTTGAGATCCCACTGAACACTGAACAAAGGAGGAACTGATACCTCAAATGCCAATGAGATACCCATGCTCTGATGACTGATCACATAAATCTTTGAGCAGCAGCCAGTTGAGTTCCTATTGGCGTCTTTAACCTCTAATTTGAGAGAGAAAGGTACCATCTGGGAGACTGCTTCTGAAAAGACTGCTATCTGCTGCTGCAGAGACATATAAAACTCCCTGCAGAACTGTAAGAAGGCGCAATGAATAGCTCTGGAGCAGGTCCACTCACCACAGCCCAAGGGCACCTGACTGGGTTCTTGTTGACAGAGCTCATTGGAAAAAGCCTAGTGTGAGAATAAAAGACCAGCTGCCCATCAACAGGGAGCAGGTATCCTCTGAAAATTGCCAACATGCATATGTTATCCTGCGGGCCAAACTGAAATAATCTGCCAGTGGAACATAAGCATCTCTTATAAAAAATAACCTTATTTGACAGGCATCATAAAATAAACACATCATATTTCTATGAGGATAGTTTCAACTACCAGAAGCTCTTTCAGGCTTTCTGACTGGAAGGGAAAAAAATCTAGTAACTCTACTTTCTTCTGTCTTTTCAGTGTTTATTCCATCTAAAGGCTTAGCTGCATAGGCATGGTAATGCTCTTCCAAAAAAAGCTTAAAAAGAGGAGAGTGACTCTTCCATGGGAATGCTTTCCTCCACGCTCTGCAAGAGGACACACATTTTCAGCAGTAGCTGCAAAGTTGTAAGCAGTTTGGGCATGTGAATAAAGAGGAGAGGGAAACAGAATAGGGAGTGGTCCTGAATGGCCTTGGAACTGGTGTGCTTACACCTGAGCAAAAGATTCCTCCAAGCATTACTACACCAGCCAGAAATCACTGAGTAAGGACAACCTTACCAGGAAATTCAATATTTGTAAACGAACTGATTGCAGAAGATTCGGGTAGATGGCTTTATAAATCAGCATAATCCCAAATCCAGGTAGGTTAAATGGTGAAAGGTGCAGAGATACAACATCCCAAACTATAAACATCTATAAGGCCAGGCTTCCTGGGAAAAACATAAAAAGGGCCTCATACTGTACTTACTTGTATATTTTGTTAGTTTAAAGGCTATTCTCATTCTGGAGATACTGAGCTATAGTCCAGGCTTGGAAATTGTGATTTGGTACATCTGTCTTTTGCCTTAGCTGTCAGCAGCAGCAGTGGCTTTTTTGCAACTGTCATGAGGGGACTTGATCACTGATCCTGACCAATATTTGGACCTCAGGCAGGACTCTCTCAGTGTGGTCTCTCTGTGACTTGTCAGCATTGGCAAGAGCAGGCTGCTAATCTCCGGGGAGTTAAATCAGTATTCAAGCATTTTCTAAATATATGACAACGGTCCTGAAGTATCACCAACAACTGAGAGCATATGTGCACAAATAATGATGCTCCTGTTGCTATAAAGAAACCAATTTCCAGTTGTGTAAGTTATTTCCTTTTATGTTCTTGGATTATTTTCTTAGTCATTAATGATTTTTTAAAAATTCCTACTGTTTCATGGCCTTATTGAACTACATTGCCTCATAGAGACAAAAACCCCATAACTCAGAAGACTGTTTTTCCCTGCTGGCAAGATTAATGAAAAATAAATTATTCCACAGAGGCAGCAATATATAAGTACAACTACACTGAGACCACTACAGCGGCCTCTTACAGTCCCTCCAAGTGCTTCAGGAGAGTCCCTGGAGAGGAAGGAGAGCGGACTGTATGGACACCTGTATACCCAAATCCCATTGGAGGAGCACTTTTTCTGCCTCATCCACTGAACCTTGCTTTTCTCCTGCATAATACAACCTTCTAACTCCACTTAGACCTCCGGTCTCAGTCCCAAGAGCATGCTGTTTCTTTCTGGTAACTGCCACCAAAAAAGGTTAAGGCTATTTTTTGCTGTTTAGTTTCCTCCCCAGGGGGATTTCCTCTACCAAGAGAGGATGAATTAAATCTTTTGAGTTGGTTCACCTCCCTCAGTCTCTCCGCAGCACTGTATACTTAGGCAACCAGCACCTGAATGTTCAGAAGCTGGTACAAGCCTCACAACGCTTTCTCTCCACCAATATTCTTAGTGGTTATCTAAAAGAATAGACAAGAGCTCATTTGCCAAAATTCATGGTACCCTGGCTGTCAAGAATTCCCTTGGATTCAAAAGCAATGTTTGTTAGCTTCCCCTAAAGTGCATTTTATTTTCCTGAAATCTCCCACAAGAACAGCCCCTGATGTGTTGAAATTAATTTAGATTTACAAATGTGTAGAAAGAGAGGACAGTTTGGTCTGGGGAAAATTTCTTCACAGGCCAGAGGAAACATCTGAGGAGAAAAATGCTTCTCTCCTAGTTTATGAAGGTTGAAGAATGAATTGAAAATAAATCTGAAAGACAAACATGCTTACAATTTTAACCAAATCTTTTTGTATTAAAGATTAAGGAGTACAATTTTTCATACAAACCTCTTCTTCTTCCCAGTCTATCAGGTCCCAGTCATAAGCAATTACTGCTCGCCTTCTTTTCCAAAACTCCAGGAAAACAGTTGCTGGAGCAAAAAGAAATAAAATACAAAATTGTTTTTAAGTCAAGAAAATGTTAACTACTATCACAGAACTGTTGAATGAAGATGTTATATTATTTTAATTTCTTTGCATAAATAGGTTCCTCTGAACAGCAAATCATGCTGATGATAAAAACTGCTTTCAAAAAGCATTGCTTTCTAAGGATTACTTTGCTTGCTTCAAGTATGATTGAGGCTTTAGAGAATTCATTTAGTGCTAAATGAGAATGTTTAATTCTAACCAACCAAGGGAGGACTCTCAAAGAATAAAATTGTTCCTGTGAGTCATCATTACTAGATATAGCAGATTTCTGATGAAGCTAAAGGTTTCTTGGGGATATTGTAGATAAAGCAGTAACTTTCCCTCTTTGAAGACCATTTACAATGCACAGAAACCAGAACCAAGAGGAAGCACATTCCAGTGCATGTGCAAATCTGTAGAGTACTACTGAAGAAATGGGAACTTTTGTCTTGCACCTTTCTAATCCAGACGATTTCTTTTACACTACATGACTGCGTATATGTGGTGTGGCATTAATATCTGACAGTTAAACATTCTGTGCTGTACAGCCCTTATTGACGGAGTTCAAGATAGTTTAAAATTCCTATACCTGACTATGCTTCCATTTTGTGATGGAAAGAATAATCAAGGAAGCACTCAGTCATAGAATAATATTTTCATATTCTGGAGATTAATACTGAGCCTGTTTATGGTTACAGGTTTTTTTTAATTTGTTCTGTTAAAAGAATATAGAAGCTGCCTGAAGTCAACACAAATCCATAGAAAGACTTCCTCTCCCACTGTGAGGTTTGGCTTTTCCCTTTATTGCTCACTGAAAAGCATCAGGCTGATAACCACAGAGAACATAAAACTCTTTGTTCATGAGCTAGCAGAGTATCAGTTGCAACAGTGTCACAATAGCCTGGCAATATGTTCCACATCCAGTCCTAAAAGTATCTCCTTAATGGACTATCTGCCCTACTGCACCATATTGATAATGATGTGACATGATCCTAAGCACTGGCATCAGTTCGGTGAAAGTGAATTTTTAGTCAGTAAGAATGATTACATTTTAATGTATTAGCCAATGCAGCTAAGATATACTTAGAAAACAAACACTGCGAGCAAATAAGGTAAGAAGATGTCTAAACCATGTTTCAGGAGGCAGCTATTTGGTTTGGAGGCATTTTCTTATATCATGTCATCCTTTTTATGAAAACTGGAGTTATGTCAAACCAGGTAACCAGCTGCTTTGATTTTACCTAACTAAGAAAGTAAACTCAATCTCCTGAGCCTAATGTTTCTATGGCTTTTTGTAATAATTGCATATGATTGGTTGGGATCAACAAAACTAGTAAGTGCTAACGAGGCTCTGCTGCTGCTGAACCACCACATTGTTCTTTCCTTGACTTCTCTTTTGGTGGAGCTGCTTCTCTCCTATCAGCTCATATTGAATTATTTTGTACAGGCTAAACAAGTAGCCCTGCACTTTTTGCAGACCTGAGAGAAACAAGCCTGATTGATTACTACCACTCCGTTTCCATTCCAAAAAGCAGCTGGAAGCAGGACTCGAGTGGGCATATGAGTCCACAGGCATGAACCTTTCAGAAATGTCTGTGCTGAACCGTATGTCTTTTCTTTCTTGTTTTTCACACACCTGGAGTGAGGAATCTATACATATTATATTTAGTATATTTAGCACCTGTCACAGTAAGTATGTGCAGTTCCTGAAGCTTCTTTAGAAATCTATTTTCAAATCATTAAGTAGCAAATAGGATGATCTGCACAGTGCTGTTTTAGCTTTTACTGTGCTACACTTTTCTCCCTCTATCCAGGTCAGTATGCGCTTTTCCCTTGCTAGATATTTTAAAATGTGCTATAAATAACCATCTTTGATTGATTCACTGTACTACTGAGGTCTTCTAAAAAGTATTGTGTTTTGAAATTTCTCTGCTTTCTTTCTAGTCAAGTAATCACTGATACCCTATATCACACTTCAGCATTCTTTTCTGACTTTGACAACTCAACAGGACACAGTTGTGTTTATCATTCTCCCATTTTCCAATTGGTATATTTAAAGCAGGTGCTGAGAATTCTCCAAAAATCCTGCTTGGAATTTTGAATTTCTCATTGGCCTTAACTCTCAGGTCTTTTCCTAGCTTTTTCTATACTTGCCCTGATTCAGAGCGCAACCTTGCAGCTCGGTCCTCAACACCTACTTGTACAAACAGCTGTCTTAACATAATTTCCTCAGATGCTTTTGAAACAAGTTATGATCTTATCTAGTAACTTTGCTACTGAGCTTCAGGAAACATCTAGACAGTGATATATTTGCACTAGCTTTTCCCAGCACTTCATCTGGGAAAGCAAGAGCTACAATTCCATCTGGCTTCACAGCAACCTGCTGGGAGTCAACTAATTGTCAAATTTACCTGTTTTTTTTTTTTTTTTTTTTTCCTGAGAATAACGTTTTTCTGCACTTTAAATGTCAACATTTTTTTCGGAATGAACATCTCTCTCTCATTTTCTGTCTTTGGTAGGAATCCAATTAAGGCAGTAAAAAAAGAGTTTTTCCTAGAAATGGGATCTGCCTTTTCATCATGCTCAACATATCTCAAGGCCTACATAAAGGGCAAAGTGTAGGTGTTTCCCCTAGTACAGAAACACAAAAAATGCTATTGCTTCCCTCTTTTTGAAAGTTTTAAACATCTGGAAAATATCATCAAGACTAGAGATTCTCAAAAGGAAAAATTCTTTTCCAGCTT